>NC_036462.1:22710333-24088249 GCF_002775205.1 Xiphophorus maculatus
ACAGTCTAATCTCGCCTTATACTTTTTTTCTAGTTAAACATTATTTAATGTACCCGAGTTTCTAATTTGACCACTTGTTCAATAAGTTGTACTGTACAATTTGGGTTGTATTTTGTTACTGTTTGCTATAGTTGTGAAATGAGGCAGATTTCTTCTACTGAGTGGTTGAGTAAGAACTTTTGTATAGACTGTCCCTCAATCTGGCCGTTAATTTGCACAGACACACACATACACACGCCTACACATGCCCGCACGCGTACCCACGCTCGCACGCCCACACGCACACAGGGACTTTCATAAATCAATATTTACTAAGGAACCTTTCCCTTTTGAGTCAGAGGAAGCAAATGTGCATCCTGCTGTCTCCCCTCTCTAACCCTCCGTCATGAGGTTGCGCTTGCATGTCCGTGTGTGCGCTTACTGTACGTGCAAGGCAGCTCTTGTGTTATGAACTGGGTGTTTTCTTATTTTGTTTTCGGGGCTGGTTAAACATTCCAGCCAAAAAAAATTTAAAGCTACTTTCTTTTTTGGTCCTAATGCTGGAGAAGTTAACTCTTTAACGCTGGAAGGAGGAGTGTCACAATGGAGACAGGAAAGGCACAAAAGCGCCTGGGAAGAGAAAAGGATGTGCTTAGAAAGTAGGAGAAATGGCTTAGTTTGCAGTATTGGTGGGGATGAATTGGCAACACCCAGGGGCAGAGTGAAAGGCTGGAAATGGAGCTGGTGAGTGATGGTGTCACTGGTGTGTAGATGGACAGGACTGCAGGGCAGACAGGGGGAGAAGCGGGAAACGGAGGAGGAAGAACGAAGAGAGGTGGGTGGTGGTTAGTCACGGCTCTTTCGGGTCTCATCAGGGCAAGCAGTTCCTTACATCACTGTGACAACACACAAACACAGTTCAGGGCGCATGCATGGAAATGGAGTGACACACTTCTGTCTCGGGGGATGTGAAGAAGCCAGTTTGCTCTGTCCTCTGAGAAGAGAGCAAGGGAGAGGAAAAGAGTTATGGAAAGCGGAGTAAACCAGAGAGGATGGTTAGAGAAACAAAGGGCAAGGCAGTTGGGAATCAGAAGATTTTAAAGGTAATAAACTTAGACACAGGCAGCCTTACTGTATATTCACACTCTAAAGCAAGTTAGACAGACATATTTATTTACAGTGCCTCACAAAAAGTACTTATACGCCTGAAGCTTTTTAAGGTTAAGTTCTAACTTCAGAATTCATTTTGTTTTTTATGTGTTTAGATCTGCACAAACTGACATGTAACTGTAAAGTGCAAAGAAACCATTTCTTTCGCAACAGAAGAAAAATCTACAAAATCTGGCATGCATTTTTATTTGGACCCTTTCACTCTGACACCCCTAAATGAAAGTTTGAACAACTCTACTCACAAAATTAGTATAGTCCACCTGTGTGCAATTTAATCGTAGTTTAATCAATGTTCTATGAAGGGCTCCCAGGATAATTCGAGAACATTAGCAGCATCATGAAGACCTAGGAACACAATGGACAGGTCACAGATAAAGTTCTGGAGAAGATTAAAACATAGTTAGGTTATAAAACAATATCACACGTTTGGAAGTCTCACAGAGCGATGGCCCATCTGAAAGTGAGAATGCATAGTAGGGGACAACTGCAGAATCACTACGTGACCATCCACTTGACAGGACACTCATCAATGTCAGAGACGCTGGTTAGTGTTAATGGGAAGCTGGTTGGATCTATAGCAAAACTAGCTATTACCTGCAAAAGGCTTACAAATGTAATACCAGAGAAAAGTGTTTCTACAAAACACACACATTGGGCCTGGATCCAAATGTACACTTTTTTCTCCAATTTGCATTTCTTAAAAAATTTAAGCTTACGCTCTATTGAATTTTGGTTGGTTAAGATACAGTGAAGTTTGTGATTCTAATTGCACAAGATGTAAAAGAGTAAGAATTAATTATTTTAATATAATCGCTTTACATTATGCTAATGTAAAGCACCGCATGGGGACCTTCTTCCTCTAAAGAAACAGATATTTGTTAAAGGAACTCTGTGCATTATTCTCATTTTTTCCTTTTTCCTGTCTCCTGTAGGCACTCCAGGCAGCCAGACAGTTCCTCCTCCAGCAGGCCTCTGGACTCAACTCCCCTGGCAGCAACGAGGTCAAGCAGAGCCCCGTGCAGGTCAGAGCTCACACACATGGATGGGCATCCCGAGAGTTGCTCCATCCCCTTCAGGGACATGCTTTATTGGCAGCTGCATCGTCGTTTTTCAACCAACCTTTTAATGTCACTTCCACAGATTAATACAGGACCATGTTTTCTTTTTTCCTTTCTTACGCTGTCTCCATGTATCTTTATCCCTCTTACTCTGTGTCTGTGCATGTGTGTGTTAGTTTGACTGAATGAGGCCTTTGTAGTTTCTGGGTAGCGAGTTGTTTTCAGAGCTGAATGCCACAGAAAGAAGAGAAAGTGAGGTTACCCGGAGTGCAGGATCCCTACTGAACTACACTTGAAATACACTTAGCAAGAGGAACACAAGCACTGCAGTGTGTACCAAATTTGTTTTTTCTTAAAATTTTTACAGTTGAATGATTGCATGCAGAATGGGGAATTTTTTTTCTTCCTTTTTAACTGGACTTTGCATAAAGAGAGTGGGGCAATTGGTGTGTTGGGCAGTCGGGCTATTGCATTATGCCTCTCATTATTATGTCACTTAATAAGTGACATAATAACAAACAGACAGCTGGATCATCATGTGTGCAGTGTCTGAAGGAAGTAAGATGTTCATGGAGAAAAGAAAACAGTAATCATCATCTAAATCATTGCATACAAATTGGATCCAAATATATATCATGTAGCATTTAGGTTAAAAACAAAGGATTTAAATAGACACATCATCTTTTTTAGTAAATTACTTGCTGATAATTGGAATATTCTCTCCCACAGAATGGCAAAATACATCACATGATGTATGGAAATCACAAAAAAAGTCTGCAAGTCATATTTTAATTGCCAAGTGACCTCTTAGAAAAGCACAAGTACTTCCTACTGACAAACATGTTTAACATGATGCATAATTAAAATCTGGGTTTCATCAGTTCATCTTGAATCAGAACCGGTCTTTAAATCAGATTTACATTGGATAAACTATTTCTTATTGCTACTGTTAAATTGTTTTTGAAACTGGCTTTATAATGTCTTTAATTACTAAAAAAGTAATTATACAATAAATCACCAAAAGAATAAGGATGTCGCTGCTGTGAACAGTTCCTCTTAAGATTAGATCTTGGAAAGAACTGTTATGTGTCAACGCGGAAGCATTTACACATAAATAGGACTAAATGCAGGTCAAACATGCATTTGGTTGACCTGCTTCATAGGCGCGTCTTCTACATGAAAGAAGTTCAACCTTCCCCCTCGTCCTCTTTTCTTCCACACACACATGTACAGATCCAGCTCTATGCCGCCTCCACTCTCTCCATCTCTGTCTTGTTTGTCCTGTTTGTTGCTGTCTGACCTGCAGAGCCTCCCTGCACTCGCAGGGCATTCATGCAACGTCTCTGTTGTCTGAGCTGTCAGCTCACATCCTACCAACATAAACACACAGACACAGTTGGATCTACATGCAAGTGAGTGTGTGTTTGTGACTGGACCCTTACAATGCAGAAATACAAACACAAATGCAAATGCACTGAGTTTTTTTAAATGACTTTGATGTGTGTTTTGTGTTTCTCTTAGGCATATTTGAATGGTTTTAAATTAGTTCCTTTGCACGTGTACTTTGAAAATTTAGCAACTTTAAAGGCTTACCAGGTACTGGGCCTGGATTTCATGCATCAGAAAGAAAGTTCATAGGAAAGGTCAAAGGTCAGCACCAGATGCGATGGTATATTTAATGGCTAAATGAGTGGGTTGTTGTATGTGATATGTACCAGTTACAACAACAAATCAAAGATTTTGTGGGCAATTTAATGTGAATAACTCGGATTAACTCTTATGTGTTAGTTTATTAAATCCTTAATTTGTTTATTGCAACTACGATGAGCCGTGAACAGTTTTTGTGACTCGACTGATCCTTAATTAACTTTTTTGTATGAGAGTGAGCAGGCAGGGTTGCACAGCTCTGCAGTTATACACAATTTTCCCAATTTTAGGGTTTCATGATTGCAAAACAACAATGAAATGATTACAGAGATGGCATTTTAAGCTGTTCTTAGGACTCTCAGTAGCATTTAGCACAGTTAGCTTGGTTAGCATATCAGCTGTCCCTTTGTGAATTCCCTGTAAGGTAAGTATAAAAGTACAATCTAACCTAAACTTTGTTTTTTCTAAGACTACTTTTTTATATATAAAAAAACACTGTAACAGATGGACAAGAATTATTTAAAATGATAAAATACAGCGGTTTTGCTGCAGTACATTCAGCTTCCTGTTATTTGGTAACTCCCTGTTGTGGTATCCTGAGGGAACAACCATTGTCACTCTACTCATAAAGTTTATTTGCAACTTTTGGGCTTCTTCATTGACATATTTTTACAGAAGACTGGTTTGTTTACTGATCAGCCAAAGATTTGTGTAGAGATGAAAGTCACAGTCAGGTGTTTATCAGACTACAATGTAAACCTTGCTGCTAAAGGTAGACACATTGTTAATTACTGTCATTTCAGGACCAATGGTCACATTTGAATTGCATTTGCAACAGAAAACGTGGCAAGTGAATATAAGTTCAAGTGAAGCGGACATTTAATGTGGTCACTCTTAAGGTGACAGTAAGCCACCGCATAGCGGCACACATCTGGTTCAAAATGGCCGTCCCCAGGTTGGCTCCTGCTGCGCGGCTCTCACACATGCAAATGAGCCTCAGCCAATAATGAGATCTTTAGGAGCTCGATAATTAGATTTTTTTCCTTCTCTCTAAGGGAGAACGGGAGAGACAGACAGGGTGAGCAGGAAGACTTTCTTTTTTCGTGTCTCGACTTCTCTTGAGAAACCTCCGTCTGCGCTGACAGGCACCCGCCTACTACTCCCTGCCCACCCTCAACCCCCACCACTCGCCGAAATCATATTTCTTTTCTTTTTTCATAATAGAGGGGAGGATCTCAGCACAGAGCAAAAGAAACTCTGAGATTGTATCTTCTATATGATTGGTTGCTCAGAGAAGGTCTGGCTGACTGCGAGAGATGGTATCAATCTACTTTGTGAGCGCACAGATGTGCGAGTGTGTGTGTCTTTTATTGTCACAGGTGATGTTCAGGAGAAATTTGACAATTGCATAAAAGGTAGACAAGCACTTGCAGAAAAATAATTCTGATGATGAATTCCTGCCACATTTCCTAAAAATAACTTGTTTTTTGAAAGCGGCTGTTCTGTGGATCTCTCAGAGGATTGTTAGCGATTATTTGTGAACAAACAGCATCATGAAGGCCAAGGGACACATGGTAAAGCTGTGAAGAAGCTCAAAGCAATATTAGTAAGGGTGGTAAGAAGAGAGAAAATTTTTTAAGAAATCCTCCAGAAGTAGTTGGTATTGCATGTATTTATTCTCTTCTACGTTAAACACAGAAAAGCACTGAAGCAGTATGATTCCTCTTCTTCATTTTGCTTATGAGTCCACAAAGAGACATCTGTCTGCAGAA
The DNA here is from genome assembly GCF_002775205.1 of Xiphophorus maculatus. NCBI lineage: Eukaryota > Metazoa > Chordata > Actinopteri > Cyprinodontiformes > Poeciliidae > Xiphophorus > Xiphophorus maculatus. Next base: position 22,715,960 of record NC_036462.1, read on the forward strand.
CTTAGACAATTTCACACTTTAGATTTATGTTTGTCCTAGATGTTGGCTATAATTGACCACTGTTACCCTGCCTGCGTGTGGCATGATTGCTGCTGAGAGAATTCGTGGGCTCATAGCTGACTGGCAGAGGGGCATTTTGCTGGATTACCCAGCATGATATGTACGACCTGTCACATATTCCCCACAATAGACACACTCTCACAAGCCGACACATATGCGCCACTTGGCAGACACATGCTTGGCACACTTAACAAGCTGGCACTTGGCATGCACACATAGAGATTAAGGCACGTGCTTGGCCGTGGCCCATACGTAAGTAATTGAATAGTGCGGTGTCCTGTTTTCATGTATTATTGAGGAGCTCGTTTAATTAGAAAAAAAAATTAAAAGGCTCATTAGGCTTATGTTAATTAGCTTGGCTCCCTGCTCTCTGGAGAGGGTTTACACCAGCCCAATGGGACGGAGGGAGAGGAAAAGGCACACTGAGGAGGCTGAGGGAGGAAACAAAGTCCTGCCGTTCGTAAAATACAAGTATTTGTTTTTTTTAATAAATATTAATCTGCGATCTAAATTTTCTGATTTGTTTTCAATCAGTTTCTTCAAGAAAGAGCAAAACAAAATAGATATAAAGTGGCAAGGTTCAAAACCTTCTGAGTAATCAATAAAACAATGTGGAAGAAGAAGTTTGTGGTTCTCCAGAATCCATGGGACTAAAACAGTACATGCTCTTGTTCTGTGTTTTATTTCCTTTCAGAGTATTTTTCCCAAAGCTCTCCTTTTGTCCACTTAATGAAAGTGCTTAGCTGGCAGTTTCTCTGATTTGATGTGGAGGGAGCTGCTGCTGCTGCTGCTGCGTGTGTTGCTAGTGTAGTATGGGATCCTGACAGTTTGTGAAGGGTGCATGGGAGGAGGCTGAGTCCCCTGTGAATTGGGTTCGGCTCTGGACTGAGGGCTGGACAGACAGGCTGGAGAGGAAAGGTTTGGGTCTGGCCACTCGAGCGTGAAAGTCTTATTTTGAGATTTGAAACATGAGTGAAATCAGTAATGAAATATGGTCAATAACGGCCTCACACTTCCCAATGAAGTGCCCTGGCTGTGTGTAGGTCCATGGGCTCTGAAAACGTGTTGTCATTTTTATTCTGAAGCACTGGGGCGTTAGATGGAGGGAGGCAGCAGTGGAGGAGGAGGATGAGGATGAGCAGGGGAGGGGGGGATTATCCACTTGAACTTGCTGGCCTTTCACCGTCCCCTCCGAAGTTTTTTTTTTCCTTTTCTTTTCTCTTATCCGTCGCCCTGTCAGAAAGAGCTGTGTTTCATGTCCTTATATATATATATATATATATATATGTATATATATATATATATATATATATATATATGAGTCCAGGCTGATCCCCTAGTTCACTGTTGTACTTAGGAGCCTGGTACAACCTGTCTTTGCAGGGTTTTGCCAAGTATGAGTAATTTACTAATAAATAGCTGACAAGCATTTTTTTGTACATTCATCATAGTCAATTTATTATTATGTTCCTCAAATACCTAATAACACAATGCGATGGTTTTATTTACTGCTTAGATGTTCATTGCCTCAGACAGAAACATGACTCAGCAAAAAAAGATTTGAAAACTGACGCTGTAGAATCCCCATATTATCAGCAACCTCACCTGCCTTCGTTCATCAGTTTCCCCGGGAGTGATGTGGCCCCTGGCCCTGCTTCAGATTAGCAAGAGGAAGGGTGCTTATTGCACACAATGGGGCCCTTTTTTTCTTTTTTTTTTACCTTTGGCCTGGAGCTCCAAACACCCCTCTCAGCACAGTGGAAACTCCTCTGCTGTCTAGTTTTCACTTGAATGTTGTTTCTCGTCGGCCTCTCCGTTTTCCCCTCTTGATCCCATTTTCTCCGCTTTTATTTCTCTGCGTGATGAGCACCGACAGGCTGTTTACCTGCAGGGACACAGATGAAGGCGCTGATAGCGATGATAACTGTCGAACAAACAAATCCTCAACCAAGAAAAGGATAATCTGCACGTCAAAGAGCTGCACATTGCAAGTACAAATTGAGTCAGCATGCGAGACGCCAAACAGATGGCACATCTGCGCAGCCTTTTACTCGCTTTCTGCTGATAAGCTGTCAGATTTTTACCAAAACACAGGGAAAAAACCCAGCTTTGATATGTTTGCTGCCTTCAGGTGAAGTTGACGCTAAAGAACCCCATCTCTTCAGTAAACAAACCTGTCTTGATGCACTCGAAGGTGTGCGTGTATGTGTGTGTTTTAGTGTGTCTATGACAGTAAGGTTGTTGGGGAGTCAGTCACTTCCAGTGTAAGGTGGTAATGCTTAGTGACAAGGATAAACAGTGCTGGGGTTTGCTCCTTCCAAGGTAGGGGGTGAGGAGGAGGACCATGTCAGCCTCTCTCTTCCTCCCGTTCCCTCCTTGTCATTTTTTCAATTATTTCTCTCTCTTGTGTGTCCCCACAGACCCCAGAGGCAGAGGCTGCATCATTTAAACCGAGAGCCTGTTTAGATTCTGATTATAGCTTCCTCTCTCCTCCCCATTCTCTGCCATCACCCACGCGCACACACACACGATGCTGGCTTCTTGCTGTGGAGCGATTACCTGAAGAAGTGAATTTATGAAGCTGTCATCCTTCCAAGAAAGTTACATTTATGTATATGCATCACCTTCTGTAGGAATGGCCTATTCCAATCCTCAAGATGTTTTCACCATGTCACTGCTCTGCAGTTGATCGCCCCCTGATCAAGTGGTTGCAAGAATAAACGCATGTAGAGCGCAAACATAGAGCAAACTTACAGTGAGATCGCACAAAAAAAAACACATTTTTGCCTCAGCTACACTTTTTTCTAATTAAATATTTTTTTTGTCCATAATTGAGCTTTTCTTACTTAAAGAAATATATGAGAAAAGTATTTTTACTATTCTTGGTAATCAATGTAATAATTTTTCCAAGAAGCATTTAGCATATTTCCTCGGGAATTTTGATTATTTATTTTTGATGATGAGCTCCATGTCTTATTGCCATCACCCTAATATTTATCTTTCTCGGTAAGATTCAGTTCAGGACTCTGGGTGGGCCGCTTCGAAACATTAATATTACTTTGAAAGAGCTCCGTTGGGTTTGTAAAAGAATGTGGCGTCTTGTGGGCAGAAAGACTTCAGAATGAGACTTCCTCCAGTCACACACTCTCGTATGTGTTGCATATTACAGGGATGAACCAACATCTGTTTAGTTTTTGTTCAGTTGGAATCATTGCAATGTCTCACTCCGATTGGTCATAATTTGGGGAAATAAAAAAAATAACCTGCTGCAATTTACCTGCTTTTTAATGCTAATTATATGTTGGTGAATTAATAAACCCTACTCCCCTGAAGTGTTTATTTTTTATTTTTTTTATTTGTCATTCATAAAGAAAGACCCTAATCAGTGTTTACTGCCAGGTGCAAAGCTCTTTGTTAATTTTCAGTGATTATGCAGACATTTTGGCCTGTTTGTCACGTTTGCTGGCTGGTTTGATATCAGACAGCAATCCCTCTTCTCTTTACTGAGTGGCAAAAGGCTTCCCTCTCAGCTAGGATGAAAAGTCATCAAGGGAGAAGAGGAGAGAGGGATGAGGCCTCATTGAAATGCAAGTTACATTCCCCGATTTCTCTCTCTTCTCTCCTCTGGGACTTCATGCCTTTCTCTTCCTTCTCCTTCCCATCTTTCTGGGCTCTCCCCGGCTCCCTCTCCCTGCCTTTGTTAATCAGTTAAACTCCCTCTTCAAACAACCCCTCTAATTACTCCTCCGCTCTCTGTAAACGACAGGGCTGTCTCCTGCTTTCTCTTCTCCTCCCTCCTTTCCTCGCAGCTCCCTCCATCCATGGCAGGGGTTAACCTCTGTCAGCTACTGACCCCTCTGAAGTGTGAGTCTGCCTGTGTGTGTGTGCACTGTTCAACTGTTTGTGACTTTTTCTTGCATTGTTAATGATATAAGTGACTTTTTACTCTTTTATCTTTGTGTTGCTAGTCTTTATCTTTGTGTTACTTGGACTAAATAAGATGCAATAAGATCAGGGATTGTGACTTTTCACCTGTATGTCAGCATGTGGATGCCTGTTGAGACTCTTGTCTGCATGTTGCTCTTTTTAGAAACCTTCTCGGTTATTTCTGCTTGACAGCTCAAACACTTGCCTTATCTTCCAACCATTATTTCTCAATACTTCCTCCTTCCTCGCTACGTCCTTGTCTTTCCTGTCCTATCCCTGCGCACAACCACCTCCCCCCTCCCACCTCACCTTCCTCTTCCCACTAATCTACCACGCATCTCTCTCTTTTAAATTAACATGCAACATGAAAAAAAAAAATGGACGACAGCGGGGGGAGAAAAAAATTAAATGCATTTAATAAATGGCTGACTTCAAATCACCCGGCTTTTCAGACTCTCCCTATTCACAGTCCAATGAAAGGGGAGAAATCATTCACCAGGAGAGACAAAGCCGAATGAAAATATAATTCTGCATTGTGAGGCGCTTTTGTCCTGGCCCGTCAAATCGCTAATGGCGAGGCTTTTGTTTTGCGCCGGGGCTCTGAGGCTGGCGGTGTCGTATGGCGGTGGCAACGCATGCCCCATAATCACAACGCTTTGTGATATTAGATTATAGGGGCAATTAATGGCGTCAAACCTTAACTACTCAACATTCAGCCTACCACACACATTCACACACACATGCATGCACACAGGCCCGCACATGCGGTTCTGGCATCACAGTGTAATCCAGCACACAGAAAGGTGCTATAACTCCAGTAATTATTACGCCTGCGACTTGAAAATGTCAATGGCGGTGTGTATAAAATAGAATGTATGAGTAGTCGGTGAGGAAGAATGGGATGCACAAGAGCAATTAATTACAGCTTTTCATTTGGCAGCCTAGACTGACAAGGCCCGGCGGCGGGGGCAAGCTGGCATGACGCCAGGCGGCACCCATCACCACCCCCATCTCGCTGCTCCCCCCCCTGGAGCCTCCGCTACCTCTCATCCACCCGCCCCCCATCTCCCTCGCCTATTTCCTTACCAACTGCCACAATGCCAAAGGGTCGTCTGACTCACCCTGCTTTGGCTCCCGTATTCTTTACGTCCACTCCTCAAACACAAACTCTTGCTCTTCTACACAATTGTACAGTATAGCCGCTTGTAAGAACAGTCATACCCCTCTGACTTTTGCACATTTTGTCAAGTTGCCACTTCAAAGTATTTTGTTGTAATTATATATAAATATCTGTAAAGCATGTACAGTGGAAACCCGGTATTGGTGGGGTTAGGGAATGATTAAAATCCGCAAATACTCAAGAGCTCAAGGCTTTATGAGTGTCTAAAAACACTCATAAAGGAATATTTTCATAGGTCAAACACCAAATATACCTTAATATGCATTAATATGTACAATGGAGACCGTCTTAGCAGAAGCTAATTCCGACAGGCTTTCTTATTTTTGCTTTTTGATACAAACAGTCAGCAACAAGAAAAATAAATGCCAATCCATGTCAAGTAGCATTGCGTTTAGGCATTTCAGCTTCCCATGGTGCATCTTCTTTCAAATATTTTAGATATGCACCAAGACGAATTCTGTAAATAGATGGGTTTTCCTTGAATAATTCGCAGTTGCATTCCACAGAAAAACCTGAAAATAGGTTAAACTGGAAATAATCGGGATTCACTGTAATACATTTGTATATCGTCATCTATATTGTGATATGCCTGAATAAAACTCATTATAACTCTTTGCCATTACAAGTCACAAAATAAGTAATTGGAGTTCATGTATATGTGCAATTTCATCTCAAAATTCTGGAGACCGAGACCCATGTTAGATTGGTCAGAAGTTTAAATCATGTTTAAGTTAAAAAACCTTTGAACATTTACAATTGTTCACCCTATTATCCGAAAATTGAAAAAGAATGGCACAGCTGCAAAGCTACTGAGACGTTGAAGTCAATGTAAAATGACAGGCCAGATAAATCAGAAAAGCAGCCTGCAATACACCCATGATTTCTTCGAAGGAGCTACAGAGATCCACAGCGAATCTGTTGAAAAGACAGATATTAGTTGTAGCTCTCCACAAATCTGGCCTTTTTCAGAAATGTGTTTTTGGGGAACACCATTTTTTGGCAAAAAGACAAAAAGAAGAAGTCATATTTAGAGGTTTCCATAAACCAAGTAAGATATACAGCAGGAAATTAGACTTTTTTATTTGATGAGACCAAAATGTGATTTTTCATTTACACCTTTCTCAGTACATGTTCTTTTGCATGACACTGTATATGTACTGTATACCACCAACCTGGCTAGCCACTGATAGGCTGTAATAGTTCCCCATCCCTCTATCATTATGTGTATGTATGGAACAGGAAGACAGAGGAGCAGCTGGTAACAGATTGCCAGTATTTATAGCCTATTTTGTTTATGGAGTAAAACTGGTTCTTCATAGCTTTAATCTACCAGTGACAGCTCACCTCCCTATTCCTCTCACTTTCTCCACACCATCCATTCAGGTGGTGAGGAGCTGGACAACTCTTCTGTAAACCTGTTTTTTGTTTTTGTCTCGCACACATACATACAGACAGAGATTTGCTCACTGAAAAGATTGATAACTGTTATTTTTTTCCTTTTCAGGTATTCTTCAATAAAACATGAATCTTACCAATGTTCAGACAGTGAGAGAATCCCTTTATATCTCAAAAAATATCAGCTCTCAAAACCATCTCAACCATCTCCATAAATATGTTCACACCATGTCTTTTTATACCCCTTATTATCTATATTTTCTTTTAACTGGTGTTCCAGCAGTTGTTAAATACAAAAATGCGTTGTCAGCAGAACTGCTGCTGTGGTGTTTTCTTCTCTGTTTTGTGTACATTTGCACTCTCAGTTTCAGATTTATGCGGTAAGCTGGTCCCCAGAGTTGCAGTGTTTGTAATCAGATTAGCATCTCTGTACATTTTCTGTGTACAATGCAAGAGCATTAAGGAAGGTTTGCAAAACACATCTGCAAAAATGACAACTATGTACTGTCTTCCTCGCTTTCCTCTTCTTTAGGCCGCCTGCAGCTTTATCTGATGAGATGAACATCTCATCAGATACCAAACTTTGTTGTTCCTTTTTCCTCCTAGCGAGGCCCCGCCATGCTAGGGAGAGAATCGACGGCAGTCAAAATCATGTGTTTATAAAAGCAGATAAGATTTTATATTTTATTGGTAGATTGCATATCTGTCCTTTCATCCCTGGCTGCTGCCACAGAAATTGACGGTTTTTAACAGTGCCAGCCATGTGCCGGAAAATGTCAACAGTGTGAGTGTGTTTTAGTGCGTCTCTCTATTTGTCTTCATCTGATGCTGCCCGTTTTTTCTTCGCAGTGAGTGACAACAGAGAACAAGAGACAAACACACACACCCTGACTTACCGGTCTGTGCCAGCCTGCAGCATAAACCAGCTTGTACTGCAGGCTGTTTATTTTAACTTGAGCATTCACTTTGCGGGCACAGTCATGTTCAAGTTTTTTTTGGTTGTTTTTTTTCTGTCGACTGGGCCTCTTTGCACAAAGCTTCATCTGTTGACTGATTAAGTTGCTCTTGTTTTACATGATAACATTAAGGTGTGTTAGGGCGCTTTTAACGTGTGCTGTATTCTTTTCCTGTTTTGTCTTCAGGTGCCCGTATCCATGGCCATGATGAGCCCACAGATGATCACTCCTCAGCAGATGCAACAAATCCTTTCCCCCCCTCAGCTACAGGCCCTGCTGCAGCAGCAACAGGCTCTCATGCTACAGCAGGTAAAAACTAAATGCTTTCTCTTCCTTCAGTGCTTAGTGTTTAGCTCAAATTTGGTGACATGTAAATGTGCAGTATGCTGCTCATTCGTGGTTTGACCTACAGAACATTCGTAAAGATTAATCGGCTGAGAGCAACTATAGCATGTCAATCAATTTCATTACCTTTTTAAAAAAATAGGTTTATGGGATATTTGTGATTTGTTTTATGTTTTGAGTATTTTAATAGTTTGTTTGTTTTTTGTAATTGTTGCTGGTCATCGTATCCAGGAGTCACTATGATAAACATTCCAATATAAATAAAATGTATAAATGAAGTGGTGGGCAGCAAAGTAAACTCAGAAGGCCAGCAGGTTCACAACTTAAGGGTTATAAGAAAGATAATAGGAATTTAGCTTTGTCTTTAAGACTAAGAATATCTATTTAATTTGCTTTAAAGGTTTTCAAATATAGATATAGAGTATCAAACTTAATGTCCCTCCCCTCTTCACTTTCTTTTTTTTATTTCTTTTGTCCACTTTTTCTTTCCATATGTCCTTCCTTTTCTTCTTTCTTGTGTTTCTATTTCTCTTTCTTTTTGGGTTCTTCTTTCCACAAGTCTTTTCTTCTTTCCTTTCTTGCATTTGTTCTTCCTTCACTCCTTCCATATATTTTCTTCCTTACTTCTTTCTTCTGAGTTTCTGTGTTTATTCAATCTTGCCAGCTGTTCATTGTGAACAATAATATTTTATTTTTGGAGAACTGTCAGTTAGGTCTGATTTTTTTTTTAAATTAAACATTATTACAAATGCATAAAAAAACTATAACCCCCTCATGTTTGGGGATTTTTGCAGATGAGGAACGTACTGATTTGAACCAATCATTAAGACAATCTTTTGGAGAATATGCCTGCAAATATGCTTGTACTTAACCACACAGACAGATTTGCTTTTGAGCAACAAAACATGAGTCATACTGAATCAGGAGTATGTGTCATGCTGATTCCTGGCCCCTTGATATTAGAGGTTGCCATGTCGGCATTACTCAATAAACACCCTTCAGCTGTAGTAGTTTTGTCAAATACTTAGCCACACCAGCACATCCCCGCCAACCTGCACAAGCAAAGCACACATGCTGGCCCATAAAGGGTGTGAATTTGCCTCTTAACTGTGTGGAGACACAGGAGTAATTGCATGGTGTAGGGGTAGACTAGAAAACTGGAGCATAGTCTGTAGATTTAATAGGAAGTGGTTGCTTTAGGCAACTGTAAATTGTGGTGGGAAGATCTGACAACGTGTATCACAATGAAAACGTGAAGAAATGTATCGACTTTCTGGGAACAGACATGGAGAATGACAGAGATCCTCCTTGCTGGTCCTTTTCTCTTTTTTTTCATTTTCTGTAACAAGGAAAAAGAAGACGCAATGAAAGGGGGTTGATAATGCACTCTCACTCACTGCAACGCTAATAAAAACCATCGAGTTTAACATTGCTCTCCCACTTAATTAACCACAGTATGGGCCACGCACTTAGTGTATATCTGCAAATCAGGCAGTTTTACACACACACACACACACACCCACACATGAACACACCGGACAAATCAACCAACACATCAGTCACTGAAGCATTAAATTTCATATCCCCATGGCAATAGTGCCCTGTGTAAGAGTGTGTAAGTAAGTTTTACAGCCCATTGCTACAAAGCAGATGTGTGTTTGCACGGGCGCTGATTTGTGGATGCGACTTTGTGCGCTAACCTTTAAGTTTGCTCAAACCTTCACTTATGCTATGGCTGCTTTGCATTTCGTTCATTGTGTTTTTCTTTAAAGTCAAGGTCATGGTAATAGGCTGGAGAGGTGAGTGCCTCACTTACACATACACTTAATGTACAGAGCCACTGAATCAAATCATTAAAAGACCGTAATTATCACTTAATTATTCCTTCAACTCACCACTCAGCAGCTGGGGATGAGTGTGTGTGTGTGCGTGCGTGCCTGCTAGCCGGTGAGTGTGTGCGCTTGCATATGCATTTGTCTGTGTGATTAGGAGGCGATCAGGGCTAGTGACGCAGAAAAGAGAGATTAACTCTGCCTAAGGAGTGATAAAAGAGAGGAAAGACAGATGGAAAGTAAAAGAAAGAGCAGCAAGAAGGAATGACTCCTGCATTTAAAATGAATTAAGCAGAAAAAAAGAGAGGGGTAAAAAAAATGAATGTCGCAGGGGTAAAGCTGTAACTTATGCAAAGGAGAAGCTGGATAATGTGAAACAGCCTTGTTTGTAAAAAAAAAGAAAAAGAGAAAAAAAGAGCATTGCATTGTACCGGGTATGTGTGGCATGGATGGGTAGCAGTGTGTAGTCTGCTCGCCGTAAGGTCAGACAAATGAGAGACCGAAGCAACTGCTGCGCTGTGAAGTCATTCTCTGCTGAAAAGCCTCTTTGAACATTTGATGCACCATGAAACAAAGACAAACTGCAGATGGACACATGTACAAGCTGTTCTCGGGAGAACAGCCTCCCCTCCTCCTGCGCTCCTCAAAACGCGCGCACACTCACACAGACTGAGATGCACTGTGGTCAGTGAGTTTTCCCTCTCTCCTCAGCTCAAGATTGTAATCTTAATGGAGCTTCCTGGGTAAATTAATGATTACTAACCCAAACAAACAGACAAGCTGTTACCAGTCAGAGTATGCTGACCATCTGTGTTTGTGTTTTAGAGTGTTTATATGTGTTAAATCCACTCATGTCATTTTATCAGACTAAGGGATGACAGTTATATTAAAATAAAGAATGTTGATCTATAAACTTCTTACTGTGACAAAAAACGAACAGCTTTGAAAGAAAAAGTAGCTTTCTCGTATGTCAGGGTAAATCCGGCTGCTCTCTGAATGCCTCTGAGGTTTGTTAGAGAAGATAAGTGAACAAACAGCATCACGAAGAACAAGGAACACGACAGACGTGACAAGGCAAAAGCTGTGGAGAGACTCAAAGCAGGGTTATGTTATAAAACAATATCCCAAGCATTGGACATCTCACAGAGTTCTGCTCTGTCCATCAGAAAGGAACGAAAATAGCGGAACCGCAAATCTGTCATGAGATGGCTGCCCACGTAAACCTCCAAAGAAGGCCATAGCAATTCTGGAGATTCATGTGCTAAGCGAGTTATTATGATTTCAGACCAATCATTAGTTGTTCATTTCACAAATCTGGTCTTTATGGAGGAGTGGGCATAAAACATTTGTGCCAAAACTTGAAAATCGCTGCTAAGCTCAAGATATTTTGCAAAAAGGTTCAACTTTCAGTAGATTAGCAAAACTGGTAGAGCCACAGTCCAAAAGACATGAAGCTTTACTACTTTTTGAAAACCAGGTATCCTTTATCTTACACTATGTAAATATGAACTTCTTTGTGTTGGTTTATCACTTAAGTTACCAATAAATACCAATGAGGTTTTGGTTGTAATGGGATGTGAAACGGTTTAGCTGGTATGAGTATTTTTGCAAAAGACTGCTCTGTGTTCTCCCTATTTATCCTAACAAGCTTGCCAATGTTTCTGGCCCGCTCCCTGTCTGTCAGCCTGCATTGTGCTGCAATCATCTCCTGCAATTCAGAGCTTGATCTCTGAGAGTAATCTGGGGGGACTTTGCCTTGACATGCACAATCACACTGACACACTCAAACAGCTGCACAGTGTACCTCAGCAGCCTCTCCCAGGTCTGCGTTCGCTTGTTGCACATGGTTTGTCAATAAACCACACACCGCCACAACAATACGCTGTGGCCTCAACTGAAAGCGCTGGAATTGAAAGCATCTGTGCCATTTGAGGCTCCTGTTTAGGTTACATTGTCTGAGTGTGGAGGATCGTTTCAGTACCGGTGGCATTGTTGAGGCTTCTGCAGTTTGTGTTGTGACTCACTCACCTCATATTTCTCCACCACTCTGCCCCCTTTCTCCTTAACCCGCCTCCCCCACCCTGCACCTGTCCATAGTTACAGGAGTACTACAAGAAGCAGCAGGAGCAGCTGCATCTCCAGCTTCTGACTCAGCAACAGCAGCAACAGCAACAGCAGCAGCAGCAGCAACAACAACAGCAGCAGCAGCAGCAGCAGCAAGCCGGGAAGCAGGCAGCAAAAGAGGTGAACTTAGCCATGTACACTCTCACTCAGTTCAAGCACACTCTGAAGTGCAGAAGTGCTCTTAAATGCAATAAAGCAGCTGGCATGTGAGAGTGCCAAGAACAAAAAATATGACAAGAGTGTAATGTATGGAATTTAGGCCAGATACAGTATAGTGCTCATGTTTTAATGTTATTGTGGGGCTCACACAAGTCTGAATCCCCAGGCTAACGCTTCAAGGTTGAAAAGAAGTCCGCTCCACATCCATGTGCTTCTAATTCACAATACTAGATGTTACCTCTAGAAGAAGGGTCCAAGAAGAAGCAGTTATTTGAAAGTGCTTTTAGCTGTCAATTGATCCCCAACTAAACTACATGGCCGGTTCCCAACTTGCATGGAAACTAAAGGTGACAGAACCTTTTTAGCTACAGTACATCTCTAGCGGTTCTCTCGAAAGGTGCTATAGAAATGACATTTAAACAACGTTTATCCCGAATTTAATTAAATAAGCTTGTTCTGGATGAGAACTTCCTGCCTACAGTCAGGCCAGTAGGTAACATCAACAAAAATGACATATTAATGATGCAAAATATTAGTCATAAATGTGTATAATTGTAGCTTGCTATTTTTACCTGCAGCATTCCCCTTTTTATCACTACCATGAACATTCTGCAAACACAGTAGTTTTGTATTTATAAAGGTGTTTAAAAAGATGTGAAAATGGCCACTTTCTACCCCATAGGCCAAGAACTTGTATTCTGGTCCCCTTGGATAAAACCACCTACTTCCATGTATATGTCATATAATTGTCCCAAAGCTGTGGATGGGACTTTGGACTTTTACCAAGATAAATACAAATAAATACTGGGTGTGTACAAGCATTGACCTCTCTCTAAAACCTCGGGTTGTCTAAAGATTAAATACACTTAAAAGTTATTCTTTGGGTTCTCCACTTTAGAAATCATGTTTAACGTTGCAGGTTTCCTACCAAAAAATTATAGATTACAGATGCACGCAATAAAATAAAAATTGCATAAGCATTTGCTTGTGAGGACAGGGATTTGATCTTGCCAAGTCTCCTTCATTTGGATGTTAATTTAAGTTTTTTTTCTCCTCTCTGTTTAGAAAAAATATCTCTTGACAAAAATCTGAAATTTTAACAAAAATTGTATAATGAGCATGCTGCTTGACGAGGTGGCAATAGGGTAAATATCAAACAGCACATCAAAACAGCAACAACAACAAAATAAATAAATCAAGAACATTCTGAGCATAGCTTGTGACTTATTCAGAACATTGGAACTTGAGTTTTATTTGACACAATTTACTCTCTGTTCATTATGGCTCACCTTTTTAGGGCTTATTCAAGAGAAATGGCAGCAGGGTCAGAGTAGAGCTCTTCGGTTGCAGAAAAAAAAAGCCATAAACACATACACAATATGCAAAAATACACAAGCTCTTGCAGATTTAATTAGTGATCAATGAGGGTCACATGAAGTAGAATATGGATCATGTAGACATATTTGACATAATAACTGTGGTCAGGTACAAGAAGTTTTGCGTTGATCTATTTGTACAATTCACATGTTATGATGACAATATTAAGAAGAAACAATGCTGGGGAATCACTTCACGAGGAAAAGATTGTGAGACATTTCTGAGAAATGCACAGGGAGACACATCCTCAGATTTGTCCTCCTCCTCTCCCAGTGGGCAGAGCCCCCACCCCAGCACCTCAGCCCACATGCTCCTCACTGACAGCGGGCAACCGACTCAACCGTGACCAAAGCAAACCAGTTGTGGTTGACTCGCATGTTGAGCGAGTGTCTGAATTGCTTTTCCGTTCTCCCCCATGCTCCTCCGCTGTCCCAGTTTTCAGGTTGCTTGTCCTGCAACAATGAGACAAGTGCAAACACTGGTCACACAGCCACGCAGACAGAGGGAGGCTTGATGCGTGATGGTTCACTGGCCAAACACACACACACACACACACCTGGGGGAATATGCCTCCCTACAGAGCTGCAAGTAGCTGATGTGACCAAGGCTCTCTCCAGCAGCCATGACCTGCTGACATACAGTGCATCAATAATCAATTAATAGCTAGCATGTATAGCAATAAAACACTGTAGGTGCTGTAAAAATGTTGCTTTTCATTTCTGTGTATTTTTTTTCCCTTTCAAACTTAAGTGAGTTTTGTGACTTCAAGTCACCAGAAAAGACTAAAAACTACTAGAGCAAAAATCTATGGAGGAAGGAGCAAGAAAAAAAGTTCTCCCTCCTAACTTTTGGAAGTGTTTGTACATCAGTGCCTATGACTTTTTGCCCTTTTCGCTTTGAGCAGCAATTCCTTTTTCACGTTCAAGGCTTTGTGGAAGTGATGCATTGAAAGAAAAACGATGTATGTGCGTGCTGAGTTGCTGTTCTGTGTGTTGCCGGAGCATTTGGGACTGGTCAGGAGTCAGCTTAATGAAGTGACTCTGACCATCACAAAAAGATGCGTGCTTGTGTGCGTGTGCGTGTGTGTCTTTGGATTGGCCGTCTGCAGTTGCCTGTGTGTGTGGGTGTACATGTATGCTTCTGTGTGACTGGCAGGCTCAGACAGTGTGTGATGTGCTCATAAATCACATTGACAGCCTGTTACTGCGCTAGCTTTGGCCACTCAGCCACAGCTAATGTAAACAGAGCACAGGCACACACACACATGCCCTCTCTGTGTGTGTTTTAAAGAACCGTAGCTATATCTCAGGAGACAATGAGAGGGAGAGGAAGGGGAGGTGGGGAGGAGAAAATGGACAGACAAGTTTGAAAGGGAGGGCCAGGGCCTTAGAGAGAGAGAAATGTAGGAATGAAACGGATACAATCTGCTTGGACTTTCTGATCAACAGTTTATTTCAACCAAGACGGGTCTGGTAAATCAGCTCAAAGTTATTGAATTGTCTCAGCATGACAATGATATTTACACATCTCACATCTGCGAGAGGTGACTGTTTCCAACTTACTTTATGGTACATTTAATGGTGTAACCAGCAAAGAGCCTGGGATGTAGTTGTTTGGTCATCTGAATTTACCTTTAAAATCAGTTCTGACTTCTAAAGCACTGATTTTGATTTGTGTTGGACTGGAAAATGACTTAGATTTTTGCAGGTAACAAAAAAAGTCCTCATCTGAGCAAACATATACAGGGTATATTTACTAGTGGATTATTGTGTGTTTCTCAGATTCCGGTTCTGTCCTATACATCTAATTACTTTAAGAATTTGAACAGCGACGCTTCCTTCTTCCTCTTGTACTCTTTGTTTTAAACGCCAACTCAAAAAAAATGTGGCCATGGCGCACAGACTTAGTTAATAGAAAATGAGTGAAAAAATGTTTGAAATAAATTAAAAACAAAGAGAACCATTGATCAGGTTACCTTTAAATGATAACGTCAAAAGCGATAAGTTAAGAAATGAAAGGATCTTGAATGAGTTTCACTGTGTTAACAAGGATTTACAAGATTATTTTAATTCCACCTCTGCAAACAAAATCATTTGAGCTTGTGGTTAAGGAGTCTACATGCAGGAAGCATTTCCCAGATTGGCTTTGAAACAAGCTGCAGATGTGCAACAAATCAAACTGTGAAGTTTCCTTTATGACATTAAATTATCCATGCAAAGAATATGTTGCTGCTGGTTGTCGTCCTCCCACCTCCAGCTCACCCACAAACACACATAAACACACCTCCACCATACTTTTCCTCCCCAGGCACCAAGTCTGAGAGGAAATGACCTATTTGCCCTTCCTGAGAGTTCCTCTCTGTTCAAAGAGTTCTAAGCTGCCACTCTGTTTCACACACAATGAGAAGTTTCATTTATTTATTTTTCAGCCCCGCCAGTTATCTGTGGGAGATAAAGTACACCTCTCTCAGGGGTTTTGATTGTGCAGGGTCAGTTTGGGAAAAAGAGGGTAAGAGCGGGAACTTGTCAGTTAATTTTTTTTTTCTGATGTAAAATGTAATTTCTCACTTTATCATTTACCTACAAAAAATATGTGCATTAATTCTATTGTTTTAACAAAGTAATCCCAAATCACATTGTCACGTTTACTCACATAGCAACCGGATATCTCAGCTCATTTTATTGGGATTTTATGTTATAGACTGATACAATGTGTTGTATAACTTTAACAATGAAGAAAAATGATAAATAAAAAATATTTGCTTATCTGAAAAATGTGGCTGACATATGTATTCAGCCCATTTTTTTAACCAGTTGCAGAGTCATCGAATTAGTAAACCAAGTTCAGTTTCGTGTTATATAAAGTCAATATATACAGGTGTGTTTTGGACTAATCCATCAGAGGGTTGTTGGAGAGTGTTAGTGAATACCATTAACAATAAGCAATCCTACAAAAAAGGTCAGCAAGAGTTAGGTTACAAAACAGTATCCACATAACATAAGTATCGAACATCCCATAAAGCATTGTTCTAATCAATCATTAGAAAATCTATTGATTAAAATGACATGTGGGCCAGGAAGAATATAACTTATAAAGCAGCCAATAGATTCAGGGTAACTCTGAATGGGCTACTGGTCAGAATGACCCAAAGTCCAGAATTAAATCTTATTGAAGATTTGTGGCAAGATTAGAAAATTGCTTACAATCTGATCAAGTTACAATATGTGGATATGCATAGCTGGTAGAGACAAAGTCCAAATGTATTGCATATACCATTGCAGTGACAGATAGTTCAACAAAGTTTAATTTTGGGGGTGGGCTTTACACTTAAGCAAGCCAAAAATGACAAAATGTAAAAAAGATAAAAGGTTATTAACACTTTTGCCAGGTGCTGTGAGCAATTTGGAAGCACAGCCTGCCTTGTCTGACCTCTGTTTCTCCTCCATGTCTAATAGCAGCTTGGCAGTAAGCAGCTGGCCTTCCAGCAGCAGCTGATCCAGATGCAGCAGCTTCAGCAGCAGCACATCCTCAACCTCCAGAGACAGGGCCTGGTTCCGCTGCAGCCCACCGCCGCCATGCAGTCTCTTCAGCAAGGTACGTGCACACACAGGCATTCCCAAACAGAACCTGAAACAGGACACATCCTGACAAACACGAGCCTAGCTAAACACACACACAAGGCCTGTGCCCAGTGCTGCCTGTGAAGCCTGTTAAGTTAATCAGCCTATAAAAGATAAAAGAAAACATGATTGGTAGGTTTGTGGAAAGTAGTCATTTAGATAATAGGTAAAATATGCCGCTAAGCCTCCCCTGCTTAGAGATGTGTGCATGTGTGTGTTTGTACTTGAGATTATCCAGGCACAAGAAAATCATCTTTCTGCTATTCCTGTGCCCACAGGATTTTTTTTCCTATGTGTAACTTCTCCCACAGTTTCTTTAGGTTCTCAGCAGAGTTTCAGAGCGATAAATGTTGACTGTTGCTGGCCCGCCCTCGGTGAACATGTGTGTGTGTGCGTGCCCACTATTGTGTACGCACTTGCGCGGCAATGTTTCACACATACTTTTGAGCACTATCTCACTTGCAGAGAATGCCTTAGGGGCTCTAAAGTGGCCGTAACATTGCTAAAGCGCTGACTGAGTTGACCAAACAGACCCATTTCCTTCCCTCTGTTTTTGATCTTTCACTTTTTCCCCTCGTGCAGACTAGCATGGAGTCACTCACAGCAACACGCGCACACACACATACATAACAAGGTTAAACTCTACCAAATTATCAAAGGTTTGGAAACGTTGATTTCCAATCCAAAGGTCTCCCGGAGGGCAAGTGGATTTATTCGTAGGGGAGGAAAAATAAAAAACTGACTCGGTGGATAGGGCTTGAGGACACAGTTGTGTTAGCAGAGAACAATTTTTCAGACAGTTGCAAACATTTGGCCTCGGCGTCTCCTTCTCTTTCTTTGCTCTCCCTCTCTGCATAAGACTGGAATTTCCCTGCAGTGTGAAAGAGCTGGTCCATTGTGACAGCTCAGCCAGGCGTGAGCCAGAGCATTCCTCTGACCAGCCATGCCACACAAACACGCAAACACTCACGGATAAACACACACACTGCCGCCCTGCCTCAAAAAGCTGTTGTGCTCTGTGTATAGGCCGTACGGGGCGCCATGAGGAGTCCAACTAAGGCTTGTGTTTACTTCTATGACTTTGTGTGTTACACGTTAGATCACTACTAAACCCCCTGACTCATAAAAATAATTAGAAACAATGAGTTTATGTTCAAAAACATCAAGAATTCAGGCATTTTAGTTGCAGATTTAAGTTATGTGGGGAAAAAAAAGTCTTGTATTAAAACCTTGTACCTTTTCTGATAATCAACAGAGCCTGTCAATTCTCTCTATGTTTCTATTTAAATGAGATCCTGTGAAAAGCATCCAAGAGTTGAACTTTATACAGTTTAAGTCTATGTAACCTTTTTTACAGGTTACATTTTTGGAAATAGTTCCTTGTTGGACATAGTTCCTGTCCAACAGGGATGGCATATGAACAATTCAATGTTACCCATATTTATGCTATTTAATTAGAGCATAACTCCAGCTGTTCTGTGAAAGCATCAGAGGTTTGAACAGTAAAGAATAAGTAACATCATGAAGACAAAGGGACACAGCAGACCGCTCAGGAAGGAAGTTGTGGAGAAGTTTAAAGTAGAGTTAGGATTAAAACATAGTCACAATCTTTGAAGATCTCAAAGAACATTATTTAGTCCGTCATCTGTAAAATGGATCTAGGATGGCAGACCGACAAACCTACCAAAATGTGACTGTTTACCTAAACTGACAGGTTTAGTTGGACATTTGACTGCTTTTCACAGGCGCAGCCAAGAGAGTGACAGTAACTCCAGAGGAGCTTAGGAGTTTTCTCTGCTTTTCTTCCACAGTGACAGATAAACTAGTTAGGGCAGATGAGAAGATGTACTGTATGTAGCTAAGAACAGGGCAGTCCTGACAGAAAACATAGTCGATGCTGCAGGGGCAACCATAAACACACAGACAGCAATAGAATGGTTTAGATCATGGCAAATTTATGTGTGAAAATGGCCCAGTCAAAGTCCAACTGAGAATTGAAAATTGATGTTCACAGATGGTTTTCATCCAGTCAGAGTGAGCAGGAGCTATTTTCAAAGTACTGGTTAAGATCCGTTTCTAGATGAATTTGGTAGACATCCCTAAAAACACTGCAATTTCAGCAAATATAGGTTATGCGGAATATTGCCTCTGGGGGCTGAATACAAATGGGTAACACACTTTTCAGGTTTTTATTTGTAGAAAGTTGTGAAAAGTTCCCTACCCTTTCATTATTGTGCGTTACTTTGAATTGGTCTGTCACATAAAATCCCAATCAAACCTAAAAGTAAAAGTACTTTAGGAATTTGTGGTTGTAATTTGATAAAAGTTCAAAGGGTATGGATACTTTTCCAAGCCCCTTCCTAGGGGTTAGCAGGAATACTCTCATCTTTTCAAATTTGGTCCTGTCAGTTTTTGTTGGAGAAAGTTATGATTTTTTGATTGCAAATCTATCCTCACATGCGTTGTTTATTTTACACTTGGCACTAAACTACCTTCCATCTGTTTTCTCCAAACGGGCATATTTATTTTTAATTGAACATACTCCCGTGGTTCAGGCTTCCTAACATAACAATCTTGAACCACTTTACACTTTCACTCTCCGATCGTCTCCACAGATTGGTTTGGTTTCTTCCCGGATAATTCCTGCGCACACACGCCGGCGTGCACGTGTGTGTGCAAATACACACACACACTACCACACGCACACAGACACACACACAAATCTGTCTGCGCACTTACACCACTTCATTTTTCCAGAGTGAGAACTTTTGTTTTGGCGGAGGCCAGAGAAGAATGCAGACAAAGCAGACATAATATTTGGATTGCTGCGAGGTCCTTGTATGTGTATGTGCAGATGTGTATTATATGTGAGTAAGTGCATGCTAAAATACGCTGGAGAAGGCTGTGGCATTTTCAGCCGTCTCTCCTTCACTGTCAAATTGGACCAGAAATAATAATGCTGCAAGCAGAAGGAGCACAGTGTGTGCACTCACTTTTTCTTTTTTGCACAAACAGTGGCGCTGATGAAGTCCTTATGGGCAACTCCCACCTTAACTCTGTACTTCTCTTATTGGTAAAACTACGTCTCTGAATAAGTCAGGAAAGAGCCATTACTTTATGACAGGAACCATGGAGATGACTTACTAGTGCCCAACAGGACATTTAAATCAACCTCTAGACTGTGTTATTTTTCAGCTTCTTCAGTAGAATGGGGGACTTTGTGGTTCTGGGATAATCAGTTGCAGCTACACAATCAGTGACACTAGTTTATTTAAATTCCCTCTGCGTGTGTCTGATTATCTTTCAGCTGCTCTGGAATTAACTTCACCACGTCTATCGTCATATTCGCTTGTAAAATTAATCAGTAAGTTAGATTTCATCATTTGCTGAGCTGACTGTGTAACCCTTTTTCTAGCAATGTGCCCGTCAGACCTCCAGCAACTGTGGAAGGAGGTGTCTGGAGTGCCGAGCGCTGAGGATGCCCTCAAACAGGCCGAGGGCCTGGACTTGAGCACCAACAGTTCTAATTCTACCTCAGCCTTCCCCAAAGCTGCCAGTGCTCACATTCCACTGCACAGCCTGCCCAACGGACAAAACCACACCCCAAAGAGAGACAGGTAAGGAAAGCTCACGATGATTTCTTTCAATAAGCACGCTTTCATTGTTTGTCTTTGCTCTGTGCTTCAACTTTTTCTCTATTTCTCATTCAAATTATCCTACTTTCTCTTTTGCGGGTATTTTACTTGCAGCTAAGCTTTCATAACTACATGAGTATCACATATATATATGTTGAATTCAGTGTGCTCTGACAATGATGTCATTAAGAAGAGTATGTTGCCCGATTCTTCAGGAGAGGTTTATAAAGGTGCTTTTGTCCAACAAATAATGTTGTGAGGGCGATATCAGAGATGCATGCGCCAGGTGTCTTTGTATTACACACACTGCGTGGCTGTGTTGGCCACTCACAGGCTTGTCTTCATCTTTAAGAGCCCGACTGTTTGAGTGGATATCCTCCTTCACCAAGGCAGACAGCGGAGATGACCATGTTCCCCTTTACTCCAAAGGCAGCCAGCCTCCCAGCAGCCAGTGAGTAGCCATCCCACACACACACACACACACCCCTACATACGCAGAGCGCGTAAACCTAGAATAGAATAGATGCACTTCTGAAGGGTTAACTTTAGCACACACCGGTTTAAGAGGAAACATTGGCCCTCATGTTTAGAAGGAAAAGATGGCCATTTAAGGCGCAGACTTGAGACTTGACCTAGACTTGAAGGTTGGGAGTTGATTTTCATGAATAATTTTTAACTCATGAAATCTGGAATGAAAGCAAACCTGTAAATCACAGGTTGTAAGCCAGTGAGAGCAGCTCTAACAGGTGCATATTAACGTGTGAAATTGACTGATTTATTATTAGTAGTAATAGTATTATTAATATTAGTAATTGTCTTACTAATAAAATTAATAATAAATACTCAGAAAGAGGACAAGAAGAGCTCCAAACCATAGCTAGTGCACTATGTACAGTTGGATAGTGGTCGATATAAAGAAGTTGACAATTTTTGACTTGAAAAATTATTTGGACATTTTGTGAAAGACCTGAAACTTAACTTAGACCTTCCTCTTAAAGTCTTGAGACCTCACTCCAACCACCCGGTTAAAGACTTGACATTGGATTTAGACTTGCATCTCACAGAGTTGAGATCTGACTTGGAATTCACTCTCACTCAGGCTTAGCTTGGACTTAACTATTAGACATTTGAGACTTGATGGGAACCTGCCTCTGGAAGAATAAAAATGGTTTTCCCCCTCAGAAGTTGTAAATCAGAGACTTGATTGGGACTGTCCTCTCAACAAATTTAACTGGACTCCAACATTTTCCCTTATTGAATTGAGAGACTGGACTTTGACTTGTGAACATCTCCGTCTGGAAGTGAGGTCAAAGTTGAAGAACAAGCATGATATAGCTGAGTGGTGTTGTACTGCAGCTGCAGTGTTCTGCTGTAGGTCTGCTTAAACTTTTGTGGCCTCGAGAATCACAAAGAGGGTAGCACTGCTGTGCTAGCCTGCTAAGCTAATGCATGGTTGATGTGGAGGACAATGTGGTTAGCAGCAGTTTGTCATGTCTGCTGTCTGAGCTACTTCTGAGCTGCCTCAAGCACGGCCACCACAGAGACATTCTCCCACAAACACACAGCCATTGCTCTCCAGACTGCACATCTGATCGGAAAGAGGGAGAAAGTGAGGCAGGGAGACAAGTTTCCATCTGCGAGACAAATGGTTTTTGTTAGACATCCTTCTGATGTTGATTTGGGAGAATCCCCATCCCAGTCATCATACACACCTACTCATTTGCACAAAGCACACACGTATACACACACACTTCCAAAGTCATGTAAATAAATGTGGAGACAGCCGTCGGAGGCACTGCTCCAGGTCTGAACCACATCTGCTACCGGACCTGCCGCGCACACATGCACAAACACACAGTTATTGCATTTGTTCAAACCAAACCTGGCCTGGTCTTTCATCGTCGCACTCGCTTAGAAGCACACACACACACGCGCACACATATGTGCTCATAAAGTTTAACACAAGCACGCACACACACACACAGACTCACCACAAAAGAGTAACCAGCAAATGACAGCAACCACCACCAATCAGTCATGGCTGGTTGGTCCTGTGCCGGCTCCGTGTCAGCTCCTGAAACAGTAGAAGACACACCAACACTAATATACAAACACATGTGCAAAACACACACCAAAGGCAGGGGGATAGGTCATGGACTTCAGAATGCGCCTCTGAGGTTGTTGGACCAATTCCCTTATTTTATGCCTGGCTTCTGTAACTAACCCCCACTTCGGTCTGTCCTCCTTCCCTTGCTCTTGGCTCGAAGATCTGCACCAACTAATCACAGCTAACCACACTCAGATGGCTGCACCAATGCACGCTGCTGTTACGTTCACATATTGCATGCATGTGTTTAATGAAGTGACTAAAAATAATATTTTCATTTGTCTTATACAATTGTGTCTGACCTCAACTGGTGTAGAGATTATGCACAAAATGTAACATCTGTTGCTGACCCTTACTTCCGTCTCGGTTTATGTGTTTGTCTGCAGTCATGAGGAGCTCAGCAGCTCCCATCCCCTCTACGGCCATGGAGAGTGTAAGTGGCCAGGCTGTGAAGCACTGTGTGAGGACATGGGACAGTTCATCAAGTGAGTCACAAAAAATTAACTTGCATGACCATCCATCCATCTATCCTGTGATTTTTTGCAAGGCTCATATTTAAGGCCTGACCATATCTCACATAACTTAATTGTGAGCTTTTTGTATGTACACCTAAAAATGACTGGAAAATCTGGAAACTCAATTATGAAAAGAAATTATTAAATTCTGACATAGCAGATTAGTAGGATATTTTTCATTGAATGCGATTGCTGCTGTTTTTATATTTATATAAAAAATATTAACAATGATAACAAATATCACAAATCAATTTATATTAATTTTCACCTAAAGGTTATCTAAACAGTAATGTCTTTTCTGTTGAAAAAAATCTAACTATTTTAACCATTTATCTATGAGGGATGGGCAATATGTTATGGTATTTCTTGCAATAATAATAAAAGTGATGACATGTTTTAAAAAATCCATTGCACTCCGGTAAAGATGGTAGATTGCATTAAGTACAACCGCATTGCTAAACAATACACAATAACTGGATTTGATAATATTTTTTAAGTTATTAATGTTTATTACTACTCTCATAAAACCAACACCAGAAGAGAAAACTATCATCATGCAGAGTTGTTACCAGTAATTGTAATTTTTCATAAATTAAAAAAAAACAAGATCATAATGGTAAACAGTATGATAATTGTGCCTCTCTGTTATCCGCTATGCTTGTAGACCATAGCAATAATACCAAGCATATCAACTTGAAATTAATCATAATAGATGTTACTGTCTGGGCCCTTTGTAAAAAAATAAATAAATACACTGAAAGAAAAATGTTAGCAAGAGGATTTGTAAATAGGTCATACATAATAGTTTTCAAATGAAAAATGACAATTTGAAGATCCCACACAAAAAATTATTTGGCATCTTACATCCTGGTTTAATTTGCACAATAGGTTTAAAAAGTAAGATGAAGAGTTAAATTGAATTTGGTTTTGGGCTATATGCAATTTCTTTTCAAATGCATATAACTTTTATTTTAATTTTGTTGATTTTTGACTAACGTTCTTTAGGTGCAAATCAAGAAAGTTCACACTTGCCGTTTGTAAAGCTTGCAATAACTTCATTTCTCTCCTGCTAGCCAAAATCTGTGTTTAAGTTAAAACTTCACCCTATTAAACGGTGCGCGTCAGTCATAGAAATCTCTGTGGAGTTCTGCATTTTCCTGATTTTCTTTTGCTCATCTTTTTCAATCTGTTGCATCACATTTGCTCTGAGGCACGTACACGCCTCCACACACACACACACCCCCGCGCACCCCGACAGGCACAAACACAACGGTACACGACGTTACTTGTCATGTGTATAGATTCTTTGTTTTCTAAAGATTCTTTGAGTATTTCCAACAGACTGCCAAATTCATTTATTTATTTTAACTATGTTTTTATACACACTTTGCAAAGATGGAATCTTTCTTTTTCTCCCATCTGCCATGTCATTTTCACATTTGGAGATATATTGCACCTCCTCCTCATTGGTGCACTGGACTTCCCCCTTGGCACAGAGGCTTCTAATGAAAGGCCTAACAAGCCCCTTAATGAAGTCCTACACAAACTTACACTCATTACCAACTTGGGGTTTGTAGTTGTTTGAACAGTGAAAATATTAATAAGCAAGAGTGATGAAATGAGTATTCATACACACAATCACACGGGTGTGTGGGGTGACGCCAATGGCATTGGACAGTTGGATCAAAGCTTGCTTGCAGGCTGGGAAAGTTTGGAGAGGAAAGCT
This sequence comes from Xiphophorus maculatus, assembly GCF_002775205.1. Classification (NCBI taxonomy): domain Eukaryota; kingdom Metazoa; phylum Chordata; class Actinopteri; order Cyprinodontiformes; family Poeciliidae; genus Xiphophorus; species Xiphophorus maculatus. Next base: position 22,740,918 of record NC_036462.1, read on the forward strand.
GTTGTTTGGTGTCTCATTTCACGTAGCCCGGGGGCAGATGGAAGGAGAGCAGTCGCTAAAGTGAAAGAGCATGCATGTGTGTGTGTAAGAAGAGAGATGGAAGAAGGAAAAAAAAAACAGAGGCAGCGACAGATAATGCCGTCAGTCCAACAGCGAGCTCCCTCCCAGCAAGCCTTAGTCATCGCCCCAGGAGGGGAAAAGGGTAGAGCGGAAGAACAGAGGAGGGAGACGCTCCACTGTTTCGGGTCTTTCTTCTCTTCTATTCTCTTTTCTCTGCCCACCATCCTCCTACTCCTCCTCCTCTTCCCTGTCCTCTGGTATAATACTCTGGCTGTGGTCACCAAAGCTGGGTGTAATGTGGGTTAAAGGCTTGTCTGCCAGCACTCAGAGGAGTAAACAGAGCCTCTTTGTCGGGACAAACTTGAAAAAAAAAAAAGAAAAAGAAGCAAAAAACTGCTACTGTTTATGACCCGGCTATAGAGAAACAAGAGAGAGGGGATGGGAAGGGGCAGAGTTAGCTGGAATATGTGTGAATCATAGGCATTTTGGGGAGTTACAGGAGGGGGAGGGAGAGAGTGGGCAGAAGTGTGAGTGACGAAGAGGCAGAGAGAGCTCCACATAGGGGTTGGAGAGGGGGTTAGAGAAAGAGAGACGGGGGTGAGCTCATGTTTTTGTTATTATTATCATGCACTTGTGTTGAGCCATCTATCTGCCTAGATTAGTCGTGCCATGACATCATTGTTTTTGTTTCATCTCGAGTCTTTGCCTCGGGTTGGAAAACTTCTTACTTTCTCAGACGTTCACACACACACCCAAAGTACCATCTGTTACACACGTTAAAAGTTTTTTTATTAATACACTGATCAAAGAAATATGGCACGCACCTCAAACACAAACACAAGTAAAGCAAAAGTGCTTTACTGAGAACTGTAAAGAAAACACAACACTGAGAACTGTGTGAGACTATTCAAATCACTTGGATTTCTGTTTACACAGATCACAGCCACAAACCTTAACACAAACCGGTTTTTATGGAACATAAGAGAAATTAAACTTGGTTTTCAATGTTTTTTTCTGAGAACATCTGAAAAGTGTGGCAGGCGGACTCCTTCAACCATTAGTTTTCAGAAGTCAACATAGATTTGTTAGTGGACAGAGTTGGATTTCATGAGGACTAAGTAGTGTTCCCAAACTCTAAATATCTTAGAGATCAGTCCATCATCTAAAAATTGCTTGAGCTATTTTAAATACAATATGGTAAACATTATTTAACTCAAATTTATAACATCACCGCACTTTATATACAATGTAAACTTTTCTTTCCTCTTCAACTGCATACTACTTTGCGCTGGTCTATCGCTAAAATGTATTGAAGTGTAGGCTTATGACGTGACAAAATGTGGAAAAGGTTAGGTTGTATGAATACATTTGCAAGGCGCTGTGTACTAACACTCCCCGCTGAGGCTGCAGCAACCTGTGAATAACCTTGGTGATGACAGAAGGAAGACTGGGAGGAGCACACTGGGAAAGATCAGGAGGTCCCAATTCCTCCCAGATTTGAGGAAGCAAACAGCGACACCATTTCCACACGCAGACACACACTGAAGACACAGCAGCGTTAATAAGAGAAGTTTTGCTAACAGAGAGCCTTAAGATAAGGCTGTGTGAGATAACATATGAGCTCATATCCAGGTGGTTGTCTTGGACCGTGGCCCCAATGAAGTGTACACACACACACACAGAGACACACACAGCACAGCTGCTGCGTCCGTCGCTAGACAAAATGAACCTCTGAGATTAGGATTTATTTTTACAGCGCTGAAGCAGTTCATAACTCAGTCTAAATAAAATTGAAGCACCTGAGATTACTTCCTGCTTCATTCATGAGACCTGAACCGATACAACAATAATCCTCTGGACTTAAAAGTCTTAAGCAGTGGTTTTATATTTGCAGGAAAAACTAAGTTGTTATATTTATCCTCCTCTTCTCTCTCTACCTTCAGGCACTTGAACAACGAACACGCCCTAGATGACCGCAGCACTGCTCAGTGCAGAGTCCAGATGCAGGTGGTTCAGCAACTGGAGATACAGGTGGGTCCCACACACACACACACACACGCGCACACACACACACACACACACACACAACACTAACATAACATCCCATCACTGACACACAGAGGCCTAATTTTCATACGCTCACAAACAATGTCATGAAGACTGTTCTAGCCTGTCAGTGGCAGAAACTTGTCTTTGGCGGGGCAGAGTTTATGGAGAGCAGCGGAGCTTGTAATTTAAAAGGAGCAGTCAGCAGGGAAGCTGCCATCGCCGCTCCAATTATAAAGCTTCTCTGGTCACCAGCACTAGAGGGGGAGGAAGGGAGGGAAAAGACACAAGCAAGACGTGGAGGACTGGGCCACGAGGAGATTTTCTTAGCGATTCACGCTAAGAAAATCAGATGTTTTATGTTATTCATAAAACATCTGAATAATGCTCCAGAAAAAAAGAAAAGATCAAAACGATACTGTTCTCTGAAGAGTGACAAAGTGGAAAACACTGTTGCAGTTTCCTGAATACAGGAGTCAGATAGCTAAAGGTTTGTGTGTGTGTGTCGTCAGTGTTGTGCCAGTTCATCCCTAACTACAACCAGTTCTGAATTCAGCTCGCAAAGACTGAATTAATATTTGTATGTAATTCATCACATAAACACTCTGAACGAAATGCACAACTTCACTCTGAACGGGATCCCACTCAGTTATTTCATAAATTATTTTTCTTATGAAATAAAAAAATAGATATAGTTTATGGTGACATGCAGCAATTAGCTTGCATAGGATTTAGACTCAGGAAGGAGATACAGTAACCAACATGAATCTTAAATTATAAGAGGGGGCATGGCTAAAATATGTTCCAAAAGGAACCGAGGGGAAAATGAGTGATCAAAACAGTCGCAGGGAAACATAAGACCCAATGGAGCTACAACTAAACACAAGGAAGCATTAAAGAAACACAGACCTCCAGAGCATCCTGACAGCTTGCTTACGTCTGTTTAATTCTCTCCTGTTTACATGAACTGTGAAGTTGCTCTCATTTACATACTTTCCCTGCTTTTCCAGCCAAAAAGCAAATTGAAAGTGATCCATTTAGACTATGTTTTTAAGAGCGAGCGGTTTTAATGCACTTCAAGGTTGAAATTAGTGCTTGATAAAACCCAGGCTCTGTCTAAATATGCCAACTTACAAAATTGTCACTCAGAAACAACAACAGAGTGACAACATCTGGACTGTTTTCTCCAGATATTCAATCCTGTGCAATGGCTAATGAGCAAACTTAGAAAAAACAGAACGCATTATGTTCATTTCTGCTAGGCCTGGACTCACTCTTTGTCGGCAACAGGCTCCTAGACACCAACACCAAATTGCAAATACTATTGCTCAAAAATCTTTCTTGAAGTTGAGGGAGAAAGCCTTCAGTTTATCTAATTAGATTTAAAGCTATGAGAGAGAAAAACCTACCGGATAAATAATGGATCTCTCCAGAGACAAAGTAACAGCCTGAACCGAGCAGCAGTCACCAAACTTGACATTTGAGCAGAAATATTGCCACGCCTGTCCGTGAAGAAAACACAGTTTGTGCTTGAAGTATAAAGGTAAATATTTTTCAAGCATATCTTCATGTAAGAGCTTATTTCCTGCTTTTCATAGCTGAATAGATCTGGAAAGAGCTGAGCTGAGCTCAGCTTTATCATGCAAAAACATTACATTTAAAGCTCTACAAAAAGTTAACACCAGTTTGAAGGCTTTTGTGCACAACTGCGTGTGCCTGCGTGTGGGCGTGTGCTTGTGTGTGCGTGGGCTGTCCAGTTTTATGGTCAACTTTTGTGTTTGCAGCAGTGGTAAACATCGTTTAGCCGAGCCCCTGAAGCCACAGCCAGGGAACGCAAAGTGACAGAAAGGCAGCTGGTGTCACATCACATCAGGACAGCCGTCTCTCCCTCTCTCACTCCTTGACATGCCGCCTCATTCCTCGGCCGTCCGCAGGACGCCCACCGCTCCCACGCCACAAAGAGCACATCCAGATACCGGACAGGCATTTTGTTTAAATTTCTCATATTCAGGCAGCGACACACATCTCCAAAGCGTGGGAGGAAGTTGCGGGTGCCGTTTGCTCCTTATTGTACTTTGGAACCTTAAAAAAAATGAAACAACATACACAGAAAGAGGCCTCAGCATCTCCACAGGCTGCGGCAGTACCCCATTAAACAGCCGTTAACAAAGTCAAACGGGGGCGAGCGTGTCTTCGGGCTGGAGGGAAGTGTGTGTGAGAGAGCTGCGGGTGCTGAGGCGCCTCGCTCTCATGTTCGCCACTTTGCCTGAGGTGTAATTGTATTTGTAATTCTATGTCAACACCGCATTAAATCGATCTGAGGATAATGAAATGAGATGACATGTATTTTTTCCGATTGTGTCTTGCAGCTGGCGAAGGAGAGCGAGCGACTTCAGGCCATGATGGCCCACCTGCACATGCGCCCCTCAGAGCCAAAACCTTTCAACCAACCTGTGAGTACACGCCGACACCCCACGGTCCAGATTACAACACAACACATTTGCTTCCCCTAGATGGGACTTGACAATTTGTCGGTGCCTCTCTTGCTTGGTGGCTATGCCCCCTATTGTTCAGTGAGGGTTAATGTGGCATTTCTAAATCATAAAAGCCTTTTCTCCTGCCTTACACTCTATTTTTCATCTTTTTTATAGTCTATTTTACCACCTGAAAGTATATTCCTGTGGAAATTATGCCCTTGCATTTCTCTGGATCCACAAATAGGGTCTTACATTTTGAGTTTGTTTTAGTCGTTTAAACTGCGTGGAAGTTGAATGTAATTTCTCCAAGCAACTCTTTCGTTGTAATTTAACTAAATGCTGCCAAATATGACAGAGATTTTGCACAGCTTTCTTGCACGTGCTAAAGTGCATCCACTGCAGTTGGTTGGCGAGGCTGTTATTAGGAATCTAATGAATATTTCATTATTCAGATTGACGAGGAGTCTTATTAAAATATGAAGATGTTGAAATTAATTGTCAATTAGAGCTAGAGTGTCTTAATTTGAGAATATAAACGAGCGCGGCTGAGTGGCGACGTGTGTGCGCACGTGTGACCGTGCGACTGGATGATGTGTTGATCACAAGGGGATCAGCTGCCATTATCATCTAATGGGAAATCAGGAAGGAGGCGTGTTCTGTCACCACTGGAGACGGGCCTCGGGGTCAGGGATTGGAGGAGGAGGGGCAGAGGAGGAGCGTCAGGAATGGAAACAAAGCTTGGCCTCAATTAACAGTGTTCGACTGTTGCTGTGGTGATGAGCCGGGGTTGCAGCTTTAATGAAGTACCTGTTAAACAGCCCCGCCCCCCTCCAGTCAGCTTAAATGGTACAGAGAAGGGTCAGAGGAAATAGGAGGTGATTCACACATTTTACATAAATCTAGACAACACACACACTTAGTGGTTTTAATTAGTTCTAAACTAGAAGCCCTACAACGCCTCTCCCAGAGAGACTGGGAGTACTGGTTCGGCGTGTGTCTGTGTGTGTGTCTCGGGCTCTGCCTAATTGGGCCGAATTGGGCCGTGAAGGCTGCGCCACCGCAAAGTGCATGTGTATGTTCCCCTTCCTACAAACATACTGTCATGTGGTTTTGTTTTTGTAAGCTCGGGGTTAATTGCAGTCTGTGCTATGTGTGTGCGTGTGTGTGTGAATATGTAGGTATGAATACACAAGCATGTTCAGAGAGTGCAAATCCTTGCTGCCATTGATAGGGCCCCAAATTTCCAGGAAGTGCTTGAGGCCCCCTTTTTTAATCTGAGCTTGCATTCGATGAAGTTATTAGAATAGATGGGTTCATTTGAAACATTGAGGACTCCTGCTTTTCTCAGGATTTGCATCATTTCTGCATTTTAACAAAGGAAGATAAGGGGAACTAAGTGAAGAATTACATGTAGACAAGCTTCCATCATGACCGATAGGCGATGTGTTTTGAAAAGGCATCTGTGTGAAAAAAGCCAAAAGAGCAGGGTTTAATTAAAAAACTACTTTAAATTTTACACACGTTGAGTTCTTATCAGTTGTGGCATCTTGACAAAGTCTTCATATTTATACCTCTTGAGCTTTTTCACATGCGATTTCATGACAACTGCTGTGCCACTCTGAAACATAACATTGCCATCACCATGGTTACCATGGCAATGAGGTTTTCAGGATGATGTGTGTGTTCGTTTTCTGCCACACATAGTGCAAATAAAAATCTGTAGAAATGAAGCATCTTTTGCTGCCCTGCTGAAGAAAAGCATTCGAACAGCATGATGCTGCCACTGTGTTTCACAGTGGGAGTATTTTTCTCCATTTACACATCTTCCTGGGAAGGTATCTCTCTCTTGAATGGAATTACGTTCTTCTTACCAGATTTGTAGAGTGCACAAAGAGTTCGAAAGCTGTGTATTATTTCCCTTCCTTATTTTAAATCAACTCTCCCTTCTAAATATGAACCTAACATATTCTCTCTGGATCTTCGGTTTCTTGTCCCTTTCTAGCTGAACCTGGCTTCCAGCGGCTCCCTGTTAAAGAGGGACAGTGATGCCTACCCAGAGGGTCTACCCCACCCTCCCACCTCAGCCGCCACCCCAATCACGCCACTGCGCCAGGGACCCTCCGTCATCAGCTCTTCCAGCCTGCATACACACTCCCACTCCCACACGCACCCGGTTGGCCCCATACGTCGGCGCAACTCTGATAAGTACTGCACCCCTATTGCCTCAGGTAGACTCCAATAACAAACCTCTTTCTCGTGTTTTTGTTTTTTTTGTGCCTCAGAAATCACTTACTGTTTTGAGAGATAATGTTTTGTACTAATTATTTTTTTTACTATTTCCTAAACAAAACCCTTAAACTCTTGTGTTAAAAGTATTTATCATCATTGTTGTCTTGTTTTCTCTCTTCAGAGCTCGCTCAAAACTGTGAGTTCTACAAGAATGCTGATGTCAGGCCTCCTTTTACCTACGCCTCTCTTATACGTCATGTAAGCATTGCCCCCTTATCTGTCGCACAGTCCCTCTGTCAGCATCCTCCTCTGATGTCCCACATCTTTCCATCTTCCTCCAGGCCATCCTGGAGTCCCCAGACAGACAGCTGACTCTAAATGAGATCTACAACTGGTTTACACGAAAGTTTGCATATTTCAGGAGAAATACTGCCACATGGAAGGTAAGGCCATCATATGAATAGATTTTGTTTGTGTTTTTTTCATGTCACATTCCTTAAAAAAAACTTGAGTTTATTTTTCATGTACATTCGTAATCTTTTCTATTATCATCTTGAAGTTGAGCAATTTGTTCTAAGCCGAGAGGATTTTTATTTTTACGGAGTATTTATTGATGGAAAAAGTAAATCACACAATGCCAAACTGTTTTGAAGTTGTTTAAATGATGCGGTAGATTAGCAAAGCTACATTTAGTAACAGAAGGTTTGGGTTGCGGCTTTCTTTGCAGTAATATTTTGACAAAAAATAAATTATGCTGTTCAACACAGCTGATTAAAATGGGATCGCTGAAAAGTGATTATGGTCTGCGCTTGTGAATATTTCTCACTTTCAGACCCAAACTTGCCTCAGCAGCATACACAGTGGAAAGAGTATTTACAAACCCTGAGCTATCATGTGGCAGGCCAAGAAGTAGCAAATAATTGTGAAGTGGAGGGAAGGCGTTCTTCTTTAAACTTTATTCAGCCCCTTTGCACCCCTAAATGAAATTCAGTTCAACCAATTGTCTTAAAATTTCACTAATTGTTGCTAATTATAAAATTATAATCCCCACTATTCTCAGAATGAAACAGTGGTGGCAGAATCATGATGCTTTTCTCCAGCAGTGATAGGGAAGCTGGTCGGTTAATGGAAAGTTGTACAAAGCTAAAAACAGGCCAGTGCTGGATTAAGACCTGCAAAAAAGCTCCACAAGACTCGAGACAATAGCAGAGGTTCACCTTTTAGTAGAGCAACAATCTTAAACATACAGCCAAAGCTTTGATGACTGAGTTTAAATCCAATTATATTTATGTGTCAGAATGGCTTAGTCAAAGTCCAAACCTAAAATCCATAGCAAGACCTTTTTTTTTTTTTTTACTTTTTTGGAAAGACGCGAGGTAAAAATTTCCACATAGTACAATGTCAAAATCAGTGGAGACATACCCCAAAATACTTTTCAGCTCATGTTTAAAAAAATTAATATAAAATACATTCAAGTTTGTGCAAAAAAAAAAATAGTTAAAGGTTTAAATACTTTTTCAATGTTCTTTTTTGGACAGTAAAACTCCACTAGTCACATACAGTGCAACACCTTAGGATGGAGAAGTATGTCATGGACTACTAACACAATGTTTGTGACCATGCTGAACTTTCTTCCCTTTAAGCCCATCTGTAACACAAATACTAGACAAGTAACATAAGAGGCGAAGACAGCAGCCTTCTTTAACTGGCTCTGACAAAGACGGGATGAGGAAGATGGTGGAAGGAGGGCTGCTGCAGAGGTGAAGAGACAAAGGTTCCGGGAATATCTTTACCCCCTCATCTGACTTTTATGAATTTTAACTATTAATGCCAGGGCTCTGTTTTCTCCTCCATCAGTCTGGAGGACCTTTAAATATAGTCCCGGCATGGCTTTATGTATTTATGTAGCAGCCCGATGAGTCAAATGGGGCCTCAGAGATGTATGTCCTTTAATAAGTCGTTATATTTCATGAGCAGAGCGATGGTGTCAGGCGGTGGAAGTCGCCAATCGGAGACAGAGAGGGACAGAAACAAGGAAAAGATGAGCAGGAGGGAAGGCATAAATGAGAACAGACTGTAACTGTGTCTTTCAGCCATTTTTATAGTCAGTTAAAGTTGTTCTTAGTAGTAGAGCTTATGTTTCTTAAGGAAATAAAAGCCTCAGGTGTTTTGCCAAAGTACCAGTTGTGTACAAAGATTAGATATTTGGAAAGTAATGATACAAAGAGAACCACACAAAATTATTGACATGGAAGAAGATTATTTCCTATCGTCTTCCTTGTCTGTCTGTATGGAGGGGTGTGCATATGGTCAACATTAGTGGTGGGCAGGTCAACACAAATCTGCCTTACTTGAATTGCATGTTCTCTTGCTGCTCCAGTTTTTAAGTGAATTAAAACTTAATTCATATTCTGGTTAACTCAAAAATTAAAAATGGAAATAAACACTTCACTTATCTTTATTTTGTAGGAATTGTTAGTGTTGCCAATAATTGCAGCACTTTATTCCTTCCTGTGTTATATTCTTCAGTTCTATTCTTCCTGTTGCTATTCCTCTTCTTTCTTCTTCATACCTACTTTCCTATCTCCTTCCTTTCTTTGTGTCCTTTCTTCTGTCCCTTTGTTCTTTCTCTCTTTCTGTCTCTTTTCTGTGTCCCTTTTCCTTGCACTTTTTATCCATCCATATATCCATCCATTCCTCCGGTTTCTCTGGGTTCCACATTTAAAGCCCACTCACTGTAGAAATATCCTGCATGAAATTATTGTGAACTTTAGTATTTTATATTTTGAAATAAGTACAAGGGACTGAAATCTCTGGAAAGTTGTGTTTGGAATAATGTGAAAGTTTATTACATGTATAGAATCAATGCAGGTTTGACTAAAATTTGGCCCAAACACGATTGCTCACCTGTTCATTCCTTTTATAAATGTCTAGTTCTACCTGCATGCGCGTGTTTATTGTCCATCCTACAGTCCAATCAAATCTCCAACTTCCTGTGATGGTCACTCACTTGTGGTGTTAAGATCAACAACCCTGAAACGAATGAATCCGGTTCTATTTTTCTTGTGTGTTGTTCAAGCTTTCCTCTAAAATTCCTGCCTCCTGTTGTTGCCCCCCAACCCCCCACACCTCCCACCTCTCAGCCCAGAAGGGAGTGGAGATGAGTGGCACATGTGCTGTGACCCACTGTAAATGACTGCTAATGTTTTAACTGGGAGAATTAGGCTTTCATCACGGAGACGAATGCAAATAACAGTGCAATAGCACCGGTGTCTGGTGTGTGTTTGTGTTGGTGTGTGCGGGGGTGTGCGTGTGTGTGTTTGCACTGTCAGGGTGGCAGGCGGAGATTGGGGTCAGACTCATTTACAAAACTTAGCATCACGGCTCGGGGGGTGGGGGTGTTGAGGGGGTGTGTGCGTGAGGGGAGGGGGGGGGGTTTCTCCTCTGATTATGGCTGTGTGTAATTACGTGTGCACGCGAGCTGCTCTCTGTGTATGCCCGCATGTGTGTGTGTGTAATTACGGCAAAGAGTGATGCACGCCTGGCCTGTCCCTCCCTCTCGGCTTAGAACAGCGTGTCAGAGAGAATATGCAGGATTTAATTATAGACGAATTAAAATTGGTAATGAAATTGGGCATGAACAAACTACAAATAGCAGATGAAAAGGGAGGCCTGTCCCTGGGGGGCTGAGACGAAGATAGCGGTGTGCCAGCCTGCTTTCCTGCCTGCTTGCGTGTCTGGGTGTGTGTGTGTGTGCTGATGATGACTGATTAGAAACAATCCCAGATAAAATAACGCTTCTAGAAAATGTTCGTTTCATACTGGCTCTGTTCGGGAAGCTACAGGAAAACCTATACAGTGATGGGTGAAAAAAAAGTACAAAGTTTTGTCTTGTTTCTAATCTTTTTTCAGAACGCTGTGCGCCACAACCTAAGTCTGCACAAGTGCTTCGTTCGTGTGGAGAACGTGAAGGGGGCAGTGTGGACTGTGGACGAAGTTGAATACCAAAAGAGGAGACCACCAAAGATGACCGGGTGAGTGCGAACCCGGCCGCTGCTGACAAGACTTTGAGGTTATGGGTGTTGGCACCATGATTGCCAAAAATAGATCTGCTAATGTTACCCAGAAGCCAACTCACAAATTACCTAGAGCAAAAGTGAGGCAAGGAGGCTTCTGGCTTGTGATGTGCGCTGCATGCGCCGTATGTGTTCTTTTTTTTTTTTCTTGTTTGTCGACACCATTTGTAAGCACCAGCGTGAGATGCAAGGAGGGAGAAAAACCTTGTTAGCGTGTGTAAACAGATGTTCCCCGCAACCATCGGGGATAATTACGCACCCACACACACCTGCACGCCAGATATCAGACACTTTCACATGTCTGTTTCAAGCAGCTGTTTACACTCCGCCAATGTTTCTGTCTGTGGAGTATTTTGGAGGTTTGTCACAGTGTTTGATTGAGGTGACATCTTTTCACATGTGTACACAATCTGTGCTTTAACGTCGTTCCCTCCACCCCCTTCCTTTTCTGTCTCTGGCTCTGTGCAGAAGTCCCACTCTGGTGAAAAACATGATTTCAGGCCTGGGTTTCGGATCGCTAAACGCCAGCTACCAGGTAACACTTTGCATTCATTTCTGGCTCTTTTCCTTTAGTTAATAATCAACATTTTTGGAGTGTCTGAAAGCGGTCTTGAAAATTAAGAAATTAACTTTTATTGTTTTTCAAAGTCTGCAGAGGTTTTAAAAAATACTTAGTGTATAAAACTATTTAAGTGTCCACACTTTATTCCTTTTTCTAATATCCAGAACATGAAAAATAAAGCTTGCTTAAAGCTTGATTTAAATAGCCTTTACCTTTTCATCAGACACCAATGTGTTTTTTTTCATACTCACTGTTTTTTTTTTTGCTCTACTGACATAGACCCCACAGGTAAATGTATCACTTTTGAGCCCTCTTGTAGTGCTGTTCAACAATATTCATACCTCTTGAACCACAAACTTCAACCTATTTTATTGAGATTTTACGTGATCGAGCAGCACAAAGTGATGCAGGACGGTGATGACAAAACATGGGTTTCTTTTTTTTTCTACAATAAAAACAAGTATGTTTTGGATTTCTATTCACCCACTCCCTGCATCATTTCCTCTACATCACAGGTGTCAAACTCCAGTCCTCAAGAGCCGCTGTCCTGCAGTTTTTAGATGTGCCACAGAAAACACTGGAATGAAATGGCTTAATTACCTCCTCTTTGTGTAGATAAGTTCTCCAGAGCCTTGCTAATGACTTGAATTATTCTATTCAGGTGTGGTGCAGAAGGGGCACATCTAAAGGTTGCAGGGCAGTGGCCCTCCAGGACTGGAGTTTGACACCTGTGCTCTACACTTATAGCAGCATGTCTTTTTGGGGCCTGTTTATGTCAGCTTTGCTGAGCTAGAGATTAAAACTGTTGCACTTTGTTTTGTGAAAAAGCTCAAGCTAGAGTTAATGGAGAGTCTCTGTAAAGAGCAATTTTTACATCTCACTACAGATTCCCAATGGGATTCAGGTCTGGGCTTTGACTGGGCCAATCCGACACTGAATGCTTTGATCTGAGTCATTCCATTGCAACTGTGGCTGCATGCTTAGGGCTGCTGTCCTGCTGGGAAGTGTCCCTCCACCCCAGTCTCAAGTCTTCTGCGGCCTGTTATTTTCTATAATTGACCAGTGTTGAGCTCCATCCATCTTCCCATCGGCTCCGACCATAAGTCATACGCCTTCCCTGGCTTACGGCAAAATGAAAATGGGATTTCTGCAATAACTAATAGTTATCTTGCCAACAAAGCTGTAGATATTTGTAACTGAGTTGTTTTAGTTTTTTTTGTTTTATTATATTAAAATTTTATTTGTAAAAAAAAAAAGAAAATCATGTATCTTTTTGCTCCTCCTTCACTACTCTGTGATGGTCTTCCACTCAAAATCCCGTTATCGCCTTTCAGAACCAGAAACCAATTTGTGCATTGTCTTGCTTGATGTTTTTTTTTTTACATACACATGTCCAAACCTGATAAGCCAAAGGTTTTCTATGCTGATATCCAGAATGTTTGACAAATTCACAGGAACTTTGATGTGATAAATGTAGAAAACCTCTGAATCAAGGACACTAACATCAATTCCCTCTTATAATTAGCCGATTCCCTAACTGCGCTCACATCGGCTGCCCCCACCCCCCCCACACACACACACACACACATCAGCTTTCCACTCTCTTGCCCCATCTTGCAATGTTCCCCCCTCCACCGGCGCACACATCTCGATCACCTCACCTTGGTGCAGGCACCGAATGCACTTTAGCGACTGGGATGATTTATAGCGTCAAGTAGTTGTCAATTAAGGTTACTGCATAAAATTATTGCCTGCCCCAGAAAACCCACCTCTGAGCCAGTGAGAATTCCTTTTGTCTTTCCTTTTTCTTTTTTTTTTTTCCCTTCTGCATGAGAAGGGGAGGTGGCGTGAGCCTCTCAGCGGCGTCCAACCTGTCTGATCCAACGTCTGGATGCGAGTCTGCAGAAAAAGGACCAAAGCTGCTCTTGTTGGCTCTGTTGTTGCCTTCTGCAGACACAGATGTTGCACTTATGTTTGTGTCTAAGCCGAGGTTGTGGCTCCGTTTCTCATAGCATTCCTATTGAGACTTTTGTGTGATTGCACACACACACACTCACTTCTTGACAGGGACCTACGGGAATAACTCTTCCAGCTGAAAGTACTGTGTATAAGTGCCCCCTAGTGGTTTGAAATGATGTTCGCTGTGGCCTTAGATAAAAATGAGCTCTGATGTGGGCAATTTCTAAAATTGAAACACCTTTGCATTCCTTGTGACTTTAATTATTCAGTTAAGTTAGGCTTTAGATCCATTTCTGTCTGTTAAACTTATGGTTCAATCAAGCATGACTTAAATCTGTTTTTCTGTGTGCAGGCGGCTCTGGCAGAGAGCAGTTTGTCCCTGCTGAACAGCCCCCCTATGATGACCCCTCCGTCTGCAGCTAGCCTCAATATGCTGCACGTGGGCCATGATGATGTCAGCTCCACCGTGGAGCAGGTCAACAGCAACGGCAGCTGCAGCCCCACGCTCAGCCCTCAGCAGTACAGGTACGAACCAGAGCAGACACATACACGCACATCACAGTGCATGACTTTGCGTTGCAATTTTTCAGGTATGCATGGAAACTTCATTCATAAGTTATGTCAACCAATTTAGTATCTGTCAATCATGGCAGTGTCACCTTAAGGTGTTTAGAAAAACATTTGAGCAAAAAAAAAGAAAAAAATGGATAAAACAATCTAAAAATATAGATATAGGTGTAAATTATTATTCCTCTGAGGTTCACGTTTAAAATGGGAAATTTGTAGTCTTGTCAACACATGCTTTTTTTTTTGGCAATTCCGAATCTTCTGAATTTGATTTAACTCAATTTAAATGCACTAAATAGAAAATGAATGAATGATTTGAAATGAGATATGTGTCTGAATTTGAACTTAAGGCTGATTGCAATGAAAAAATATAAGTTAAAAGTATACAGAGTACTTTGCTAATGTACTTGGAAAAGTAGCTTATCACAAATAAGAAAAAATAAAAATTAGTTTAAAAAGTAATACTGACCAGAAAGGTGTGTTATCATATATGTATCCATCTTCCTTTATCCTGATACTTCTAAAAAAATTCAGTGAAAATTAGTGAGCAAAGAGCATCATGACCAAAGAACACAGCAGACAGATCAGGGAGAAGGCTGGGGAAAAGTTTAAGACATGAATTAAATGCAATTGGTGAACTTCATGCAAGCATGGGTTAAAACTAATACTACAACGTCATCAACAGATGGTAGAATATGGTGGTGGCAGAATCATGCTGTGGGGATTATTCTCTTCAACAGGAAACCAAAATATGCTTCTATTCTAGAGGATTTTACTCATTATTTTTCTTCCTCACATAAAACCCAACAAAATGCAAATGAAGTTTGTGATTCTAACACAACAAAGGTTAAAAGTGCAACAGATGTTACTTTTGTAAAGCACCGTAAATGAATTTACTTTAGACATGTTGATATTTTCTGTAAAGTGCCCTTTGATTAACTGGGTACAGCACAAATGAACTACCAGTGATTTCGTAGATGACCGGAGTGTTTTGCATCACATCGCCTCACTGACAACTCTGTTCTCTGTTGCACAGCCACCCGGTGCACGTGAAGGAGGAGCCGACTGAGGTGGAAGAGGACAGCCGACCAGTATCCCTCCTGGCTGGCGTCACACACAGCCTGCCACTGCCAAGCGACGAACGTGATCTGGAAGAAGATCTTCCCACCGAGGAGCTGGAGTAGGACGCGCCTGACCAATGGATCAACGGGCCGGGACTTCTCTCAGATCAGTCCTACAGCCCTCTCATCAGCATGAAGAGGAAAAACAGCATCCGTACACTTAAGAGAAAAGAGAGGGAGTGGAAAAAAGAGAATGTTTTTATTTTTTAAGTTTGTTTTAAAGAAAGTTTGAACAACAGAGAATGACATTGAGAAACTCAAAAAAACAGGGTTTAGATGACTTTTGTATACGTTCAGTCGCAAAAACCTGACTGTGGAGCACTGCTTTACCTCCGGGTGTTGCTTTTACAACACTTGGCTCAGAGGTGTAACACCACTTTACTCATACACACTCTCGCAAAACCTGTGCACGCACGCACACACACGTACACACCCCTACTTGTTTACCTGTCAAACCATGTCCCATGTCTCGGCGGGAAAAAAAACCCAAGAAAAAAAAACATGTCTCAGAGGGCGTGGAGGGGGGAGGCGGGTGGACAAAAAAAGATCCCAAGAGGCATGGACACACGCTCTCTCCTCATACCACCACCTGGCATAGGTGCTTTTCTCTCTGTGGTCTCAGTTGAGAAGAAACACTGATGTGTGTTTGGAAAGAACAAGACGTACACAAACACATAGGAGCATGTGTATATAGATTTGGAGAGGTCGCCGGGGGCAGGACACCTCTTCTCCCCTGTTGGAGTCAGATACTTGCTTTTTCGTACACTTTGATTTGATTGAGACAAAACCAATGGCCTTTGAGATGAGGGAGAGAGAAGAAGAAGAACGACGGCACGGCCCTGCTCTGTGTCTAGGCCTCAAAACACCAGTGCGACGGTCACTAAGGGACGTTTTTTTTATTACTATTATTTACTTCTACATTAAAGAAAAGAAGACGTTTTTCCGACCATTACTGCAGCCCACACCATTCCCCTGCCCTCCCACCCCGAAGACTGCAGGATTAGGTGCTCTTCTTCTTCTTCTTCTGTCCTCTGTCTGCAGATGAGCATGGAACACTTTGGAGAGGAAGAAGAAATGACGGGAAGCAGCGAGAGACGAGGGAGGAAGTGTCTACAGAAACTTTGTGACTAAAAAAAAAAAAAAAAACTGTCTGTGATTTTGAGAAATAAGAAAAAAAAATGTGTGGTAGCTTTTGTCATTTCCTTTTTACTTTTTATTGTTTACGTTTGATGATCAATATTCCCATTGTGGATTTCTGCTCTTCTAAGGATGTACGTCTGTTTTTTGTTTTTTTTTCTAAGTTGTTTGATTTGCTCTGGTTGTTCACGCCATTCCAAATAAGTATTGGCAAAATAATGAGTCACCATTTTTAAAGAAGAAACACAGTATTGTCCCAACTGTCCTACCCATCAACAGCCTTTCTGTCACAAATGAAGCAGCAGAGAAAATTGGAAATAGCACTTAAAAGTTACCGTTAACCGCCAAACTTTGCTTTTATTTTAGCTCAATCTTTTCTGTTTTTTTTAAGTTGTGTATTTACTTAAGATGTGTCTGTAATGCTTTAAAAAACATAAATATATATATAAATATATATATTACTGCAGTCAGAGAATACCTCATCCCACAAAGGTTCTGCCCAGAACTGTGTCCAAATTGATTAAGAAGAAGTAAGGGGAGATATTCCTTCTGTGGGACACCAAATGTGGCAACTCTGCTCAGCCTCAATTCAAAGCTCTATGGTTGTAATTGTTACTGTGTAGAAGTTATCTGCAATTCACTGTGTGCGTTTGTGTTCAAGAAAATAGCACGCTAGATTTTTTTTAAAATTATTATTATTATTATTGTTTCTTGTAGGCGTTGAAGCGTAACTTTTCTCTACAGTTGCATACCAAATTTAAGCATTTATTTTAATCTAATATCTTCTTATCATGTTCCCATTTTATTTTTTTTGTTACAGGTAACCAAAGAAATAAGTAGAAAACCAAAAACCCTGTGCTTTATTTTACCCTTCTTCTTTATTTTTTTTTTTTCGTTCAGAAATCGGGCCAAAAGACAAGTAACCATGGCATTTTTCTTTCCTGTAATGACATTCACACGAGTGTTGTCCTAAAACTCTTAAACTTACAGTGCTCTTCATTCCAGAAACCAAAGTGTGCAAAGCAAGCTGGGATTTTAGGTACATTTTCAGAATTACTTCAATTAGGTAGGAGGCCAAATATGAATAAAAACAAACCTTGCACAGTTCCTCTGAAAAACACAATGCAGAGAGGAGAGTAAAAAGCACTTATAGACGAAACCCTGCCTCTATACTGACCCATTTTAAGTTTCAGTAATACTACATTTTAGCAGACCCAAACAAAAGACTTTCTCTGAGTTTTGTTTTAAATATTAGAAGGTATGCAATCGACAAAAAAAAACAAAAACAAAAAAACTCTTTCAACAGGAACTTCCTCCACAAGAGGAGGAAGTGTACTGTGTCAGGCTTCAAAAAGTCACATCTTTGGACAAAGAGAAATTATTCTAAATATGTGTTACAAAGAGGGAACATTTAATGTAATGTGGAAACAACCAAGGGATACAGTTATTGTCTTCAGTGGGTTTTGGGGTATTTTATTTTTTAACTGAACTTCGGATGTTTTTTTTTTGTTTTTGTTGTTTGTTTGTTTTTTCCCAAATAATATTTCCAATGACTTTGAGTTAAAACAGGACTGTTTCCTGTTGCAAAAGAGACTGAGTGCAAAACACATACCTGGCAGGCAGAGATGTTGAAAAGAGATAAAATAACCAAAAAAATATTACTACCTCCTTTTCAAAACTGTTCAACAGATAGCCAGTGGGAATCTGAACTCTCTTTAACACTTGCTCTTTACTCTTCCTCAACAATAATACTAAGAATGCCAAAACTGTTGTTACACATACTTTACAAAAAGGGTTGCCTGATATTAGTAGACATCCGGTTGTGATATTATTGTTGAATATTGCGATGGTGACATTAATTGCAATTGAAACACATATTCCTTGCTATTCCTTTTCCTTTTCCACTGTCACAATGTTCCAGTCACTCTTACCGAGCTTCAGGATTGTGGTCATAGAAAACAATGAAAGTTCAGCCAGCTGATTAAAGCTCATTAATAAGCAGAGTTTGAATGCATGCCACGGGAAATGTTGTAGCCTAGCAAACATAGCATCTGTTGTGATTGTGATAACAACTGCAGTTTGATAATTGTGCAGCTCTATATACAACGGAAATCAACAATAGCTGGTGACTCCCTTTCCCATCTTCCCATCTAAAAAAGTGATGCTTTTTAAATTTTTATATAGTTAAGAATGACTACCTCTCCGTTACCATATCTGAAGCACTCGCTGCATCTCAAAAAGCGTTGAGAAGTGCTTTCTAACTGCGTCATTTTCTTTTCCACACCCGATTATCACTGAGCTTTCTAAAGGAAAAGCTTCTTAGTTGAATATCTCCTTATACGCTCGTTGTTAGCGGCTTCCTCTCATTGTCACAGGTGGTAATGGGCTACAAACAACACACACGCATACACGCCCACACCAGAACTGGCTCAAACAAAGGCTCAAAACATCCAGATATCCTAAGAACTGCTCAACACTCAAGAGGTCATTGAATCTCTAAAAGTCACCACTAATAGCCAGATTCAAACCAGGAGGAACTCCTGCATCCAGAACGTAGATGATTCCTAACTTGTGCTTTAAGGTACACCTGTAAACGAAGCCGTTTTGTAAAGATGTAGATGGTTCACAGGTCAACCGTGTAACACTGCTTTTTGTTAGCTTGGCATAAACATGATGCATTCTTGTATATTAACGCTTGGTTCGTCTCTCCCATGCTTCTCTTTTGCCTTTGCTTTTGTTTGTTTTTTTTTTTTCTTTAATTTTTCTGCACCTGTTGAGCTGTTGTAAAGCTTCCAACCTGGATTTCTATACTGTACTGCTAATGCTGAATATATGTATTTATCACATTGAGTGCTGCAGATATCTTGGTTAAAACTTTTTCTTTTTGTTATTGTTTCCATTTTTCAGTTCTTCATAAAACGTCTGGGACGCATTTTTTTTTAAATGTATTATCAAAAAGAAAAAAAAAAGAAAATAATTGAATTTAGATCAGTGGTTTAGGAAACACCTGTTTGTATATTTATCTTAGCTAGATCTATTTTGATACTTTTTTGTCTCTGTATTGCATTTCTGCATTTTTAAGGAAAAAAAATCAACAAAAGGAAAACAAACTAAAAAGGTTCTACATTGTGTATTGATACCTCAGATGGACTTTTTTTTCTCAAAGACAGGACCAAAACTTCTGAAAAGAAAAAGAGAAAGAGGAAAAAATGAAAGAATATTTAGCCCCTCTCTTGCTTTAACAAAAAAAGAAAACTGTGGAGCTATAGAAAAGTATTGCTGTTGGTCCTTTCAGGTGCCAATGCGTGTCCTTGCTCCCTGTGACACCTCCCTCTGTCCCCCTCACCCCCCGTCATTCCTGTGCCGAACTCTGACCTGCAGAGCTGTCAATCATCTGCAGGTGCCAAGGGGCCGAGTCAGAAACCGAACAGGTGGCGACTCGCTGCAAACTTTATTTCCAAGTTCAACAGAGGCAGATTAATGACTGACACTGTTGCGTTAATATTATTTGTTGTTGTTGTTTTTGATACTCCTCCTTTTGCTTAGTCACAAAACCAAAATATGGAGTGGCTCTTTGAGATGCAGCTCTGACTACCAAAGGCATTGTGAGCCAACATTGCTTTAGTCCAAACTCCTGAACTGTAACCAAACTGCAACCAAAACCAATGTCACAACTTTAACCAACCAAAAACGAAAAAGGAAAAAAAAAAAAAAAACAGAGCTACTTCCAAAACTCTCCATCTACGCCACTTACCACCTTCACCTACAGCAGTTTCCCCTCATCCATTCGTGTAACCGTGTTGTGGGGAGCAGTCTATGTCCCTTTGGCTTGCGTCTGACTCAGAGGACCTAGCGAGAGCAAATCCTGATGAGTGATTGGACAGTTCTGAGGCATTATGGGAGGGGAAAGGGACTCTCAAAGCGGAGCTTTTGCCTGATGGTATTATTATATAGACAGCCAGATTTTGATGGAACTACCACTTTAACGATCCTCTGGTTTAACCTTAGGAATATGTGTACATTTACAGCAGTGACTCTCTTTATTGATTCTTAGTTGAGTTTACCTGTTTACCTCTCTTTATTCCTTTGGTTTTTGTTATGTTACTTGTTGTTTGAAAGAGTGACCCGAGGAAGAGGCGGAAACAGGGACCAGGGTGGTTGCTTTAGACAGACAGATGACGAGCCCGGCCCTCTGACCCTCCTCCCCCCGGGGTAGCCATGTAATGCCAGTCACTGCCCTTTCCTTCATGCTGTATAAAAACACACACATATATCTGTGTATTTGTAACCTGAATCTTCTTGTGTCTGTCCATGCAGACAATAAAAAACTGTACAGTAGGTCTAGTTGCATGTAATCTGTACTAATTATTGACAATGGCATTATAAAATGCAATAAAATACTTATTACACTGTCCTAGGCTGCGTCTTCATTCCTTCTCTTATTGCTCTCATAGTTTTAGTTTTTAGTTATCTATGTCAAATTGATCATTATGCACGCTATACCTTTATAAAGTAACACTACATATCATGAAGATGCAACCTACTGTGAACATCTTATTCATATTTTGGCCTGTAATGATTCAATTGTTTTTAAAACAGGTATATGTTGGACAATTTATTGTGCATTTTTTAATACACACAGAATCACAATTAAACATACATACACAAATAAATACATACACTCTAATAATGAAAAAATATTTCTTTCCCAGATGCATTAATACTACCAGAATAGATGTATCCTGTTCAGACTGAAAGAGTGGTGAAATATTTAAGACCTCTAGGAAGAAGTCATTTTATGAGTGTATAATGTTGAACCTAGAAAATCTACAATAATTTTGTATTTCTGTTTTGGAAGAAAAAAAAATACAGCAGGTTGCAGGTGGTGTAATCAGTACACTTTTCAAAAATAACAAATGCATCTTTAAAAGCCCACCATTAATATGACTGCAATGCCCATGGGTCTATGCAAACTTGTGAGTTGGCCTGTAAGGATTAGGCACAGCTATAGCTGAAAGAAAATAAAATTTACTGACAATGTTTCTTTGTTCACTATGCAGTTTGTGTTACTTCTAAATAGAGCAGCAAATGAATCAAAAATGTTCAGACATTAACTTTTGTGGCATCAAACTTGAATCACTTTTTGCAAAATAAGGACTTTAATTCAAAAGTGTTCAAAACTGTGATTAATAAATAATTAATTAAAAGGGTCTAGCCATGTTGGTGTTTTAGCACAGATCACCAGCCTTAAGATTTAAGACGGTGCTTGTGCCAGTTCTGCTTAATCAGCGGGGGCCTTTTCCGGGGTCAGAGTGTGCTGTGATACAGTGAGTGGCCACCAGGAGGAGTAAACAACCCAGAAAACACAAGCAGCATCCAACAAACATAAACCCAGCAACAAATATTCCTGGACTCCATTGTCAGGATTCGGCCAACAGGGAGGGCCAGAGAGTACAGACCCAGGATTGTACTACTTGTACAATGTGGGAAAATATGAAAACAGTTACATGAACATTCTGTAGAGCCAACATGGTTTTATGTGTGCAGGTGAAAGAGAAGGTTCCAGTTGCTTATGTTTCCTTCCACCTGCTTAACTCTTGTGCAGGTGTGCTGCATGCCCTACAGCTCGTCTTTAAACCTCTGCAATGCTTCACGGATGTATTGCTTCAGGGAGAAAAAGTCTCTTGAATGTTTTATTTTTTGAAAGTTGAAACTTTGTTTAATCTTGTGCTTTTAGTGAACTTCACTGTTATTCCACTGGGAAGAATCTCATTCCCGACATTTAAATCCCTGTGACATTTGGTAGCGTCCCCCCCCACCCCTTGTTCCTAAGCCTATTATATAGCTGCAAGCATGCAGGCACCTTCACGCATATGTACATTTTCAGGCACACATGCACAAGATGAATACTGAGCAGAAGCATAGCACAATGTAGTTGTGCAAGGTGAGCCAAGGTGCAGAGCAACAGACGAAGAGGTTATTTTTGGCTTGGATGCGAGGCGTTTGGGCCCGAGCGGTTTTCTTAGCGCTCATCGGGATAAAGTAAGCAGCAGGTCCGGATGTCTGCAGATTTGTTTGTGGGAAAGTAGATCTGCACGCCCCTGCCCATGTGCATGAACTCGCCATGCTAAATCAATATGCATGCGTGTGTGATCGGGTGTGAGCAGAGGGTGTGAACGGCTGCAAGTCCCAACAGCATGCAGAGCACTGAGGTCCAGGCAGACCCTATGAGTCATAAAGTAAATTCACTGGGAGCCATGCTCACATCTCTCGCTGTTTCTCCCTGGTGCGCTGACTTTGTCGTTCCTCTCCCTTCTTTGCCTCCATGTTTGTGGTTCAAGCGGTGAGCCACCCTCCAAACAGTGCACTGACTCACCGAAAACAACACAACAGATTTGTGTATCTGCCGCTGTCTGCATGTCTGTAGAACTGCATGGATCTACTTTCTTTTTTCTTTTATTATTGTTTTTATCCAACCCTTCATATATTAGTCTCAGTTTGGTTTCACATATGTATGCCCAACTGAGCATTTGGCTTTTTTTTATTTTGCCAGTGTCAGCAGTGAGGAAAAATTAGGCATTTGGAGGCACTTTTGACATGTAGAGAAGCAATTGTGGATTCATGAAATAATATGATAGTTATTGAGTTTAGATGAAAATATCAAGAAAAGGGCAGCAATAGTCTATTTAGTTACTACATTGGGATCCTACTGAAGATGTACTCAAGAAGTGAAGACAGTCAAAGTTACTATTGGTTTAAATGCACTTTATGACTCATTTTCTGTCTAAACCTGTCTGTCATGCATTATTTTAAGTTTATTTTGTAAACTCAAAATAATAACTGACTTACCCTATGGTTTAAGTCTTTTTACACAATTTTAATAAATAAAAAAAAAACATTAGCTTATAGAATTGCACTTCTACCGATATATTGTTACTACACTTTGCAATGATGTCTTGTCAAAAATTTGAAAAATTAAAACATGCTCTTTGATGTCTTTTATATGGATTATGCAAATGCAACTTTGATCCAAAATGCTTGTATGCAGGTACATTTCAATAAATATATATAATTATGTTAGTATCTGTGAGTAAATGTACATATAGTGCGTTGAAAACGTATTATGATCATTTTCCTAAGTTACAGTCAAATTGTTATGTATTTTAACAAAGATCATCAGAAAGGAGAAACTTATAGATAGATCTGGATTTTTTTCTAAATGTAAATCAAAATGTGTGTCAGGCATTTATATTCAGCCTCCTTTTACTCTGATTCCAATGCAACCAATTTCCTCCAGAAGTCACCTGATTGGATCCACCTGGGTGTTATTTTAAGACCTCAGAGATTTGTTAGACAATATCAGTGAACAAATATAATCTAACATATCAGAACAAACATGTTCCTTCAGAAAAGCTGGTCAGCACTGATGAGAAGATGGTGGGAGCCACATTTAGAGCAGTTAGTTTGCAAACGATTTGGGACCGTGGCAGAAGTTTACCTCCCAGCAGGTCAGGAAAGACAAATATACAGCCAGATCAACAATAGAATAGTTTAATTTTTCATTTAGATATTTATCTTAAACATTTTTTTCTTTCAATTCACAATTGTGAATTACTTTGTAGTGGTGTGCCCAGGGGCGCCACCAGGAATTTTGGGCCCCATGACAAAAAATTAAATTGGAATTGTCATAACTTTTCCCCCTATGGTGTGCCACATCAAATTTGAATGAAATACTAACATTAGAAACACAGTAATAGAATACTGTGTTTCTAATGTGATGAGTTCTAAAACACGGAATGTCTTGTTTCTTTTTAATAATATTTGCATTCTGATCACAGGAACTTAAAGACACTTAAAAATGGGTCTTCCTGAGTAGTGAGTATACAATGTGTAGCTGCAGGTCCTCACTGCGCTTTTTTTTTGTTTGTTTTAGCCATGGCTTGCCACTAACCAATAGCAGAGAGCTGCAGTTTTCACCTGTTGAGTTGGTGAAAACAGCTGTTCCTGATTTATCAGTGTAATTAGGAAGCTTTTCCCTGAGACTTGACTAATTTGCAGTGGTATGAATAACTGTAAAGGATCTGATCTTTACAAACTCTAACATTGTTGAACTCTAGTCTGTGAAAAGTGTGTGGAAATTTAAGTACACACCAACTTTAGAAGGCAAAAAGGGCTGTGCTTTTCTTTTTACCATAATTGTAAGTGCACTCACAGCTCCTCACAGCACGATGACATCAGGCGAATGAACATTAATGGCTTTGATCATAGCTTGAGCAACTGGGTGAAATTTGTGCAATAAAAACACCATTTGGAAAAGCAGGAGGTTTTGAAAACTCTGCAAGAAAAAGTGATAGTGTTAACAATATCCTGAATAAAATCTGATCTGTTCTGGGTTTATGGTGGTTGTGTCATATTTTATTTCTAAGTATTTAACACACTGACAGCTTTTAGGTGTCTGACAGGTAAGCCCTTGTATTCTTCACCATGCGAATCCCCACACTAGTATTTCCTGCCACACAAGAAGGCATCGTTGTGTGGCAGGATTGTCGAGAAGAGAGACACAGACAGTCAGAGCAGCGGGGCCCAGCTGCAGAACAAAAGCATCTTTGTGAATGATTGGAACCACATTTTACCCTCAAGTCTCTCTGCACATGCTCTTTCTCATGCTCATTTTCTCACCACCAAATCTTGTACTTCTTAAAAGCACAGACAAACAAACTGAATTGTTAAATAACCTTTGTAGAAGCTTGAGGATGCTTGTCAAGTTTTGCTTTACACTTTTACTCACATTAAAGTCTCTTGTGTCCTCACGTTCTCTGTGCTGCCCGACAGTGTTGAGATTTCCAGTATCTTTCCTGTCTGAGCACGAGTTTTCACGCGATCCGGTCAGAAGACCTCTAGGAAGGAGAGCAGGACTCAGTTCAGCCCTCTAGCATCTGCTGTTTCTCAGTTGAATCTCCCCTGAATCCCCCGCTAAAAAAAGGGGTGGATTGAGAAACAGAAAGGAAGTTTATCCTTGAACAATTTGCTCTCTGTTTGACTTAAAAAAGACATATTAAAATGTCCTGGCATTTTTTATTGCTTGTGATGCCATGCACTATTTGGTCTCCACTACCTCTGGTTAAGGAGCAGGCCCACAGCACCACAGATTCACCATAGCGAAGAGTGGGCAGTAGGTGAGTTTGTCTTTTGTATCATCTCAAACCCTTGTAGAGTCTGTTGCTAGACAGACCAAGGTTGGTCTAATCTCAACAAAGCACATTATTCCAGTTAAAGTCTCAGTAGAATTAAGCAGACTTGACCATGTCTATGTTGCTGACGACAGAACAACAACAAAAGAAATGAGACGGTGCTTGTGCATAAATGTGAGATAGCATCTAGTGATTGCTACGGAGACTTGGTGATCCCAAGATGCCACTCTTCGCTGCAGGCCCGAGTAAGTTTTAAAGATCTGTTTTACTACCATGATCACTTCCCCTTGTAGCTCCAGTTTAGTGGCCAGTGACCAAAAGAAATGATCATTTCATGTCAAGTATGTAGAAGGGAAACTGAAAGTGATGAATCGTCATATAAAAGTTCCAAGAAACTGATTTGCTTACAACAGTAAAGTGCATAAAAACATAAAATCTTCAATTAGATGCATTTTAAAGGGATATCAGTATTTTAAACATGGTGTTTTCACCCCCCTATTTAACAAGTATTAAAGCAGGATGCATTTTTTGACATTTCTCAGGAATGGATTATGCTGCATTTGAAGTCTTTTTATACATTTTTACCTGGAGTACCAGCAGGTTTGTGATAACTGTTTTTTTTTTTCTGTTTGTTATTATTTCTAAGAAATGTTGACTATATCTGTTGATGGATACCTGCTCCAACAAGTTTTATCTGGGGTTTTTTAAAAAAGCGGTTACCTACTGTTTGCTTTTAAAGTGAAACTATTTTCGTGGAACATAAGGGTAAGTAAAACAAAAACAGCAACATTCCCATAATAAACATTTCAATTACAGCAGATAACGTTTGTGCAATTTATCTCAGACAAAAAAGGAGATCATGATAATTTTCTTGTATGTGTGTTAGAATATGTCCTGTGGCGTGAGAATGTAAGAATGTTTACTGATAATAAACGCTTATAAATTGTTGACAGCATTACTACTCCTGGAGACTAAACTGTTCATTATTAATGACAAAACATGTGGCTTCTGGACTTCACATTTGTAATGAAAGCTTGTCTATGTTAGTGCTCTGTCTGGTTCGGGTTAAAGGGGTAATTATATGACAGTACAGTTCAGCCCAACTACTTTATTGCCTGGAGGAAGCACAATCACTGCTGACTGTAGTTTCCTGTCCAAAAGCAGGAGCAGCAGCAGCAACAGCAACAGCACAAGTCAAAGGCTGACACAGTGGGTGTGAGAGGGGCGAAATAACAGAAAAGGAGATACACACCTCAGCTTGAGGTTATAATTAGCTTAGCTATTTTCTCCAGGAGGACCTGGACTTTCTCGGCAGTGGTTGAGCAAACCTGAAAACAAAGGTTTCTGCGGAGTCAAACTTCGCCACATCTGGTTTGCTGGAGGACGGGGCGAGCCGAAGTCAGGCACTTTGGAGGCGGAGAGAAGACTATCTGTGCTGAAGAAAATGCTCTGTATTTTGGAGCTTGTATCACCTGTATGAACCGAGAAGAGTTTTTGACACCGCGAAGAGACCCAAGTTTGGAGAGAAAGAGGACTCCAGCGGAGCTCGAGGTCCAGCGAAGGAGATGAGATGAATTAGACCAATAAATAAACATTTTGGTTGCTGAAGTGTCGCAGACAGTGAGAAGGTAAGGCTGTGTTCCCACTCCCCCCCTCACCCCCCTCGTGGTTTTGTGAAGATAAAAGTAAGAAAAACTAAAGCTGAGTTCGGCCTCAGCGTGCAGACACTCGCTTTTAATCAGAGCACAGTCATGCAATCAAGGTAAACAAAATATCTGCCACATTTTGCGACTCTAGGCCCTGTAGGCTACATTTTCCCGAATATAATAGTTTAATGCGCTTGCAGCTTCTCACGGAACGTGTTTAAATTTGGCACGTCGTATAAGGTACGAAGATTTTTATTTTTCCCCCGAAACCTTTACAAACGTTTCGCTATTTCAGAAGTTTATGGCCAAGCCTGTCGCGGTTTTTCGTGGCCGTATATTTGCGAACGTGGCTCTAATGAATGTCTTCCTTTTGAACGTTTATTTCCCTGAACTTCGCTGTGCATTGTCAAAACTTTTCGTAGGGCAGTGAGTGCAGCGTTGTTGCCACGGGAGCGCGCAAACAGCTGCCCAGCTGAGCTGGTTTGACTGGTGGGGCGCGCGCCCGTTCCTTGGCTGCACGTGAGGCAGAAAAGCTAGAGCTGTCTCATATTTTGGAGCGGATGCCTGAGGCCTTCAAAAACTGGCGAACAAAAGACATTTACGAGGAACTAGGCAAAATGTATCTTAAAACGGAACACTGAAAGTTTCCTTGTTTTAATGTATCCGCAAGGTAAATTGATAGGGTGCTTATGTGTTTTGCTAATTTACTAATTTGCGTGGCCGGTTAATTGCAGCGGTTGCACCGCTTAGTTGTTAACTGCTAACAAATTGCTATTTGAGTCTCTTCCACCTATTGGACTTGAACGTGAATGATTTATTATTTAATATAATCTCAACCTTTTACAGAATATTAACTAGATGTCATCGTCCAGTTCAAAATCCAAAATTCTTAGATTTAGACCTAAATCGGACAATTGTAAACAAAACATATTAATTGTGGTTAATGTGAAAGTTAATGTGAAGCTGCAATATATTTTTATTAGCATATTTTAATGGACATTTCTTTAGAACATTTTATTCAGCATAGCAGGAGGGAAACATATGATATCCTTATTTTATTTGTAAAATGTAGTATATGTAACACTTCATAACAAATTAAAGTATTTTGTGTGTTTTCAAAATATATATTTTTATGAGGTAATATAGATACAATTGTGTGCAATATTGAAAAATGTATTTTAAGCACTAAACTCTATAATATTCACTGAAAACCTATTTGGATCTTCTTGAAAGAGCTCTGCAGTTATGTCAAACCATACTTGTAAAAAGGCTTTGAAATATATGAGTCTGTCTCACGGTTCAGTAGTTTTACTACATTAGATTTACTTTTCAATTGTTGCAGACTATTTTGAAATATCTATATAATTCCTCTCATATGCAGCCAAAAACTATTTACTGTCAGAACATGTAGTGTCATGGCGTTTCCTTATGCCTTTAAGGGTTTCAGAGAGTTATTTTTGGGCAAGTTCTGGTTGTGCATTCCTGCCATCTTCCAGCTAATGTTTATTCGATAGATTCGGTACAGTTTGATTATCATGAATAAAAATGTGTTTAGTTTAGCTGAAAAAAGTTATGAAAATATATTCAATTTGAGGAAATTACCTGGCAAGAAAACATGCCCAGTGAGAGTTTGCAGCAAACATCAGACTATCTGCCTTAAGATGAATGATAGAGATGGTGTGTCTCCCTGAAATGGTGGAAGATGAAAACATTATAGCTGGTTACTTACGGTATTTCAAAAGAGCTTATTGAATATCCATCTTAGTGGCCACTACTCATACTGACATCATGTTCAGATGCTGCATTTTTGATTTTAAGAGATCAACCCATTTATTCATACGGTCTTGTTGCTTCAGGCTCATTCACCTCCTCCCTGAACAGCAGGCCCACGCCCATGGATGAGGAGAGGAGTGCCACTACCATCTCCGCAGAGCAACCTGATAATGAAAACCCTGACCTTCCAGCTCCAAGTTCACGCACAGACTGGAACACAGAGAGTGAGAACAGCTCTACAAGTCCACCCCCCTTTCCTGGTGAAGGTAAGAGATAAAACATCCCAGAGAAATTCGACAATTGAAGGTGCATGTCCATTAATTTGGGTATTATAAAGAAAATATAACCTATTTCAGTAATTATAAAATGAAACTGATTCATTTCATACAGAGTGATATATTTCATAAATGTACTTCTATTAATTCATTACAACGCATTTAATGTGAATCAAAATTCACTATTTCAGAAAATGTGAATACTGCACAAGACCAATAAATAACTGATGTTTAACAAAGAAATGTTTGCCTACTGCAAAGTATAACCCTTTACTGTACAATATTGGCACTCAATCTTTGCTCAAGGTTTCTTTTGCTTAAATTCCTGCATCAATGCAGCGTGGCATGGAGGTTATGGGCCTGTGACTCTGTTGATGGGTTAAGGAACCCCATGTTGTTTTTATTGTGGCCTCCAGTTTGTCCGCATTGTTGGCTCTGGTGTCTCATTTTCCTATTAATTTGTTCAGCAAGCTTATTTCAGGTGAGTTTGCTGACCTGTTACTCTCTGTGATACCACTGCCATTGAAGTAGGTGCTTTAGGTAGTGTCGGGGGTCCCAATTCCCACTAGAACATGAATTCAGCATCTCTGTGAAACTTGACAGAAAAGTGAAGTGTTAGGTTTCCTAACAGTATTTGGTAGACGTTCTGGTGACTGTTGATTTGAGGAAACAAACTCGACACTAGCAGGCGCCCTGCCTGAAATGCAAACCAGATTTTCATCTCAAAAAGAGGATTTTGGCCCAAAGGTCCAGGCAAGCCTGACAAGACACTTCTGATGTGTCTTATGAGTTGTTGCCCATGTCCTGGAAACATCCTCTCATTGCTGTGATTATTCCTATTTCTTGTGCAATGTTTTTTCCACTCTACTTTCCTTTGTGGACCGGAAGCTTCTTGACCTTTTGTGTTTTACAATCCTCCCCATGACTTTATGCCATACAAATGTCATAATATGCTATTTCTGTGTTAAAAATACATTTTTATCTGGTCGCATGTAATATCCTATCTTTCCAAAGATTAATTTTATTAGCTCTGAGACATAATATTGAAGATTAACTGACATAAATACTCGAAATATTTCACTCTGTATCAAAGGAATCTATTTATGATATGAGTTACATTTTTTATGGGAATTTGAATGATAATTTTCTTGTCATTCTGCACTGAGGTGGGCTTGCATGTTTGATCAAGCCTTCATAAGCATTCATTAATATGAATGCTTAAAAAGGAACAGAAAGCAGAGACTAGGCGTTTTTGAAAAAAGAAAGAAAGAACAGCAAGCCGAAAAAACATAAGAAAAAAAAGACTTCTCTAATTTGTTTTTGTCAGCAACATAATAGAATGCAATAATAATGAAAACAAAATTCTGTTTATTTCAAGAATAAAAATAATCACATATTAGCTTTTTGTACGCAGACACAGCTCATGCCTCTCATTCCTCTGAAGATAATGGACATGATGTGAACATGCTTAGCAAAATATTTTGGAAAACAACAACACCAAGTGGTGAAACATGAGGCTTTATTGGGCAGGTCCTTCTTTAGTCGTCTCGCAGTTGGGTTTGTGACTCATAATGACGCTGCTGCCTGTGGAGGATATTATAGTAGGAAGTTTATCTCTGTATAGTTGGATACACGAAGCAGCTGTATGTTTTGTATAATGCTTTCTTTACAACACAGCCACATAATTTAAAGTTAATCTTTTTATCCACCTCTATGAAAGTGTATACACATGGAAGTTTGTTTTCTTCTGTATGTAAAAAAAAACAAAGCCTACACTTTGGTAGCTTCTCTGACAAGAAAACCCCCCAAAAAACATTTCAGTGTTTTTCTTGGAAATAATGGTGATTCATTAGGTCCAAGGCATTATCAGTGACAGGCACAACAGTTGTGTATTCAGGTGACGTACCGCCTTGGATGATCTGTGGGGTCAGGACCAATTCAGCCCAGTGGAACACTGAAATGCCACAATGGGACCCGTGGGAGTTAGAGAATGAACCCGTGACCCTTCCCTCTTTGTGAGTTTTGTCATGCTAAGGGATGAGTGACACGGTGGGGTGGGAACAGGACGATGTGGACTCAGCTCGGGGCTGTTATGTGTCTGAATGACTCAACCAGGATTGGCCAATTACGGTTCAAGTCCAATCAAGTTTTTCAGAGAAAACAACTGCACTAAGTGTATATGCGGGTGCAGGTCTTATGAGGTAATTAGTATAGGTGTGGCTTACAGACAGGGTAGTGTGCAGAGATTTAAGTGGTTTGTTGTCATGGGAACCTGCTACAAAAATCTTTCATAGCTGCTGCAAATATTTTATAGAGTTTTATATTTGTTTTTACTTGTTTTTAAAGGCATAATATGATTCAGCTGGCCATGATTATGATAGAGAATATTTTCTTATCATATTGACATCTCTGTTTCATAGCACTGTGGTTAACCGCTATGAGTATAAGTATGGTATCAAAGTTAATGATCATTCCTCAGGACCTTTACAATAATTAAACATGTGGATTGTGCCCAAACATGCTGTCTTTTCTGTGCTATTTTTACCTGTGGATGCTCCTCAGGGAGCAAAGACAGAGTTAAGTGTAGATTCTTTTACCACCACAATGTGTGTAGATCACAATTAGTAGGTGAATCAAGGTGAAGGAAAGATTGGTGAAGCTGCTGCTGAAGGCAACAAGGTGCTGCTTTCAACTTGGCTTCAATCCACATCCAACCCAAACCAAACTGTGAGCAAGGCAACAAACATATGTATCAATCTGACATTTCAAGCAATCCTTCTTACAACATAAAAAAGGGGTGTAAAAGTGGTATGTATGTTAGGCGATAAGCAATAGTAGTTTCACAAGAACAACATATATTTAGGAATATTTTTGAGAAAACTAAAAATCCTGTTTTTTTCACAAAAGTTTTGTATATTCCAATCCAAACTAGATTAACTAGATTTGACTAGTTAATTAGATTCTGGTTTTTATGCATGTCTCAATATAATATTGAGACATCAGTGTAGAGTTATTCACTTTATGTTTTATTAGGACTAATAGTCTTTGGTTAGTCATTCTATTTTGATATTTTTTATTTTTGATATTCTGTTACAGAAATCCATGATTCATTTCACGGCTTCATATTTAGGCTTGACATATTGTTAGTCCAAGAAGTAGACAAATGACAAAACAGATTCTTTTGCTGCAATGAATTGATGCTGTTGTGACACACGGGGATGGGGACATTGTTTCACAAATATTTGTTATGCCTTTATTTAAAATCCAGTTTTTGCAGGTGATCTGTCTGTGAATGTTTATGTTCACACCCATTGTTAATTTGTCTCTGCTATGAGTTTGAGTTATGACACAGAGTTAGTAGTATTAGCATAAAACAGGCATTTAGAATATACCATGCAAGTTGCATACCTCCTTGTTCCCAGATAGGAGTATTTTCCTGACAGAAGAAATTGCTACTTCATTATTACAGGACCAACATTTTGTTGTGTGCATGCTTCTCTTGCTTGTTGAGAGAGTTGCTGTCACTTAAGCTGGAAGATACAATGAGGCAGTATGTGTATTTAACAGGAGCCTTTCACCACATGCTAAGCTCCTCTGGTCTCTTTTACGAACAATAATTATCCCACCATTCTCTATATTTCCCTTTCTGTCTCAATCTTTCTTTCTAAATGGCTTTTTTATGTCTGTTTTACTCATCAAACAATGTCATTTATATAAAAATGACAATTTTAATGAATACAGCTTTGAGCTCCCAGTATAAGAGTTATGACTTAATTAGGGTCATTATCACGGGTTGAAGACGTCGGAGGTCAAACCAAGAAATAAAGACCCCTTCGGACCACCATTTTGATACACTTTAAAACCAGTGTAACAAAGTTGGCACTGGATCAACGATAAGATATTTGTATTGTTATCAGAAAGTTAGGAGTTTAGACGTCCACTAGGTGACCTCCCACATGACAAAGAGGCGTTGTGAATCAGCTGCACTTCATCTCCTATATCATGATATACTCTGAAACATCCATAAGTCATAACTTTGGGACAAAGCAATCAAACATAATAAACTCTGCACTCATTCAACAACAAAAACAACCTTGAGCAGAAATAGGTGGGGTTGTGAATACCTATTGTAAAGGACTAGCTACAGGTTAGCTGCTCAAGTTACCTAATTGGGAAACTAGAGTAATTGTTCTGGCTGATTCCACCAAAAGTGGTACGCAATTGTACGGTTTGCTGTTTTTTGTTTTTTTTCGTTTGATTTTATTTAGTTGTGACTAGGAATGCACAATATATTGGCATTAACATTAATATTGATTGACATTACTCTTTTTTTTAATATATCAGTATCTGTCTCATAAGTAAAACAGAGCTGATATTATTAATCAATGGTTTATTTACGTCTTGTGTATGTGATTTTACTGGGGGAGGAGGTTGGCCTTGTGGTATTTATTTGGCCAGTGATAATGATACAGCAAAGGATTGTGGGATGTTTAACTGAAGCAAAGCAATGTCAGTGGCGTGTGGTTGATTTTCCATTATGTGTTTTTGCATCTGCGGGAGGGACTTAACAATGTTATGTTTTTTTTGTGAAACCCTTTTTAGGTTAATATGCATATTATAGATTATTGGAAAGCTAAGATTTTTGAGATTACAGATATATACTGTATATATCTTATGACGTATATAATCATAAATGTGGAGAAAGTAAACGCTTTTGTCAAACCACTCGGAAATACAAAATAATGTCCAACTTACCGTTAAAAGTCTCATATCACTAACAGAAAAGCACCACATTGAAAATAAAACTGTTTTTTTTACATCCACAAGGATCCAAGTTAAATGTACTCCAATAAAATACTTCTTCCACAAAAAGTCTTACATGCACAATCTATCATAGTCTGCCACTGACAGCTTTCAAAATTTCCTTCAGATGTGTCGATTTCTCACAAAGTTTTCATTGTAATTTCCATTAGCATGCATTTCAAAAAAACGTTTTAAGTGTTTTTGGTAAAAAATAAAAATAAAAAAATGGTGGGTGGGCGTATTATTGACTTTTTTGAGCTTTTATTTTCTAAAATTAAAATTATTAGTATGCCTTGCAGATTAAAATGTAAAATATTTTTTATTCAACCAAGATGTTTTTTTTCCTGATTTGAAATGAGATAGAGTTCTCTCAAAAACAATAATAAAAAATGTAAAATAATAAAAAAACGTATCTATTTTAATTTACATTTTATTAAAAACAGCATTCCATGTGTAAATGTGGACAAATAGGCCATCTGTTGTTGTTCAAACAAGAAAAAAAATCATCAGCACTAAAATTTTTATGTTTATGCATATAACATATAAATGTTATTGTGACATGCTTCAGATTTTCTCCTGCAATATATACCATGAGCAATTTAAAGGGGTTTTTGTATGTTTATATGAAGTAAGAGTATGACTACATATAGTGTATGTTCAAATAACACAGCTGCATTGTGGGTGGTTTGGAGCAGCTTTTCTCCACCCTTGTAATTTATTCTGCCGCTGATGTAACCAATATGCCTATGTTGAGAAGGTATTTATTTAAGTATTTCTATTATAGTTACATTGCGATGTAAGCATAAAAAATAGTTTAGTTTCAATAAACTCTTTAGTGCAAAGGGCAAATTGACAACCATGCTAAAATTATTATTTTTAAAGCATATGTCCTCTTTATTCTTAACATAACTGAACCATTTATGAATATATTTGCAGCATCTTGTATGTTTCTGCTCTTTTCTTCAGTGTGTGTATGTGGCTGTTTCCTCACTCATCCCTTTTGGGTGCCTGAGGTTTGTTGAGCCTTGTGTCTAATTTGGTTTCCTGCAGAGATCAAAATAAACCAGGAAGAGTTTGAGGAATTTTTACTGCATATTTGAACAACAAAAATGAGCATACTATATTTTCCTCTACCACCTTGCAAAACAAAAAGAGCTGAGAACCTTGTTTTGCTGTTACTGTAGCTGCTTTGGTGGCCTGTCCAGTCTCGTTTTCTTATGAGTGTGTCTCTATAAACTAACAGAAAATTCTCTGTTTTTTCACTTTCACACTTTTAATCCAACACCTCTGGTATGAAATACAAGAAAGACATAATAGTTGTAGCCAGCATCCGTCTGCATGTTCTTTTCGGGCTTGTCAGGATTCATTCGTAGTGTAGGCTTGGTGATTAAAACGATAAGCAAAGTGAAAACTGTGTTCTCAGCTAAAAGTCAAATCTGTTTTTCACAGATCTGGGGGTCTGGGATGGTTATCCTTTGTGATTAGCACAGACAACATCTTCAGACATAAGAGAAATGTCTTATCTTGAAACATCAGATTTCATGTCTATGCCTGTTGTAGATTTCCTGGCCAGTATTTTTCAGTTACGCTAACATCCCACATGGTTAGAAAAGAGTTTAAAAAATATAGAGTATATATATATTTTTATTTCTCACTCCCATTAACATCTGCCAAGTGGTGCAGCCAAGAAAGGACTCTGCAGCTTCTTGATTAAATTGGCTGCCCCTAAGTTAGAAGAATGATCAAATTATTTGACATTAAAGCTATGCAAGATTGAACTTAAGAGCTTCACACAAATGTAAAGTAAAGAAAAAAACTATGTAATCTTATATTATTCACTTTAAGTTACACGACTTGGGTGATGACCAAAAATATGGGTATAGGAGGATCCGTGAAAGTAGCTTTGTTTGAATAGGGCGGCTTGGCTGTGAGATAGGAACTGAAGGAGAGCTCAGAATTAGGCTGCTGCCTCTTCACATGAAAAGAAGCCACAAGATTAGGCATCTCATTTAGATGCCTGAGGTTCAACTTCCTTTGGAGTTATTGATGGTGTATCCACCATGTAGTAGGGCCAGTGGTAGATTGAGACATTACTTCAAGAATTACAAATCTCACCAGGGAATGAGAGGTTTTAGGATCACTGAAGGGTCCTAGGCACACCCAGCAGGAAAGAGGAGGAATCTGCAAGCAACCCTGTTTAACCTTTTAGAAGCTGAATTCACGAAACAAAATCTGCCTGATCAGGGTAAGAAAATAAAGCACAAACTACTCAGACTGTAAGGCTCCATTCACACTAATTAAGAGTGTTCTATTGTTTTCAGACGTTCCAAGAACAATCCAACTTTACAGGCATTTTGGAGACCTGTTTTCAGAGTGAAAAGAAGCAGAAGTTTATTGACCTTTTAGTTGTTGGTACACAGGTTTCTCCCTTGTGCTTTTTCTGGATATTCTACATTGCTGTTATTACAGATATCATGACAGTATTTAAAGGTTTCCACACAGTTTACAGAATTTTCCTCAAGGTATTTTTAATATTTTATAATTTTCTGTCCCTCAACCACCTGTTTAAGCTTTGTTGCAGAGAAGGAAGAATAATCAGTATTTTCATCATTTCATCCTACACAGTAATTTTAAACTTTTGCAGGTGTCTGTGGGCATCTCTAGTCGAGAGCAGTCAGACAACATCATATACCAAAAAATGTTTTTCTGATCATTGTGAGCCCATTGAACAGAGGCTCTGGTCCCTGAAGCTGTGTGTATATGAGTTGTGTGTTATAAAACCTGTGAGTCTGCTCCGTTTTTTCTTATCCTCACCATGCTTTAAGCAAATATGTAAAGCACGGCGAGTTTTTGTTGCAGCAAGAGCAGCACTAGGATGCCATAGGAATTGCAGTCACAGTGCCAGAGGCGTCACAATGACTTACTTGATGTGGTGCCAGTCTAGTGTGGTTGTGGCTAGATTGGCATGAGGCCAGTCCTCCTTCAAATTCTCTAATGAGCAAATTACACCAATGCATGCGATGCCTGCATGCTGTTGGATGTGCCTCCCCTGCTGCTACCAAGTTCCTCCTTCAAACGTACTGCCACCATGATGTTACCACAGAGATTCGGGAAATTCTCAGTCTTTCCTGCATAACAACAAGTGCACAGCTTCCCTAATGCGTTAGGGATCTCTTTGCACTACTCATTATGCAGGATGGAGAATGATAGACCTCTGAGAGACCCTGCAGAGACCATCCAGGTTGCTGAGAGTAAGATCTCGTACAGACTTTAACATGAAGATAAATTATTACAAGTGCAAACCATTTTGAAGTTAAATCTATTGATTCATTCTGGTTTATTCTGATTTATTTATTTGTATTTATTTTGACTGCTAATGTCTTTGCCAACATTTTATTATAATACTGCATTAATATTACACCTTAAAATTGCTCCTTATTTTTTACTGTGCTTGTGTGGTGTATAGCTGTCATGTAAGTGGCTGTGTTTTCTCATGGCCCAGAGGAGACAAAGACACACAGTTAAATTACCCAAAAGCCTGTTCATCTGCAGACAGTTTTTTGTCTTTAATGAGCTTACAAGTCTTCTTTCTCTCACTGTAATCTCTGATTCTGGACATATTCCAATGCAGCACTCAGTGTGTGTGTGGGAGTGTGTGTGTATGCGTGTGCATGCTTCTGTTTGCTCTTGGCAAGAGTGCAGCCTAAGAATTGCACCCTTTTTTCTTTTCATTTCTTTGTCTATGTATGCATGATTATTTGCTGACGGGTAGTAAAAGAACCCACACCACTTCTCTAGTTGGGTGTTCCTTTTGTTTCATCATTTTTTTCTTGATAAGGATCTTAGTAGTTGCACATAGTTTGACTTGGTTTCAGTGTTTACTGTCGGCCACAGAGTTGGTATGGCATCTTAAATTATAACTCGTGTTGATCTGTGGCTAAACCTTCAATTCACATAAATTATTCAAATACTTCAAATATCTAAATTAGAATTCTAATTAGCAGCAGTGGATGTGGCTATATTCAGATTTATTTTCTTTTTAATGAGTTAGCTTGTGCGTAAAAAATACAATAAAGTGCAACTTGGCCCAAATAAAACCCTGACTCACTCTCTCGATACAGGCAATGTAAGATTTTGTGTTTAGGTCTAAAGTGGTTAAACAAATCCAGCTGAAAAGTCAAACATCCCAAAATATTTTTTTTACTTACCGTAATTACCACCTGTGGTGTATTTGTGTATGCCTAATTCCTTCTTTATAGGTGTTAAGAAAGTCCATATATGGTTCCTGTTGACACCTCTCTCTATTTGCACTCCAGGATTATTCAGGCGTCGTGAATATTTGCACCTTTTATTACATTAGAACCCCAAATTTCAATGTATTTTATTGAGATTTTACATAATAAACTGTCGCAAAGCAGTGCGGCGTTATAAGGGATACGATTTTGGTTTTCAAATGTTTTTTACAAATACAAATGAAAAATGTATAATGCATTAAGCTTCAGCTCTTTTAACTGCCACCTAATCAGTAAATAGGGTCTAATTTAACTTCAGTTTCATTGCAGCTGGTCTGTGATAGTCTCAGAAGTTTGTCAGAAGATTGAATCAGTTAGTCTATTTAACAATGTATGAGGCTTTGAACATTTTATGAACCACTGTTCATTCGTCTCTTTAAAAATGGAAAAAGCATGGTATAACTGCAACCTGCAGATTCAGAATAAGTTGAATGTAAGTCAGTAGTGATTAGACTAAAATTGAACTTTTGGCCTTAATGAAAAGCATTAAATGATTTGGGAAAAATTCACCTTCCAGCAGGAAAGTAACCCTAAAACAAGAATCGCAATGGCATGGTTTCAAAGTTTATCCATGTGTTAGAAGGGCCAATTAAAAGTCCAGACCTAAATCCAAATTTGTTCTCAGTCTAATATGTGGCAAAACTTAAAAATTTATGTTATCAGATTCTTAAACTATTAAGGAAAGATGAATGGGCAAAAATTTCAGTCTGTACGTCAGTACAGAAATACCACAAACATTTGGAGTTATAAATGCAGATGGTTCTAAAACCATTTACTTAAGAGGTGATTAAATACAAATATACAGTATGTCACACTTATAACATTTTTATTTATAGAGAGATTTAAAAACACAAGATTTTCTTTTCAATGTTAGCTTTCAAGATATGATTTTGCATTTTCCACTTAGATTCAAAATGCTATAATAAAAAAGATTTTGTGAAGAATTGGCAAAGCTGTTTTAGACTTTATTTAAAAGGTTCTCTAAAATGTTTGCAGATGTATTCAAAGCCAAAGGTGGTTCTGCTGAGCTATGACATTAAACCCCTACAAAACACATTGATGTTTGTGGGTGTTACTAAACAAAATGTGAAAAAAAAAATGCTTTGTGAGGTCATTTTCCATGCTGTAGAAAGAGTTTTAAGGGGTCTGGGAAAGGAAACAAACAGAAAAACTTCTGAATGGTTTTCTGAAAAGCAAGCTCATTTTATCTGAGAAGCAGCAGGATTTTGTCCCCTGCAGCTGTTACAGGATATGTCAAACCGTTTGCCTTCTCATCTAAATAGTGTCAGTATGTATGCTGTGTGTTTGAACTAATCATTACCCTGTGGGATACATATGCCTTTGTTTTAATGGTTAATTGTTTACTTGGAGGATTGCAGTTCCTTTGAGTCACCCCTTTAAGGCTCCTGACACGTGTACATACGCCGTATTGCAGATACACATCAAAGAGACGTCGGTGCACGGTCACGAACAAGCACACATGTTCATCCTAAAACATAAACACACAACCCATTCTCTATTGCTCCCGTCTGATTTTGATTAGTCTCATCGTTTTCAGATCTCAGAAACGGCCCAGAGGTTGAGTGGGTTGGTGGTTTGTTTTTGGTGCCAGCACGCAACTGGTTGAAGGGGAACTTGAATGGCACCACAGCTTTGGTGGTAAAGGGCTTAGGCTCAACAATTGTGGTTTAAATGTTTATAATAAAAAAGGCTAGTTAAGTAAGAAGCCACATACTTTTAGATCATACCGCCCTGCAGGCAGCTGAAATCTGATCGGGTAAAATAAAGGGTAGTTCTCAATAATCTAGGACAATGAAGATTTCTTTTTATAAAGCTGTGCAAATAAATCCCTGGCATAGAAATAAATTGCATATTTTTTTCACAATTGTATTTGAACATTTTTATATTTAGTTGTTCTTTGCTATAAAAACTTTAGGAATTTTGTTTGTCATTCTCCTCTTAGTATTAAAGTGTTGATACTGAGTCAACACTCATTCGAAAAATCACATCTGTTGCACTGAAAAGAAAGTCATCTAACAAGCACTTGTATTTTTTTTTCTTTTCAAATCTACATAAAATGTTTTTAATAGCTCAAAAATCAGAATTATTCTTTTGTATCCAAAAGTTATCACAAAACATTGTCCACATGTCAGAGACAAGATCTGCAACATAATGATAAAATGTGTGTATAAAATGAAATTACATCAGACTTATATAGCACTTTTCAATCCTCAAAGGTTTCGTAAAGTTGCTTTAAGAAATGACTGAATGGAAATCAGTCATTTCCAATCACAGACACAATTACATGCTGATGATGGCAAGCTACTGGATTGTAGCTACAGCAAATACATCAAGTTCATATATATTAGAAAAAATTCTGCTAAATTTGTGAGAAAAAATACATTATGGTGCTCAGAACAAACTAAGTTATCATTGTTTATAAAAACTTTTTCTTGTATTGTAAAATAAATTCTGACACAATTAAGAAAACCACATTTCAATTAAAAACGTGGTAGTATTTTTTTTATTTTTAATCTTTTATTTTTTTTTATACTATATGCAGCATTGAACATATTTATTATATTCAAAGCTTTTTCAGTTTTTGTTAATTGTTTACTTGGAGGACTGCAGTTATATTTTCTTAACCAATATCTAGCTATGTATTCTATAACCTGCCATTGTTCCTTGCAAGTCTATTTATTTTGTTTAGCTTTTGGTCTCTTATGTTTTTCAAATTTGTAAATAAAAATAAACTTCCCTCAACTAAAGTTCATGGATTCCAGCACAGCTGTCTTGTATGTGTAGATAGGAAGAATTGACATTCAAGTAATGATTTGTTCTCGCCTTTGCTCCATGCCATGTTTGCACAAGACCCTGACAATAGACTGCGTCTCAGTTCTGTTTCACAATATGTGTTACATGGATCTCAGATTGTGTTGCAACACTAGTAATCTCTGGTGTAATTAATATTTAGTTTCAACAGTGATCCTGGGCAAAATGCACAACGTAGAAATTTACTTCAGGTTTTGTAACATTTTTTATGTACTGGGCTATTTTAAATGCACTACAGTCAACATTACTTTACTATTTTAAGTTGTCGTCTGCACGGTTGCCTTGCAGCAATAAAATTCTGTGTTTGAATGTTAGTCAGGGGCCTTAACTCATTAGAGTTTGCATGTTCTCCTTCAGCATGTGTTTTTATTTCCCCACAGTCCAAAAACATGTATGATAATTTATTGATTCTCACTACATTACCCTTAAGTCCACCTGTCTGCGTATGGTTGTTTGTTCTGTTCGTCTCTGTGATGGACTTGCAATCTTTATATGATGCCTATAGGCAGCTGGAGATGAGCAACAGCCAGAATATAAATGACTGTTGGCAAAAAGTGAAATAGTGACAACTCATAGGTTCTTCACAGGGCCTCTCGAAAATGTCTACATCTCAGCCTCTTCAGAGATGATGTGTTCTGCCAAAATAGTGGCTATTAGTCTATTGAATTAATTCAAATGTGCAGAGGAATGTGAAATTGAGAGTATGGGGAAAAGTCAGGGGACATGTAGGAGAGGACAGATAGAGAAGTGAGAGAGCGGATAGAGTAAATAAACATAGCCGGGAAGTGTTGAGTCCACGCACAGGACGTGGCTCAGTTTGTGTGTATTTATCAAGCCCAGCTGGCTCCCATTTACCCAGGAATGAGTCTGCACCTCTCAGAGGCCTGCGCCTGCCTCACTTTGAAGGCCCCTGTGTTGTCTCTGTGTGTTTGAAAAAATCGGCTTCATTAGTGGACTGTATGGTGTCTCTGAACACATACAACCTGTCATATTTACTGCATGTGTATCACATGGATGTCCTCTTATGTGTACATTTTGAACATATATTTACTCCCCAACTCAAACACACACACATGCATGTCCGCACACACACACAGAACAGCACAGATTTCACAAGCCTTCACATAGACCCCTAAACAGCCACAAGGGGTTGGATTTAACTGCTTCCAGATGGAGGTTTAGGACAGAGCACTCACCAACACACAGACAAAATCTGGCTTTGTTGAAGTCAGCAAAACTACTCTATTTTAATTAATTAAGTGCTGGTAGATGGGAAATGATGGAAATAGCTTTCCTGTGGATGTTTAATATGAAATAAAATTTTGAATCTAAAAAGGGATGCAAACCCACTCTATCTAAAATAGATATTTTGTACATTACCCTCTTTTTTAATGCTTAACTGCATGTACCTGTTTGTGTGTTTGTTTTTGCAGATGAGGCCTACACCTACACTGAGCCCCTCATA
Source organism: Xiphophorus maculatus (assembly GCF_002775205.1). Lineage (NCBI taxonomy): Eukaryota > Metazoa > Chordata > Actinopteri > Cyprinodontiformes > Poeciliidae > Xiphophorus > Xiphophorus maculatus. The sequence goes on from NC_036462.1 coordinate 22,783,429, forward strand.
TTGAGGGTGAATGGCACCCCTGAAAGGTTATTAAATGGTGATGGTGATGGAGATAGTTGCAACACAACACCCATCGACAGCATTACGTGTGAGTAACTGAGCAACTTCATCAGCACCCACACACACACACGCACACACACACACACACACACACACACACGCACACGCACGCACACACACACACACACACACACCCATTGAGACACTCTCAGAGAGAGAGACTGATCAGTTCAGTTTCCATTACTGATGGCTCTTCAGATGAGTCATATTATCCTGACCTTTAACTGATACAGTTACACACCCCAAAGAAATAGGTCAGGTATTCAGACACACAGTTAATGTTTTGTACATGACCAAATCTCCACCCAAGTCTGAACTTAGAGGTTTATGTGCAGAACTCTTGACTTTTCCAGTTTCCTCTATTTTCTGAATGATCTTTCTTCCTGCCTTTTCTCTTTTGGAAATGGATAGTTAGGGTGTCAGCATTTCCCAGACTTTACTAATCACTTAGGATTCACTGTACATATTGGTCAGTCAGATTATAGATAACAAAATAACGGGAAAAAAGCAAAGTCCTGATGACTAATTAAGTGAGCATATTTCCCCAGCTTCTGCCTCCCATTAATCCCATTCTGTTGAGAACTTTATTCACACAGAGGCCTTTTCAGTATTCATTTATAAGCAAACTGGATTACAGACCACTGAAAAATTCCTGCCTCAAGATATTTAGAAACTCTATTTGCAGCTATGGTGTGTATACAGGAAGATGGAGGCACTTTTAAAAACAATAGCAGACTCATACACTTATTCATTAAGCAACCAACACTCTGCTTCCTGTTTATTTTGTTGCATACTTCTCTTGACTACAGGCATATACAGCTGATATTATAGTGTCTTGAAAAGTATCGTCACCTCCCATAATTGCTTTCAGAAGGCATCAGAGTGTTAAATATAGTCCATATATAACATGCTGTTGTTTTGTGATGACCACAAATCTGTCCTTTATGGAAGAGTGGCAAGGAGAAAACCATAAGGAAGAATTTCATAAGAAATCCCATTTTGAATTATTTCACAATGTAGAAAACAAAGCAAACATTTAAAAGAAGGTATACAGATGAGACGGAAATTAAAGTTATTGGCCTTCATGCAAAACACTATGTGTGGCACAGAACTGACACTCCTCACATAAACACATGTGTCACAAGTGAAGATGATAGTGGCAGCATCATGCTGTGGGAATGCTTTTCTTGATTAGTTGCAGTCAAAGTGGCCAGAGTTGGCGGGAAGATGAATGGAGCTAAAAGTCGGGCAATCCTGGAGGAAAACTTGTTAAACCAGGATTTGGAGGTTTTGACTCCAGCAGAATAACAACAGCCAGCGCTGCAATGAAATGGTTTACTCTTCATCCAGTCTGATCCAGTGGTTTGCAACATCAGAAAATGTTGAAAAGTTTAATGTTATTATTTTTTGTAAGGGTGGGGCTGTTTGCTGAGCAAGTTTGATTCAAGGCAAATTGACTTTGGGAACATTCCTGCTGTTTGGCCATTGTTTGATCTAAAAGGAGAAAAAAGTATTTGGCCATTTTTCTCTGTGTCCCAGAGGGGAGTCTTACTGTCAGCAGGCTCTGGAATAACTTCTTAATTGCATTTGTTAAAGAATCCGAGGTTTTGTTTCTCCATTTTTATTCATCTGTAAAGCAGTTTTTGTCCATCCTGGCCAAACCAAATTTTCCATTTTTCATCCATTTAAAGAGAAATAGTTATTTTGTCTCATATTGTTTTTTTGGGATTTTCTTTTTTTTTTTTACATTTGTTCAATCGTCTTCATCAGATCTCCGTAAAGCCGCATCTCTCTTTCTCCTTTCACTAACGAGAGGCATCAAAAATCCAAGCTTTCTTTAAACGCTTTATATCATCAACCACCGTCACTGGCTTTTCTTTCTCAAATTACAAGTCTTGTGGTTTTGTCTCGGTCGTAGAGAGACAGACACTGTCTTCCTCGCCTTGATGTGCAGTCACAGTCAGATTTCTGAACCAGAGCCAAAGGCTAGGCACGTCATGTTGTGCCATTACTCCACCGCATTTATTTTTTGTGCCTTCATTTTCAAATAAGACTTCTCAACCTTACTCTTAACCTGGTTCTGCTATGTCATTTATTTCTTTAGAAGACAAGACTGCACAATAATAACACCCTCAAAAATCTAACAAAGTTGTTCTCATGCTTAGCCGCTAACCCTACAGCATGGTGAAAAAAATTTAAATCCTCCTCCGTGGCCTAAATTCATCCTCGCTTCTTTGCACAGAGAAGAAGAGAGATGATTTAAGTGAGTGAGTGGTGATTGAAAGGAGGAATTTAGGGGCGAGGAAGGGGTTGTATAAGCTGTCATCTGAGTATGTGTTAGAGAGCTGGAGCCCGAGATCTTTTCTTTGAATCCAAGGCCAACTATAGGTGACATCATAATAGCTAGTTTGTGCTAACTAAATAACCAGCATGTCAGACAGGAAGTGGATAAATGGATAAGTAGGTGAACACAGCGTTCTATGAAATAAGTGGATGAGTGAATGTCTACTCTGATTCTCCTGCCTCTACCTGTCCCGTCTGCGCTTTGTCTCCACTTCAGATTCTTGGCTAAACACTTTAAAGCCAGATTTTTTTTCCTTTTCATGCTTTTTCTCTGCGTCATTTTGTTTCGCAACGTAAAATAAGTGAAATCCACCCGCTCCATATGTTCTTCTGGAAAGGTTGTCCAACTATCATATTTGCAGGTCATCAAAGATTTCCTCCTGTGTTGCGCAGCTTTTTGCAGCCCTTAAACTTTTTCAAATGTTTTCATTTTACAGCCACACATTTTGTCTATTTTGTTTTGACTTTGGAAGAAATTTGATCATTTTGCAGTGGAAGGCAAGTTATACAAGTGTGACATGTATTTAGCCCACCTCCATGTCTTTACAGCAATTCCAGTTCCACATTCAAGTTTGTCTCCACCAGCTCTGCATTTCTACAGACAGCAAAAGTGCACATCTATCTCCTCGACATCCCTGTTATTTTTTGTCTTTGTTTTGTCTGTGTACTGTGACTCGGGTGTTCTGTGAGAGCACGTTAAATGTGGACTATGTCATTTTCAAGCAATAAATCAATAATGTTTGTACAATATTTTGGCTTTGCAATGAGTGTGTGGACGTTATAAAAAAAAAAAAAAAAAAAAACTGTGCTCAGGCTTGCTGTGAGATCACGGCCTGCTGACATCTGCAAAAGCCTGTGTGTGGGTTGATGGGGGTGTCTGCAAACCGTGGATGCACAGAACTAGTGACGATGGCGTGTGTCTGGCTCCAAGTGCGTGGCAAGCTGTCTGAGAACAATGTGCAGAGAGGTTTACTAACATATGGGGCTGGCTTGAACACACAGTAAAACTCTTTGGCCAGGTGATGTCATCAGCACGGTGTTGTCTTTGACGTCACCGACGCAGCAGGAAACTCATGTTCACAGATGTTTAACTGCTCACAACCGTGACTGGAAATAGTGAGACACATGTAATTAATTACTGACAGGATCACAGTAGCATTTATGGCGTAATATTTTTAGTTTGAGTTTTTTTTTTTTTTACAGCATATTTTTAGAGCGTGAGAACTTAAATTATGGTATTTTGATTCTTCAGGAAATCAGGGCACATGCTGAGAGGAGCTGTTTGTTATTATCTTCACCATCAAAGTGGCTGCTAGCTGGTGTTTGGAGGATGTCTAGCAGGACTGTGATGTTGCTTTTGATTATAGTCAAACACAGAGACTGTTTGTTCACTGTTTCCCGTTTCTGTAAAACTGACTAATTCACTTCATTTTTCTCTGGCTTTCTTCTTCTAAATTTGCCATTTGTCATGTTTAAACTCCTTTCACGTTGTCTGCCAAGCAACAAGACACGGACTCATGTTGGAAAGTCTACCTTTTTAGGCAGTAATGTCTTCAGGTCCATGTGTGGAAGAAGTGGTTGGTTGATAGTCATTAGAGCTCCTGGGCATTCAGTTGCTCCTTCATATGTTTTTATTCAAATTTAAGGCCTTTTCTTTCAGGATTTGCACAGAGTTCTCCTTCATTTATCAAGCGCAGCTAAAACAAATTAGCCAAATAAAACAGAAAGTGAATGAAGCCACCTATTTATTCTGTGACTAATTTTTATGTTTTTTTTCCCCAAGTGAAAACCACAAAAGAAAAAACTGATTTGTTTCAGATTGTTTTCTATGTCATATACCACATTATTTCAAGCTCAAAAATGCCGAACTATGTCTATCAGATGATGAAACGAGACAGATGTTCAGTACGCAGCTGTGTTTTACCAGACATATCAACAGTAGAAAAGCCAGCTGTCATATTTTGTGGAGGAGCATACCTAATTACGTTTTATATTTATTATTTCTGTTATTATAATTACATTATTACATATCTGTATAACTTAGTTGCTAAAATGACAAAAGTGACTATGTTGTCAGTAGAGCTAAATTAAATTTATTCAAAACAGAATGACTAAAATATAATTGTCTGTATTAAGAGTGTCAATGTTAGTGCTTAATATGGTGCATTCACTAAATGAAAAAAGATAGGATTTTTGAGTTTCCAACTAACCAATCATCTGTCAAGGCTGACCAAGCTGCTGATCCTTTGCTGTTGTCACCAGACAATTTAATGTCGCATCTCTACAGTTTATGTCTTTTCACAATATTCTGATTAATCAAGCATTGGACTAACCCTATACAGTTTTACATACTGAAGACTTTTATGTTCCAGTTTTTATTAGAAAGAGAAAAAAAAGAGATAAATGATAAATTATGCCAATGGAAATAGTTGAGTTTGTTTTAATTTATCATGATTTATTGATTATTATGACAGGCCTACTCTTCACAGATTTACAATCTGTCCCATTTCTAAAAAGGTTGTGACACAAATATTAACACATAACAGCAAAGCTGTACTGTTCTCATGTTTCTTGGACTGAAAAGTCCCTGCAGATCTACAGTTATATCCTCCTTTGGATTTTGACTTACGGTGCCTCTAACTGAATACAGTTCGTATTAGTAAGGCAAAGAAAATAAGTCTAATGTACACTGTAAGTTCTTAAGTCACTGGATAACAGCCAAAGGTGTGAGAAATACGTTTTTCAAAGCAATACTGAATTAAAGCTCAGCCCTATTAACTCGGTTTCAGAGCTTATCAGTGCTGGGTGAAACAGTTAAACTTTGTAACAGAAGACCAGTAAAATCCAGTAGTAAGAAATCTGGGACAAATTACAGGCACTTTAGAAACATTTGAAATGGTTTTGAAATGTTGCATAAATGTTGGGAAACTTTTTCTGTGAGAGAAATTCTGTCAAGTTCTTGCATCTACATATTTTTCCGTATTAAGAAACAATTGTGAGAAAACAACACAGTATTATAGTTGGCATTCAAAATCTGTTAAGAATTGATTGCTGGCAGAAACACCTTTTGTTTTTTTTTGTCTAATTGCCATGGTTTAGAGCTCATGTCTGTAGTTAGGCTCTCCTGCCAACGCAGACAAACTGTGGAAGAGACAATTAGATAAAGACAGACAGAGACAGTCATGACTCATTTCAGCAAAGGAGAGAAAGAGCTATTCTCTGATCCGGGGAGGGAAGTGTGTAAGTACAGGGTATCGGAGAAGCAGGAAAAGCAGTTGGAGATGGAGGGTGTGAAGATGGCAGTGTGGATTTTAAAACATAGTGACTCACTCACACTCGCTTCGTAGCTCAAAATATCTGCCGACATGTTCATAAAGCTGTTGTCCTGAAGGTTGCAAGACCCTCATTGACTCTTATTACCGTGTTCATGGCAAACACTCAGCTATCAGAAACACATTGTGGTTGCCCAACCTCATCATGTTTATGCCACACTCACTTGGCTTTTTATTTGCTGTTATTTTTAACTGGCTCGCATTGCTGAATCATTGTGTTTATGAGTCACACCCATGAATCATCCTGATCCCAAAAATGCGCAAGAAGCAACAGCCTTCAAGTTTTCCTCCCTTTTTCTCGAGCCATCTTTCTTCTTCATTTTTTCTCTTGCAAACAAAGGGACCTTGTGTATTTTTTTTTCTCCCTTCCTTTCAATGTGTGCATGTGCAGTGTGTGTTCACACGTGTTCTTGCATGCATATATTGTATGTGAGTGGGTTTAACCTCAATCTCTGTTTGGAGACAATCCGGACTCGGCGTCTCTCTCTCTCTCTCTCTCTCTCTCTCTCTTTCATTCTGTCTCTTTCTCTTTCTGTCTGCTTGCCTGCTTTATACTCCACTCGCATACAGATACAATTTCAAACATCACAAGCTCAGAAATATGAAATATGAGTTTCTCAACAGCTCAAAATTCCACTGGAAATACTTCACAACAAAGAAGAATATAATAAAATGCTCACAGCAACTCTCATTGGTTTGCAATTTGTGTCTTGGCGAGCAGGGAATGCTTGACAACTACGCAAAAGACTAAGGAGGAAAATAAAAGGTGGAAAGATGAACACACATAGGAGGAAGAATATGTAACTGAGAAGAAAAGAGCAAAAATAGACATAACATTAGAGAGCACCAGGTATTGACTTTTGACACACCTTGGAGAGAGAAGAATGATTGCTTCTTCTAGCTTTCCAACTGCACACACACACTGGCCCTACAGCGTGCCAGACATCTGGAGCAAAGTTAGAAAACGCTGAATGAAAGAATCTTAAATAACACTAGATTGTTGCATGACCACAACCAGCAGCCAATCAAAGCATGCCTGTGTGAGTTAACTGTCTCCAAGTGATTATCAAATGTTCTTTATTTTCTCTCTTTTCTTCCTGGTTTCTTTAAAAAGCAGCACTCTGTGGCACAGGGAGGTAGAATGAACAGTGCATTGACCAAAGATTGACATGTTTAGATTCATATCAGGTACTTTTTTGTTGATATATTGGTAATTATACACAATATACTGACATTGGTATCTGCCTGTGTTTTTTGGCTATGCAAAAGACTAACATATAGGTATCAGTTCCATGAGCATAGCTGATTTAGTTTTTGCTCAGATATGTTTGCCACCTTGGTGATGCTAAATTAATCTGGGATTCTAAAGTTGTCCCTGCATTGCAGAATTGCACAATGTGGGGATTTTTTTTCTACATATGTTTATACTTATAGAATTTTGAGTAAATAAAGTTTTAAGACTACACCGCTAATACAAACTAGTGTTTAATTATCTTTCTTGGTCTAAATGTCTGTGTTTTTGTTGATCCACAGCTCAACCATCAGCAAGATCCACGCCCATCCATTACACCCAACCTTGTCGGTCGCAGCCCGGCAGCCTGCTGCGCAACGGTGTCAAAAGCCATGAACACACGCACCCCACTCAGACGCACTGTCCACATCACATGCACACAACACACCTGCCCGGCCTTCAGTCCAACCCCGTCAGGAATGGTGGCTCTCACAGACATCCTAAGCTGGGCTCTCTGCCGAGAGGAGGCTCCTCCACCTCATCGTCATCTTCTGCAGGACCCAAACACACCAAGAAACTGCGCTCGAACCCCTCCATCACATCCCAGGGCAGTAAGAGGAGCAAGAGCAGTTCAAAGAGCAACAGCTCCCAGATTCCTACAGACGCACAGGATGGTGAGAAACAGATGAAGATGCAGAGTACTGCTAATGAGAGTTTGAGGACAGTGAGAAGAAAGTACAGGCAGTAAAATCAAACATTAGAGCTAATTTTAGAAGTACTGAAATCTTATGCTACCTTAATATAATTTATTTCAGTCCTTCTCTCTTTTGTAATAACATCCACAGTATTAAACTTTGGTGAATTTGATGATTCTGATATCTAAGCATTGCTGTAAACTTCTAGGAATTAAAATGCAGGTTCCCAGAAAGTCCCTTAACGTCTGTTTGGCCAAATTAGCCTGTATGTTTGATAACAATTTTAGGAAAGTAATATATAAATTCTGGGAAAATACTTGGTAAGTTTGGGAAGGCAACAAGTATCTTTCGTTTTGCATGGAAAATGAAAGTATCTCTAAAAAGTACATGGACAGTTCAGGAAAGTAACATTTAACTTTGGGAAAGTAATCTGTTCTGTAGGTTCTGCAGAACTACATGCAACATTATGGGAAGCCATCAAAGAAACCAGCACCTAAGGAAGGATTAAAATATCTGTTTTAATGTAAAAATGTATTTAGGTTAGAGATTTTTTTTACTTTTCTTATGTTAGCAGGATTTTTGCAAATAGGCCTAAAACATGAAATTATTTCATGATGTAAGACATAGAAATACCAATAAAGGCGTTCATCTTGTCCCTTTCCATGCAGACTGCTGTGTTCACTGTATCCTGGCCTGCCTCTTCTGCGAGTTCCTGACCCTCTGCAACATTGTGCTGGACTGTGCCACCTGTGGCTCCTGCGCGGGCGATGACTCGTGTTTCTGCTGCTGCTGCGCATCGGAGGAGTGTGGTGACTGTGACCTGCCCTGTGACATGGACTGTGGCATCATTGACGCCTGTTGTGAGTCTGCAGACTGTTTAGAGATCTGTATGGAATGCTGCAGTCTTTGCTTCTCGTCCTGAGGCATCCAGCCACTGCCGGATGGGGCAAAGTAGACGTCTGCTATGCAAGACATAGCGAGGCCCAGGAGCAACTAAGATCAGAAGCAGCGCTACATTCGCTCAGTGTTCCCTGAGCATCTGGATTGAAAATCTATCAGCGGGTGTAACTAGCTCTGTCCTACTTATTCTACAGGGTTTATAAAGCAAAAATATGTGACCTAATTATTTTCTTTATTGATCACACGGCCTCCTTGCTTTGTCTGAGCTATTGATTCATTCTCACTCAGTTGGCTGTGCAGGGCAGAGACAATTTCAGCACTGTTTTGTGAGTGCAGACCGAGCCTCTGTAGCTTCTCTGAACTAGCTATTATTACAATGAAACCCCCAGCGCCGTTTGAATTACTGGAGTTCTTCAAGCATGAAAAGTGACCTCTAAAGGCAAATGAGGAAATGGCTCCATTTAACCGGATTTTAGTGTTTCTGCAGATAAGAGCAATGGAATAATGGGGAACTGGTCGCTCAGATCTCAGTAGAAACATAGCCGGTCCTCCTGTCCTTGGCAAGGGTAAATTCTTGATTGGTTGCTGTGGCCTTTCTGGAAAACCTGTTAAAAGGGAGATGTCACATCCTCTGGTGTTTTTTGTTCTTGTTGAACAGGACGCTGAAATCTTGACTTGTTGCAATATGACACACAAATCTCTGATGGTAATGTGCTGCTTTACTTACCTGGCTTAATTACAGGGGAAGCGTCCTTTATCAGCCTAAATATAGGAACTAAATGGGAATCTTCATAAATGGACATCAATGAAAAAATTGTTGATATGATCGGCAATGAACATTTTTGTCTATTCTTTTGTGAACGGAGGGCATTCTTATGCAAAGATCTCTCCCCACTTAACATTTCAAGCTTTGTTTACTTTTACATTTCTTATCGAAGGACTTTTTTTTTTTAATGGATGCCAGCTCATCTGCTTTCTAATACATTTAATTTTTCTATCATTTCTTCCATGTGAAATGGCCTTAAATGGTCTTGGATCAGCTTAAAGCCTGAATTTCCAAGTAGGTTTCTTGCCTTTGCCAAATCTCCATTAATCCTTGTTTGGTAGATTTTAGTTAAGATATTTGCATTTTTCATCTAATGTAAAGGGGAAAAAAAATCACATTTCTGCGTTATCAGTTTTTAGCTGGGCTCTCTGTAAAGCAGACTTAGCTCTGCTTCTAATTTAATTCCTCCACTGAAAATCCTATGAAATTATGCTAAGTTAGATCCTTACGCTTACAGCATGAATGGTACAGTTTTGATAAAAGCCATGCACAGTCATGTGCTGCAGCGCCTACCTTCTTTTCAAACCAATACCTCTTAAGATTGCACTTAGATCAGTTGTGCATTTTAAAGAGACTTGATAGAAATCTTTTTTTCCCTCTGGTTTAATACTGTTTGAGAAATCCTTTGCTCCTTTGGGACTTTAGTCTTCAGGTTTTTAATTACTTGTACATAGAAGGGCTAATGTGCGACACTAATGTGTTTGATAAGGACCCATTTTATGGGCTGAAATCTCACACTGATAAAGATACTCTATTGTTGTGTTCAACTTGATTGCATCAAAGCAGCAATGCATTTGCTGTTTTATTTTCATATAATCCAAGGAGTTTAAGTAATGCTTGAAATGATGAATCAAACTGGATGTGTATGCCCTGAAACTCATTTTAAAGCCTGGAGTGACCTGGAAACAGCGGGATTTTTAGGATGATTTGTGTAGATCAAATCATGCCGAAAGATGAAATGTACAGAAGTGTTAGCCATGTTAGATATATTTACAAACCATTCCAAGAGCAAATTATAATTATGGTACACATAGGGAACTGTTCTCTGTCACCAGACCAGGGAAGCATTGTGCTAAGTCTTTCCGCTGTGTGTGCAGTCATGTCATGTATGTATACAAATTAAGTAGGAAACCCGGGACAACTAACCTCATAATTAATGTTACAAAATAGGGTGAATAACATAAAAAAACAGGAGGCAAAACAAAAATGACAAAACAAAGAAGAAATAAGGAGTTAAACAGAGCCAATTATGGAAATGAATGTACAGTTAACAGATGACCTAAGTTTTAGGCACTGAGGATATCAATAGGCATAATTCTAAGATCCTGATATCAGTATTAAATCTCATAATAAACACAATTAAAACAAAAATAATATGTAAACTTTCAAAAAAAGTTCTTACCTTGGTTTATGTTCATTTCAATTCACAGTTTTGCTCTATTTCATGTTGTTCTGTCATACAGAATCTAATCAAATACATTGACGTTTGTGTTTGCAATATGACAAAAATGTGAGTATGAAAACATTTGCAAGGTACTGTATGTAAGAGATATCCAAATTATGAGTCCTATTACTGGTTAGGTTGATAGTATACCAGGAGTTGGCACCTAACGTGTAGATAAGGTGCTACAAACTACCTATTAGGAAGGCCTTAAAACATGCCTATCAGAGATAGATTTACAGTGTAAAAATAAACAATATTGTACAATTTTCAATTAAAGTACAATAAAAATAATAGGAAAAAATGTATGTCTTGCCTCAATATCTTTTACTGAAATTATGATTTGTATAGTTTTATATTCAAACCTTGTGACGAAGACGCTTCTTACTTGATCTAGTGATGGAGAACACAATGTAGACATCCAGGTTATCCTGAAGGATTCCTCCTCCTGATATATAAACTCCCTGTGTAACGTCTATTAGATAGAAACTGGAATAGAACAAGCTTAGTTCGGTAATGCCCATGTTCAGTATTATTTTTGCTTTCTTTAAAAATGTCTTCTTTGATGAGTTTATTATGTGATTATACAATAAAAGTTGGACTCGAAGGGCTGGCTGCTTCTGCTCTGAATGAATCTGAACATGTTTTTTTTTTGTTTGTTTGTTTTGCCCACTTGAGTTTTTGTGTTTTTTTTTCTAGACTGTACAATTCATCAAAACGTCATTTTGTTTACATTTTGTTTACTGTCCTGGAAGTTGTATTAAGGTATCTATGTGTAAATCTGAATAAACAATGTGAACTACATGTTGTCATTTCTTTTACTACATTTCTTATATAGTTATTTATTTTGACCTCCATTTATATGTATCTTTAGGAATTATAGGTGGTGTCATTAGGCATGGTTCTTTCTTAACAGGTTTTCTTCGCCCACTAAATAATTGTCTCAAATTATGAAAGATTGGACTTTTCACATTTTATCAATGTAAGATAAGTATAGGAGTCAATTCTGGGTGACCTTAAAATATAAACCATTCTGACTCAAAGTTTTATTAAAACACAGTGGTGGAGTTTTTGTCTCCTGGTCAGTTTGGCAAAAATATCAGAAGAGGGGCCTCAACTTGGGACTGAAACATTTTCAACTGCATTTAAGATTTACATGGTTCCCTCATAAAGCATAAAGCTTTCAAACATATTCATCTTTTTTACTACAGTTGCATATTCTCACACAGTAAGAATGGAGAAATCCAATTTTAAGAATTTGATTACATTCTTTCTGGGAACCCCCCCCCCCCCCCCCAATGTTAAGATTATGTTTTTTAACAAACACCTCTGTGTCGTACTATACAGTTTGACAGGCTCTGTATTTGTGACAATGTCTGTGATGTTGTTTGTTGTTGTTTAGTTCTCGCTACTCTTCACTGCAGCCTTGTTTTACTCTTGTTGTGAGGAGCTACTGTACGTTTTATTGCATCAAGTCCCCGCCTTAGACTTCTGTGTGTGAAGTCTGCTGTGTGTCATCCACAGGCTGAGAGACACTGGCCACCCTCTGTTTCACACAGGCCGTGGGCTGAGTTCACTTCTAAGAGCCACGGAGTTTGGCCCCGAGGCAAGTGCCTATAAGAGGGGGGTCAACTACTGTTCCTAACATGTGTGAGGGGAGCACAGAGAGGAGAGATGAGTGTGTATTCAGGAGGCGATTCAAATGAGTCGGGTCAGACAGAGAGGCAACTCAAAACGGCTCAGTGGGAGCAGTCACACCGAGGACATCTCTGGACATCTGCAACTGTTTTGCAGAAATCCATTCTGTAGTCAACCCTAATTTCCTTTTCCACCAACACATTCATACCCGCACACACACAAACACATAAAAATACATACACAAGCTGAACAAATCAAAAATGATTCACTCCTCCCTTTGCACATTTCACATGCACAAAGCAGACACAGGGGACAAGTGGCTATTGAATATTAACCATGAAATTACAAAGACTGCATTCTAATGGAGGTGATGAGGTCAGAAGCTGGGATGGAAATCATAAATTAATACCCCTGACATGACAAGCCACTCGCCCTTGGCTCCTGCTGAACCTCCCTTCACTGAAGTCAGAGAGAGACACCTAAAGAAGGAAATGCTCGATTTATTATTAATAGCAGGTCAAAGGATTGCCACAACAGACAGGGGGACTCATACAATATGCCTGATACTTTTCTGATGTGATTATTGTATGCAGCCACAACCATGTAACCTTCATGTGCGGCAACATCTGTAAAGGTTATTATTCAATGGTATTATGGGCTCTATTTTACAGTGAGCAATTGTATTTCTTTTGAAATCCACCAATGCCTACCTTTCCTGAATGCACTAGACAGGCAAAAAAAATGTTTATGGTTGTTCAGATGAACAATGCAAGAGCAAGTAATGGGCTGTTTGGCTGTGGATGGCCTTAATTTTACATTGATTTGACTAGAAAACAATAATAGAATAAAATATAAAGATCTCTAGATGTTTGTAACCTAACTTGTTCATTTCTATAAGTATAAAAACGTAAGTAAGCCTTGAACACATGTCTTCATCACTATAAACTCCTATGTATTTCACTGGGCAGTGAAGTAATAAATCAACACAAAGTAGTGCATAATTCTGAAGCAGAAGGCAAATGATACATGCCTTTCAGTTTTTCTTTTTTCACATACATATCTTAAATCTGCTTGCTGATTCTATTATTTTAAAGTGCTACTTAAGTGTTCTCCTTTAGTGATTTTGTCTGACATACGTAGTGCTCCGTTTGTGATTTTACTATGCTATGCAAATAGGATGTATTTTAATTATTATTATTCTCCCAACATCAGGTCTCCCCATATATACAATGTAGCTAGTTTTCTTCCTCATGAAGAGTTTTGTGTGTCGACCAAAACTGGTGTCTGTATTATGTTTTTAGCAACAAGGCACTTTGAACTGCCATGTTGTTGAAATCTGCTATACAAGTAAACTTGTCTTGACTTGTAGTTTACTGCATAACACACACAGCTGAATCTTTGTAAAAGCTCAAAACATAATAATCATAAAACAAAATAATCCAGTGAGGAACTATATCACAGAGATTACAATTTTCTTTGCCATGTGTCTCTTTTAGATAAGCAGGAAAAAATCTTTTTTCCATCTAAATCATAACCCAGTTTGTTATTTCTGTGATATAATTTCTGTCTCAGCACTGATAATATGATAAATGTGCTTTCATACAAACTTTTTTCTAGTGCTGTTTTAGCTAGGCAGCTGGTGCCTGTAATTGCCGCTATGATTACAGAACTGGGTGAGTATTTCAACATCTGATTTTTTGCCTGCTTGTGACATGTTGATGCTTTGCACACACTCTGCATTTTCTTGATGAGCTTCAAGAGGTAGTCACCTGAAATGGTTTTCACTTCATAGGTGTGCCCTGTCAGGTTAATAAATGGGATTTCTTGCCTTATAAATAGTCATGAAAATAAAGAAAACCCATTGAATTAGAAAGTGTGTCCAAACTTTGGGTCTGTATATATATATATATACAGTATATAAGACCTATATTTCAGCATGATAGGAGATTTTTGGAGGCTGGAACAGGATTGGGCTCATTCTTTGTATAACACTCTTGAATCTTAAATCAATGCAATAAAACTGCCCTGCATTTAAGCGTAGCATGGGCTCCTTGGTTACACATGCATGCTGAAGGAGGAAGGTTCCTCTCGCTCAGGATATGACACAGTGTGCTTCTTAACTAGACCACCCAGAGTGGAGGGGTTTGTCTGATAAATGGCATATGAACAGTGAGGCAGATCACATGTCACACCTCAAACTGACTATGGTAAATGGACTGAACCTATATTGCGCTTTACCGCTCATCACGCCATATTATTGCATTCACAGTCACAAACACCAATGCACAGATCAGTAGGCAACTTGGGGTTGGGTCCACATCGGCGTGTGACAAGAGGAAGCTGTGACCGAGCCTAGAACCTTCTGTTTGGAAGACGACAGGTCTACGCTCTGAACCACAGCCGCCCTGACTATGTGTATTTTGTATATATACAAATACAAATATAAATGTATTTGTATTGCTCAAATACATTTATATTAAGGCTGCACATCATGCAGCAATGTTGTTGTTTTTTTTTGTTAAACATTAGACATTTCTAGGAGCTATGACTATTGTCTGAGCTTTGAAATACCAGCCTCAAAACATGAACAATTTATTCCTGTTTTAGCTATGGTTATAACATTTCCTATATATGATTTAGTATAAAATAATAATAAACTAAAAACATGAAATAATGATAATAACCGGGATATTTTCTTAGAACAACATAGAAATATGTTGTAGTACCACATCTGGCTGCAAATCAGCAGTGGGTGAGTTTTTGAGCTAATCAAACTTTTTCAAACAAGTTCCAGTAAAAATAAAACAGCTTTTTCATCAGTGATTGTCTTGGTGTGCTGATCAAGAGAGAGTGAATATTCAAAGGGAAGAGACTAGATAGTGGAACATTCGGAGGAGGTGGTAGTAATTAGAGGGTTTAAATAACTTTTTTTTTTTTTGCCCTGCTTTTCTGATCCCGTGAGGAATGCTAATTCTGAAACGGAACTATTTCTGAGCTTATTAAAATGCTAAACATAAGACACAGCCACAGCACAAAATCAACATCATTTAAATCTAAATAGTCTTCTACAATACCAAAGCGCACTGTGTTCATTAGATGCCAATTACGCATTCTCCTCTTTAACGGCCCTCTGTGGTGTTTTACAACAAGTTGAACCGAAACAAAATCATGGCAGGCAGAGAAGCTTGGATCAGCAACAAAAATGTGTGTGTACTGTATCGAGTTACTGCCGCTACAGAACTACTGAGGGAACCACAAGTCTGTCAGCTTCCATGGAATATATGCTCACACACACAAAGCTGGCAGGACGAAGACATTTGTTTCTGTTTCAGCCTGAGCAGCGAGAATGGGAGGAACTCTGGTCGGGTCGAGATTCCTGTTAGCATGCTTTGCGACTTGAAATGGATCCCAAACCATCTAATTTGTGTTTTGACGTTAGTTAGAGTGGGAAAGAAGGGACAAGAAAAACCTTTCAACAACATATGAAAGGGGATGAACTGAATCGCATAGAGGACTGGTCCTAAATGAGGATTTTTTTTCTTAGACAGATGGTGTCATGGTCTTGGTACAAACATCTCTGTCCAGTTTAGCCACAAACCCGCCCCCTTACTTCATCTCTGTACTGCTGCACAGAGACTATATATCTTCTTTATGAGACTTTGACAGATTGATTAATCTAGTGAGCTGGACCCCACTGCTGGGAGAGCATCCCTTAGATAATGAATCACTGATGAATTACATGAAAGATTTTGCTCCAAGACATAGTAAAGTCATTTGCTTTCATGACTATGTATACCTGTAGTGCGGCTGAAATATCATCAGCCTAATGTGCCAATATGGGTCCAGTATTTCTTCCTCTACATGTTTTATTCTGTTCTGCCTCTTTTTTTCTGAGAGTAGACAGCAAAACAACTCCAGGTGGATTTTAATTTCAATTAGATGAGATTAGTAAACTAAGTCGTGCTACTTCTAGTGTCGGTCAATGAAAATTAAATGGAGAATTTCTGTAATCCACACACTTGAATAATTGTTTCCTACTTTAAGTTCTTGAGAAACTTAAAGTAGGAACAACTAGGTTGTTTTGTTTAATTGGTAGAGGCCATTTAATACTGCAGGGCAAACATATCACAGCATCCAGTGGGGAAAGTGGTCTTCATTCATCTCACATGATTATCAGGTTGTTAGATCATATAAAATATCAGGTGAACTAAGTTTTTAATCACTGTGGTAATTATGCTCCCTTTCTTACCTTTCAACAGGGTCTCTGGCTGATCTGTTTTTGAGTAGAGACTCTGCATAAAGTTGTGGCACACACTGGAGTTGCATCAAGCAAAAATACACTCTGATATCCAGGTTAACTTAGTCTAAACCCTGGATCTTTGTTGTAGTTTTAAAGTTAAATTCATAGAATCCCCGCAAAATTGTTTCTGCACCACAGCATTGCAGATTACCCGAGCAAAAAGGGCCGAACTTCAAGAATGGAGGTAAACAAGATAAATAAATACAATTCCACATGGATAAAATGGCCTGGCTTAGTTTCAATCACGACTTTCATGGCAATCCTCTCTCTATTTGAAGAAAAGTTGAAAGCATTGTGCAGAAATAAGGTGCAGATGATTAAAATGCTTTCTTTGCCCAAGCTGTTTTTGAATTCAGCATGAACTGAAGAAAAAAGTGAACAATAAAAAGAGAAAATTGAAAGATGGTAGCGATATGTACAGTAAGTCCAAACTGAATGCATAATGACTGCCATGTTAGCAAAGACGTTCATGCACACACACACCCCCACACAGGCACACACGCGCACGCACGCCCGCATGCAAACAGTCTCATATTAGCTCCATCACAGCTCTGGCATTCCTCTCTCTCTCTGAGAGCAAAGCTCCTATTTCAGACAGGGGAGGTGCACTTGGAGCAGACATCGCCACTTATAAGTTGGCTTTCATCTGTGTGGGTGGGAGATGCCAGATACTCAGTGCTGGCACTAACACAATGAGGACTGCATGAATGCTGGCTCTCAGTTAGTGCAAAGTATTCCTTATGTTTGGCTGCTGTTGCGAGTCTTGTGTTTTTGGATTAATGATCTACCCATGGTCTAATGAAAACAACAAAACTCATAGCTGACATTTTAAGTTATTTTTAAGAAATGTGATTATTTTCTCAACTTGCTCTCACGCTGCCGAGAAACGCTCTAAAAAGTCTATTTGAGCTGGAGATCATCTTATGGACTTATTTACATTAATCTCATTTAATTCTTTTGCTTCAGTTATGACAACTTACTTTTTTGTGTTCAAATAACTTAAAAGTTAAAAATCTTTAACTTAAAGAAACTTTGTATTTTGACTTTGGTTGAAACAATTGAATTCAATGTCAGCTTCATATCCGATATCTCAATATACAGTGAACTCAATATATTATGATCATACAAACTCAATTTATGAAGTTTATCCAATTTAGAGTAAAGTGAGATTTATAAGTTGGTAACATGAACTACAACCCAAATACACTTTTGAGAGTCCACTCTCAAAAGTGTACGTTGTAGGTTCAATTTCCGGCATGATGGCTTTAGCTGCATTTCTTTTAATACCCACTTTCCTGTCTAACTCTCAAAATGAAGGCTGTCTGAGCCAAAAAAAGAAAACTTTTAAAAGAGAGATCCTTTATTAGTTTCATTCTTTATTTGACATAAACTGAATGATTTGAGTGAGACTGTCTTAAATTTGTTATTTAAATACAATTTTAACAACAACATTTCGTCCATCTTGGAGCACTGTGGTGTTTAATAAAACTGAGAGATATACACAATGTACAAAATGCAGTAAAAGCAGAACAGAATTTTTTTTTATATATTATAAAAATACATATTTACATTACTAAAACATCTGAAGTCTTGTTTGTTTTGTCTAGATTTCTATGTTATATGGCTGCCAACGTTCATCTCTGTAAACAGAATCAGCCACAAAATCCAAGTTTAAACATGTGTGGGATGCTGTGAATCCATGATCATGTTCAAGAGCCAATCCTGGCTGTGAACCTTTTGGTTTTTATATTACTTTCATATTTACCTCTCTATATATTTTAGGTCCACAGTTTGACACTCAGTCACTAACCTCATTTAAGGTTTGTGGCTGAGATGTAATGTAATGTGACACAGTTGAAGGGATGTGAATACTTTTGTAAGACTCTGTGTGTCTCTGTACCCTGCCAGATCTACCTGGGCAGAACTGAGCCAAAGTGCATCTCTCAGACACCACAAGTAGAGACAAAGCAAACATTTCTTAACCAAAAAAACTGCTACCTTACAAGTATACAGTGAAAAACATCCAGCAGGTTTCTTGTTCTCAAAAAGAGAGGGCAAAAATTATTTAGT
The DNA here is from genome assembly GCF_002775205.1 of Xiphophorus maculatus. Classification (NCBI taxonomy): domain Eukaryota; kingdom Metazoa; phylum Chordata; class Actinopteri; order Cyprinodontiformes; family Poeciliidae; genus Xiphophorus; species Xiphophorus maculatus. Next base: position 22,802,265 of record NC_036462.1, read on the forward strand.
GAATCTTTCAACATCTCACTGTTAGCCTCCCTTGCTTGTACTGCTGTACCTAAGTTCATATATGGTCAGATATAAACAACTTCATTTTCAGGAAGGCTGAACAACAGTAAACATCTGTGCTGTGTGGGATTTAACAAACAAGGAGCAAACTGTCAGTTATCTTAACATATTTGAGGACAGATCGACTATTTAGGAAAGCAAAATAATTTATGAAAAAGCAGCCTGCTCATGTTCCAAAAAGGTACATGTGTCAGTGAGTGCACAAGTTTATAAAAAAGAAAATTAACAACAGGGGTCAAATACTAAGTACGCTGCACAGTTGGGTTGCTGTTTGCTTCAGTGTGTAAATTGAATTTGTTGATTATTGCTGGGCTTACTTTCAAATGTGCAATCTGATGTTGGTTTGTATTCACTGGATGCATCAATTAATTAAACTTCAAATGAGCTTTAACGGAATAATCAGAATCGGCAGAACTGTATCCTATTGTGTGAATACCAATTTAAAGATAAGATGAAAAGCAAACAGAAATCTACCATAAAGATAGGATTATGAGCTGTGCCACAAAGCCACGGCGATGTAAGAGGGGAAGGGGGAGAGACATGGCACCCCACTGGTTCAGGTCGGATTATGCAACACCTGGCTTTAAGCCAAACCCCTCGAGCTTCTCATTACCAAGGCAGCATGTGAACAGAGGAGACACAGAGACATACTTTTTCTAACACATTGATGTGTTCACATCCCTGATCTCAAGCCTGAAAAATCAACTCAGGGCCTCAGTTCCCTCCCATTCCACCAAATATACCCTGATTTTGAACATACAGCATTTTTTAAAACCCCATTCACTCCCCCTTATTCTGATCAGGAGATTGAGCACAAAGTTAATAAGATTCTTGACTCCAGGAGAAATTTTTTTTTTATAGAAATAATAATAAAAAAATATTACCTATTATTTGGGATGTCCTGATCTAATCCCATGTATTGACATGTCCTGATCGATGGCTTTTTCAATAATTGGTATCAGAGTCATTGACAGAATTAAACTTTCAATACCTGTTGGGTTTATGCTGGTTGTGAGCGAATTTTTAAAAATGATGGCCTATTTTTTGCACTGAACTGTATGACAAACAATGCAAATTATTTCATTGATCTAACAAGTCTGGGTTTTACCAAATATCACAAGGATTTTTTAATTCAGTTATATTAGTTGCTGCAACTCCAAGTCTCTCTGTGTCATTTGACTTGCCCTGCTCACTTCGCCCATACAGTAGATTTCTACTTATTCGTGGGTTAGGTATTTGCAATTTCACCTATTCACAGATTTCTCTGCGTAATGTGACTCCAAATTATTAGCAGAGTCATTTTACAAAAATTCTTTTGGAGACAATATCTAAAAAAATTCAATGATTAAATATACCTATGGTACTAGACACTATTGGCTGGCATTTGCAAAGACCCCATTCCAGGACCACCATTTTTCCCCTTGATGCCAATTGACTGTACACCAAGAATGGAGTAAAGGAAGACTGTAATTGTTAGCTTTTGCAGAGCTAAGAAGGTTTCCATTGTCCACATTGAGATATATTTAGTGTTTGAACTATTATAATTGTCAGGATTTGCTGATTTAAGCTATTCACGTCACGGCCCCCTCGAACACTGGGGGTCCATTGTGTATCCTTCAAGTTCCCAAGAGAGGCTCACAGATTTATGACATTGAAAGCAAAGCACTAAGTTTATAAAGCAGCAAAACAATGTTTCAGTATGTTTTGCCTGTACATGATTAACTGGAAATTCGCTGTAATATGCTACAAGCGGAATGAACCTCTACTAATCACACAGTGCTAAAATTAGCCCAGCACTTCAACAGAGTGTTGTTGGAATGATTTGAAAGTATGATCAGTTTGTTTATAATAGATCTCCGTGCTACATAGGAGTGAAAATGCTAATAGACAGGCTTAGATAAATAAAATGAGAATTTAGTTTATCCAGATCTCTGGACACAGAATCTTGTCTAGACCTCTGAACACACACCCACACACCCACACAACATACACGTCACCACATAGGAGTTTCACACCATTTCATTGTCTTTCAGCTCACTGTCTTTCCCCAGGCATACTTTTCATACATTCATTCAGATAGTCTCTTGCGATAAATCTGTTTAGAATGTATGCTCCAGGTTCCATGAGAGACCCTGGTTCTGTCCGACTCTACAGGTTCAAGGTAAATTTGGTTAACAACTATATTAGACTAGCATTTAATCAAAACTTGTTTTCGAGTAATTTTGCCCTTTAAAACTTTAAAATTTGAACCTATACAATAATCCCTACACGTTTGCGAACTGACACATGGTGGGTAACTGTCTGATGGCTCACAGCTGAGATGATCAAAAGTTATCAGAATCGGATCAGGATATTTCTACTGAGGTTTAGCCAAAATCTAAGCAAAGAAAATACCAGGAGTTGAACACTGATCATTTTTTGGATGCAGAGCAAAGTAATTCACGAAAGCTCCACTGTTGATGTGCTTCTAAATGAGTCTGCAGTTTTAACCCTTGCGCACGTATGTGTAATTTTCAGAGAAAAAGCTAGCTAAAAGTTCAGCTAGTTTACCTGGGCACACAAAAACAGGCTGCTGTTTTGGAGTTGAGCTGACTCATGCCACCTTAAGCAAACATGGAGCACAGACCACAGCCTTGTCCTCAAACACACACTCACACAAACACCCCTGCAGGGTTTGGGCCCCATAAGGAGCAGTGGGTCCTCACAACATAAGTATTTGCTAGAGAAAAATGGCCTTACAAGGTAAGAAATGATAAAACACACACAAGCGCACATATATGCTCAGAGAAATTGTAAAGGTAACTGGTCAACATCTCCCAGGTCTAACCTACCTCTGGGTTCAGCTGGTGATATTAAACCCAGTCTGATTCAATGCAGAACAGGACTGGGAGCCATGGCCACCAGGTGAAAAGAGATTAAATAAGAAGAAAATTAAACTAACGTAGCCATTAAGGTGCAATCCGCCAACAAAACTTTGTTTTTCACAGTTTGTATAATTATTACATTTTAAGGAGGGCCTGACGCTCTAACTCGACTAAACAAAGAAAAGGAGACTACAGTGTGAGAATGAGAGCTTTCTGTTTTTACAGGAAAATGAATTCCAGAAACACACATGCTGATTAGGGGGTTGGTTGACTGTCAGTCAGCGTAGAGGAAAAAGACGGACTTGTCAAATAAACAATATTTCTCCCTCCTTTTTCAGCAGATGTATTTCTGGGGACTGTGTGTGCAAACTTGTATAGCTGAGAAAAAAGGCGATGCAGAAACAGCCAAGTGGGCGGATCAGATTTTAGAAACCCAGAAAGATCTGGTCCAGCTGACTTCAGCGCAAAAGCTGCTACTCCACAAGTGTGAACATAAGGTAGAGGTGGGTGTGGTGGAGGTACGGACAAAGCGAGGGGTGCAGGCGGGTATGAGGGGGTTAAAATTCTGGACACTGTTTTGGGTGAGTGACAATGCTTGCTCTTTGCCATGACAACTTCAGAGCCCATTTCCTTTCACCGCCTCTTGCTGCTGTGCAGTTGCCCACCTGCTGTCACATGTCCACCTCAGGGAGAAGGCAGCTTTCAAACACAGTCGAAGCTCGGAACGTCACAGGTTTCCATGAGACATTCCATGAGCACAAACTGTGTTCTTTGAAAGGCAAGTTCACATGTTGTTTCATTCACATATATATAAAAAAAAGAAAGTAAAATGAAATTGAACCTGTGCGTTTTTACTGCAACACTTTCCTGAATGGAGGCTCTGTGAACCACAGGTCACTGTGCTTTATGCAAATAAAATAATTTCTAAAAACTGGTTTTTTTCATCCGTTTCTTGAAAGTTTTTTTTTCCCCCTTTGAATGAGTAAAATGGCAAATGTGGAAAATGCACATAAAAACATTTTTTATCAGACAGATAATCACCCACATTGAGTAGGTGTGGTATTTCTTTGCCAGATAGTAGCGTCAGAGCAAACTGTGGAGCTGTTGGCTTTTTCGGAGGGACTCGGAAATGTTTTCCTGGAAGAAGCTGCTGTTTGGACACCTCAGTTAACTCCAAAAACAAGGTTTCGTCGAGGCAGTTTATAAATATTTTGATCCATCACTTTTGATTGAGACAGATATGGGACTTCTGGGCTGCTTATGTAATTAAACCATCCCTTTCAAGGGCCTTCTTTGTTTGGTTTGTGATTGTACTGTAGTCTTTATATTACAGGATAATGGATTGAACAACCCAACATTAAATGTTGAAAGATTTGAATGTTCTTTGATTACTAACTTTGCTTTAAAAGGCTCCAAAAATCTGTTTTTCATGATACTGTTTGTTCATAAATATTCTCTAACCAACCTCTGAGGCCTTCACAGTAGAGCTAGGTTTAAACTGAGGTTAAATTATACAGAGGTGACTTGAGAGCATATGGCTGAACTGAATTTATTCAGGGGAATCCGAATAAAGATGGCCCTTTTCAGACTTTTTAAAGAAATGTTTGACAACCATCTGTCGTTTCCTTCCCACTTCATTGTTATATATATATACAGTATATATGTTGCGCTGGTGAATCATATAAAATCCCAACAATATAACAGTTTCCAGTTGTGTTACAACAAAAATATGTGGCAACACATTGTACATAATTAGTTATTAGTTGACATGACTGAAATGGGTATTCCACACACCATTTTTAAGTCCTGTTAAGGCCTTGTTCTGGGTCATTCAGACCTGCACCACTGTAACTTGGTCACAACCCTGCTGTGATTATATGCATCTCACTCAGTCTTCCAGCTGAGACAAGGCCTGAACATCTGAACCTCTGAGTTGATGAGTCATGTGCCTTACACCATTATCAACCTAACAGAGGCCAGAATGTCACCGGCAGGCTGCAGCTATCTCAGAGTCCTATCTGTTTCTGTGGCAGGTGGGAATGAGGCTGTTCTCAGTTGCGTGGCCTTGTTCTGGTTCTTCTCAGGCTGGGCCTTAAGATAGGACGGTTTCTGCAGAGATACGGGGGCGGGGGAAGAGCCAGCTCTGCAGACAGCTGGTAATGATGTCCTCTCACATATGGCGGCCTGCGGATAATGGCTGTGTCGAGGCCCCGGCGCACGGAGCGAGATGAAGCAGAATAGCGGGTAAAACAGAGTCCTAGGCGCTCTCTTCTGAATTGCCTTGTCTAGTCATCTTGCACTGACTCTGGGCTACTGGTGGGTAAGTCAGTGTAGCGTGCAGCTCATTTCACACTGTGATTCTCTTTTCTCCTATCTGGATCTGCTGGGTGCCAGACTGAGTTTAGAAGAACACAATTAAGTAATTTTTCCAGATGTGATGGGGAGTTATAGAGCTGGATAACTTTTCACTGTTCTGTGTCATGGAGCTGGAACCCACGTCTGAAACAACAGCACTGATCCGAACACAATGTATTTTATCACCCTGAAGAGATATCTACGATGACGTTTGTGAATTATGCATTCTGATGTCTCCCGTTTGGGACATTTTTTACCTCAAGCATTTTTATGTTTAAGACTATAGATAGCTCTGGGACCAGAGAAGTGCTAAGAAATTGGCTGGTGGCAAGAATCAGGCAATTTTCAGCTTGATTAGAATTGATCAATGACTTATTCACTGGAAACGTTAAAAAAAAAGGGATCTTTTTATAACCACATATGTAATCACTACCAGGTTTCATTAATAAAAACATTCTCCGGTCTACTTGCTGATACATACTGAAAAAAAATATAAAATGTGCTATTTTTAGTATCAATGAATGAAGTCAGAAGAAACAAAGAGATGTGAGGAGCTGTTCCAAAGAAAACTGTATTTTCCAAGACACTCTGAGACGTCTGCAATTTATTGAGACTGCGAGGAAACAAGAGCAAAACTTTTTGCAGATAACAGGAAGGCTCAACAGAGTACAGTGATGTTTCCCTGTTCAGTCTTTTTGACCTATCAAGCTTTATCACAGAACATGCTGGATCTGAAAATTCTGGAAGTCCTTTGATAACCTCAATGTTAACGTGAGATTGTTTTAGTAATACCAGCTACATAAACCCTACTGATTGCTATTGTAAGCTATTAAAAACAGCAAACAATGAGAGCTATGTAGCCATTCATTTTTTTAGGTTAGAGTAAAATCCTGTGCTTTATCTCTGTCACACAGCATCACCAAATGGATTCCAGCACACGATTTCCCTTTATACAGTCCTGTGGGTGAAACAATCCCAGGTAGAGGAACGCTCTCTAAGCCACTTCTGTTAATTTACAGAGAATTCAAGTCAGTCGAGGCTCAAATTCCTGAAGAGAGTCACCTTAGAAACGACCTCTACTGCATAGCTTACCATTTCTTATTTGCTCCATAACTTCTGTTTACATTGCCAGTCACTTATTAACCGGTCTCCTTCACAGAGTCTGACCCGAGAGACGATCCCATTGAGAAGCTATCGATCATTTCTTACATTTCAATTGTTTTGAGTAAAATTTAACTTTTCCTGTGGTGTACTGAGTTTGAGTCCAATTCATTCTTGAACCAATACAAAACCGCACTAATCATCAATTAATGTTGTCAAAAGAGTCTATAAATTACGTATATATGGACGGCAGTTACAGCAAGCAATGCTAATAAAGTCATTAAAAAAATGCTTTATATCAATATAATTCAATATATAAATTACACATGGAAGCTGCTGTTACCACTACAAGTAGTAATAGTGACAACTCTGCGTAATACTAAAAAAATAAAAACACAAAAACAGTTCTTATTAATCTAGAAAACTTCTTAAGGCTCCCTTTTCCCTGGATGTGGAGGCTTTTTAGACCATCTCTCAAACGTTTACAGAAAGTTAAGGCTCAGTTGACTGAAGTAGCAATGCTATCTTCTGAAGTCTACTATGTTCTCCTTGCTGGCAGTTTCTGAAGCACTAGTTTAGTGTTGTTTAGTTACAGCATTCTGGATTGAAAAATATTGGTATTGGCAGATATTTAAAATCATGTGTTCACATGGGATCATCTCTACTTACTGATTAAAATTTTAATCAGCAGGACTGGACCTTTAAAAGAAAACAAAAAAAACAAAAAAAAATAGCCAAATGGACATCATGAATCTCCAGTTGGTGCATTTCTCATAGTCGCTGGTGGAAGAAAAACTAAACTAGACTGTGGCTGATAATGACTCCACACCTGTCAGTGGCCTTCCTCTGGATTTTTTGAACACCGTCTCAGTGTGAAAGAGAGGAGCAGAGCCATGGTGTCATCTGCTTCATGGATGAGGACATCATGGAGGCCCGAGAGCCAAACAGCTCAATTACACAGCACCTCAACTTCTATTCTGCTAACGACAGATTGACTGGCTGAATGGAGATATTTTAAAAAGCACACATATACCTTTCTCAGCACATCAACTCCTCAGTTCAGCCTGACTACCTTGGTGTACTTCTGTGTACAAGTGTGTGTGCTTCCCCTGTCGGGCCCTGCAGTGGACGGCACTGACCTGCGAGGAAGAACAGAAGAGAAGAAGGGGAGTGGAAAAGCCAATTAAAGGGAAGATCACTTGTGTGTCTGCTGGAGTGTCTCTGAGAGCCTCTCACGGTTAACCTTTCCAACTGGAGAGTGAGGAAACGAGAGAGGAACGAGGGAGAGGATGGAGAGGAAAAGCCAGCCAGGGAGATCAGGCGTTTCGACTTTAATGGTCCCTCAGTGTTAGAGTGAAGCTGCTTAATTTGCCTTTCCTTCTCAGAGTTGCTTCGGGGTTGTCAGGGTGGTGTTTTGTGAGGAATAATAGAGGCCGCATGGATGTGAGAAACTGTTGCTGGGAACATAGATGAGATTTTTGCCTCCTTTGCCACTCCAACCACACGCAGAAGTGCTGATCGTTAAGGATGTCGGCTCTGCGTGAGCTGCCAATGTTGTGAGAAACTAGAAAGTGTTTGGAGAATTGTTGCGTTGTGTGTCCAAGAGTGTTTGCCATGCATCACAGCTGTAGAGGTGAACACAAATTGGGGCTAAATTAATGGTTTCAACTGTGCGTGCATGAAACGGGGGGAGGGTGGGGGTGCTCTGGGGGCTACAGAGCTGTGGCTGACAGTGTGTGGAAGCATAAATTGGGGTTAGATTAATGGGATGCAGATCTGCCTCTGTGCTCTGACCCCCATCAGGGCAGAGATGAGCTGTGTGTCTCAATTAACCTCAGCAGCACACAGGAAGGGTACATGCAAACATGTACACAGAAATCAAGACGCTGCTGCCGGCAAGCTCACACAGCGGAGCTATTTGGATCGCTTTTGCAAACAACAGCGCATTAAAAATCCATTTGAAGGTTCTTCAGTGTATATTTTTGTGTTCATCTGGAAGTTTCAGACATGACAAGGAAGCAGAAGAATAATCCATGAGTAGCATGCTGTCTCGGCTCCCCTCTAATTGTATGCATGGCATGTAGATCCCTGCAGTGTTGCCGAAATGATTGCAATTAAAGGGACTCCCTCATCCACTCCCCTCCACCACTCTCCCCGTACTCACCCTCACCTCTCAAGCCCCGGCTTCATTCACAGAAGGCTGCTGCCCGCTGGTGTAAAGTGGCACCAGCCACACTGAAGTGGTCTTAATCAGTGCTGAGAGTCACAAATATCTTCCTCCCCCTCCATTCCTGCTTTTGCGTATGATTTTTTTTTCTTTCCAGCGTGCAGCACCTTTCCACCTCAAGGCAGACTTGATCAACTCGCTCAAAAAAGGGAAAAGTAATGCACACTTGACGCGTTTCCATAAAGAGCATTGTCAGTGGCATGTTGTGATGGGGAGCTTTTACGGTTTTTGTTCAGATTTGCCCGATTGCACACCGCCTGCATGCATTATCTGTGATTTTATTGTGAACAGCTGTGAGGCAGCTTTGTTAAGTGAAATCAAAGCCGCTGTAATGTGAGAGAAAAAGAAAAGTCACTGCTCCACCCGATGGTGAGAATCAGCACTGCCAGTCTAAAAAGCAGAAGAAATGGATGCACAGAAAGACTGAATTTTGCTTAACACTGGTTGGTTATTGATGCAAGGAAGCAAATATAATGAATATTTGCCAGCATTAAAGACAGTTTATGGCAAATATTATGAATTTTGAAGCTTATTCTTTTTAGTATTAAAATATAATCTTCGCATAAAGTCTAGGTCCAGTCCAGTCTTCACTTCTGTGCAGAAGTATTCACACTATGTGACATCATCTTTATTAGTAGCATCAAATACAAACTGAAGGTCTGTTGAAATTAATGCTTAATACTAAAAGATGAAATCAAACACATCCGGCTTGGTGATAACGTCAACTTTGATGTCAGCATTGATCATCATTGGATGACGCTGAAACCAAAGTTGTGATTTTATTTTCAATTAGAACAATGTTGTTCTTTTGTTGCCAAGACCATATTATTCCAGAAGACATTTTTTCTAACAATGGTCATAAAGTTGAGATTAATTTATTCATTTTATCTTAATAAAATGTACTGTTCTATGTTTTGTTTCAAGTAAAAAAGCCTGGACTCACTACTGGAAATTGTAAGAGTAAGTCAGTTGGACATCATTCCCACTTATCCATATTTATCTTTATTAATAAGGACTGAAGGACATGTTACCACAGTATATGCAGTTGGCTCAAATGCAATTCTAGTATGTTACATCTGGTCTTCAGAAAAGGTTTTATCTAGTTCCTAGATCATGCACAGCATTTGGCAAAACTGCTTTTCAAACATTGGTTCCTTATGAACTTAGATTAATTATCCTAATCTTGTCACATTGTTAAAGAACCTCTAAAAAGAACCATGTCTTTACTTCTCTTCCATTTTTAGTACACAGGATTTTATTTTTGTGTTTGGTGTTTATGTGTAAATGTTTAATTAATTTTTTTTGCTTATCGGGTCTCTTGGACAGAAAATATATCATGTTAGAATATTTTATTGCAAGTTACTCTGGTACTTTGCCTATTTTAATGGAAATCCATGTGTACTGTAATTGTGAAACAAGTACAATATTATTTATTTACAAATATAACTCTGAAAATTGTCCTACATATGTATTGAACTTGCGTCTCGCTGATAACACTCAATAAAACCAAGGTGACATGGAAACAGGAATAAGAAATCTGGCTAGTATTGATAGGAATATGAATGAAGCTAAATACAAGATGATTCTTCTCAACTCAAACAGTTTTGGGGGCTTCAAAAGACTTGAGACTTTATAGAGTTTTATGTGTAAGAAGACTTTATGTTAGTCTATCACATCAACTCTTCATAAAATACATAGAATGTTGTGTCTGAAGAGACAAAAAAGGTAAAAATCTAAGAAATGTTAGTATGTAGGTTGTAGTAGGTCTTCAAGAATCATGAAGAATTGTCATACCCATTTAAAGAAAAAATAAACATCATTGTTAAAAGCTTATCAAATAATTGTAGATGACTCTCAGAAAATAGGCGTGTGTGCTTGCTGGCCTGCCTCCCCAGTTCTGTGAGGCTGGCCCGCTGACTGGCCCAGATGTTAGCTAATTAACACCGGTGTTAAAGACGCTCTTCATCTGGATGATTAAATAATCAAATAATTAATTCATTAAGCCGGGGCCTGCTCTGCCTCTTATGATCTCTGGCACACAGCCTGACTGGTTGGAAAGAAAAAAAGCTGCGCAGGGTGGTGAGCAGACTGCTGAAAAATGAGGAAAAGGCCAGAGTGACAACAGAAGAAGCCACCATATTAGTTTGGAAAAGATTTCATGATCAGACTTACAAAGCGTTGCAAAACATATTCTCCACCCTATAACCTTTTCATATTGTGTAACATTACAACCATAAACTTCATAGTATGTTACACGTGTAGTGTGGTAAATAAAAAACCCCGCTTCGCTTTGTACATAGAGTCTGGACCCTCAGTTATTGAGAATCGATTGTTTGCTGCAGACATTGACTCTGTTGAGGTTTTAAATTTTACCCCATCACAAACATTTGGCTGAGACGCATGTAATACACCAGCTCAATTGTGAAGGAAGCTACTTTAAAATTGATGTCAGTGTTCAAAGATTCTCTTTCTGTTCACTGATTGAAATGTTGCCCTGAGAAATTGAGGTAAATGGCAGAAATCCCAGTCAGAGCACTGAAAGGAGATGAGAATCAAGTGGAATCAAACAAGCCAGGCTGGAGATGGTTTGTCACAGTGCAAAACTGGGAAGTGGACGGAAAGCGACAAATGGTTTTCTACTTTTCTTTTTAGAAATTGTCAGAAACGAGTTGCATACATTTGTAAGTAGCCCTTTTATTCTGTTACCCCTAATGAAAATCAATTGTGATCAGAATTTGTGTAATTAGCTTATGTCGATCAACTGTATGTAAATAAATGCCATAATTGTGGATATTATTGACTCAGTAGGGCTGGTTACAAATTCTTTCTGCACTTTTCAGATTTTTTAATAGTAAAATCAAAAAATTTCATTTAAAAATACACTCAAGGGTGTGGTCGTAGCGGGGGTAATTGTGCAAGAGTTGAAAGGGTGTGAATACTTTTGCAAAGCATTGTGCATCTGTCACGCATACATGTGCGTTTTGGACAAAGTAAAGTGTCAGACGGCGAGAGATTTTGATGTTTGGTATAATCCTACTCCAAACTTAGACATGGGCTGCAGGATTTATCTGTTTTATTATCTTCTGAGGCAAATGAAATTAAACTGACAGTGAAAGAAAAACTTCTTTTGTGCGTGCAGAAGCATCATCTCTCACAACTCGGAGAAAACATTATGCTACCTTCCCACGGCCTCGCTACATGGGGAGATTGATCAGGGATATGAGATGAAGCGGGCCAGCAACGGTAGGTGAGACACAGAAAGATGAGGAAAGTGACAAAAGAGGTTTTTATCATGCTTATTTCCATTGGTGGAAGGTGGTGCCATCACCTGGGCAGTGTGGGTGGGTGGGTTTTGGAGAGGAGGGAGAGGGGGGGCTGTCTGAGATTGAGTGGAATGGGTTTGGCATGCGGCACCTTCAAACAAAGACATGTAGCTTGCATTCACTCACATTTACACACTCTCTCTCACACACGTCTGGGCTTCCGCAGCCCTCATTTTAAACACTCCTTTAGCCATAATCATTTTCATATAATTCACTTTCATACAATTCCTTCTCCTAATCATTATCAGGCCCACTAACGTCTTAATGACTTCATAAATTTAAGCTATAAAAAGTAATGGAGAAAGACAAATGAGATAATTAGGAATAAATCTTAGTGGAAAGCCATTTATCAAAACATGGAGAGGCCCTGAATATTCCCCACCATTAGGCTCTGCTGTAATTAACACGGGCTCTCAGTTATGAAGGAAACCTGGTAGCAGAGATATTAAGATCCAAAAGCCTCACTGTTATTAAATTGACCGATGAATCTGCGACGTATAATATGATGTGGATTATTAGGATCCTTTTTAATTAAAAAGAGCGTTAGGATTTTTTTATATATATATTTAAATTTTTAACGCTTTAATGGTGGCTTGAACTCATCTCTCTGCGGTTATGGGGCAATGAGACGGAGGAGAGGGGGAGAGAGCAAAGAAGAGGAGGGGAGGAAAATGAAACAGAGGAAGTGAGTGAATGAGTGTGTGAGAGAGAGAAACTGCAGCGGTACAGAGAGGAGTAATATCTCGCACTCGTACTTTCATATTTCCCTTTGGTAGAGACTGTGTAAGTACATGAGAGAGAATGGTATTCTAATTTAGCAATCTCTTAACGAATGCGTATAAGGACTAATGCATACACAGAGAAGACACTGTTAATTTGTATAATCTTTGAAAATGTAGAATGGTTTGCCCTGATTAGTAAGAGTGTTTTTCCACATTAAAACTATATTTCCACACTCTGTGTCCTCATTTACTCTCTTTTTTTTTACCCCGCTTCTGAAACGCACTCACATGCATTATCTTTTTCCTTTGTCCTTCCAGAACTGTCAGCCTCCACAGCCTCAAAAGGATGTCATCGAAAAAGTCAGGGATTTTCCTTTTTCTTCCATCCCTTTAACCTTCAACATGGTTCAGCCTCTTCAACAATGGACCCCCCTTTAAGATTCATTAGATCGCCATTGATTTTCATTTCTGCCCCCGTTCAAATTGTACTTATTCCGTCTCTGTCTGTCTCTCTTTCTCTCTCTCTGTGGCTTAATTTAAAGAGATAAAGTGTATTGTGTATGCAAATTCAAAAATCACATTGTCCCACGAAGCAGCAAAGGGAAATAAAGCCTTTCCAAACTCTGCACAAGTCTAGGTTTTGATGAAAATATTTCCAAGCTAATTAATTATTTTGAATAAGATTTAGCTATTTAACCTTGAAGTATGGGATGCTGAAAAAAATGACTTAATCACACTTTGACCACTTGATTAACATAAGAGTGTCCTTTTGAGCTGTTCTTCTGTCTGAAAAACAAGAAGGAAGAGGTCTAGTTAGTACAGGGTTTGGACATACAGAATCTGTAAATGATTTTTTTGAGGGTAAAGAAGTCTACTACCTCATGCAAATTATCTTCATATAAATGACATGCCAACCTCCAATCGCTGACCAATTAATGACCTTCGGGGGGAACTTGTGACACATCAACGGCACTAATTTATACTTGACAGGTCCCCTGGTGCAAGCCAGCAAAGTTCACGTGTGTATATATATATATATATATATATATATATATATATATATATATATATATATATATATATATATATATGTGTGGGGGGGGGTGTGTCTGTGTGTGTGTCAGATCTCCTCCTGCACCAGTTGAGCTTATTGCTATGGAAACCCAGTTGTGAGGGGTCATGTCATTTCAGTGAGTATCCTCATCCCAACACACACTGTGCTTTTTATTCATTTAGTTTTTTAGGCATGTCCAGAAGAAAAAATTACGGTCCAAGCTTTGACCAGACGAAGCGTGAGCCAAATTGACACGTTTGGCATGTACAATCTCGGATGAAGCACGGGTAATGTAAAGTTTGTACTCATTGCTTGGTCTGGATCTGGATCAAACTTGTCAATCTGGACCTGGTCCACAGAAAAGGTCAATGCTTTGTCTGTAACTGTTATCCTTGTGGGGTTGCTGGGTGCGCTCGTGCCTATCTCGAGTGGTCATCGGGCAAGAAGCGGCGTACGAGTCGCCAGCCCATTACAGGGCATGTCTGGGTTTAGTTTTCCTGAAATATTCATTTTAATTGCATCTGAGAGACTTAATATTATTATGTTATATCTGCATTCATTAAAACAACCATTGTCATCTGAAAAGTCCATTTAGATACTGCTACATTTTCTCTTTTTTTCATGCAAATTTTTCGAGGCAGTGGCAGGCACATCACACTCTATGTGCATTTGTGTGAAACACAGCAAAAAAGAATGGCTCAGTGGATGTGGCTTGAAATTCACAACTCTTTTACCAGTGATGAGTGAGACACTAAAAGCATGGCGCTTGTTTATTTTTTATTTTATCTAGTGTGTGTTTGCTTAGGGTATAAGGTCAGAGAAATGCTCCTTCTGTAAATTTTGTTCATACATGTTTACACAATTAAAACACCGCAGACAGTGTCACAAAATATCATTGAGTCATATTAAAACAATTATCCGGCACCGTTGCAAACTTCCCTGTGAAATGATCATTAACAGAGTGAAATGATTGGTGAACATTTTTTGTTTCTTCAGGCATCGATGGTTCAGGTTATGTGCTATTAGGACATTTTAGCATCTATAACTTCAGCAAAATTTCCCATCTTCTGAACTACAACATAATCAAATTCATGTTAGAGCAGAGAAGAATGACCAGAAGCACCGAGACAACAAAATATAGGCCACTGTCAAAAAGAAACACAGTATTTTGAACATCTATACCAGGGAGTAGGTGAGTACAGCCACAAATGACGTTGCATTATAGGGTGAATTATTATTTATTTTGTGAAGATATTTTATTTTGCAAAAGGGATTGTTTCTTACTTTCGTGTGAAATGTGTCTTACAAATCATGCTTAGAAATAAGAGATTATTGTGCTGTATTGCACAAATACAGCACAATAGGTTTGGAGGTTTTTTCCACTGTAATCTACCTGTTGACATTGAACACATGATTCGGAGCTTTTTTAGGATATGTTTGCTTTATGAAATATGAAACACGTGATAGAATAGTGTAGTTTGAGTTTTCCAACTGTCTCAGGGTACCTGTAAGTTTTACCTCAGTTGTTTGGATCTCATGGTGTTTTGTTACACTTCCAAGTGCAGTTTCTTTATTTTGTTGAATCTCCTGTTTGTAGATGCTTCTATTCACTGTACAGACAGGTAGAGAGACTGCTGTATCTGCAGAAGTGCAGCAGTCTCTGTATCTCTTTTGTGAGGCCCATTGGTGTTACAGCCAGATAAATTATGCCTTCTATTCAAGATGCAAGATAAGACAGATTCAAGGTCCTAAGTACATGTAAAAAGCACATGGGTTCATCCTTCATGCTTTATTGAGGAGTTTCTTCTGTGTCTGAAATGTATTTATTGTTCAAATATTTCAAAGCTTTATATTCAACATATTTTCATTACTTATCGAAAGCTAGAATGGTGTGTATAATAATGGTTGCAATTTTTATAAAATGAATCTTCTCTCTTGTCTTGCCCACTTATTTTGTTTGCATGTTAAATTTTGTATAGAACATAATCATCATCCTGATCAATGCAAATCACGCAATATCAACTCCATCAGCCACTGTTATGTCCTATAAATCATTGCAGTTTGTATATTTCTCTGTCTTTTTTCACTGTGTGTGAGGTGTGTTTCTGTGGGTTTCTGCGTGTGTGTGTAGGTGTGTGTGTGTGTGTGTCTCATTCACTCCCTAACTGCCTTATCAGACTTCTGCACCAGCAGCTCTCATTAGAACATTAATTGAAAAAGTGTAATTAATCCTGAAAGGTGGCGAGACTGGACTTTGGCCACATAGAGAGAGAGAGAAAAGAGAGAGAGGTGGACGGAGATTTGGGTGTTAAGTATGACCCAACACTGCCCCCTGTTGTTGTTGTCGCGTCACGGTGAGATAGTTCAGTTGGCAGTGCTGGAAAATGCTTAAAAGATAATAATAATAATAATAATAATAATAATAATAATAATAATAATAATAATAATAATAATAATAATAATAATAATAATAATAATAATAATTACTATTATTAGCACTATTAGTAATAGTATCTCACTGTTAATATTATTATTATTATTATTATTATTATTATACAATTTCACATACATCTCTAATAAGAAGGATGTGCATCAATTTATTTCTGTAAGTAATTTAAAAATAATGAAGAAATAAAAAAAAAAAATTAAACTTTTTTCAGTTCTGTGTTGATATTGGGGTGGAATTTTGATTCATGGGGACTTCATTTTATTATAAAATGTTCTCTTTTTTTTAACCTGACAAATCAGGGTAAGCATGTTTCACCAGGAAGAGGAACTAAGGAAATAAAAAAATGCGCCGACCTGTCTCATTGTCTTTTTCTGAAGACTCCCTGTGGTGAGGAGGAAGATGAGGATCCGAAGGTGAGGTGAGAAAGGAGAAGCAGAAGGCCCGCTCTATTATTCTAATCCTTGGTTGTGTCTGGCTGACCTTTGGAGGGAGGATTGTTTCTCATTTAGGAGTGTGAGGTGTGATCTTCCCACCCGTTTGATCCCACTCACCTGACCTTTGTAAATTGGCTGTTAAGCATATCACAACTCGACCCCTGAGCCTCACACATGGCCCGTTAATACACACTAAGCGAAGCAGCTGCACTCTCATAGGTATTTAGGCACTTAGCCTCACACATATACAGGAGGTGCCTATGTGCTTCATAAGGCCGATTGAGGCCTTGGTTGTTTTTATTTGGCATTAAACCCGTTCTTTTAGCCTCAAATCATTTTCAGAAGTCTGATTTTCCTTCCCCTTTAAATCATGCATATTTTTAACAGGATGATTTTATATGCATATGTGCTGGATCAAAAAAAAAAAGAAAAAAAAAGAAGGTAGAAATAAAAAAGGGGGAAAAAACACAATAAAATTGCCCATTGTGCCGGTCACCTTTTCTTGGCTTGGTTAATGGGTGGCTGAGTTGAATGGCAGTGAGGTGATTTTTCCATCAGGCTGATGAGAGGAGAATTAAAGCCCACAGCTTGGGGTCTGCAGCACCATTACAGAAGGAAGAGGTTCTGAATTCATTTGGCCCGGCCACGATTCTAATTAACAACTCAATCCCACACAGCCTCACAGAGTGAGACTGACAAGGGGGGAGAGGGAGGAAGGGAGCGGGATCCCCTCTTCTTCTTCCCTCTCCTGTTGTTCTGGCGAGGTGTCGCAGAGATTGCTTCATCTTTAATCACATAACTCACTCATTTCCTTTCTGGTTCTTTCAATTTTTTAAAATATTTCTGCACCTGAAGAATTACTCTTTTTTTTTTTTTTTTACAAAATATTCATAGGTCTTTGGAGTTTTTCATTGTTCACATTAAAATCACAAACATCAATGTAACTTTTTTTGTTGTTGTGTTTTCGTACAGACGAGTGCAAACTAACCAAGTTATAAAGTGTCGGAAAAGTATGCTTTATATTTGGTGTTTGTATTTATCCCCTTGTATTCTGATACCTGTCAGGGTGAAAATGGATTATATTTTCAGGAATTTTATTGATGTGATTATCTGACACAGAAACATTATGGAATGTAGAAGATTCCTCAGGAAACCCTTAAATAATAACAAAATGATCTGAAGTAGAAACAGAAACAGAATGAGGTTTGAGTCTCCACAAAAGGGGGGGTCTAAGTCTAAACCACAGATTCCTCCCACCTTCTATTTTTATAACCAATCATTGTAGTTTTACTTGACACTATCTGTTGCATATAGCATAAATGACTGGGGCTCTCCCTTTGAAGCTGGAGCACAGCGAGAACTTGTGCAGTTCTCCTCAATAAATTCTTCTCAGAGAAATAGTTTTGTTTTATCTCTTCCCACAGAAATTAACATGCAGTTTTTTTAAGCACAACATGCTCCTGAATAAAAACCAGTGCAATCAATTGTCTACAGTGGTTTTCACTAGTTTGTGGGGTAACAGTAGCAGTGTCCCTACAGCATCATGCTGTAGGGATGCTTTTCTTCAGCAAGGACAGGAAATAGGGTAGGGGTTAATGGTAAATCGGAAAAACCTAAATTAATGTCAACAGTGGGAATTCATCAAAAGGCAAGAAGAAACTCATCATTGTACGACAGCCATAAAAAGTTGCATTTGTAGATTGAAGCGAGCTGTGCAGGATGCTCAAAAAACATATCGACGAAGGGTCTCTGCTCAAACGTGACAAAGATTTGACTTTTTAGGCAGCATGTAGATCATTGAACCACTCCAAATTTCACTAAGCATGACACTCATTTTCTGAAAGATTGTTGTGGCAGGGAATGTTTTTGTTCATTACCCAGCTAGAAGAAGAATGGGCGATGCTGGAAGAAGTTTTGTTTAGAAGTTGCAAAGGACTGAAAACTGTGGCCAAGGTTCACCTTCTGTTGTCTTTGCAGCAGAACGACAACAGAAAACATACAGTCAGAGTCACAGTCAACAGGCTTAGATCAGGGGTGTGAGACTCAGTTTCATTTCGGACTACAACAAGACCATAAAAGCCCATGAGGATCCTCTACCAACTATATATACTAATCAACTCTCTGCATTCAGTAAGTGGCTTAATAATAAATATTAAATAATATTTAACGTCCTTTGACATTAAAGTAATTTGGTACAATACAATTAAAAACTAATTTGATTTGAGTGATCAAATAACATTTAAGCACACAGCTTAAATAAACAAAATAAATAAGAATCTCTGCAACATAAAAACAATCTTAACAGACCTTGAGATTTTCTGCCAAGAGAGCCCCTTTTGCACTGCACTTCCAGCCCGGTACCACCCGGCTCCCTGGAACCCCGAGAGCTGTGGTTCCAATCTGGCCGGCCAGACCGGGTCGGTTTAGAGTTAGCTGTTGATTGGTTCATTGACTGCGGGGGCGGGACATAGATCAGATTTCTGGGTCAGAGGAGCTCTAGACTTTCTCGATGGCTGTCATTTTAATATGCTGCATCAATAAATTCCCGTCATAATCTATTCTTACCCTACACTGGGATTACAGTCGCCTCTTCAGCCAAAGATTTTAATGGCAAATGCAAATAACATTTCTCCAATTGAACAGATCAGAAGTCGGCAAGGCTGTGAACGAGGGATTTCCGCATCTGGCGTCGCTCCAGCCAGGAAATCCCACCTGCTGCAGCGGTAGTTCAGCAGGCCGCGAGTTCAGCTCAGAGACGGCATTCAGATGAGTTTTTTATTTTTAATTTTTAGTTAAATTTAAAGCTGAGGTAAATGTTTCCCTCAGCTTCCTCGCTCATGAGCGCATACAGAAAAAATGGGACGGGAGACCCATGAAGAAAACTGTTCTGCGGTCGCTGCGGAGATCACCTGGGTAGCTTTAGCAATAATTCGATTTACGTGACGTATCCAGCTCGATGCTCAACGACCAGGGCCACAGCACCCATAGGACCGGGTCGAACGGAGCCGGGCTGGGCCAGGCCAGGCCCTGCAGTGCAAAAAGGGCTGAGGCATGGCCAAAACTTCAGTGAATGTACAAAGTCAGTAAAAATCTGTAAAAAGTTTTGAAAACAAAGTTTTATTTTCCTTCCATGTCCCTATTTACTCACCTATCACATAAATCATAACAGTATACACAGAATAATGGAATTACAATGTGACAAAAATGTGCAAAAGTCCTAAATCTTTTACAAGTTACTTTATCTCCATCCTTCCTCTCACTCCTCGTCCTCTGCAGGAACTCATCCTGTGCTGTGTTGTCCGTTGCACAGTCTGCCATGCTTCCTGTGGCTTTCTTAAGCTGCTGGCTTATGGGGGAAATTTCCATGGATTTAAAAGGATGATTTCATTAGCCTCCGTGGATGTCAGGTTTCATTTTATGGATTAAATCCTGCAGATTAGAGACGAGGGGGATTCTCCAGGATGTCATTAATACCTAATGGCACAAGAAATGTAATTTAGAAAGCCAGTCGTTTTGATTACGAAGCAAATGCCTGCTTTACTCTTTAACATCATAAACTTGTCTTTAAACACTGTCTCTGTCCAGAGTTTAGGCCCATCCCCAAACGGATCCAGAAACACATCCTACGTTGCACCAAGAAGGTCGAGCCATGTTCAGCAACGTTTTTCTTGCCCTGTTGATTGATTTTCTTTAAACTAACACTTGGAGAGTTACTAAAAGTCTGCAATCAGATCCCATTATCACGGCAACACTAGGTCACCCACTACATCTCTCTCTCACCCTGTTGGTCTTGTGGGAGAGTTTATTAAACATCTGACTTCAGCAGCAGTGAGGATGCTACCTTCTTCTTCACCCTCACAGGACATTAAAGAGCCTCCCCATCAGTTTGTGCCGGCCAGGCCAGTCCCCGCAGAGGCCCGCTCCGAGTGCTGTGCGCCTCCTGTCAGTCAAGATGCCCCAAAGCAGCCTCCCTCGCTGATGAAGTATGGACAGTGGAGAACAAGGTGGGCGCAAGGGGAGCCAGGCAACTTAATGAGCCAATTTCTCAGATAATAAGATTGGTGGATATGCTAATATTTCTACCTTAAGGAGATAATTATGATGTAGAAGATAGAATATGTTATCTTAAAGCGACAGTGTTCTGGTCCCAAACCTGTCTTGGAGGGGTTTTTTTTCCCAGTCTCATAGATAGAACTGGGGTGGTGTGGAGAAGGGAGGTGGTGTTGTAGGTGGGGGATAGTTTTTTTTTTTTTTTTTTTTTGCGTTGAGCAGTAGGACAGCAGAAAAACAATACTAAGAAATCCTTGATGCTTTCAAGTGTGTCGTGTGTGTCTTTCTTTTTTAGGCTGAGCCTTTGATCACACCAAGCATTTGACACAAGTAAGAGAGGCGAGGGACTTTCAGCCTTCATAAATATTTATCTCATTGCTGCAGGCTAAAAAATCACAGAAAAGAGAGATTTCAATTGATCTTTATTGTTAATTGACCCAAAAGTATACGATTATTATCTGAACAACAAAAACATTGTTCGTCCTTCGACTCTTGCTGCACCCCCCCCTATGGTTCTCAACCCTCTTGTGCCTCAGTTTCTGATACAAACTTATTTTTCTGTCCTCAGGTTCTTGCATTAGTTCTTTGGTAATCTTGTTTTGTGTTCAAATCCCTCATCAACAAAAAACTCTCTCCCTGATTTTCCTCCAGTGAGACACACTCCACCACCTTGATGTGTACAACTGGAAGTTAAGAGACTAAATGAGTTCCTGAAACCGAGGCCTGCTGATTACAGTAAAGTTCACGGCCTGATTTAAATAGCCAGGGTCAAGTAAACAGCCTAGAGATAGAGACCTTTTGCCCTGACAGTTTAATAAACATAAAGGAGGGAGGCAAACAGGATTGAGTGGTGCCATCTCCCCCACCCTGAGCCTGCCCACTCTCTCTGTTTCTCTCTCTCTCCGCTCTGTGTTTGACCATTTTAATTAGGCTCTAACAAGTTCAATCGTGTAATTAAGAGCTCAGCCGGACCAGAAAGCACATCGGCCATTAGCTCAGACCATCCCAGATCATCCACAGCTGTACAACCGAAGCAGACAGATGGTCACATTTGAGGTGCCACAGCCTGAATACACAGTGCTGGTGAGAAGCTCACACACACTCATCACTGGCATAAATGTTCTGTTGTTTTAGAGCTTGTTTAAGCTGTTCTTATTCTAGCAATAAGAATAGAATAAATGCTCGTAAGGTAAATGCTCTTAAGGTACACAACATAGCTTAAATAAAAAAAAAAAAAAAAAAATATATATATATATATATATATATATATATATATATATATATATATATATATATATATATATATATATATATATATATATATATATTTAATAAGCAATGGTTTTAGTAATTTAAACATATTCGATATCTGCAGGGGGAGACCCGTCACACTGAAGCCGTTGAATGTCCAGAGAATTGAGATAGTGGGCCTGGCTGTTCGCCTGAACAATAAACTGGACCGGACTCAAACTGATGCTCTTTACAGGAAGCACCAGGGCAGACTCTGACTGCCCTGGTGACCTGAAGACCTTTGTGACCCTTTGGTTGCAGCAGCCAACTTCTATGGTGTTCCTTGTTGGAGCAGCAGCTTAGTTATAGCTGAAAGAAAACAGTTTGATAAGCTCATTTGATAGTTTGATAGTCCTAAGATGCCACTAGAGAGCTCCTTCAGTGACAGACTGCTGCATCCAAAGTGCACAAAAGTGTGTTATCGCATGCCCTCCCTACAGCTGTTGTGACGTTACAACCATCATTGCCAACAAAAAACTCAAACTCAATAAGTGTTTCCATCCCAGCTGCTATGTGTACAGCTCTTTTCATTTCTTGTAAATGTGCATTCTTAAACACGCATGCCAAATTTTGCACATTTTCTTTTAAATTACATTACATGTCTACACATTTCTTTCAATTGGAGTATGCTGCTTTAATAACCGTGCAGCACTATTTTTCTCATGTTGTAGAAAAATAGTAAATTTGCCCCCTTGCTCTGTACAGTTTCTTATTCTTATTTTTCTGATTTTGTAGTTTTTACCTCTGTGTGGATCTGCAGGCCTCCATTTATTAACATTTCACTTGCTCCTGTACATGAAGTTCTCTCTGCAACTTGCTAAGAGACCTTTATTCAAATATAAGCTCAAATCCGTGCTAATATCTCAGCCCTCCTGCATAATCTGTTTAGTTGAGAGAAAATCCATAATAAATTCAAACTTCTACATCTAATCTTGATTTTAAGAAACGGTCAAATTATTTTTTTTACATTCTGCTTCCAACCTGAAAAAGGAGCAATTCAAATATGTCTTTAAAGCCCCTAAAATAATTACATTCATGCTGATTATCAATGCATGTGAACTTCTCAGCAGCACTGCATCACTCCTGTTCTACTTCTCTAAAACTTTTCCTGCTTGAAAAACTAAATGGCTCACACAAATATTTTTGACAAACTATAAGATATACTAAAAAAAGAGTTTTAAGTTACTCGAGGATTCAACCACCTCTAGGTTAGACACACTGAGGAAGCAGCACACACTCTCTCGCACACACACACACACACACACACACCCCTACATGTCTGTTTTTGAGCTGAGGAGAATTCCTGCAGTGACAGGCATCCCTGAGGTGTCTTCTCTCACAGAAACATTTTAGTTTCTTTGTTCCTGGGAAAAAGTGCAAAGTGACAGTGACAGCACAATTTTTTTTTCAATGAACACACACAACAACGCAACACTACACACGCAGACATGGAGACAAAATCACGCATACAGATCTCTTTATCAGCCTGATGGATGGGAACTCTCTCTCTCTCTCTCTCTCTGTCTGCCTCCTTTTGTGCCTTCCTCCTGTGGCCAAATAGAATTCATGTCTATGTAAAGACTCTTGCATCCTATTATGCGCAATAAACTGCTTGCTTGCTTTATCTGCGGCAGAACCTGGTGAGTGGCACAATCTGCCAAACACACCACTTCCAAATTAAATTTATTTAGTTAGACCTCCATTCAGAGGCACTCATGTAAACGATCGTGTTACACTCTGATCTGAATAACTACAGGCAGGAATCCAATTCATTTCACATTCGCAGCCCCCCACCCCCGCATCGCCCGGCCCCTCTTACAGGCCCCTATCAGGAAATTGTCAATTGCGGATGCTCCGCCGTGCGGCATTACAATGCAAACAAGGTTAGTTTTCAAACACCTGATTTGAATAAGCTCAACAAGGAAACATATCAGCCAGCGCTGCTTGGTTGGTTTTTCTATTGCCTCCAGGAGGGAGGCAGGGGGAGGAATGGGTGACACTTTTGCAGGCGTGGTGATAGCTGGACTGATAGCACTGGAGGAATGGCAGTTAATTTGAATATGGCACCTCAAGCCACAATGATTATCATCATCACCAAATCAAGGAAATAAATGAGAAGAGGGGCTCCAAAAATAGCATTCAGAGCCTATTGTGCATAGCAGGTATGGGCCCAGTGGGGAGGGGGCGGCCTGAAGAGTGTTCACCAGCTCATTATCCAGGCCTGGGCTGAGGGAATGGAGGGATCGAGAGAGGAATTGCATTAATGTGACCATGGACACTCTTTTCATAAAGCCTCCCTCTCTCTCTTTGCTCCTTTCTTCCTCTCTGTCGCTCGCTCTCACTATATGCCCTGTTTAATTTGTGTGCCAGCGGGAGGTAATTTAGGCAAGCTGCTGTCACCTGCAATGAGACCAGAGATCCGGGTGGGAATGGCGAGAACAGATTGAAACTAGTGATGCTTGAGACCTTTCCTTTCACTCCTCACTCCCCTCACCCCCTTCACCCCATCATCTTGTCACCTGTATCCTTCTATATTTCCTCATGAGCGCTAATAGCACTCTTTCAATCTCTCTTTCGTCGTTTTTTTTTTTTTTTCTCACAGAGGCTCCCCTTTCCGCGCCCAGCACTGTCCACTTCCTCCGTGCTCCCTCGTCTCTTCCCGAGAGTGAGGCAGAGCGGTGGTTGATGAGTCATCATGGCAGTCGTTTGATTCATTTTGCTCCGGGCTCTCATCTCCCCGGAGAAATTACCAGTCGTTTTAATCGGACCTATGTCTCTAATTCATTAAACATCCTCATCCTGACGCACGTACGCGCGCATGCACATACACTTGGAGGCTGCGAGAGCCTGATGGCTACCTTCACACAGTCACCTCTGTCTTTGGTGTCAAATGGCGTTTAACATCGCTGTCAGTCACTCATATTCAGAGGAGACTTGAAGGAGAGAACGATAGGAAAGGGGGGCTGGTATTTAGGCTGCACCTCATTTCTCATCACTTTCCCACACCGTCTATTAGCACCCCACTTAGTCCTCTCTTCTATTCCTTCTTATCTGTCTGCCTTCCTAAATGGGTTCAGTACTTTTCTACTCAAATTCGGTCCACCCATTTCCTCTTCCTCTTTACGTTTGCGTTTCACAGCGAATTGGGTGTCCGTTTGGTCGACACAGCAGTGGAAGATGATGGGTTTGAATGTGTAAGAATCAAAAAATTGATAACACATTTCCTGGGTTTGACGTGTGTATGTCAGACACCCTTGTGATTGTTAACATTGCACTATGCTTAAAAGGTGTCGTGATAAAAACCTGCGCAACAAAGCGCTGTTTTGCTAACAAAGTATTGAATCAACATTTGTTATGTTGAATCTATTCCTAGATTCCTAGTCCATTCAATATAACGAGCTTGAATGTTTAGTTTTCAACCAAATATGGGATTAACGTGACAGAAATCTTACCTTAAAGTCACCAAAGCAAAGAAAAACACATATAACCTTCATACGTATCACTTGGGTTAAGTTTTATGTGTGTAAAACAGACGTTATTTGTCTGGCTATTTTAGACTTGTCCTTGTCTTTATTTTTCTGTCCAATGGATTATAATTTATCTGAACAAAGATACTGGAAAGCAGGCCTTAGTCAATTTTAGCTAACAGAATGACCTTTTAACCACATTTAGATGTGAACATTTGTATTATTGAAAATTTACTTTTCAAATCAAACATTCAGTTGAGAGTCAAGGCGATGCCTTTGTCCATTGCATGGCATTACAATCCAAGTTTTGAATCAATTTTTAATTGCAATTTGATTAATGTTACAGTACACTATGAAGCAAATTTGTCTGTACGTTGTAGAATATTTTGTTGTTGTTGTTGAGTGGAACATATCTCCATCCCCTTAAAGTTGACATATGTGGCAATTTAACTACAAACACTTAATAAAGGTTGGTGCACAGGAAACTTTTACAGTACAAAAAAAAAAAGAATTCACAATTTATTTTCATGTAATGCATGACTTTTTCACTCCATTTTTATGTCATTTTAATTTATTTCATTTTATTTTATCACTGAGCAGACCCCGGCACAGCCTGACACCTGGTCTTCCTAAACTCTGCAGTCTGCATAATTTATGCTTTCTGCAAGGCCATGAAGTCTGTCTCCATGAAACAGGTTACATTCAAAGCCTCTTTTCAGATTCTTGTGGGCTCTCAGTCTTTGTCTGCCTGTTTTCAATGGCCTGACTCTGTACAGCCCGCAAATTTTCAAGGTTTTTTTTTTTTTTTTTTAGTGAGCCTTTTGCCCTCTTCAGAGTGATGGATTTTTTGTTTGGGTTCTAAATAACTATGGAAATTACTATTTTCTTTCAAGTATGTATATATTTTCTTCTTTGCTACATATAGTTGGCTTGAATCATTCATTGTCATTTTTGTCCCTGATCTTATTGAAAAAACAGATGAAGATTTAAAAAAAAAAAAAAAAAAGAAAAAATAGATCGCTGCATCTACACACAATTTTATTTGGGCTGAAAGCTTTCATCGTTCATCTGTCATTCATTTTCATGGCCAGGTCATGAGGTCCTGTGTATTGACTTTAATTCCCAAAGGTACCATGGTGCTTCAATGGATGCATTTAATTGTATTTATTTTATTAAACTTAATTAAAGATGTTAAATCGTGTGTAATTAGATAAAATGCATTTCAACACATTTTGAGTAGCTCAGTGAGGTACATCCCCTAGCTGTCCTTCATACTTTTATATCAAGCATCTGTGATTAATAACTGATGGAGAAAGGCAAATGTCTCTGTGTCAGGAGTCAGAGCAGTGAATTCTGAGAAATAGTTCTATGATTTGCCTTAATTACTAATGAAAACAAAATAATAAATATCAGGAAATAGCAGGGTGAAAAAGACTGACAGTTTTCTGTAGCGAGGTTGACATTTTTTCTCTAACTCCATGAACCTTCAAAGCAAAGAGAAAAACTAGGGAAGTTGTAACCCCAAGCAGCGTGTTTAAAAAGTATTTTAGATCTAGCGCACTTCAGAATATTTTATTGGGAATTTATGTGATAGACCAACACAAAGTTCTGGAGAGTTGTGAGTTTGAAGCAAACTTATTTTTTACAAAAATAAGTGTGTATGTTAAGTTCACCTTCATCAAATCGATATTTAAGAAATAAATTGAAATGCACTGCCAAAACCTTATGTGAAAACATTGAGTCTTTGTGAAAATACATTTTGTACTTATACTTGGAACATTATCCATCTAAACTTTCCACATTGTCATTTTACAATGACGACAAATGTATTTTATTCAGATTCATAAATCAGCTCAAGCTAAATCGGACAGAGTGACGAGCGCCCAAAAACATTTCCAAACATTCACCAGAAATTCTGAATGACATTTATACCCAAGCTTTTCTAACACATCCAGTGTCTTGTCTGTTTTAGATGCTTCTGGACACACCTATTTGAAATGACTGCATCATGAGAAGGCTCCTGTAGAGTTTGGGTTGAGGAAATATTCAGTTATTTGGATGAGGTGCTAGAGACATAAAAGATTTTCAAAACAACAACCTTTAAAGACTGAAGTCGTTCACCTCTGATCTAAACCTTTCCATTCTGATTGAGGTTATGTATACATGTTTAGCCTGCATGCTGGAAAGTCAAGCTCCAGTTTGCAGCCTGAAATACTTGTTTTCCAGGATTCACCTATGTCTACATCTATCTTCCCATGGACGATGTTCAGCTTTCCTAGGCCTTTCTTTCTGTTCCTTTCAGCTTTCTAAAAGAAGCTGAAAAAAATGCCTGCCACATTGTTTCAAATTTTGGCAAACTGTTAATAATTTCCCTCCACTTCAGAATTACATTGTGTTGGTCTACAACTCAACACCCCAATAAAATACATTGAAACTTGTTATAACATGACAAAGCGTGAAAAAGACCTTAATAATTGTGCCAGGCAGTTTGAGGATGGTGGGTGAGAGAACAGAGGGGCGGGTTAGAGCAGAGGGAGGTCACCGTGTTGGAGCCGCCTGAGACATCAGGAGAGACTTCTTTTGGCGTTAATTGGCTCTTTACATGGAGGAGAGGTTGTGGTAGTGTCAATCGTCCTTCCTTGAACTCCCTTCTCCCCTCTCCCTTTCCTCATTCGTCCCCTTTCCTCTTCAGCAGAAAGCTGTGATGGGTCACTGATCAGTATTAATGACCAGTCTCATCCCCTTCTTCACTCTCACTGTCAAAGGGAATCAAAGAAACAGTGTGGCTAATTGCAGAACTGATCATTTAAATTACAGATGGAAACCAATTTAAAACAAAAAAAGGAATAAACATGTCTTTTTAAGTTTCCGCAAATCTACCTCACCCCCTCGCTCCAACTTTCTCTTTCAAAGATCCCTGAAAGAGAGCTAAGGTGTACAGTTGACAGCAGGCTCTAGTGATTAAGTCCTTTCATTGGTTAATTAGCCCCTACAGCAGCTGCACGCGGGGAAGGCAAACAAGGAGTGACTCACCAAACGATCAAAGATGGAGCCTGTCAGGAGGCTCAAACGCTCTCTGCACCTGTGGGACAGTCACACACTCAGGCTGCACCTGTGGGACAGCCTTTCCCTCTCTGTCTCACGCAAACACAGGCACAAGCTCACTCGTCAAGTTCAGTACCTGTGGGAGATTCCCCCCGTGGCTCTTATTCCTGAGCTGAAGTGCTGTATGTTCACACGGGGACGCATTTCAAAAGAATGCATACACACCCTGAGACACTGAGATTACGGCAAATTTGGGTGCAGACACACACGCACGCACACAGTGAAAGTGGCTTTCACCTAATTAGTACTGAAAAGAGGCCATGGGGAAGAGACGAAGCTTTCTGTTATCTGTCATTGTCTCCTCAAGAGAATATAGTTTCTTAAAAGAAATGTTGCATAGGTGTGGGTGAGACATCTTAGACCACAAATATATCTTTATCAAATGAATTGGGATGCAGATGTTGACTTGACTAATGCGTTGCATCTCTCAATCCTTTCTATAATAAAAATGGTCAACACTAAGCTTAGAGATAAAATTAAGATGGTTCTCCACCAACAAAATGGAGGTGTATATCCATGTGGATACACTGTTGTTGAGAAATTTAAAGAGGTTGTATTATGTATTTTCCAGGCAGTGTATCTGTGTTACCTTTAGTTGTTGTAAAAATGTTATATATATATCAAATATGGCTTAAAATAAATTTTAGTCAGTAATTAAAAGCCATTAAAAATCTGCATGTCTCTTGAAAAAACTGCTCTTTCTCTAACTTTGCCTTCAGGGTATCATAACAACATCTCTCCAGTGTTAATGTTTTTACCAGTGTTTCACTGAGAAGTAGCTCATATAATAAGCTCACCAGATGCGCAGTTTCACCAGATGTTTACTAATTGCTGCCGGCTAGTCAGAAGGAACTGAGTGGAGGTGTGAGGGGTCGCATGAGAGGGCTGCTCTTTGAGGCAGAAGCTCAAAAGCTTGAAAACTGCAGCTCCAAGGAAGCGCTGCACCTCGAAGGTGCTGCGTGGTCCACCCAGGCATCTTGTACAGCCGAATGGTTGCCCCAGGAGATTAAAGCACAGAACGAAAAGAGTGATGTCTGTCACTTTAAACTACATCTAATCCTACTCATTTCCAGGAGCTATCAACAGCTTAAAGGGTTGCATGTTATCTGTAGCCTGTTCATAAAATGGGACAGGAGAGAGTTGAGGGGGGCATTGGGAGTGGGAGGGGCATGTGCTGCAGCGACTGCTGGCAGGAGTTGGATCTTTTTTCTTTTTTTTTTAATTGCTAATTGGTCAAATACAGTGTTAAAAGTCAGGCTGAGTGTGGATGCGATGAGATTTCCCATCTCAAGGTTTCGTTAGAGTAAGTGTCTGGACCATCACATCGTTGTGGCAGAGTGCCAAGTGAGTTGAGTGCAGACACTATTTAAACAGCTCTTCAGATGCTACTCATATCTAACACAGAACATGAAATAAAAACTGGCCTTCATTTTGCTAATGTTATTCTTACTCAGATGTTATATTAAGCACTTGACAACTCTCAATTAAGTGCAGATGGTTCAGCTATAAACAGTCATTGAAAATTAAGTCTCCTGAGGAATGTATGGACGGCGGCAGAGTTAGCACAAGGAAAAGCAACAGCATTAGCGTAATGTAGGAAATACAAATTATTAAGGATGCTTGAGACCTTTTCAGTCATAACTGTATTTAATTACACCATTTACATCCCGTTTCTAGTAAAATGCTACAACATTTATTTACTACATAGGTTCTGTATCTGTAATCAATTTCTTTTCCACTTAAAGTGGGTTTATTTTTCTTGCTCTAGTAGTGATCTTGGTTTTTCTTTGGATTGTTCAAGTTTTACTTTCTTTTTTGAAGAACTTCTATGTGCATCTTTGAGTAATATTTCAGAAAGAAAGAGTTAATTGAAAGCAGTGATCTAGAGATTTTCCGACCTAAGTTGCAGATCTCTGCAAGTCTTCCAGAGTGACCGTGGGTCTTTTGGCTGTTTCTTCAATTTATGTTTACTCAACTAGTTAAAACTGGCGGATGAGCATGTCTTAGTAGGCTTGCCACTTTGAATAATATTGAACTGAACAGTGGTCCAGGAGTTGCTCAGAGTGTGACATATAATTTTTTTATAGGCTTTTTTTTTCTTTTGCTTTTTGACAACAATATGCCTGATTTGTCTGCAGCGTTTCTTGGTCTTCAAGATGCTGTTTGCTTGCTTAGTAATGTTCACCAAGAAACCGAGGAGGCCTTCACAGAACACATGTCTTCATAGCAAACAGAAAGTATCACAGGTGAACTTTATTAGTTCCAAATTGGGTGACGTCTGAAGGCAAATGGTTCCCCTGGAATATAATTAGACTTTCCTTCCACTTCAATTATTTTCCATATGTTGGTTTATGAAACAACAGAATGCATTACAGTCTGTGATTTTCTTGTGACAAAACCTGAATACTGCCAAGTAGTTTGAATAATTTCATGATGTAATAAACAGTGCGATATGTGAAACCTGTGTTGCAATAATTAAAAGAACATTCTGCGTTTTCTGTAAAAATTGATGGCTACAATTAAGGGAGGTTGAAGCTCACCATTAGATCACGTCCTCATCTTTTATCAGACGCATTACATGATTTTGAAAACGTTGACAGGCGCCTAACATTTCTCAGTGGTGCATTTTGTTGTAGAAATAATTTGGGGCAGTTAACCCACTTTGTGCAAGCCTGTGTGCAAGATGCCGGTCAATTCCCCTGACGAAATTTGTGACAAAATAATAGTTTCAAATTCTGATTTTATTAAAAGCTGTTGATGGGCATCACAAAAGATGGAAAACGCGACGCTTTGCAGCCTCTGTGCTTGTGGCTGCCCTGCAGCACTAAAGAACAGTAATGGTTCTAATTCCAATAAAGAGAAAATCCAAGGTCACACTGTGAACTTCCTCCCCATCAGAAGACCACAAAGACTGGCTGCGAGAGTGCATAATATCCTCACAGCTATTTTTACCCTCAAATTAAAATCTATGACATGTTGAAATGACTGCAGTGTGCAAGAGGGGTATTCAAAGCAGACACTAATGACGCTTATTAATGGCGTGAATGAAGTCTTGACAGGTCGTGTGTCATTCTGCAGGCAATGCTCCACTGGCATAATGGCTAATGTAAGTGGGGATAATTATATATATTATACCCTGTCTTATGGTATTTTGGCAGGAGTATGAGGAGCCAGGCAGTTAGAAAGGAGAGTGAAAGCGCTTGCTCTTTTCGAGACAGAGATGTGCACGTGCGTATTTGTGTGCGCACACACGCACGGATGTGTTCACCCCCATCCTCAGCATCGGTCAGGCTACGAAAGCAATAATAGCTAGACAACAGCACCAAACAGTGGCTGAACAACACAGCTGCACAAATAAAGAGACAAGCCGCCAACATGGCAGCAACAGTTTCTCTTTAGACATTTTATTCCCCTTGAGCGACTAAAACCTGTCTGACCAAGAGAGGAAAACAATCAAGCTGACTTTGCCTGAAAAAATGAAGGGCACGTTGGGGGCATGATGGAGTGCTTTCATGTACATGATGTATTGTGGTTGATTTGCCTTGTCTTTGTAACACAAACTTGTAGATACAATTGAGCTGGTTTTGAGGCAGCAACATTCAAGGAAGAGCTGAAAAATATGTGAACATTGGAATGTTTTTTTTGTGTGTGTGTCTTGTTGCCATTCCCAGTTTCAAGCCTTTGCACAGTATTCTATTCACAGCTGTAGAGGCTTAGTACAAAAATCTTACTTTTATTGCCTATATTATTCCTCTAATTATGATGTTTCTACTGATGGCAGAAAAACATTTTGTATCAACAGCCATGTAATTCTTACATTACTAGAATTAATATTTACCATTAGGGTGGAAAAGAGGAGAACGTAATTATTATTGATTTATTAATTTTGTGATTTTATTCATTATTTACTTTATTTCAGACACGTAAGCAATTTATATTTGCAACCAAAGTTCTAAAAAAGAGGGGGGAATACAAAATGAAGCCAAACAAATGCAACAACATTTTGAACAAGATTGCATCAACTTTATTGATTTAGTTCAGAGAAATGAAGTTCAAAACCATCCTTCCATTAATTATTAGACTCCGTGTTATGCTTAGAATACTAGAATACTAAATCTGAGTAAACATAAAATGGTGACTACTGTAAGAAGCATTCAGGCTTCTAGACATATTCCACTTATTTGTATTTTATGAAGATATTTTATTTCAAACTCTTTTTGAACTGCTTTAGATTTGGACATGCTTCAGCTCCATGTTTACAATAATCACAGTTTAACTTCACAGTCAGAAAAATGTAAACCATTGCAGCAGTCTGTATATTAGCAGTTTTGAAACTGCAAACAAATTTTAAATTAGAATTTATCTTCTTCACAAAGTAAGGGGAAATTCTACAAAGAAAAATTATTACTACCAGATTTTGGTCTGAAGAGCAATTATGCTGCTTGAAATGTTAGAAAAATCGCAAAATCCCATCTATATCAGCTTAGTATGTTTTTTAAGAATAAATTTTCTTCAATATTTTGAGTAGTCTATTTCTTGTGAACCACATTATATGTTTATTCACTTCAAGTAAAGAAGAGAGACATAAAAATAAATAAGTGCATCAAATCTTCACTAGAGCAAAAGGTACTTGTGCCATCAGCATAAAAGGAAGAAGTTTTAAATATTTTAAGGTCTTGGAGTCTACAGTATGTCCCAACCCTCATCCCTGGGGGATGCTACAAACAAAGTAAAATAATGCATAACGCTACTAGCCCTTCAGACTCGTTTTAGTCATGTGTTAAACTGGTTATGAACAAAATGTTATTTAAAAAATATTAATAGTGCGCCTGCTAATTCACAGTCACTTAAAGTTGACATCTCAATGCAGTGGATTGCTAGGTTGATTTTCTATAAAGGTACGTCTAAGAGAACCTTTTGAAAGTTGCTAACAGATTAATGAAGCCTTTTCAAAGGAAAAAGTGTGGTTGCCTTTAGTTATGCTGTGATTAAGAATATTAAACATAAAATAAAAGTCACTTTTGAATTATTCTTTCATCTGTAGGAATATTTGACACATTTCACAGTGTCTGAAAAGACATCATGAAATCATGTAACTTAACCATTCAAAAAAATCCACCTTAAATGATTTATTTGTTTGTTTTTTCATGAACAGTGTTTTGATTTTTATCATTTCAATTCACCTTCTTTTCCTTTACACATTTTGAATGTGCAACATAGGCTGTGTGTTAGGGGCAGCGGTGAAGGGATGGAGTTCAGGCAACGGGTTTGAAGGTTCTGGCTGTATGGATCTAAATGGATTTCTACTTTCTGTGATG
The DNA here is from genome assembly GCF_002775205.1 of Xiphophorus maculatus. NCBI lineage: Eukaryota > Metazoa > Chordata > Actinopteri > Cyprinodontiformes > Poeciliidae > Xiphophorus > Xiphophorus maculatus. Next base: position 22,836,084 of record NC_036462.1, read on the forward strand.
TTGTTGGGAGAGAGTTGGCTAATTGGAGGCCCAGTGGTTAAAAAAATGTAAAAGAAAAAAAAAGGGGCTCATTAATGCTCCTGCCTCTTGTTCCCCTTGCTCAAACACCTTGCCTCATTTATCTTTGTATTTACCCACTTACCCCCTTTCAGCACTAAAACAGAGGACCTCAGAATAAACCCAGGGTTCAAGCTGGAACAAGGAGAGAAAGGGAAGGAGGGGAAAAAGGAAGAAGAGACACGGAGAGACGAAGGGAGAGAGTAACTTATGCTCAGTGGGAATTAACAAAGCACTTAGTAATTAAATCTAAATTGACATTCTGGTAATTAGCCTCTTGATTAGGAGCAATAACACAATTAGCCAACCAGTCTTTGCTAATTGTTAATTAGTATAAGCAAAGTTATTGTATGTGTGGCAGAGGGAGGCATGTAAAAGAACAAATGTTAATCTGTCTTTCTTTCAACAGCCGCGTCCCCACTCTTTCTTCTTGCTGGCTCTCTATTGAGCTACCAGGCAGGTTCATTGCCTTTCTCTGCACTCAAGCCGCATTCAGAAGCAGCAGCCGGTAATTAGCTGAAAGTGTTATCGAGAACATCATCGGAGAGCAGGCTGAGCCGGGGCTGCACCGGCACACCTCCATGTCCGTCTACCTTTGGTGGAACATTCCTCGGCTCCCAAACATGTCAAACATGAACTATTTGTTCCCAACGAAGGTGTGACACGGATTAAATGTAATCATTACAGTCAGAGAAGAATCTCAGGGAGATGCAATTCATCTAAAAAAAAGTTTTGCTTGACGAGGAAGAGGGATGGAACAGCTTATTAAAGTTGTGGAGAGAAGAGAGGAAAGGGCATAAAAGATGAATGGGGAATAAAGATGTGCCAGAATGTGGGATTTACATTGGGCACAGGTGAAACATGCACTCCTTTTAATTAGCATGGACTTATCGGAAGTATATGCTTCACTCACAGTCCAAACTAAGGAGAGGTTACAAGTGTAATTTTTTAAAAGACTGAATAAACCAAGAGTCTCTCCACTCATCAGCTACACTTCAAAAATAAATATGAAGACCTTGGTACTTTTAAACATCTACAAAAATGGTCAAATACAACTTTTCTGTGAAAAGAGGTTTGTTGGACAACATTAATGAACAAACAGCATCATGAAATGCAAGAAAGACAAGGAAGAGATTCTGGAAAAATATCACCCATAAATGGAAAGAACACTAAACTCTACCAAGACATTATCGCATGCTTGTGCCTCTCATATAGAACATTAATCAGACAAATAAGCAAGAGGCCCATAGTAACTCTGGAGGAGCTGCAACAAACCACAGCTCAAGTGGGTGCATCTGTTGATGAGACAATAATTGCTTCCTCTACTTTTCTATTTATCCAGAAATACAAAGAATATAAGCTCTGCTTAGGGTTTTCCATGAGCCACATAGAAGACCCAGCGAACATTTGGAAGAAGGTGGTCTGGTCAGATGAGACCCAAAACGAACATACTAACTATAGCGGTGGCAGCATCAGGCTGTGGGGATGCAACTTTGCAGCAGAACTGGAGAACCTGGTCAATGTTGATGGAAAGGGGAATGGAGATAAACACGAAACAATCCTGCAACTAAACCTGATAGAGGCATGGCCATCTATCAAAATGGCCCAGTCAAAGTCCAGACTTAGATCAAATGGACAATGAGAAAACTTAAAAACTGGTGTGGACATTAGGCTGAAGACAAATACATAACACATTTTTAGATCATGTTTTTGTCCTTTCACTGCCCAGCTATATGAACCTTTTGTGGTCTGCCAAAGAAAATTCCTACAAATATGTCGGGGATCATTCAGAAAATGTGAAAAAGTTCAAGAGACACGAACACTATTGCAAGGTGTTATACCCAAGTTCACCAAAAAAAACCCTGTTGTTTACTGAAAGCTCTCTCTCTCTTTTTGTCCCATGTCAGGAGCATGTATATAGAACCGTGGGCCCAGCTCCAGATTAAGCTGCTCTCCCAACACAAATATTTGGCAGCAGGATGAGCTGCCTGAGAGCGCACCGAAACATGAAATTAGTCAGGAAAGGTGAACCACCCCGCCGAGAGGAGAGGAGAGGAGAGGAGAGTCACACTTGACGTAAAAGGTGAAGAGGCATGTACTCCAAACCATCTGGGGCCTCTGCAAAAACAGGAAGAATCTTTCAAAGTAAGCTTTGCGAGCAGGAAATTTACACTTTTTATATTTTCCGTAATTAAATATTCAAAGACAAAAAATTAAAAAAAAGATCCAAAGAGAAAGTGTGTTAGTGGGTTTTGAGTGTGCATAAGAGTAAAAGGTGTCACCGGCTCTGTCTTTGCCACACTTCCTGCAGTGTCCCACCCACTGTGGCTCTAATTGGATCCTTATTACTGAGCCAGCCTCTATCCCAGGAATGATGGATTCATACCACACAGAATTCCATTAATCATTCTTTATTCACAGTCCACTCTGAGAAGAGGGCAAATTCATTTCTTGGCGTGCCGCGCGGCCACACTGATGAATATTCATGAAAGGAAATTTGGGGTCAGGCCTAATAAGGGAGGTAATTTGTAATTTGCGCTGTTCTCGCTCGGGTCTTGTTCGGCAGGTTAACCTATAGAACATGTAGAACAGACAGCGGCACTGTAGGCACACCACAACTCACACTTTAACATGCTGTATTCTTCACTGATTTTAAATATATATATATATATATATATAAATATATATAAAATGCGTCACTATTGTAAGAAATTGTACATAATGGCTGAAAAGAAATTACTGTTATTGCTCAAAAATACAGACTTGCATCGAATCTTCTCAAACATCACAAAGGAGCAAAAATTGCAAATATTTCCCCAAATCACTTCAACACTAAGGTGAAGTAGTAAGTTTCACCCTGCCTGCTCTCACAAACATTTTGACGTTGACTCTGCACTTAGAAACAATTAATGACTGACAAAAAAAAAAAAAACTTTGAAAGGTGTACTTTTTTGCCCTACATTGTAGGAGAAATCAAAAATAATGTCAAATCAAAGATTTGCAAAAGATGGACATTGATGCATTTCTAGGTCTAACCAAACTCACTGTTTTTGGTGACATTTTAAAAATGTCTCTCAATGAAGATTACCAGAATGCGTGGGGCCCTACAGCTGCAGTTAAACAAAGAATGAAAAAAATAGTCCCATTATTTTTTTTCAAAATGATGCATCCTTTCTTCCTGACCAAATAAGTGCCGTAGACGGTTGAACACTTTGTGAGAGTATCCTTTTTAAATCAAACAGCTGCTTTTAGAGGAAAAAAGAACAAGCTCTTGCTTTCACATCACAGCACTTCCAACCCCAAAAGCATTTTATTACTCCTTCTGAAATTATGCCCACCTGGCATCACTTAAAGTCACTTAATTAATAATTTATCAATACATTTGAAGTGATTAAAATTCATGACCAGAAAGTGTTTTTAAAATAGTGCCCTCGCACCCCGAGGGTGTCCAATCAGTGAGTAGCGTTCGTTAGATCAGGGAGGAATAATTAATTGTACCTGAATGTTTAGTGGGGTCAGGCAGTGGGGGCAGGATGCCTGCGGATGTGTGTGTGTGTGTGTGTGTGTGTAGGTGTGTGTGGGCGTGTGTGTATGTGGTTGCATGTGCATAAATTTGTGCATGTATGTTTTGCACAGCAGCACATGTGCAAGCTGAGAAAGGGATACTGTTTGTCACAAGCATTTGCTGGCTTTAGATCACAGTGCAATTAAAAGGTGGTGGAAGCTGCGGCTCACTTCACTGCATATCTGTCTGCTTATTCTACAAAACACACACCGATTTACTCCACCGGCACCATCCCACGATGTTCTCCTGCACCCTGTCATCACCTTCATGTTGTCACTGCCTTTCCTTTTTGTCTCCATTATTATTCGCTCATAGAAGAGTCGTTGAGAAACCATGATTCAGACTTGATGTCAAAGTTGTGCCACTCACCCTGAAGAAGCGAATGCTAGCCTTCAGACATGATTAACAGCTGGTGACCTCGTCATTATGGTGGTAAATGCTCAGCTTTTTTTGCTTATTTTTTATTTCAGATAGTTGATGGGGTTTTTTCACACCAAGAATATATAGTAAATTGTTTTACATGCAAAGAAATATGAATAAGTTACTAAAGATAATATGCCCCTCTTTATTGGCAATAAAGATGTGTAAGTCTTAACCCTTAAATGCATAAATTATGATCCTTTGTGTCAGGATTTTTTCCCAATTTTTTATTTTTACTTTCTTAAGGCATAAAAAAAGGTAGGAAAAAATGTTTTGTAAAAAAAAAATGTTTTTTATTTAATTTTTTTTAGGTGATCAATTGTAATGTTCTCCAAATACAAAGTTGTTATTTGAAAAATATATCAGTAGTATTGTTTTTTAGGGGTTATCTGATGTAACAATATTTTTTTTTACCTGCAAGAGTCATCTACAGTAGAAGGAGGGAAAGGGTCGGTTGGCATGGTTTTTTGTCTGTCGGACATATTGGATTTAACAAAAATAATTTCCTGCATTTGAGCTGATGGCCAGTAGTTGATAGTATATTTTATGATACATTACTGTCCACTTCTGTGGTCTGTGTGCATTTATAACATAAAAATCCACAAGAAGCACAAGAAAATGGCTTTTAGATAGCTGTCCACTGTAGTGACCACTATGCATGAAAGGATTAAAATAAATTACTATTGCAGTGGCAGAAACTCACACTGAAGATTTTTTAGTTTTTGTTTTTTTTTTCATTTGAATTTAATTTTCCATATTTTCTGCAGTTTCTCTGAAATAAATCGACATTTTCAAATTGGTCAGTGTGTTAAAGAATACTTAAATAGCAATGACTTTCTGATTCCCCGGAGTATAACGTGATTCAAAGGCCAATTTCTTTTAGCCACTCTTCAAAGTGGGAAAGACAAGAAAACTCATCCAAACGTCAGAGCAACAATTAAAACGCTTAAAGCAACTGCAGCTGTCTCCAAGAGTGTTAAGTTGGCTCTCTGTTATAGAACTATAAAAATTTTGTGAGGGTTAAACTAAACTAATGCATCCATCCATCCATCCATCCATCCATTTTCTTCCGCTTTATCCGGGGTCGGGTCGCGGGGGGTAGCAGCTTCAGAAGGGAGGCCCAGACTTCCCTCTCCCCAGCCACTTCTTCCAGCTCTTCCGGGGGAATCCCAAGGCGTTCCCAGGCCAACCGAGAGATATAGTCCCTCCAGCGTGTCCTGGGTCTTCCCCAGTGCCTCCTCCCGGTGGGACGTGCCCGGAACACCTCACCGGAGAGGCGTCCAAGAGGCATCCCGACCAGATGACCGAGCCACCTCAACTGGCTCCTCTCGACGTGAAGGAGCAGCGACTCTACTCTGAGTCCCTCCCGGATGACTGAGCTTCTCAACCTATCTCTAAGGGAGAGCCCAGCCACCCTACGGAGAAAACCCATTTCGGCCGCTTGTATCCGCGATCTCGTTCTTTCAGTCATGACCCAATGCTCATGATAAACTAATGCAGTACAAAACAAATACATTTTTTACACATCCTCTTATGACATCCTTATGCCATCAGATAAGCAATGAATATACCTTATTTATATGTTAGTTTTCCTTTCATTTCACAAAGTTACAATATGTTGAACTAATGTTACCAATACATTGATAAGACTAATGAAATGAAAGTCTAGAGGCCTATAAAAATGACATTTATGGCTATATTTTTATCTCAGGTCATTGTCGTTGATCACAGAGCTTTAAAAACTGGATTTGCTTGAGGCCACATGTCCAACTTTAAACAAGGTCAATGGTTAAGCTTAGTCATGATTGAGAAAAAATCTTCTGAACCACATTTGGACTTCAAAATATGTTCTCATGTTGACATTTTTCACCTTCCATGCTTTTCAACAGGTATATAGCGCATAGATGAAAGGCAAAGCTGTCTTTTCAACAAAATGTAAAGCACAAAACTGAAGATCAAAGGTAAAATAATAATAATAAAAAAAAAATATATATATATATATATATCATAATTGCATTGCAGATAATTACTAGCTTCTGTGTGTATAAGTTTTGTTTCACCTTGGTGACCTGTGCTGCATAAATGCTGCCTACAGGTAGGGCACATCAATAATTAAACACTTGAAAGGGGGAAGCGTTCTACATGAGCACTTGCTCTCCTGATAGACAAATATATTTAATTGTTAATGTGCCCATGCTTCTAGGAAGTTTGTTTGTGTTTAGGAAATGTGATTTTTTTTTGGGGGGGGGGGGGGGGGTCAGTATATTTTAGCTTTCCCATTGTGTCTGCCTGTTTTTGGACCCACCTGCATTGTTGCAGCTGGGGAAGGTTTTACACACCAGGAAAAATAATGTTGGAAGTAATATTTAATTGGGTCTTAAAAGTATTTATGTTTAAATCAAGTGTAATGTAAAACATGTAACCAGAGTAAATGCAGTATTTTTGGTAAAGAAAATCAAATCAAATAAAATAAATAAATACTTTTCAAACAAACAGAAATTAAATTAGGATTTTGTTTGATTTAGCTGTAATTCATCATGTGTGCACTTTCCTGCAAAGAATTGTGGGGTTATTATGTCCAAATTGCTTAAATTTGATTATTATGTCAACTTGGTACAAGTTCTGAACGGACTATTTACTATTAGCGTTAAAGTCAAACATGCTGAGGAACTTGTTGCCAGTAAGCAGCACATCTTTGCTGTGGTCGTCATGGAAAAAGTTTACATGCTTTCACTGTAGAGTTTTACTTAGATTGCCACCGGCATTTACTATTTTAGCAATTGTGACAATGCTAAGGTCAAACTTTTATAATAACTGTGCATAGTATTATAAGTAAAGTAAACCATAAAACTTTTTTTTTTTAAAAAACATAGAATTTAGAAAACAGTTCAAACAGCTAAAAATCAAACAAATTAAATCAAAATAATGAACCACATCTTCACTAAATATCTGGGGACATAATTCTATACTCTAGGCTTAATGTGATTTGAGTTCAGGACTATAGTGTTTTGCTATGTGTGCGTGTGTGCGTGTGTGTGTGTGTGTGTGTGGGTGTGTGTGTGTGTGTGTGTGCGCGTGTGTGTGTGTGTGTGTGTGTGTGTGTGTGTGTGTGTGTGTGTGTGTGTGTGTGTGTGTGTGTGTGTGTGTGTGTGAGGAGGGGTGGGTGTGTGTGTGTGTGTGAAAGAGAGAAGTGTTAAAACTTAACATCTATTATTATCCTAAAATATTGGTGAAACATTGTTTTGCCAAAATGATCATATCTTAAATAGCGTTTATTTTACATCTACTTTCACTTCAAGCTGAGAATTATGACACAGTGAGCGCATCAGTTTTTACAATTTACAATTTGATGTGCACACATATCCTCTGGTATGCAGTGTACCTTCAAATATCATATAAATAATGATGGTGGGCCAACAGGCTCAAAAATGCCAGGGCCATTTTTTCGTCCCAGTCTTTCTCTGGGTGCAGGTTAGGGATGACCGGAGTGATAAACATCAAGGAGAGAGAGAGAGAGACGGCAGAAGAACAACAGAAAAGTTCCTCCACACGGAAAGACAGGTGCAAGCGAAGGTCTACGCGAGGAACGTGCCGTGTCTTGGCACGGAGAGAAGCAGGTTGGTCTGTGTTTCTCTGTCCTTCTCATGTTTAAAACATCTCTCACTGTTTCACCCCAAAGGTTCAGAAGCCCAGGGCCCCAGAGACCGGCACAGTCTTTTAAAGATATGTGCTCACTTAATCACTGAAGAAAAAGGCCCCTAGAGCTAGCCTAATATTATAATTAATTAATTCAACCAAAAAGGGGGTATTAAATTTCCTCCCTCTCAGGGTATCAGCTGAATACATTGACCTTTTGTGGAAATCGCCCTCTAATTCGAATCAGCTTCTACAGCCATTTGCAGACTAAACTTGTTTCTTTTTCTCTCCTGCCGCCTTTTAGCTCCCTCTGTCTTTGTGAATTTGTGCAAAAGGCGTCTTTTTTTTTTTTTTTTAAAGAGTGTAACTTTGTCCATGTTTGTGCCTCCATTTTGTGTCTTCCCACCACTGAGTTTTCTGTGTGAGAGTGTTTAAAAGTGCCCGTGTGAGAGTGTGAGTGATCCCTGGTTATATCTCCCTGCTGTAACACAGAGAAGAACAGAAACTTTTCTTATTACTGCAGTGGTAGAATAGCAGGCAGCTAAGTCTCTGTCTATCTCTGTGTCTCTCTCAGTGGTGTAGCTGACTCCCCAGTGTACCCCGGGTCTTCAGTAACTCTGACTGAAGTTCAGAGGGGTTAGGTAGTATACTCAGGAGGAAGGGGGGAGACAAGAGGAGCTGGAGGCGGAGGGGGAGGGTTAAGTAGGATTGGAACAGTGGGAGTTTTAAAACAGAACTTTAAATCTCCACCTACGAGAAAGAGAGAGAGAGGACAATGGCGTCATGTGGCGTGCCGTTATCTTCAGGTCTCTGAAAGTCAGGAGACGGGAGGATGAGCATGAAAAAGAGCTTGAAGAGGGGCGTACATGTGATAAAAAGCTGTAGGCTGCATAATCTGTTCTGTGTTTAGGAAGAGAATGTAGAAATAAGTCAAATCTTTGCAACCTCCAGATAGGGAAGTTCAACTTGCATCAACACCAAACAAAACGAGGGGAGGATTTGCAAGATGGACGGATGAATGGATGAGTGCATGGCTGGATGGGTTAAAAAACAGAGAAACAAACACAGCAGAAGAACAAATAAACCCCCGCAGCTTAGAGCCGAATGAATCCTGTGTGACGGACCATCAGCTAGTTAACAATCTTTACGGCGCTTTGGACATCAAGGACGAGATGTGAGATCATGCACAAGATAAAAATCTGAAACAACCTGTGATCAAGACATAAAACAGGATTCATCGCTTTCATAGTGCACCCTCCACCCCCCCCATCAGCTGCCGAGGAAAACGATGGAGTGGTTAACCTTCAAAACGTGTCAAATTTCTGCGTCAGACGCATTATTTATCTTAATAATGATAAGCCTAATTTACCAGCTCTTCAATCAAGGCACCAACTCCGTGAGGTGTTAAATGAAAACATGTTTGTTCAGTCTTTGATCATTCAGAGAGCAGAACAAAAAGCTGGCCTATTACGTTCCCGGGCAGGCGTCTGCTGGAATTTAAGGAATGACACCATGTCTTAATTTCACAAAGGTTGCAACAGATGTTCTCTCTGTCAGACGATGACATTCACTGCATTACCAAACAACGTATTCATTTCTCAACGCTGGGAAGCATCAGCTAGTAGGCCCTGTTTGTCTCCTCGCCAAGATGTGCGTTGAACTGTGTGGATCACTAGCTCCCCCAACTGGTGATGTAAAACAAAAAAAAAGAAGAAGAGGCTTTTCAGCATCCAGGGAAGAATAAAAGACCAGCGTACCTAAGCTTCATTTTGGTAAGAAATTAGATTTCTTTAATAAAGAAGTGATGCTTTAATGAATTCTCTGTGTGGCTTTCACAAAATTTCTCTTTCATTTTTATACTAAAACTGCTTCAATTAACTAACACGCAGCCAGTCTATACAGCAAAGTCCCATCCTCGTTTCTTTGTTGCCCGTCCTCTGCAAAAGTTAGAAAGAATGATAAATACCCTCGCCGCCCGGACCTAACCTCTCCTGCAGCTCATCTTCCCCTCCACACACATGAACTGACAGATCCGTCCATGCCACCACGCTAATGGTGGGGACATTATTCATCTCTCCAGCCAATTTGGGCTCTTTTTTTCCCTTTCAGGAACAGAGGCGTGAAGGGTTGAGAGGAGTCAGCGGAGAGTATTAAAAATGTAGAGGAATATGGACAAAAAAGGAGCAGCAGAATAAAGAGGGGCAGGGGAAGTGGGAATGAAGAAGGACAGGAAGTGTGTGGACATATTGTTCAGTCAAAGTCAGAGGGAACGAATGTGTGTAAACGGATGGAGGTACGGGGTGGGGTCGGTTATGTTTTGTGAGCTCCCCCCCCCAATACTGTAGAAAGAGAAGAAACTTTAGGTGGAGAAAGTACCTCTTTGGTCATTTTAGATGCTGTATTCGCGCCCCCTTTATGGCCTGGCAATGATTGCGTTCACAAGAGAGGCAACTTTGAAACCTGTGGTACCTCTGGAGGAGCTACAGGGACTTACAGCTCTGGTAGGAGAATCTGTAGATGACTATTGTTGTCAGGCATTCTACAAATCTAGCCATGTGGAAGAAGGTGATTTGGTATAATCCGAACTAAAACTTAACTTTTTCTTTTGTTTCAGGCATCACAGAATTATAGTTTAGGCTGGTCTATTTAATATCTAGATCTTAATCCAAGTGGAAATATGTGGCAAAACTTGAAAAACCCTCTCCATCAAATCTAACTGAATGCCAGGTGTCTTGAAAGGAGCACAAAATTGTAGTTTTCATTTGTGCAAAACTGGAACAAATACACTTTAAGGACTTGGTGGTGTGACTACGGGGACTGAGGCTTTGTTGATGCTTTGTTGATGCATTTAGGTGTCACACCTTACATTCTTTTGTTAAAAAAAAAATTACAAAAATTTCACTTCACAAATAGCTGCTGTTTTATGCCTGTCTATCAGATAAACTCACAATACGATACGCAGAAATTTGAGAATATACAATGGCCTAATGAGAATAAACCTCAAAGGATATGAATACCTTCGCATAAAACTATAAATGTTTCACAGATTTTCCTGAACTTAAGGACGAACTGTGGAGTCACTGAATTATGGATCTCTGAGGTGAATCGGTGAATCTGAGAGCTACGACACAATCTTAATTAAACACTTTTTGATCGAAGGCCATGAAGTCTTACAGAAGCTACAAAAAGTGTATCCAATTTATGGCGCGAGCTGCAGTCAGAGTGTCACTCTGAGGATATACAGTACGTTCAACAGCCCCAGTCAGGAGAAATGATACCCAAAGAACGTGATTGAGGGCATCTTAATAGAGGGGGACGGATCAATAAGTATTATGAGCATGTTTTAATTTCTGGCACCTCACATAAACCTTTACCAACTTCACAATGTCACTCTGTGTTCATAAAAGTTTTCTCCTCAGCCGCCTTGGACAAAAAAGAAGATATAAATCCATCAAAAAGTCTTCTCCGTTTTATAGTCCCTCTCTCCCTCCCCTTTCTCTTCCTCCTCATCTCCATTTTGATGTCTGTCTATTAGCAGAGGGTGAGGCCTTTCCTGCTCTCCCATCCAGGGGCTAAATTAGCTCAATCAGCCCTCTTTCACCTCTCTTCCGTGGGCTTCGAGCTGAGTGACACACTGCTCCCAGGAGATATAGAGAGGACTCACGCACACACACACCAAGCCCAGCAGCAATTCAGGGAGGGGGCTGCTGAAGAGCGACATGTTGGGAAGGAAGAAGAAGGATGAAAAGGAAGGTATTGGTCAGAGCGGAGGATAAAGTTTCATTCTGCCTCCCTCCATTAGAGGTTTCGACTGTGAATGAAGCACCTTGTTCACTCCTTGTTGAACTTTATTTCATCATTTCCCTCTTCCTCATGCCTTTCTAGGGTGGTGAGGTGCTCACTTCAGAAAAGGCTCCTTCCATACAGAAAAGGGAAGCCATGAGTAACTACCCCTCAAAGTGTCTCCTCTCTAGGATCCCCGCACTCTCAGCCAAAGCCAGAGCCTGCTTTCCTGAGCCAACTTTTCTTAAATTGCCCCTTCATGTTTGATTTGTCTCGACCCTTCCCCTCTTTCCCTCCCGCTAAACAGCCAACCAAGTGTTAGTAGAAGTGCAAGGCAGGCATTTCTGTAGCGGCGCATGTGTGTGTGTCTTTGGAGGAGGGAAGATGGGCGAAAAGGTGGCGATCAGAGTGAGCCATAAGATCTACTCTTTGCAGCTCTACAGGGATTTATTAGACCGGGAAGTACATTAGCATCATAAAGACCCTGGAGAATAGGACTGTGGATGGGCTGCAGACACCATCACTGCACTCCAGCGTGCTCCTCACGATCAGGGAGCGTGTGTGTGTGGGCGTGAGCAAGCGAGTGTGTGGATGAGAGAAAAGATTACCCTGATTTAACTTAAGAAAGGCAGTTAGACGGTATATGGATCATCCTAAAGCAGCGGCGGACTAATACATCAGGAGATGATGGAACGAGCTGCAGGAGAGGTTATAATGGGCGAACTACAGAAGATAGCTCGTATTTAAACTTGACCTGATATGAACACAACATATTTTGTCAAAAACCTTGGCGCTTTCTTGTTTAGATTGGACTGGGGCGTCATGGTGCTTGATTTAAAACAGCAAAATTCAAATACGACTCTTCCGATTCATGGCCTTCTTTCCATTGAGAATATGTAGGAATCTGATTAGTCAATTGAGTGTTGCATTAAAAAAAGGTTAATTACACATCAGCTCAGGCCTTTCTGTGGCTGCTGTGGAAGTAGCTGTCAGAAAACACGAGGAGGAAACTGGTTGGTGTTCCTTATTGTAAAGCTCTGATGCCCTCTCTTGGACAAACTAGGTAGCGTCATATGAAGAGAAACTAAGATCTCTAGCAGAAAATATAATGGACACAAATGCTAGGATTTATAGGTGAAACTTGTTGTTCACTTTATTGGTTAAAGATTGCAATGGGTAGTGTGGAGCTAAGACTATTTAAAGTATTTCACCACAGAATTTGAAGAAATGTTCTCATTTATGAGCGTTTTTTTTTGGTTGATTTACATTCTTGTATTTTATTTTTTTTAAAGTTTGTCATTTTATTTCATGACTCACTCTCTCTTGTCAGTATAACTTACAAATATTTACATGTGTTCCACCCCCTCGTATTTCTCTTAGAGAAAGGCAAAGATTTTAAATGAAGATTTCAAAACACAAGATTACTTTGCAGCTACAGTGGAATAATTCATCCGTACAGTATGAGCTAGAATGACTCAAATACAACAGAGTGGGAATGTGTGAAAAAGAATATTGACAGATAAGAACATGAGATAGAGCTGTGCAGCAAAGAAGTATGGGCAAAATTTGATTTTGTAGATGCGAAACACATTCAGCTGTAGTTGCAGCAAATTATTGACTCTGGGAGGAGCTAAGCACATATGCACTTTTTACATCATTAATTATAAAATAACTAAAACCATGTATAATTTTTTCAAATTTAATATACTACTTTGTGCTTATTTCACAAATTCCCAATTAAATACACTGGTTGATTATTTTTTTCCTTTTTTTAATTCGATGGGTGTGATTACTTTTGCAAGGCACTGTATAAAAGGACAAGGACTGACACGTGTTGGGCTGAAGACACTCCAGCTTTCAATGTTGTGTCTTTTGAATTACAGGAAGTCTTACAAGTTAAAACACACAAACAAACAAATCAAAACTCAGAGGATGGATTCTGGAAAAACATTTTATATTTTTAGTAGAACCACATTTCTCTGCAGAACAATTTAAATCAAATAACAAATGAGGCCCATCAGCTCTTTGGAGTGTGGTCTGGGTGACTGTGCAACATAAGTGTAGAATAAAAAAAAAGTCCTTTTCTGGACAACAGTGGATACATAATCAGTGATAAAGAGCCAGAGAGACACAAAGACACTGGCCTCTGGGATTTCATGGAGTCACAGATGTGTGTTTTTTTGTTTTTTTTTTTTCAGTTCAACCAGAACCACCCAAAACTTTACATTCATTAAATAAGTCATTAGATTTCAGTCAAATCACAGAATCATGTTTAATCTCTATCTGCCAAAAGTAAAAGTTATAGCAGACCGAAACAAATAATTTGAATCATATAAAAAAAAAATCATGTCCCAAATGTACATAATCTTATCATCTTTAAAATTATTTGAAATTCAGAAGTTTATAAACCGTTTACTTTTTTTTTGTGGAACACTTGATGATGTAGTTTCCCAAACTGGCTCTGGGAAGAGCAGGTACTTGGAATAAAATTGAAATAGAACTAAAACAACAAATACAAATAAAATACATTTAAGTGGCATAGTGGTATACGACATCTGAAATTATTTTTTACAAAGTCTAAACAATAGTAGAGATTCCAGTGCTTCAACAGATAAAATAAATGACAAACTCTAAAATAAAGAACACAGGTCAACATAAAAAAAAAAAAATCATTAACAATGTTCCTTTTTTTTTATTTTGTGTTTTGTCTAACTTAACCTGGTCTGATCAAAAGCGACAACAAATAAAAGTCAAACGCAAGCAGAGACACAACAGACTCAACCTGCTTCAACCGTTAACATGACGGCTGGAGCGATGGATCAGCTCAGGGTGGCGTCAGGTTCGCCTCTGCAGCCGTCCGTGTCTGTATGAACATGTAAAGACTATACCGCATTATAGTCCTTACACGTTTCTGTAAAGAGTGTGTTTGTGTGCATATGTTCTGATTCTGTGCTTACAAAACTTACAAATGCACGACCAAACTTTCACATTCCTTCTTCATTAAAACCTAACTTTACCTGCCTTTCTTGTTGACCTCAGTCACAAACCCTTTAAACTCCATACATAAAATTATGTTTATCCCCTGCAAACTGCATAGTTTAGCTGAAGCAGACAGAAGAAAGGCATGGCTGAATGCGATTATAAAATCTTAGCTGCGCATGGCCCAAAATGTATAAAAACATGCTGTAAAAAGAGACAGAAGAGTAAATGAAAAGGCACACAAGGGTGTGGATCATGGCTCTGACACAACTGAGTGATCAAAACAAATGCTGTTTTTTTTTTGCATTCTGCATTCTGCTACAATACCTGAGTATTTTTGACAAATTTCTCATAAGTTAATGTTAAATCTTTCAGATTATCCAAAAAAATGTATTACTTCACTCCACATAACTTGACAGTGTCTGAGTGAAGGTCCTAACTGGGGATGTCTGAATCCTATCCCAAGAATTGGATCAGGTTTCCCATCAAGGTATTTGATCAGTACTGAAGTCCTTGACTGGACTTTGCTCCCAATAATGGTCATTGTTACACTGTCTGTCTGTGATTATGGCATTTGCACCTCCAGCAAGATGTGCAGTCAGTTAAAAAAAAAAAAAGAAAGGATCTGAATCACTGCGTATAAAATTTTATGTTTTATGAAGCTGTAAGTTTCATCTGTACACCATTAACTGAAACCGCATTAGGATATGTTTCAAGTCAAATCAAAACAGCAAGTAAACGTACTAATGGTAGCCACTCACTTTAGCAAGCTGTGCTGAAAGCATGCAGGACCAAGAGTTTATTGAAGACTTCTTCCACCCACCCACTGAGTAATTTTTTTAACTGAATCATAAGATGTGAACTCCTCCAGAGATCCCTCCAATTTATCAGGCCAACTCAGCTCTTTATCAACACCTGACATGTGTGGCCAAAGCAAAATGTGGAAAAGCAAAGTGAGGAGAGCAGCTATGTCAGAAGACCGCTTCCCCTTCAGGATGAATTATGTATGCAGGACCATAAAGCTATTTCCATTTTATTAACTATCATACACCGAATCGTTTACGGTTATTAAAAGAGGTGTGCGGGAGGCAATGGGGGGGGGGCAAATAATGTTCACGTGAGACAATGCCCCCACTTGCTCTCGCATCCAATGCCATCAATCTAATTAACTACTGGTGTTGTCCTCTGCTCAGATAGGATTCAGAGTCACCCTGCTGGAAATGAGGCTAAATGTGCTGCACAAGAGATCTGTGTGTTGGTTCAATACTGGAAATGCTCAGCCTGGTAGGTAAAGCTTCAGGCTGTACAGATCAACTTGCAGGCACTTGAGTGCGTGTGCAAAATGTTTACTCTAAACAGAGCCGGCCCAATGTAGTCTTTGGCCCTACATAGAATCTGATTTGGACCCCACTACAGTTCACATCAAATAGTTCCAACGGAGGCAAATGAGTTAAGTAAAATCTTGGACACCAGTGTTGTTAAGGTAACGGATAAAAATAATTTCCATATGCTGCCTCATAGTACAATGGAATAAAATAAATACTTCCATTATATATGCCTTTGATGTAAAATTTATACAAACTTAAAACTACCATTGTTTCTAAATTATTTGATATTTAATTAATTCATGTGATTTCTTTTGTTTTACTTAAGTGATCTATTATATAACGTTATTGTGCAACTTACTGATGTATTGAATTGTGGCACTTTTGGCTCTTGATGACTAAAGAGGCATAATTGTAATTTATGTATTAAATAGTTAATATTGTCCTTAAAACGTGACTCTAGCACAAACACAAACAGCAGCTAGCAACATTTAACTACTGACATTAAATTGTGATCAATAACATAATGATGCAACTATGAATAAATTATAACAAATAGTGCACATGTCAAGTTTCTTGACTTTCTAAACGAGTCAAGAACATTTTGAGGATTTGAGAACAATATTCTGTTTAAGAATCCAAATACTTCTGGGTACCTCTTGCTGGCCTGGAGGCCCCAAGCAGCAGCTTAGTTTGTTTTTGTCTTGGGCCGGCTCTGACTAACAACTTCTGTGAGACTGGTGTACCCTCTGGTTTGGACTGTACCGTTAAAGAGAGCTAACTGTACCACAACGTGTGTGTGATGTTGGGACCTGGTAAATATTGATTGATTCTTTTTTGTGTATTGTGTATATTTTTGGGGTTTTCTTATTTTGTTTGATGCTGTTTACAGTTTTACTGCAACCGCGCTACATTTCTACATGATGTCTCCATCCTCTATGCTAAAGCTGGATCTGCGGCTAGAGTCGACAGACGCCTCGGGGGACATGGCAGACAGCAGCGGGTCTCCACCCATAGGGGACAAAGGCTCGTCCATCATCAAGAAGCCCAGCTCGCCTCTCCTCCCTTGGACGTCCAGTCCGCCTAGGTCACCCAGCCCCGACATGCCGTCTGAGAATCCCTGTATCCCATCGCACAGGTCCAGTGACTGGGCAAAGTCAAAGGGCTGGGAGCTGCCCACGGCTGGGAACTGGATGGGCTGTTGGGGTGGGAGATGCTGTGAGAGCGGTGGCAGCTGCTGGACCTGAGGCTGGAGCTGGCTCTGAGGATGGAGGTGGGTTTGGGGGAGGAAGTGGTGCTGCTGGGGCTGAGCTTGGTTGTGGGGTATGTGCTGGGACTGGTGGAGGGCTTGTGCCTGGGCATGAGAAAAGTTCTGCTCTGGGCTGGTCTCTTGTTTTATGTAAGGAGGCATCATTTCACTCTGGTTTAGGGCAGATGGGGAGGTGCCTGGCAGGCCATGTATTTGAGCCTGCATCTCCAGCTCCTGTTGACAGCAAAATCAAACGTCATCCCAAATATCGTCTTCATTGATTTCTTGTTTATGTATTTCTGTTAAGTGTTTCACCTGAATACGTAGCAAAAGATGTTTGTTGGCCACCTCCATCCTTTTGAAGTTATTTTCCACTTCTCTGGATCTCTGAACATCTTTCTGCATGCGTTTGATATAATCTACAGATGCGCGCAATATAGTACCTTTGTTCCAACGTACATCGCTACAAACAGAGGAAAGTACACACAGCTGGTTACTCATATGTCGTTTGGATCCATTGACACCCAGTGAATCTGAATATCATTAAAAGCATAGCATATTTCAGTAATTCAACTAATAAATGAAACATATATATAAATATTCACTATGCATATGTATATATTTAAGCTATTATTTCTATTCATTGTGATTAACGTAGCCTACAGTTAATGAAAATCCAAAATTACATAAGACCAATAAAAAAAATCTTTTTAATACAAAACATTCTCTTGTATTAAAGTGATGTATATGTGCTTCAATAAAAGAGTATTAAAGTGCATATAATACCCCTGTATTATATGCAAAAGTATTATGTGCTCTTGCATATAATACAAGAGCATATTGTATTATGCTCTTGTATCTCTTTGCGCACTCCAAAGAGTGCGCAAAGAGAAGGCCCACTCTAGAAACTCCAGGAGCTTCGGGGCCAAAACGCAGGTGACTGTATTGGATTTATTGGTCATAGGAATGAACCATTATCCTGGTATGCTCAGAAATCTGCAGAAAGATTCTTACAATTACAGGTTCCCCAAGACAACTGACGCTGGCTGACTACACCGAGGGAGATGAATGGCAACCGATGCTAGTTCCAGGACCAAGGAACAGCAGTTTTATCGAGTCTGACTGCCTGGTCAAACCAGAGCTAAGAAGACACCACAATAAACCCCTTACCGAGCAATGAGACCTTTTCAAAGACCTGATCTGAGTCGTCCACATTCTGAGATGGTACAGCAGCTAACTGGTTCCCAACTGATATAGCAAGACAAAAGCCACTTTGTCCTTCGAAACACTATTCACAGTAAGTCGTATCTGGGCAGTAAAAGCTTAGGATGATCAGTTTAAGAGTTTTTATTATGTTTTTTTTTAATTAATAACTTAGTCCATCTAAATTAAAAGCATCTAACTTAGCTGCTTTTAATTTAGGCTCCACAGGGAACGCATGGTACAGCTGAAGCTGATTATTGAGTTCAGACTGCTAGAACCAAGGTTCAGCTTATGTCTTTTAAGGTTATTTTCTTTCTCTTTCATTCCACTAAGTTACCTAAAGTAGCCATAAAAACATTATGAAATGTCCTGTTTTCTTAAAGCTAATGGCAGCTAAGTTAAACACGGCTGAAGGCTAATTATTCAAAACATAACTATTTCCTGCTGGTAGGCAGTAGCAGCAAACTGCTGAAACTCAAACATTGAATATTGTTATTTACAATGAATTAAACTTATTATGAGATTGTTTCAACAGCAGACATCAGGTTTTTTGTTCATGGTTGCCCAAGACGGGTATAGATCTGTTGTTGTAGCTCTCAAAGCTCTCACTCCTGCTGCAGTTCATGCCTTGTGATTTGTCCTCCTCTTCCTGAACAAGCTTTGATTCAGGTTCCTCTCAAGGCTGCAGTTGTCCTTGTCATTTATTTTTTCTAATACACTTTTTCCCTTCACTTGATTTCTCCAATAATAATGGTCTTCAGTAACTACCATCTATAGCTTACTCCCACTCCAAGGAGGGCATAGGTAACTGTCTGTTGTATAAATGTCAAGTCAGTATGCTTGCCAATGACTGTGCAGGCCATAACATGGCCAGATAACATCCCTGCATGAAGAATCCCTTTTTATTGGTCTTGTGTAATATGCTGAATTTCAGAAAAACTTTGGGTTTCTATTAGCTGAGAGTCAGAATGATCAAAACCAACTAAACTAAATGCTTGGAATACATCACTCTCTGAGCAATGAATGTAATATGAATGTAGCTTTTGATAATATTAAACTTTATTGAGATGTTCCTGTAAACAAAGCAAACTGAAAGACACTCACAGGTCATTGGTTTTGGGAATCATGGTGCCCAGCTCTTTGATTCGATCATTAATGTTGAATCTTCTCCTCCTTTCAACTATTGCAGAGCAAAGAGACAAACAGAAAAACAGTTTTGCATTTTGGAGATGAACAATAAGAAGTAGCACAAATGCACACAAAGTCACAGTCACAGGCAATTACTCTTAAGTGCAAGAACAGCAGAAATGATCAAGTTAACTATCCACCCACTTGTTACACTATGTCAGCTAAATCAGCATAAAGCTGTAGCAAACTATGCAAGAGGCCAACTATGTTGTGCATATTTGTCGCTGTGAATGCGTCCAGTGCAAAGATTCTTACTTAGATTGTGGTTATCTTTCTTCTGTCTCTCCTTGGCCAGCGCACGGGCTTCTGTGTCTTTGCAAAAACAAAAAATAATCAACTAAAGGCTGTCAAAGTGGCACAAAAAAGATGTCACAGATTACCAGGAAGAGTCACCGTGGTTTTTAGAGCAACAACGTTTACATCATCTGTAAAGAACAAAATGTTTTAAAACTCAGTTGTTCGCACCCGTCAGTTCTCGCTTGATGGTCAGGTTGGCGGGACAGGAGTTGCTTGTCATTCCGATAGTCGGCGCCTTCATCCCAGGGCCTGTGTAGACGTCCAGGTGGCTGCTGGAAAGCGGGAGCTTGAAGTAAGGGGAGCACAAACAAAAAGACATACACTTTATTTTAGAAAACATGTCTAAATACAGACCTAATGTTAAGTGTTTGAAAAATAACAATTTCATTGCATCAACGCAAGTAATGGCGCAGTCTTTTTATTTTGATCAAAAAGCCCCCTTGCACTTCAGTATTCCAAAAAAGCAAATACGTTTAGGGTCAAACATGAAAAATGATGCTACTATTTCAATATATGTTTGTGTTATAGAGTAAAATTACAATCAGATTAAAGTTTACAGAATACAACATATAAAGAGTACCCTATAAAGTATAATCTCATCTGTCTGCACTTCAGTTTAAATATGTTATTCCTTACCCAGAAATCTTTCACAGCTTCTTGCAACTTGTAAAATACTTTTATAGGGTCAGTGTTCGTGTTTATTGTGCTGTAAAGCGCACATAGCAGCAGATAATGTAATAACATCACACCTGAGAAGAGCTTGCCAAATGCACAGCAATGATTGACAATTGTGTTATCAACTTTATCTGTCTTTATGGCTGGATTCCCTCCTCTGCTTTCTCCTGCTCCTGAATTTACACCTGTGAAGTGCTCCAAACTCCAATATCTTGCACTTTAGACGCTATATAACAAGAGGGATTTAACTCAGTGAGGACTATTAAAAAGAACTCATTTCCCTTTAATTGTGCAGGTCAAGGAGTCAATGAGTTTTAGACCCGTCAAGGAGCCGTGTCAAACTGCCCTAAGGCAGTAGGGACGAATGTGGCCCTACTAATGAGGCCTGACAGATAAAGAGCTCAAGGAGAAAGATAACTTAATCTGTAAGCTACTGTGCGAGCTGGAGGATTAAACACATTCACAGACAAACATAAACAGTCATTTCTGAAGCTTTGCAACTAGGCTGAAAGATTTCAATACTAATATGGACATAAAGCTTTAAATTATTAGAATGTTGAGCTGTGAAGGTGTGGAAAATGGCTTAAAAAAGCATAAATCGATTATTAACTAATTAAATTAGACATCCAACAGTGTGGGTATTCATTTATAGGGAAATCTGATGTTTCTTCGGGTTAATGTTTAAAACAAATCAGTGCATCATCATACACGATAAAATCCCAATAAAAAAACTTTTATTTCTACCGGTCATATTAACATTATTTCTGCTGACAGTAGATACTAGAAAACGCACGCTCCGTCTCAGCCTGTTCCACCGTGCTTCTGCACTTCACACATTCTGATCGGAAATCCCAAGAGTCTGCTCGTTTAATTAGCAGCTAATTCTGAGTCAGTGTCACCATCTGCTTGAAGACTTTCAAAACACTCTGTCTGTGCCTGGCATTCAGTGGTGTCCCCAGCTTTTGCTAAAGTTTAAAAGATTCCAAGAATTCCAAGGAATTTGCTGTCTTAATCCCCATCAGGATTAGCAGGTGAGTTTTACTCACTGTTCTGACATTAAAGGGAATAAAGAGAGGCCGGGTAAGCTGGAATCTATCCAGCACAGTTACCATACTGATATGCAGTTTCTTAGTTCTTCAACAGACATCTTTTGAAACACCGAGATTGATTGGTGTGTGCTGACCAATCTAATCACACAGTGCAGTACAGACTTATGCACAAAGACAAAGTTTAAGTGATTAAACCAATCAACCACACAGGGCGGTGGGAGATAAAGCCACAGCTGTATATGTGGGTCTCTGTCTCCACACAGCAGTTAGTGAGGTTGGACACACATAGTATCAGAGCCTGCTTTGATTTAAGCTCAAATTGAGATTTAAAATCCAACAATATGAAATGGAATGAGGAAAATCTGAAACATCCAATAATATGCTTATGTGAAAATATGCTGATGCATCACAGAAGTTCAAACTTTTAACACACAGTATAAGAAAAGGACAATCCACTGACTCAGATCTAAATCAAAGTCATGTTTAAGCAGCCAGGGAGCTTTTTATCTTACCAGCTGAATCTGTTCTCCTTCAATAACTTCCACAATGGCATACGTCTTATTCATCTCCTTCATCCTACACTCCTTTGCTTATAAAGGCTGAGGGGGCTTTCTTCTTCTCTCCTGGGCTCGGGCAGCACATGCAGAGTTTTGTGGCGACCGCCTCCTCTGCAGCTACTGCTGTTGAGAGAATGACCTCAGTGGCGGCGCTCCGGTTCGTCTTCTACCTCCGTTCTCCACCAAACAGGAGTGAACTTTCCCCCAACTGGACTTTCACTCTGTTTTCCCTCCAGCATAAATTGTCCTCATCGCCCCCACCCGTATACACCTCCTCCCTCCCTTTTTTCTTCCCTCCATCTCCCTCTCTCCGAATGTCTTGTAAACAAGTTGAACTCTAACTGGTGGCGGCTTAATTGTTAATTTTCTGAGTTTGCTTCCTCGGACACAAAGCGCAGCACAGTCCTCGTCCCGGCATGTCTTCCTGGCTATTCCTAACTATGTCCAACACGGTTTACGGATGGAATGTTTAGTGTTTAAGCCAATTACACACTTTGTTTCGTGCACTTCACTTTGTTTGTCTATGTGTTTTTGTTTATGGCTGCATGAAGATATAACTGATTGGACACTGTGGGTACATGCTGAGTGAAAAAAAGCCTTTGAAGGAACATTCAGTGGCTGCTTTGAAAGATTAACATACTGTGGTTTGATTAATAGATAAGCCTAATAATGTCCAATAATAGCAAACATCACTAATATGGTAATTATTGTAATATAAGAGTTCAAACTCTTTATACTAACAACTGACTTGCAATATTTAACTAGATGATTTTTTTACTGGGCTCAAAAAAGCCTTAAAAGTCGAGGAGAACAACAATGAAATTTTAAAGAAGGAAACATCAATTATGTAGTCTAAATAATATTGTTTTCTTTTTTATTCATCCAAAGAGGCTTGAAAGGGACTTTAAGTAGTATAATATGGTATAAAAACATGTCACTCAGTCCATAGTTTCAAAACAAATTGCATTATTTGAAGAATTCACGTTCTACTGAAGAAGAGGCTCATCCTGCTCTACTACAGTTCTGAAATAAATGGCACACAACCCAAAAGTATAAACATTTGAAGTATTTTCTCAATTTGTAAAGTAACATAGTTGCATATTTTAGCCTATTCCTCTTTGGAAAAAGCTCAAGCTTTGACAGAATGGCTTGAACACATCTCTTAATAATAAATTTCAAATCTTGTCACAAACAATTCATTAGATTTAAGATCTAGTCCTTGACTAGGCCATTCTTTCACAGGTTTTCTTTCAAGACTACCTTGCATTTAACTGTCTTTATCGCCATGATTAACTTTGACCAGTTTACCTTTTCCTGTTAAAGTGAAACACAACCACAGCAAAGTGCTGCCTCCACTATGTTTGATGGGGACGGTGTGTTGGGAGTGATGCTCAGTGTTTCCGCTATATGGAGCATCTTGGGTGAATTTTCAAAAGCTTTCAATTTTGTCAACATCTAAAAGCAACATTTGAATTGAGATTAATTTCTCAGTGGGGGCCGATTTGCTAATTAGTTGGTTACACTGGATTTTAGTCAGAGGTATCATAGAAAAGGGGCCTAGATAAAAGTGCATGTCAAAATTTTAGGATTTGCTTGTAAACAATTTGTAAAACCATGCATCTGTTCCATCTACTTCTGATCGCCTGTGACATTAAATCCCAATCATTTAAGTTTGTGGTTGTTCTGAGACAAAATGAACAGTTACAGTTAAAGTAGTTTGTAGATTTTACTTTGTGTCATATATAATAAAATCATGTGTAAAGAAAAACGCTACAACAAACTGCAGTTAAAAATGACCAGTAACAAAAATGCCTCAAGGTTTTACAGCCTGCAGAGCCAGTGATGCACTCTGTCTTTTACCTTCAGGTTAACTGGATGCAAAGTACAGGCGTCATAGAGAACACTATGAAAATGAAGAAATCTGTTTCTTTTTAGAAGGAGGATTCTCTCTACTCACTGTGTTTGGCATATGAACAGGGTCCATGTATCCTTGAACGTCGTCGTAACTGGACTGCATACTTATAATGTCATCAATAACCTCCTCCATCTGCAAAAAAAGAAAAAACTTAGAGCAAATGTCATTTCAAGACAATTCAGAAGACCAGTGGATCCAGTTTCAATACAGAAATAAGTTACCAAGTCCAAGTCTGTAAAAGAAGTTTAAAGATCCTTGTTTATTAATTCTAGAAGAAATTTTCTGTAAATAATATTGAAATATTTAGCCAATAAAACCACTGGCCCATTTTTCTATATTTATTTTTCTTACATTTTAAAACCCCTAAAAGCATTTAGAGAGCTAAATGAGAGCATTTACTCTCTGCGGCAGTGTAGAGTAATTTTTCCTCTTTGAAAGAAAAAAAAAAGAGGAATTGCAGAGTTGAAGGCAGAGTGTTGGTCAAAGTCTCCCAGGTTCAAAGGCCCCAACGTTCTGCTGTTCCTCTGTCACTTGTTAAGCTGTAATTACAGCAGGAAGGCCATTATGGAGCATTTAAATTCCACTAATTGCCTCTCTCAGTTAGTCACCACTTTCTTCCAACTCACCTACTGTTCCTTTGCAAAGTGCTGCTCCTGCCCACCAGAGTACAATTAAAACATTATGATGCGTTCATAAAAACTGGAGATCATGTCGCTTCTGGGCTAATTTTCAACCCTCGTAATTTTATATATTGGCATAATTAAGTTATATATTTGTGTTGGGTCCTTGCAAACTGAGCTTTAAAAGAAGACCATGAACCTAATGTTTATGGGTCTATGTTTATTGCGCAGTCTGCCCAGCACGCTTGCAGTTGCCTACCTCCTTCTCGTGGCTAGAGCCAATGTTGAGCATGGCCATGGGGCTGTTGGGGGCGCTGTTGCCAGGCATGAACTGCTCCTTACGCATGTGTGGGGAGTGGAGCGGTGGAGGTGCAGATGCCGAACCCCCCGAAGGTCCCATGTTTGTGGGAGGAGATGGTGGCATAATCCCTGCCACTGCATGAACCGTCTGGAGACACAAAGAGGAAAAAAAGGTGAAGGTGAACTGAGGATGCCTCAAACTAGTCACTGAGACTAGGTTCTGTCTTTCTATGTATTGGATATAAATGAGAGATACAGTACTTTGCAAAAATATTCATGTGTCTTGGAACTTTCTCATATTTTGTCACATTAAATTTTTTGACATGACATTACATAAATTCGGTCAGCATTTTATGTGACAGACCAACACATAGTGTAGTTGAAGAGGAAAAATAACACATAGATTTGTTAGAAAATAAAGCTATCTGTGGTAGCAAACTGTGTGACTAACATAACCTGAACACACCATTCCCACGGTAACATTTGGGGGTGGCAGCATCATGCTACTTTTTTTTCATTATGATTATTTTGGTTCACAACTAAAGCTTATTACAAGGCGTTCCTAGAAGAAAACATATTAGAAGCTGCAAAGACTAGAGATTAGGACAGAGGCTCACCTTCCAACAACACAAAAACCCTAAATTAGATGAGCAAATCTGGTAGAGACATACCTAAAAGACATTGTGTGCCGTCACCGAAGTAAAAGGTGGTTCTGAAAATAACTGACTCAAGCAGAAATAAATTCATGCACACACAATACTTTTCATACTGTTATTAGTAAAAGTCATTACAAACTATCATTTTTCTTTTGTTCCACTTCACAGCCACATACTACTTTATGTTTTTCTATTATATACATACCAGTAAAGTACATGTGAAAACGCTTAATACTTTTGCAAGGCACTCTGTACAGCAGAGCGTTCGACAAATACCTGTTTGTTAGCATAGGTGGTTGAGAGATATTCTTTCACTTGTTGTCTCCGTGACTGACGGATGTGATAGTCTGTTGGATTTTCAAGGTGGGTTTGCACCTGTGTGAAGTAAAAACATAATAATTCAGTTTAATCATTAAGCAAATTTGACTTCTTTCATTGCTTCAAAACTGAAAATGAAAATCTTAGCGGTAATAACACAGACGTATACTCATATAAATCAGTTTGAAAATTATCCCTATATTGTTCATAAAAGCCAGTTGGCTCAGAATGGTTTACCATTAACATTTAAATTCATGTTTAGGCCACTTTTTATCTTAGTGATGTGATGGCACAGGATACATAGCAGCATTAAATCAGTGATGGCTACAGAGGCAAAGCTGAACAAAATCCCCAAGTGTGGCTCCACAGAGTCATGAGCTGGCCTCATTCCTTCAGATCAAAGGCCAGAGCTGAGGAGGGAGCTGCCCCCTGCTTCTTTTATCCACTTTAATAGCTAAAAGCTGGGTTATATTAGAATAACCACAAACATTTCAGTAAATAGATGCTTCTGCTATTTTCGATAGATGTTTTACAACTCCCTTGTCAAAGACATTACTGTTGCTGGATCTCCTTTTATCTGCTACCCACTTCTACGCAACTCTACATACGAATATTTTTTTTATTGGTACATTAACGTGTTATGTACTGCAAATACACTCCAACCTTACTCCCTTTTATTTATTTTCTCACTTCAAATAACATTTGGTCAGGCTTTTACATGCACCAATCTTTGGCAGGAATTTCATATTAACTTTGGGCATTTAGTGAATGCATTTCAACTGCACTGAACAGTCGGGCTGAGTGCCCGACTGTTCATGCTGGACTAATAATAAAGGAAACTTCAAAAGTTTATTTTAGAAACAAGAGCCAAGTGCCCAAGTTTGAACTTAATGTGTATTTTCTCTGATTGACACATTGAAACATTAGTGGAGGTGTATGTAGATATTTTATCATAAATATAATGTTTAGCCTGAGGCCCACTTAATATTTTATAGCTATTAACAAGTGCCATTTATAGGGGCAGTATTATATAAAATTGACTTTTTTTTAGCTTTACTTTGTGTTATAAAATTATTTCCTCATCAAAATCTTACCTATAGTGGTGCCTTGATTCGTTCATGCATGTTTGAGAAATCCTTTAATCTCCCCTAGCAACCATTCAGGGGTCAAATTTACACAATAACTCCAAAGCCCCTTAACCTGGTGGTGCCAATTTCTGAATGGGCCCAACCTTTGTTTATTTTAAATATACTTTAGGCTCAAAATGCAGCAAGTGGCAGGAAGCAAAGTAATTTAAATGGGTGCTCCCATTTCTACTAAGAATGGTCAAGGGTAATAAAATAATGTCAAGACTTTGTTGATGGTTACAAAAGTATCTGATTTCTCACAACATTCTTAGGGGCTGTGATCAAAACATTTGTAGGAATGTATGCATTTTTGTGCTCGTATGTAAAATTTTGGCCTTTCTGTAGAAATGCCACAGTACATTTAAACTTGTGCACCCAATTCTTATTTTCAGTGATCACTGAATTTATAGGCTCTATAATCATTTTGCCTTGGAAGAAAATGGTTTAAACGCATCATTAAAAGCCTAAATCAATAAGACATTCCTGTTGATTATCAGAGTGTTTGCAAACCTATGACCTGAACAGTACACAGATGCACTGAAGTTGAGTCTGCGTACATAAACTGATGATGGACTTCTGGAAGGAATGGTTAAGTAAAGACATAGCTGGACGGGAAAGAACAGCATTAGAAATAAAGTTCATTCCTCTGAAGTTTTAAATAGAATGATTGACAAGCACACAAAACTCTATGAAGTAATTTCTTTAACAACAACTACCATGAAATTTGTCTTTGCTGGTTATTGCATAACCTTGCTGACAAAAGGACAATGAACACAAAAGATTACATTCCTGTCTCTCAGCTCCTCACCTTGCCGGAGGAACAAAAATCCACGTTGATAAACAGATACAATAAAAAAAACATCTAGCAGTGAGGACGAGCAACAGGACCGACTATTTAGTTCTGACAGCTTGGCCCAGCAGGCTGCGCAGTACTGGAACTGACAAACTCCAAAGAAATGTGCTGCAGGAGGTATGACAGCCTCAGAGGGCCTGACAGACAAGAGAGCTTCCTTTATCTACAACAGGAAAAATGCAGGTTTCATAAACACCATTCCATTCAACCACACACACATAAGCAGGCAAAGTAAACAGTCAATACAATACAGGCATGTTGCCCCACACTGTTAAGGCTGCGTGGGTGCTGGAAAGATATACAGTTACAACGAGGACAAAAAAACAAAGCATCTGAAGGAGTGTTGCACACTAACACAGATAAGGACAAACACAGGCATCTGTGGAATCAGGCAAAATGTCACTTTGCTTTATCAGTCCCTGATAAAGCAAAGTGCTATCTGCATCTGCATCACCCATATCTGGCCTATCACAAAACATGTCAAAAGTCTGTTATCTCCCCATTCTTTCTTCTTACATGATCATTGCTCCCCTTTATTCTTCTTTTTTTCCTCCTTTCTCAAACCTGTCTCTGAGTCCTGGCTACACAGCAGAGTTCCTGGTCAGAATGCTCAATGGAAACTTCCTATGTGCCGATCTGTCACAGCATTCAGCCATGATTAAATCCTCTGAAACAAGACTGTCGGTACTATCTGTTTAGTGATTTTTCTTTTGTAATGTTGTATTCGGGCTGGTTACACAAAACCCAATGAGTTATACCCAATTCTAAAAACAGGTCGTGGAAGGAGAGAGTAGAAATTCTGTTCAGAGTAAAATGATCAAACCACAGATCTGTGTTAGTTTTTCACTTTCCCTGCCTTTTTTTTTAAGTCAAGATAAAAAGTAGTCTTATGCATTTTCACAAAAGCAAAAATTAAATCCAGCCACAACTTCATGAAAAGACATGCACAAATAATTTTACTGATTCTGTGTGCAATTTCTCCAGTAGATAAGTAAAACATTTTCCATTTTTTTAAAAAGCAGAATTTCATCAAACAATAAATCAATAGATATTTCCCCATCTACAGAACAATATGTTCTAAGGTTTTTTGAGCACTGAACATAAAAACAGCGGGTTGGTAACAATCACTGACTGTGGCCTCACTGACCTTCAGAACCTCCACAGGAACTTGCATGCTTTGGTACTGCTGTGGGGTGCTGATAGCTGGAGTAGGTGCAGGTGGTCCAGCCATGTGTTGCTGCATGTATTGCATCGCCGCATTCTGCTGCTGCTGCCGCTCACGCTGCTCCTCCTGCTGCAGCTGGTCTCGCATCAGCTGCATGCAAACAAACACAAACATCTCAGAATGCTTAAGAAAACCAAGAGTAGAGCAAGGTATTATAAAATTATGGAAAAATTAAATATTTACATCAGAAAAAATAGTCAGCTTTATATATACAGTATATATATATAAAAAAAAACTAAACGATTGACTAAATATACAGTGCCTTGTGGAAGTATTTAAACCCATTGAACTCTTACACATTTTGTAGCATAAACATTAATGTATTTTATTGGGATTTTATCTGATAGATCAACACAAAGGAGCATGAAATTCTGAAGTGAAGGGAAAATGATACCTGGTTTTCAAATTATTCAACAACAAAATCTGATTAATTGTGTTGCATTTAGGGGACTTTGATACCCCTAAACAAAATTCAGTGGAACTAATTACCTTCAAAGTCATCTAACTAATTAATGGTTAGATGACTACATGCAAAAGCTGTAATAATACAGCTTTTATAATAATACAGCTTTTGCATGTGGGCTCAGGTGAAAGAATTTGTTGACAGGACAACTCTGAGGCGTTCAGTCCACAAATCTAATAGAGTGCCATTGATCAGATCATACCAAAAATTTTACTGTATAACCTTTGTGATAGAAAACTAACACCAGGCATCACCTTGAATGGAATATCCCCAATGTAAAACTTGTGTCATGCTCAGGGGAGGTTTATTGTTAGATACATAGAAGCTGATTAGGATTGAGGGGAAGTTTGATGAAGCTTTGTGGTCATTATAGAAAAAAAAATCTCTTTTGGGCATTAGAAAACTTCTGATTGGTGGTTATTTATTTATTTATTTATTTATTTATTTATTTATTTATTTTACAAAGGTGTATGCACATAGCTACTGTTCAATTAAGAATAATGAAATTGTTAAGAGGAATTTCTTAATTAAATTTAGGATGAGGACAGCAACCAAATATACTGGCAATCGCTAAAGGGGAACTTTCTGAATGCTTGAACAAATCTGTGTTTTACCTGCATTCGCAGCCCGATGCGTGAGGCCATCGCTGGGGGCCGAGGCGGCAGGGGAGGGCGACCCGACGTTAATGCACCACAGTCCAGCCCGAGAGGTAGAGGTATCTGTGCAGGAGATAAAAAAAGGAGGATGAAATCAAAGAGGGAAAAAAGACAGAGGCAGTGGAACTTTTCAGAATTTTGCAAAATGTAGAGAACCCAATAAGAATTTACAAGACATACAACCACTAGCTGATTATCTTCAGTCAACTGGGTTTCATGTGAAACAGGCTGTTTTATCAGAAATGTATAAAGAAATTGGCTGCAGTGGGCAATCATCCAATTTTTGATCTGTTCTAAACAATGATCAGCCAATAAGAAACTAAAATACAATCCCTTTTCAAGTCAGGAAATTCACCACAAATAAGCACTTTCAGGCCTTACCGGTGAGAATCTTCATTGTCGAAGTTAGTACTACATAAAACATTAGACGGTTTTCTATCAGCTGTTCATTGATGACATGTTTACAAATGAAGTTGGAGGAAGTACAAAAGTTGCAGGAAGCTTTGCGAAAGTAAACAGTATATTACAGAAAAGTCGCTAAAAAATATAATTCTACCTGTCATTCAACATGATGGATTTGGAAACGTCCCCAGTCTTTTGGGATTCTGAGTTAAAGTAAAGGTCTACATAGTCGAAAAGGGAATCACTGCAAGCAAAATCTTTTTGTAATTTCTGACCAGGTTTTATATGCGTCCACTGAATTTTGACAATTCATCTTGGGTAATAAGCTCAAAGTCTTAGAGGGTGGAATGCCTCCTTGCTATCACCTTTATCTTTAGTCCACTACCAGATATTCTTTGTTAGATTCAAGTTGGGACTCTAAGACTCCCCCTAACATTTTTTAATGTTACCTCCAGCAAGAAAAAACATGTTGGTAAAAACCTTAAATGCAAACATGGCAGGAGTATGAATACTTTTAACTGTGTAAACACGTCACTCTAGTATTTTACTATTTTTAGGTAAAGATGCAGAAAGAGGGAACTTGGCAGCCTCGTTTTGCTTTAACTGAGAAATAACTCTTGCTCTGGTTTAACTGACAAATAACTCTGATTTACAATATATATTTAATTCTTAAAATTGTTCAAACATTTTAGCTCAAATATTTTGTTTTATTTGTAGTGTTATTTATGGTTCTTAAAAATCATGAGTTATAAGTAATGTAAACACATCAGCATTGAAGTTTCCTTCCTAACTATCTGTTGCATTTTATCCTGCTTATTATTATGAAATCTATATTGTAAATCAAAGAGTGCACAATAAATATTGTTAAATAAATAGTGAGGGAAAACTATACATGCTATCCTATTTTTTACAACAAATCCTATTAAAAAATGATTATATTGGTATTATATAATTACCTATAATCAGACTGACTGTTTAGTTGAGTTCCTGGATAATCTGATTTCACACAGAGAAAATATCTCATGTGAATGCAATTATCCGTTATTTGTTTCTCGGTAATGAAAGCAGAAATTGGTAGGTATTATATATAAATATCATCTTTTAATATTCTAGCTAAAAAGTATAAAGCATGCTGCATGTTATGCCTACAAGTGTTTTCCAATTATTTTCTTTTCAACCAAATCAGTAGAGGACAAAACAAAACAAAACAAATGTGCACATAAGTATAATGACCTAAAAAAGGAAGCACCATTTCCAAAGCAAACATCTTTACATTCACTCTATAAGAGACATTAACCACCAAGAAGACTTCCTCTATCATGTTGAGGAGGTCATGTGGAAGTCATGTTATCCTGTTGTCCCTGTGAGATCATGTGAGTTAAAGGCCAGGGGAACACCCATCACCCCCTGGCTACATCTCCTCCTCTTTACTCGCATGCACACATTACCAAAACATTCAGAGGGGAGTCCCAGCGCAGATAGTTCCCCTTCTGCAATGACTTGTGTTAATCTGTGCATGACTAAGCCCGCCTGGACCCAAAAGCATAATGAAAAGAGAGCCTGCCCTCTGCTCCGTTCAGCTGCTGATGCAGCATGTGCGGGGGAATGATAGACAGCACGGCTTCAGTCAGAATCCGATTCATCGGATCTTTCATCAAAAACGCTGTCTGTATATGGTCATAAAGAGAGAATGACCCAGAGAGAAAGACAGACAGAGAGAGAAAAGCTCATTGTGCGTGAGGTACAATAAGAAGGACAGCTCCTATTGAGAAGGACTGAAGCCGCCTGTTGTCCAAAGTGTACATTTCAGCACCCGAGGGGGCACACACTGCCCGCTTTGTGCCAGTTAGAAGGCCTACATGAATAACACACACCCATGCAGAGATAAGACATTGATACGCACAGGCATTCCAACACAAACTTGGACCAGAACGTGGATTTCAGCAAACAATAACTTTGCACTCATAGCTCCATACTCCAAGGAAGTGATTTAATCTAATACTAATGAGAATTTCTCCTTACATCTGGACTCCCACCCCTGTAAAGTTAACTGTGAGTGTCCACATCATTGTAACTATGCAGAAACAAGTCTGCATGTAAACACACGCAATAGGTGAAATGTTTATAGTTCTTTAGGTGTGTCAAAAAATTAACTTAAAGATCTTTAATTTTATGACTGAACCTGCATCTTAGAATAATAATTGTATGTTGCAAGGAAGAAGCGGGGATAATAGCATCATTATTTTATTGATGCTATATAGCATCAATAAAATAAACATTCTCAATTTCACTTTATAGATCTAAGCTACTTTGTTCTGTATTTGTCCTGCTAAACAAAAAAGACTGACCAAACTCTCCTAAACCTCGGATTTTTACTTAAAATATACACAAATAAGTTTCAAACTCAAACATGATGACACTGAACACAAAATCAGCAATGAGGGCTTTATTCATTACCCACCAAGAACCAAACTGCTGCCATGTGACTTAATCATCTCACAGAAAAACCCAGACACCATATGTGGCACTCAATGCATAATGACTCAATGGAGAGGTGTAAATTAAAGGTAGCATATACAGAACCTTACTTTTTCTCTAAAAATTAAAGACTTCAAATTGAGCTGGCTAGCATGGGTAGAAGTAGAGGCACAGGTAATAAATAGCTAATGTACATAGTACCTCAGATCTTGAAGCTCATGGAGTGATGGAAACATGATGATAAAGAAAAGTGCATGAAAAATTTTGGTCAATCATAATTTCTATCTTTGTCATAATTTTTAACAATAGTATCACAGTTAAATATTTTTCTGATATCTTGCAGCCCTTACAGGAGACGTGTTATTTATGTCCTTTCTCTGTCATTGATTCTAATGTTAAGCCTGATCAGTGTATAGGAGTTATGAGCCCAGATCATTATTTCAGTCTTGTACATATGTACAGGATCAGTCTCTAAACATTGCTGAACTGAATATAGGTTTTAAATACCTTTAGCATCACATTCAGTGGTGATGAAGCTAAGAGCTCTTAAGTCAAAGATTCATCTTATCTATTAGTGCCGAGTTTCCTGAAGTACTGCAAGGAATGAAAACCACAGACCTTGTCATCCTGATTCTTCCCCTTGCATGTGACCTTTCACAATCAACTTTTCAATTTCCAGTTCAATCATTTCTCACTTAATAATTTCAATTCACTATGACACAGTGTAAACAAGATGTAGCAGAATTAGAACGAGGGGATCCCCATTCACTAGATAAGAAAAACATTGTGAAGTATAACTCTAAGGCGCTGTGGGGTCACCAGAAGTTGTTGGAAGCAAAAACCAAAATGGAAATTGGAGTTCTAGTGAACTGCTTGGCAGCTTGGACCCAGTTTTGAGAACACTCGACCAGTTCCAATTCAATTTAAAGTTGTCTAAACATTTCACAAACAAAAGGAACGTTTGTGAAATGTTTCTATTTTTTATGAGGACAAAATTAGCCAGTAAGGGAGAAAAAACAACATGTCACATGACAAATCAAAGATGAAACAAGCCAATTTAGCACAATGTAAAAACCAGTGTGCATGCTAAAAATGATTATACAAAGAATAAAAATAGTCAGAAAATTAAACATTGCTTCCATACTGATCTAGACCTGGAAAGCGATGATAGCAAATTCCAGACTTTCTCAGATTTATGGTAGGATGACCTCAAGAGATCTCTTATCCATGGTGCTAATTTATTTTATGAATAAAATTGCTGCTGGAGGCAGAGTGTACAATGTTTGCATATTAAAGCATCTCTCCCCAACAAACCTGCATCATACAACATCCAGCTCCCACTATGACTCAGCCATGAGGCATACTGTATTACACTTAACATGCATAGTTTCGATGCAGCTTCCTAATATCATACGGAGACTCACTACTACCAGACTGCATGATCCCATACATGGGCTCTCCCGCTGCCTGACAACCACTGGGGACATTTGTGACGCAGTCGTAGCACACAGCAGCTATTGTGTGTCCAGTGCTGTAATGTCATGGCCTCCTTCACTTCAAACGCTGACAGCCAGTAGGAGGATGCAGAGCGGAGGAAGCCCAGGTCAGAGGCCAGCTATGGATTGTGCCATATGTTAGTCACGGACACACTGAATAGGCAACAAATACAGAAAGCACCACTTTAGGTATGTTGCGTGATGACAGCCTAACTTTTTCAGCAAAATGTACATGATCATAAACTCAAAAGTTCACACACACAGACACAAACCCACACACAGAGGAAGTATGAGGCCATGGCACCTGTGCTTAGAGACATGGTGTTAATTTGTGGAAAGGGTATTTTTAGATGCGACTGTCCAGTGCCAAAAGAGGCCTCTTTGACAGCCAGCACTTAAAAGTAGGATACATACACACACATTATCCCCCTTAAACAATGCATATGCACTCTGAGTTAGTAAAGTGTGCAGCCTGAAATGCAGGAAAAAACATTTAAAAAGCATTCAATGGTAATTTAAGAATAATATTTTAAGAAAGAGACTTTGAATTTAAGTTTAAACAGAAGGAAATCCTCTAAAGTTATATAAATATCTTCAGAGAATAGTAGATCAAACCTAAGCAGTGCATCCACTGGAATATATTGAGAATTTAAATCAACAAAGTCTAAGTCTGTGTTTGAGTTCCTGTTTTATTATGCAGTGCGATGATGCAGTCCTCATACCAGTTACCACTGACCTTGATTTGCCCCCAGCACCATTTACACCTCTGGCAGATTTAGGTTACAGAAATCTTTTAATTTTACAAACATATTTCTTCAACTGGAGGTGATGTTAACGTTTTGTAGCAGCCCAGCCAGACTCCTGTCTTAGATCTGATAGAGAATATGTGGAGGGAGCTAAATGTCAGGGTGATAAGCTTGAAGGCCTTCTGTTCTCAAAACGTTGAAGCCCATCACTAAATACGCAGTCAAAACACTAGTGGGCCCTTGCAAACAGCCATTTTTTCATTGATCCTCCTTTTATACTTACTATCTTTTGGGATATGTCTGTCTCATTTTCTGTCAGAAACAAAGTTCTTGGTTAAATGAACATATTTTCTTTAGCTTTTTAGGCTAACCTGTAACCTAAAGATTATTAATTAATCCACCATTCAAGTCCATTCTAAATTTACCAGATAATACTTCAGTTACTGCTTTTCTCTTGACATTTCTAATAACAGAAACAGAAATGTAAATGAGCACAACAGTAATTCAAGTGTAGTGAAACAAAGCCTTGGAGTACATTCATTGAGACTATTTTTGTGAAAGAAAATCCTCTCTTATCTTTAAACCAAGCTGTAATTATTATCTTTGATATAGTTTTGGTCTGTATATGTCAAAACGTTTTCTCAGCATAACAATCACTGACGAACAAAACATTTCTGCACTAAGTTGCCTGTCTGCCTGCTCTGAAGACTAAAATAACTCTTTGCTCTCTGTTCTCCTTTTCAGGAACACCCTGTTCCCTTGAGGCTTGGTGGATCTTTTATTTTTATTTTTTTTTACATGCATGTGTGTATTCACATGCATCTGTGTGTGTCTTTGCATGGTTCGGTGGGCAGGACGGTATGAATCTAAGGGTAGGCTTGCATGGGTAATCCCTCTCTAGAGCGGTTTGGGTACAGCACATGTCAACTGGACTATCAACTTGCAATAAATGCAACTAAAATAGACGTAGTAAGCAGAGATACAAATGGAAGTGTGACATTGTGGTCCCGATATTACCCTAACACAAGAAGAAGCCAAGCTAATTTGTCAGGCTGGCAGAGAGATGCGATCAATTTCACATGCTGTCAAGTCAAATCCAGCAGGTGGACTTCTTTGATGGCCTATTTAAACATTAAAAAGTACACAGACAAATAAACAGTTACCTGTTTTAGAGGAAAAGAGTTCACGAAGAGGTGTACACCGTGTTTACGCAGCTCGCTACATGTCTAGTTGCTGCAGAATGATGGTCAAGGGAAATCACGAAGCAAGCAGAGATGGAGACAGGTGGTGAAAGTCCGACAGGAGAGAGAGAAAAACAGAACAACATGTAAAGATGGAAAACCAGTGACTGGTGATGAAACATAAAAACAGCCAAAAATGGTAAATCAGCAGCTGTAGATAAAAAATAAATTAGGTTTGATCTAATAAAAGTAGAAAATAAAACAGCATAGACAGTAAAGTTTTAAAGAAGGGGAAACTGCAGGTGTGAGTTAAACACTTTAAATAGCTTACAAGTGAAGAATTTCCACAGCGGAAGCAAAGGAAGCAGCAGACCGTGATAAAAGCATGAACATGTAGGCAGTTGGCACAATGAGATTCTCATTGTGTATATCAAGACAAACATTTTAGCACTTTTAGCTTTCATAAAAAAAAACATTTATTAATACTTACATTAAATTAGCACAATATATTGATTATCAAAGTTGGAAAGATGGTATTTATGGCATATTTTTTTTGGTCATTTTCATTTTTATTGATGGAGTTAAAGCGGTAGTGTTATTTGAAATAAACTTTTTTGAGCTTTACATTATGTCATAAAGTTTTCCCCTCATCAAAAACAAACCCAGAGCTTTGCTTTGATTCTTTCATGCGTGACTGAGAAATCCCTTCATCTCCTGTGGCAACCATTCAACAGTGCAAAACAGTTTGTGGGACTGAGGACGAAGATCGGAGCTGCTGCATTACAGAGCACCCCTCCTCCATGACTCCCTCACTAGCCAGCATCAAATAATAAGCACCAGGTGGAACTGCACATCAGCTGAGTTCATTATACGAGCTACTTCACAGTGCAATGCTAATAAAAACACTGTTAATAGAGGAGCAATGTTGTGATGACTTCCTGAAGGCAGTGTATTGGAAAGAGCATCACTTTCTTAAAGAGACAGAGGCCCAATTTCAAGGTGTTAAATTTGTCAAATTTCTTTTAAGTCATATTTGATATATGCAGCTTTTTCAAAATAACTGAAGAAAACATAAGTTACTTGATTGTGCTACAGAATGGCATTATGTGGATGGAAAACACATAATAATGATCCTTTGAACTAAAAAAGTATAAACACCTGCTAAATTCAGAATTAGATTCAAAAGCCTATTTTACAGAATTTTGTTATGCATAATTGTAATGGGTTCCATACCATGACTAGCTTTTATCAAAACAGTTTAATTTGTCTTTCTTGTAAAAAAAAAAAAAAAAAGGTTTAATCTGATTTTACTCTGTATATTCAAGCCTGCTGTGAAAAGTTGTTGCAAGATTATTTATAAATATTGTAATGTAATTAATTGTATTTGAATAGATGTTTTGACGACACATTTTAAGAAAGTAACCT
Organism: Xiphophorus maculatus; assembly: GCF_002775205.1. Taxonomy (NCBI): domain Eukaryota; kingdom Metazoa; phylum Chordata; class Actinopteri; order Cyprinodontiformes; family Poeciliidae; genus Xiphophorus; species Xiphophorus maculatus. Next base: position 22,873,928 of record NC_036462.1, read on the forward strand.
ATTTGATCACACCTTTCTGAGTTCCCTAATTTCTGAGACCCTGACACACACTCCAGCCGGTTAGGTGGCGGTAACTTAGAGTTCAAACAGCTACTGGAAAGATTCACAGCAACAAAAAGACAATTTAGTGAAAATTATGAAGACAAGATTGCATAGCTTGTGGAGCAGAAGGTTTCAGCATCGCATCCATACAATACATGTTGGTGTGAGCACAGACTCCAGCGATAAATGATCAACAGCAGCCCACAACATACAGGATAACAGGTTTCAGAGCCAAAACAAGTAAGCCTAAGTCTGAGTTGAGTTGAAAAGATGTGATTATCCAAGATTAATAAAGAGACCCCTAATCGACCACACACAGACTAGATTTTACAAACTACAGGGTAAACATTGCTGCAAAGCATTACCTTTTTAAAAGATATTTTAGATCATAAAAGAGAAAAATACATGAAAAAGATGTTTGTTACAGTATTTGTTCTGTGCACCAAGAGGAACACAAAGACTGATTGGGTAACAGAAAGTTGCCATTTCTTTTATTCATTTGAACTTTTATCTCTACCTGCCATAAAATATGTAGGGCTTAGAAATGTAAGGAATCAATTGGAAGACTAAGGTACAGAGTTAGTAATGCAAACTGTTCTTACTGTTAATACAAGTTTAGTGAAGATGACAATAAATGCATCACATGATCACCCTGAGATCTTGTGTAAACAGAACTAAAGATATGGCAAAAAACAAATATGCAGCACTATAGTTAGTGGATGGATGCAGAGCCACTGGATGCAGGATGCTGGGGAAGATGGAGTCGGTAGCCATCATTCATTAACAGGTGGGGTAATCCCTGGGAAGATCTCTAGTCCATCACAAGGGCCTAAAAATCCAGCATTAACTAAAGCACTGCTCAGTAAGAGATTGAATGCATCGTTATCATCAATAAATACCACAATGCATCACTTCCCTTTTCCTTCCATTAGTTTTCACAACTCCTAGTTTTGTTAGCTGTGAAGCAACTTCCCCTGCAGGCAGCCCAGGAGGGGGAAAAAAGTTTTATGTCATAACACGAGTTCAAGAACTGGATATTACTTTAAATCAAGATTCTTGTTGCACTGCACTAACAGTTCTTGAAATGATTCACTCTAACCAAACTGGTTATACACCAACTTTACTACTGTGCACTACATCAGCAAGTATGGAGTTTGTTGTTGCTAAACATGTACAAACAGGTATTGAAACTGACGAGATACACTACTGCTCCTAAAGCAACGTATGGAGGACATTTAAGTGTGGCTCAAGCTGCTTAGGTTAATGTCACATAGAAACATCTGCACAGGTCTTAAAGATGCAGCAAGTCTGGATTTTGTTTGATTCCGAACACTCATAGGAATCATCATAGTACTGTTGTTAGCAATTCAATAAAAACTGTTTGCTACTTGTTATATTTCAATAATGCATTTAAGTCTAAAAGCAGCATTGTATTGAAATCACTAAACAAAATGTGTTCAAATATTTCCAGAGACTCTTACCAGCAATTCTCCTACTATCCCAAAGACAACATAGTGAATCCAGGTGAAGTCTGATCCTCCACGCTTTGCTGTTTGAAACTGACAACTGATTGCTTCCTTGACCCAGCTTTTGCTTACAGCGCGTGAAGCCACTCCCCTCCCCGATATACTGAGGCACTTACAGTGGGCTGAGTGCAGTCAGTATTAGTCACCTTCTTCTTCCTCTCTAACTGCACGGTCAGCTTCCAGCTCGTCCTCAGTCTCCCCCTCCTTCTTCCCCTAAATTAGTCGGAGTCTGGGCAAACAACAAGGACAGCGCTGTTTTCCAGTAAACTCATCTACCACTTTTTTCTTTTCGTGCTCAGTAAAGTGTAACTCCTCCTTCAGTGCAGCCCCTCTGAATCTCCCTCTGTCTCAAATCAGCATTTACATACAGCAACACTTACCCATGTGCGTGTAGAAGCACACGCATAAACATAAAGCCAATTCCTTATTTTACTAGGTCGCAGTGGAGTTTTACAGAACAATGCATCAGCATATTTACTTCTTTATTTGCACGCCCACATATTATCTTCCCATGCACACAAATATTCACACACAAATCTGTGAAAACAGATAGCAACTGAGAACTAATAGAGATTCACTTTTATTGCACTCTCCGTCAGGTCAATGTCAGTTATTCCAAAATGTGCTTTTTTACATTAATAAAAATAGGATCTCTTCATCAGACAATTTTTAATTAAAAAAAAAACAATCAGAATGCCATTTAAACATACTAGCAAAAATTATCAAAGCATATCTTAACAAATATATCTTACTTCTAATGTGTGTCATGGATTAAGGGATTATACAACTAAAAGAATACAGCTGTAATTAGCACAAGTCAGAAATTATGAAAAGAAATTAACAGAGCAAAAAGACTCAGAATAAAAACTTATTTTTGCCTTCTTTCTATGTTTTCATTAAAAATATCCAGAAATTATCTACAACAGAATCACAATGATATAAGAAAAATAAATGTAACTACATTTTTAGGTAATTATTCCATAAACATTGGAGAACATAGGAAGAATAATGATCTTTTTTTTTTGTTAAATATTTGATGTTTAGTATATACTGTATTTATTTGATCTAGAACAGAGTATGACTTTGTTTAGTCAACTGTTAAAGAAATAAACAGTTGACTAAACAACTGTTTAAATTTTATAAGAGACATTTTAAAGGGATGTTTTGGGTTTGCAGCTCTGAACAAATCTTAATAATTTGATATAATCTAATTGGACTGGGGCATTACCTGCTTTTGTTGTTTCTCATTTCTAGTAACTAATCAGTGGCATTTCACAGTAATCTACGCTCTCTTTCAATTTCCTTTACATCAAGACATGATGAAAATCATCTGCTTCTCACATGTCAATATCTGCCTCCAAAACACCATATCAAAAATGGAGAAGCAGTGTGTGTAAAATCAACAACAGCCTCTCAAGTTAATGATTAGAGTGATAAACCCAGGAATTTTACTCCAGCTACACCTTGTAAATGTTAATTGTTATATGAAGAACCAAACCTGAAATAACTGGCCTAATAAAGTAATTTCTGTGCCAATTATTGCATTCAAAACAACACAAAATGAGAACTTTAACAACTTATTCCATTATATATTGTAACATAAATTAATATTTGTTAATCATTTACAACAGTAGTTCAGTTTATTTTTTTATTATATTTTTATTCATTTCTAAAAAAAATTCTATTTATGTTGATCTATTTTTATATTTATATTTTGTATTGTTTTATTTATTTATTTCCTGACATTTTATTTTTCTTTTTTTTTTTACATATTCAGAATTTAATATTTTATCCACTATCACATTTAATTTTTTTTCTTTCTTTCTATATTCAGAGAATATCTAATATTTATTTATTATCACTATTTTTAATCATTAATTTATTTACTTTTCCTCTAATATTTTTTCTCTATGCTTTTTCTCTCCTCCAGATTTCTACTTTGTTTATTTTGCCGATTTATTTCTCCTATTTTTGTCATGTCCTGTTTTCTTTTTCCTTCTGACAGGATCTCCCTGAGATTGGCAGGGGGAGCCTGGTGGGCGGGGATTCTCTCCTATTGGTCAATCTCAAAGAACTAGAGATAAGTAGATGAAAATCATACAAGACAAATTCAAAGTTACAGAGAATGTTAACTAAGAGAATCCAGTTTTTTGTTAGTTACTGTTACACATTTAGTCTACAAAAAGACAATATATTATGCATTTTATTGTTTTTGTGCAGGTAGGTATTATTACAGGTAAAATGTCCTGATCACTAAAACCTTGACATTGGAATTTACAGTAAGGGTTTTAAAGACAGGTCAGACTATCAGTCAGGCCTCGCATTGTGAGTTTTATTGTAATTTGGAATAACCCTACAGTAAATATTTTTTGCTGTGCTTACATCCAACATCCCTCACATTAGGTTAACTCCACAGCTACTTTTCACAGCTAAGATTTGTTGAACTTTTTGATACTATCTGCTTTTTAGGAAAGCCTGCAAACCTGCTTAGTCATGGATATGACTAACCAGTTTCAATGACTGCTTAGAAGTATGATGAATGGCAAAAAAAGAAATATACAATCTATCCTTTAAAGAACAAAAAGGTAAAATAAAAAACAAGCCAGGTTATTTTTCTATAAACTAAACTAAATGTAAATACTAATTAAAATTAAAGTCAGTAAGAAAATAGCATATGTAAATCATGTTAAATTAAAGAGAAGCATATTTTATGTGTGCAAGAAATCAATTTAGTTACCACATCTACCTGCATTTGTTGCAGGTTGCCAGTGTGGGTGTGTATAGTAACATGTAGCATGTGAATGTAGCACAGAGGTGAAGCTGCTTTGATGGAGTTTTAAAACACGATACCTATCCCATAATTCCAGGTCCTTCCATTTACCCTCTGATCGCTCTTGTTGAATGAAGAAACACAAACCACCGCTGCTGTTCCTATCACAACGGAGGAGAACAGAGGCCAGCGTGGTTCAGCAGCACAGAACTGACAAGAACCCCTTGTTTGCACACAAAGAATTCAGCAGTGGGCTCGCTCCAGCTCTCTTAGAGCATACAGTGCATGTGCTGGCTTATTTTAGACTGGGAGGGGTTGGACCCCAAATGCTGCCAACGCATTGGTTGGAGAAGGCCGTGTTGCTGACCAGTCATAAGGGGAAAACGAGAGTTCAAGACCATCTTAAGGACTTCAACAACAGACTGTCAGAAACCCTAGATAAATTGAAACACATGTCTTAGAAAGAACTTATTTTCTACGAGTATCCCTCCTTTATCTCGTTGGGTTACCATGGTAACCTGGAACCAAGAAACAAACAAGATGTTTTAAGGGTCATTACTGTGGTTCTACTTTGTTTATGTCGTAGAACTGTGCTAATCTGAGGAAAACACTTTCTAGGGCTTTTTGCTCTATTTTTTTTACCTTTATTTTACCTGGATAAAAACCCATTTAGATTAGAAACCTCCTTTTCAAGGGAGTCCTGGCCAAGAGGCAGCAACAAATACAACACACAAAAAAAAATACACAGTTAAAAAATGTCAAGCCATAGAATCAGCCTTAAGAGCTTTTAGATGAATCCGCTGTAGTTGTCATGTTATTTGTATTACATTAAAAATGAACTGCAATACTTTTGTGTTGTTTTCAGGAGAAATCTATTTCACATATTTATATCACAAAGTTAGTGAATGAGCTAAAAAAAAAAAAACACTTGCGAGAGTGTCAGAGACGACAGACAACCTGCAAAAATAAACAATTCTTTTTTTAGGAATTAGGAAAAACACTGAGTAGACAATACCTTGAATTTTTAAAAAGGGCTTGAGCAGTAACAATCCAACCAGCCACACCACTTTTCTTTATGCATGAGTTAGAATCATCATATACGGGACAACTGAATGGAAGGCATTTGAGAGATGAGTTGAAAGATAAGGCACATACAGAGAAACAAACGTACAAAAAATTCTGAATAACACTGTTCGGTTTTCAAATCCTGTCACAATTCCTCTCATTCTCCAAATTCCTGGCACTTCTCTGTCCTATTTGTAAATTAGGCAGCATGTAGTCTCTCTCTCCTTGAGTTTGAAAAAAGAGAAAGCAAAGGGATTGGAAAGAGGCTGAGAGAGGAAGAGGTAATGAATGAAAGTGTGTGCAGAGTTTAAGGAGGTGAGGGATTATCAAGATGCTTATAAGAATGTTTACACAATCAAATTCTTTGGGAAGAAGAAGCATTTCATTTCCTTGTATATCAAAGTGTGTCGGCATGGTTGTTTGTCCTGTGTGTCTGTGCTGTCCTGCTGGCGATCAGTCCAGAATGAACCCATCAACAGATCGCCAACGTTCATCCTGGTGATCTGTCAGGTTTAGGATATTTGAAATAACCTAAAATATTTGATATTTCAAATATTTCAGGATGCAATGCACTCCAATAAGGTCTGAAGGACCTTCAAAACAAAACCTCTTTTCCTCATATTTTCTCATGTTGCTTTTCCTCATATTCATCCTCTGTTCCACAACAAACCAAAAAAATAAGTTAGTATCCCGGGAAAATAGAAGACTTGACATGTATGCTCAGAGTAAATGAGGTAAAATGAAACCAAATGGTTTCTAAAAGTTTACATATATTTGATCAGTATTCTGGATAAATGTCTTTTGAATTGCATGACATGGATAAAACCATTTGGACTCCTTCCACAAACATCTGAAAGGTTAACTGATACATTTGAGATAGTTGGAAGCACACTTATGGATGTTCTTTAAGGTCACACCTGAAATACAATGCTTTCTTGTTTAATACAATGGTAAAATCAAAAGAAATCAGCCAAGATATGAGGAAGAAAATTGTGCAGCTGCACAAGTCTGGTTCATTCTTGGAAGAACCCTTTACTTCAAAAGAAACAAGAGAGCGAGATTGCAGTTTGCAAATGCACACAGGGACAAAGATCTTCATTTCTGGACACATGCCCTGTAGTCCAATGGAACTAAAGTGAAACTGTTTTGTTACAGTTGGAGGAAGAACAGGGATGCTTTCAACATCCTGTGAAGTAGGAGGGTGGCAGTATCATGTCGTGAGATTATTTTGCTGCAAGGGGAACTGGTACACTTCATAAAATAGATGGCATCATGAGGAAAGAACATCATGTGGCAATATTGAAGCAATATCTAAAGACATCAGCCAGGAAGTAAAAGCTTGAGCACAGATTGGTCTTCCAAATGGAATATAACCCCAAGCAAACAGCCAAAGTGCTTATAAATTAGGTTAAGCACAAGAAAGTCAATGTTTTGATGTGGCAATCACAAAGTCCTGATGTCATTCCTATGGAGCAACTGTGGGAAGATCTGAAAATGCTCGTGCGAGAGAGGCGGTATACACTCGCACCAGTGTATACTGGTGAGGAATGGGGCAGAACTCCAGCAAACTATCCTGAGGAGTTTGTGGAAGGAAACCCAAAAGGTTTGACCCAAGCCATACAGATTAAACTTCAGACACTGAGGAAAAATGTGTTGTGTCTTTTTTATTCAGTGTATGAAAAAATTAAACTTTCAACTGTATATAGCATCCTGGAAATGGCATGTTCTCTTTTCCTTCCCATGAGCATCAGTGTCATGTAATTTTCAAAAAACTGAGAAACAAGAAGCCACTGATTGTAATAAAGTTTATTGACTCTATGTTCAATTAAAGAAACATGGAGTTTGAAAAATACTTGAATTCCATTTATTTTATAGAAAAAAAAACAATTTCTTAACACAACTGAAGGTTCGATTTTTCCTAAATTTTCAAAGACAGATTTTGCCGGATTAATTGTTTTTCCCAAACCCATGAAAAAACTGTGCTTAAGCTTGCTTCTTAATCAGCATTACTTCACTGTTTTTTTTATTTAGACAAACGTTTTAGGTTAAATTCATAATAATTCTGCTTTGGATTGCTCTAGGAAAAATATAGAGCCCAACATGACAGTTTGTGATCAGTAAAGCATTAATTTACTAAATTAAAAACAAAAATAGGAATTACAATGTTTTGTTTACCATCCAAACCAAGCCCAGTTCAAAAACCATTCGGTCTGGTTCAAAACCCAGAAGTAACAATCTAGAGGCCAAAAAAAGCATGAGATTTCCCTGTTTTTGATTTTATTTGAACAAGATAGAGAAGAAAATCAAAATAAATGTAAGGAGATAAAACATAACAGTGAAACTTGTTATAAAGTTCTGAGAGCTATGAAACTTCACAGTCACATCCGAATGATCCCCGCAGCTCATCCTAATAAGCAAATTGTCCAAATATTCACAGCTGGGCAGCAGCAGTACAAGGTTCACATAGATGACACAACCTTCTTATACAGAAAAGAGACAGACCTAGACTGTCACTACTGTCTGTTTCTGAAAAGAGGATATGAAACTGTGGAATGGAGATATGATGAGGAAGTGGAGTCATACACTCAGCACATGCTCTAAAATGGCCCACCCACACTCACCTCTGATCGATCATGGGTCATGTTGTCATATAGCACATGCCACGCTGTCATCCCCCTGGTTTTTAAGAAAAAGTCCAAGTTTTGCTGACAGGGTTGTTGTCGTTTGTTTTGCCTAATTGTGTGTCCCCAAGGGAACTCCAGATTACCACTAAGACAGTTCACAGTACACCTTTGCTTAGTCTAATCACAAAGCAGCAAGAAAACTGTTCACGTCACGGAAGATGTGTCCATATGGCAAACAGATGAAGCTGTGTTTACACACACCTGATGCTCTTTCACACTAGAGTACATCCACTGAACCAAGCAAACCTGCTTGTCTGTCTTAGCATTTGTGTGTGTGTGTGAGGGCGTGCACGCCCCTCTGCGGATATGGTGCGGGTCTCTGTTTACCTGAAGAAAATTAATCACTGACACTTTTAAGCAGGCAAACTCAATGAAGATGAGCTTTCATAAAAACAGCATTAAGACAGAAAATGTGCCTGTCAGGATGGAAGCATACTAACAACAAAATCCTGCTAAAAGAAAGAATGATCTTCATTGATATGATCACCTCTCATGTAATATTCCCATCCTCCTCTGTATTCTCTTTATGTCTGCTGGCCAGCTGGGCCGGTTGCAGCTGTGCAACTGGAAAGAGTACAAGTCCATCAGCTGTCGACACTGCTCTACATGCTCGCCTGTGACCTCTGACTTTGCTGACAGTCACCTCAAAGCCAAGTGTGTTTAAGATGCACACTTTTTTCCTGAAACCCTGGAAACATACCTGTTTTTAGATCAGAAAAATAGAAAGCTATTATGTGCAAAACAAGCCTATTAACACTATTTAACTATTAACTAGTATTAACTATTTAGAGAATGTCATTGTTCAGATTCAGAACAGCTTCTCTTGCTGCATGAAAAGTTCTGTTTTCAACAGAGATTATGACAAACTTTATGGATGATTTGTATGATCGACTGCTAAGAAAGCCACCCATTTGATCTAATGTGCATGCAAGTAATGAAGTGTTCTTGGATAGAGGATAGATTATTTACAGTTGTAAGAAGTACCGCATTATGCACAACCCCATAACAAGCTCAATGGCAACCTTTCTGAATCCAGCTGCACGTACTGGTCGGGTGCAACACTCGTTTTATCAAGACAACAGGAATAAGCCAGCTGCAAAACCTTTATGCAAATGTTGTAAATATCTAATGGCTGATAGATAAAGATTAGTTGCTGTAGAATTGGGATTCACTGATATTTGTAGTTATAGCTATCCTGGCTTGTACATCCAAAATTAAAAAACAAAGTATCATGATCAATTTTTGCATTAATAGCAATTTTAGTCTGTGTTTATTTCTTAGAAAATTAAGATACTAACATTTGCTCCTATGTTTACGAAAGATTGTCCACATTTCCTATTTAAGCATGCTTCATTGCAGATGGAAAGCAACCTTTTGATAATATACAGAGTTCTGCTGATTTCTTAGGGAGGCCAGGTGCTGTTCACCTTCCCAACATCGCTTGATCATCTGGGGGAAGAAAGGACTCTCCCTCTATCCTCCAAGCAGAAAACCATATATGACTATACATGACATGTCAAAAATTTACTTATTTGCTAGGATAAAGAGAATGTTGAATTTAAAAAGTCCAGGGACAATATAATACAGTTTAATTTGAGAGAACTTACCATTTGTTTTTATACATATTATATAAAGGTTTTTAGTTTTTTCTTCCCTCTGTGAAGCTTTTAAAATTGTCATTTTAATTTTAAAAAAGTAAAGTAAGAGGGTTTACATTTTTCATGCTGTAATGCCATTTTTATTATCATGTACATATTTTTTTTACCAAGCTCTATGATTTCATGAATAATTCTTGCATTTTACAGTCATTCCTATGATCATTATATAAACTCGCCCAGTGTAACATGATTAAGCTGTGCGAAAATAATCTAATTAAACTCATTTATTTACATGTGAAATTTCTGGATTTGTTACAGCTAAACTCTGAGCCAGTGCTGCTACGATGTGGGCCCATCTCTGTTATTTGGTTACATAACAGAGATATTTTCATTCATGGACTAAATAAAGAGCAAGCATTGGATACAGAGAGTAATGTCAGAGTTTTAAATTACTCTAATGCTGCAAAGTATACACAAGTTCCTAAGACTAGTGGGGTAAACAGGCTCTCTTCATTTGTGTGCTATTACTACTCAGTAATTGAACACAACCCCCAGCATTGAATTTCTGTCTGATTATTTTTTTTACATTTTGCAATGACAAAATGCTATGTGCTTAATTAGAAGTTTGATAGACAAACACAAGCAGAGCATAATTCTGAAGTGGAAAGTAAAGGATATATGGTAGAGAATACTGTTAGAAATAAAACTCCTACCCATGTGGTGTGCATTCATAATATATTCAACTTCCATAATTTAATCGTTTGCCAAACTATCCTTTGTAGCAAATGTAGCTGTAAGTCTCTATCAACTTTGCCCAACTAGAGACACAAGAGTGTGTCCATTCCTCTTGACAACAGCTCAAATTCAGCTAGATTCAATGTTAGCTGGATACCTGTGTAGCATTAGACTTGACCATTAAAACACATAAATGTGCATTGACCTATACTCATTGTTCTGCAGGCAGGTGAACCTTCACCCCAGTTCCAAAATTTCTCCAGCCCTTAAAATTTCCTTTCAGAAAGGCCTTCCAAATATCTGCATCCATGCTACAATCAACAGCAACCAGTTTCCCTGTCTTGGTTTAAGAAAACCCTCCACACAGCAGGTCAGGTGACTTCTAAGAGCAATTGGTTACAATGGATTTCACTTGGAGGAATCAGGTTCATAAGGAATTAGTTATTTTTCAAAACACCGCATCATTTTAAGCAAGCTCACTGAGACAGTTAAACCCTGATCACTGCAGATTATGCTGCTCTGTGCAGCACAACATGTCTGATGACAGAGGTCAGACACACAGAGGTGAAAGATCAGAGTGAGACCTAATGCCACTTTGCTGTTACAATGCAAGTGGCATGCAAGCTGAGAAGGCAAGAATTCACCACAATGGAGGGAAAAAGCAAAAAACAAAGACATATGAAGAAATCTATTTCAAAGTAAGATGCTTATTCACTGAAAGATAACAAATAAAGCGAGCTTGACATATGCTGGCTGATCTCAAATATTAACAATGCCTTAACAGGCATAACCCCACGATATACACTCAATAAAACACACAGAGACTTCGAATAAATTCTGGCCAACAAAGGAGTGCATCTAGTCAGCAGTGCCTTCGTTATTTCTGTGTTGGCGCCATGCAGGACTGTCAGGCAAAGGGCTTGAATAAGCAGCAGAGCATTACACACTGTACAGTTTGCAGTCACTGCTTATACATAGCAGCATACTCCACTGCTGAGGTGTTGTCACTGATACCAGCCAGACTATTAGCTTATAAATGGCAAGAAGGGTTGCTCCCTCCAGACTCACAAATGACAGTAAAAGGGAAGCATGTACTGTTTAATGCCTTGTCAGTGTGTTTTACATTTATCTTGTTTTCCACCCATAATTACAATGACAGAAGTAATAAATCTGGCAGTGGTATTTCAAATAAGCTGACGAAAATGACTAGGGCTTCTTTTTCTGCGAATGTAATAATAATTGATTTAATCTGCAAATAATGTATTAAAGCTCACTAAGAAATTAAAGTGGTCTACAACCAAGATAAAGCAAATTGGAGCAAAGTCATGACCAGAATTGCATGACTTGTAATGCTTAATATATGTAGGTATGTATGTAGAATGTTACTCCATGGGTGGGAAAACCCATGGAGTAATATTCTGGAGTTAGGGAAAAACATGCGTGACATAAACTGAAGCAGTACTTTACAGCATATTCCTTTATATGTCAATTAACGACATTTCTGGGTGTAAAGCAGGAAATGCGCACTTAAAATCCCCTCCGCGGGAGGTGTTTTAGCCTGTGCTTTATTCTAATGGTGCCGCTGAAATATAACTCACCCGCTCTGAAGGTCAGGCAGAACGAGTCAGGTTGAAGAAAAGTGCGCGTCCGCTTCCGTGAGCCCGGATAGCAGACCCTCCAACAGCTTTCAAACAGGAACGGGGAAATAAAAGTGCAAAGCAACACAGAAACAAAAGTTCAAGAGTTGTAGGTGTCTGTGTATTTTCACATACTGACAGCGGACAACTGCTCGCACTTCTGTTCCTAAATTGTTTTCGTTTTGACGGTCGAGATGTTGTCACAACTCAGAGCGTCTGCGGTCACCTGTGCCACCACCAATAGCAAACCGCTAATGGGATTGTGGGAAATGTAGTTTTTGCTCTCTCAGCTGTTCGCTGTCTTTTTGGACGAAAACGTTTGTCAGGTAAAGTGAGATTATAGGCTATGCCTATGTTGGAAAGGCCCAGTCAAAGCCGAGACCTAAATACAATTGACAATCGTTGGCGAGACTTTAATTGATGTTCCCAGGTGTATTTCGTCAAAAATCTCACTGAGTAGCTTGAGCTATTTTCCAAAGAACTGGGGTGAAAAAAAATCTAGTTGTGCAAAGCTGGTACAGACCTCTCAAATATATTCTGCTGTAATTGCAGTAAAAAGCAATTGTAAAAAGTATTGACTTGGGGGACCTGAATACAAATGCAACCCATTTTGCAAAAATTAGTGCATCAATGCAGATGAATCTGGTGAACTTTTAGAAGATTCCCTTTCATATTTTATTGACAAAAAATATTGAACTTTTTCACAATATTCTAATTTCTTTAGATATACGTGCATAATTTTTTGGATTATGTTTTGCTTTTGTACTCTATACATGACTGACAGCTAGTAGAGTTATATTTTATTTAATATGGGTGACAGAGAAAAGAAAGCTTCAATATAATAGAAGAAGGTTCTTTAATAATCGTCCCTGTTAGTAAAGGTAATTCTGGTATTTCCATTACGTTTTTGCTCTTGATTCCTATATTGTGAATATATAAATATTTTATATAAAATAATAGATAAAATTAAACATGATTATAACATTTTACACTTTTTCTTTTCAATTTTCTAGGGCTAGCAGAGAAGACCCTACTAGCCCTGACAGCCACTCACTGAATATATAAAATTCTTCCTGTGCTATTTTTACTTGACTAGTTTAAGACTTACTTTGTTGCCATCAGTCCTTGTACACAGAATAAATCAATGCTGCCAGGTTTTTAGTGAGCAACCTTTGGGGGTTGGGGGAGGGTGTTTCAGTTTCACTGAGAACTCATTGAACCACATTTGTACATGTATGGCGGTTATGCAATATGCACTCATATCATATGTTGAGCTCAAGCTCTGGACTTCACAACACACAATATGTTGGCACACAACATATTGCTTTCAAGGCATATTGCAATGTAGAGCTTCCTGTTCGCAAAACAGTTTTATCTCGGTTTATTTAACAAATAAGCCAATCAGATTTTAAAGGATAATGTTGTCTTTTGTCATGAAGATACCAATTTGCAGTATGTTAAAGGCATAAGCAAAGTTAACGAAAAATGTGAACAGCCTTCCCAACATAAAAAGCTTTAAATATTTATTGCATGTAATACCAAGTGTCACCATAGGAGAGAAGCATAAACATTTTATTGTTCTCCAAAGAGAGACCAATCTATTCCTTAAAGTTGCTATATGTGCTTTAAGTTAGTGGGGAGGTTAAGTTACCTCCCACCCACCATTCAAAACAGCATTGTTATCCATCAGTGGTTATACCTTTATAGTTCATTTTCATTTAAGAAATAAGATTGAAGAAACTTGAGTGAGCAGTAGTTTTATTGAAATACAATGTGTACATTATTTAAGTCACTTTCATTTGATAAAGCTAAATCACCAAACCACCACTAACCTAAACATCCAGTTGTCCTTTTGTAATTGATAAAACATCTAACAAGAATTTTAATACTACAAGGACATGTTGTTAATTCAATTACGTCTATTTCCTTGGCTGCAAATCAAGGAAATATTTGACTGCAAAACAAATATGGTCAAACCAATGAAAATGGTAGCACTGTCCCCATCATTTAGCATAACTGGTCCAACTATAACATTCTACCCAAATGCACAACACTGCCTGCGGCAGTAAATGGCACAGTTTGGTCATGTGCAAGAAAATAATTAAGCATTCACCAAATAAACTGCTAAAAAGAAAAACCTGTTGAATCAGACGACAATGTCTAAAGTAAATTATATATATTGCCCCTTTCTTATAAAACAAGAGATGAAAATAGTCAGATGTGTCTCCCAGTAAAGATAAATCAGAAACTGATTGAAAGGAATGAAAGTCCCTTGATAAAATGCATCAAATCTCAAAGAAAATCTGCCAAATTAGTGTAATATGAGAAACAAGCATGAACCAACTGCTGAAATAATAGTACTAAATACTGCCCTGTTGATTTAATATTTCACCTTAAAGAAATCATCTGGAAAATAGTTATTTTCCAGATGATTATCTGGAAATTTGCTTAATGGTGAGCACCAGTCGATTCAACCAAATAAATCTCTCTCTTAGCCATGTGGCCACAGCTAAAATATTCACATAATTTCATCAAGTCAGCGCTTCCTTTTTAAACGTATAATAACCAAAATGTCCCATTGATTGTGATTTGGTTTTCTGTTTTATGATCAGTGTAGGATAAACAGCAGGGTCCCTGATTTGCTGTGGCGGGTTCCAACAATCTTATGTGAAGGTTAACAAAGGGTACAGTGGATGCCACCAGTCCATGAGCTTCACGCTGTGCACAGGATCTAACACAACCTGCGTCCCGCCTTGATCCCCTCTCTTCCTTCCCCGCTGCACAGGCGAGTCCTGGAACACCAGACGGACACGGTGGTGACGCATGTCCGTGCTCACATTGATCGTGAACTGTTAAAACGAGAACATCCGATTAGGGTGGTTGGTGTTGGAGGGAAAACTTTGTGGGTTAATGTCCATTTTTGAAAATAATAAAATATTACAATCTGCAGCTCAGAAACATTTGTTGTTCAGACTGCACAGAGAGCCTATCAATGTTATCAGGATGGATTCAAATATTGAATTAGTCCTTGTGTTTTAGTGAAATCATGTTTTACATCACATACAGGCACATCTAAAAAGTATAATAGCACACAAAAGTTTCAATATTTTTTGTCATTCATTTTAGAAAGTGAAACTAATTTATTCATTTCACAGAGTGAAATATTTCAAGCCTGTATTTGTAATTTTGACGACTATGGCTTACAGATCAATGATAACCAAAAACTGTCTCTCACAAAAATCAAACATTGTGAAACTGAAACACTGGGAACTCGTGGTGTCACATCCTAATGAGCTAATTAACACGAAACACCAGTAAAGGTTTCTCTAAATGGTTTCTCAGTCTGGGTCAGAAGGCTACACAATCATGGGGAAGACTGCTGACTGGACAGATGTCCAGAAGACAGTCACTTTACAAGAATGGTGAGCCACAAAAGGTCATTGTTAAATAAGCGTGTTGTTCAAAAAGTGCTGTATCTAAGTACAGTCATAGAAAGTTGAGTCAGCATTATGCCCCGTGAGTCTGTGTAGGTCATAATACACCCATATTATAAAATGCTGTATTGAACATAGATTTTATGTATTGTAATATATGAAACTGTAATTTAGGGTTTCACCATCTGTACGCCAAAATCATCAGAATTTTATTATAATATTTCAAGCCTTTCTTTGAAAGGCTTGAAATATTATAATTAATGTGATGAATCTATAAGAGTCTGAAAATGAAAATAAAAAATAAATAAAATATTGAACTGTCATGACATCCATATTAATTATCATTTCAACTATCAGGGTAGCACATACTTGTGATAAAGCACAATATATGTGTCCAGAAATTAAAGCTACTTGCCAGAGTAAGTGTGAGGCCCATGACTACAGGGATGAAGATGTAGTTAAGTGTGGTGACCTGAAGCACACAGCAGTCAGAGTCTGAATTCATATGAACTTCTTCATATTGTTTGGGCAGATGCAAAGACTTGGCACAACCATTCTTAAAGTGTCCCTGCATGGATGGAGATGAACATAGAAGAACTCAGACAGCTGTCACAGCAGGGGTCATCGCAAGAAAAAACTAACAATTTGAACAAAAAAAAGTGCGAGTGTACTTTAAAAATAGACATCCTGCTACCTGCTTTTTAAATTTGAAGTTGAACTCCCACAATGCTTCTGGTCGAGTCCCTGACACCTTTTTGACCCAGAAGAGAAAACACTGCAACAGAGAACAAGCATTTAAAAGCACATATTTGTAAGGTCAAATGTCAACTGACAAAATAGTTTTCATCTTAATCTTATTCTTCTTCTAGGAAAAATCTTAAAAGTAAACTTAACAAAATCTGCCTTACATTTTAAGCCTTTACAATGCAACCTTTGTTCTGTCACAGTGGAGTTCAAACCACAAACAAATCAGGTTCAATTTGCCCTAGACTCAACAGATATTTCAAACACTGATGTGTTTAAATTCACCTTGGTCATTACTTTTACACAGAGCAAGCAGGTCACATGAAAATGCACTAAATGTTAACATACCTTGGAATTGAGCAGCGTTGTGGGCGTGGATTCTGGCAGTGCAGGACTTTTTGAAACACGCAAGCTAAACGGCTCGTACAAATGGAAAAGGGAGCGAATCACACAAGCCCGTAGACAGCGCATCCTATCTATACAGTCAGGCTGAAGGCGAAACGGCAGATCAACTTCAACCCTGTAGTGCCTTTAAGGAAAAAAACAGCAAATGGGAAGGTTTGAGAAAAAAATATATTTACGTTTTTAATTAAGTGACAGGTCCATTTTTGCCATTGTTTTATTCTACTGTTTTGAACAGACGAACATGAGGAAAATTATCGAAAAGACCCAGCAGGTGGCTCCACTTGTTGCACTTCAGCTACAGCTCTGTGCTGTCTGAATTTAAGCATTACACAAAGACGGGCAATTCCAGCCATTAAGAGCCAGAAACCTGAGTGTTTCATGATTAGACACACCTGATTTAAATGAGAAAAAAACTGGAAGGATTTTGTAGAACTTAAAGCTGAGAAGATTACTCGGCTGTAAGATTCAGGCATTTCAAAGAAGGGGCACATCTATACACACACAGGACACCAGACCACCACCGACCCTTTAATATGAAATCTCAAAATTGAATCAGCACCGATTAAATCAATTCAATTAGATTAAAATAGCTCCAAAATATTTTCAAACGTTGGCCTTTTTAAGATGAGTTCAAAAAGTTAAGTGCTGTTACTAAATTGTATAACTTAATTGTGTTTAATACAATATAATACAGAAACAAGATTTAGTTCTTATTCTGAATATGATGCCGTCTTAAAAGCTGTATTCTGAGCTTAGTCACATCATGCCTACTAATGCAACTTGGAGAACAATAAAAAAGCCAGGAAAACATCAAAGTAAAATTTTTTACTAAATTATTTAAAGACATCACATAAAGTGAGACAAAGATCTGGATGTCCGTGCCTTGAAAGCAAATAAAATTCGCCTGCAGATGAAAGTCATTTATAAGATTTTATGAAGACAAATCTGTCTTAAAAGACAGAAACATGTTTAGTGAATTTAAATATATATCAATTGTAGTTTCATTTCAACAAAACCATAAGCAAACATTTTCTGTTTAATTTTCAGCCCCATAACTCCTCTGTTCGGCAGTAAAGTAGTTAACAGATTTGGCCAACAGAGAAGCTGAAATTTTACTTTCAGTATTTGCAAGAGACATTATACGTGCCATATATTTTGATTTTAAGACACACCTTACATTAAAAAGTTATGTTTAAAGATTCAGTTTGAAGTCAACTAAAAACTAGTCAAACCATGACAAACCACTCAGCCAATTTGGGTGAAAAAAATCACCAGCATAATAAAAATTAAACATGACTGTACAGAAACACATAAGGGTGAAATCCCTATTTACAACCTGTTTTCCAACAATTGAATTAAAAGTATTTCATAATGGATTTTAACACTTAAGGCAAGTGTCATATTGCCTGCTGCTTTGCTACAAAAGTTTGAAATCTTTTAAAAGATTGTTGAAAAATATGGTCATAATATTAATGGATTACTTTTATTTTTATTAAATGAATGCTATGCTTCTATTTTTTCCCACAATTTGAAAAATATTTGTGATCATTGTATTTAAAAACATTTTAATAATGCATAATTGTATGGTGCACTTACTAACCTGAAAAATACAATTACAATCTGTAAGTCTCTTCTCAATGTATTGCTATTAAAACTCATTCTTTTAAAAAAATTTCCTAGTAACCCCAAACTAGTCACCTTCTGTAGAGTCTGGTCCAGAAAGCCGCAGTGCAAGTGACTGTCCATGCACTCCTGCAGATCAAAGAAAATTTGCACACATCCTCAGGTCTGATGTAGGAGGAAAGCACCAACCAAATGTCTACTGGATAGTCCTCCCCATCACTGCTCTCACTGCTCTCTGGGAAGGCAAGACAGGAAACACCGAATAAACTTGAAATAAGTGACCACTTTCACCATGAACTAACTCAAAGAAATAAATGAAACTGCACCTTTCTTTCTCTTGTTTTTCTTCTTGCGGGTCACTTTCGTTTCACTTTCCCCTTCATCGTCCTCTGGGTCATCGCTGCTGCCCACAGCGTCAGCTCCGACACTCGACGCAGACGAGAGGACTTCCTCCACCGCTCCCTGAGAGGCTTCCAACCCGCACAGCAATTTTACTGAAACATACGCGATTCACATAATTAAACATTTTAGTCTTCTTCCCATTTAGGACACGGCAGTTGCTCTTCAGACAGTTTTTACCTTCTTTTTCAATCGCATTTGCGACAGCTTTCTTTACTCTACCCGACTTCACCACGGCTGGGTCAGCGTTAGCAAAATCAGCAACAGTGACTGAAAGAGCAGGCAGAAAGTCTCATAAATAAAACAATGCATTTAGATAATTACATGTCGATGTGACTAAACTGAATGTATATAATGTCCATGTTTTACGAAGTTGAACGTGACTTTATAAAGCTGAGTAACTAAGCAAACTCCAAGGCTCTGTCACAGATTAAAGGCTAGCCTCCTCCCAGCTATGCTACCTGATTCGCAGCAAACGTCTCCGGCCTTAAACTTCAGCCGTTTTCGGTTCCCTTTCTTGGGCATGTCGATAGCAGTGATATGTAAGCGACTAACGGGGTTGTGAGTCCTGCCATGGCTCTATGGCAAGCCGAGTTAAAGAGAAAGACAGAAAAATGTCAGGAAAATTAAAAATGGTTCCGCCAGGGTCTTCAGCCATCATGGAATGACGTCACATACTAAAACCGCGAGAGTGAAGGCTGCTCGCGCTTCTTCTTCACCTACTAAGACATAACAGCTGTTTAGTAGCGATACTGCCACCTTCTGGGATTAGGTGACATAGTTTATGGCCAAGGCAACCACTCCCAGATACCTTTTAGATCCTCTTGAGCAAGCCTCTTCATACAAGCAGAATAAAGTTTGGCCCTTTTCACCAAGTATGGATATTTTCCAATGTGTGTATATGGTTGAAGTATATAAATTTACATCTGGTTTCATGTTGACAAAAAAATATGTTTATTTTCATTAGTGGAAAACTACACCTCTTAATATTATCTTAAAATATAAGATACCTGCTTTACTTGTCCACGCTTTTATTTGCTACAGTGCCAATCTGGGCTCAAAACTTCTTGTTATTCTTTCTCCACTATGGCACACAGAACTTAAAACATTTGAGTATGTATTATTTTATTTAAGTAAGTATAAATATGTCTGTTTTCTTCAGTGACACATTGTATTGCCACTAGTTGCCAACATATGTGGCTTGCTGATGAACTGTTGTCTGACATCTGTTAATTCATATGCATCTATGTTTTTCCCATTTTTTGCATCCTAACATTGACTTCACCTTGAAGATGACCTTATCCTTTGCCCTTCATGTAAAACATTTTCAGCACCCCTGTTCAATAGGTATGCATATTACCCATTAAGGTAAATCCCTGACCATTTATTGCTTGAACCCAACTGCAGAACATAGAGTTTGCTTTGCATGCCTTACCAGCCATATGAGCTTCTTTTTGTTTGTTTTTATTTTTGTGAAATTGCTTAAGCTTAGTCAGACTGTATAAAGAGAGCCAGTAAAAATAATCTTGATTTCTTGCCACAGATTCTCAATAAGATTTTAATTGGGATCTTGACTGGGTCATTGGAATATCCAATGATTTTAATCAATGTATTGTTAGTTCAGCTTTAAATTGGACTCCTAAACTAATTCATTAATTTCAACAATGCTTCTCTCTCCACTTTTCCAAGTATGCTAGATTGTTAAATATTAAATTTTTCAGAAGTACTCATTTAATGCAGGGAAGCTACAACATTTTAGTTACTTATTTTTATTAATACATTCATGATCTTTACTTGGCCCACAATGAAAATGAGTTTGACACCCTTGGTCTATGGGATAAAAGTCCAGTAAACTACACTAAAAGTACTCTGATATTTATGAATGTAATGTGATAAAACATCAAAAAGTATAATAATTTTTTTAGATGCTGCAAATATTACAGTGTTTGAAATGGTCGTCAATATAACTAGAGAGAAAAAGTTGATTGCTGACAACAGTCAATAGATACTATTTTTATCGTCCTTAACAGTAACTACAGCAACGTTGCATTGCTATGGTTACTGCAATCTTTGAAGTAATTGTTAAAATAACTGAGCTGAATTGATCACGGAGGGAAGAGGAAAGACGAGGGCAAATTTTAGCTGGAATCCACTGATGGCAATTCACCAATAAAAATTACATGAGTGCTGCCTGTCACATAATATTTACATCTAAAAGATTAGATACAATTCTCTAGATCCAAGATCCCATGATTTAGCCTAAAAATGGGTACTAAAAATAATTTTTGCTTCGTGATCATTCTTTATTAATTTTTTACTCCTTTATACTCCAGTGGTATGGTATTATTCAAGGTAGGGATAAATTCAGACCTGTTGGAATAGCAGATATTCAACTATAGGCATCAGAGACTCCTTAATTAGTGTTTTAATTAAAAAGTATATTTTGCCATAGTATTTTATCTTGATGTCTTCCTATCAGAAGCATTTTAAATTTTTTAGCAATGTAAGTTACGGCGGTTTGTCTGTGGGATTCCTTTATCAGTTTACCACTGTGCTTTGCAGCACTTTATATTTATACTGACCTTTGTAGGCCTAACGCATACAAGGAACGAGTTTGGAGATGCCTTGAATCATTCTTTAAGTCATTGCAGTTTGTACCTTTCCAAATTGCACTAATCTGAGTCATCATGAGCATGGTAAAACAATTTCTATTTCCTAGCCCTGCCATCAGCAATTATGCTAGATTAGCCGTAAGCGGGCAGGCAAAGCGTGGGATGGGCCTCAAGTACCCTGAGAGGTTTTCACCCTCTACTGTCTTCTGTAGTTGTTGCTTCCTTCAGTTATTTTTCAGTTCCTTCTTTTATGTTTCTGTCATAAAAGTTATGTTTGTTGCTAGTATAATAATTGGTGACTGTGTTGTGTTTTTAGTAAAGCACTTTGAGTTGTTTTGTGCTATGAAAATATGTTACATAAATGTGCTACACAAATAAACTTGACTTGACTCAATTCATCTCCCTGACTGGGTTTGTCCTGTGTGGTATCCTTCTCTTTGATGCCTACAATTTTGTAATTTTGCCTTTTATTTTTTATTCAATCACTTAGTAATGATATCTGCCTCTTCCCTGTGCCACATAGTCATCACTCCAAACCGTGAGAGGCAAGCTGGTTCTTTCCCCCCCTGTTTTTAACAAGTAAGCTCAAGGGAAAATATGTTCAACTTGGTATGGAATATATTCCACCCACTAACAAATGTCACAATAAATAGATTGTTAATGAGACCTGACAGTGGTTGAAATGTTATGCTTAAATCCCTGATTCATTCAAGATCCTGCAGGGTGCGCTGTGCACCCCATATGCATATCTGCTTGTAGCTATTGCTTGGTCAACCTGAAACCACTGGATAGATGGGGGATCATGTCCCAGGAGCTGTCAGGTCAGGACTGTGCTCGGTCTTCCTGATGTGGGTGGATTGTGGACGTGCGTAGACGGTGTGCGCGCTCGTAGTGGGAACTCATTCATACAGGCTGTAGTGACGGTTGCAGCAGATTCCCTTGTGTGTGTACGCGCAGGGGGACCGTGTGTGTGCGTGTGGGGGGGCGTGTGTGTGTGTGCGCGTGTGTAAGTGGGAGGAGGAGTGAGCGTCGGTCCGCTGGCTGTGTGCAGGGATGGAAACGGAGAAGGCTAATGCAGAAAAGAGTCGCTCTCGCCATCGCTAGGAATAAGGATATCCTTCTGGATATTTTGTATTTTTCTGAGTGCATGTGCGATGATATCCGTGTTTTTTCGAGCACCACCCATTTAGACCTACCCGTCTGTCTCTGAGCTGTCAATCATTTCACGCCGGGGACTCTACATGTGAGTGCATGGCGCGCCCGGCAGGGCGGATCTGCTCACGGGGTGAAAAAACGCCGGTTAATATGGCTAAAAGATCAAGCATCATCTCCTCATCCCAATCGCACTGATAAGGTATGGCCAAAGAGACCCTGGAAACGCGTATTCGATGCATGAGAAATGCAGCTTAGCGGGGCTCGTGTGCGCATCTTGGATTGGTTTGGCTGCGTGGCTG
Organism: Xiphophorus maculatus; assembly: GCF_002775205.1. Lineage (NCBI taxonomy): Eukaryota > Metazoa > Chordata > Actinopteri > Cyprinodontiformes > Poeciliidae > Xiphophorus > Xiphophorus maculatus. The sequence continues at coordinate 22,896,656 of NC_036462.1, forward strand.
CGCGACGTTATTAGGCCCGCTCTTATCATTTATTTCGAGACTGGACCTCAGGTTCGTAACCACCACGTCCCCCCTTCTTAACCCTGTTGTAGCGACAGTGTCCCATAACGTCAGCCAGACCACAGAAAGGGGAAGATGATGTGCGAAGTGATGCCGACCATCAGCGAAGGAGACTCGGCTGGTCCTCCGAGAGGCACCGGCAGCGTCCCGAATGGCTCGGACCAGGAGGCCAACTTCGAGCAGCTGATGGTCAACATGTTGGACGAGAGAGACAAGCTGCTGGAGTCCCTCAGGGAGACACAAGAGACCCTCATCCAGTCTCAAGCTAAGCTCCAAGGGGCGCTACACGAGAGGGACATGCTCCAGAGGCAGATCAATGCCGCGCTGCCTCAGGTGAGCAGGGGGTGGCTTTCTTTCAAAAAGCATCATTCATTTATAGCCTGTGGCTATAGGGCGCCGTTTGTAAAGTTACACAGACAAAAAGTGACAGGAATAATTTGGGCTATTTAGCCTGTCATAAGAGAAAAGAATGGGGGGGTTCATTTTTCAGTCATATTTTTACCATTGAATATGGCGTAAATATGATTTTTAGAGGAAATTAGACATTTAGTTTCAAACAAAATGTTTTAATTAGCGAGACAGAATATTTTTGTTTACAAACCGAATGCATAGCTCCAACCTATATAGTTGCTTCAAACTAAATATTTAGATAATCAGTTCAAGTTAAGTAAGACATAATGGACCCATATCGGCCTCACTTTTAACCCAGACTTGCTCTGTATCAAACCTACACCTGCATGGCACCTAAAATATGAAAGCTAGAAACTGCCTCTGGGCAGTCTGTTGTAATTGTGATGATGCAGACCTGACACGCTAATAACTATGGGAATCATAGATGTACCCATTTATCAAAAATGGTCACAGTTAACTGTTGGAAAGATTTCTATTTGTGAAAGCTATGAACAATCATGACATTTTTCACTCAATGAGTACCACTCTACTCTTCTTAAAGTAACTGTTATCAAACTACAATTAACAGGTTAAGACAGTTGAATGTAGTATGTCCAACCAAGCAGATGGCCCAATTAACCAGCTAATATCAGCTTGCTGTGCTCATTTAACAATAAAGGTTAGATTTTCTTTAAAACAAGTGTTTCAAAATAGCTACTAAATTTGAAAAGTGTTTGTTCTAAAAAAAAAATTACTTAAGGTAGTTGTACTAAAATAAAATATGAAATAAATGTTATAACATTTTAACTGTGCAAATCAAAGTAAGGTTACTTTAACAGAATTGATATGATTGTTGTGCTTTCTTGCAAAGCAACTAAATCTGGTCAAATATTTTAGCTTTGCATTTTTGTTAAAGCTGTGATACTGTGAAATAGTGGTGTTTTTAATCAAGGCTGTCATACTGGGAGTATTCATATTGACTCATGTGCAATTACAATTCTACATATTGCTCAGCTCTAAGATTGTGGATTTCGCTTGTAAAGGGCTGAGCCACATGTTGGGAGCCCTGCAGACAAGGGCAAAGCCCTCTTGTAATTACCTTAGTGCAAGCGACCTAACTTCTGTACATGCTGACCTGCGTGTAACTGGAGTGAGATGAGCTGGTTGTAAAATCTGGTTTTGTTTCACATTTGCAGTCTTTGTTTGCGCGTTTCGGCAAAAGAGAGCTGAATAAGGGCTGCTGCAATCACTGTGCATGACGACAATGAATCCTCAGCACATAAAGCTGCGTTACCCTCCGACCCTCTGGTCTAAATGTGATGCATGATGTCACAGCGTGCCGAGTATTCGTCTGTGAGCGAGAAAAAGACAGAGCAGGGAGAAAAACCGTGCAGACTGAGAAGCTGGCTGCTGCCTCTTGTGGAGGAAACATGGCTGCTTGTTGGAGCACATGGCCTTGGGCTGCTTGCTTCCACACACATCTGTGTGCATTTGTGTGCATGTGTAGCTTTTGATGTGAGCTGTCATGCTTGTCTTCTAATCCCACATGTTTTTTTTATTGCTGCAATAATACACATATTAGTTATGCAGTCAGACCTACATGGACGTTACAATTGATCTGTACATGTTCAGGGAATAAGTGAAAGACTATTGAGCTACAAAATTTATTCTCACAATATACATGATATGATTTGACTAAAGATTTGGATATTGTTAAATCTCATTGTTGGACGGTTTGCAAATTATGTATAATACAGGCAATTCAGATAGATGTTTCTACTGCAGACCTTTTGCAAGTCCATACGATTCCTGGCCTGATTTTCAAACAGAAACCAACTGTGTACAAGTGTTTCTACTTTTGTTTTCCTGTAAGCTGCTCCATTGTGTGATCTTAATAAGTCCTTGCCAGAAGTATTGAGACGCTCATTCAAAATTCTTTAACCTAGTGTTTCTGATAACTACCACTGCTGCAGGTGTAAAACAAATTAAGCATCAAGACATATAGACTGCTTATGCAAATTTTTTTGTGCATAATGGGTCACTCTCATTCTGAAAGTCAGTGTCTAACCTCAGAAAGAAGTCTACAAATGTCTCCAATCAGACAGAAGACACATAAAACTACCAACGACACATGAAGAAGGATTTACTGTCAGTTTCTCATCCATCTGACATCCTGTAAATCTTTGAGAGTCAAACGTTTCTGTAATCATTCTCCCAGTTTGTGGACAGCTTTTCTAGAAGATAAGGCTCTTATAGCTAAAACCCTGCATTAAAGTGTTTGTATTAAAAATGCAACATTCTTTTAGTTCTTGGGTGTCCAGGTGAAACAATATTTATGGCAGTATACTGCATCTTGCCTGGATCTCCCTTTTATAAGAGATCTATGATCTCTGAAACCTGGTCAAATAAAGGAAACACATGAATGCTCTTGCTTCAGCTTTTCAAACGCTATACAGCCTTATGCATTCCTGCGTTCAAAGCTTTGGAGTGGTCACTCCCCACACACACCGAACCAAGAGATGTTGCCATGGACGGGGGTGGGAGGGAGGTAAAGTGATGGAGAAAAATGAGGAAAATCTCTGTTGGAATTGATTTCCTCTCAGTTTAACTGCTCGGCTGAGGAATGAGGATTGCCTGTTTTCGATGCATTACTGCGCAAAGAGCAGGGTGCAGTTTATAATGATGAGTGGGAAGTGTGGAAAAAACACATACTGTAGCTGATGTCTCAAGTTCAGGTGTGATGAATATATTAGAGCATGCTGGTGAGGCTCCTGACCCCCTGTATCCTATTCTGTCAGTGGAAATTAGGCTAACTTCTCTCCACATGGGCGCTACTTGAGTATTTATGTCCTCAGGTCAACATAATATCACAGGTTTTGGTTTTGCTCCAGTCTCCACTGTTATGTTGCCCTTGAGTAAGCAGTGGCTGCATATGTGAGCTTTTATTTTTTTATATGCCTTTTCAGGCCTCTTTGGTGCTCACTCCTGCATACATTTTAGTATAGTAGTAAACCCTGATCTAAGAGCTACTTTGTTCCCTTTTGCCAATCAGATGTTTTATTTCCATCCTATAAATAATGTGTGTATGTGTGTTTGTGTGTTTGGTCTTCTGTAGGTTTCTTGACTCAGTGGGACTAGTCTGACCCAGAACTGTCAAGTCCATGTTTCTCCTTAAAAACATGCAAACTCAAACTCGTACAAACAAACAGGACGAGCGACTCTAAATTCAGGGATTTTTTTTGAGTGTTGTTTCACTTAAAAAATACATAAACCTCCATCGCAACTTGCAGGCGTGCCCATGCTTATGTGTGCTTCAGCAGCGTGACAAAAATGGCACACCACAGACATTTCATCACCCACGCACACATGTAACATATTCATATAGGCAAGAATGAATATGTTCATTAGCTGCAGAGAATAGAATTTCAGATTAACATGTCAGCCTATTACTGAACATAATGCTCCTACTACAGCTCTAGGAGATGGGCCTGCCGTAGACAAATTAAGCTATAAGGACACACAAACGCCCGCACGCGCGCGTCAAGCTTACGTTTGGATTCTAGCATTGCACACGCTCAAACACATTGTTCGTTTTGTGTGTGAAGAAAACTGTTCCGACACTGTCAGAGGAAATGTGCTGTAAAGCAGCAGCGTGTGCACATGGGAGCGTGCTGCGAACAGGACAGAGAGTGGACGAGCATCATGTGCCCAAACAAAGCAGGTCATGGTTCTTCTGCTGTCGCTGGTTCCACAAAGCTTATTTAAGTGTTTTAAAGAAAGCAAAAATAAACAAATTGTAACATAATTTTGAAAAAAAAATATATACAAAAAAGTGTAAAAATATGAATAGAAATAAAAATAAATGTACGTTTATTTAACGTTTGAGTTATTTTACTCCAAAGGAAATTTCACTTATTTAAAATGTGTTTATAATTAACTAGTTGCTACATTAGTTGTTATTGCTTGTAGTCCCCTTTTAAGAGTAAATTGTTTTGAAAGACGTCTATGTAGTGTACAATAGTGTGTGGGTGTGCGTGTGTATGTGTGTGTTTAGACACCTGTTCCAGTCAGACACAACACTAGCTATTTTTGCCACTGTACACGAGCTGAGATAAAGATACACACCTCAATGTCCTTCCAAAACAATCGTCTCTGTTTCACTTTCACCCTCTCTGTCTCCACACCGATAAACACCTACATGCTCACATGTACGGAAGGCTCCATGTGTTTTGTTGTTTACTCATATCAAGAGTAGTTTTTAATTGTTGTGCTTTCCGTATGCCCTTGTATGGACTCTTAAACTGTCAGACTGTTTTTGTTTAGAAAACTATATGCCTCTGAGGTTACTGTACGTGCAAAAGTTCCCACCCTCGTTTTCCCTCAGGTGCTGCCAGTTAAAGCTTGGAGAAATCTCCCTTTAGCAGCAGGTCAAATCGATTTACAAGCCTCTTCATCTGCCACTCCATTATTAGTTCCCTACTTTTCATACATTGGTGTCTTTCTATCTGTTGATCACTCTTCCTCAGCTCATTTCACTCCTCACTGACCCAGGAGTCCAGTAATATTTCCCTCACTCTGTGGTCATAACGTACTGCTGCTGTGGTTATCTGTTGACCAGTGCACAACAGAGTAGCACCAATAGGATGACCACAGAACATTGTCTCAAAAAGACAGCAGTCCAAAATACTCTTTAAAACCAAATCTAACACGAGTCTCAATAAAAGCTCAAGTCTTGAATCAAATTCTGAAATCATCTTCTGTTACTGAATTTTATTTTTACCTTGTTTGTAATTATTTACAACATATATACATTGTAATTGTAACTGTTTGTTTTAGATCATCTACTACAGTTTTTGAAGAACGTAATGTGTTTATGTACTCTGTGAAGCTATCCATTCAAAATTGCTGTAACACAAATGTCCCACCAGTAGGTGCTGATAATGTCGACATAAATGACATTAAAATGAGAAAGAATTACATCCAAAGTATGGCTAAGGCAAATTTTGGAGCAATTCTGAATTTTGCATCTAGTTTCAGAATTAGAAGCACCCACGAAGTAAGATTTGCACAGCTTTGAACATCTTCCCCAGTGTAAATTAATTTCACTTAGTGAAACTTAGAAGGTTATTTTGTAAAGTTATAGTTAACCCGACTGATGTTGAGGACGACCAGCACCGCATTGCAAAGTTTTTTTTATCCGGCAGTCTTATAGACTTTTCGGCAGAAATTAGAGATGAACTCACTGATGGGCATTTTTGGGCGTTCTGCATGCTTTAAATGCTGCCCTGCTCCAGATTCAAGCAGATGAATCATCTACTGTCTTCAAGTCTTAGAAGCCCGCTACTGACCCACTTGTTTTGCCCAGTTATTAGGACATGCACTCGTTTTAAGTGCATGTTAAACATTACACATTAAATCTGACTCAAACATATAGCATGAATAATAATTGCCTTTATGTGGCTTTCAGTCTCAGATTTTTGCCCAAGGTATGCTATTTCTGCATTTCATATTCTGCTGTGTAATAGCAAGAAATGCAAGAAAATTTAAAAACACTTATTATGTCAACCATTAAATATGCTGTCAGAACTGCTGTCTTTCAGATCAGACATGTCAGAGTGGTTTGGATGTAATGCAAGTCTAAGAAAGGGGGAAGTAGATCACAGATGATAATTTGTGCTCGTCGCGATGAATAAATGCATAACTTAAAACCTCTATCCTTGTACTAATATTTGGGTCGGCTAAGATATGCCAGGAGATTTTACATTACTTTATCAAGGCCAGCAGAAAGGAGCCTTGCAGGTTTGGCACTTAGCCACCATAGTTACTGTACTAAAAGTGTGTTGTGAATGCTGTTATAGTGCGAGGGTGTGTGTGTGTGTGTGTGTGTGTGTGTGTGTGTGTGTGTGTGTGTGTGTGTGTGTGTGTGTGTCAAAGATAATATATGGTAAAATACTGAGGAAGGAGCTCCAAGGTCTCTTAGTGCAGTATTTAGAGGTGGAAAAGCATATTATAACATATTATAACTTTTCAAGAGTAAACGTTTACCAAGCAATTAAATTAACTCAAATTAATTATCAGCTGCTATGATAATTAAATACACCAATTATTTTTAGTTTGCTGAAAATGTGAAGGCTACCAGTTTTAAGATGCAAAAAAAGAAATGCTGCCTGGGATCAAATTATTATAGATTTCAAACAATACATTTAATTCAAGTCAGATTGAATTAAATGTATTGTTTGTATTGTTGTGCAACTCAAAGTGGGATTATTTTTTTCTTCACAGTTTGGCTTTCTCATAAAAAAATTGTCAATGGCTCTATCAGCTCGCCAACCTGGGATCTTCAAAGACTCTTTTTCTTTTCCCAAATGTCTCCATCCCGTCCCGTATGCGTGTTTGTAATATATGCAAGTGTGTATGGCCTACAGCTAGTGTTGCTTATGCATGGTTGGCGGAAACAGCTTTGTGCGCCCTGATAGGAGGACATTGAGGTGAGGGGAGGAGGAGGCACTGGCAGATGTGAAATTACTATGTCTCATTGGTCTGTTACTGAAGCTCAGATCTTATGCTGTTTGTTATGTAAGTACCAAATAGCGGAGCTAAGGTTGAAGGAAATTGGAGCATGAAGTGAGCAGCTGAACGTCACCAGGAAGCTCTGTCGGGCAGAGAGAGAGTAACGCAGGGACCGACACTGAAACAAACAGAGGTGGTGGTTTTACTGAACATGCAAAAGTCTTTCTGTTATTCATATTCTTCTGATACTGTGAAGATATTCATTTCCCAAAACGTAGAGCAGAGCAATCAAACGACAGCAGTATATACAGGGAAATAACTTTTCTTCAATAGATATATAAGAAAGGGTCTACATAGACCTTCAATATACAGCTGCCATCTGTATATTGAATAGCCAGTGGTTAAGGTAAGAGGTAGGATATGTCTGAAGTAAGTAAATAAATAAAAAAAAAGACTGCTGAGCAGCAGTGTATCTAGGAAGTTTTTAAAGAGGGCTAAATGGGGGCCAGTGATGATCTTGGAGTGTCACCAAAATAAAACCCAGACAGGAAGCACAAAGTAAAATAATCAAATAATCACATGTCTACCTTAAATAGTTGTTTTTATTGTTTTACTTAGTTGAGCAAAAGTCCTTATAGACAAATGTCCTCTGCTTTTTCTGCTTTACAATGTGTCACTTCAATAGCATGCAAACTGGTGAAGTGCATTGCAGAGATGCCTTGTTTTCAGAACCCACCTCTTTCAGCACATCTTACTAGTGGTAACTCCAATCCCTTTTCCTTAAGTGTTGCTATATTATATATTATTTTCTATCCTATAAGTAGTCATGAACAGGAAGTAAACTTGAAAAGGTTTTGGCTCCTGTGCCAGCCAGATTAACATGAGCCAGAAGAAGCTTTGGACTCTGGACTGTTGAGAGTGGTGTTGTTTTATTTTTGTTTTGTTTTTTAGTTTGCAGGTATATATTATGGATGTTGCCAGCTAAAATGACACACAAGAGTCATGAATGTGTGCAGTCATTCATGACTCTATGCCCATTTTCTCATTCACCCATTTTGGGGTGAATGAGAAAAGCAATGTTGTTAATTATTTAAAGCGTCACTGGCTAAATTTTAGGCAATAAAATATTTACAGACTGTATTTCATCCAGAGGCAAAGCTTCTTTTTAAGAACTATTAAACCCTTAAAAATAAATGAAATATCCCCCAAATGCTGTTCCAAGTTGCTCTAAGTGCAACAAAATTTAAATCAGATTAAGATGAAAGACATGTTATTACACTGCACATATAGTGGACCCCCATTAATACCTGACACACTCTTTAAAAATGCTTAGTTGCCTATTTTAATAGTTTATTCATAAACTATACCTTAATATGGATTAATAAGCACACTAGGAACCATTTCAGTGCTATCACAGAAGCTAATCTGTACAGTCTTCCTTATTTCCACTATTGGAGGTACAGCCAATTAGTGCCAAGGAAAATAAATGCAGCTCCTGGATTGGCTGTTTTGCAAACGCCAGCCAGTAGCATGTCAACTAGCTCTATGCATTGGCATTTCAGTTTCCCAAGCTCCATTTTTGTTGAATATTTTAGGTATACTTGACAAAAAACTATATGTGAATAGCAGGTTTTCCATGAATAGCTTGTTGAATCTTTGTATACTGAACCGCAGGTAACCAGATGTTAGATACTGAAAAGCTCAAAACTATGTCAGTATTTTCTTGCATTAACCTATTGAACTGAGTCAACATTAGGCAGTTCTGTTACATCCTCCAATCATGGCAATTATTTTAGCTCAAACTTTCATTCAATGTTTAAAAAACTAGAAAAAAAATTCTACAGCAAGAGCTGACCACTTCAAATGGCATATTTTTGGAAGAATGGTTAGAAACTTCCACACTTTGATTTGCAAAGTCCCACATAACTTGATGGTAGAGATGTACAACTAGAATAAGCTGCAAGTCTAACTAAAAATCTGCCTCATAACAGTTGACTAACCGACATCTCTCTGCCTTATCCTCTCTATGACAATCCTTCATCTTGACATTTTGGAAAGTTTCATCCACTCTTCACGCTGTTATCCTCTGTCCGTTATGTTGTCCTTGTACTGAATCGCCCTCTTTGCCAAAGCTTTACCAGAGTTTGCACACAGTTTTTGACCCCTGCGCGCTGCTAGATTATCATTGTCCAAAGCTAGCTCCCCTACGCCGTTGTGTTACACCATGAATTAGATGCTCCCTCTCTCAGTAGCATCCGTCCTTTGCTCCCTCCATCCCTCTGCCAGGGCCATCTGGCTCTCAGCACTATGCACATTTAGCTCAGCCGGGTGCCAATTTGTCCCTGCGGCTGCACGGGAGAGACGGAGGGAAAGGAAGAGGAAAGGTGAGAAATCGAGACAGACATACATTATGGAGAGAGTTTTAGCAAAGGGAAAATAAGTCAGAATAAAAACTGAATCAAGCATACCCGACGGTCCCCGGAAGCGAAGGACATGCTCTGGTAATGGGAAGAACAAAAAGCCACTCTATCTATGTGTGTGTATGTGTATCTCTCCTTGTAATAAGAGCAGAGTGATTGGAGCTGCAGGACCACCAAAGGCAAAGGCGAGAGGGATGAAGGACGGGGCCAGGAAAGGACAGAATGAGAAAGACAAGGAGGAGGAATGGAAACGGGGTGATGTGAGATGAAGTTTTCCAGCCAGCAGTTAAGCCCACAGCGGCCCTGCCGTGTCTAACAGCCACACAATTGGAACTCTGTCAGTTCGCTTTCCCTGCTGCAACTCTCACAGAATAAAAGATAAGGCATCCGAGGGTGGGATGGAGAGGGGTATGGTCGAAGGGCTGGAGTTAGCAGTTTAAACCGAGGGGAGGTTACATCTTTGTCAGAAAAAACAAACAGGATATCTTAAAAGTGAAGGTTGTACTGTCTGCAACTGAATGCATCAGCTGAGACCCAAAACCCATAATATGCACACTCTCCTATAGACAAAGAAGTTGGGGGGTGACTCTATAGATCACAATTTTTTCCCAGAGAGAGATTTAAGCAGAGGCAGAAGCGTCTCAAGCTAAGTCCCCGACTGGACCCTTAAAGGGATTTAAAGAACTTCAAAATGCTTCCTCTGCTCCATGAAATAGAGCTTGTCAGTGTCTCACAACAGAGCACAAACCCCCCACTGCTGACTGTCAATAACACACACATACACGCCCACACACACGCACACATGCTGAAACTGCACAAAGCATGCCTCTGCAAGGGAAATACAGGATTTAAGGGAAGGACACAGTGGTGGGATAGATGTGTATGTGCATTTCAAATAAGCATGCTATAAACTGAAGTAGGTACATTTTTTCTTATTTCAGTCACGTTTTATGTGTGATAAACATGAAGCATTAAGATGGGTTGTGTGGTAATTAATGTGTTTATTACTCCACTTCAATTCTAGTATGATAAAAAAAATTTTGCCTGGTAAAAATCAGCCCCTTGTCCTACAATATTTGCTTCGTCCAGAAGGTCTGGGCTCTCGGCTGTTGAGAAGCAATTGCTTCCTGGAGGCGTGAATTGTGTTGAAGTTTTAAATTTTACCCAGTTGTTAATGTTTGTCCATGAGTATATAAGGCACCCATTTAACACTATAAAAGCTTACCAGAATTTGTCTGTGCCTTAAAAAACTATCCCGCACTGCAAAGAGAGCTGAGCAGAGCTGAGCTGAAAGGGGCAGCTGGTGATGTTAATTTAATATTTGAAGGCATGGCCAACACAAACTGAACGGCTTTGTTCCCTTCCTCCCTTACCATTGCTAAAACTGCAGGCAGACTAGAATTCTAAAACAGGACAGAAAATTGACGTTGTCGTTTACAACTTCTCTTTCTGCTGCTCACTGATTGACCCAGTAGAAAATCTACCAGGAAGAATCTAAGCAAAGGGGAGAAAACCCAGACTGTGCTGTAAGCAAGATTGTTTTTTTAGCAGAATTGCACAGGAAGGGAATGGCCAGGCTAGTAAAAATTATGTTGCCTTCCAAGTTCATATATAAAAATATTTATACCTTTCCAAATTTTGTCTTGTGGGAACCAAAAGTCTAAATTTATTTGTTGAAATTTTATATGCCAGACTAACACCATGTAGCACATACAGGACCTCTCATTGCTCTTATTCACTCAGGTCATTGTGTACACTCTTTATTAAACCGCAGTTTAAAGTAATTACCTCTTACTTACTCATAAGCTATCAAAACTATGATCATGTGACAGAAATAATCAGTAGCAACCATTAAGAGGTATTTTGAGAGGTATTTGATACCAGGAATGGAGGGTTACGGGAGCATAGTCTCTTATATTCAATTAATCAGATGCACTAAACAAGGATCAGAATAAGAATCAATAGACATGGAGTGTAATGTTACATCTTAAGAAAGTATTACACAATTTAATTATAACTAATGTGTAAAGGATCACTTATCTTCATAAATCTGGTTGAGTGCTAAAAGACTACAAAAGCTGACAGAGAGAATTGAGCCTGCAGCTTTGGATTAATACATACACCTGAAATGACTGACTTTGATGCCCTAGATTGAGCAAAGGCATCAAAATCAACTTTATTTATTTCTGTTTGGTTTTAACTAAAAATGACTACAAACTAATAGATGGCAAGTGGGTTTTTTTCTCCATTATAAGGGCATATTAAATAAAATAATGGATTAACCTAAAAAAAAAAAAACAGCGCAGTATTGAGAAAATTAGAATGAAATTATAATTACACTTACATTTTCTGTGGTTTTTGAAAATCTTGATAAGGTACCACTTTGGCACCCATGTCCTTTTCTAAAAATTATGAGTAATATTAATGATAACCAGACATAAATACTACTTTCAGTGCGTTTGATGTGGTTTTCCAGTGGGTCAGTTGGCAACACTCTTCTGTAATCTGGACCTTATACCAATGAATAAATGGGAATCTCTGCCTGGAAGCACAAAGGCAGCTCTAAATAGCTCTGCTCATTCTGAGTCATTAGTGTATCACTCTCACTACTAAATATAGACCTAAATAAACAATGCTTTGTTTGTGTGGTTAGAGTTTTAACAAGTTAGCCTAAAGGGATTTTAAATATTTCTGAGTCAGTGTTTTTTTTTCTCACTCTATTTCTTTCCCTACCAACCAGAATGGAACCATCTTTGAGGTTTTACATTTTAAACAGTAAGTTTTTTAAAACAATATGCGGCATTATGGTCTTTTAACACTTCCGTTTTATAAGTCTGAACAGAATAAAACAAGATATTGTTCTGTGCGAGTTCTGAAACAATGCAAATCAACTTGAGATTTATCAAAAGATATAACACCACGCCAATATGCAAGATAAAAGTGAAAAATATGTATCAGCTGAGCACTCTTGCATTTTGAATTAATTAGCTTCTGTTAGATCTTTCGAGTTTTCAAAGTTTATTCTATTTTGTTTGCCAATTTATTGTAAATTTGAATGTAATGTAAATGACCAGAAGATCTATCTTCATAAATCAAATCACTAAATCACTATTTGGAAAAAAACAAATGCAACCCAAGACCATCACACCATTTTTCACTGTTGGTGCCTTGTCTCAAGTGGTTTGTTGGTTTTACACTGCAAAACCAAAGGTGTGTAATGGACACACACTTTTCAAAAAGCTTCATCTTTGTGTCATCAGCCTAAAGAATAATTTCCCAAAAGGTTTTAGTGGAACATTAAGCAGTGTTGTATAAAGTACTGAAATCTCAGAGTCAAGTAAAAGTATAAGTACCTCTCCAAAATATGACTTTGGTAAAAGTCCAAGTCACTGACTGAAATGTTACTTGAGTTAAAGTCTTAAAGTATCTGAAACTTCTTCTACTTAAGTATGGAAATTACTGTAAAAATGGATGTACTCAAGTAATGTAATGAAAAGTACAAGTAAAAAGTAAAACAAGGCAAATGCAGTTTGAATGACATTTTTTATATTTTGGTAAACTTGTCAAATACACTTAAAATAATGTACCCAACCAAGTGCAGGCAAAATTAAACCTGCTAATAGATATACCTGCAGGCATCATTTAGTTAAGAAAATTAGGTGCTTTACCTATAGCACAAGGTTAACTTAACCTGCTTTACAACTGAACCAGCTTCTTAGTAAACCCTCCAGGACAGAAAATACAAAGTTTTTGTAAGCCTTAAGTTTTCCCTTCAAGTAAGGTCAGTGCTGAAAATGAGAAAAATAAATTGTACAGAAAATGCGGCCAACATGAAGAAAAAGAGCTGTTACGATTACTCTACTTCACAAATCAGTGAATCAGTCAATGCTACAGTCAGTAGGTGGTGCACACAACTGGTCATTATGCAAAAGAAAAAAAGAACTGGGAGGGAAATGCAGCTTATTGGCATCTGTAAACCTGGTTTTGAACTTGCATGCCTTTCCTATATTCGTTAAATTTAGTCTAAATTGCTATCGCTATGGCTTCTGTCCCCCCTTGAACAGAGGAGTCTAGGTAGCCTGCTACAGTCAACATTAGGCCTAAGCTAAATACACCACGTGTGGAACTGAAACAATACCAAACAAAGTTCATTTATGGTCAACGTTTCACAATACAGTAGTGCCTAGTGACCAAGCTATAGTCACTGAAACAGGAGGATTATAACCATTTCATAAGACGTTACCTCGATGTGTTTCTTCAAGTTGGACAGGGAGTTTCTGTAAGATAGAATTTCCACATCTTCGGGCAGGAATAACATAAACTGCATGCGGTACGACAAATCTTTAACACCCACTTATTGTGTTTAAATAAGGCCATGGGCTTTCATCACCAGCTGGTGGTTCCCCTGGAGCCGTGTCCGACGTAGTTGCAGTCGTTGTGGTCTCCGTATCCTCCTCCATGTGGCTGCTGCTGATTGCGAGACTTGCTTTGTGTTTAATGGGAGAAGCGAAACAGGTGTATCCTATTGGAGGTGATGAACAAGCCCAGGCAAGTAGGCTACGGACTTTGTTCGGTAGCCTACTTGCTACTTGCTAATCAGTAGGGTCAAAACACTTGCGTTTCTCTCTCTCACTTTTTTGTAACGAGTAACTAAACCACACATTGAAAATGTATCGGAGTAAAAGTACGCAATTAAGTTCGGAAATATAGTGAAGTAAAAGTGAAAGTCATCAAAAATTTTCATACTCGAGGAAAGTATGAAGTACTCCAAAATATACTTAAGTAAAGTAGTGAAGTATTTTTACTTCGTTACTATACAACACTGACATTAAGATATCTTTTGTGTGATTTTTGGTCAGCATGGGTTTTGGCCTTGAACCTCCACTGTGGGTGTTATTTTTGCCCAGTACTTTTTTCATTTTTGAGTCATGCAGAGTTTGGATGTTTTGCTGTTTGGATGTTTTGCTGATGTATTGTGAATTTCTGGATGCACAAAACATTTGCTCTTGGAGTCATTTAGGTAGCCCTGCTTAAATGTAAGCATTATCAACTTCTTATAAACGCAGCATTTTCAAAAACATCGTTATTCTCAATCTTTTTTTTCCACACTGACCCAAAACCCTTGTAGAGTACTGTATAACAAACAGCTGTGACTTTAATATAATTCCTTTGAATGTTGCTCACTTATTAGCCTTGGTAAACCAAAGCTATATAAAATGGTCAAAGTGATAAATGGCCCACACCGAGTCAGCACCTCCTGGTATTGTACATTTCTAACTAGAATGATACATCACAATCACACATAGTCATGGTGGGCAAATAAACTCACACGGTACCTGCAGAGTTGGATTTATCTCAGGAAAATTGCATGAGCTTGCTGTGAGTTAGAAGTTAGCCATGCAATCAGATGCCAAAGCACGCATGGTGACGTTCACTGACCTTATTATATTCCAGGGCTGATTCAAAGAGTGGGAGTTCACCAAGTACTTAGTGAAGAGGAGGATGAGAAATTTCATGTGCCTGTGCATCCACAGAGGTTCTTAGATCATCTTGTCTCTGCATTAAATCGAGACCTATTTATTCAGCACCACCCACAACATGCCTCGGTTCTCAGCTGCAGTCTGTTATTCATTTGCTTCCAGCTCCATTCACAGATATGTGGGCTGGAGCAGACACTTGGGGCTGACTTTCATCCACTCAGACGCTCAAATACAAACTCCTGCTCCTGATTCACTGAGGTTTGTCACATTGAGTTTAATTTGTGTGTCTGTGCGTGTTTCTCTTTGAGAATTATGAAGCCTCGATATCCCAATGATTCAATACATGAAAAAGCGTGATCTCATCTGTCTTCAAAGGATTGCTCTCCCAGTGTTATTTCTGCTTTCTCAGTTTCATTATTTCCCTGTCTTTCAAGCACTTCGCTCCACGCCTTATCGGTAGTGATGGCTGTAAGCGAGTGTGCTGAGAGGTCTATTAGTTAGCTATCATCCTGTAATGCTTTAGATCGAGCAGCCAGGTCCTTGTACGTACAGCTTGGCTCTGGCTCCACAAGATGAGGGTACAGATACAGGGAAGTTATAAAGACACGGAAATGTACAAACTCTTCACGGAATGTGTTCATCAAGACAAGGCGGGTTGGTTTTTCGATTTAAATTTATTTTTGTTGGACAAAACGGAGTGATGGTTTAATTAACCAGTTTTTTTTTACCAGTCATATGTTGTAAAAATATTTGGTCTGTTTCCATATGTCTTTTTAGCAGTGATGGCTGTTCACTGAACTGACCTAATCAGCTCTGAGTCTTCACATATTCACAGTATGCTCTCTGTGTTTGTGTGTGTGTCCATTGATGATGAAGGTCAGTAAGCATTGTGGCTCTTCATTATAATAATGGGGGCTGTGACGTGGTTCGCCCAATGCAAGATGAACATCATTCACACTTAGCTGCCTCGCTCTGCCCTGCAACATCTTGTCTTGCCCTCATTTTCACACTTCAGCGACCTTTTCATTTATGCAGACTTACTCTCACTCATCCTGTTCCTCTTACACAATCAGACATGAATCGATCAAACACACTCTAGTCGTGTCGGAAGCACTTGCCAGATGTTTAAAAAGCAGTATATAAAGGGTCTTGCTTATGTTCTCACTCCCCTTGGACTTTTCCCTTATTGTCTCACATTGTGACCACAAACACTGGTGTACTTTATAGGGGTTTTATGTGATAGACCAACATGAAGTTGTCCATAGATGTAAAGTGGACTGAGTTTTCTCAAAGCTCTTGTTTCCTCTGATGCCTCTAAAACAAATCAGTTGTCACCAGAGGTTCTCAAACTAGAATAGTATATCTGTGTGTGCTCTAATCTCCATATAAATCAAGATGTTCTGTGAACGCCTCAGACATTTGTTAGAGACCATTGGTGAAGAAGCACAATTATGAAGACCAAGTGGAGAAGCATAAAGCTCACAGAGCACTGTTCAGTCAATTATTAGGAAAAGTAAAGAGCTGGGCACAACTGTAAACCTACCAACACATGGCAGTCCATCTGAACTGATGGGCATGTACAAAGACAACTTTAATCTGAGAAACAGGCAGTAACACTGGAGGTGCTGTCAATCAATCATTTATAGAGCACTTCATACAGTCTGGTATTACACAAAGTGCTTAATAGAGCTTAAAGACAAAAAGACATTTAACCTCTAGACACGCACACAACAAACTAATCAAAAATAATGCTTATCCAGTAAACAAACAAGTAATTAATTATAATGAAACTGAGGAATTAAAATTCAGCTAAATCAACAAATTAAAGATTGAAAAGAGGATGGGAGCTGCTGACAATGAGCTGTTCACTCTGCAAATATGGCAGTTCTTGAATCTGAAAACCACTTGCGTCCATTTTGTGTTTTCAATCACATAAAATGCTAATGCCTTGAAGGTTTTGGTTGTAATGTGAAAAGACATGATACAAATTTAAGAGAATATAATGTAGTGTGCAGTAGTTTTGAAATAGATTAAAGAAAAACCTTTAAGTGAGAAATGGCTGCAACTTTTAATTAACCCATTAACTGTCATGAGGACACCGGTGTCCTCATGGACCCATTGACTAACATGTAAGTGTTTTAGGGTAACAGTTTGATTTCAGGTCTGACTGTATTTAGAGTTAATCTGATGAGCTTTAACTTTATGACCACTGTCAGTCAGGTGAAGTAAAAAATATTACTGCTCCAGTTATAATGTCGTCTTACAGGACTCACAATATATTATAGACTGGAAGGGAACGTTCTGTTCTAGAAGTTGATGAGTGGGAAGCAGATAAAATGGGCAAGTGTAAAGCTTTAAGTAAATAAGATAGCTTGAAGGTTGAGTCATAGCATCTTCACAACTACAGTCCCTGAGTTATGGTCTAAGTCTCCTAATAAGTACAGGGCAAAAACTAGTCCAAGAAAGAAGCAATGGTGAAGAGGAAACAGTGGCATTAGCAGGAAAAGGTTGTTGTCCACATAGCACTGTGTAGCTCTAGACTACATCACAATATATTCATAATAATAGGTTTAATTTGGGATTTCTTAGCCTGAAATAGAAAATAAGGTACTGAAGAAACACTAAGATATAGAAAAATGGCCCAATATAAGTTGTAAGAAGACCATATTATAAGAAGATATCTGTTTCAAACCCCAAAATCTGTTTTCATCCTCCCATAGTTTTCTCCAACCTCTCTTTCTCCAGTTTCAGCCATTTCTTTTTTGTCATTGTGGCATGTTCATTTGTTTTCTATCTGAATCTGTGTTTCCTCTCTCCAGACCTATCTAAACTCACTGAGCCTCTTGTGTCGGCCAATGAATGGCAACGTGTTTCCTTTTTTTCCTCTTCTTTATCTCTGCCATCTTGTGTGTTCTGAGTTATGGGGGAAGAAGGGGACCCTGGAGGGAACACAGGCTCCAACAGACACTCACATGCACACCCCCACACCCACACACACACACACACACACACACACACACTTACATGCTCCTTCGTACTCACAGATACATGCTTTAATTGGTCCAGGCTGACTTTGTTTTTACTGCCAGGTTGATGAGTGTATAGCATGGTTCATCCTCACACACACAATATATAGAAATTATTTTACAGTGAAGCAGTGGATTTTTTTTGTTGTTTTTTTCATTGCATTTTTCATTTTGGATTCCAGCTCTTTACTGCGACATTAAGCGACACTGAAAGTAAGCAGTTGGGTTGTTAATAATAAAATTTTTAGCACTTTGAGGAATTAAAGGGTTGGTTTTCTTTTTAAGAAAGATCAAAAGAGCAAACAATAATTTTAGATGTCCTAATCAGTTCAAAACCAGTAATTAGTTGGCAAGTCAATAATAAAGAAATATTGACTTATCTTACAAAAATAGTAAAAAAAAAAAAAAAAAGAAAAAAGAAGATTCAGTTTCCATACTGCATTAAATCTGTTTTATTTCTGATCTGAAATAAGACAGGCATCTCTCAGAAGATAATAAAACAATTCAATCTGGAGAGACTCAGACGGAGATAGGAAGACAATTAGAAGAGTTTATTGACAAACAGAATTTAAAGTCTTTGGCGCTCGGGCCCCGGCTGGGGATGACGGTTATCGCAGCGTTAGCGATAGGCTTCAGATGAGCATCCCCGATGCTGTTAGGAACATCATCCCCCAGGGCCCGGCACTGGTGGTGGAGGTTGAAGAAGGGTGCGGGCCTCAGGACCGGGCGAGTGGAGGAGAAGGGGTGGTGGTGGGTTGAGCTCGGCTGGAGAGCGAAGGACACGATGAATGAAGGTCCTTATCAGCTGGGACTTGGTCGATGATTGGACGTGACGTGGCTTGGTCCGGCGTTGATAGGTCGACGATTGTGGGCAGGTCGCTTCAATTAACGGGTCCCGGTGGGGATAAAAGAGTCTTCCAGTTTGAATTTGCGCCTAGGCTTCATTTTAAAAATAGTGTCAATTTTGAAACGTAATTATTTCTACATTTGAACAAAAATAGCATGCCAAAACTTATTTCTACACTTCTTAATAATCAATTTAAAAAAGTGTTTATTGACAAGACAGTTCTATTTGAAACAAGCACGTTTTTGCTTATTCGCATTGGTATTTTGACCATTTACTTTTGCTTATGTGCTTGATGTACTGTGATGGTGTAAGTTTTTTGAGGATGGAAGGCCTCATTGCCATCACCATATTTTTTAAACTCTTTAAACAGATTCTCAATCAGACTCCATTCAGGACTCCGGCTCAGCTTCTCCAATATTACTTCCAATTGTAAGAAAAACGTTGGTAAACACAGAACATTATTTTAATATCTAAATGTGCCAGGAGTATGAATAATTTCAGGCTTAACTTGCTGGATGTTTTAATATAAATATTTTCTAAAGCAAAAGGCTCTCATGACTTAAAACTCTGCATTTGCTGAACTGATTTTGACTGTTATAGAATTTTGCAAGACTTCTTCAAAACTCTGGGAGTAATGTTTCTACATTATTAGCCATAGCTGCAATCCTAAACTTTCTAATGATTAGTCATACAACTTAAAATAATGCCATCCTGTGTGTGTGTTGCTTACACTAAGCAACAGATGGCCAGTCTTTAAGAGGCTTTGTCAAGTTTGTGATGTTATCCGACTTTGTATTCATCTTTGTTGCACAGCTTATGTCATTGCTTATAGTAGCGCTTTGGATTTGTCTGTTTGTCATTCTTACAGTCCAAACAACTTCTAAAAACACTTATGTTTTATATTTTTAACCAAAAGGGAGTGTCAAGACTCTTCCCTGGACATACTTGCCTTGTTATAGTTATTTCTAAGCTTACAGATTTTAATGTCCGTTTTAATGTTTTGCCTAAGATACTGCAAGCGAGGCCAATGGCTGATCATTGGTGTGTCTGCACTGCTGCTTGTCTGCCAACTTAGGACTTTGGATTCTGCCAGCTTTTTATTGATTTTGATGCAAATTAGTCTGTTTTTAGCATAGATATAACAGTGGCAGTAAACAGAGATCTTTGTGGAAAAAACATATTATCGCAGAAAGCTTCACAGAAACTTTGTGGTATTTTACTTAATTGACAGGACAATGTTATGTTGTCTGTCACGTTAGTGTCCTGCGGTTTTTCTGTGGCACCCATTATTTATAAAAAAGCATGTCGTTCCCGCTTGCTTCAAACTTAAGAGCATTGTCGTAACCATCAAAGCTGAAAGCCTGTGCCTTGCTGTGCATGCTCCCCATGGGAACTAGTACATCATGCTCCAGCAGTGGAGAAAGTCCGCATGTCAACATGCTGACGTAGCAGAGAAGAGGAAAGGCAGAGAGAAACATTTTTGAGACAGTGTGATACTTCTGAATTTGCTTGTGCCTCTTCTACATTTAATTATCTGTACATGTTCATTAACTGACCAACATTTTGATGTGTAATGATGGCACTTGGCAAAATGTAATGTTTACTGGTTTTCTCAGTAGTTGGCTGTGTAGTGTCTTCTATGACTTTGTATTTTTATGTTATTATGATATAAAGCACCTTGTATTGCATTGTTGCTGAAATGTGCTATAAAATAAGCTTAAACTTGATGAAGATTGATGCAGCTATGAAACTTTACTGAAAAAATTTATCCTGCATATAAAAAATATACTTTTTGTCTTTCATAGTTCCTAAACAGAAATTAAAATTAGCATGTTAGCACTTTAGAGAATCTGAGATTAGAAATTGACCACACATCTTACAAAGATGCAGATTAGTCAGAAAGTTTGAGTTGTTTGCAACGTAACACCTTCACATACAAACTATGACTGATGAATGACTTCATCTGCTAAATAGTTTAGATTGGGAGGACTTTATTTAATAGGAAAGATTAACTTTGCACATCGGGAGAGTGGATTTTGTGCAGAGTTTAATAAGTGATGGATAAGGAACATGAGTAAACTCAGTTGCAGTCAATCTTAACTGAATTTTTGAGCTAGTTTGTGGAAGCCATATACCACCCGTCATCCTCCTTTCTCATAAAAACCTCGAAATCCTGAACAGCCAGGGGAGATGAGGATAGTGAGCAGCTTGGAACAGCAATACAATATTTAATAGAGGATTTTTCTTTGACTTTTATGATGTTGCAGTATTAATGACTTCACCTAACTAAGTACAGACTGCATTCAATGGAGTCGTAGTTCTGTTTCTGACACTTCATTTGGTGTTAGGCCTGTTATATTCAGAATCCATCCACAATCACTGGGTGATGCAGCACAACTGAATTTGCTTTTGATGGGCAAGTCCCTCTCACAATTAGGCACGACTTTTATCTGTTCAAATTACAAAGCAATTTGGATTCAATAAATTTGATCATATTACCAAAAAAAAAGTCAAGCGGTTGTTATGAGTGGAGCACGTAAATGTGTCTAAATCATTAGTGGATGTATTTGTAGTCTGGGTCAACTCGTCTTTGTAGGTTTATGTTTTTCCTGCCTTTTGGCAAAAATCACTTTTCCATCCCTCTCCGTTAAAAATTGTGCTTCATTCCTGCGGGACATTATTGTTGGCTCACACACAATTTCACACATATACACACAGATTCCTCTCAACACAACCGCCTGGTGGGAATACACCACACATCTACTTGGCTCTTGTTTAATGCTGACCCGACAGAATATGCATCCAGTCTTACCCTCACCCCCATGGCAGAGCGCCATCCTCTTACGTTTGCACATACAATTTAGTGTCCCTTGTCCTTTATATTAACTTCAGTCTTTGCATTTAGTTCAAAACTAAAACTGTACTAATTTCAATCGTATTTGCAAATTAGCAAGAGACTAAGTAAACTATTAAAAACCTATATTTTAGTTCAAAATGATAAAACCGTTTTATTGTAGGAAAGACAAACACCCTGTTTCCTACTTTATTTATCCAGTTAGGAATAAAAGAAATCCACTGGTATTTCCAGTGTTGCTGTTCTGGACTAAATGATAATGCTGGTTTATGCTAATAAATATTCTGTGTTCCTAAAATGTGAGGTACGGTAGACCTCAATTCAAACAAGAGTAGAGGAAAATAAACTACATACAGTTTTTCAAATGTTCAATAAAAGTGATCTCCACACAGATGGAGACAAATATAGCCTGCAGTAACAAAGGAGGGGAGTAGCACAGCAAGAAAGGGGATAAATTCTTCAGGTTTGAGCTGCTGAATTCATTAAACAGCTGTGGACGCTGCATCCTTAGTAAACACACCTCAGCTTTGCCAAGGATGCTGGTCCTTGGCAGCACAGCTGTGTGCATGTGTGTATTTCAGGATGACATCATACAGTAGCTTGCTGAGAAGGTCTACTGCAGGCACATGGCATCTACAATATTTATAGACCCCAAGAACAGATGAGCTCACTCAGTCACTCAGTGTGACTGGCTTCACTTCACACACAAACACTCACGCAAAGGACAGAAAAAGGAGACTGAAAAGTTAGTGCCACACCCACTTTGCAATATTGTCGCCATCATTTGCTTTGAGGTGACCTTAGAAGGTCCACTGCTCACAGGATGGCAAATTCATCGCAACATATAAATTATGCAATATCATTTTTGATGGAAATTGGGTTTATTGTGAATTAACATGCAAACGTTTTATGATTTAAGACTACTTTCAGGAAAAAAATGAGCCGCCTTAGCATGAGTCATAAGGAAAGGGAATGTGAGGGATTAAACGGATGCAAAAAAAAAAAAAAGGAACTCCTTCAGTACAATTACACACAAACATGAAACACAGTCTCACACTCACACTTTATAGGAGCTGGATTCCTGAAACAAATTTCTATCCCACACATACAGGACTGAAATTTCTATTTCCCAAAGTACAATTTCATTTGTAGAGCCAATACTGTGAGTCAGTGCAACATTAAAGAATGATTGAGACTGACCACTTGCTGTGTTTGATTGGGTGTGTGTTTGTCAGTGTGTTTTCTGCATGTGTGTTCGTGAGGAAAGCAACCAGTGACTGAGGATGTGTGCTTAAGTTAGATGGCTGAAAAGCCCCAGAAAGGAGGGGGGTGAAAAAAAATCACATTTTATAAATAAATCATCTGGGGCCTGGTGATGGACGCACACATACACACACACAAGCAGGCGCACACCGCACAGTGATGCTTCATACCACGGACCAGATTATGAGTGAATCAATTTAAAGAGCAGTGTGCTACTGTTGTGTCCTCTAGATGAGGACACACACTAGATGTCCTCTAGTGTGTGTTTGTTCTAGTGGAGGCGCCTGCTAAACCAACTACATTGAGCCAACAAAATGATAGTTTAATTTCAAAGATTAATTTTTAAGACATGGTACATCAGGGTTACAGTTCTGTTCATTTGTATTTAGAAAATTTGAAAAAAAAAAAAAAAAAAAACTCAAGAAAATAATTGAAACATTTCATATACACACACTGTGTTGTATTGACAGATTAACATTCAACTTCAAATTCTAGACGAGTTGCTGTGAGAGGGAGGAATATTGTTAGTTTTTAAAGCTGCAAATGCAATGGTTTAGTGATGAAGGAGACAGCCAAAAGGATAAGGAAGAGAGCCAGGTAAAATGTCAATGCATTACAACTAACCTGGGGTTTTGGATCTCCTGCATTCGCTCACAGTGATCAGTGAAGCAAACTAATTCAGGATTTCCTTTGGATGTTTTGTTTTGAATGCACTAAGCCAAAAATACGGCTACCAGTACCACACAGAACGGCATGCTGTTGCAACATTCACCCTTTGGAGCGTTCTCTCATCCTGGTGAGAAGCTTATGAACACACTATTGATGCTCGACTTTCCGCAGGCAGACTGCAAATGAATGTAGAGGAGTGGAAACCTCCCAGATTATCAGGGAAAAATCATCAAATTCCAGGAAATATTCTAGAAGAGATGTGATTCCTATGGTGGAGCCATATGATGGCTGTAATAGCAGCAGGGGGAAATATATTTGTTTAGTACCAAGAATGAAATTCCATCATGAAATCTTTTATGCTGTATTCATAATTATATGCATTAGAGGAACTGTAGATTTTAGGGCAATCTTATTCTTAGTGCAGGTGGGACTTAACTGACTGTGCTCATGTTCTTTAACATACAGTATCCCTTCTTTAAAATAAACTTCAGCATTATTAAAGTGTTCCCAATTAGTTAAAATAGAAGCTATAATTTTGATTAAAAATATTCTGTAATTTATTACACTGAGTGATAAGTATTATGATTTTAAACTGTTGTTTCTATTTTAATATTAGGTATTAATACTTAATTCATCTGTGTTTGGACCATTTTGGGCTGCAAGTTATCTCTGTACCCCCAATTTAATTAGCTGAATTACACAAATCATTAAAATGCGGAGGTGAGTGATCAGTGCGAACAGTGTATCTGTATAGCATGGCACTGCGTAAAGTAAAGCTTTTATCATATCATTGCTGTGTAGTGAATTTCATAACATGGGAACATGCTTGTTGTATGTAAATAGTGTCTCAAAGTCCCACAGAAACGCACAGTAGAAGCACAATAGTGTGATAGGGACAGTTATCCGTTTGTTTTTAGTCTATGCAAACAGACTTCTGAGAAAGAAAAGTGAACTAACATAACATTTTTAACATTATGCTGGTTGGAGCGTACTGAAGTGCTTGCAGTCTCCAGAAACGTGTCCCTTTTTATAGCATTTGTTGAGGTGCATCATGTACTGTATATATAGCACAAAGAAAAGAGGCAGGTTGTGTGAGATGTGTGACAAAGAAGTTAACAGATGCACAAAGTTTCTTCAACAATCCCTGTAATTAAATTTATATTGTTCATCGCTTATTTAGCTGTTTTGTATTTGGTCAAATGGACGTATCCATCCATGAGGCAAAAAGGACAGACACTGAGAACAAGGACAGCAGCAGGATGCTCCACTTTCCATCACCTTGAGATCCACTTGTCATGTCTCTGTCATTACTGTTACAGTTATTGTGAGCCTGTACTGTAAATGCACACACAAACACACACATGGCGGTGTAGAGTTACTTCCTGCCACTGCGGTTTGTGCTCTCTGAAGGACACCAGCAAGTGCTCCTGACCTCTACAAACGTGCAAAAAGAAAATAAAAACCGCACACACATCGGCTGCTCGTTTCTCACAGTCAAGTTTAGCTGCATGAGGAGCGTGGAGGACAGAAAATGATCCTGGACTCATTATTGGAGCAGTTTATTTACTCTAAATGTGAAGATTAATATTAATACAGCTACTAATTAATCTTCTGCTTTCCTCTGGAATCATGATACACTTTCATCTGCAAAAAAAAAAAAAAAAATGCAGAGCAGCTGGGAAGTTGTCCGGTTTGTGTTTATGTGCCCTCTGGAGAATATGCATGTGGAAATCAGGTTGGCTTAATTTTTATATTTTTATAGGGATGTAAGCCAGGGTGAGTGTATGTTTATAATCTTTGCATATTTAAAACTATTTGATCAAGAAAAATTTACACTCTAGCCTAAACAAACAATAGAACAGTCAAAAATCGACTGTTTCCAGCTAACCGTTGAGTCGAACGTGAGCTGGGTGCACAGAGTTTGTCTGTTTGCAACGGTGGTTTGCAGTGCGCCTGCTTGACATTAAGTATTCGTTTGGCCTGGCCCAGGGCTTGAAGCAGAGGCAAGCCTGAAGGAGTGATGGAAAGAGCTAAGCCATGCACTCCCACTGAATGATGAGGACAGCGGGAGAGAGACACAGAGCTGACACAGGTGCTTTACACAGAGACAGGGAGGAGGATGTGACAGCCGAAAAGAAAAAGCAAATGAGGTTAGCAGGAGGAGCAGCAGAATGAGACGATAAGGAAGGAAGTGATGAAGAAAAACAGCTAAATCTTTACAGAGCGATAATCGCGTTTGATATCTGCAATTAATTTGCAGAGGAGAACGCTTTCTTCTCACCCCTGTCACTCTCTCTTTGCTGATTAATTCATGTCGCTGCTGATTCTCTGAAACAGGTTCTTTATGTTTAGTTTACTGAGGCTGCGTCAACTTTTTCAGTTTGCCTTTTCTGCTTTGTCTCTCAGATTTTCCATTATGTGATTCTGAAATGTTATTCATATTTGTTCAATCAATCAAAAGTCCAAAAGGACTGGTTCACATTAAAGCTCTTTGTGGTTTGGTTTAGAGAAACACATTAGATGTAGATATAGAAGAGTAAATACATGATAGTGAAACCTCAAACAAAGTAGATGGAATGCTGCATCATTTATCAGACATATTTTTTTGCATGTTTTGTCGTATGTTATGCATGTATATTTATATATACTAAGTAACATGTTAATGGGTTAATATTCTACTTTTTGTGAGAGAGCATGATATAGAGAAAATACCCAAATGTGATGGTATATTTGAAAATATGAGATGTAATTATTCCACGTTTTCCATCACAGTGTTCCCACTATGTGCTGAGATGCTTCTGGATCTTAACTACTGTCATACGATTTGGTTGTGGGAATTAAGGGCAGAGAGTTTCCCTCTGACTGGCCAAATAAAATATTGGTTTGCGGAGCGTAAAGACACAGTAGCCCTTAAAATATTATAGCTACCAGACATTGCGAGGAAATCAATCCTCTGCAACTTTAATATTCCGTGCATTGAAAGTGAATTGATTTACTTGTTATTTAAAAGATTATCACGCTCTGATCTGGAAATATTATCAAATGTTGTATTCAGACATTCACATTTGTCCACCTTTTTACTGGATCATGTGATATATTTGATATATATGTGTGAATTTTGTTGGCAACTTCTTCTCTGACATTTTTATGAATAAACAAGCCCCTCTTGCAGAGTAAATATGGGTAAAACATCAACTTTCTAAAAGGTATAATAATAACATACCTGCCTCTTCATCTTTAACTTATCAACTCTGCTGCTACAGATAAGAATATGAGTAAAAATACTAAATTGGATATGGATCTGGGTATCACTGGTTGCACATTAGTTGTGTATTTGACTGTTTTAAATTGGTAATTTTCTGTTGTTGGGAGCCAAATTATGAATTACATTAAATCACATTAGAATTGGGGAATCATAGCAGTGTTACTCCAGCATAGCAGCAAACGTTTGCGAGAATTTAAGACTGCAGTTGTTTAAATCTGACAAAATATTTCACTGTCCAAAACGGGATTACTGCAGATAGCAGAAGGTTCTTGGTGAGAGTGTTCATTTGGCTGTAATACTGATGAAATTTAGTGTTAATTCCAGCACTTCAAAGCTTCAGAGTTTTCAGCCATATTAATGACGTTGCTTTAATAAAGTACCGGAGTGGTGCTCGCTATTAGCAAATGCAATTTCTTACGTTACTTGAATAATATCAGCCGATTCAAAAGTCACTGATTGTCACATTGATTGAGTAGTTGGGTAAAATTTAGCAATTGATTTGAAAACACACAAAAAAATTACCCCTGGAAACATTTTCATAAATTAGCAATATTTGCATATATACTATGATTTGCACACTATGATATATATATATATATATATATATATATATATATATATATATATATATATATATATATATATATATAGCTTTACGCAAAGTTTCTGAAGGCGATGAGTTGTGAAGATGTCGTCTGCTCCATGTTAAAATTGGTTTTCAGTGCAAAATGGCTGCTCTTTGTCAAGAGAAGTTTCAGCTGAGATTAGTTATGCTTGAAAAGAATAAGGAATAGAGGAAAGAGGAGAGAAAGAGCTGAAGGAAAAAAGAGATGTGAGCGTAAGCAGTGGGGAGCTGGATTGGATGGAGTGTGAAAAAAAGCAATCAAGTGCAGTTAGGCAGCAGCAAGAGGAGAGACGCTTGTGAAGAAGAGGAGTCAGACGGAAAAATGTGAGATGCTTGTCAGATATAAAAACTAAGTCAGAGGTCTCTCAGTTCTGTGAATTCTGCTGCAGAAAATGCTCTTTGAAACGTGTCAGGTTTCAGAGTACAGAAGATGTGTGTGCATGTGAGCGACTTTTCTGTGCGTGTGTTTGTTCATCGAGTTGCCTGTTTCGGTGCTTCTTTCTGTGACAGTAAACACCAGGTTCTGCCAAATCTGGCTCCCACTGATGTCAAGTAGGACTTGTCACCACCCATGACTTCTTACCTGCTTTTGTTGTCAGCGCTGTTTTCCTGCTTCTCCTTCATCTCACTTATAGGACAATTTCATTTTCATTCTCAAATCCTCCAAAGCTTGTTATCTGTCCCCTCCGAGTGTCTCGTCTTATTTCTCTGCATTTTCTGTGTGAGAAAGTTTCCTTTTATTTCCTCCATGCTGTCAGTAGGGGTCTCTCTCTCTCCACCAACCAAGACACTTGCATTGACCACCGCTCTCATTGGTTAAGGTCCAAACCTGTAGCAAGCTGCTGGTAGTTAGCAGTGGAGGTCAAGACAATCTCTAAAAGATTTTTTTTTGATGTGTGAAAATGTGAGTCATCTTCTTCTGCTGCTCTTCCTTTGTGAACACCTGTTACCTTGACAACCAGGTGAAAGCAAGTCCTGTAGACAGGAACTGTTTCCATGTTGTTTTCTACTTTTATGCTCTACCGCTCCCAGAGCTTATGATATTGAACAAGCATTCCAAAGTAGAAGATAAAATAGTGAATCCGTGGGTATGGGGGAACAGATAGATATACAGAATGAAAATGAGAATTCAAGCTGAAGTTACCTTACCTCAGTCTTACTTAGTACTTTTAAGATGAATCTGAAATACTTTTCTGGTTTTACAGGAAGCCATTGCATGACATTTCTTTTAGAAAAACTTTGACAGTAGCGTTTGGATTAAAACAAACTAACACTTTTGTGGAGGTGTTTGGGCATCCAGCTAAAGTGGCATTGCAATTATCCAGTTAAATATGCAGAAAAAAAAGTTCTTTCTTCAGCATCAGTTCGGGTAAGGAGTTTCCTAATGTTGGCCATGTAGAACTGCTATGATTTTTTTAATGTGAAACTCAAAAAAATTGTCCTGGTCAAAAGCATTTGAAGCTAAATATCAAGCAGAGTAAGAAAAATTGGGTTTACTAGGATGAGTTTGTAATGTGTAATGTGTTTTTAATAGTGCTAAGTGAGCTGACGAAACTCAGCTCATGTAGAGATGAGTTCCGTCATCATCAGGCGAAGACATGAAGAGTGAACTGAAAGGTCCAAGTCCACAACCCTGTGGAACACCATACATGACTTTGGTATGAACAGAGGATTCATTGTTTTCATCTATGTTTGAGTGTTTGTTAACATTTAGTAGAAATGCACAAGAATATTCAGATGGGAATTCTGGATATTCCCATCTGAAGAAGATTAACTCTGATTCTTCCTCCTTTCTACTAGGTGGTACAAGAATTAACAATATTCTTTTGTTAAACTGTCTTTATAAAGTATCTTAAATACATAGTTTTAGATTCCTAAAAGCAGCAGTTCTGGAAATGTTTTAAATGAATGGATGTTTTGTTGTTTGGCTTAGGCCTGTCACGATAACAAATTTTGCTGAGCGATTAATTGTCTCAAACATTATTGCGATAAACGATAATATTGTTTGAAGACTTTTTTACACTGATTTTATGGAAGTTACGTAATAATGTGTAACCACTACTTAATTTAATTAGCAATAAATTCAGTAGGAAAGTTACTTTTGTTCTAGGGCCACACAGGAGGATGATAAGCATACAAGTTTTAACAACTCAAGTTTATTTTTCTTTCCCCACAAAAAAAATTAAAATCCAGGCAACACTAATTACCTTAATAAAATTAAGGTATAAAACTTAAATTGTCCACCCTTACATAAAAACATCAAATTAATATATAGAAAATTGAAGGTAGTTTTTTTTAAAAAGGTAGCTTTAAAGCTTATTTCAACAAAAGAAATTACATATTCCAGTTAGTCCTTCAATATAACAGTTCAGTAAGTGTGCACATAAGTTGTCCGTTATGAAAATGTTCATGAACAAATAGTTTGTGGAATAAAAAAAAAAGATTTGGGGGCCCCCTTTTTGTTCAATAAGCTTATCTGTTGTCCACGCAAAACATCCAGCTCCAGCAGCACCAGAACCTCCGTCTCTCCAGGCTTCAGTCCGAGTCACAAAGATGGCGGCGGAACCCTCCTGGTTCTGGAACCACTGGCTCGTTCAGATATCGGTCCAAAAAAAACAACCAACCTGCATGCAGAGCGTTAACCGATCATGCAGGTATACGGAAATCATAGAAATCTTTCAATTACTTCATCATAAACAGTCTCATTTCACAGAACTGTGCTGCTTACAGAGCGACACTTTATACTCTGGTTGGGTTTTTTTCTAGTTCGAAAAACACTGAGCAACGTTAGCTCCAGCTAGCTAGCCATTCTGCGTAAGTAAGCAGCTGAAAATAAAACAACAGACTCACCGGAGAACTCTCAGAACAGAATGTACATTATCCAGTTCAGAATAAACAGATTTCTCTCATATCACAGCAGCACTTATGCGTAGTAACTTCTCTACTTCTGCTTAGTCTGCATTTCTTCTTCCCTCTTCTTTACTCTTCTCCTCGTACCGACACAGGAGAAATGTGGGTCTAGTGCCCTCTACAGGACATTCTAAGAACTAACAAACACATTAAACATACAGACAGATCAGCATAGTTTATGGGGGTTACAAATGCATGTGATTTCCTGCCAAAGATAGAAACACTTTATTTTCAAAAGAATACCTAACACTGAAACTGATAAACAAAACAACCAAAAACAAAAATAAAATGGTCTCCATTAACAAAAAATGTACGTGAATTAAAAACTAAACAACACAAAGCCAAAGTGGAAATAAATACTGCATTCAACCAAAGAGTGCAGATTATGATGTCTGTGTACTATGTTGCCCTATAGTAATAATTAGATTTAAATAGAGAAAATGGGCACATCCACTACCTGATGCAATAGTTCACACTACCGTTTTTTTTTTGTTTTTTTTTGCCCCAATTTTCCCCTTATTACAATTTTAGAACATTGGCTTTTCTAAGATTGTTGCTTGCAATTTCGTAACCTATCATCCTGTAGTGTGTGGTGTGTTACGGTAGATCGTGGTTGCGCTCCGATCTAAATCAGGGGTTTTCCCCGACTGGGATCCTGTTGAATGTGACAGGCAGCCAATCACAAAGCCCGGATTCTCCTCCGTGTTTTCTGAGGGGAATCCCAAACAGCTGACACGGCGCAACCCAAAGTCCAGCGGACATTGGAGATGATACGTGGAAACAACATTAATGTTTATTCAACATTTCGTGCAAAGAATATAGAAATGACAACCGGAGGAGTTGGAGCGAAATTGCTACTGCAGTTGATAAACCCGGTAACTTTTCAGCTGTTCTTGTTAACGTGACGTAAATAAGTTATAATGATTTTCATTCAGTCAGGACTGACACTAGTCACATGCATTGCAGGTAGATTGTAGTAAAGCTTTGATTAATGCCCGGTTTTAAAATTAGTTCACTGGACTTGTAGCCAGTATTTTGTGCCCATTGTTGGACACCACACGATCGAACCTTTATACCTAGGATTTCTGTCGGCTCATGTGTGGTCTGTCATTTTTTGAAAATGGGCCGACAATCGACAGAAACTCTAAGATCGGTGCGCTGGGCTTTACACTAAGAAAATGAGGAAGGGGGGGTCAGTGGAGAGCACCGGAGTTGAGCCTTTTTTCGTTCAGTGTCATCAACAGAAAGAGAAAAAGACCGGAAGAGACGATAATGCCGATAATTAAAATGACGTCGATAGTTTTAATTTATCGTACGATTAATTGATTATAGTTTATCGCAACAGGCCTAGTTTGGCTTGGTTTTTTTATTAAAACTTACAGTCACATATAGTTCTTAGTCTGGCAATTTCCTCAGAGAAGGGCCATTCAAGAGCGTATTAGTACATGAGCTACTTTTAAACATGCTTCAATTAGCTAAGTGTATTTTATGTTTGTATATTTGTGTGAACTACAGTTTGTGTTGTTACACTGACTTCTTGCACAATGTTTAGCAGCTGATGAGTTGAGTCCAGTAGGAGTAAATGTCTCTGTACAGTTTGGTTCGCACAGATACCTAGTTAGCTCCCGTTTTGTCTCTGCATTGTGTCTTTGCTTTCACAGATTGTAAACATAATGACTCAGAGAAGATTCTCTGTTATACTCTCTGTTGTTTTTGGATTAAATTGGGTTAACTGGGAGCTGTTCCAGATTACATTTCGCAGTATACATGCAGCAGCCTTAGTACTTAAAGGAAAAATGTTTGACACTGCATTTGCTTAAACATACAGTTTTAGGCTCTTTATTGTTTTATATGGCTGAAATTCACTCTTTACACTCTTTCGCATTATTGCAATGAGTTGCTTTCTGAGTCACTGTTGTCTTCACTCAATTTCTTCTTGATCATTAAAAAACTTGTGTCTGTTTTCTACCAATAGGAAAGTTAAAATTAAATTGTGGCTTTTAAATAATTTATTTGAATTTTTTTTCCCCAGGTTTATGGTTATGCAAAATCCAACTTCAGTGATTTTTGAAAAAAAAACTTCAGTGGTTTTAAAAAAAATTATGCATAGTAGCTCATTTATATACATGTACCAGCAAAGTTATTCCAAATACGCTTTTAGCTAGTTGCAGAGAAATAATGTGTTTTGTATAGTCGTCAAAAAGATTCTGGTGTATTCTGGTCCTCCATCCACTTGTAAATTTGAAAACAAGCTTAAAATGTGGAAGTACTCCTCCTTCATTGCTCCATCCATATTTTGCAACATTTCACTGGCATCTAAACAGACCTTTGTTATGATGCTACTGCCACCATCAGCTGCTGTTTTACAGTGAACAGACTGTAAAACAGCTTAAACAAGATAAATCTCCACTTTTTACTTAAGGTGTCAGTAAGAGTCATAGGGTCTTCTGTGCTGATGGAGTAACAGCACCAGTCAGTCCGCGATGACAGCGCTGAGCAACCCATTAAATCAGATGGGTTTTATTCTAATGTAGGTACTGTGTGTTCTTGAAGCCCTCATTTTGACTTCTCCAAGCATACTTCTTGTCAGTGAGAGCAAATATCTCAATCTCTGTCTCCAGTGAAGATAAAACCATTTTTCCAGAAGGCATTTGTTGGAAGCTGGTAATTTTAGTCAAACTGACACCACACCCTTAAAATCAGGACAGTGAATGTTCTTGAATGTTCCCTACCATAGCCCTGTGCAGAATGTTTGAACTAGGTCTTTCTAACTTTATGTTAAAAGAGAAGTCAAATAACTAACCAGAATCAGGCCAGGTCATTCTTGACATTACAAGGATCCTCTGCAACTTGCTAAATTACATTTGATCAAATATTTAAGACGTATGTTTGAGCTTATAATCAGAATTTTTACAGCAAATGTATTAGAGAATATTTTCTATAAATTACGTTCTGTCCAACCAATCCTTGTTTTCAGAAATTATTGAAGTTGCAACATCCAGGCAGATGATGAGGGAACCTCGTATGTTTTTATCAGAGGGATTCTGGTACGCAAGTCTTGATAGGGTGGCTACGCGGTGTAAAATCATAGGAGAAAGTACAGTTTTCAGACAGTGATCCTCAAACCTTGCAAGTATTCTTTACTGTAAAAAAGCACCGGCAAGAATAGACTGTAGCCAAGTGCAGGCACTGCGTAATTTTACCAAGAGAGGCAGGACAAGCCAGCTATGATTTATAAATAGAAGGAATCAGCACGCACAATGTCACACTAGAGGAAAGCGGGTCTGTTGAATTTGTGTTGAGTAAGCAGTGATGGTGTTTTTTATTAGGAGGAAATAGAGCATTTAATTTTATGTTAATCCAAAGTATTAGACCTAAATGTGACTTTAAAAATTACCGCTGAAGTGTGCCTCAGTTCTTTCTGTGAACGAGAAACAGAGCAGCTGGTGAGAACCTCAGAAATTCACCTGACCCTTCACTCTTCCTTCCTTCCTTCTTCTTAGTTTGTGTTTATTCAACATGCTTTGCTGTGTTTTCTCTATTCCCCAGGTTTCCACTCCCTTCCCCTTTGTTTTTACACAGCTATCACATGGGAGGCAGGAGGGATCCTGTCTCCCATCTGAGGCTGAGTCTGTAGGAAGCTGAGTAGCAGGGTATCATCCTGGTGAAGGGCAGTGCAACTCTGGACCAGTATTTTTGCTCCATCCCTCTTTTCCTGCGACTCCTCATTCATTCCCATGCATCAACCTCTTTTCATGGAGTTCACGTTTCAGGAATGTGATATGTGTGGCTTCCATCATGAACCGAACAGTGAGGAACTACCTTCAGAACTGGACTAACTTTAACACCTACATGTACCAGGTAAGGTACTCAGCTCTCAGCAAGTATCCGGACATTAACGGTGAGGAATCGCCTACGGCTCAGGCAGCTCTCTGCGCGAGCTCCGTGTGTCCTTGGCAGAGTATTGATTTCAGCGCTGATGACTCTTTTCTAGGACTGACATATGGCCTTCTCTGCACCTCTTCCTCCTTCCTTCTCATCTTTCTTTTCCCCTACTTTGGCTCAGTTGAGCTGAGACGCATAATTACACTTTGCAGTGATGGAATTTGCATATCTGTCTAGAATGAGGCTGTTTGATATCATTGTTTTTCTGTTTTCATATCTTATTGTTGAAGAAAATACCAGAGATAACCCTCTGTCATGCATTGATGAGAATGCTCATTCTTTCTTTGACTGCTTTGCATGCTTGACTAAACATATCTTTTATTACTTCACATGTGAGACACAGACTCCACTGATGCACATAAGCTCCTTTGTGCTTCTCCTTTCATCCAACAGAGGAAGTTTTGCCTTCTCATCCCACCATTTTTTTCCCCCTCTGTACACGGTTCTAGTTTTGTTCTGCTTTGATGAAGCAAGTTAAAGCACATAAATGGATTCTACTCTTTGCCTGCAGGGTTGCAGTGGATAAAAAAGTTTGAGGAATATTGGGAAGAGATTTAACACCCACTGTACGTGCTCACCAAACAGAAGATGGAAGTGTGAGGTGTGCCCTCATATATTGCTGCATAATAATCAATATGGAGGTTCTCAAATAACTTTTTCTGAGCATGATTTGGCAAAACTGGATACTGAGTTGTTGCTGTTGTTTTATCTGGTTTAGAGCCATTCTTGCTCTAAATGTAGGACAAACATTTATTTATACTTTTTGAGACATTTAAGCGTACAGAGTGCACAGATTTCTCATCAGTTCTAAAGATGAGTTCTAAAAAGGCCGAGGCCAAAATGCACAAGTTGAAGTTTTACCAACATATTCCAATTTGATATACGTGCTGATTTCTACCTTCAGATTATTTGGGTTTTTCTCTGAAAAATATACTTAAACTATTATGAAAATGTGTACTTTTGCAACAAATATGCAATATTTTTGATTATTTATTGTGCACAGATGTATTTATGTAAGCCAGCATCCTCTATGCTTATTGCTGAATAATGATGAAGATGTTTTGAAGAAGTTAATAAAAACGTTAAATCTAAGCTTAGAAATAAGTTAATCTTTTATTGCATAAACATAATTCCACATTAAGCAAAAGTTTCAACGCTATAAAATAACTCAGTAAAATGAATATGACTAAAGGTTTTTTGTGATTTATTTATTTAATTTTAAAGTGGATCAGAGTCTCTCAACATGCTGGAAGATCTGTGGTGTTGTGGTCTGCTTTCTCCTCCAAAGGCCCTGGGAATCTTGTTAAAGTGCATGGGAAATGCAAGATTTTAAATTAAAATCTTATTAAAAAAAAAAAAAAAAACATGGGTCATTATTGGATCTTTTAGCAAGATAATAATGCCAAACTTTTGACCAAACCGGAATGGTCAAACTCCCTCTGTCCCATAACCTGGAAAAAACAAACAGCCATTTGTTCTACGCCTTGCTATGTACAGAGGGTCTTGACCCTTGACTACTGACAAATGATTGCTTGGAGGTGTGAACTTTGTTAAAGTTTGAAATAATTGGGTCAGATTTTACCCAATCAATAACATTTGGTCGTGATCTACAGTATGTAATGAACCAACTTGAAGCTACGTTACGCTTACTAGAAATTGTGTGGGCCATCATCCACTGCGAAGCTGGGAGTGCAAAGCTCAACGAGATGTCTGTTAATGAGAGCAATGGTCTTGCTCCAACTTTAACTGCTCAATAGTTAGAAGTGTGTCCAATACAAAACTAGACTACAATTCTAAAGCAATGCCAGAAAAATGAGGTCATTGTTCACAACTCTTTCTTCTGTTTACTGACTGACCCAGTTTAAATTCAACCTGGGAAATCCAGCTTAATGGGAGAAATTACAAACGGAGCACTGAAGAGAGATGAGAATCAACTGGAATTGCGTAGGAAGGGAACAGGCTTGCTAAAATCCAGATCGCCTGGGCATAAAAGACAGTGATACCCCATATATTATTGCATAGCATGAATACACTGCACATGATATAATAATAACTTACGAAATGTTGCCTCCAAGTAGTGTAGTGGGATTGGTATTTTGACTACACTAATAATGCGAGGATGACTGGGATTTAGTATATTGTGCAACTGTGGTTATCATTAAATCTCCTTTAATACATCAATTCTCACAGGAAATTTATTTGTTGCTTTCTAAGTAGAAAATGTGTTACATTTTTTGTATAAGTTCTTCATCACTCTAAAGGTTCAGAGGGAGCTCGGATCTTTCAGGTGTTGCAATCAGGTCCCACTTTCACCTGAAAAAAAAAAAAACATCTCTTAGCAGCCTTGTATGTGTTTTAGCGTGCTCCCCCACATGGATGTGGAACTGAGGACATCCCTCCACTCAAACGCTCATGCAAAGTTTGTTGGGCTCTCAAACACTCTTGCTAATGAGCCGTTGCCATGGCATTCACAGCAGTGTGAGGCTGTGGTGTCATGGCAACAGATTACTCACTGCCTACTTTAGGGGACATCGCCCAGGCAAAAAGCGCTATGGCGGTGTGTGTCACAGTTCCTGCGTTCGTTGATTAAGGTTTGTCAGAGCAAGGTCGAGTCCACCTCCCTGCTGCTCGCCACATCAGGTGTCTCTGCAGTGGTGAGGAGTTACAGAGATGTGATATCTGAAGCTCCACAGGGATGCAGCTCGTCTTTGGCAGTCCTTGCTAAGCCGATGGAAAGAACTCAAGAGTTAAAGCAGTTTAGTTATTATGTGGAATCTTGTTTTGCATTGCAATAATCTTTGGTAAAAGTTCATGTCTCCTTGTCCTGAGGAGCTGCACAATCTATCAATATAATATTTTTGGTTCAAGTGAACATTTAAAATTTATAGTGATCCTTCAGTGAGTTGAGAATTAAACTTTATTGTTGGAGTACAGATAGAAAACAGCTGAAAAGACTTAATGATTTTGCTGGGTACAATAATTTTTGTCGATCTCTGAAAGATTTGTTGATTTTTCAGACAAGGCTACCTTGTTAAAATCCAAACAAATCAAATAAATTTTAGCAACCAAAAGACAACAAATTAAATATCATAAAATTATTTTTTTTAATTTCCCATACAAAGATTTCTACCTTATTATTTGCATGCTAGCTGTAAGTGATGAATCTACAGTACTATTTTCACATCAGAACAAGTGTAAGTGCATTTTATTGGGATCTTATGTGATAAACCAAAACATAGCACATTATTGTGAACTGGAAAGACGAAGATACACGGTTTTCAAAATTTTAAACAAATAAAAATCTGACAAAACTGTTCCGGACTCAAGTTTGTATCCAACTGCTGAGTTGCAACTTTGCTGAGCGACTGAGATCTTGGTACATTCTGTGCAAAATAATTTGCGCTCTGTCAGATTAGACGAAAAATATCTGTAAACGTAAATTTTCCCAATCGCAGATTTTCATTTGGATTTACATCTTGGCTTTGACTGGGCCATTGAAACACTGCAATGTGATCTAGTTTAAACCATTCCATCGTAGCTCTGGCTGTATGTTTAGTGTCAGTGACCAGCTGGAAGGTAAAAGTGTTTGCATGGAACCATTCATAGACAAGGCAATTCAAAGTGGTTTACAGAATACAAAGGATCAGAGATAAAACTTAAAACACCAAATACATCAGGAACACAAGATAGGCATTTAAAGCATGACATATCACAGAAAAAAAATAAATGATAAACTTAAGTCGATATAGAGCTGAGACATAAAAGACAAAGCCATATTTGGCCCTTTTTGGGGGGCTATAGCTGCAGTAATGTAATGTATTTTTAGCTCTGATGTGAATGAGCCAGCTGTTTCCGCATGTCTCAGGTTTTCAGAGGAATTAAAACGAAACATTGACATTAAGCCTCTGTCTGACTCTCAATGCTTTTGCTGTCTCAAACTTTTCTTCGTGGAGAATCTCTGTATTTAGCTCTATCCATCATCCAGCTCCCACAACCTTCTTTGTTTGTGGAACAAAGGCCTCCCCACAGAGTAATGCAGCCACCACCATGTCTCATGGGATAGTGTTTTCAGGATGTGGCGCAGTACTAGCGTTAGCATGAAGAAACAATTGTGTGTGTTTCCCCACATTGCTCGAGACAACATGCAAATGGACTTCTTCCTGATTTATATTAACAATGTCTTCCTTCTACTCCACTAGAAAGAGTAAAAATCTGCTAAGAAATTCTCACACCTGAACTCCCTCACCGACCATGGTCATCTTGGCTGCTTCTCTGATTATCGCTTGCCAGTTTAGGTTCTTCGGGTTGAGTTATACTGTTTTTAGTTTCGGGTGAGAGACTGAGTAGCTCTTCTTCGTAACTTTGTTTCTGATTTGTCTCTGTTGCTTCTTCATGATCCTGTTTGTTCAGTAATGTTCTCTGTCTCTAAGGTCTTCACAGAACAGCTTGGTTTAGATAGTGATTGAATTGCTCACAGTCATTACATGACTTCTGGATTTTATGTAGAGGATCACGGTAAATGGGAGCTCCACAAATTTTTAGACTTTAAAATGTGAAAAGAAATTTGTACGTCAGTTGTTTTTTTTGTTGTTGTTTTTTTTACTTTCACTTCCCAAGCTAGATTATGTTGAGGGTTGTAGTTGGCCACACCCCTGGCATGAGAGAGGGTATGCCAGGGGTGTGGATTCTTTTTTAAGGCACTATTTACTTGAGCTGGAAGCATCCTCTGATTAGCATACATGATGATGTCACATCACCAAATCATGGCTGGCAAATCATATGATGTGTGAATGAGCTGGTTTACTCTCCTTCCTTTCTAGCTTAGTCACATATTTTGTTCTTTTCATTTATTTTTTTTTCTCACCGCCTGATGCTCATTGAGCCGCCACTCATCCTCACTGTTCTGAAACAGCAGCGGACATCCCATTAGATTTTCTCACAAATGTCACACATATCATAATTCTCTATCATCACTGCTTCCCACTTGCTGCATTAGAACTGCTTGAGTTAATGAGTCCAACAAGCTGCAGAGAAGATATGTGCAAGCTGAATACTGTTCCGGTTGGAAAAGAGACCAGTTGTCAAAGTAACAGAAGGAATCCGAGAGAGATTCATTGAAAAGAAGAGCAATGTGTATTCTGTTCAAAATGGAGCAGAATTATGAAAAATATGGACGTTGTGCAAAGCAAGTAAACAGAACCGATTATTCACAATTTTTTTATTGTACTTATTACCTTAAGAGCCTTAGCAAAGGCACTCATAGGCTTAGGATATAACTCATTTCATGTGCACACTTGCTTAAGTACAACTCGATTAATCTGTGTTCATGTAAATCGACAGTGAATTTAGTGGATGGTGACTAACAACATATGCACAAATATTCTCTAGTCCATTTTTCTCTTAGCACCTCCACAGCCTCCCTCCCTGCTCTCAATAGTTTATTATGAAGTATAATTACTTGTCACTCAATAAATATTGTTTTCCTTACTTACAGTCCATTCCACACTATTCCACCCCTACCAAAGAAGTGGGATTTTTCAATTTAGGTGAGCCGTGTGCATGCTGAGTATGAGGAATTGCTGCTAAGTTAATGACTCCAGGCAGCTGTTGCCAGATGCTTATTCAGGAGGAGGGATTCCGGCAAAATCAGTGACTTCATGGAATCAGCGGGATTAATAATAATCTGATCTCGACTGCATTGTTTTATAATTGGGATCACATTAGAATGTATTGTAATGAGCCTTGAGATGACATTAGTCCATTAGAATAGAACCGAATTCAACTTTATTGTCATTGCACTGTCACAAGTACAAGCAACGAGATGTAGTTAGCTATATAATTAGCTATATAAATAAACTGAATTGAACTGAATGTGATGCAAAAATTACCTGTCTGTTGTGTAAAATGCCCGAGATAACGTTTGTTGTGAACTTGTACTGCATTAAAGGTCACAGTTCTTTGCCTTTTAGCTGTAATAGGGACACATTTTTAGCTAAGGGATTAGTTAGGATTGGATTTTAGGAACAATATTCCTAATGCAAATTACAAATATTACTGAATGTCTTATTTAATAAAAGAACCATTCAAAGACAATTAACAGTTAAAAGGCAAGCCCTTTTAATTGTTCATATTATTTGTCATCAGAGGATGAGCAAAATGAGAGACGATCTGAGATACAGCAAACACAAATACAGAGATATCATGCCTAAATCCTGTTTTTAAATATCTTTGAGATTGTCTGTATGCATGGAAACTAAACACTGAATCTTAATATTTACAGCCTATTTTTGTATCTGACTCTGCTACAGTGTTTTTCTATCTCTCCTCGTGCTCAGTCACACACACACACACACACACACACACACACACACGCACACACACACACACACACACACACACACACACACACACAGAGCATTTTGTTTCATCCGATAATCCCAACCTGCTTAAGGAAGAGAAAAAAGAGAAATCCCTTCACAATGTCTGGGCTCAGCAGTGTTTGCTATCTAACTTTGGGGGTAGCGGCATTCCTCTGGTTGCCACAGATGCCCTTTTTCCGTGCTCTGTACGGTTTTACTCCCTGACAGATGTTGAGGTTGTTGTCAGTGAGCCCCGTCAGTATTTGACTACAGAAAAGCCGTCCTGGGATTTTTGTTTGGTTGGGGGTGCTCGGCATGTCAAAGGAAGAAAAACACAGGGGCTGTATACGCTGTCAGATGAAAGGTGTTGGACAGGCCCTCATGAGAACACAAACCAATTTTTTGAGATTCTTTTTATGTGGGGTTTTTTTTATTATGCCATTTTGTTATATTTGTTTATTGTTTCTCAATTTCAGAAAAATGCAGTTTTGGTTTTGTTTGTTCTCCCTTTTTGTATTTGTCCCCTTTTTTAAGTAGAGATACAGTGAGTTTTCAAAAGGCAGCGTAATATGGGGATGAAGAGATGAGCTAAAGGTCTAAGACTGTTGAGCCATCTTTTTTTGCCATGATTGAAAGAGACAGTGACATGTAACATCTGTTGGTGGATTTGGCCTGAGCTCCTGCCTATTGGTCCACCCAGTGGAATAAAGGAAAGTTAAATGTGCAAACTGACCCATTTTCCTCTCTCTATAGTCACTTTTTTCTTAGCGCTTTCCATTTCTGCTCCATGTTGTTGCTTTTCACTGAAGTGTAGCAGACAGGTTCAGCAACCTTGCAGGCAGGATTGCTTTATGTATGCTTTGTGTTCATTTGTGATTTATTTTATTTCTTTCTTATTCAAATTCTCCTCTTTGTGTTATTATTCCAAAAGCTCATCTTAGTTAGTGTGCATCGGTGTACTCCGCTGTTCTCTTTGGTGTTTTTTGTTTTTTTTCTGTGTGTGGTTCTGCATGTAAACAGTCCAGACCAGACAACATGGCTACTTCAAAAGCATCAAGCAAATTACAGCACACACATTATCCTCGTCCGGATAACAGTTGTAGTTGTTGATAGTTTTTATTCCTTGTTTTAAAACTGCACCTAACGGCATGGGAGTATTTGAACACCAAAAGGTTTTCGAAGAATATCTACAGAATCTGTGTCTGTCAAACGGTGTTATTTCAGCTTTTCTAACTAAAAGTCTCATATCAATTCTTTTTTTTCTGAATGCCAATGATATGTTGTGTTCCAGGTTCATAAATAGTTACGTTGGTATAGATATTGTCTTGTGCAGGAAAGGTTTTTGGAACTTTTTTTTTTTTTGCATTCTTCAGCAAGGCCTGTATACAAAACTGACAACACATTTCAGGCTTTACATACTAATCATGATCTAATTTTTGTTATATATTTGGTATCATCCTATCCAAAACGGTGATCAGGATCTTACACCAACCTCCATGATGCTTTATTTTTCTGTATGTTTTATCTTTGTTTGTTGAGGGAGGCCCTCATCCACACTCCACCTTCTTTTGCTGCAATTTCTGGGAGCGACTAAACGCTCACAGTGCCAGCTTTCTTTCAGCTTGAGCCAGTGTCGAGATTTATCATGAGAATGGAAAATGGAGAGTGCAGTGTCGTCGCACCAGGGAGGTCCCGGATTTAATGTGGTGTGGGTGTGTAGGTGTGTGTGTCTATGGGAGTATTCTGAGTAAAACAAAGAGAGAAATGATGGAGATCTGGGTACCAGTCTGGACTGATGCCAACCTCACAGGAAAATCCAGCAAAGAGCCAAGACACGTTCAGACCTCACAAGCGCATAGTAAGATTCACACACAGAGATAGAGTTCATTTAATAAACACTGGATCAGTGCGCTCAAACTAAAAACATATAACTGCTAAATGACATTAGATGATGTGGAGCTTCTCAAGTTCTGGAAATCCAATCACTAACTCAACAAGCCAATAGAGATCTTTAAAAAAAAAAAAAAACATGTCTGGCATGACCATCAACTTCTTGGACAACATCTCTTGGATTGACAACGTTGGTGTCATACGATTTGCCTACAAATGCCAAAGACATCATGTACAGATAAACCTTAAACTATAAATTCTCTGCAAAAGACTTTTGGATTGCTGCTATTTAGATGTTCACATATAAAATAAGAGTTAAAAAACCTCCCCAGTCCCACACCATTAAAGTTTATAAACTATGAAAAGCAAACACACAGCAAAAATGCTCGGCCCATACAGGTCCATCTCAAACTATGAAAGGTAATGGAGCAAATTTTAATAACTCCACAGG
Source organism: Xiphophorus maculatus (assembly GCF_002775205.1). Taxonomy (NCBI): domain Eukaryota; kingdom Metazoa; phylum Chordata; class Actinopteri; order Cyprinodontiformes; family Poeciliidae; genus Xiphophorus; species Xiphophorus maculatus. The sequence goes on from NC_036462.1 coordinate 22,939,620, forward strand.
AGCGTTAAATGTCCATCAGAGTCAGAAATATGTGGTTGTTTTTAGATGCTTTCTAGGGAGATGGTGCTATCTCAGTTTGTGTGAGTATGATGAAACTAAAAGAAATAAAGCTCCTTATCCAGGTAGTGAGCTATGCAAGATGTATTTTTGCTCAAAGAAAACATAAAACTGGAACGAGTCACTTAATTCCACTAATACGTTTCTTTTATTATTACTGCAGAACTGCATCATCACTGATGCCAAAATGTACTGTTATTATATGTTTCATTTATTTGATTCAGTTCAATAATACTTAACCCAAAAGGGAGATTCGATGTTGTAATATCTGTGGCTTTTATCAAATGTTTGTGGCCTGCAAACAGAAAAGAAAAGGTGAGAGAACGGTGCCCTGCAGCACCGTTCTCCTCATAAATCGAGGTCTGGTTCCCTGGAGAACAGGACATAGAACTAGTCCCTGAATTGAACCTTTTGCTGGATATCCTCAGTTCTTTGGCTCTATACACACTACTGCCTATCTGATTGTCCTCATTCTTGGAAGCCCATCTTTATTTCTGAACTCACGTCTTTTGCATTGCTCTGCTAGTTTGCTTTCCAACCTTTTCCACTAGGTACCAGCTTTTTTTCATCTCTATTGCATTAGGGGTTTTTTTGCAGACTCTTCAGTCATTTTGCCTCTCTTCATAAAGTCTCCTTTTTTCCAATGAGTTTAAATAGTCTGTCAAACGTTCATAACACATTGATGTCACCTCTGTGAGGCTCACAAAATTCATACCAGTCAGTATCTCCACAGTCCTTCTTCATCTCCTCAGTGTACCTATGGTCAGAAGTTACTGCTAAACAATGAGTTTATGCATGGAACAGTCTACTTTACAATCTACCTTGCCAGGACCAAGATGTGCAAAGTATCTGTATGCATATCTGGCATATGCATTAAGGAAATCTAATTTTCATTTCCTCTGAAGCAGTTGACAAGCTGTTGAAATGTTAGAAGTGAGACGTGTAATTAAATCTCCAGGTATTGTCAAAAAGAAAATGCCCCAGCAGTGCCTTCCTGTGAATATAAAACTGCAGTGATTTCTAGCTAGTTGTAATTAATGGAAGTGCTGTATAAATTTTGCTGCAATACCCCACTAAAAACTGTTTTTTTATGATGATGAACCATGCAAAGGCGCTTTCACTTGACTAGCTTCAGCAAGCCAAGTGCTTGGAGTGACTTCAGCTGACAGAAGTTTAGCCTGCTTAATGCAGATAGTGATTATTTGACAAGTCGCGATACTCTTAGATTATGCATAAAACATTAAACTTTTGTCTCCAAAAATTCAGGGGTTCCCTCAATATGAAAAAATATGAAAGAAATACAAGAAATATTACACAAAATGTTATACTTGTCAGCTAAACACACACGTAGAGAGTACAAACCATGTCTACATCCAAAATGAAACACGTACTTCAGAAGATGCTAAAGGACTTAATGTTCCACAAAAATTCTCCTCATTTAGACCCATGCAGCACACATTTTTTTAATACACCCACTCATGTGACAGCAGCTTGAAGCATATTCCAAGGACTAAAATCTTCAAAAATGCTTCAAATCTTCTGGAAAGTACAAAACTAAATGTGAAAAAAAAAAAAATCAATAAGCCCAAAGAATTTTCCAGCACAAACAAAATTTCATCTCTACTACATTTTTTTTGGATGATGATGATGATGATGATGATGATGATGATGATGATGATGATGATGATGATGATGATGATGATGATGAAAAGCCCTGGTAGCTTTTCAGATAACGACTAAATTTGAGGTTTTGGAATAAGTACAATAAAATGTCTTCAATTTGTAATCTAAAAGTCAAAACACTTTCCTGTACCCTTTCAAACCTTGGAGTCAATATTTCCAGTGTGTGCATGGTGAAAGCCATAATGGTTGAGTTCTAAATTGATACATCAATGGACACTTTAATAGTGTATCAAAGGACACCAGACACTGCTGTATAGCATTTTAAAATTTGATCCCTTTTAATTCTCTTGGGGTTTTCTTATTGGCAAAGGCTCAGAAAAAATTTCTAACACCAAATCTTTCCCATAAGAACCCCGCAGAAAGAACAAACGAAGCTGTCCAAGATTTATATCTAGCCAATTGTCATTACTCATAAATTATTCCTCAGCCTGATGGTATACTACTCCGTCTGGACTGCTTTCCCACATGTGACTCTGTTTGTGTAAAGTAGGGCCCACTGTGTCGATCAGGATGTGGTATTAACCTCAGTGTGGGTGTTCTGTCTGTTTGCTGTGTAGGAGTTTGCCACTCTGACGAAGGAGCTGAACATATGCCGGGAGCAGCTGCTGGAGAAAGAAGAGGAAATATCCGAACTCAAAGCTGAAAGGAACAACACCAGGGTATGTGTACGTCTGTCCACGAGCGAGTGTGTGGGAAAAGTGCGTGGCTGCGCTCGTGCAAAGGAGAAATAAATTTTTTTTTTAAATGTCCAAGTTTAAAATGAATTGTTTTGTGGATGCGTGTGGTGCTGTAGCTGCTGCTGGAGCACCTGGAGTGTCTGGTGTCTCGTCATGAACGCAGCCTCAGGATGACGGTGGTGAAGAGACAGGCGCCGCCGCCATCTGGAGTCTCCAGTGAGGTGGAGGTCTTGAAAGCTCTGAAGTCACTGTTTGAACACCACAAGGCCCTGGATGAAAAGGTGGGCCCTATGACTTCGGTCAGCTGGTGCACACTAGCTGAATACTTAATTAAATAGCTTCATTGCTTGATATTAGCGTCATGGATACCGTGTTATGATGCCTAACTTTTTCTCAAACAGTATAGCTGTCCCCTGTCACTAATTAATTCTAACTCTGGAGGTTTTCTAGCTTTTATTAATTAACCTTATTATTTCTCACTGTCATAGTAAAACATATGCATGTACATGAGGAAACCATTACTGAAAGACTTTTAAAGAACAAAATTGAGGAAGTCACAAGATTGCATTTAGATCAGTGTCAGCACATTTACAGTGCCGTACAAAATTGGCTACCCCTTGAACGTTTTCACTTTTAGGCAAAAATTCTCAATTGGACTCTGATTATAAATGTATGCTTTAACGTAAAGCACTTCTTTGTAGGCTGTATGTTGAGCCTCGATGTCCTCATGGAGGTTGATCCTCTACTACTCTTCAGTATTTGCAGCCTTTTTTCCTTAGTAGTCTCCTGTATTTATCTCCATCTATCTTCCTATACTTTCACATAAAATTCAAATCAAAGAAATTGAAGTGTGCTGATCATTTCTTTGTAATTGAAAAAAAAACATGGAAAAGTTCACAGAGTATCAATAGTTTTACACACCATAGGACCAACAACTGAAGTCGTTTGAATTGTGACCCCTATTCTGTGTAATTGTGGTGTCTATCAGGTACGAGAGAGGCTTCGGGTGGCTCTAGAGAGGGTGGCAACCCTGGAGGGGCAACTAGCGTCCACCACCCAGGAGGTAAAATGACTTGATGAGATTTAAAATCTTCCATTTTTGTGTGATATGGTGTTTAGGATCCAGACCCTTCAACAATAGCTAATGATTTGCGTTATAGCTCTGTTAGAAACCATCACACATAGAGAGGTGAAGTAAATATTCAGCTCAGACTCAGTTATAATCTTATCCTAGTAGGCAGATAATTTGAGAACTGAAGTTAGATCTTGTTATGATGAGCTGATAACAGGAGGATAAGCCTTATTTTTTCTACAGTGTAATTCATATTTGTAGGTGTGTAAAGTATACTATGTTACTGTTACGTGACCCTGAGCTGCACTGAGTTTTGTTCTGAATTTTCTAGGAAATAAAATAAGATAAAGTTGTAGTTTATTTGCTTTTCTGTTTCATCTCCTTTGCAGTTGAACACGGCAAGGCAGAGGAAGGATGGAGATTCAGTGGAGCGGACAGATGGATCCAAGCCTACATGGAAGGTCTTTTGAGCTATTTTTCTGCACTTTGCTGTCTCTCAGCTTTGTCCTTTGCTTCCCATTAACATTAAACATCAAAATTTAATGCCACTTTTTGACTGCGTTTAACCTGAGGTGTAAGAGTAAAATAATTTTATCGTGTAACTTGTCTATTTATACATTTCTTTTTTACTAACGTTGTTGTGCTTTGTCTCATAGCTACACTTTTGCTTACTTAATATCATAGGACATTATAGGGCCCCATGTTGGTTACTCTTTTATGCAACTACAGGAACTCAACTTAAATAATCTTAAAAGTCTTATTTTGATAATTACATAGAACATACATCTGCAGAGATCACCAACTGTGTTTTATTACAAAGTTTTATTTGGCCTAAATGTGTTTTCCCCACTGTTAATGTGAATGTTTGTGTATTTGTGAAAGGTATTCATTAGAAAGCAAAATGGTAGCATTTGGAAACAGAGGGGAGTCCTAGAAAAGCTTCGCTCCTGCCCGCTGTATTTTCTGTCAGAATGTGTCCCTGAAGGTTTGTTTAATTAAGATCATGGAAATAACAGCACTCTCAGCTACGGAGAAAGGAGAAACAACATCTAAGCAACAACATGAGAGCCTAACCTCACATACTTTACTTCTAAACGCAAACATCTCAGTACTTTTTTATGTAGGTCACTCAAAATCATCTTCACAACTCAGCCCTTTGATTTTACTCACGTAAACAAGTGCAGACAGGTGGGTTATACCTGTCAGTGTTCCTCTTTGCAGAGACTCCCCAATGGTTCTATAGACGCCCACGATGACGGCGGTCGGGTGTCTGAGCTTCAGGAGCTGCTGGACCGGACCAATAAGGAGCTCGCTCAGAGTCGCGAGCACGCCGCCACTCTAAACGGCCGCATGGTGGAGCTTGAGGCGGAGCTAGCCAACGCACGACGAGAACTGAGCCGCAGTGAAGAGCTGTCAATCAAACAACAGAGGGAGCAGAGAGAGGTGAGGTTGAATGGTGTTAGAATTGGGAGACACAGACTCAGACACCTGGATAAAGATGTGTGAAAAGCTTTGAACAACAACTACAAGTTGTAGTGCAAGATTACAACAACTACAAGTTGTAGTAATCTCGACCCTATAAATTGATTCAATTTATAGGGTCAAAAACATCCCATGTTAAGAAATTTTAACACATTTTCAACAAATTACCAAAGAGAGGGATAAGATTTTGATGTTTTTAAACTATTTTATTTTTATATTAGTCCATGAAAGAGACAGTGGAAAAGATTCTTTAGTTTACTGGCAGAGTTTACCAATTTTTTTTATTTAAAATCTCCTCTGACATTTAAAAAAATGTATATTGCCATGCAATCCAAGAAGGTTTCTAGGGCCTTTGAGGAAGAATCAACATCATAGATCCTCAACCATGAACATGAGATGCTTTTAAATACATCTGTATTTTTTTCACACTGGATTGTTTGTTGCATAAACATTAGTCTCATCTGACCAAAGCACACAATTCAATCAAAATCATAGGTATCAGTTCTCCTTCTTTGCATATAACCCACTGTGCACAATGTTGCTCCAAATTTTCTCTTTTTTTACACATGTAATGCAAAATGTTTCTTTTTCAACAGAGTAATGCCAGAGACAGTTTAATCAGTTTTGTAAAAAAAAAAAAAATGTTATCAAGGTTTTGCCTTTGGAGAACAAAGCAGCAACAATCAAATGAAAGGTTATGTTTGTGTATGAGAACTATAATATTGACGGATCAAACTAAAAATCCTTGTATTTATTTTTCAACTCCTTTAATGTTAGTCTAATGGCAATGAATAGTTTGGTATTTTTTGGCATAATCTTAGACTTACTTGGTTTTAAGGTAATCTGGAATTAAAAACTAAAAGTCCATCTCACTTACTAACATCTAGTAAATATGGCATAAGTACATTATCTATGTTATATGACTCTTCTCTGTTTACATTTCTCTGTTATTTTTCCTCGTGAAGAGAGAGGATTTGGAGGAAAGAATCACAACATTAGAGAAACGATACCTGGCTGCCCAGCGAGAGACAACCCACATCCACGACCTCAATGACAAACTGGAGAATGAACTGGCCACCAAAGATTCCCTGCACAGACAGGTAGCATCCCTACTAACTCACTAGACATCATGCAAAGATAAGGCTTTGAATGATGAAGCTTCTTCAGGACGTCAGTGGATAAAACATGAATGGTTTCATGTTATAACCACAAACTTCCACGTTTTTTACTGGAATTTTTTGTTACCAGAGCAAAGTTGTGCACGATCGTGAAAAGAAACTGATAAATAGTTTTCAAATTTCTTGACAATTAAAAATCTGAACGGTGTGTCTCAGCCTTTGTCTACTCTGATATTGCTAAGTCAAATTCAGTGCAACCTTCTCCCAAGCAAAAGTAATATCTATAAAATCCGGTACAAAATTTTCACTTGAGCTGTGTAAAGCCACGTCTTCCAGTAGTATTACTGCGCCTCTTTTTATTACTATTATTTGAACATGTTTGCGGGTGTTAGAGTGAAGAGAAGGTACGCCAGCTGCAGGAGATGCTGGAGATGGCAGAGCAGCGGTTGGCTCAGACCATGAGGAAGGCCGAGACTCTGCCAGAGGTTGAAGCTGAGCTGGCACAGAGAGTGGCGGCACTAACCAAGGTAACACGCATACACACACACACAAATCTCACAAGTTTGAACCTGAGAAGGATGAAACCATCAGAGGCATTAACAGCGAAAGCATATAATCTTGTAAAAAAAGCCCTTTCTGAAGTTGTATCTGCTTACAGTATATGTACATGTCTCCCCCTGCAGGCTGAGGAGCGTCATGGCAATGTGGAGGAGCGGCTTCGACAGCTGGAGTCACAACTGGAGGAGAAAAACCAAGAGCTTGCGAGAGTATGTGTGTCCATTTGTGTGCGGGCATCGGGCTAGAGTGTGTGTGTGGGGGTGGGTGTGTGTGGGTGCGTGTGCATCACCCCTGAAGGGTTATTCTGACCTCTAATAATAATAATGCCTATATGATTTGGCTGATGCTCCACGTTTTGGCTGTGTGCTTGCTCATGCATAAATGTACACACACACACACACACACACACGCACACACACACACACATGCCAACACACGCTCAAGAGGAGCTTGTCATTTTCCACAGTGCATTGTGGCATGAATTCAAACCAAATTGTACAAATCTCTCTGCCCTCCCCCTCACTCTCTCCGCTTTAAGACTGATTGGATACTATCTTTAGACTCTGAATAATTCACGCACAGCTAATTTTCCTCTTCCTCTCTCTCCCTCTCTCTCTCTCTCTGCGATCTCATGACTATATTTAATAGAAAGACCTCTCTGAGCGTTCAGATGTGTGTTTACGTGTCTGTGATAAATGTTCTTCTTTAATGGAATTACTCCAGAAAACATATTAAGCACAGTGCTTCCCATTTAATAGACGCTGTTTAACCCTTTTTCATCATCAAGTTAATGATGGTGATTAAGTCATCCTGGCTAGCCAAGAAGACCTATATCTGGCAGCTGGTGATCTAGAGCTAAATTCATGCTTTATCCCTTAATCCATGTGGAAATGCTTAATTAGCTGCATAAATACGCCCACATAGAATCTGTATCAAAGAGAAAAATGTGACAAAGTTGTTCCTTTTCCCCTCTGTCCTCCCTGTCTTGCTCTTTAGGCTCGTCAAAGGGAGAAAATGAACGAGGAGCACAACAAGCGTTTGTCTGACACCGTGGACCGTCTGCTCACGGAGTCCAACGAACGGCTGCAGCTCCACCTGAAGGAGCGCATGGCCGCCTTGGAGGACAAGGCAAGGCATCTTCACAGATTCATCCAACGAGCAGCTTTTTCTTTTTTTTTTTAGCTCATACATTAAATGAAGTTACAGAGCACATACAGGTGCACTTTAATAAATTAGAATGTCATCAAAAAAGTTAACTTACTTCAGTAATTGAGTTTAAAAAATGTATTCATGTTACATAATGAAATTTATAATGAAAATCTGAAACTTAGTGTCTCACCAAATTTAAATATTACAACAGATCAGTACCAAATTAATTAATGTACTAATTTTAATATGGTCATTTTATGTTTTGGTTTTTAATTTCTTGATTATGTGCGATAACTTGGCAGTTGTCCTCCAGACAGTCATTTGCATATTTTCATTGTTAATGAGGGTAAGTCAGTTGTCTGTTCAGAGTTTGATGTTTTCAACCATAACATTGGAAAGTTGAGTGGAAGGACAAACAGCAATTAAAAAATATACAAACAAGTTACCCATGAGAGCCTTCATTGCCCCAATACTGTAAAGTCCACAGATACACTTCTTTGGAAACTCTGTATGTCTGTATACATATTTCTTTTATTGGCCTAATGCTTTATATTACATTAATTTCTGAGAATCATCATTTTTTGTGTTTTTTTAACTGTAAGTCATAATCATCAACATTAACAGAAATGAACAGCTGATGTACTGTATGTCACTCTGAATGTAATCTGCGTGTATAAGACACAAGTTTGACATTTTGGATTTCTTAAAATACATTAAGTTTTTGTCTATTAAGATGCCCCTGTATTATAACAGTTTTAAAAATATTTTTAATGGATTATCTCTTTTATTTTTTTTCAAGAATGCGCTCATTCAGGACCTGGAGAACTGCCAGAAACAGCTTGAAGAGTTTCACCACACCAGGGTCAGTAAACCAGCAACAAATCAATAAAACTAGAACCTCTTTTTGTCTTACAACTTAGGTGTGTGTATTGAAAAAGGAATAAGTTATTTTACTTAGTACTTCACCTGTATCTAGAATTGCTGTGCAATAATACTGTACTTGCTCTTAATATGTTGTTGATTTTTTCTACTGTTTTTAAGAAAATGATGGAAAATGTATGTGACACTTTGTTTTAATTTATCAAACAAAATCCAAATAAAATACATAATGTTTTAAGATTATAACTTGGCACAATGTGCATAAGTTTAATGGGAATGAATACCTTTGCAAGGCACTGTAATAACCAAAAGTATTCTTGCTTACAATTTTGCCTAATATTTCATCTCTAACTTTTGAAAGTTTTTCTTTTTCTTACCTCGGTTTTTGGCTTTACTTATAGATTAGTGGAACAGATAGCATAAACTTGCTTCCTGGCCTTGTCCAGCCCACACTTCCTGCCATATTTTTATTTTTATTTATTTATTTTTTTTCAATTAACTGAGGGCTTTCAGAGCAGTGGTTTTATTACTTTTTAAGAACAGCCTTTCTACTTCAGGAACGGCTGATTGGAGAGATTGACAAGCTGAGAAACGAGATTGACCATCTGAAACGCCGCAGCGGAGCGTTTGGAGACGGAACTCACCCTCGGTAACCTCAATCTTTTCTTTTCTCTTTTGTTTCTGCCTCCCTTTATATCTTTAAATCGGTTTCTCATGTAAATGATCTCAGCTCTCACTTGGGAAGCTCCAGCGACCTCCGCTTTTCTGTGGTGGAGGGTCAGGACGGCCACTACAGCACAACTGTGATCAGGCGGGCGCAGAAGGGCCGGCTGTCGGCTCTGCGAGACGATCCGAACAAGGTGACGATTGTGTTCTGAATAGGAGGCAGCAACCAGCAATTCCCATGCATGCATACTAATTAGGACCCACAGACAGGATCTCACTTTAGTGACCCTTCTAACCACATGCAGCTTTTTGCCAATGATTAATTTGGGTTCATGTCTGCTTTGCCAGTAAGTGTCAGCGCTTGGCTTTGTGTGATCATCCCTAACTTCTCATTTTCTACTAACTTCTCTGTATTCCTGTCTCTCTCTCTCACCTGCTGCTGGACATGATGTGTGATGTAAGTTTCTTGTTCATCCATCTCTTCTCGTAACCGGCTCGACAGCTCCACAAAAGTCAGATTTCACTTTTAGATGTATGCCTGTACTCTGGTTGATTCCTTGCGATTCATTCTTGAGGCTGTTTTTCCTCACACTTTATTAACGAAAATTTGCTCTGTCTACGCTTATCTTCACACACGCATGTGTCAGGTGTGTGCCATGTTTGAGCAGGATTACCCGTCCCTGCGCGGGAGCGTCAGCCACCTGCTAGGCAGCGACATCGAGGCAGAGTCGGACATGGACGACGACGTGAGCTCGACGCTGCTCTCGCCAAGCGGCCAATCAGATGCTCAGACTCTTGCTCTCATGCTGCAAGAGCAGCTTGACGCCATCAACGAGGAGATAAGGTGGGATATCTCAGACACAATATGTAACACGATGGCCTTGGGGGAAAATATTATTACCCATTCAATTGTGTGCTGTTGTTAGTTAATCTGTCACATAAAGTACATTAAAATTTGTGACTGCAATGTAAGAGTTAAGAAGTTTAAGTTAAGCCACTGTAATAATTACCAAACAAGTGTTATGCTATAATCTTCACATTTAAATGCAAAACTTTGACTTGGAAAATGAATCAGATGAGAAACTAATAATGATGGGGAAAATTAAAAATGAATGTGAAAATATCTATAAATTAAAGTGGCGTGGAGCTGGAGCTGGCGCCCCATGTACAATTGCTGTGGTTTCCTGACATGGAAGGTTGGAGCTTTGGCTTTGCACACGCTTGGCCTTTTTCTAAGCACCTTCAAAAACTGTTGCATTACTGTCGATGTTAGAGGTAATCAAGCTACGTGGTCAGTGACGTCACGGATGTGCATTTTTGTGTCGTGTCCCCAGGATGATCCAGGTAGAGAGAGAATCAGCCGAGCTGCGCTCTGAGGAGATCGAGTCCCGCGTGAACAGCGGCAGCATGGACGGCCTGAACGTGACCCTCCGACCCCGAGCCCTGCCCACCTCTGCCACCGCCCAGTCGCTGGCGTCATCCTCCTCTCCGCCCACCAGCGGCCACTCCACGCCTAAGCATCATGGACGCAACAACAGCCACCATCTAGGAATCATGACTCTGGTCAGAGGGAGCACTGCAGTTATGAAAACCACATTCAAAGTGATCAGCATTTGCATAAATGTTCTCTATTGACAATGTAGGGTTTTTTTTACCTTTTTTTCTGATAGCCAAGTGACTTGAGGAAACACAGAAGAAAAGTGGCAGTAAGTTTGCAAATACAGCTTAAGTAAAGTAGTCTGAGTGTCTTTCATAAGTGAGCTGAGTTGTTTTTGTGACTCTTTCAGTCTCCTGTGGAGATGGACAAAGCTACTATCAAGTGTGAAACATCACCTCCCTCCTCGCCTCGAAGTTTACGGCTGGAAACCAACTTTGCTCAGTTCACAGGCAGCCTGGAGGATGGGCGAGGGTAAACACACACGCACACACACACACATCAGGAGCTCACAACTCCATTACCACCTATCTATCATTTAAGAACAACTCTTAACAGTTGGAATTTTTTTTTTTTATTATTCCTTTTACATATTAAAAAAATGCAACACCTAACATCAAACAGAAAGAAATGAGACAGAAAAAAAGTGAAGGGAAAATGCACCAATGAGAATAGAAGGGGTGGCCTTGGAACACACAGCTGAAACACAATATAATCTTATTTCTCTCAGTAATTATATTTTAAGACGTGAAACTCACATAACATATGCATTCACTACACACTCAGTGATATATTTTAAGGTGTTTAATAATGTTTATTTTGTGGATTTTGGCTAACAGTTAATGAAAGCCCCAAATTTTGAAAAGTACGTCCATACTCTGTACATTATATGCGCACATCATTTGTGTGAAACAGCATGGAGGCGATCAGCCTGTGGCTCTGCTGAAGCTCAGGTTACTTCAATATAGGCTTGACTGCATTTTTGGGTCGGCTCTTCATCTTCCTTTTGACAACACCCTGAAGCTTCTCTGTGGGGCATGACATTCGTGCACACTGAGACCATAGTCATTAAGGCATGGATCGGTAGTGCGGGCAAAATGAAATCAGCATCTCCATTAAATCTGACAGCAGAGGGAAGTATGGCGTCCTGCAGAATATCCTGCCATTGATTTTGGGATTAACCAAACCCAGTGGACCAACACCAGCAGGTGACATGGTTCCTTGAATTATCACTAGCTGTGAAAACCTTCCATGGAGCGTCATGCAGCTTGCATTCTGTGACTCTCCACTGTTGCTCCAAACTTGACTCTATTATTTCCAAATTAAAATATTATGTGTTCTTTCATTCTAACAGTGGAAAGTTTAGCATCAGTCAAATCTTTCTTGTCATGTTGTCTCTGGTTCTCGACTGGCTTAAATGCAAGTTAGCTAAAGGCCATGCAGGTTCTGAATATGTCTTAATGTGGCAGTTTTTGAACCACTCTGTTCTCTCTTTGTGAATATCCCAAATTTTAAAAATGACTTTGCTTCAAAAGGTTTTTAATCATTTTAAAAACATGAAGTGAGTTCTTCCCTTAACAAATGATTGACATTGTATCCCACTCAGAAAATGAGCATCTCAAATATGTCATTCCATCCATCCATTTTCTGTACACCCTTGTTTCCAGTGGGGTTGGGAGGGAGGCTAGTGCCTATCTCCAGCGAATGTTTCAGGCGAGAGGCGGGGTACAACCTGGACAGGTCACCAGTCTGTCGCAGGGCAACACAGAGACAGACAGGACACAGCCATGCACACACACACTCACACCTAGGGAGAATTTAGAGAGACCAATTTACCTGACAGTGATGTTTTTGGACTGTGGGAGGAAGCCGGAGTACCCAGAGAGAACCCACGCATGCACAGGGAGAACATGCAAACTCCATGCAGAAAGACCCCAGGCCGGGAATCGACCCCAGGACCTTCTTGCAACAGTGCTAACAACTGTGCCACTGTGCAGCCCTCAAATATGTCATTTAAAGATAAATGAAATTATCCATATTATGAGTGCATAAAAACTTCTGATCAGAACTATATATTGGAGAGACCAATTGTGCCTTTTATCAAAGTAGGCGTCATCTTACTTTTTGTGGGATTTGTTCTGAAAATCTATGTTAATACACATCTTTTGCTAGACACAAACTCAAACATAAGTTTAAACAATAATTTAATATTAATAATTTAATGATTTCTTTTTCACTTTTTAAAATTGGATCAGTTAAACTGTACGTCTCTCGTTTACTTATCGCAGCAAGCAGAAGAAAGGTATCAAGTCATCTATTGGTCGATTGTTTGGGAAGAAGGAGAAGGGTCGAATGGACCAGACTGTTGGCAGGGATGGACAATCTCTACCAGCCTTAACAGGTTCTCTGTAAACTGCATGTTCTAGAAGTACAGTGCTCCAAATGAAGAGGTCTAGCTGATGGTAACACAAGCTATTGTTGCGTTTCAGATTTTGAGATGAGCATTGGTGACACTATGACTTTGGGAAAACTGGGCACACAGGCTGAGAGGGACCGAAGGATGAAAAAAAAGTAAAAGACTTTATATTTGGAATATTTTGATCCTCTTCTTATTGCTAATATTTTGCAGCATCCTTATTGTGCCACATATCTCTCCCTCTAACTTTGTGTTGAATTCATTCAGGCATGAGCTTCTGGAGGACGCTAGGAAAAGAGGCCTTCCATTCGCGCAGTGGGATGGTCCCACAGTCGTTTCATGGCTGGAGGTATTTCACCAATCAGCCCAGTCAGACATGACCAAGAAAAAAAAGCCCTTTGTTCTTTGTATTGCTCCCTTCATGTCAGGCTGCCACTAATATGCACATTTATGGCGACTGTGGTGTTGACGTTTGTTGTCCTGACGGCTCTGAACAGCTGTGGGTCGGGATGCCAGCCTGGTATGTAGCTGCCTGTCGTGCCAACGTGAAGAGTGGAGCCATCATGTCCGCCCTGTCTGACACAGAGATCCAGAGAGAGATTGGAATCAGCAACCCTCTGCACAGACTCAAATTGCGTTTGGCCATCCAGGAAATGGTCTCTCTCACCAGCCCGTCTGCGCCCCTGACCTCCAGAACGGTAAACAAATACACCCAGTACACCCCCATTGTTAGAAATGGTTCCTCTTTCCAGTGTTTTTTTTTTCAGGGAATAAATTGCATATGCAAGAATCCAAGAAACATACAATACCCTGCGAAAGGATTCATGCCCCCTGAACCTTTTCTTATTTTGTCACATTACCACCACAAACTTCAATGTACTTTATTAGGGTTTTGAGTGTTAGATCAACATAAGGTAGCCCATAATTATGAGGTGGAAGGGAAACAGTACATTTTTATGTCATAGAAAATTGTGGCTAGCAAAACCATTTTCCCCCCTCAATACTCATACGCTTCCCTTTGAATTAACCTATTTTATCTTTCTCTTTCACAGCAGACAAATCAAGGATAAACATCTGAGAAAGACTAGGTTATCAAACAATACGCTATACTTTGAATTAAACATATTTATATGTTAAAATGGTCCAGTCAAAGTCCAGACATAATCCAATGGAGAAACCAAAGCAAAATCAGAACAATCTCCTCGCAGTATGACTGAACCTATGTTATTTGCAAAGAAGTGTAGGGAAAAATTCAGCATCTAGAAGTGCAAAGATGCAAAATGCACACCATAAAAGAGCTGATGAACTGAAAGAGCTGAAAAAAACTTAGCAAATTTGCACTTGACACAAAATTTATTGCCATGATGTCGAATAAAATCACTGTAATATAAAGCCTAGATTGTTGTGATGTGACAAGATGTGAAATATTTTGAGGCGGAAGAATGCTTTTCAAGGCACTGTATGCAGCATGTATGAACATAGAGAAAATATATAACCCTTAGATGTAACACTTGTGTACACCTTACCCTGCACTCAATATCCTTTTATAACTCATGACCCTCACTTTGCATGCTGAGGTGATACTTTTTCACAATAATTAGCCTCTTTTTTTAAAAATTCAGCAGCTCTTAATCGCATGGTTTACTTTAGAAAAAAATAGCAAATGCATACATCCACAAACTACCTGCTTACCTGCCTGAAATACACTCCTTCCTTGGCATCACTCAACGAAACCTTTGTCTGCGTGTGTGTGCGCGCGTGTGTCGTTGTGTATGTGTATGGTGGGTGGTATGAAAATGTACACTGGACTGTTCTCCGGGGTGTGCCTGTGTGTGCCTATGTATGATGCTCTTGTTTGTGTGTATGTGGTCTGTGTTGTTTGTGTGTGTGTGTTTCTGTCCTCCGAGCAGTCCTCCGGAAATGTGTGGGTGACTCATGAAGAGATGGAGAACCTGGCTTCCTCCACCAAAGCGGTCAGTACCATCTGGGTGCTCCCCTCCATGTTAACCCCACCCAGCACTTTCTCACACTCACACTGGTCCTTGCGGCAACACATATGTCCTCTCCCTCTGCAGAACCCTTACAAAGACCCACCACATCACACACTAACACCTTTTTTTGCGACCCTGCTCTTATCTGAATGTATTTGTTGGATGCAACACATGTAGCATTGGTAATATGAATGCTAGTATGCTATCAGAGTATAAGCTGAGATGAGATTTGTGTGTGTGTTTCTGAGTTTATATTACGTGTGTGTTTGATTAGCCCCTGTCTTGCTAACCTCGTATGTTGTCTCCACTGTGCTGCCACTAAGGAGAATGAGGAGGGCAGCTGGGCACAGGTGAGGTTGATTTCCCTAAATGAATCTGTATCAGGACTCTTTATGCATTTACAGGCACGTGCATTGTAACAGCATTATGTTGCAATGTCGCAAAAGTATTCACATCCTTTGGAAAGTTTTTTAGCTTTATATATGTTACAACACAAACTTTGAGGGATTTTGTTGGGATGTTAGAGCGAGACAGCATTGGTTGGATAAAATTCTGAAAAGTGTGGCATGTATGTGTATCCACACGATTTACCTGTTAAGACTTTTGAAAACCAACATTTTCCTTTCACTACACAGTTGTATATTGTTTTGTGCTGGTGCATCAGATAGAATCCCAATAAAATACATTGAGTTTTGAGATGTAACATGAAAAATGTTCAAAGCAGTTCTGAAAGAAGACTTTGTACTGTTAAAGTGTTTTAGAGCATCATGCAAACTCTAAAATCTATATAAAGTTGTATTTTTATGTTATTATTATTATTATTACTGGTAATAATAATAAAAAAATATCTACTTCATACTATTACATTGTTATTCCTGAGATCATTTCCATCACATTTAAAATCTAAAACAATTAACTTCATGACGGTGACACATCTGTAACATTTTCTGCTGACATCCCTCTAGACATTAGCATATGGGGACATGAATCACGAGTGGATAGGAAACGAATGGCTGCCCAGCCTCGGCCTGCCTCAGTACCGCTCCTACTTTATGGAGTGCCTGGTGGACGCGCGCATGCTGGACCATCTGACCAAAAAGGACCTGAGAAGCCATCTGAAGATGGTGGACAGCTTTCACAGGTCTGCAGCTGTGATGCTCAGCTTAGCAGCTGCTGAACCTGCTCTACCTTTCATCTGATGACTTGATGCATGAGCTACAGAGACGGGAAGGATACTGATTCATTATGTGTGCGTGCTTTTTATGTGCCCTAGGGCTAGTCTGCAGTATGGAATTATGTGCTTGAAGAGACTCAATTATGACAGGAAAGAGCTGGACCGTCGGAGAGAAGACAGTCAACACGATATGAAAGGTACCGTTTACACACAGTCATCCTCATGTGTAGCAAACACACACACGCACACGCCCACACACACCCCTACATGCATGAATAGGCTCTCCTGTTTAATCAGAAAAAGTGTGTTTCTGGAGAACCATTCATTCGATAGTGTCAATTTGTGCTTGGCACTATAACAGGTGCTCCTTAAACTATCAACAAGCCAGTCTTGTGATCTAAAGCCCCACTTGCGTGTGGAGTGCCCCACACACACGCCGACACACACATTTAAATCCAGCCGTCCCTCTCGCCCTTTTGACCTTGAGCTCAGCGCATGAACTTGACTCAGCTGTCGCTTCATATCACAGTCCAACTCTGTTTGCGCACACATAAACACTCACACACGCACACACACGTTGCGCCTGTTCCAACTTGGAAAGCTGGCTGACAGCTGTGCTTCAAGTGAACAAAGGGAGTGTGCCAGAGAGTTGACGCCATGCGGCCATGCACATTACCTCTTTATGTCGCTCTTTCACTAAACGTCTCTATTTGCTGTTTATGAGGCACATTAGGTAAAGTGTTTATTTAACACTGTGCCACCGCTCTGTTTTTATTTCAGACGTTTTGGTGTGGACCAACGAACAGGTGATCCACTGGGTCCAGTCCATCGGTCTGAGGGAGTACAGCGGCAACCTGCTGGAGAGCGGAGTTCATGGGGCGCTCGTCGCTCTCGATGAAACCTTCGATTACAGCAGCCTAGCGCTCATCCTGCAGATCCCCATGCAAAACACACAGGTGGTTATACAGGGAACAGCCATGTGCGGCTTACATGTATGATCCCATTTAATTTGTTACTTCTGCTTTGTCTGGTGTTACATGTAGTAAAGTTTTAAATAAATGGGTCAGGATCTGTGAAGTGAAATTCTGTACAAGCAGTTCGTAATTTATTATGACGTTAGTTTCAACTCTCTTGACATCTTAATTTAGTATAAATCAATATTAACTGGACCATGAGGGGTTTTTGAAACTTCAAACCACTGCCAAATTTTAATTGAACTGTTATGTACAGAGAAGAATATGAGTATATACACTGAAGCTGTTTGTTTGATCTGATTCAGGTAAGAAAATAACTGCGTCTAACCTCTAAAAATAACCTTAAAAAATCTTGAACTATTCCTTTAACATGTTGACATTTATAGCCAATAGAAACTCTCCCAAAACACACTATTCACTTCCTGTTTTCCACTACTCAAACATATAGCTGCGTTATCAGCATAGTAATTGAGTTTCAGCAAACTGTGAATATTTCTATTAATAATTTGAATATAATTGTTGTTTCTATACATGTCCTAACAACTACAGTTAAGCCTGTCTCCAGAGGTTGGGGTGGGAAACGAGGTTCACTCTAGCCAGCTCTCTATTCTGTCACACAGCAAGCCAGGAAAAACAACAGACAAACTGCTACAGATCAAAATGTGTTGTTTGCACGACCACAGACCAGCTTGAGTGCCTGTGTAATCGTTGTCAGCAGGTGTGACGCACCCTGCCGGAAACCAGATATGGTTCAGAAACAGTTTGAGGGGCTCAAAGTATGAGGTGTTGATTTAGCCTTCAGATTTTCTAGATTTCAGTCAAAATCCACAAAGGCCCCTCACCTTTACTTACAGTTAGCATCTTGTGCCAGGTACAATAAGCCACTCGGAGCTGTTTGAGCTGCAAAGGGGAAAAAATCACTGTATATCAGGCAATATTAACATTATGCTTGATCAAGGTTTGAATGAATTCTATGTGTTTTTCAGGCAAGGCAGGTTCTAGAGAGGGAGTTTAACAACCTTCTAGCCTTGGGAACAGACCGCCGACTGGAGGAGGTGACTTTGCAAGAACTTTTTCTCTTCGGTGGTGATTGCTTTTACCTAGGCTGTGTTATGTTTTCAGATTAACTGCTCCTCTCTATGTTGCATCCTCAGATGATATTTTAGTGTTTTCCTCTTTATAAACAGCACACTTTTCTCTATTTTCCCTCTCACAGAGTGGAGATGACAAGTCGTTTCGACGCTCACCCTCGTGGCGCAAGAGGTTTCGGGCTCGTGAGGGAGGGACGGGTCTGGGGATGATGGCAGGCTCCATGGAAACGCTGCCTGCTGGCTTCCGCATGCCCGCTATGTCGATGCCGCCTTCCATGAATTTGGCTGCCAAGAAGCAACTTCAGCCTGAAGGTTAGTTACAGTGCTGGCCACGCTCACTCCGTAGCTACTCTGTGGCTAGACTGACTGACTAACCGCATGTTGTGTCCTTTGTGTCGTGCTGTGCTCAACACCTACTTTGCCACGCCTTCTTAAGTTCCTCCCCCTGCGCCTCCAAGACTTGACCCCTCTGCAGTGCGGACCTATTCCTGCTAACGACACTACTTATTAACAGGAGCACTAGCTCTAACAGGTACGTTTGTTGTGTTTTCTAGCTGAACGTGTCTGTTGGTGGACTATCAACCTGTAGTCTAATAGGGAGCTAACTTAACATTTGTCCAGAGGACTGTCAGTGATACCCTCTAGTGAAAGGCTAGTAAAAAAAATGACATTTACGAAAATATATTTACTAAAATAATCTTACAATAAACCTATAAGTGTTAGTAAAAATCTTTAAGTAGGCAGCAGCATTTTTTCCAGAATAGATTTTGAAACACCTTCAGAAAGCCTGTGTTAATGTGAGTCTTCATGGAAACAAAGTACAAATAAGCATGAATAAATAAAAAATTATTGAAATATTTGCACAGTGCTGTACTCAATGTTAAAGTCTTAATTTTTCCTTCCTTTCTCTCATGCTGCAATAATCCTGCCACTGAATCTCTCTTCCAGTGCATTCTCATTACTTGTACGGACACATGCTTGCGGCCTTTTGAGAGTGATATGCCAAATCTGGAGAGGGAAGGATTGGGTGCGCCAGGAGGGGGCGGAGTCTTCTCCCCTCTCACGCCCAGCCTCACCTCCCACCTTCCACATCTCTCTCCTCCCCGCCCCCCGGACTCGTGCAATACAGGGGGCACCTCTGACCTTTGCTCTCCGAGAGCGCTCGTTGGCTGCTTTCCGCTGCTGCTGTAAAGGAGGCTCGTCCCGGCCTCGCCTTGTTTACCCCAGTGCTCCCAGTAGCCTCGTTGTTGTGGTGTCGTGTTCCTGCTCTCCTTGTCTCAGCTGTGTGGTCTAGTCCTGGTTCTGATCGTCCTGAAACGGCCAAGACCAAACGAATCTTCCTGTGTTAACACGACAGTTGTGAAAAAGATTTAAGGAGATGACGAGCAAGTCGTTGCTTCGGACTCAAGAGTGATGAATACTTGTATAAGTGGCAGATCACTCTGCACATTAACCTTCTACCGGTTATGCAAGGTATTACTCATTTATCATCTCTGTACAGAAAAATGGATGACTTATGTTTTTTATAGAAATATTATATATATAATATATATATATTGGAAATATATATGGAAAGTAATATAATATTGCTGTTTGAAACCCAATGCCCTGTATTCAATAGTGACTGTTCTCTTTCTCCTTCTTTCCCTTTCTCTCTGTGTTGGACCTTTGCGTGTCATTTGCTGTGCGCTGTGTGTGATTAATTGGTGGGAGGGACTCACTGAAAGAAGTGTGTGTTTTTACAAGGACTCCTCACAGGTTCATGGGTCCAATTCTCTCTTCTTCTCCTCTTCTTCTGTCCCCCCCACCAAACCTTTTGACACGATGTAGCTGTAATTTCTTTTCCTCTCTTCGCCTCTGTCGCCTTCTGTATGACACTATGTAGCCTAGAGAGAGAAATTTAATGTGAGGCATGAATAGGGAGTGTGTGTGCGTGTGTGTGAATGAGAGAGAGAGAGAGAGAGATTGAGCAAATCAGCCTATCTCCTGGAGACTTTTGAAGGGGTCAAGTGTGATTGTGGGGGTGTGTTTGTGTGTGTGTGTGTGTGAAAGGCCGACCCTAACCATGTGACTTTGACTCTTTGTGTGTGTGAATTTTAGTGTGGACACTGTAGCTCACTTCTGTCAATTCCAAACTTTCTCTCATGTCAAACAATAAATTGCTGCTCAACATACATCAGTCAGTGACTTGCGCTGCTCTGCACTGGCCTTCAAAAGCATCCATAGCCCTTAAAATATTTGAAGTTTTGTCATGTTACAGTCACAAAATAAATGTTTTGTTTGTTTGTTGTTTTTTTTTTTCCTTTTTACCAGGATTTTATGCAATGTATGAACTTGAACTAGCACAAATTGTGTAGTGACAGATCAAGGATTCATGGTTTTCAAAATATTTCACAGAAGAAAGTGTGAAAAGTGTGGCATGCATTTTAGTATTTCACCCTTCATGCATAAATTACTTGGGATTCTTGGCTGTTTCGCTGATTTCAGTTTTTTCAGTTTAGCCATGTCGGTATGTTTGCAGTTGAGATTTTTCTTTAAGCTTCTCCACAACTTCATCTCTGATCTGTCTGTTGTGCTCCTTGCTCTTTGCAGAGTAAAGGGATCCAACTCAAAATGCATGCCACACTTTTAAGGTTTTTATTCTAGTACACACAACTTGGAATTCATAAAATATGCTGATAGTTTTATTTGTAATGTGAGAAAATGTGAAAAGCTTAAGGGGTATGATTACTTTTGTAAGACAGTGTAACTGACAGAGACATGTCTTATCCTGCTCTACCACCTCATGGTCAGTTTTTGTGAAGAAATGCCAGCGGGCAGTCCATACACCCAGCTGACCAACTCCTCCAATGAGAACACAGCATATGAACTCGTGAACTGCTGGATGGCTATACAATCTTTTTTATTATTATTATTATTATTATTATTATTATTATTATTATTATTATTATTATTATTATTATTATTATTATTATTATTATTATTATTATTATTATTTATTTTACAGATTTTTCCAAGGTGTCTAAAAGGTGTAATGTGCTATGTGGCAGCTATGAGTACTGTGTCTTTATTCCAGGTGTGAAACAATGCTGACAAATCAAGATTTTATTATTTGGCCATCTGAAAAAAAAAAAGTACTGTATTTATGACACTATATAGACATGAGTAAAGCTGTTTTTTAAAGAATTGTGACTCTGCTTCTTCCTGAAGTCCTCAGCACTTTAAAGCCACAAGACAGCTTATTGAAAACCATCTTTATTCCAAGGATTAAAACAGAACAATATCACTTTTCAGAACATCTACAAATACACAACAATCTTAGTTATAAAAGTCAAAAATAAGTTAGCAAAGATACAAAATAAAATGGCAAAACCACTCTGTAAAAAAAAGGGGAACGTATTTACAACAAAAGCATTTATAACCTGTTTAAATTAAGCAGATCTTGGTCAAAACTGCCATGGTACATATTGGCCCCACAAATAAATTCATGTATTTTTTTTTTAAGCATTAAACTCACACAAAAAGAATCAAAGATACGGAGGAAAACTTAAATTAAGTTAGAACAATACAATCCATCTGAGAGTCTGGAGGAAGGTTTAACAGAGATTCACTCAGATAACTAGGATTTTGGGTTCATGCAGCAAAATCTTTGAATCTCAAGTTAGACTGAGCATCTGTAGCTCTGACAAACAGGACTGGACCACAGGATAAGGCATGTAATACAGGGAATAAGGCCTCATTGTAAAAGGAGGAATTCAGTTTAGCCAGTAGACCCAGTAGAGTTGCATTGATAATTCATTAATTCAGATTTTTGATCGTTTGCATAAGACAGAAAACCAAAGTTTGTAGATTCACTAAAACAAAATAAGTACTCCAGTCAAACAGCATCACCAATTAGCTATATTTCCTTTGTAATTTACGGATCTCTGTGCATCTACATCTGTGTTCCCACTGTTTTGAAAGGTCTATTTGGAAATGTCTACAGGAAAGGCCACAGCTCCATCTGAAGCAGAGATGCTGTCCACAATGGAAGTCAAGGCCTGCATGTTCCCCTGCTCAGGAGATTCAGCAGCACTCAGGAGATCTGAAGAAAGAGAGAGAGGCCAAATCACACAGTCAGTACCGTCGGCAAAACACTAATCTGTTTGCGGGATCCGGTGAAAGTTCATATTTGGCCGCGCTCACCCTCACCGCTGTAGCTCGGCGGACACTGCTCCGGAGTGCTGCTCCACTCGGGGCTGCTGCAGCAGGTGCTCCCCGAACTGGGCTCGCAGGACGACGACACCTGTTAGCACAAAGACACGCACGCAGAAGTTGCTGTCAGTCACTTATAATGCAAAACAGCACACAAAAATCCAGCGCAAAACATTTGTTTTCAAAACCTGCCATATTAGTTTGAGAAGTGCATATTTGACTAAAACATAAGCCTGTTAATTTAGAAAAGTTTAAATCTGAAACGTAAAAATCACCCACTTTATTATTTTTTTATTCTACAGCTTGTTTTTCTTACTTCCCAACAACTTCTCAGCCATTTTTCGCTACATTCTCCACATTTGCCTATCATCTTGGCTCTCTTTGTCCCACTCCTGTTGTACTCACTCTGGGCTGGGTTGGGGTGGGTCGGTAGTGCAGTCCCTGCTGTCCTGTCTCAGTGTCCTGCTGGTTGAGAGAGGACACCAGCGCTTGTAGCCGTTCGATGTACTGTATGGCGCTCCGCAAGATCTCCACTTTGGGCAGCCTCTGGTTGGGGTTCATCAAGGTGCTCCTCTTCAGAGCATCGAAGGCCTCGTTCACCTTCTTCAGACGTCTCTTCTCCCTCAGCGTTGCTGCTCTCCGGCGATCCATGGTCACAGTCTTTCTTTTGCACAGCTTACAGGCCCAGGGCAGGCACTGACCAGGGCAGTGGGTCTCAGAATGAGGTGACAGGCTGGAGGGAGATGCTTTGTCCTCAGTACTTGCGACTCCGACACTGGCACCTCCAGCTAGACTCCCACACAAGCCCATCATGGAGTTTCTGTCCTGGTAACCAGCTTGGTCGTATGTCCCAGGTAGGCGAGAGGGGAAGTAGCTGTCCCCTCCTTCATAAAATCGCTGATCAGGAAAGAAGTATGGGTTGGTCTCAAAGAGCTCCATATTGGCTCGTGTTGTACTCTAGATGTAAAGGGGCAACAATCCCTGCTTCGTTTGTTGCTGCTCTTCAATGAGTGGTCTTCGTTCCTGCCTCTGGGATGTGTGTTGGACTATACGCGTGTGCGCTGTCTTCCCCTTGGCCTGAGTTTGCAATGAGTGGAAGACGTGTGGTGAACAACTGGTGTGGAGCAACTGTAGGCTGGCATTTAAACCCCTCTGCCTTCTGCAGGATCACAGGGTTAAATTTAGCACGAGCCCCCAGAAACCTGACACGATGGTTAGCTGTTGCTGCACATCTACACTTCACATCTCTTTTGGGCTATGCTCTCTAGGGCTTTCAGGCCCATTCATGTGTTTCAGTGTGTGGGTTTGAGCACTTGCGTGCGTGTGTGTGCGCCAAGATTCACAGTACGATCAAGTTGCCGTGGAAATGGAAGAGATAACCTCAGATCAAAGATGTTGGCCTTAATAAGTTAATCCCAGACTTGCGTTCTCCTCCGTGACGCAGAACAAAAAGACGCTTTTCCGTGGGGGTGAGGGGGGGTCAATGTGGTAGGAAGAGTCTTGAGGCAGCTGTCACCTCTACTAGGATCGAATAATTTGTAGTAACGAGAAGATGTTTGTGACCAGAGATAGTTGCTTACTCAAAACTAGGTCACAAAGGCAATGTCAGGTTCACGATGAACATCTGTGAATGTGTAAACATGGTGGCATTACAGGGAGAGTATTTTTGAATGAGGTTCTACGAAAAGGTTGTTATAGGTAATATATTACCTGTAAAAAATAACTCTGTGGCGTCTTCATTTTGTACAAAGTCAGATTAGTTGTTCTTAGAGGCTCAAGCAAAGCACCCAGGATAAAAGCATATTTTTGTGGTACAATGCTGATCTGTGCAGACATTATTTTATGAATGTTGTCACTTTTGCAGTGGGGACTTTTGCACACAGACGATGTTGATTACTTGCACATGAAATGGAGTTTGAAGATTTTTCCACCACTAGTGATTTTCCTGTATGAAACATGTAAAATATTTCCATTCAGACAAATCATTTGACAGAGAAATGAAAGTTGTGTGAATGGCAAAATATTGAACTATTCTATTAGTGTTTACTGCGCCCTACTACTTTATTTGGTAGTTATTTTGTTTGCAAAAGCTTCAGATGTGCCTGTGTTAATTTCTGCTTCATACTGAAAGATCATTGGTGGAGCACTGCTTCCTGCCACCATTTTCCAAGTAATAACAATCAGATTATGTGTAAATTACAGACCAATCCTAAAGTCGGTCCAATTTAAAATGAAATTTTTTCACAGCCATCCTTTTAAATTAGTTAGCTGCTCCAATTGGAATTGGACGACTGATCTATTTATATATTTGACACAGGATTATCTATTTATATATATGACACAGGAAGATCATTGTTACCTTTACTTCAAGGGCTTTAATCTTTATAATCTGTGTAAATATTATAAAAGAGCACTTGCAAATACCACTATGACATCAAGAGAGATGTAGACTGTAGCTGAGGTAATAACAATTCATTAAAAAGTCACTTAAAACATCCAGATTCGTTTATCCTAGTATCCTGAAGCTAGTAGGTTGTCTGAAAGGGACCAAGATGTACTTCTGGCATCTTAAAGGTAAAATATCATTCTGGTTTCTCTGTAAATAATGGAGGTGGTTCCACATTAATAATCTCCATATGTAAAACATATAGTCAGAATGGAACATGTAAAACATTTCTGGTCCGAGTAACCAAAGTAAAATTAAAGTAGAGCTGTGTAAAAATGCAGTAATGCTGTAGAGTTTGGGAACACTGTTTTATTGATTTTTAAATTATCTTTATTTTGCTTTGCTTTAGTTGTTCTGTTACTTTTGCAGTGGGGACTGCAAAAGTAACAGTCCGCACTGCTACTTGGGGACTGTAAATTGATGTTTTATTCCCAATAAATAAATGGC
This sequence comes from Xiphophorus maculatus, assembly GCF_002775205.1. NCBI lineage: Eukaryota > Metazoa > Chordata > Actinopteri > Cyprinodontiformes > Poeciliidae > Xiphophorus > Xiphophorus maculatus. The sequence continues at coordinate 22,965,129 of NC_036462.1, forward strand.
ATCAATATAATTGATGTTTTATTGGGAATCTCAATTTCCCAATAAAACAATATTTTTTTCCTAGATAAATAACCTTTCTGCTGCAAATGTGATGAATAGCTAAAGGTTTGTAATGACATTCTTAAGATTAGAGTTATTTTAAGATGGTAGAGTTTCAATTTGGACTCAGCCCTTCTTGCGCCAGCCTTTAATTTCATCCTCAGGGACTAATGAATATGGATTTATACTTAATAAAGAAGCTGTAAGAGTTATCTACTGCAGGTAAGCTATAAACTGCTTATAAAATTTGACAGAACCTTACTTCAAAAATCCTGAACTATGCCTTTGAAGCATATTCCATTGTTGCTGGGTGTCATATTCTTTTATTTTCCTTCCAAGGGGATTGCACAATGTGATGCAATAAGTGACACTTCTGAGCTCTGTAGATAGCAGGTCTGGGCAGGCATGAGCAGAGAAGTAAGTTTAGCACCAAAATTACTCTGGCTCAATTTACTCTTTGAAATCAAGGGGCAATGATGAGACCACTGCGCAGAGGAAGTGGCTTTGGCTCTCCTGACCTCTTCCAGTCAGTCATAGTTTTAGCTTAGCCAGCAGGTGTTAATCCACCCAGAACACATCTTACCTCATAGCTCAGCAGCTAATTCTGACTGGCTTCCGCTAGCATGAAAACACACACACTTCCAGCAGCAGAGAAGCCGCAACGGCAATGACAGGCAGCATTTAAGATGTGCTACATCCCTGCGTATCTTGTATCACTGTCATAGATTTATCACTGCGACACTTGTAGCTAACAGGAAATGCTTGCCGGTGGCAGAAGAATTTGGATGCAGTATTTTGTAGCCACACGCAGGGTACAAACTCTGCGGTGGCAAATTGAGTGAGGAATATTGAACCAATACACCTCGAAAAGTTTTTCTTTTTTTTTTTTTTTTCTTCTAGTGACACATTAATTGGGCATAAATGAAAAAACTTCCAGAAACTGTAAAATCATAAAAGATGCATTCTTTTTGATCTAAGAACAAAGCCTTCACCACATATTATGACAATATGTGGTGAAAGTTGTGGTAGATGAAGTGCAAACATTTGCATAGCGATTAGTTTGAGAAAGATTTTTAAATATTTTTCTTTTTGGACAGGCAATCTGTCCAGGGTGTACCCCGCCTCTTCCCCGTTGACTGCTGGAGATAAGCACCAGCATCTCTCATAACCTCTCTAAGAATGAGCGTGTAAGTCAGATAATGGATGGATGGATAGTTTTCTGTTTCTCTTTAACGTAAGCATTAATTTTATTTTTCTCTCTTTAATTTGGCCATTCTACTCTTTCTACGTCAGAGTGCAAGCTGCAACACCAGTTTTTTTGTTGTTGTTTTTAAATAAAATCCAACAATAAATTTAAATATATGAACTCATGAAATGTATGCATAAGTAATCAAATGACTGCAGCGATAAGTGTCTTTTCAGTCAATTTACAATCATTGGCTAACTTCACAAACATCTCTTTGGAGAACAAAAGGAAATAAACAAATTCATATCCAGGAATGACATGGAAGCCTCACACAGAAATATGCACAACTAAGTTTCTGTGTTAAAATATTACGCTCTCACCTAAAATTGTACAACTTAAAAATCAGTGCATGTTTCAAAGGAGAACATGCAGCTTTTTTATATATATTTTATTTACATCTTGAGCATGTATGCATCGATTATTTCAACAAGTGAAAACCAAAGTTTATTGTCAGCATTTCAAGGTAGGATGGCGTTCAAAGAGATTGCCCCCTAGTACAACCTCCCTGCAGCGCACACCTAGAAAACATGCATCGCATTATGTAACGACAAACATGACAAAAGTGATGCTCTGATCTCTCGAGCAGCTGGAATCCTCTATCAGGTGAGAATGGGGCCATATTTAACTTTTAAAAGTACAGCAAAGGTTTCTAACACAGTGCTACTAAATGTGGAGTAGAAGAAAGAGCCAAACGTGCCTCAGTTAATATTTTTGTTTTTCATTTAAAATGTGCACGAAAAATAGAAATTCAGTTTTACCTTTGAAAAAATAGGTAAAATTTTACATACATAAGTGTATTTCTCCCTGCTTTTGTTTTTCTCCTCCTTGACCCAACTCTGTAAATTCTTGATCTTCCCAAAAAAAAAAGTAAGAGAAAATAAATCATGTAAACTGTTTCAGTTTTTAGAGATAACAGATATTTTGTTTTAGCTCAAGTATTGATATCACTGGAGCTGGCAGGATGTTCAGTGTATACAGTTGAAGTTTGGGCTTCAGGCTTGAAGCAGAGCGTGCAGCTGGAGCTTTGGCAGAGGCCTGCCGTTGGCTGTCAGGTTAGTCTGTGATGGATCTTCACTGATGGTGGAGGGAGCACAAAGACGCCCGTGTTGGACTCACGGGTGAAGCAGGGAGGGGGTCCACACAGTGTGTCAGAGTCACTCATAACCCTCTGTAATTTTAACCCATTGTCAGCAAAACTTAAAAAGTGTGTGTGCGAGCGAGTGCTGGAGCATCAAACATGCAAGCAAATCCTCACTGGAATGAACATAGTCCTTAAGATGCTAGAAAGTAAAACTGACTGAGATCCCCCACTGAATAAAAACAAGTCAGAAAACTGGTAAATATGTGTAACATTTTTATTATAACACTGGAAAGTTGGACATTTTTTTTAACCTCTTTATCATTGTCCTATGTGGTAACAGAATAAATATGAGCCCTCACCTAGTCTTGTTCTCCTTACTTACTGTTGATTAGAAAATGTGTTTTTATTTGATATTGTCAGCTAATTTTGTCCTTGTTTAGCCACTTTTAAGCTATACAATCTGAATTTACCCTAAACAGAGATGGCATAGCTCTGGCTTTTTTGATCAGTTCTCACAACTTTTAAGAACAATTGATATCTGTGAATCAGATGACCAACTTCAGCCTCATCATACGCCATATTTTCTTACCATGTTTTTGCCTCTTGTGACATAACATTTCCAGGATAATGCAAATAAGCAAAAAAGAAAACTGCTCCCCCCTCCGTTGTTCTTGAAATATTTCACATATGTTATAGAGATGTCTTTTCGCCTTTTATTTCTCAGCCTCAGTTTCATGTTGTTCACAGAAGGTAAGGTCATCTTTGCTATATTTTTATAACTAAATGTATCCCTGTGGGAGGTGGGAGCTATTCTCTTGTAGCCATGTCCTGATTTATGAAGATTAAAACACATAATTTTTATTTAAAATGGCATGTTTACTTGTCTTTCTCATTTTGAAGAATTTCTAATAGAACTGGATTTGTGTCATCTAAAAAAATACATATATATATATACGTACATGTACAGTATATATACAGTACATGTATGTATATATATAGAGAGAGAGATCTAGATATATACATAAGTATTTTATGTGTATAAGTAATACAAATGTATACATATATACATTTGTATTACAAGTGAATTGAAAAAAAGTATATTCTTAATGTGAAGCTTATTTTGAATAAATCATAAATAATTTAGATCAAACATTTTTTCACACTACTTAAGTGTGAAATTATACTTCTTGTAATAAGAAAATTGTTTCTTATATGTCTTTTTACACATTACCTACAGTATCAATACCTATTAGGGGACTTTGCACCAAATCTAACTTCTACTCTTGTGACAACTATTAATGTACAGATGAGTAAACATCATTCACCTATAATAAATAGTTGTTCTATTTAAAATTACTGACTTAACTATTAATGCTAAAAAAAAAATTCTCAGTTGTTTACAATTCTGTGTTCATATGGCTGTGTGAGTGTATGTCAGCAGGGATTGCCCTGTCATTGGCAACAGTGTCCCACTTCTCCTCAGTGACAAGCAGCAACACATTGTGGGACAGCTGAGGACGGTGGGGTGGGGGTGGACGGGGACGGGTGGATCAGCCCTCCTCACCCCAGGTTAGCCTCAAGATCATCGCTGACCCAGAGAGCCGTCATTTGAGTGCCGTCTGAAAATCTCAGATATGAAAGAGGAGAGTAAGATAACAACAGAGAAAGAGCGTTAATCAAAGGTGGATGAAGCAGGACATCCGTCCAGGGAGATCGGATCCCAGCGACAGAACAAGGGTACAGAGGGTTTGATGTCCTTTTAGCTGAAAAGAAGTTCTCACAATGTACAGAATATACTAAAAATATTCATTTACACTGACTGTGTTTGAATTTATTTGGCTATGCTTAAGCAAACTTATCAGTGTTTCAGGATGACATTTTTCAAAAACATCTAGTAGACAGGTTGAAAGGGGTTTAGTTAAATTTCACTCATAATTTTCTTTTAACCTTGAAGAAATGAAAGTTTTATAGGCTACTGCAAGTAAATATCAACTTCACATTAACTTCACACGAGTTACAGTGGGTAATCCAGGTGCCTTTCTGGTCCTACGGGATACAAAGTGAAGAAAAAGGGAGTTATTTTTGGATCACGTGCCAAACAACACTCCCCACTGGCTTCTGAGAACTGAACAGAGTTTAACCCTTTCAGCAGAGCAGACCAACTTCCAAAATCCATGTTCAGATATACTAATCTTTCTTAGACACTATGCCACCTATATAAACAAGGTTATTTACAGTAAGTCATAACCTTGTTTTCTTCTATTTAAATCTCTCCTACTCTTTGTTCATTAGTGTTTTTTTTTACAGTCTGAAATAGTTCCAACCAGACAAATATGTGTTTCTCATGAGCAAAGCCAGCTGATCGCCAGTGTGCAGCTTTTCACGTAAAAGAGGCTCTACCTTTTACCTTTTATTGAGCTGGAGAAAACTCCGCCACTTTGCTTATAGCATCCAATTAAATCCCGATTTTGAAGCCTTGATCTTGGTGATCGTAGCAGGCCTGTTGAAACCTAAAACCTTGAGATCTGAGATCCATAAACGTAATGCTAGTTCTGTCTGTCAGATGTAATTTGGGTTAATTGTGAGATTTGGTTCATTTGCCTTCATATCTTCACTTTGAAAGACAATCTACTAACCTCAATAATGAGGTTAATTAACATCAGTACAGAATGAAATCTTACATTTATCCAACAATAGACAGAGAGTAGTGGTCAGTAAACCTTAAACTGACCTCTGCTTTGGCAGGAGACAGGAAAGAAAAATATAGTGAATAAAATTCATCATCTATTTTATCTCAGCTGAGACTGCACAGGGTGTATCTTTACTGCCTGTGAAAAACATTCTGTTTAAAGGCTGGCAAACTCAGAGGTTATGGTCACCATAGTGACAGCAGCAGATGCCATAATCTGTCGCCAGAGACTACTGACTGCCATCACCATGATAACATAACACCCCTCATTGGACCTTTAAAATCAGTCCGTTTCCTACTAATAACACTGATTTTCAAGTGGTTTCACAACTTTGACAATGAAACAGGACAAAGCACTGGAAATGAGTACATTATCTTAATAAAGGTGGATTAATTGATAATGAAAAAGTGAATAAAGTATTCATATAGTGCTGTAGAGTTTTTGTTGAGTAATGAACCTTACATAAGCCTCAGTGCAGACCCACTTGATTGATGTCTGACAGCAATATGACACTACTACTGCCTGGCTGATGGTCAGCAGAATACTCCCATTCATGACGGTTCAGAAAGATGCGCCCCACCTGTGTTTTCAGGGGGCTCTGGAGGCCTGGAGAAAGCTTTCAAAAGTTTAGGAGTTGGGGGGTGGGAGTGGATGGGGACGGTAGTTCTGCCCCAGCCACGCTGCAGCTCACTGGGGCTTTTATCGCAGAGTAATCCCCTACAACAAACAGAATGGCCGGCATGTGCATGTGCAGCTGTCGCAGTCTTAGTGCAAGTGGTGTCATGTTAAATCACAGGAATGGGCCGAGCCATCCACTGCCCTTCCCTTCACTGGCATCCCACTCAGCCCCAAAGATCCAGCATACACAAACACACATACACGTGCATTATCCACTTCCCACTATCGCAGTATGCAGCTCACTGTACCTCTGGAGTTACTTACTGTTAACAGCCAGTGGTCTACTGTTTCGTATACATCGTTTAAAGTACCTCGCATATGTTTTCATAATCCTTAATCCTTTTCACATTTTGTCATCCGACAGCCACAGACTTCAGTTTGTTGTGACACTGTGTAACAGAATAACACAAAGTAGAACGTAATTATGAAGTGGAAAGAAAATAGCTTTTTTTTTTTTTATCTGAAACTCTGACAAGTGTGGCATGAATTTCTTTTCTCTGCAAAACAGAATTTAATAAAACAGAGGTCAGTTGTCCCTAGGAGTTCCCTAATTAGTAAATTTAGTCACTCGGGCATAATTTAATGTCGTTATAAAGGCAGCTGTTCTGTGAAGGTCTCAGAGCTTTGTTAAGAAACTTTTAGTGAACAATCATCATCATGAAGATCAAGGAACACAGCATTCTGTCGCATCTAACATTTAGACTTAGACTTGTACTTTATTGATCCTTTGGGAAGACTCCCTCAGGAAATTGAAGTTACCAGCAGCTCCCAGGCAAAAAACAAATTTAACACACAGTAAGCAAAAATGCAAAAGAATACAAAATACAAATTAAATACTAAGGTACACACGAAATGTGAGTAACCAAAACCTTAAATTATGCAAGAAAAACCTTAAATTATGCAAGAAACAAGGAATAAGAATATAGAATATAAGTAAATATAAATACAACACACAAAAAAAATATAAGAATTTGGCGGATTTAAAGCAGGGTAATGTAACTAAACAACATCCTGGTGTTTGATTGTTTCACTTGGCATTGTTTACTCTATTATTCAAAAACAGAAAAGCCACAGCCAAGAGATTTTTGCCCACTTACATTGACAGACAGGGCAAGGAGAGTGTTAATAATAGTCAGCCATGAGACATATTGTAACTTTGGAGGAGCTGCAGATATCTACAGCTCATCTGGGAGAAATAGTTTAAAGGATAGCCAATAGTCGTGCTCTCCATAATTTTGACCTTTGCTCAAAAATGAGAAAAAATTGTCATTTATATGCAAACATATAGAAGAATGTGCTCTGGTCATAAATTAGCTTTTTAAACCTTTATGCAAAATTACAATTCATAACACCCTCGACATATGTAATCCCAATAAGATACATTAAAGTTATTGATTGTAATGTGCCAAATATAAGTTCAATGGGTATGAATACTTTGTACACCATACATGGAACAGAGTTTATTTCAGTGAAGCCAAAGCTAGTGGAACCCCCAGTTCAGGCTTGGCAGGCAAAGTATCATCTTCTTCGAGAGCTTTGAAAATCACAAATACTTCTGACTCAACATTTCAGCTAGCTCCAAGAAACTTTGCACCAACTAACCACTGTCCAGCTAAAAGCAAAGTAGGAAATAAGGTTTCAGACTTTACCAACAGAAGATGTGTGTGCATAGCTGTGAGGAAACCACTACTAGCTTTTCAGTAACAGTTCCATCATGTGGCTTCTTTTCTTCATCTCTTTTTATTCCGACACACCTCTGTTATTATTTCACCACCTTGTTAACAGCTACTATCTTTATACCTTCTTCCAAACTCCTCTCTTTGTTTAGCACGGGCTCCAGTGACCTTCTCTCATGTCAACGCTTGACAAATATAGTGGCCTGGTTTCTGCAGCGACCAAATAGTCCGACACAACAAAGGGGAGCGTGTGTGTGTGTCTGCATGGAAGTCAGAAGGGAAATCTTGGGACACAACTAGGGAAAAAAAGCATGGAGGCAAAAACATGAAGGACATCAGAAGAGGAAGAGTGGAAATTGTATTTATGAATTACACCCATCTTTATATACTCAGAGGTGAATTATTGGAAACACAGTAGTGATATTCAACAGACTAGGTTATGGAAGGATAAAGAGAGAATGTGTCGAGCTATTCTGGGATGTTAAAAACGCAGGAACTGTCACCATGGAAACATGTGGATCCTCCCCCACCCCCACCACTCCCTGTGCCATGCCATTCTAGAGCTGCCAAGGTCTGGATGCCATGTCACCAGGGGTGCTATGGCATTCTTCGCCTTTACTCGACGATGCACTAGATGCCTCCGGCAGAGCAGTAATGTTTCACTAAACCAGATTCAAGATTCGACTGCTCCAAACATTTTAAGATTATGGATTGAAAAGTATCCTGTAAAACTTTCAAGGCTTGGGGTATTGTCTTTAAACATTACTCTGCTTTATACTTCACCACAACTTTATCCCTCACTTGTCTTCTTTCCATCTTCAAATAAAAATCTCATTCATTAACTCCTCCATGGAGCTTTATGACACACAGTTAAACTATATTCACTATTTAGGGGACTTTTGAAGGCCAATCAAGCCATAAAACTCACTGAAAAGTAACCCAGCAACTTCAAGGACAAGTTACTGTGTCATCATTACATTTATGGCGAGTTGTCTGGGACAACATAAATGGGGACTTTCCACAAACAAGACTTGCTCTAATGAGCACCTAAATAACATCCTGCTCCACAGAAGCAGTGGTATTTATGTACCGACAGAAAGCAGGAGAGGACGACTTGTCTGCCCCACTTCTCAAGAACGGTCCAAAAATAAGTCAAGGACAAGCAAGCAGAAGAGAAATGGTGAGTAAGCAGAGGAACTTTGCAGGTGCTGGAGCTCAGTCATAGAGAAGAGACAGAGCAGCTGCTGTGTCGTACAATGACTTAGTCTTCACCCAGTAAACACACATTGGAAAGGAGACTTGTAATGGCACTGATGAATATTTCAACAACATTTCATATTTTAAACTTTTATTGTTCCACAAAAAAAACATTTAATAAGCAACAATTAGAGAAAAAAAGAAAAGTGTACCTATTGGATTACATTACAAACTCCTCAGAAATTAATCACTTCTGTCAGCATCTGAATCTATATCAACTCTATCCACTACATGAGGTTTATATGTAGCACACTCCCATTATGTGTTGATACTGAAGCTGATAAATGTTACTGGCTTTATTTATAAGTTTACATCTAGTTATTGGCTCATATAAGTTTCAGACCAATTCTGCACAAGCTCAAGTCACAGCAAAAGGCATGCGCTAAATGTATATTACAGATTTGCACTGATACAGCTTACGCAGGAAGCAGTTACGAGACAGAACTCTCTCCACCTACTGGCAGAAAGATTAAAGGCAAGGGGACAAAAGAGCAGATGGAAAATCTGGTACATTCAATGAGGAGAACTTACAACTAGAAACCCATTGAGAATCTGTAATAATCTTAATTGTGCAAATTAGACAGAGGAAACATTTGACTTAAAGCACACCGAAAGGAAATGGCATCAGTAAGGTCAGAAAATCAAAAAAAATCAGAATAAAATCTACTATACACAAATTAGGCTTAAAGTCATTACATGGCAGTGTAACGCTTAAATCAAACTTTTCAAGAAATGTGATGCAAGGATGCTCTTACAGGTGCAACTTTCTCTGCTTCAGATTAGGTGGTCACAACACAAACACCATAAATAAATTAAATATGAAGTAATTTTAACTTAAATCAGGGAGGTGAGAAATGAAGAGTTACCTGCTGCAAGCATGACTTTTAAAGGTCAGAAACACTGAACAAACACCAAACTGTCACAAGGACAAAAGTTATAGCTGCAATTTTCAGCAGGTTAAATATTGTATGTGGTGAAGCACTCACACAAACAAGATTTAAGCCAACATCTCATTAAAAACATATTTTTACAAGGCTGGGTATTATTTTAAGATAATTTTGGAAGGAGGCTTTCATAAATCTGAAGCTGATGTAAAAAAAGAAAAGGGGTTGACTTGCTAACCTATCGGTCAAATTTGTAAATGGTAACTCTTCTCAGAACAACAACACTGAAGGCAGATAAAAAGGAGATCTCATTTATTTAGAAGAGAAGAACATATTAACTGATGCAACTCTGCAAACATAAAGGGTTGAGGTTAGGAACAATTATGTGGCTATAAAACAAGAACAAAACCTTCATGAGATCAATTAAAACCTCAAACCAACTGCTCAAGTGTGAGCATTTAGCAATAAATAAATAAATAGTTCTGCCTTGTCCCTTATTTAAATGAGACATAAAGAAAATATTAGTTACCACTCTTCTTGTCTAACAATACTTTACAGGCAGTGCGATGCAAAACAACCCTAGCAATTAAGAGCAAACTTTACCAAGTGCTGAAATTTGTGTTTTCTTGTGTGTATTTTTGAAGATAGGTAAAATAAACATGTTAAACTATTTATACTTTTATCTGTGCGTTGAATTACATTTAGGTGCCAAAACCCTTTGAATCCCTTCAGCTGCTCTTTAGAGGATGAATATCTTAATAACTTTTTGAATAATCTTCCCACACCCTGGACAGGGAGCCTGGAACTTATGCAACCTCCGTGCACATGGGAAACATGTGAGCAGGTGAGCCGTTCGTCCGTGGATTATATTACCATTACGCGGTCTCACCCGACACAGCTTGCAGGGCTCCAGCAGCGCCTCCGGTCGAACGTCTTGGACCTCCATGCCCAGACTTTCCTGGCTTTCCCCCTCTGAGAGCTGGCCGTGCTTGAGGAAGCCAGAAGGGCGCGGCCCTTTGCCTTTACTCATACCTGCTGTGGGAATCGGTCGGTCAGCTGTGGAGTGGGAGGGCAGGATAACTGGGTCTGAGATCGTCCTGCTGCAGTCTGGAACATCAATGCCTGTGTCGCTGTCATCTTCTTCATCTTGGGCAGAGAGAGAGCTGCATGCTGGGATGTCAGGGACAGAGAGAGAATGAGCCAGCCGGGGCACGTCCTTGTACCAGTTTTTTCGTAGAGCCCAACAGCGAACGCAGTACCGCTGGACAGGTATGTTGTATTTCCTGCACTCTGTGCACTGCCATGCATCCTGAGGAATGAGACGGACAAATTCAAGTCTAGTTCTTTGACATTCAACTCAACAAAAGGTAAAAAGCACAGATCTTGCATGGAGATGCACACCTGTGTGGAGATCTCTGTATCAGTGTCATCACTCAGACATTGAGAGTCTTCATCGGGTTCTTCTTGCATCTAAAAAACATAAATAAGCTATATTAACCATACTACTGTGTCTTCTATCTTCTTATATTAATGTACTGTCCTCCATCTTGTCCTCTTATCTGGTTTTTACTGGTCTAAATACAGACATGCAGCTTGCCATTCCTGCCATTTGTGGTCAGAGCTACAATCTACAGAAACACCTCCAGATGAAAACCTTTGAAGAAAATCTACATTAAAAAAGTAAGCTGCATACATAATACACTGAATAAATATTGGAACTAAACATGACCAGAGTGCATCTTCACTAGGTTCTTATGAAAACTAAAATGCAGAATGGATTGGCGAAATCCAAAATAAACTATTTACCTCTCGGTCTGACTTTTCCTCCTTCCCTCCTCCATAATCATCATCAACAGAACCTTCTTCTCCTCCACTTCCTTCTTCTAGCGTCGCTTCCTTCATCTCCACACTCACTTGCTCACTCTCACCCTCTGTCAGAATCCACAAGTCTTCTGTTGTGTCTGACACAATGGCTGTGTCCTCCTCCTGTGCAAGAGACAGCTGATTCATCAGTCAGACTACCACCCACTGTTAGAAAACAACTTGTCTTCAAAATAAATACATACCATCAAAAATATAGAACAAAATTACCTATTAAAACCTTTATTTGTATTCAAAAAATAGTATTAAAAACATTTTAACCAATTTCCTAATGTACACATGCTGTATTAAGCAATATTTGTGATGAGAATCAGACTGGAAAAAATCCAATGTTTTTCTGATCAGTGAACACACCATATACAAGCGCTACCGGGTCTCGTGAACAACCGTCTTTGTTGACAACACTGTTACTGGCTCAAAGTTGACCATTCTCAGCAACAGTGAGACTTGTTTTATATTGACTGCTCTCATACGTAGCAGGATGTTGACATTACACCGAACATAAATAAGAGTTGTCAGCTGAAAGGCTCAAATAAAAATGGCTGTTCTTCTACCTTCATACATCAGTGAAGAAAAGAAATCTGAACCAACCAACATCAGAATATCAGCACCGTACGAAAACCAGCAATTTGAAATTGCATACAAAATTTTGTTCATCACATCAAAAGGGGTTAGACAAAAACAACAAAACAATGCCTGTCATTCTTGCCAGATCTGAGCTATCCAAGTCTCTGTTTTAAATTTTCCATTTCATTCAGATTTACAGGTTTTCAAGAGTTGATAAGTCTGAGCTGTTGCCAAGTCAATTTGAACTCCAATGTCAGTATAAGAGACAAGCAGATTGTCAAGATGGTGTTAGAAATGCACATCATGTTAGAAGACTGTTTTTGAACTCAGAAAAAATGATTCCTTAAGTTTCTTAAGTACTCCATTAGATTTTTTGCTTTGTTCTTCATTATGTTGATTAACTGGCAAATTAAATAATTATTTCTAAAGTATTTTGTCTATTTTTGTATTAAGCATCATCATCTACATTGTTGCAATGCCTCAAGTTTCAAACAGGCTGAGTTGTTTTTTTTCCTCACTATTGGATCTGTTGTCTTTCCATATTTTGCCATTTATTTTAAATGTCAAAGTGTACAAACACATGAGGTCTCTTACTTGGTTTGTATGGATGTCAGTGGAGCCATTGCTCCTGCGGCTATAGTTATTACGCAGATTACCCAGAAACCACCAGGGTAGACCAGAGAGGTCCCACTCTTCCAGGGTGACATCCAGTTTGGGGCGCTTGCAGGCTGAGCGAGGCAAGCCTTCAAGAGACTCTATAGAAGTTTTGAACAGTTAGCTTTTGCTCTCTGGACCCGGTCCTGTTGAGGCATTCTGATGCTGCTTGCTCACCATCGTCTGGATCACGAGGTCGTCTCTGAGAGGGGGTCGGCAGAAGAGGCCCATCACTTCCGGCCACCACTCCTGCTTTGACCACACCCTCGCATATCTAAAGAGAAAAGAAACAAGAGAAAGAAAATTATACCACAGATCCATAACTAGATCCTTGGAGGACTCTCAGCTCCTTTTCAAGATGGCCTTCAAGAATGGGGGAGGTAGTACAAAAAAATGAAAGGTAGAGGACTTAGGACAAGGAAAGGCTTAATTCATAATTTGACTATAACTTTAAATTAAAACAGCAAGTATTGGTAAAACAAAGAGAAGATTGAAAAGCCAGTGCTCCAATTAAAATACAAATACATATTCTGCATTTACTCCAAGTAGAACTGCTTGCAATTTGCAGAATTTATAAATGTACAAGCTAAGGAAACAGGACAGAAGACAATCTACAACATTTTTATTCTTAGAGTAAAAGTACATTCATTGTGGGATAAAATTGTCTGCATGGTTTACATTTTTTAGAACTGTTTATGTCATAGCTTCAAAGAGGGAGAGAAAGAGAAGTCATAAGATACCTCATCTGAAATTTGATCATGAATAAACTACAAATACATCAATCTCTTTGATTTACAAAGCTGAAATAAACTAACACCAGATTAATTATGTTAAAGTAGAAGAGCAATTTATCTACAATTGGATTTTTCTGGGGAACAGGAAGAATGGCACACAGGAACAGGAAGGTGGGTAGGCTTAGCATTATTAGGCCTCTACCTGAGCAGGAGCTGAGAGCCTCCAAACTGAAGCAGAGAAGAGAACTCTGAAACAGACAGAGACAGTGACTCTGCCCCCCCATCCACTGGGTGGAGCTGGTGGGCCACAAAGAGTGCTGGAAGTACCACCAGACCAAACCAAGGATGGGGTCGTACAGAGACGGTGCCACTCTGTACAAATATACACCGACGAAGACAGCAGACTGTCTCTCACTCTCCTCAGTGCACACAAGCAGAAGGAAGCTTCCTTTACTTTACCAAAACTTGTAAGGAAATTGTTCATAATTTATCTTTAGGAAGAGATTCAAACTGTTGTACAGGAAGCCTGTGAGTCACTGACTCATGCTTAGGAGTATTGTGTGCAGTGAGGTGAATAAGGTCTCTGTTTCTCCTGAGCACCATGCTTCGGCTTTACCTGACCACGATCCTCCACTCCGCCCTCTACACACTCACGGCCCACAGAAAGATTCTCTGCAGCGTCTGCATTTCAAATGAGACACAGTAACAAACAAAAGGACACCCCCCTTTTAATCATACGAGTACACACTCTCTTGCTATGGCCTTCAGATATGTGGAGCCTCTTCACTTGATTTGAAGAACAAGAAAAGAAAACCCCTGCATCTTTATGTGATGCAAAAACTCTAAAGTATGATTTTCTTTATTTTCTTAAGAGAAAACAATATGTACAATGTGGGGAAAAAAATTGTCCTTGTATTCCCACATTAGTTCTCTCAAAATATGCCGCAACATACAAATAAAAAAGGAGATTCGTCAGACAAATTATTCAAAAATATAGAAAGGATTTCAACCAACAAACAGAGTAATCACTTACCACTACAACCAAGTACAACCAGGTACTTCTTCAGCATTTCATACACTGGGCTGTAAAATGAGTCAATTAGAATTAGTTTATGTTAAATAAATATATAAATATCAAATAGTTTTCTATCCATATGAGCAAGGGAATTATGAGTAAAGGTCAATACCTTGGATTTTTGACAGAGAAGCTTTCAACTTCCAGAAGTTCACCCAAAGGATCATCCTGGCAATGCACAATGTGCTGCCTCTGTTTGTCATACAGTTGCTTCCCCATGATATACTGACCCAGGTAGTGCATCACCTAAACAAATTAAAGGATAGATGCTGATTTTTTTCATTTTATGCTGGAGGTGAACGTTTCACCCTCTTTGGGGCCCAAAACTTAAATATACAGCATTAAACCAACTTCACTCTCACAAACATCATAAAGGTCATGAAAATGACATTTTTTAACCCTTAAGCCATCATAGTTCATGAAATAGAATTTACACAAATTACTAAATTTATTATCTATAAACAGTAAAAGTCAGTTGTGGTATTGACCCCTCAGATTAATTTCAGTTTTACGCTAAATCCACATTTTTTACTGTAAATAAGATATTCAATTTCTATAAACTATCCCTTTAACATGTCATAAAGTCTTCACTAAATGATCACTAAACGTTGTGAAAATAAAAATATAAACAAAAACAATATTTGGTTTATAAATCCCACTCGGGATGTTGCTAAAAAGGAATCTAAAGATTAGTGAATCCTGCCCATTGACTTAAAAGCCATGGCTTCCATATCATGTGCAAGGATTTCTACATTTCCTAGCCATGTGCAGAGGAGCTTAGTCATCAGTGCTGCAGAAAGAGTGCAGACACACCTTCAACATGATGCCACCAAAACGTGTTCTAAAATGACATTGTGTAGTTGTAGGCTTTCGACAAGCAAGTTTGTAACCCAGACGCCTAAAGTAGACTCATGATTCACATTTGATCGGAAAGTTCACCTCTTTGAGAGTGAAGACATCTTCCTGAGCTCCAGCTACACGCAAGATCTGCAGCAGCGGGGCTTTTGGTTTCACCTAAACCAAGGCCAAAAAAACAAAAAGAAAAACGATTGTTTAGCATCAAAATTAGCAATAACTAAAGCATATAATGTCTGTATTTTGTGATATTACCTGATTACCCTCTCCAGGAAGCGTCCTGCATGACGAGCTTGAAGCCTGAGGCTGGGCCGACAAGGAGCTCATAGTAGAAAAACTAAACCTGAAATGGAGTAAAAATGCGCACGTATAAATATATAGCGCCAAATACAATTCCTTGTTTGACAGAGTTAATATAATGCTTTTAAGTCCTACTTCTACACAGTGATGCAGATAGGGTCGTTCCACCAATTATTCTCCCTTTGGAGCCCGCAGGCACAATGCTAATGTAACCAAGAAACCCGTTCGAAGAGTATGTCTGAACATGACGTGACTACATTACTGAAATGCTACTGTAGACCAGACAAGGCAATGGCACTTGCTAAAGCAACTGGCGCATCTGCAACAGTTCCCATCAACCGTAGCTGCCACGCCAACATTAGCTAACGTGAGCGGCTAACAACAGACACAATAAATACCTTCGTTACAGATATCTCACCGTTAAAAGTTGGCATTACTTCACAGCAGCTACATTGTATCACTCGCACTCTGTTTCCGCGACAACAAGTCTATATATTATAATAATAACAGGAAGTGTATGTAAAGAGATTTTAGCACGAGCTAATGCTAATAAATAAAAAGTGACGGTTAGTAGAACTTCAGCTTTAAAACGTATGTGAACTTCCGGATATGTAGATGAGCTATAGCGCCCCCTCTTGTTCTTCTTCTTTTTTTCTTCTTCTTTTTCTGTAGCGTTTTCTGACAGTTTACAAACTTTGTGTATTACTGCCATCAACTGGATGGAGATGTAATTCAGAAATTCTTTTTTTCTATATATCTTCAAATCTTAAAATTACAAAATTATATACATACTTATACACTCACACACACATACACACTAAATCCTCTCAGCTAATTTTGTATCTTTTAAATATTTAATAAGTTCTTGAATTATATCATGTGATTGATGCTTCCCTAACAAATTACCCATAGTTACTGAACTCCCCTTTACCCTTTCCAATTCTTTCCTCTCTTTTACATATTTTCTAGAATAAATCAACACATGTCCTACTCCTTCTGTTTCCCCGCAATAAGAACAATCACCTGATGGATGTTTCCCTATTATTTTTAAACCACTATTTAAACTAGCATACCCAATCCTCATCCTGTTAATCCATATTTCCTCTCTCCTATTCATTATACTATTATTTCTTATGATTATCTACTTCTGTATTTTATGTAAATGCCTTCCTCTTTCTTCTAAATTCCATCTCTCCTACAATATATAATTTATTTTATCTTTAATAATTACTTTTATTTATGCTCTACTTAGTGGGACATCATATTCAATTTCTCTTGCCTTAACTGCTTCTTTAGCCAACTTATCTACTTTTTCATTACCTACAATATGTGCTGGAACCCATGTGAATTAAATACTTATTTTTTGTTGCTTCATACCATATATCAAATAACTAACTTCATCTAAAAGATCTTAACAGCTTTCAGATTTTCCTCTCATAATACTGGTTAAGCAAGACATTGAATCTAAACAGATGACTACCTTACTGGACTTCACCTCCAGCACCCATTGCAATGCCAAAATAATTGCCAACATTTCTGCTGAAAAAATTTGCTAAATTATCTGTTGTTCTTCTTTTTATAAAAACTTTTTGTTTCGGAATATAAACTGCTACACCTGTTTTACCATTTTCCTCTTTTGATGCACCTGTATATATTTGTGTCATATTTGCATACATTATTTCTAAATACTGCTGAATAATTTGATACAAACCTGCTCAAGACTGCACAAGACTGCTCTATTTTTGGGGTTTCTAAATTTATTATTGGCATTTCAAATAACCATGGAGCAATTTTAGATTTAATTACAGTTTTACAGTAGGCTATATTATTTATCCCCAAATGATTTGCATAAATATTTCCTTCCCATCCAAAACTCCTCACGTTATGGCCATAACAGAACAACATTCTCTGAATACCTGTTTAGTAGTTTGATTTTCCTCATGCCCTTGTAAATTTAACCAATAATTTATTGACAGTTTCATCTCCCTTAAGTCCCCCCTCTTGTTCAAAGTAGGTGTTACTTTAAAAAATATGGAGGTCTCCATGGCATGGAAGCCCATTTCTGACACTGATGAAAAAAATAAAATAAAATATCTCATTGTAATGAGATTGTATCTCATTATATCTCAATATACAATACCATCTCAAAATAATGAGATTATTTATTTATTTATTTATTTATTTATTTTTTGACAGAGTGGTGGAAAACGGTTTCCATACCATCGCCATCTCGCTTCATACAACCACTTTTTTTAGCTCTAATTTAAAAAAAAAATTATTATGCAATTAAAGTATGGGAGTGGGCATTGGTTCTTGTTTCAACCACAGTTTCATTAGTTGCCCCCTCCTCCTGTATAGTGCGACCTTTTCCTTGTACTCCCCAATGAATCATTTTGAAAGACATAAGTCTCCTGCTTCTTATTTGTAAGCTTTTTTTAAGATGAAATCTTTATCTACTTGTATACTCAAATCACTATGAAAATATAAAATTAAGGTAGACATAGTCACTAGGCCCAGGAAACAGCACATTTTTAGTGTGCAAGGAAATATATTGGTTTTGCAAATTTCTTAAAGTTTTTAGTATACTGTGTGTTTGTGTATGACTCCTACTATGTTTTTTCTAGCTTTTTTCAGTACAATTAAAATGCAAGTTGTGATCTAGTGGTTATATGTGCTGTTGGAAAAGAAGTTTTTTTATTCTAGGTCTGATCTGAGAGTTACACTTATTTTAATAGAACCAAGAAAAAACATGTTTATGAACATTTGAAGCCCTTCTTTGGATGTTTTTATTAGTTGCCCCCTCCTCCCATACAGTTCTCCATAAACGCAACCGATGCCTGTTGTTGCTTGGGGGAGCTCAGTGGGCGTGGACAACCAAAACAAAAAGGGTCAGGAGCTGAAAGGGAACACAGCATTTCACACAAGAGTCTCTGGAAGATGAAGAGTCTGCAAGAAGGCATGGCTGCAAAAGGCATGATTGTGATGGTCTTGGTCACCAACATCTGTGAAGGAGGTGATATTAATGACATCGCAAGAGGAAAAACATTTTGTCAACCATTGTCTGTGCAAAATTAATGCATTTCTGTCAAATATTTATCTGGCAGCACTCCTTGGGAAATCATCAGCGTATGACTTCCTGCAGAGAGCGAGAGAAAGGCGTGGACTGGAGTGTTTTCCTGGAGGATGCAGCACTGAAAACAGTGAGGCTGAGGAGTTGACAGATGTCAATGTGGGATATGTAAGTACATGCAAATTTCACAGCTGTGCATTACACCGCTATCCTCTGAAACAAATTTTCTTTGACCATTAAAACTAGAACACAGATAACACATTACTACTTACAACATAAATGTTACACCCATTCAAGATTGTGATAAAAGCAAATTACACACCTTGAGTCTGAAAAATAGTCAGTTGGATAGAGACTATTTGTGATGTGATACAGTATCACAAACCATCAATCGATATGTCTATAACTTGTCCCCTTTAAGATGAAGAATTTCAAAGGTTCTCAAGAGTTTCATTTAGCTCAGGTTTAAAAAATTTAACCTCAGAACTGAATTTTCAAATATTTTAAAGGATTAAATGTCTTAGAATTCTGCTAAACTTAATTTTGCTGAATTTAAACACAAGTTTGAATGCAAGTAAGCATGCAATGTCAGCAGAGGAAAGTGTGCATGGAAATCAGGTTTCTGCACCAAGTGAGATTCTATCCTTATGAAACCAAACATTACGAACAAAGAACACATCCAGAGAGCGCACTGAAGAGCAGAGAAGCAGTCCTCTGTTTAAAGGGGATAAGGTGTAACTTAGTCAAGCATGTCAGCGAGACGTTTACCATTACCGTGTTCTGACATACCAGGCTTTGCAAAGTCATTAATGTTACTCTGTTGCTTAGTGAACCTGCTGCATGTATCAGATGTCCCAAGTGAAAGCCTGCAGAAAGGTTGAATGTGTTTAAGCTGTGGGTTTGAGGGTCGAATTTGCACCATTACTGCTAGTATTTGTTTTGAAGCATTTCATAATAACCCTTAATGCACATCCACAAATGTTTTTTTTAAACAATATGCAAGTAAATAAGAATTTTTCAATGAAACATTTATTACAGGAGGAGAATGGCAGCATCCTGTACCATGGAACTGTGGCCAGTAAAGAAATAAACCATGTAAGCTCTTAGAGTCTGACACTGAATAATTACTTCTAAAGAAAAACTATCTTAAACAAAGGTTTGCTTTTGTATTTTCATTCTATTTTATTTTATTTTTTCAGAAACCTGAAACTGTGTTGGATGAAGGATCTGGGATGTAGCCAGGAGGGGAAAGTAAACACAAGATAAAGTTTTGTTTCTCAGAAGCATCTTTGTACAAAGTTTACCCTTGCTTGCATCTCAGCAAAGAAACAACAGAGAATGTTAGAAATACATTATTGCAGTTCTTAACATGCATAATCTTATACAAACTTTAAGGAAGTTTAATGTTTAAACAGAACAGGAAGAAGAAAAGAAAATGGAACAGATTTATATAAAATTAGGAAGAAAGCGTAGTTAATCTGTTGTCACCAGTTCAATTTTTCAATGGGGGTAACAGATTGCAAATGCTCTAAGCAAATTTAGTGAGTAAGAATTTAGATCCTTGTGTTGACATATAATGGGTTATATTTTTGTAATTGAATATAGTACACACACACACACACACACACCCCCCCCCCCCCCCCCCCCCCCACACACACAATTTAATCACACATATGATAACAGTCAGATAAAGTTTTTACAAACAATCAAATAAAGTTTTTTATATACTAATTCTGACTTATTTTGTTCATCTTTTTTGCAGTAAAACATATGTTGTATAAGGGGCCCACCAAACCATACCCTCACCCACAACAGCTATCCGCGAGGTCATTTCTATATTTAAGGTCACAGCACTAATAATCAATCTGAAACACTCTTTTACTAGTGAATTAAAAGACAACTTAATTATTACTATTATTGTTGTTGGTATTGTTATTAGGAATAATTGTAGTGTGTAGATGATAAAGGGCCTTTGAAAACAGTGTAGTTTTTGTTTCCATTTATCACATGCTGGTCACGGCATGTGATAAATGGCTGCCTTTCTTCGTATTTCTCTGCCATAGAGCCTAACAATATAAGAAATACTTATAATTTCTTATAATTATAATTTACAGTATAGTGTTTTTATTTTGGTGGTAAACCTAATAGTCGGATTTACATTTGAGGTTTTATCTCTCATGTGACATTTAGGCACTCGTTGGCTGTTAAACACCGGTGGAAAACAATTGTCGTTTTCAAAATTTCACCCCAATCTCGTTTGCAACGTAGTCAAAAAGAGTTGTTTAATTCTATATCAATATCTGCTGTTTATTAAACCTATTTTGAATAATTCACTCATAAAATCAGTCCAAAATTTATACGAACAAGGATTCGGAATTAATTAATTTATGCATATTAGAAACTTCAAGGCAAATTCTCGTAAAGCAAAAATTAATATAAACGTCCCAGTGGTTTTGATAATTCTCTTTTATTTAATTTATAACTGTATAAACCTCCCATTTCTGAAAGCCCCTGAAGGCAGCAGATCGAACGACAGTACTTGGTGTTACAGCGGCTGGCTACACACTTTACAAACAAGGAACAAAAGCGGCTGAGTCGTTCAAAAGAAACCAGTTTCACCATGTAAGTATTTTATGCGTCTACTCAATGTGTTTAAGATCATACTTTTCACAAAGCGAGTGTTTATAGGATATAAGAGCAATACGCGTCATACAAAAACAACGCCCAAAACTTTTCTGTATTAGCTTGCAACAAGTGCTAATACTTTAGCACCACTTCTCAAATGCAAGCCAGCTAAGCTAAGCTAAGCTAAGCTAAGTGTAGCCGTAAAAATAAAAACTTTTTAGCTGCGTTTACTCCAGACCTTTTCTCAATTTCTTAGTGAGGCACTTTGACAACAACAAGAAAATATATTTTGAAAGTCTTTTCAACATACACAGCTGTGGAAAAAAATAACTTAGCTGGGAAAAATGTGATAGTTTGGAGGCTAAGTAACCGTTTCCTCTAGATGCAGCTTTCCTCAGCTGGCTGGCCTTGCTCCCAAACAGTTGCGTAGATCTTGTTTTAATACAGTTTCCTAACATACTTATTGATTTTGTTCATACAAAGTTGATGTTTGATAACGTGTAATCTTCAATGGGACGTACGTTTAACTATAATAAAAGGGAGATACTGATGAGAATATTTTTGAGCTGAACCAAGCAATATTTGAATGTGTTTTCACCAATAATTGTACGTAAAGTAAGTTGTTACCCAGAGCGACTAACTTATGTTTGCAATTAATAGTTGCCAGTGCTTTTATGTCCGGAAAATTCACATTCTCTCGATGATAACTTATTATTTCATTGTCGGTTTTTACTAGAGAAACTCAATCTATTCATAATTTCTTTTAATCCACTGAGGTCTTATGTTAACATATCAGATTTTTGTTTTCTTTTTATTTCTAAGCAACAGAATTATGGTGCACATTAGGATTGCATGCTCAGTACATAAGAAATTTACTGGTCCTCCATTTTCTATTGAGTTAAGAAAAACTACTTCTAGCTGGGCTTTAGTCCCCATAAAATTAAAATTGGAATCTGCAGGTGAGACTTAAAAAAATGGCTGTTGGTATTGTTCTGGAAAAGCTTTGTCTCTGTTGCTACCATCACCTGCTTCTTTATAGTGAATATTTTGTAGATTACGAAGCAAATATGCTACAAAGTGCTTTTTTGTTCTAATTCAATATATCCAAATTTGCAGGATACAATGCTTCCTAACACCCTGAATTTGTGAATGATGATAAAAATGATAAATCCTGATTACTAAATATAATTATATTACAATTTTAAAATGAAGACTTTTTTAGAGATACATGATATATCGGCTTTAACACCAGTACCAGTTGATGTCAGACATTTTTTAATTGGTCCGATATTAATATTAGTAGTAACCAATGTTTACTCTCACCTTGTTGCTCTTTGTGTTTGGGGAAGTAAGTGGGTTGGCCATTTGATATTTGTTTGGGCATGTTATAATGATGCAGTACAGGATTTTGGGTGTTTAACTAAAGCAGAGAAGAAAAATCTTTTTAGTCATCGGTTGTAATAGAAATATTAGTATTAGTTAGGAATATTGGCACAAATTCTCACATCTGTGGGCCACACTTTCAACATCTTCCTTTGCTGATGTTCCGTGTGTCATTGTTCTTTGTACTCAACAGATAGAGAACTGAGATAGATTAAGCCGCAGCCCCGCCTTACATTTTGCTTAGGAAGCTCATCATAGACAACACTGACTGCAAAATACAGAAGTCTTGTTGTTGGGGGAGAAAAAAACAAGGCCATATTATTAGCTCTCCACCACCATGCTTGAATACAAGATATTTGACTTTATCTGCTTTTTTCCAAGTGAAGAGATGTTAATTATATCCATTGCCTATTTATTATCATAAACATAATGATTTTTCATCATGTATTCTACTTACTGACAGATGCTCTATTGGCAGGATAAACAATGGGTTCTCCCTTGATTTAATCATTTAAAAGTTAGGAGGCGATTTGCTTAATTGAATGTAAGTAATATGCTGCACATTCTTTTCAGACATTTTGTTTTTGTTCCCAGATTACTTTTGTTCTGAACCCATTTTGTAATTATTACAAAACATGTTGGTGCAAAGGGCTAGCCAGTTTCCTGTCGCCACACAGGTTACCAGTTAAACTGCATATTGAGTATTGTGAGTCGATGTATATTTTTAACTAAACGTTTCAATTATGCATAAACTGTATTCAGACCTCATAGCCGCATGGTGCTGCTGTCACTTCAGTGTAATTATGTGTCATGTCAAAAGGTGGCAGTACACTTCCACTGTGCAAAGGCTTTTAAGGTAAGGAAGCACAAAACTAGAAACCTGTGTACTGTACACTTAAAAAGAATAAATTACTGGTTTTAATTTAAGTTTTAAATCCTATCAAAATAGTGCAACATTTTGTTGTATTTAGATATAGTAACATTTCTGTAAGGGTATTAAACCTGAATTTTGCCACAATCTTGGGGTAAGACTTCAGTCTCAAAACATGTTAAAATCTAGTCTATCCTAGTAAAAACTGTCATTTACATAATTATCATCAGGCCTTGCATTATTTTTAGGGCTGTTGTAAACAAATACTTTAGTAATCAAGTAATCTATTGATTATTCTTATAATTAATTGAGTAATCGGATAAAAAAAAAATTATAAAATAAAATATTGGTAAATCTGGCACAACACCGGTGTTTCTATCAGATATCAATATCAGTCCAATTTTTCATTTTTGAGCTTGCCTAACCGTTACTTTTCTGTAGTTTAGAAAACTAACCTGGTAACAATAATAGCTCGCTGTCTAAGTTAACCTGAAGAAAAGTTATATAAAAATCTGAAATTTTATTCAATTTAATAATAAAGAGGCAGGTTCACAAATGTGCTTATAAAAAATGTCTATGATCCAGCTTTTAGTTTATGTATTCATCTTCAGTCAGTTTAATAGATGAATTCTCACCTTACCCCATACCTGTCAAGCTTTGGGTTTGAGAATACCCAAAGTGTCTTCAGTTGATCAATAATATGTCATCTGGAGTGGGGGTGTGGCGGGCAGGCGAACAAACGAACATAAGATGGGGGTGGAGGGGAGGAAATAGACCAGGGGACAGACGAACGTAAGTCCGGGGACCGATAGACTAGGGGACGAAAGTAAGAAGGAGGGGGGGAGCAATACGGGATATTTATGGCACCTTCGTTCGTCACATTCAGAAACTCATCTACCAGTCACGTACCGCCACGATGGTTTCCGCCACCCGTTTGTTGAGACCAGGATGAAATGAAATTTATTGTGCAGTTATTGTCCGTAAAGCTACACTTACAATGTAACCATCAACTATTCAGCCGCCCGCCGTGTTCAGTTTATCCGCTCACCTGTATGAATACTCCTGCAGTGCTCTTCCCACTGTTTGCTCTGAATCAGCAGCTTTGACTAATATCTAATATTTGGTTTAAATTATAATACATTTTGTGGGTCTATAGAAGGTTAATTACTGGGTAATATGGTACAGGCTTGTCCTAACAAGACATAAGTGACCATTAAAATAAGATTCTCACTATTGGCCAGCAAGGGGAAAATGCCGTTTGCTTTTAGATGAAGATTTTATTGTAACATTTGGCCTATAGTCTTTTATTGATATGTGTTATTCGATTTATCAGGTCAGCCCCTGGTCCAGAAGGTTCTGCTGCTGCATCGAGCAACAAGCGCTTGCAGCAGACACAGGCCCAAGTGGATGAGGTAAGATACATTTTAGCTCTTCACTCAATGATGACTCAAAAAGGAATTAAAAAAACGCACAAAAACAAATTACTATGTCTCTAGTGTGACTGCTTTCTGCACAAGTGTCTACTTTTGATCCGCAATGGTTAATTTACACAAATTAGGCAAAGCTTCCTTTTATTTCCGTTCCAAGTTCAAAGCAAATATTGAATAATAAATTCGATGTAGATAGATTGTCACTTAGCGCCCTCGCACCAGCCCCTCCCCTTCTCCCTGTTTATTTTGTTGCAGAAACTTACATAACCCTTGGCATCAGTGCCATGATTAACCAGACTGAATCTGTTTCTCCCAAACGTTCTACCTCCGCATGTGCGCGGCATTGCCAAAAGACATTCAGGGAAGGCCATCTGTTGAACAGTTTAAAGGTCACAACAAGTCATTAAGAAAATCAAGTTTAAAAAGTAGCCAAATCTCCTTCATAAACTCCATTACAGTCCTTTTCCTCTCCATTTCACGTTTCTCTTGAAGGTCCACCCTTCCCACCTGGACCTTTAACCCAGTCTGTCACACAGTTTCCAATTGGTTGTCAGAGGTTTATATAATCACCATCTCTTATGTAAGGCCTGCATGGGCTTATGCTCTCCTCTACCGTGCAGCTCAGTCAGGGAGGAGGGGCAGTAGCGAGCTTTGTGGATCAGTGGAACATGTGGGTTACGTGTATCCAGTGACGCTGTACGCAGACTGCTGTCTGAATCACAGTGAACTCTCATTAAGATAAACAACCCATCAATTACCTTTTCTTACAAGATGGGATACGTCTTGATTGATGTGGTTAGGTAACATTTCCTAAGGATGTTTTATATTCATTACTATAATCTCATAATTTTTACGGTAATACACATGCACAGTCCTGAACTTTATTTTCTTTCCCTTGTTAAGGATTAAAAACATTTACAAGTATCAAAATATCCAATTACAAAATATATACTCTGTATATTGGTATGTTTTTGTGTTTTTATTTTGTGTAGGTAGTGGATATTATGCGCGTTAATGTGGACAAAGTACTGGAACGTGATCAGAAACTGTCTGAACTGGATGACAGAGCAGACGCACTGCAGGCTGGAGCCTCCCAGTTTGAGACCAGTGCAGCTAAGCTGAAACGGAAGTACTGGTGGAAGAACTGCAAGGTAGATGACTAGTCTGGTCTTAAATTGAACAAACTATTCACTACTGGTAATAAAGTGTTATGATTATGTAACTCTGGCATTATAATAGATCTTACCTGACTGCATGAAAATAAATGTAAAAAAAAAAATGGGTGTCACAGTTTATCTGAATTTTGTTTTAATAATTTGCCAACTTTTATTCCTTTTAGATGTGGGCCATCTTGATAGCTGTAATAGTGATCGTCATCATCATCATTATTAGTGAGTATTAAGACAAAAAGCTGTCTTGTCGTCGTTAATTTTAGTTCCCATTTGCCAAATGCTTAAAGTTGGTATCATATTGTATTGTAAAAAGCCTTTCATATAGTGTGTTGCAAAGGCCTTTTTACTTTAATTTTTTTTTAATTTATTGTAATCACATTACAACCAAAACGTGTATGTCATAGATCAACAAAAATGGTTCATAATTAAGAAGTGGAACCAAAAGACAAAAATTGTACAAACTGCTTATGTTAATCAGTCAATCAATAAAGTTTATTTGTATATCACATTTCAGTACTAAATTGATATGTTAAACATTCTGTATCAGTAGTCAACACTGCATTTCTCATTGTCTAAAACTACATATGAATTTACAAGTATGCTTCTTAAAACTTTTCTTCTTTACAGTTTGGGCCTGCTCAAAGTGAAGAAGATTGAAGAAGATTGGAGGTAAAGAAGAATTGGGCAATATGTATGCTTCAGGTCTCGGAAAGAAATCAAATGATCACATTATTCGCCTTTCCACTGGTCTTCCATTCTTATCTTGGATTGACTTAAGTGTTTGTGTGTGTATTTGTAAAGGATCTGCGACTTACAATACACACATGCACAAATTTCATTCTTGAGACTGGAAGGGAAGGATATTGTTGCAAAATCTCTCTGCTTATGTTGTTATATTATACATAGTCACTAATGTTGTGTGCCTGGCTAAGAAATGTGCCTTTTCTTTGGATTGTATTAGTTTGCAATACCCCTTTTGTACCACATAGAGGTTTTTGCTTTTCAAACTATTATTATTACCAGTATTTTGATGTTTCCTTTTTCTTTTTTTAAAGATTTAGGTTGTTTTGCCAATGGTTACAGTGAACATGTGCACAGTGGGATTTAATATCTATTTGTGTTTTTTGCACATGGTTAAGTGCTTATTAAGTTATTCATACATAGTAATAACAGAAAATACAATTGATGTAAAAGGTTATCCACATAAACATAGTACTAATCAGTAAGAAACTCTTAAAACCATCTTATCAAAGTTTCTTATTTACTTTCTCCTTGGCACTTTCATGTTGTACAAGCTTATGTTTAGATAAGTGCTTAACTGCAAAGACCAAACAGCCACATGACCTTACTAAAAAAAAAAAACAAGGCAAAAATAGGCCTTAACAGTAATTACGGGAGGGTTGTCTCAGAGATTCTCAGAAACGTGTTAAAAAGATTGATTTTGTGTAATGTCCAAACACAGCGATGTAAGAAAATGTAGTTTCAGACTGATGTCTTAAAGGTCTACCAAATGAGAACTGCCAAATACAGAAAAACATTTTTTTTAATCATCAGTTCAAGCCAGTAACAGATTAGTGCCTTCAAATGCTCAAACTGTCAAATAAAGACTCTACCGCTGTCTTTACTCAGCTGAACATAACCTTTAATAAGCTCTTCGGTTATGTCTCACCTGCATTTATTGGATCCGATAACAGACTTTCCACATGTGACACTTTAGTTTTAGTGTAGCGTAAATTTGTGTGCATAAAATGTAGAACTAATCAAATGCTTGGAAGAAGTTTTTTATGGTGCTTTTCTTGCTACTGCTGAACATTAATACAATTCATTGTAATATATGCTATTCGACACTGGATTTGGAGTTTTCTTACTTTGTATAATAAATTTTTCCATGACTGTTGGTGTGGGGTTTCATTTTGGCATTTTCAGAATATCTAGTTCTTATTTAAACTTGCCCTTCAAAATACATCCATGATCTGGAGTAATTAATGTATTGTGGCCTTTCTTAGGTTATAGACAATAGTGTATACGTAATACTTTTATTGCATACAGTAAGCCATGTTATCAGTTGTCATTCCTTTCTATTTATACAGAAATCTGACACCCTTTGACTTTTAAGCCTTATAATTACGTGCTGGGAAATTGTCTGATAAAGTGCAATTGTACTTTGTGGCCCTTAAAAACTGTTGCTTGAATAAAATTGATTCAGTTTATATTAAAATCCTGTTCTTATTTTGTTTTTTCTCACCTTCTAAAACATGTTAGAAATTCCTAATCATTTACAAAGGTTGTCTGTCCTGTTGTCTTCTAAGCAAAATATTTTTAATGCTTTTCATTCACAAAAAGCACATCAACATGTTAGTCTGTGTATGAATGGATGTGTGACCGCTTTTGGGTTCTTTGGACTTCATAAAGCACTATACAAGTACAGGCCATGTACAATCACTGAATAAGCAAGGTCTGTCTTACAGGCACAATAAGAAAAGCCACCTTTTTCTGCACTTACAGCTTCATGTCTTTTGACATGTTTATTGCAAAAAGCTCAAACCTGGTCAAATTAGAAGGAAAGTATCTCCATCCATCCATTGCCTTCTGTTTATCCAAAATCAGGTCTTAGAAAGAGACCCAATTCCTCTTCCAGCTTTTTGTGGCTTCATGTCTCTCAACCCACCCAATTTCACACTCTATTGCGGATTGTCCAGTTGCAAGCTGACGGCTAGGGCCTGAAGAAGCCAAAAGTGCCACATCCTCTTCAAAAAGATTCCCTAACCATACAGCCTCTTCATAACTATTCCTCAAGATCCTATTCTATCCTATGAACACTAAAGACAGATTTTTTTATCTAAGAGATACCACAATTCGTACCCCAGTCGTCCCATGACTGACTGGAGACTGATTATTTTTTCCAACAAATTCTCATTTGGAATTGTTGTTGGACTTCAGCTTTTCTAATATGCTTTGACTGGAACAGTTCAATATTAGCTCTGGCTGTACAGGCAGGACTGTAACTCTGGCATAGTCTTTGGGGCGGGGTCTTTCTCTGGAATGTAAATCTCAAGTTTCAGCCATGTACTTCCATCCACCTTTGCATCAACTCACACCAGCTTCCCATTACCTGATGAAGTAAAAGATCCCAACAATAGGTT
Organism: Xiphophorus maculatus; assembly: GCF_002775205.1. Classification (NCBI taxonomy): domain Eukaryota; kingdom Metazoa; phylum Chordata; class Actinopteri; order Cyprinodontiformes; family Poeciliidae; genus Xiphophorus; species Xiphophorus maculatus. The sequence continues at coordinate 22,994,440 of NC_036462.1, forward strand.
GCTGCCATCTCAAGGTCAGGTGTTTTCGGGCTGTTCACTTGCACTATAATGTTTTATATGTTATATGTATATGTATTTTATATGGGTCAAAAAGTCAAGTTTGGTTTTATCTACCCAAAGTTCCTTCTTCCCTATGTTTGCCATGTACCCTACATGGCTGGCCCATTAATATTTCCAAGACAACTTAAGCACATGCACATTATAATGTAAAGATATCTATTTTGTAGTTTTTTCCCCTCATAAATTTAGCTTATAGCTCATTCTAATGAATTATGTTTTCATTGATACAATTCATTTGTGACAGTTATGATCTTGGTAGAAGATGAACCCCATGATATCAAGTCTTTTGTAACATCTTACAGATTTTCTTCAAGGATTTCCATCCTCAGCTCCTACATCTTGCCATCAGCTTTGACCTGGTTTTAAAGATAAGGGGATTATTCTTGTTCCATGTTTTGTCTTCAGTTGATCAATCGTTTTCAAATTGTACTCTGCCCTGAGCTTTCAGGATGATGTTGAATTTAAAATGTGAAGATTCAGCGTTTCGTAGAATAATATACACAAAACGACACTCCTTCGAGAAAGTACTGAGATGTGCACAGACTGTTCATTCAGTTGCAGAGGCGTGAGTGTGGCAGTTCGGGGTGAATCAAAAATGCTTGCGCAGTCCGCTCTGGCTTGTTGTTTCCCTGTTGCATAACATGGGGATACACGTGCACCGGCCGCGGGTTTCTGGCAAGCCTAGGTGTGGGGCACGCCCACACGTCCAATCAAACAACAACTTCAAATTCTGCCTGTCCAATCACCACCGACAGGGCGGGGCTACTCTATGCCGGGCTCACGTTGCACATTTGTGTCAAACGGTTTGGGCTGGATGACGCTGTAAGACGCGTAACATGGAAACAACGAAAAAATATTCACTTTATACTGGATGGACCATCAATTTTGTGGACGCCTAGGTTTTGGATATTAAACCTAAGATCCAAGTGGATCTCAAAAGGTAAATGTTTCTCAAAATAAATGTAATTTGAGATGGCGTTCTAGAGTTAGCTAGAACTGGAAAGGCTAGCTATGCACTTCACCCCAAGAGCAGCAAGTGAATGTAAACAAAAGTAATGTAATCGTTGTCTTTTATTAGATGATGCTAAGATAGTATTATAATAATGTGACATACAAGTTTAAGTGGGTGTTTACCGTTGAAGACGATTTGTAAAAGCAATCGTTACTAGGTTGTATTGCTAATATTGTAGCCGTGTAATATGCTGCTAGCCAGTCGCGCTGGGTTTGCCAGCCGTCAAAAATCAGCCGATATAGTAAAATTGTATTTCAACCACGACATGCAAATCCTAAGCAATACTAGTTGAACGAGAGGGTATATGTGCAGCATTTGCTTATAAAACTACATATTAAGTTACAATTACGTTATTGAAATTTTCTGGAAACATTTTAATTCTAGTTTATTGTATGTCTTATAAGATAGACACAGGAAAGATTATGCACGTTACTTTAGACAAGTTAAAACGACATTGAATTACGGATTGGTGGTTTATGTTATTTGGTTTTCTCTCTGCACGTATCAAGAAGTGACGTGTGGTGATTATGGACGCTATTGGGGTCAGTGGGTTCTACTTGGGAGGGGCCAGGGAAACTTTAAACCTGTGTTGTGGTCGTTTGTAGGTTGTGGTTTATTATCTATTATTTGGTACAAATCAGATGTGTGATTGGGTTAGAGATTTGCTCAACTGCGATAATAACTTTATGTGAAGTTTTAAATTGTTGTTTGCAGTTAGAGTATAAATTAAGAAAATTTTATTTGAAACTTGTTTTGTAAATTAAATCATTAGGATATTTTATAATATTTTCAAAAACCTGGGGTAAATTGTACTAACTCGGGATCATAAATGTGATCCTTCATCTGATTTAGCTTTTTTCCTCTTGATTGTTTTTTTTTTTTTAAATGATGCATTTTTTACAGTAATCAACCTCTAACTTGATTTTCTCCAGGTTTCATCAGACTTTCCCCTAAAAATAAAAATAATTTCATTAATTTTGCCTTTTCACTGTTTCAAACTATATTTCCCACCCTCACCCTCAACTCTTTAAGCTTCCTTATTGCCATTATAAGTTAGGTTTTATTTTTATTTTTTTGTTGTAAACTCTTGGTTTATTCATATGTTTTATATTTATTTACATTTAGTTATTTTTCATTTATCTCCTTTAACTGAAGAAATGCTCAGTTTTCATAATTAATGACGGACACATTCACTCTGACTGGACCTGAATAAAATTTGTTTTACGGTAGAGGTTTATGGACCCTTTATGTAATTACAACAAATATGTGCTCACAGGTCGCACAACGTTTGTCACCACATAGGTCCATTTGGTATTTTTCTTTTTTTAAAAATTGTATTTGATTAATTTGACTAAATTATCACTAACGCCAAACACTATAAATTGACAACCAACATGTGTACCTAACTGTTGGTACTGTGACTCCATCACCAAATGTAGGTATTTACCCTGTCAGAGTTGCTTTGTTATAGGAAGTTGTCTTTTATTGCAAGAGAACATTTATTCATCATGGTTAATTTTTTTTTGAATAAAGAGTACATCAAGTCATGTTTCTCACATATCTATATAAAATATAGTGTAAGATAAACATTTTGCTGCTAGAAATTAAAGGCTGAAGTTTTCAGCTTGCGTAATAGTCAATGTGGCCAACTCAAATACATAAACATGCATGTTTGTGTCACATAGCTGCAGATTCCTGTTTGACCTGTCATACCATGCTTTTCCCAAAAGCTGTTTAGCGCAATCTTAGATTTTGTGTTGTGATGCATAATTTCTAACATTATTTGAACATTTCTTTATTCTCTATTTATTTATTTCTCATGTTCTTCTAAAATGTTTTTTTTTTGTCTCTGATGCTGTTAGTCTTAGCCTTAGGAGGTATGCTTTAAATTAGAGCTGTTTTAGGAGAATCAGACTTTTGTCAGGTTTGAGCTTTAGAGAAAGATCTGCATCTGCCCAACTACCATTGCTGAAACTTTTTGTTTAATTTTAACGTACTAAGTTATTTTTTTTTAGTATGAGATTTTTCTACTCAAAGTACAATTTATTAATCACCCCCCAACATAAGCACACACTACACACTTGCTCACATGGAGAATGAGATTCATTTACACCTAATAAACAGGGAGAAAACTGACCCCAGAAAACCTGGTTTCTGAAAAAATGTCTGCAGAATAAACACACTTATTAGTTTATGCTTTATACACTGCTCAAAAAAATAAAGGGAACACTTAAACAGGTGTTTAACACTTAAAGTGTTCCCTTTATTTTTTTGAGCAGTATATTTTGCAATCAAATCAGTCCGTACAGCATCTGTTTGACAATGTTCTGTTGTAATCTGTTGCAGGAATTTGAATGGACAGACCTACAAAGTAGGAATGCACTAATATTTACCAATATTATGTATATAATTTTTTCTACTGTTTTGACACCTTTGGAAAGAAAACGATTGAAATAAATGGCAACAAGATGAAAACAAATATTGGTTATTAACATCAGCCTGGTTTTATTTACCAGACCGACACCAATATGTAAAACAATGAATAATATCGGACGATACCGACATTGGTTCCGATATATCATGCATTACTAAACAAAGCACTGTTGTGTCTATAATTTGTTTGGAAGAATAGAATAAAAACTGCTGACCAGTTATGCTACATAAAGACATCATTCTAAAATTACCTTAACATAATAACAGGTAGCATTTTAGCTGTATCTCATTTGCTCTCTAATAGAACATTTTTGATATTTTTATTTCCTTCTGTTTGCTACCATTTTATTAGCATAACAGGTTTTTGCAGGCTTTTGGTTAAAATATAATTTTAGGTCAGAAAAGTGTATTATAAATGTAATTTTTAAGCAGTGTACATGGAGACAGTAACCTGAGCTAAAGGGAAAAGAAAGACTGTAGAGATTTTTTTTAACATGTAGACATGAGATTTTCACCTACTTTCATCTTCCACCTCTATATTTTATGTAACTGCTGTTATACTTGTCTTAGCAAGCTAAATGTGCAGAGTGTTAAGCTTTAGTGACATCATTCTTTGGAAAATCTTTGACTATTGGGAAACTGTATTATAAGCTAAATCATTTAATCCACCATCTAATCTTCCACAAACAGCAAAAGTCTTGCAGCTCAACCTACCTGTTTTCACAGGCAGCGCTTAGTTAATCATGCATAACATTAACAAAAAAAGTCACCTTAGCACATTCATTAACTACAGTCCTATTAGAAGGTGTTCCGTTCATTGCAGATATCCGAGTATTTATACCTGTGACTAAATGTGTTAAAACAGCTTTGGAAGTATCTCTACAAGCTTGTCACACTCATGTTTGGATGCTTTCTCCTATTCTCTGCACATCCTCTCAAGCCCTGTCAGGTTGGGTAGGAAGCATCAGCAGACAACTGTTGTTAGGTTTTTCCAGAAATGTTAAGTCTCGGCTCCATCAATGCTACCCAAGGGCATTTACAAACTGCTCCTGAAGTCACTCCTTTGTTACATTGGCTATTTGTCGTACTTACGGCAAAATAAATCTAACATCTATGAATCTTTTAGTGAGTTACAGCTGCCGTCTGGCAATACTAAAATAAAGACCTGATTGGTAGAGTGCTTTAACATAGTCAATAGTTGAGTAGTATTTCCTAACTCTGCATTAGAACTTTGACGCTCTGCCTCAGTGACCACAGGCTTCTTGGTTTCCTCTCTTAACCAGAAAGCTTTAATTTCTAAAGAACAATTACCATACACTGGTTTTCAGGACATTCATTGCTGCCATATTTCTTCTTGTGTTCTGCTCCAATATCTGTATTTTTGTCATGAGAGGTCTACCGCTCTTCCCTGTGTGTTCATTGCTCGTTTTCTTCTCTGATGCACTGTGTGCAGATTGTTACTCAAATCACTTTTAGAAAAAGTTTTCACCCTAGAAAAAAGTGAGAGGTGAGAATGTTTCAGGTGAAACTGTATGTGAGAGTACCTAACCAACACCTTATCGAAGCTACCTAAAAATAGAATCAACCTTGTTTTTGTGCTGCAGGATTAAGGCCAAGTCAGATGATCATATGTTTACAGTGATATGTGTCTGTTGCTTTAAGTAATGTGTGAGTAAAGACTACATCTCTGCAACTGAACTGCTGGGTTTGACTTGATGTAATAATTTAATACTAAAAATCATTTGTAATTGTTGTAGTTACACAACCGAGTATCACAGTATTGCTGTAGTGATGACTGACAATGTTCAAGTGTAAATGGACGCTTATGGGAGTGAGTCAGACTCCAGGAAGTTGGTGTGATAATCAGACACAGCAGTAACATTGGATAAGGAGGCAGACTATATTTGTCCTTGCTTGCAAAATAGAAACATTATTCTGAACATAATACAAAATATACAGAAAAATTGTGTTTTGTATTTTTGCAAAGGCTGTGTAAGCTGAATTTGTTTTTGTCTTGTTTTGATTTGAGTATTTAAAACATTAAATGGGAAAAAAACTTAATTGTAGGTAAATTCAAGTTTTCTGTTCATGGCTGAAACTGTTGATGATGTTTCAACACCAGGTATGTATTAAGTGTGAATGTCTACTCTCCAGACTTCTCGTGGCTCGTGTTTTTGGAGCTCGCTTAATGGACAACAACTTTACTCCAAAGAGCTGCACATCCACATACAGAATAATGTTGACCTTATAATATTATTTACAGAAAAGCAGTTAAGTCAAGATGACGCTAGATTGTCACAATAGACCCGTTAGTTTCATGAAATGAATAACCTAACCTCATCCAATTAAAGTAAAGGAAGGTAGAGTTGAGCTTCAGTGCCATTGTATGTCAAAAAAGCTGTTACCATAGGGACACCAAGGCCATTTTTGCCCAGTGTCTTTGTTATTGTTGAATCATTAATGCTGACTGTAGCTGAGGCAATATCAGTGATTTAGATGTTGTTCTGGATTTTTGGTGACCTTCTGGCCACTCTGAGAAGGTTCTCCACTGCTACCTTTCTCCATATAATTGTTCTCACTGTGCTTCACTGTAGTACCAATGTCCCAAAACTTCCTTGGTAACCCTTTTCAGACTCCTAGATGTAATAAATTACACTCGATGTATTGCTGTTGTGGTCTGTTAGCATACGTCATAATGTCAAACAGATGCACCTATGTATTCACAAAGGACTGAGTTGGTTATACAGTTTTTTTTTTGTTATAGTGAAGGAAATTCTCAATAAAAACGAGTTATTGTATGCATGTTTATCCTAGTCTGGTATTTAAAAAATAGGTTGTTCTGAATGTGGAAACAATATCAAACCTGAAGTGATTTTTTTTTTTAAATGGACAAATAGTTTTTCCACAATATTGTATGCAGGACAGGTCTAGTGCAAGAGAATTCCCTCGAAACAAACTCTAATCACCTGTATTTAAATTGAAAAACATTATTTTAAAATAAGTTGGAAAGTTCAAACTTAACAAAGCCATAAATCTTTAAAAAAAGGGATATTCCCCAAATTTCACTTTGTAAGTTACCTATTTTCTAAACTACAGATTAATTTTCTAAACGACAAACACGCATGCCTTCCCGATATATGGACTTGATCTGTTCTTAAACAGTTGTATGGATAAATTTATCAGTTTGTTAAAGCAGACAGCTGTCCTATCAATCCAACCTAAGTTAGTTTTTTTTCTTTGCTATCTTTGAGCCAGGACTCACACATGGTAGTAGTCTTCACTAGAATAGAAAGTACATCTGTGTCGTTATAGTCAACTTTGATTGATTTTTTTCCCCCCCTTATCAATAACATTCTTAGTGCTGGATGAAGGCTGTTAAAATGTGTAAATCTTAATCATTGTTACTCTTTTAGGGTTTATTGCAACTCTTGTGTAAAAGACCCAAGAAAAGCTTTCACTTGATGACACAGTCTTCATACCAGCACCACTGTCCTATTCACTTCAGGAAATATTTTCAGTCTTTTGACGTTCAAAGCAGGTAGAGATAGATGCACTACAAAAGACTTGCTGCTAAAAGTAGTTCAACAAAGTTCTGACCACTTTAAAATAATTATTTCTTTTAGAGCACTTGTGCACAGTCCATAAATATTAAAAGAAGTAAATGGTTTTGTGCAGGTTCTTGTTTTTCCAGGAAGTAAATCTAGACCTTTCTTCTGATTATGGATCTTACAGTCGACCGTTATGTTCTGTTATCTTACAGTGCTCGATACACAGCGTCATATCCTTGACTCGGCATTCACCTGAGTTTTTGTCAATTTATTGCCACCACATGGAACCTCTTCCCCTTAAACATATGAAGACACTTCGTTGCAACTTTAACCGGACAATATGCTGTTGATGTATGACCAGAGTGCGGTGATGTCAGGAGGGGATGGGAGTCAAGGCGGGGAGGAGCCAGCATTGCCATTGGGCCCAACAGAGGGTGAAGGAGCAGACGGGGGCACATCTGGGTGTCAGGATGGGGAACTGCAGCTACAGGACCTCACAGCAGAGGGACAAGGAGCTTTAACAGGAGAAGTGGGGCAGGAAGATGAGGAGATGACCAGCACCTCCAATGACCTTTCTTCCTCAACCAATGAAAGCCCAGGGAGCGCCGGAGGATGTCCCTCACCGTCGACCAAGAGGTAATTACTTACTTTTCTTCTGTACTGAACTTTTGGCTTCAAATTGAAGAACACCTTGGTGTCAGGAGAATACTGTATCTAACCATTTAAAATGAGGGCTGAATTTTTATTAATTTTATTTTGAGGTCAAAGAAAACAAAAAGAAAGTTGTTTAATGGAAATATACATTTTTGCTTATTTTTGTAGCTCAAGCCTCAGAAACACTAAATAACTCAGTACTGTAGAGTTTTACCAACATAGCTACTTTTCTGCAATTAAACCCAACAAAGTAAAAAGCATTAATAATATTGAGCAACAAACAATTTTTGTTTAGATGTCATCATTGAAAGAGGGCATTCATTCATTAAACTCATCTGATACTTTCAGAGAAATCAGGCCCTGTCTTTGAGTTTGAAAACACATACGCTCCTTCCTAATGTCTATTTTGTTGTTGCTCTTTTGATTGTTTAATCTGACGTGTTACTTCTGTTTAGTTGCTTTCTGTTCCTTTAATTTTTTTAAAGCAGCGAGTCGGCTGTCAGGGGACGAGGCCACGCCCACAGAGATGTGGTGAGCACAGTGGCTGAGATGAAAAAGAGGCTTCCATCTGACAAACGGAGCCACAGCAAACCCAGCACTGTGGAGGCCTTAAACTACGCTCTCAACTGTGTCAAGCAAGTACAAGGTAAACCCCGCTAATCAGGCAGATATTCCTGGAGAGTCACGATAAACTGTAAGACGTTTCTATTTTAAACTGTGCGTTATCATCTATAGCCAACAGTGAATACTACAAACTGCTGATGCAGAATGGACAAGACCAGAGAAAAGATGCCACTGTTTGCACCTTGGAAGAGCTGGAGAGGGTCACATCTGAGCACAACCTAAAAAACACGGTATGTGCGCACATTTGCATGTAGATCCAAAACATGTGGAAGATGTCACTCCTTGTGTTTTTCTCTGTAAAGATATTCAAAGCCATTTTAACTACCAATCATTTGTATTGTTTTATATTGATTGTGTGCTCTGGCGTTCTGGACAACATCACTCTTAAACTAACATGCCTGTATTAATGTACCTATGTTCCACAGCTGAGTGATTGTTCTGCAATGACTTGGGAAAGTGTTCATATTGTTGAAGATTTTCTGAATGTATTTTTCAAGGATTTCAGGTGATAAACCAGCACAAAGTTGTGCATAACAGGGTGGTAAAGTCACGCGGGTGGGATGCTAGAGTTGATAGGAAAATAAATGGAGCAAAATGCAGGGTCAACTTGAAGAAACTGTTATGAGTTGTAAAGGACTCAGGACTGGGTCAAAGGTTTACCTACCAACAAGTGTAATGATTTAGTAGAATGACAGTAGAATGATTTAGAGCAAAACATGTTGGATAATCCAACATCTAGAAGCAAATCTAATAGAGAATCAGTGGCACAGCTGGAAAATTGATGCTCAGTTGACTTCTATCCAGTCGGGGCGTGTACCTAAAGCAGGATGAAAACTGTGATGTACAAATGTTCAAAACTGAGACTTAAACCAAAAGTGTAAAATGAGCAAAAGGTGGTTTCACAACTACTGACTCAAGGGGTCTGACTACAAATGCATTTTGTAGTTACTTATTCATAAAAATACACTATTTTCTTTCCCCTTCACAACTATTTGTTTAGCTTTATTCATCTTCCCATCAGCCCCCCACAGAATGATGCTGCCATCACCACCATGCTGTGCACTACTTTATGGCGGTCTGTCTGGGATTTTGTCTGTCTTACAGAATCCCAATAAAACAGACCAAAGTTTCTGGTTGTGATGAGATGATGAAATTAAGATTAGTCCAAGGACTTTCTATACTTTTAGGAAGAATTGTACATCTGCTTGGTTTAGGTGTGTTTGTTTGATTTATGTCGTTGCCCATCTCTGTGTTGGTACAGGATTCCTTCGTGATGGTGTTCTCTCTCTCGAGCGGCTGCCTGTTGTACACGTCGGAGCAGGCTCCCAGCTTACTGTGCTGCAAGAGGAAGTACCTGGAGTCTGCAAAGTTTGTCGAGCTGCTCTTCCACCAAGACGTCAACGTCTTCTACTCGCACACGGCACAGCCTCACCTGCCACCGTGGAGCAACTCACACTCTGGTAGGTTTTTGAAACATTTTCATCTTGCAGTCTTACCCTACTCTGTATAAAATTTTGACTTATATGAATTATTACAGTACTAGATGTGGGAATAGAGTTCAAAGTTATTTGATTACTGACTGTTCTGGCTACTCTGTGGTTGATTTGATCATTTTTAAGTGACACTGCAGTTTTTTGTCTAAAGAAAGATTTGTATACCGTTTATGAATATGCGATATGAAGTAATGTATGTTTGATGATGACACACAGCAAAAATGATTAAAAAATGCCTTCTTGGATTTAATTATCTATCTATTTAATTTTCAACAAGGATGTTGGCACTTGGTGGCACGAGAAACATTAATAAATCTGGAACTCAGTGACTGCTAAACAAAACTGAACTTTAATGCACAAAATGGCAGCTTTTTCTAAAGATTTATGGACAGATTAAATTAGTGTTCTTAATAGAGAAGACAGATGGATATCCTCTGGGATAGGTAATGGAGAGAAGGTTAAAGGGTTTACATACAGTATGTGTTAGCAGTTTCTAGTGCACAGGAAGCCAGCAAAGCCCTCAACCATTACTGAGTAATGACCTCGACCCCTTACTCACATGACTTAAATCCTATTAGGAGCTCACAGGCACTACTTAAATGTTGCTTTTAGAGGGAAAAAGCACGAGATGCACCTTTCAGTATATCATGGGACGATGTTCTTGTTGATTTAGGTACTGTGAAGACATAGAGTTAGATATTAGGTATTTAGGTAAATGAACAAGTTGGAAAAATGTCATCCCAATTTTTTTTTCTGTTTTTTTTATTATTAAATCACAAACATGATTTTACACAGCTCTTAGAGTAATGTACATAACAGAGCAAATTAATTTTCTGCCATTTTCAACACCATTAACATTTAATACATGTCCATATTTATAACCATCTTGGACAGTTTTGTTGAATCCAATAAACTAAAGGAAAGAAGAAAAAACAATTGCATTGTCTGCAAAACAGAATAAAGCGGCAATAGACAAAGTGTGCAATGTTAACAGCATCACAATCTCTCTGCTTTAGCAAATTATATTTAATATAAAATGTATATTATGTTTTCTTTAGCACACAACAAACAAGAACAAAAACTTAAGCTTTCCTCTCTGTTTCTACAGCTGGAGTTCTGTTTGACAGTGCGCAGGTCAAGTCCTTCTTCTGCAGGATAAGGTGAGTTTTTCCTTTCGCGCTTATAGGAACATTCAGAATTTGCCTCATACTTTATATCAGCAGGGCCTGCTTAACTATGAAAAAGTCATAATCATGTTTATAACCACTGTGCTCTTCAAGAACATATTGTGTACTTTCAAACTCTGATGTGGTTAAATAATACTTGTTTTATGTTGATCACACCGTTTTTAAATGAAACACAAAGTTGATGTTTCCACAGCCTTCGTTTTTCCAGTGGATGTTATTCAAAAACAGCTGAGAGCCTTGTGAAATGTGTCTTGTTGGGTCATTATATTTCATAAGACTTTGAGAAGGAGTGAATGTACACCAGCTATAAGGATCGGATTAGTTTTAGGGTCCCATCTTGGAGTTTGGAAGGTGTCACAACGGTAAAGGTGGTCAGTTTATTTGGATGTATATAAGAGAATGATGTCGCAAGTGTAATAACTTTTTAACTGTAGCAATATGTGAAAAATACACTGATGAGACAACGACAATATTTGTAGTTTTAACATATTTTTGTGTTTAAAATTAAAAAAAGAAATTGCATATTGTTTCAGAGGAAGCAAGGATCGCGAAGGTGAGATGCGTTACAATCCTTTCAGGATCACACCATACCTGCTGAAGGTGCAGGGCACAAGGAGCAGGGAGGAGGAGGAGCCATGCTGCCTGGCACTAGCCGAAAGAATCATCTCTGGTTACGAAGGTGCAGTAAATTATCATAACACCAAATTAAACAGATCTTATCTATTTAATAATAGCATTCACTTGTTTGAATTATTCATGGAACTGTTCTATTTACAATACCAAGGTTCTGTCCAGATCAAAGTTTTTGTCATTGTTATTTAGCTTAAATGTTATTTGTTTATGCAGCACCTCGTATTCCTATGGACAAACGTATCTTCACTACAACACACTCTCCTGGCTGTGTTTTCTTGGAGGTTGATGACAGGTGAGCAGGCATACAGCGATGTGCACCGCCATCATTTTAGGATGTGATAAAAGATGGCAGTGAGCTAATCTTTTTCTAAATATCCTCAGGGCTGTGCCGTTGCTGGGATACATGCCTCAGGACCTGATTGGCACATCGTTGCTCACTTGTATTCACCCAGAGGACCGTCCCCTCATGCTGTCCATGCACAGGCAAAGTGAGTGCTTAAAGCAGCAGAGCAAACTTTCTAGTATTCTTTGCATAAAATCAATGTAAAAGCAGTGTGAATGTGCACATTTTCCAAGTGTTTTTGAGGAAAAGCACAGAATTGTCTAGAATTTAAATTGAACACTAAGGAAAAATCACTGCGTTATATTTATATTGCCATATAGCACAGTCCCATCTTTGGAAATGATGTGAGTTGAAATTTGACAGACGGTTTTCTCACCTGTTTACTGTGTGAAAACCATGTTTTTGATTTTTTTGTGTGTGTGTTTTCATGCATTATTGTAGTATTAAAGTATGCAGGCCAGCCTCCTTTTGAGCACTCTCCAGTGCGTCTGCGCTGTCAGAATGGAGACTACATCACCTTGGACACCAGCTGGTCCAGTTTTATCAATCCTTGGAGCCGCAAGGTGGCCTTCATCATTGGACGGCACAAAGTCAGAACGTAAGCTGTGGCAATAGTTTGTCAGATTTCTCTTTCATCTCATTTAATGTTTCGATAATGAAGATAATGCGGCTGTGCTGATATCATCGTAGGAGTCCTCTGAATGAGGATGTGTTTGCGGCTCGTACAAAGGATTATGTTCCAGTCACTTATGAGGAAATAAAAGACCTTCAAGCCAAGATCTATAAGCTTTTCCTTCAGGTGAATTTATTATTCCATTTATTAAAAATAATCTACTAAACACATTTTTACCTGTTAGTTATACTGAAAGCTAAATCTCTGTACCATAGCTCGTTTGATGTAATTCTATCTTGTCCACAGCCGGTGCACAACAATGGCTCCAGCGGTTATGGCAGTTTGGGAAGTAACGGCTCCCATGAGCATTACGTCAGCTTCGCTTCTTCTAGCGAGAGCAACGGCAACCTGTGGGAGGACTCAAACCGGGAACCGGTGAGTCGTCACAGACAGTCAACGCACCTGTCGAGTGTGCATCCTCAAAATTAGCTGCAAAGGTTACTCATGCTGATATAATCTCTGTGTTCTTGCGTGCATTCCCCAGATGACCTTGCAGCAGATCTGTGCTGACGTGAACAGATCGAAAAGTTGGGGCCAACACACGCAGCTCGATTCCGGCCAAAGAAATGCTCCTCCTTGCAGACCGAACATAGGTGAAGTGGCCTTAGAAATACTCAATTCAGTGTTGCATAGTGTTAAATGTCATGGTTTTGACATAAATTTAAGGTTTTTGATTATGCATTTTGAATTTCATTTTGTTTTTAGGGTGAAATTATAATGTGAAGCACAACTTGAATGAATTTACAAACCAGAAACGGATGGAAATGTGTACTTTTTTTATTAGGAAGTTTCTCTAATCGGCAGAAAGTCAACACTATACCAGCTAAAACATAATATGTACATCCTGGCGATAATATTTACTTGATTGTCACTTAGTAATTGGTGTTTCAATAACAATTTTTTGTAGCCATCAAAGCTGATTTTGTGCTGCTTATGGTCAGTAGATGTTCAGTACAGTTAGAACCATGGCTTTCTGGCAGCGTGACATTTGCCTGTTTTATTTTTTGTAGATTAGAACAATCCACTGTGACTTATTTTCCAGAAAATCCTTTGCTTTACAAATTTATTCAAGTAGTTTGTTGTATTTTACACTTTTAATTCAATTAATACTTAAGACATTCGTGGTCACGAACATCATATGCAAACCTTCCGCCTGATATTTTATTCAGCATACAGCCATGAAACCCATTTTCAATGGGCAGATTATTATTAAAGGCTAAGCCTGTGAACCTTTTGCTTCTGCAGCGGCTCACCTCCACTCAGCCGCCAAGCCTGAAGTCAGAGGAAATGAAGAGAGCGGGAAGCAAACGCACATTCCCTCCTATCAGCAGATCAACTGTGTGGACAATATCATCAGGTGTGTTTGCAGCACCCAGTTTAGCATTGTGTGTTTGGTGTTTTTTGTCACTAAGACAATTTTGTTCTGCAGATACTTGGAGGGCTGTGCGGGTCAAGCCTTGAAGCGAAAGAACGAGTCTCCTTCCTTGGACACGACCTCTTCCTCATCCTCTACCTCAGAAGAAGAGAAGCCCAAAGGCGCGGCGGGTGTGGCTCCAAACGCTCCAGAAGGTAAAAGCAATTATCATTCAAGTCTTTGCATTTGACTGTAACCTTCTGTTAACATATTTTCACCTCACTTTCCAGTGGTTGTGTTGGACAGTGAGGTGTCAGTGGGCCCTGCAGCTGCAGCAGTTGTCGGGGCACCTCTGACAGACATCACCATGTCCTCTAAGGCCATGAGTGTTGTCTCGGTCACTAGCCAGTGTTCGTACAGCAGCACCATCGTCCATGTGCCACAGCCTGAGTCAGGTATACAGACCCTACTTGCTTCAGTGAGTCGGTTCATGGAAGCTGCTGAGATTTGCTTTTGGAACTTCTTTGTTGATCTGGTACTTTATTAAATTGATTAAAAAAACTGAACTGTGTCAAGAGGTAAGTTCAGTATGGTACATATTTTTGTGCATTTCATAAAGGTTTAACTAGTCTTGGATGTTTCTACAGAAGAGAAAGGTTAACTCGCCTTTTCCCATTTTTTTCTTGCAGAGGCCACTGCGCTGGAGGATGCCCCAATGGGCAGCGAGCCTGCTGACCCTGCGGCGACCCCCGTCCGCCCAACCCTGAGTCCCGCTGCAGAGGAAAGAAGGTTGATTGGGCTCACCAAGGAGGTGCTGTCAGCTCACACGCAGAAGGAGGAGCAGGAATATGTTGATCGTTTCCGCCATCGCATCCTTCAGAGTCCCTACAGCTCCTATTTGCAGGAGGAAAATGGCTCGATGGCTCACTCTCATCAACCAGGTACTGTATGTGCATGTTGTTGCTTAAAGACTGAGCTCGGTCTGGGCTCCTGCTGGAATCCTTTCTGCGCCATAGAAATCTAGAAAAATGTGTGTTTTCAGACATCAACTACATTTTTTGTTTATCCTTCTATTCATATGTTTATCCATCTCTTTGTCACTTAAAGTCTCTCCATCCATCATTTTCTTTTGTCCGTGTGTCCTCTTGTTTGTTTATCCACTATCTGTCTGTCCATTCATCTTCTGTTTTTCTATCCACCCATTTCTCTAACCCTAACCCTGTCCATCTGCAATTTGCCCAATTATCCATCCTCTATCAGTATGGCTGTCCATCAATCCATTTGTCACTTTTGACCATCTATTTGTCCATTGTCTATTTTTCCATCTGTCCCACAATTTGCCCATCCAGCCATCTATCCATATTTACAGACTGATCACTATAGAAGTATTTGCATTGAATTCCTGACCACCTTTCTATGTATTCTTCAAAATATGTAGAAAATACAAAAAAGTGTTATTTTTTTCCCTGAACTTGTCTGGGAATATTTGAAATTCTTGACTCTTGATATAAAACTAGGAGCAACCTGTAAATATTTCATGTGTAAAGTTAATTCGTTAAAAGACACAATTATATAATTGTAATGAGGTTTTTATTTTGGATTCCTCTTTCATCACAGGGGACTATATGCGTCCAATAAGTGCTGGAGGCTGGAATCGCTCTCGAAGAGCCAGACACAAGCGGCCCAAACCTCAGGGCTCCTCAGACAGTTATGCCTCCCCGACCGGCCCTACCGGCCCCGTCCCCTACTCGTCGTGGCCCTCTTCTGAGTCGTCACAGCCCCAGATGGCAGAGACTTACAGCCAAACGTCCCCCGTCCCTGTGCCGTTCTTTCCCGTCCTGGGAAATCCAGCCGCGGAGCAGCCCCGGCCACAACAGCCACTCGCAGCACCTCCTGGCATGTTGCAGCCTCCCGAGCAGCTCGGCTACAACTTCAACGTCATGCCGTCCGGTCAGGGCCAGCCGGCCCTGCACCCGCTTCAGATGGAGCCCCTGCAGAATGTCCAGAACTTTTACAGCCCACTGCCGCTGGTTTCAGCCCAGAGCTTTAACCCGTACATCCCTCCCGTCATGGCCGTCATCCTGCCTAACTATCCCAACTTAACTCCAGGCTTTCCCTCCATTCCCTCAGCTGTACCTCAAGGACCCAGCATGATAGCAGGCTACGCTCCTGGCAGCGTGTCCTTCCCTCAGCTTCAGCCTCAGTTCCAGGTCCAGACCAGCCCACACACTCAGACGTCACCGGGCCTTCTTCTTTCCTCGCAGAAGGCCGCGTCCTCCATCGGGGAGGAAGAGGAGGCAGCCGGGCCTCAGGCCTTGTTTTCCAGCTCTCGCTCCAGCTCACCTTTACAGCTCAACCTCCTGCAGGAGGAGCTTCCCAGACAGAGCGAGGGGCAGAGCAGCACTGGACTCAACCACCCTGAGAGTCTCCACGAGCAACACGCCATCGAGGTCAGCTTGAACTTATGACTCATATCATCAGCGTTAAAAATACTCACTGTATCGTGATTGAAGTGGCATTGATATGAAAACTGCTTCTTTGTTAAGGGGGACGCACCAAGTGAGTCTGGCAACCAGGATGCCCAGTCGACGTCTAGTGAGCTGCTGGACCTGCTCCTGCAGGAGGACGCCAGGTCAGGAACTGGATCCAATGCTTCAGGATCTGGATCAGGGGAATCTGGAGGTTCGCTGGGATCTGGATCCGGCTCCGGCTCCAATGAAACATCCACGTCACACACTGGTACAAATGGCAGCACACTCAATCATCTTTTTAAAGTTTATTTATCAGCATTTTTCTACTTTTAGCTTTAAATTGTATGCTTGTTTCTAAAATGGATAGATATGTGTGTGTGGGGGGGTGTAACAGAGACTAGGCACAAGGCAGCAAAGAAAGCAGACAAAAGTTGCAGAAGAGCGATTAGATATGAAACTAAACTTTGACATCAATGCACGACACAGTTACCCCCATCAAAGAAGAAAGCATAATCTACTGTTTAATGTCTTTCATAAAGCCAGTTTTTATTCAATAAGGAGGACAAAGTGAGGAGATTGGTTGTTTGGGAGACGTTGGCTTACCAAATCCAGTTCTGCCTGCAATTCATCACAGTGGTGAAAGAGCACTTGTGCTTGTAGAATAGTAAATAAAGTAAACTTAAATAGACTCCACATTTCAGATAAATGAATTTCTGCTCCAGCTCAGATCAAATGTTGTTTACAAGTCTCCCTTGAGTGCCATTTTTGCTCAGTCTTGTTCTTTTCTTTTGTCCTATGCTGTCTCCATTTGTAAATAAAGACCAATGTGGTTTGCTGTAGTCACAGAGTCTCACAAAATAGCTTTGTGACCCTTTCCAGACTGCAGGATGTCTAATACTAAACTCATCTTTCCTTGAATGTCTTTATATCATCCTTCTTAGTGTCACTAAGCAGGCGAAGGATGTTAATACCTGTAAGTGAGGTCTTGAGCCTAGAGTGATGCAAAATATTCTGGCATACAGGCAGCAGCCACAGCAGCAAGTATTTTGCCAGTAATGACTCGTCAGACACGTCCCGCAAAGCCCGCAAAAGCCAGGAGGCATCGGTGGAGCGGCCACACAGCTTTGAAACTCAGGTGGAGAGCTCCTTGTGGAGCATGATCCAACACACGCCTGAGCAGGTCATGATGACCTACCAGATACACACAAGGTAAACATCAGCTATAAACTATAGACTTTTACATAGTTTGTATGTAATATGTAGTTTAAAGATGCACTGCTGAGCTTTTGACCTGACTTTAGTCAATTTTAGTTTAAAGAGCTATAATTTTCAGCATTCATAATATTTTTCTACGCTTGAGCTCATAATATCTGTTTTATTTGGAATAAATTTGGCATAACGTCATGTATTAGAGAGAGAGAGAGTAAATGCTGTAAAACAGGGTTTAGAAATAGCCAAGACAGATTGATAACAGAGTTTACATTTAAGCTGATTTTAGCTTCTGATCCTGTCCAGTGGTGTGGTTAATGTTACTACGTGGAAAACAAAAGTCTGTTTGTATACAGGGGCATCTACAATGGACCAAGAGGAGCAACAGATCCACAGTTTTGAAAAGTTGGGGAGGAACTTGCATTTTTGCTCCATTTTTTTTCTTTTTAAATTAAACCTAGAAGTAAACTTTGTAATAGGCTCATGAACTTCTATTGTCATTAAATGCCTCACAAAGTCAGGGTTACATTAAGTCCCACTTGCTTTATACTTAGCCAATTAAAGTTTAGTAGGATTTTTTTTTTTTACTTCATGATGACTAGAGATACACCAACCAATCAGCTCTCCGTTTCCTGATTGACTGACGCAAATACTGAAAAATCTGGGGGTGGGGGATTTCCCTATGTTTTTAAAGGCATCAAAGACTTCCCACCATTTTTGAGACTATAAAAGAGTTAATCCGCATAATTTACTTTTATGTGCTTTTTTGATTTAAAATAAAATCCTAGCTAAAGGTTAGGGACATATACTGTATATTGAGGCATAAATGGGACGAATGTAATAGATTTTATGAGAGAAGTACATTTCTTCTCTTATATTTATTATTATCCTTAAAGTCAAAAACTCTTAGTCAGCAGTTCAAAGAAAAAACTGGTATTGGCCAGGAAAAGCCGGATTAGTGCATCCTTAACATAGTATAATCTTTCTCCTGACAGGGATCAGAATGAAGTGCTGGCAGAAGACAGAGAAAAACTGCGAGTGCTTCAGCCGCTCCAGCCGTGGTTCAGCCAGGACCAGAAAGAAGAGCTGGCCAAGGTCCATCCTTGGATCAAGCAGCACACCATCCCACAGGAATTAGACACACAGGTAGCGCAGAGCTCCTAAATTACTGCCATTCGCCTCTGTCTTCACATTGATTCCATGTGAAACACATCCTTCTGTCTCCTCTCAGGGCTGTGTGAGCTGCATCTCGGGGGCCGGCCTGGCCCGCTCCCCTCAGCCAGCGGTCTCAGAGAGTTTATTACCTGTGGAGAGCCTTCAGCAGGACTCTGTCGAACCTGTGGCTGACACCTTAAACAGCTCACAGTGAACCAGGCCTGTCAGAAACTTCAGAAATACTCTCGGTGCATCTCTTCTAAACACTCCACGGTAACGGATCCTATGGCTTTAATATATTGCTAACACATTTTGTACAGACAAGGCGAGGCTCAAAAACAGTGGAGGAGAGCAAAGAGAGACATGTTACTGGCCTCTTGATGGACTCTACGTCTCTTCTTTTTCTGTTAATCAAGCCCCTGGAGGGATTTGTGTGATAGTAATGACTCTATAGACCTTTTCTCAGTAAGCCACCTGGTGCTCAGTGTATAAAAAAAAAAGGTTTGAGCACTGTGTGAAGACCTGCACTACCTTTGTCACACAAACATGACTGTTTGAGAAGACCGAAACGACTTGGATCAAGAACACGCAGCAAACTTTTCTCCAGTGATGCCCAGTCCAGGTTGTGCAGATTTCTGAACCTCATCAACACAGCAGCGACCGACCATGATCGGCATACGACAAACTTCTCTTTACCCGATGGACACAAAGACATGTTTGCTGCTCTTGGTTGTTTATAATGTTCAAGTAAAAAAAAAAAAATCCTACATGTTGTTATTGTAGTGTTATAATCTCATATCCCGTAGCCTGATTTCCCAATGTCCAGATCATCTTTTTGTTGTGTTGTGTAATGTAATGTTGACTCAAAAAAACAGCAGCCAAACAGTTGAGAATTTCAAATGAACATTACCCCCCGAACGGATCCTCCTTCTGCTCAGTCATCACCCTGTTTGTACCTGTAGTCTAGTTGTGTTGCTGGGAAGAGGCTCCACGCAGCACCAGATTTTCCACTCGTCTCACTTTTACCGACTAAAGAAGTTTTGCGGTCAGACCGTGTTTCTGTATTTTGAACCGTGTGTGTGGTAGAAACGGAGAGGAAACTGACCAATTCTGAGAGTGGTCCTTTATTGAAATGAGGTTAGCAGGTGCGAATGGATGTCTGTTTCCTTTGAGACACTTGTCCTACAGTACAAGACTGAGCAGGGTCTGTTTCATTTTTTAATCAAAAGTACATGCCAGTACTGTGTATTTTATAGAAAATGTACACAAATACATAATACAAAGTGTATAAAAAGCCATTTGTCTTGAATTCAGGGATTGTTTGTGACACAAAAGAATGAATAAATGATCTATGAACTAAGATTCATCTGGGTGTGGCTTCTTTTTAATGCTCAGCATGTAGTACAGATTTTATATTTTCTTTTTCTCTGTGTGTGTCCTGTCTTGGTATCTCAGATGTATAATATGGAGAAGCTGGTTGCCTACATGTGGCATGGCAGTTTTGCTTTTCAAAAAGAATATATCAAGATGGTGTCATAACTGTGTGATGGATCAGTAAAGCTGCTGTGGGTAACTTAAATTAGTTTTTTTTACATATTTCTTAAAACTACCAGTGGACTCTGTCATGACAGCATAATATGAGACTGAAAATTTGTGAAAAATTTAAGTTTCCCTGCTTCCTCCCCTGTGATTTTACAGCCATATACAGAAATGCACAGCTCTGTCATGAACAACAAATCTTCGTTGTTCGTGATCCCCGTGTTCGTCTCCTCCTATTTGCAAGGAGGAGAGTCTTACCGCTGTCAATCACCTCGTGAATACATTTTTTCAGTACTGCATTGTGTTTTATAGGTAATGTCGACACAAAGCTTATTTGTGCTTTAACAAATAAAAATCTCAAAAGTTTGGCATGCCCTTGTATTCCATTGTATTTGAAACATGACTTAAGCGTTACTTTGACTGGACCATTCTGTCACAAGCAGCTGCAGCTTAAAGGTGACCCGTCAACGCAGTTTGAAGACTTTTGAGACCGCTTACAGGGTTTCTCCAGGATTTCCCTCTATTTCGCTACATCCTCCCATTAATTCTGAGCAGCCATGCCCCTGCTGAAAAGAAGAACCTCCCCAGCATGATGCTACCACCACCATGTTTCATGCTTGCATTTGGGCCAAATGTTTGGATTCGCTGTGAACTGCAAATGAGACTTTGTATGGTTTACTTTAAACACCAGCTTTTGTTCTTGCCTATTTTCCGTTAATGCCAGAAATGTGGATTGCATAACTAATAATTATGTTGTTGAGTTGCTTTGTACGGTAATCTGATTTAAACATCACTTAATTTTTCCCTGTACTGTCTGCTATATTCCTCAGTCTTCATGATGCTGTTTATTCACTAATATTCTCAACAAAAAAAACTCTGAGGAACTCAAAACAGATTTATACTGATATTAAATTGCCCTTTCACTCAGGTGATTTCTGAAGGCAGTCTTCATTTAGTGTAATTGGAGTAAAAGTCCCACAAAAACAAACAACTTTTTTCAGATTTTTCTTTTTTCAATTGGAAAAAAAAAAATTGACAACCACTCAAGCATTCATTTTGCTTCCACAACCCACTGATGTGCTACTTTGTGTTACAACACACAAATCCGACTTGTATCTTTTCAACGCTATATGAAATATACACTTTGTCAAGAAAATTTTATATGTGTAACCTTTGAATTGTAGAGAGAGACCAATGCACACAATGAGAGTTTTAAAGTATTACATTGTGTATAGACATTACCTTTAAAGAAAAAGAAATAAAGTACTGAATGTAAAATTCCTCATATTTTTATTCCTTGAATATATGAGCATTAAAGTGCAGCAGCACAAATGGCATTCATTACAGACAGCACTAAACCAAACAAAGAAAAAGCTGAATTACATACTTTTAGCAAAAAGAAAAAAAAAATAGTATCTGTTGCCCCACTGGATGGATGTTAGTACTCTTGCTACCCCACTAGGGGGAGTTCATGACCAGAGAAAGCTGTGAACTAAAACTGTACAAAGCAAAATTTAAGTGTGCCTTTATGACATCTAAAATGATTAATTAACATAGAATGCTTAAAGCACAGCACTGAAATACTATCCTACAACCAAAATAGATGCCATCATATAAGACAAGAATAAACATTCAACAATCAGACAAAATGAAGAGTCTGCTTTTAGAAGAAGAAGAAGCCTCTGTTCATTATTTTCTCTTGTCCACTTTCAAGTCATAGCTGTGGATAAATGGAGTCATTTATGTTTGATATTTAAAGAGTTAGTGACATTTTTCTAATAATGGCAAAACCCGATCCAAAAAATCCACATAGCTGGTTTCCTCTGACTACGACAGAAGGTAATGTGGATGTGTCTGGAGAAAATGCAGCCTCTGGACCCGCCAGTGACTCAGATTTCGCTTCTGTCTCACTTTCTCACTTGGAAAACTTCTGGATCTCTGCAGGAAGCAAAACAAAACCAGGGTTAGGGATAAAAAGGGGGGGATTCAAGATGATTCACTTGGGAGAGTGTTGGCATACCTTTGTCAAGATCAATGACCTTTGGCTGCGCCTTCATCAGGGCGTTTTCTTTTAGCAGGTTGTTCTTGTATTCTAAACAAAGGAAATTATTAGGTTTATGCCCTGTGAGAGGACTGTTTCTAATACACTCCATAGATCCACCTCCACAGTTGTAGTTTCTAACGACAAACTGTGAAGGTTGTGCATAAAAAACAAGTCCCTCACTTCTCCACTCAATGCTCCGAAGGATGCCAAAGAACAAGACGCCATAAGCTTACCAAATCCTTTCTCCTCTTGAGTACACCTGTTCACCTCACCAATGTCTATCTCATACTCATCTGAGCTGCTGGGACTTCTACTGGACCTGTCACCGTGAAGAAACATCAGACTGAGTCAAAGACAGAGATAGCAAATGTAACATTTTATTTCTGGGATTTTACTTTAACACAGTCATCCATAATTGCAAAATGGAAAGAAGCATGCCTTGTTTGTTTTTTTTTTTACAAATACAAATCTGAAAAGTGTAGGCATTTGTATTTACACCACTTAACTCTGAAACTTGTAAATACAATGTAGTGAAACGAGAGCAGAGGCCACCTGTGTATGCTTTACACTCAGTATAAACAGCTGTTTTGGGGAAGCCTCAGACATTCCACTGTAAATCATGATAAAAACACCATCGAACCTGAGAGATATGGTGGTGGTCTCAGCAGGGACAGCAGACAGGAGCTGGTCAGATTTGATGAAAACATGCATGAAGCCTGAGCTCACAATGGAGAATAGATATCTCAAAATACTAACTAGTTCAAACATATTTAAATCTTGACCTCAGATCATGGCTGTCCTCAAAACACAAGAATTTATTTTTAAATCTACCATTAACAAATGAGTACTTCTTAAAATGAAATAATTCTTTTCACACTGATTCAATGTATGATACAAAAAAACCCTGATCTGACATATAATACTTAAGCAAACAATTTTTATCTTGAAGTTCTATTTATGTGGCCCTCCAGAGTCTTGAAGACCATATTAATGGTTATGGTAGGCTGGATTAGACACAGGACGGAGTTTGATGCAGGTGTCTTAGGGGTCTGAGTACAAATGCATGCCACACTTTTCAGATTTTTCTTCTCCCATTTCACAGTAATGTCTTATTAAGCACTTACCTAACAGATACTTTAGGAGAAAAATCTAAAATAATAGTAATAAAGAAAAAACATTTTATAAGAACATGAAGTTTTAAGTAACTGAAAAAGAATCAATTTGACAGACGTTAGGTCAGACCTTTGGCTTTGCGTCGTTTCGTGACGAGGACGACAATGAGCGTAATGAATGCCAGAAGCAGGAATGAGGTGAGGACGTAGCTGAGCGGCAGGAGAAAATGGTGTTTTTGGTCGGGCACGATGACATTGATGACTCGCGGTGCGTCAACGTTACTGGTGTCTGAGTGTTACACGGAGTGAAAATGTCAGCTGGTTTTACTTACATTTAACAAGCTAGCAACAATCTTTGCAGATGAATCTCATATAAAGACTCAGATTTTCTCTCCAATCTAAGACTGAACACAAAAAGGATGTGAAGAGTGTTTACTCAGCCAACACAACGTGAGGTTCTGCTGGGTGTTGGGAAGCAGAAGCTAAAGAAAGGGCCTGGTTTCACTTAGCTTTTCAAAAAAAAAAAAAAAGTGCAAATCAAAAAGCAGCTGTGGACCTCAGACTCAACATACTTGAGTCAAAATCATATCCAGACTGGTGTAATTCTGTGATTTACTTTTCCTGGCAGTAAAACCTAAAAGAAGCAAAGAACAAAAAAGACAAGAGGGGTGAATAAACGAGAGAGGAGGGGTGGAACGAGTGGGAGGAGAGGGTGAGAAACTTCTTCAGAGAGACGACCTCAGCCCAACATCCCCAAACCCAGATTGTCTGTACTGTACTGTCCTTAAAACTAATACAAGTCGTCTGACCTTTCTATTGAGTTTCACAATGTTTTTACAAACACAAAGACATGAGCAGGGTAGTCGTGTCTTAAACGTACAAGGAGGAAGTGCAGATGGGAGGATCAGACGGATAACCTGATCTGATCTTCCAAGTTTAAACTGTAAAACTCAGCACATTGGCTCATCAAAGGAATGGAAAGATAAAAGTGGGACAAAAAAGACGAGGAAAACTTTTTGCAGAATGCAAAGGGTGAGCCAAAGTACACACGGCAGCAGAGAAACTACAGCAAAGCAGATTAAATCCCATAACTTTGTGACAGACCGTTGAAGAAGACAAACTCACTACTGGAGATAAATCATTGGGATAATATATGATTAATTCCCGAGAAGCAATCCTGATGTTTAATCACAGCTCGGAAAGAGAGGTGGATTATTTTTGCGGATGTAGCTGGACATCAGTCAGAAGATTCCATTGAAATGAGATCAGCCATCTTGGCATGCTCTTATAAACACACAGGAGCTGGCTTATACATGCACACGTAGGCAGCTGCGAGCAAAATGTCCCTCGGTAAGATTTCTTTCCTCTTTGATACGTCTGCCACTGAAAGCTTTGACCTCCTGGAAAAATAGTCAGTTCTTTGACACCGAAACATTCTCGTTGTCAAAGTATTGCAGTGAAGGAAGCTGTTGAGATAAAAGTCCGTGCAGAAAGTTGTGAAGACAAGTGTGTGAAGCATCCACTGTGAAAAAGAAGCTTTGTGAGTTATGGGGCAATGTTAGGATGTGGAACAACATGAGTGAATATAGCTTCAGGAGTTTAATGTTAGGCCAAAAAAAGAGAAAGAAATATTTCTCTCTAGAAACACAAAACCGCAGAAAAAAAGCTGAGTTCTTCCTCTGCTGCTTTGTTGTTTGGAAAGTCCGAGAGGAGATAGAGAATCGAGAGTGAAGGAAAGAGCAGATGTATGAGCACATAATGCCTCCGTTGGGTTAAATACTAAAACATCTGCTCTGTTCGGGGGGCTGACCTATAAAAATCTAGAGACAGAAGATAGATTTGTTACCTTTGTCTCGGGGAAGTGTTATGACCGGTTGTGTGCTCCGAAACAGAGGGGCCTCGACCGTGACTCGAAACTGTCTCCGTTCGTGTAGGCCACAGTAATGATGGTGAAGGTGACAGGAATATGTCCCCTGGTCTGTAAACTGTCACAACACACACGGGGTAAAATAAACTGCAAACAACGACGGCACAGAGATCAACTGAGCTCAGATATCTGAGGCAGACACCCTGTCTAGTTGGAGGGATGTTAGGTCTAAATACCTATTAAACAAACACAGGAAAGACTACATGATACAACAAATATTTGATAATTACTAATAATACAATTTACCTAACAAGGGATAAGCTGAAAACTTTTCATTTTGATAAAACTCAAAGCTGAAGTTGCTGAGGCTTCTCTAGGTCTTGTCCTATAGCGTGATGCTATGGGTTAGGCCAATTATCATCACCTCCGTTACCATTTCCTTCCACTGATCTTCATCTATGAAATTTTGCAGTAACTCCTGCCATTATCTTTGGCTTCCCCTTGAGTTGTTTTTTTGTACGTGTATGGCCCAGTGCTTATGTATCTGACTGTCTTTTCCTGAGGCAACTAGCTACTTTTGCTACCATTACAGTTGAGTTCCCCACACCTGACCCAGTGACTTTGTTTAGCACAAAGTGTTTCAAATGTCCTTTTCCCAGAGAGAGCCATCGAACGACCTGTTGTTACCATCAACTATGTGTATTGTTGACTTATGCTCAGTGATCCTGTATTTAGTTGTGTGATTGCCCTGGACAAAGGCATTAATGTAGCTATTTCTCCCATTAACTATGTATTATCTTTGTTTTTCCATTTATAGAAAGTATCCCTTGCTCAACACCTTTATTTTTTAACTTTGTCTCTTTTCAGGACAGTCATTGATGGAGCTATTGTTGCTACTAACTATATTTATACAATTTTCAATATTTACATTATTAAAAATTGGCATTAAATGATCATCTGAATTGAAGTGGAGTTTATATAATTGGATGTGAATCTGACAAAATGATCACATTATGCTGAAATGACTTTTGGTATGATTTGGACAAATCTGAATTTCATTTGGGGTGAACTGACTGTAATTTAATACGAATTGAGCAGGTTCGTCTTCTAAGGTTCGCTGAGATGACATTTGTCACAAATTGCTTAGATTTTAATGAATTGAACAGAACTAAATTATGTTACCACATTACTTAGACTTTGTTTATTCTTGATAGAGAGGTGCAAATTAACCAGTTAAAGCTGATTCTATGATTCATCACTTTACTTCATCACCAGGAGATCTTAAGATTTCCTAGTTTGCAACCAGAAACCTTACTCTACTTGCTGTTGTAGCAACTCCTGATCCATGACTTTATTCACCTGAGAGCTCAACATGTTGTGGTTGCAAGCTCCCAGCTTCTCTATAAATTTTGACTCAACAAGAGCTACATTGCTGATGAGATTTCCACATGTTTGGAAACCAGACTCATGTATGCTCACTTATGCAAAACGCTTCCAACCAAACGCGTGGCTGCACACAGGCTCAATATTTTAGCTTGTGATTGTTCTAATCGGGTGTGTACGCCCACCCAAAGCAAGAACATACATACGATTTGTTTCTCACCTTGACACATGCATGCTTACCTGCAGGTCTGTTATTGTTAGAGAGAAGTCACCCTCTGAGAAGGCCTTATTGCTGATGTTCATCTTCCTCTGCAGGAACAGAGGCCCGTAGCTGCGCTGCTCTCCAGAGGCGTACAGATCCACCAGCCGATCGGCACTGTCATGCTGGACTCCCGGGGACTGACGGTCCCAGTGGACAACCTGGACACGTTACACAACCTGCTGTCAATGGAATGCAGTAGCACAACAACAACAACAAAAGCAGATCTATGTGAGCCTTATTTATCCACTCGCCTGCTGGTCCTCCTCCTCGTCGCTCCAGTCCGTCCAGACTTTGCGCCTGTTCATGCAGGGCAACACGGCGGTGGTCCCCTTCAGCACCACGTACACCGCTTTCTGTCCGTCCCAGAAGCGCTGCTGCTTGCGTTCTTCGGGGTGAAAAGACAAGACATCAAAGAGGACTCTTGCGCCGTAGCACTGCTGTGAACCGTGAGTCAGTCTGACAGAGATCCATACTTGATTTGGTCACATTGAGCTGAACTCTGACTGTTTCATGCAGGTGGCAGTAGATATGGTGGAGGTTGCAGGAGTACAGGCCTCTGTCGTTCATCTTCACATCTGCTAACAAGGTTACTGTGAGTTACTGTGAGATGACCATCACACCGAGAAGCAGGAAATGATTTGCTGCCTTTTAAAATCATTTTTAAATGTTTGAGAACATCAGACAACTTTTATTACAACAATAAACATAACATGAGTTAATGACCTACTTAGGCATGTAAGGGTTCCTAAACTCAATGGAGTAACAGCGTTGTGTCGGCACATAACAGACAACAGCTCAAAGAAGCAATTTAAACTGGTTTATTTTTTTAAAAACTTTTTTTGGTGACCTTTCATAAGCACAGTTTTGTTCCCATTTGTTGAGTTTAACCTCAGAAATAGGACCAAATGTAGAACAGTTTGACAGACATAAAATGCAATTTTAAGAGTCATATGACTTCCAGATTTAGCTGATAACTTGTCAAACAATATATGAGGAGCTGAAGAACGATGATGAGGTCCTCTCTTCAGTTTTTTTGATTTTCATCCTGATTCTAAAAAAACTGACTTTGAACATTACTGCATGTAAGAAAAAAAAAAACAGTAAAGGAGTAGGAAAAAATGGAACGTAGAGTCAAACCATTGACCTTTGATGACCAGTGAGAAGTTCCCATCCTTGAAGGCTGTTGGGTTGAGGCTGACCCTTCCCAGATTGTGGGTGTGGTAGAGCCTCTGGTCTCCAGCCGAGAACATGTCCACCACTCTCTCCATGGCGTAGTCTGGGGCGTCCCGATACATATCCCAGTGGACCACCCTCTGTCTGTCCCTCACCCTGTCCCTGGTCCACACCATGCGACCGCTCATGCACTGCAGTACCAGGTTGGACCCGGCGGGGCCGCTGACATTGTAGCCGGCCACCACCACACTTCTGCTGCTATCAGACTGACAGGACACTGGAAGAGAGAGCAGAATGTCTTCAGCGCTTCCCCAGAGGAGGAAATGCAGAGATGTAAATCACGGCTGCACACACATAAAAAGCTGCATACCTGCTGTGAAGAAGCACGCCACAGAGACTGAAACAAAAAAAACAAAAAAACCGGGAGAGAAATAAAAGTGTTAATCTCTTAAGCAGACATGAGCAAACAAAAATAGGATGTTTTGTTAGTTTCAGAATACAAACTAAAGTCAAAGTGGACGTTTGAATGAGCTTTACTGAACGTCTGTCATCCTAACATGTTTTTACATGTGTGTCAGCAACTGCTTGAATTGACAAACCAAATTTATGTCATTATTGAATTGTGATCAATGGCCACACATAATTGTTCTGAGGACCAAAAATAGCCCTCGGGCTACACTTTTGACGCCCCTGTTTTTATTACCTAACAGAGAACTGTTTGATTCAGATGATGACGGCATGACTGCAAAGCTATCAAGACATGACCTTTAACCTACGTTGACAGGCTGAGCAAAGAGATCTTTAGTAGAAGAAGCAGCCAAAAGCTCCATGGTAACACTGGAGATGAATCAAAGATTGACAGCTCAGGTGGGAAAATCTGATGATAGGACAATTACTAGCTACAGTATGTATTTCACAAATCTGTGTATTATGGAGGGGTGGAGGGGGCTGGCTACAAGCAGATATGTCATAGTGAATATGTCGACCAAAGTACTTGCTGAGGTAAGAGCTTGAATGTTTGGAATACAAGTAAAACTGCAAATCAAACACCCGCCAAACTTAAAAGTTGGTGATGGCAGTAACATGCTTTAGGGATTCTTTTCTTCAGCTGGAAAGGGGAACTTGCTTTTTGTTGATGGGAAGATGGATGGAACTAAAATATAGGTGAGACTGTCCTGGATATAATCCAGAACAATGGATATTCATCTGTTAGAATGGTTCAGTCAAAGTACAGACCAAGATTCAGCTGAGAATCTGTGGCAATACTTTAAGATTGATTTTGAGCTGTCTTGTAAAGACAAAAGAGCTGCTGAAAACAACTACAGTAGCTGCAAAACAAACTGCCACATATTACGTATTTTGATTTAAATGCAGATCCATTCATGAATATTTGTACTTTCTATTAAAACTGAGTATCAGAGTAAATTATTAACGTATTTTTTCATGATGTACTTATGAGTTTTAAGGCACTTTTTTGACATGTGAAACAAATTTATGACATATGTTTCAGTTGTCATAAAGATAATTACATGTCTCAATAATAGCTAGACCGTGGAGACAAGTTTCCTGGATAAATCGTTTATTAATCGAGCAAAAGATGGCTGCTTCTGCATAACCAGGGATGGCCAACCCGCGGCTCGGAAGCCGCATGCGGCTCTTACGTTCATATAGTCGCATTCTGCCAGACGTGCAATAATGACGAAAAGCAGTCAAATGAACTGTCAATTATTGACAACAGCAGCACGCCATTACTGTTGGCCGTAACCACGCAAAAACAACACAAACAGAAAACAGTCTTTGTTTCTCTTGCAGCCTCACTCTTTCCAGTCGTTCGCCATCTGCTCTCACACAAACCTCCGCTCACCCCTCACTCTCACTCCCCCGCCCCCTCGCTCTCTCATCCATCCTGATGCATTCGCGGACAATGGGAAATCAAACACTCTAATTTTAATCTCTAAACAGCGTGACATCCAGTAACATTTAGCACATACTGTAGGGTCGCTATAATATCCAAGTTTCGCTTGGCTCGAGTGCAATGCGGTATTTTCGTCAAATGCGCATGTGCGCAGTTTTTCAGTAAGAGTAAAATCATTTGCGTAAACCTTTCGCGCTCAAAATGGCAGGGAAAAAATGCACAGGAAAACGAAAATATGAAGATGAACACGGGACGTTTTTGACAGAGTGGGAGAATTTATATTTTTTTGTTGAACGTAGTGGAAAGCCATTCTGCCTTATATGTCAGGTGTCCTTGTCGCATTTTAAGGCTTCAAACCTTCAGCTCACTCCATGCTAACATCGACCAGGAATTTCCAAAAGGGACTGAACTTCGCAAGCACAAGTTGGTTACCTTGAAAAGTCAGACAGAAAAGCAGGCAAAGTTTTTCCAAAAATGTACAAAGCACTCAGAGACTGTAACGCTCGCATCATATCAACTGGCTTGGAACATTGCACGGGCCAAAAAGCCATACAATGAAGGGGAGTTCATGAAAAAATGCCTCTGTGACGTTGTTGAAATCTTGTCTCCTGAAAACGATAAACTACAACGAATGGTATCAGACGTCCAACTGTCCCGCCACACTGTTGAGCACAGAATATCAGACAATTTTACAATAAATCTGGCTGGGCAAAAGTATGAGTATGAGGAAGGGATGGGTTGATGTTCATGTGTGCCCATGCATATGATGTGGCTCTTTGCGGTAACTTGGTAAAAAATGTGGCTCTTGGTCTTTGTCTGGTTGGCCACCCCTGGCATAAGCTCTCGCAACACAAGTACAATGCCGAACTTCAGCCTACTTACTGTGGATGAAAAGAAGAGCCTGAAGAATAACAGCATCCCTCATGATCATGCTCCTCCTCAGCACAAAATTTAAGCCAGTGAATTACCCGTTTGATGATAGTTTGGGAAACAGGTCCTGTTTTGGTTTGGGCAGCAACAGCATTTGTCTGAGTTACATTACAG
Source organism: Xiphophorus maculatus (assembly GCF_002775205.1). Taxonomy (NCBI): domain Eukaryota; kingdom Metazoa; phylum Chordata; class Actinopteri; order Cyprinodontiformes; family Poeciliidae; genus Xiphophorus; species Xiphophorus maculatus. Next base: position 23,025,628 of record NC_036462.1, read on the forward strand.
AGTGATGAGGAGCAGCGACACAGAACCAAAGCAGGACAGAACGGAACTGCTCTCAGTCGGTAAATGTAACCTGACACTGTTTCGAAATCCCTCCTTCAATCACTTTATTAAAGTGCAACATCTCGACAGATTCACCCAACCGCAACCTATTATTTACCTTGCTTACATAATGTCTTGTTGCTCTTGAAAGAAATATTGATTCTTTAATGATGCCAAAAATATGCAATGGATGAAAAGTTAGATGGCTAAATAAGAAGAATAGTAAAAAAAAAAAAAAAAGTAAAAATTCTTGAAAAAAATATTTTGTATTGTTTTATGGATGCAGCGTTTATTAAAATTACTTTATTTGACCTTTTTATATGCACTAAAACACATAGAACCAATAGTAAACTACATTTAGATAACCATGTTCGCCACAAAACACGCTATAATTAAAACCGCGATTAAACCATAATTTAGCTCAATAGAGACCCCTGGTGCCTGAGCTTTGCAACGACACTGAGCAGACTGTGACTAATTTGACCTTTGATTCAGCTCCTCTTGTTTTTGATTAATTTAAGTGGTGTTGGTGCCGTGTCATTATGTGACAGTTTACCCTATTTTTCCATATAAAAATAAAAACATAATTTGCACAGATGCATTTTATTCTGACAAATGTACATGTTCTGAAGTAATTTTTTTTCAAGCTGTACACTTTCCCCTGTTGATATACTTATAGACTATCTTTTTCTTTTTGTTGTTTTTAATCAGTGAGCTTCGAATCGTCTATCTCCTTTTCTGCAGAACACAATCTCTACCATGAGTGGCAAATAATTCTATTCTATTCTATTTATTGTCTATTCTTCTGGGATTATATTGTGTACAATGCTTTGTGTAACAAATTTCAAATGCTTAATTTCTAATTCGTCGTTTCAAAATTAGCACCGATACGTGTCAGACTACAGCAGACACTAAATTTTACATAACCCGAAGACTGACTCAATGTGGAAGCGGTTAAGTCCCTTTTAAATCAGTAAAATGTATAAGTGAGCACCCGGAACTTTAGTTTGTACTTGCTGACGCCCGGTACAGAATTAACGTTGCACCTCGGAGCTTCCACTGAAACAAGCGAACTCATTCAGGCTTTCTGTTTGAAGGTAAACGGGCCTCACAAGTTTAGTTATTGTAATGAGATTCATCGGTTGCCGCAGAAGTACTTATGTGAACACAATTAAACTGAGTTGTTTGTAAATGTTTGGCATATTTGATGAATTATAGGCACTAGTTCCCTTTGGTGCCTGCGCTCGGTAGCTAGCACGCTTGCTCACTGCTAACTTATCAGCCGCTTTCTCGAGCGAATCGTCGCTTTCACGGATCTCTACTTGCCTTTATGGGTCCATTGTGCTTAATAAATGCCTAATATGTGTTCGCAGGCTGATCGTTTAAAGATAAAAGATGTTTTTGACCAGATCGGAATATGACAGGTAAGTGCTGCACAAACTGCTTTGTCATTTATTGAGAGCGTCTCAGTTGTAAAGTAAAAACAAATAAAAGTGCTGTGGTGCTAGGTTTTGCTGTTTTATATACACATATGGGTAGGCAGCATGATGAAACAAAAACATCTAAAAGGGATTTATTTCTTTGTTTTATGTTGAGCTTTGCTATTTTGCTAGTTGGCTAACAGCTAACTATCCTGTTATAAGGAGAAAAAAAAGTTACTTTCACTTTCGTTATTTAATTTTTGATTTTCCTTTTAAATTTGACCGTGGATATATTATTATTATTATTATTATTATTATTATTATTATTATTATGTTATGGGTTTAGAATTGTTTCGACGAAACACCATTATAGTTAAACACATGGTTTATGAAAACTACTAATTAAGCTTAAATTGTTAACAATTATTAAATGAATCTTTTTTTTTCCAGAGGTGTAAACACATTCTCACCAGAAGGAAGATTGTTTCAGGTTGAATATGCCATAGAGGCAATAAAAGTGAGTACATGATGCATAGTTTTTGACTTGATCAGAATGACTTCATTCTGATCAAGTCCTTAGACTGGACATCAGTTACTTAAAGTCAAGCTCATTGCCAATTTTGTTCTCTCAGCTTGGCTCCACCGCCATCGGCATTCAGACATCAGAGGGAGTGTGTCTGGCTGTGGAGAAGAGGATCACCTCTCCACTCATGGAGCCCAACAGCATTGAGAAGATCGTTGAGATTGATAGTCACATTGGTATAAATACAAATATATAATTTAGTCGTTTAACTGCTTGGTTATGTTTGCTTGGATTATGTTGATGTTAAGTTTTAAATTGTTTTTAAAAATACATTCAACCTTTCAAGATCCCTGAGAATATTCTACAACAAAATATCAAACTACAGTATGCAGAGGGTGTCTAGTTGAAGAGTAGTTAGGCAAGCCGATTGTACAATAACACAAGTGGAGGAGAAGGATATGAAGGTTTGTTGCTGTGCAGAAAATTATAAAGATGCGGAGGTGTGTGATTATGGAAAAATTTAGACTAAAATAGAACATTGAAGTCAATGTCGTGTATTAAAGGAAACTAAAGAAGTCAGAGGATGAGAGTAAATGCTCGGGCAGCTGCCTTTTGTTTCAGTTGAAGTTTGTGTTTGTTGTAAGCCGGAGCAGATGAAAGAGTTAGCAGATAAGCATGTTGACATGACCGCCTAATGGGCATCCGATAATGTGACTGACACACTTTTTCTAAAATTTAAGATGCCATCAAAAATTATTCCTTGAGCTCCTAGCTTGGGAAGAAGGAGAGACTAGATCATTACTGAACCAAAACAGAACCATGGGGAGAGAGGGATAGAGTGGAAATGGTTTTGTAGAAGATGTGACGAGCCAATGATGTCAACCGATTCTGAAAGGTTTCATGAGAAGTTGTAATCTGGCTTGTAATTCACAAGTTTTTGAACACAGACTTTAAAATAATGATTAATTTGATTTACACTCTTGTTTAACCATGTTGATCTTTATTCAGTGGACCTCAAAGTCATTTTTGTCACCTGTTTATTACCCACCTAACGTCTTCTTGTGTTACATGAAGAGTTAATATTGCTGCTTTAAAAAAAACAGGCATTCTGCTGGCAAAATAATTTATTTTTTAACTGAAGTTTTAAAATTATATTAATCTGTATCGAGAGGTTATAAACAGATCCTTAGTTGGTGCTGTAAGGATCCAGATGTGATTTATTTTTTGTCTTTTCATTCAACTTAAAGGTGAAGAGATTATGACATTGTGATTTGTCTTTAAAATGTGTGTGTGGTTAAAATAAGAGAATTTGGTATAAAGCGAATTATTTTTTAAGCCAAAGTAAATTTTTATTGATAACAATAAGTTTTAATGTCTTTACATTGAATTAGAGTGCCATTTTAATTCAATATCTTATAACTATTATAACTCTTGCTTTTTAATATTCCACCAAGTAATACTGTATAAGTTTGATAAGGTTTTCTGTTGCATTGGTGAAAGCGAGCAAGAATATTCATCCTCCAATTTCCCTTGTTTCTCTGCTCTCCAGGTTGTGCCATGAGTGGTCTAATAGCTGATGCTAAGACTCTGATTGACAAAGCAAGAGTGGAAACACAGGTATGCGTTTTGAGCTCCGGCGTAAGTTCAGCAGGAGTCTCAATGTGGGGTTTAGATGCTGTTAGCTTGTTTATGTCAATTGCAGAACCACTGGTTCACCTACAATGAGACGATGACGGTGGAAAGCGTGACTCAGGCTGTGTCCAACCTGGCGCTGCAGTTCGGAGAGGAGGACGCCGACCCTGGGGCCATGGTCAGTCACCTTAACCATCTCCAGATCTTCTTTATCGGGTGCAGATGAGTAAAGCAGTAGAAGTTGTGTTTAACTTGTGTTTTTTTCTTTGTGTTTTGTTCAGAGCCGACCCTTTGGTGTTGCATTATTGTTCGGGGGAGTGGATGAAAAAGGACCCCAGCTGTAAGTGCTGATGATTTTACAGCCTTTGATCATTTTAACATGAGACTCTTTATATAACTTTGTTTGCACTACATTGCTCTCTCTCTCTCCCTCTCTCTCTCCCTTGAAATGCAGGTACCACATGGACCCTTCAGGAACCTTTGTGCAGTGTGACGCCCGGGCTATCGGTTCTGCATCAGAGGGAGCACAAAGCTCTCTGCAAGAGGTTTACCACAAGGTACTGGGAATGTTTTCCTTCCTGCTCTTTAAGTTCTCTTGCATCCTCATATGAGCGTGTTCATCCATCGAAACGCTAAAAATTCCAGTATGTTTTATTAATGCATGTGGTGGTAATGAAACATTTCCACTGAACTTTTCTACATTTTGTCCAGTCTCAACCACAAACTTTCACGGTTTTATTGTGATTTTATGTGACAGGCCAACACAAAGTAGCACATAACTTTGTGGCAGAAATAACATCACAGGTGGCCTTCAAAATGCTTCAAACATCTAAAAACTATGGGTTGCATTTGCTTAAAGGGTTCTTTATTACCCTGTTGCCCCTAAATAAAATCTTGTTTGAGTCCCTGCCGTCAGTGGTCATCTCATAAGGTACTGTCCATCTTTGTATAAATGTAAATTAGGGCTGTACAAAACCAGGAAAATATCTAATTTCCATACTACTGGTTAAAAAATGGTGATAATTGTATAAATTGTTATTAATCTTCATTTTGCAGACATTTTGCTCTTAGGCTTCTTCCCACAGGCCTGATATGATAACAATATGCGGAGCATGAATACCTACTTGAAACATAGTATCCTATCAAATATTGTGTTAAAGCAGTCCTTTGCTATAACACTAATATGGTGGCGACAACTGTGATTTGATATCTTGTCTCAAAGAACTTCATTTCAGAACCACGGTATCCAGAGGACAGCATACCAACACATCCTATCAAAACGAGGTCATCCATTTAAACAGATGAAATGTCTAGGATCATATTAATCAAAAGAAGCAGAGAAACGGCCTAAGATAATTATGGAAGAGCAGTAGAAATCCATAATTCAGCTGGTTAAATCTTTAGCCTTTATGGAAGAGCGGCTGGAAGAAAGACATTGTTGACTGAAAGCCAAGAAAGAAAGAAAAAAGTCTCATTTACGGTTTGCTACAAGCCGTGTCCAACACAGCAAAGTTGTGAAAGAAGTTACTCTGGTCAGATGAGATGAAAATCAATCTTTTTGGGCTACACTGTAAAGACTGCAGAAACATTAAGACTGCATGTCATCCTGATACACCAGGCCCACTGTGAAGTTTGGTGATGGCAACATCGTCTAAAGATGCTCTTGTTTAGCTGATCTGGTCAGTTGATTTTAAGATAGATGGAGCTAATTACAGGACAGTTTGACTGCAGAAGACTTGAGAGAGTGATGAACCTTCAGAGAGGGCAGCAGGCCTAATACGTTTTAGAATCTTATTTATAGACTTATTTTATCTGTCACACAAAGTTCCAGTAAAATACTTTTTGTGGTTCTGACATGACACACCAGGAACACGTTTAGTGGGTGCGAATACTCTTTGTTGTTTGGATACTTAGTCCAGGAGAGGGGTTGATTTTTGTCTCATGATGATTAAATCTTCTGTATTTTGACACAGAATATTTAAATCTTCATTGTTCAGCTGTATGCAAGCTTTAGTTGCTGACCAGTGAAACTTTTTCTTCTTCTGCAGTCCATGACATTAAAAGACGCCATCAAGTCCTCTCTGACCATCCTGAAGCAGGTGATGGAGGAGAAGCTCAACGCCACCAATATTGAGGTTTGTTCCTGAATCAAAGCTCAGTTATGTTGCTGTGATGTTGGCCTGTGTGAGCCTACATTGTTTTTCTCTCTCTCTCTCTAACCAGCTGGCGACAGTAGAGCCCGGTAAGACCTTCCACATGTACACCAAAGAGGAGCTGGAGGAAGTAATCAAGGACATCTAGAGTAGAGAACTCTTGGTGGGAGTTCTGGGCTGAAAAGAAGGGGACACATTGGTGTCACTACGTATCCACAGCTTTCCAACCACCTGCAACATTCAGAGTTTCTTTTAGGAGGTTTCTATTTGTAATGTGCTAAATTGCCTCTTGTGTAAACAGTGTGTGATCACCTCTTTCCAGGAGAGTGACCAGCACTTACTGCTGAATGAGGGGAGGGATAAACATGGGGTCGGGAGGGATATCTTTTGTTACGGATCAATACTATAATTAAAAACTGTTGTATTCAGAAAGTGACTGACTTTTTTTGTTGTTGTTTCAAGCAGCAGGGATTAGATTAACACATTTAATTTGATTAAATATGAAGCAGTGGTTAATGGGTGACACTGTTGTAATAAAGTCAGTGCTCAGACATACAACATTTATTAGGATCCCCATTAGCAATTGCCGTGACAAAGGCTACTCTTCCTAAGGTCCAAATCATTGATCTATTGCCAAAAGAGTTACAGTTCTGTTTGTGCCCAAACATCATACTAATTCTGCAAGTTGGTAGCTTCAAACTGGTCTGTCCAGATAACATTAAAATTAGACAAGGGCTTGTTTAGGATCTCCATCAAATGATAACATTTCCAATGGCTACTTTATCTCTATGTCATGTTTAAGAGTGACAATGTTCACCATGGGGCTGGGGAAAGTCAAATGAAACGTCACAGAGATGCATTCTTCCCCCAGGCTGACCGATTAACAGACCCAAGTGTCCAGATCAATACCAACTAATTATTTGACCACGTGTGGTGGAGCATTTGATTTATTTCAGACTAGTATCTCATGACTGTGTTTATAAACTTTCTTAAACTTGTCTTTCTCTTTAAAAAAAACACAACAAACTTATTTCTCAACAAATGTCATATTTAAAATATATTTGGGTGTGTGTATTCAAGTTAGTTATGGTAACCCAAGGTTGAAACAAAAAGTAGTGCTTTTTAAGACATAGAAAATTATCATTTTATCCCTGTTAGATTGGTTTGATCTGATATTTGTGGATATTAATTGACAACAAATGTCATCTCTACACTCTAAGATGTCTTGGTGCTTAGAGATGGCATTTGTTGTGGATTGCTGCCAGATGAGTAAAGTCAGCTTCATTCAAATTGGAACATAAACAAATGAAAGTATTGAAATATCCCTTATTATTTTGCAGAGAACAACTCTCTTATTTGCTTCAGATTCACACATCAAATTATATTATGATAAAATGTGCTGAAATTGTCTGCTTGTCTTTTAAACATCATAGTCAACCTAAAAAAAAAAAGATTGTTGTTTTCATTTACATGAGAGCATGTTCCAAGGATTCATAAACTTATTTTCCACTCGCCAGTTTGATAGTAAAAATATTCATGTTGTGTAATCCCATTTCTGCTGGCCCTTTATAGTTTCTTGGAACGCCAGTAGATTCACAGAATAAATCCTTTAATGAAGGTTAGTTGCGGGCTTTCCACCAGGGGGCAGTGTAACGCTAAAAACAAATTTTCCCTCAGTCGAGCTCTCGTCCAATTAGATTGCAGGTTTTTCTGGGCCTAACCAATCCCGCGCGGCGGTGAATGGGCTGTTATTAAGAATGCTTTCGGAGGTGAGGGGAGGGGGGAACATGTGAAGAAGCCAAGTGGTGGGACAGCGGAGTTTGCTCTCAGTGTCCCAGGCTGTGCGGTGCCAGGTTTTGTTTTGTAACCGTCATGATCGTCTGCATTTTGGCGCTCGGGTTGTTTTCGTCTGCGCTGGGCAGACATCTGCAGGATGGAAGCGACTTGTCCCGGGTCGGGAGGCTGCGTGGAGAGCCCGGGGATGCTGAGGAGCGACGTAGCTTGGAGAGGAGGGAGCTGTCGAGGCGCAGCGCTGGACTGAATGAGCAGACATGCACGGCTTTGCGTGGAGTGGAATCCGCGCTGCAAAACAGCACCAGCACTGTAAGTGACTGTAAACCAGCAGGGATCGGGTTATTATCGCCGAATAAGTAAAAAGAATCTGATTAAAGAGTTGGTGAAGTCACCCAGATACACCGTGCTTTTCCTAAATCACTCCTAACAAGCTTGTAAACTCTCTGGTTAGACAGCCTGTTGCTACTTTAGGAGACTAGTGAATTGGTACAACGTGAATTCATCAGGTTCTTCTGGGACTATGTACCAAAAATATGATGGAAAGGAAATATTTTGAACAAAATCCTGTTTCTAGTCAGTTTATTTAAAGTTGTGTGATACCAAGTAACAATCTCAGCTGCACCTGCCAGATATAAAATGTTTAATACCCTCATGTCCACTCTCTTTAACCATTTCATTTACCACAACTACAACACCATTGTCTTCCAAAAGTAGTCACACTTCTTGAATTTTTCCACATTCTCTCGTGCTGTACCCACAGACGTAATGGTGTTTTATTGGCACCTTGTGTGATGGCTCAACAAAAGGTAACAGGCAATTGTGAAGTGGAAGGAAAATGTATAAATAGTACCCATCTGTGTGTAATTTAATTGCAGTATAAATGCTGTGGTTTTGTGAAGACCTCAGAGGTTTGTCAGAGACTAATAAAGAACATAACGACCAAGGATCACAGTTTACAGGATAAGCTGGTGAGATATTTGAAGCACCGTTTAATCAGTCATATAAGAAATGAACCACAGGAGAATTTGTTAATAGGGCAATTGTTAATTGCTCGTTTTGCAAATGTGGAGAGAAGAAAAACATTGTTTAAAGAAAGTCGTGAAAAAGGATTGTTCGTTCCACAGGTCGAAACTTTTAGCCAGATGAGACCAAAGCAGAAGATTTTGGCCAAATTATGTTTGCAGAAAAACATTCAAAATGCTGCGTGGACATTTCTCTGAACACACCATCCCTGCAGTGAAACACGGAGGCATCACAGGACGTTTGTCGTTTGCACTGACAATCCTGGGTAAGCAGGGTAGGATAGTGTTGCTGGGAAGGTAGGTGGAGCAAGAACATATAGTGAACACTAGTCTCTATGGGCATTGGTGGTAGAAACAGCGTGAGGAAGAGTTGGAGGTGTAATAGCAACAAAGTGTGGTTACACAAAAGGAGGCTCAATACAACTGAACACCATACTTTTCAGTTATTAGTAAAACATTTTCAATTTTCTAGGCCTGTCACACAAAATCATTGAAGTTGGTGGGTGTAACTTGATGAAATGAAAGAAGAAAAAATCAACAGGTTTGCATACTTTGGCAAAATGCTTATTTTTTCCTGACTGATCCCAATAATGGTCAGTGCAGGTTTTAGAGGAAGAAGAGTCATTTCCAAGTGGAAATTTTTTATCAAGCACAATCAAATCTGAATTGGCCACACGTGGAGACGCAGAGCCTGCTTGGACAGAGAAACTGTAATTTGAAAAGTAATTTTTACCCAGAGCTGTCAGACAAATGTAGTGGAGAAATAGCTGAATAATTCCCGTTTAGACAGGGAGATAAATGAAGCAGAAAACCCATAAAACAAAAGGTGAGAACATGGATTTGTCAAACCAACTCGACTTAGAATTCGGAATACTTCTTATTTAGAAATACACTGCCTGGCCAAGAAAAAAGTCGCCTCCTGGATTTAACTAAGCAAATAGGTACAAGCCTCCTATTGGATAAGTACTGCATAGGCGATTATCTTTCAGCTGGCAACAAGTTATTTAACCCCAGCTGATGCAATGAGTAACTCCTCATTTCTTAAACAACCATGGCAAAAGACACATCCTGTGGTCGTGGAAAAGACGTTAGTCTGTTTAAGAAGGGTCAAATCATTGGCATGCATCAAGCAGAGAAAACATCTAAGGAGATTGCAGAAACTACTAGAATTGGGTTAAGAACTGTCCAACGCATCATTAAAAACTGGAAGGATGGTGGGGAACCATCGTCTTCCAGGAAGAAATGTGGTCGGAAAAAAATCCTGAATGATCGTGATCGGCGATTACTTAAACGTTTGGTCAAATCAAATCGAAGAAAAACAACAGCAGAACTCAGGAGTATGTTTAATTGTGAACGCAAAAGCATTTCCATACGCACACAATGCGAAGGGAACTCAAGGGGTTGGGATTGAACAGCTGTGTAGCCGTAAGAAAACCTCTAATCAGTAAGGCTAACCAGAAAAAAAGGTTTCAGTTTGCTAGGGAGCATAAAGATTGGACTCTGAAGGAATGGAAGAGGGTCATGTGGTCTGATGAGTCCAGATTTACCCTGTTCCAGAGTGATGGGCGCATCAGGGTAAGAAGAGAGGCAGGTGACGTGATACACCCATCATGCCTAGTGCCTACTGTACAAGCCTGTGGGGGCAGTGCTATGATCTGGGGTTGCTGCAGTTGGTCAGGTCTAGGTTCAGCAACATTGTGAGCCCAAAGAATGAGGTCAGCTGACTACCTGAATATACTGAATGACCAGGTTATTCCATCAATGGATTTTGTCTTCCCAAGATGACAATGCCAGGATTCATCGGGCTCACATTGTGAAAGAGTGGTTCAGGGAGCATGAGACATCTTTTTCACACATGGATTGGCCACCACAGAGTCCAGACCTTAACCCCATTGAGAATCTTTGGGATGTGCTGGAGAAGGCTTTGCGCAGTGGTCAGACTCTCCCATCATCAATACAAGATCTTGGTGAAAGATTAATGCAACACTGGATGGAAATAAATCTTGTGACACTGCAGAAGCTTATTGAAACAATGCCACAGCGAATGCGGGCTGTAATCAAAGCTAAAGGCGGTCCAACAAAATATTAGTGTGACCATTTTTTGGTGGCGACTTTTTTTTTGGCCAGGCAGTGTACTTCTCTTAGGTTTCTTGAAGTCTTAAAGAAAATAAAAATCAGGAAGAGACATCAAGGCACTTTGCATCACAAATGATTCCAGTTTATATACAGAAATATGTCAAATTTGTTAAAACATATTAGGCTGATTTAAACTTAATTACATATATTCCAATTTGATCAAAGCTATGAAACATGGGAGTCAAGTTCAATTTATTATGGCATTAATTTTGCATCATAATCACCATGCATGTGGAAACAGTAGAAAGGAAAACATCCCTTTAACAGGCGAGTTAAAGGGGAGGTGGATGCTCAGCATATAAACTATACCTTAAATGCTTCCTTTCAAAATAGTTACTGAATAACTCGACTAATAATTTGGCCGGTGCACAAAGTGCTGGATGTGGATTTTAGCCTGTGTGCACAAAGCTGATAGGAAACCAGAAAAAAATGGCACTAGAAGGCAAGAGAAGTTGGTGTTCAATGCAGGAAACATGAATATTCGTTGGACAGAATTAATGTGGATACATTTTCTATCTGTCATAGTCTTTGTCTAATTGATTTAGACAAATGTAGGTCATCAGTTCAGGTCACTTTCACTAACTGACGCAGGTTGGAGCGAGATCCTAATCTGTCGGTATTTGCAAACTGTCAATTTTTAGGATATTAAATCTCAGGGCATCAGTGAAGTTTTTTTTTTTTTGATTTCACATGTATCAAAGATGTACATGTAACCGTAGTCTTGTTTGGAGTAATATTTTTTAAATTTATCTCCTATTGGCCAATTTTCTCTTATTCTTTTATCCTTATCCTTAAGCAGACAACAGAATCTGTACGGCGTGACTGCCGTAATCGAGGGCACGAAAAGGGGAATGTGCAGCAATAATAGCTTTATCCAAAGCTGTTTGAGGTCCCACAGCTCAGTCTCCGTCTTGTTGTGTGTGAAATGGCAGATGTTACATCATTCCTGCGGTTCAAACACCTGGGTTAACTTCTGAGCATGAAACCGATTCAGCGTGCTCACAGAGATCAGACTCTCGGCTCCTCAGGGCCTCTGAAACCCTCCCAGACATTCCCCTTCTTTTATTTATTTTTTATTTTTTTGCTGTTTGCTGAGCTTGATCCAATCTCTGCCGACCAACGTCTGGTCTGTGGTTATCGGATCTGCCATATAGATTACTGTTTGCATCAGCAGGTACCCTCACCTGGTTCTGCCTCTTGTTCATTTTCCGCAGCTTACACCCTGATAAACTGCTCTGTGTTTTGACAGCCAGCCCAAGCTCTGGAGTGTTTATTTGAGATTTATTTTGCTGACTCTGACAGGTTTCAAGCTAGCCGGTTGTGTTTTTATTCCGTCTTCTTGTTTTGGGCTCCATCCTGTTCTCTGGTTCTTTGGCAAAAGAAAAAAAAAAAACAGAAAAAGAAAATACAAGCTGTATTTACTGAGCGAAGGGTAGCTGGGTCACAGCAGAAAAGGAGCAAATGATGTTCCACATGGTGTTTAAAAGGGAAGTAGAGGGAGAAAGACCTGGACAGGCAGGGGTTTGTTTGCACACAGGAAGTGACTTGTAATTGTTTATTTTTATGCCAACAAAGGATGATTAATATTCCAAGAATGATTTTAATTTGTAAAAACATGATTTGTTATTAAGGAATGTGAACCTTTTTAATGGAAGACAATACTCTCTCGTGGAGCTCAAAAACCATTTTTTTCAGTAGATCAATTATTCTTCATTACAACGGGTCTCAAGTTTACTAAATGCTCCTAGGTGCCAGATTTTTATGTCTTAAGAAAAATACAACTGTGCTTAGTCATTTTATTTTCCTCCTTCAATTTGGCAAATGCAATTTTTTCCACAAGTATTTGCCGATGTGTCTGAGCATCCCAGTCTTAATCCATAGTGTTCAATTGCATGGCTTTTGCTCCCTGCTGTAGCGGTTCAATCTTTAGGAAGACCTTCCGGAAAGCGTAGCAGTGCTTTTATAGGAATTTACCATTTTTCTAGAAGTACATTTGTGAGGTCAGACCCTGATGTTGCACAGGAAGACCTGACTAACAGCTCCTGCTCTAATCGGGACTTTTTTTGTGTTTTGGTGCACAGTCATGTTGGAAAGAACCCCACGCCTTCCAGCTTGGGGAAGGGGCCAGTTATTATATTATTATTTTATTAGCTCTTAACGCCTGCCATCTGGAGTGTATTTTAATTTATTTCAGTTCAAATTAATTACAGTTGTATTCATTTTACGTCACTTGGGCTTAACTCAATTTAGTTTTGATCAGTTCTGTTTCACTTAACTTTATTCAGTTCAAATCTGTCCAGTTAAAAAATATGTTATTAATTCTGAAAGTGAAATAGATGTTGTAGGAGCTGCCATTTTCTAAGTTTCTATATGTTTAAGACTCATTATATATATTATATGTTTCTGACTGGGAAGGGAGGATCTCCTTTACGGGTTTGTTACAACAGCAGATCTGAGGAACTCTGACTGAAGACTGTTGTTGGAGGACTTTGTTGTGCAGAAGATGTTCAGGGTTGTCTGTCAAACTTTTCCTTCTAATGAACCATTTTTATCCAACACAGAGTGAGTTCTAGCTTTAAGTCTCTGGCCCTGACCTTGACCCCAATAGATGACTGTCGATGACGTTGCACTTTTCTCATCAGAACGAAATAAGATAATGAGCATCTTGCTTCAAAAGCTTCCTTGAGAAATACTCTCTGCTACGTCCTTTCATGTAAACAGACTTTTATGAAGTGTGACAAAAATTATCTCTGATTTTTTTTCTGTCTTGACATATAGCGGGATTTAGTGAACTTCGATTGTTTGCGTTACATCGGGATTGGTTGGGTCCAATGAAACACTGGACTCCCCCATGTGGTGTTGTGTTGCATGTACAGTCTCTGGTTGTAGAGAGGTTTTTGTCTGGTATTCAGTCTTGGGGACTGACCACTGAGGGTTTGAAGCAGTGACAGTGTGGCAGCATGGCTGGTGTTGCCTCTGTACCAACCAGGGAGGAACAGGATATTTTGACCCTCTCCTTTGATGGGATGGCTACCCTGTGTCCCCAGTTCCTCCCCAGTTGCTTTGGGTTGTTTTCAGGTGACACTCGCCATTAAGGTGAATGTCGCCTTAATGGCACCATTGGTGTTGTTTCTTAGGCCAGATGTGGCGCCCTAGATTACAGTTGCTACTTGCTAGTTGCAATAGACACCTTCAGTTCTTTGAGTCTTGTTTTATTTCCATTTTTTATTTATCCTCTTTTCTTCCTGTCTTTGGTGCTGTTGAATGTGTTTTTCGTATCTGCCAAGTTTATCTCTGTTGTGGCCTGTCCACTTTGTTGCTTGAATCGGATTTGTTGTGCCATTAAGTCAGTAAAGCCAATCGTGCAGTGAAAGGGGTATCTTACACTCCTGCAGCAGAGCAGTTCTGATCTGACACGGCCATGTAATCAGATCCACCATATTCTTTTCATGAGCTAGCTGAAAGGACACACACAAGAAATTATTACATAAATGAATAAAAAAAATCCAATACACATACAAGATATTCAGAGATATAAAAGCAGTGCAATATTCCAGATAACATAGCGCTGACATTTGGCTCCAGATCAAGATATTTTGTTCATGGACATCAGATATTGAATCTTTTATGTCAGCGTGACTTTATTTCTGATAAGCCGACTGCATTAAGCTTTGTGCCACATCAGTGACCTACATACTGTTATTCTAACCATTAATCACATTTCTAAGTTTCATCATTCTGCCCCTTATGTCATACTTCACCATTATAAGTGCAAACAAGAAAAGCTACAGTAGGTTAGCTGTGGCTAATTTGTTTACAATCCAACCATCAAATTGGATTCCTGAAAGTTGACTCCTGGGGTATAAAAAAAAAGTTGCCAACTTTAGCAGCAGAATTACTAACACCTGTGGTATTTCTCAGCTAAACACAATGAGTCATGATGTAATTCTTACACGCTATCGACTAAAGCCAGTGCTGCCATCCTTCTGTCCTCATTTCAAAACATGGCCTGTTGTTGTGATGAGCTTCTCTTCTTTTACGATTTTTCTGAGTAATAACTTAGGTAGCTCTAGCCAGCGTGTCATTATGTCCAGTAACATAGGCCTGGTGTACACAACTTTGAGTGTTAGATCAGAGATCTAAAGCTTGACCTCTTCTTCTGAAGCTTTGTGTGTAAACAGGGCTAAAGTCGAACGCTAGCGCAGAGGGAATAAGGACTTCATTGTATTGGTATCCCGACCTCTGTGAGAGGACGTCACCCACACTCGGGGCCATTCGCCTTCATGCCGGCTGTGGAAGTCTGAGAAGGCATATGTGCATGTTTTCTTCTAGTGCAGCTGCAAGATGGTCACTGACCAAACACTGCTGTCCATGTCAGAAGGCTCAGAGTTGACCGCCAGTGTCAAGAGTGAAGCTGCAGATAAAGGGCTGGAGAGGCTTTTCAGGAGCAGATCTAGACTGCATTCATCAGGTGGTGCAGCAGCATGAGGTCATGTCTGTACTGAGGCCTCATGTAGGGACATCTCCTGATTTTAGCTTCTTGCTAAGTCAATAGCTTGTTAGTTCTCAATAAATCTACTTTATCTACTACGTTATATGCTCATCATCATTTACTAAAAGCAGACTGCTCAGTTGGCAAGTTGTTCAATGACTGTTTCACCTCTGATCATTCAATCTGATTTGGTCCAGCTGGATTTTCAGGGGGTCAGATATAGATGCAGTGTCTTTCACATTTGTCACATTGCAAAATATAAAAATCATTATATTTTTGGGGCATTTTATGCAACTAAAGAAAATAGTGAATAATTGTAAAGTGGAGGAGGAATGATATGTACAATTTTTTTTTACAGTAGAAAGCCTGAAAAGTGTGAATTATGTACTTGCATTCATTCCTCTTCATACCCCAAAATGCAGTGGGACCAAAACTGACTAAGAGTTTCAGATTTTACCTAATCTGACCTTGTGTTTATAAGGATCTTCAAAATTTGATGGAAAATTGCATAAAATTTTAGAAGAGCTATGGATTCAACACGTCGAATGACACACAACTTTTTATGAACTGTGTGATGAAAAGCACAGTTCATGAGCCAGCTGCACCTTGTCTGAATAAAAACCCCCAAAAACAAACCACCATCCTCCTACTATTTTTCACTGTCTTCTTCGTCATTTTTGCAAGTGGTAACATCTGTTGATCATGTGACTCATGTGATGCACAATAAGTGTTTCCACTGCGGCTTTGCAAAATATGTCCACTTAAATACGGCTGAAAACATCACATCCTAGTTCTCAAACACATTATCGAAAAACTTGAGTTTTCTTCAAAATTACCATGTTTCCTTTAAGCAGATTTATTTTTGTCAATTCAATTTGCTCAATTTTATGGTTAATGGAAATGCATCTAAATCAAGTAAATTCAGTAGATGGGTGCATGGGACCTCCCTGCCAATTGTCCCAGAAAGAAAATCAAACAAGTGACACCAAACAGGCAGTCTCTTTGGACATTGAAAACAAAAGGCGATTCAAAGTCCCCCGGTCCTTAGAGCACTTAACACAGAAACATCCTTATATATTTCTTTTAGTTTAGACTATTAACTATACACCACCTTAAATTGGATTGAATTAATAGAACTATGTTACTTAATGTATTTTTGCATTAAGAACTATGTATGTTACTTAATGTATTTTTGCCAAACACTACCAGAAGTTCCCACCCCTAATTCCAATGAATTACAGTCCTTCATTTGTAACTATCAGATGAAGGACTACCAGCATTGCTCCAGGACCTGGTTGGTTGTTAGAAAAGTGTGTGGTTTCTCTGGAACTTGTTAAGGGACATAAGAGGGGGTTGTATACATGATATTGACCTTGCAATTTAAAAAAAAATAAAATCCACTAAATTTAAACTTATGAACCAAAATCTTGTGTTCCATAAACTTTCCACTATGGAAAAAGCTCAGTTCAATAAAATCTTTAAAAGCCCTGAACTGATCAACTTAATCCTTGTATGTACACTTCCAGTTAACACTTTAGCTTTACTTCAATCTCCAGGTTCAACTAGGCCTCGGAGATGTGTGAATGTCACTGACTAAATTTCATTTCATGTAGGAGTTTCAAGAACTGCCTAGCAGTTTCACTGAACTGTTAAAAACTAGCACCACTTCTATTGCCAGCTCTTTAGCTGATCAAAAATAGAGAAAACAGAACAGATGGATGATGGGAGAGTGTTATGGGGTGATTTATGCAGAGGAGACTCAAATTTGTGTTTGCAGAGTTGGACAGAAGAGAGCAGGCCTGTTTCCTTTGGGCCTGTTTACAAGGAATTTTCAGCTCACAGACAACAGACCATGCAATCTTCTGCAGATTTACAGAGCTTTGCAGACTCCCCCTGAGCCTGCACGTACCTTGTAAACATGCCCGCCTCATCAGCTGATGAGCGAAGGGAGGGAAAAATAACAAAAACAAAATAAACCTTGCTGCATTCCAAACAGTGTGAGACGAGGCCTTAAAACCCACACGTTAAGAGTCACAGCGGACGAATGGATGGGAATGTCGTTTCCAGTCACAGCATTTGCTTTGAAATCTAAACTCTCTCTCCGCTGCTTCTAGTATTATGCCACAACTGTTTTTTTCCATGTTTTTTTAGAAATATAGTTTTACCTTAAATCCTTAGTTGGTTGAGAAATGCATTTAAAAGTATGCTAACACTAACAGTTAAATTTTATTTATTTTTTTTTGAATGAATTTGAGTGGAGTCTGTTCAGCTCTAATGTATGGTAGGTGTCCTCGGTGGTTGTTTTGTTGTCTGACCTAATCTTTGTGATTTACACAAGAATGTAGGTCACACGTGCAGAGTGCATCCAAATGACGGAGTTACTTTGGACAGTATGGACATTCTGTCCTCTCAGCTGGTGTGTCTGCTGCACAAAGAAACAACAGGAACACTCTCAAACTATGTCTACATTTACCTTTGGGGGATTCATGTTTTAAAGCCAAAATAGTGTTAAGCAAATTCCATCAGCATATTCTAACTTTCTCTGTCAGCTTTTGCTTGTTCTGCATGAAGATTGTTTCACCTTCTCAGTCTAGTCTCTTCTGTTTCAGTATACGTTCAAAGTGCGCTCAATGGGCTCACTCTCGCTTGCCTGGGTGGGAGACGGATCAGGGGTGAGTTTGTTCACATATCTATACACTGGTTTGCAATGTATTCAGGTGCATTTAACTTTCCAACCAAACGTGACGTGCATTTCTTGTTTAGCTCTTTTTGTTTCTAAATAAAATCCAGTGCAACCAGAAGTCCCATAATTAGAAAATGTACAGTATGTGTTTGTGTTTGAATTTAATCTCAGCATAATTGCTGAATTTAAAAGATGTTCTGTGTTATAGTGGTATCTGTGGTATAGTAAAGTGGTATAAATAAAAGCCATTTTATGTGTTAGAAAGGTCTAGTCAAATTTGAGACATAAATCCAATTAGGGATTTATAAAAAGATATGAAGATTATTATTTTCCATCCAGTCTGTTTGAACTTGAACTATATTGCAAAGATAGAAAATTAATTTTAACACAAATGCATTCCACACTTTTCAAATTTTTATTAGAAGAAACTGTTCAGACCATGCATTATTTTAATTCGTCTCGATTCTCTCCTACTTCGGGTCTGTGTCTTGAATTCCTAATAAAATATTTTGAGAATTACACACTATATTTAGGTGTATCTATTTATATAAAGTGTACGTATATGAGAGCTGTTGTGCAACACTTTTCTTCACAGGTGCTCCTGGTCCTGACGACGTTTCAGGTACCGTTGTTCTTAATGCGATTTGGCCAGTCTAATCTCTACAGGAGGTGAGGAATGGCTCCTTTAACAAAGACGGATTAGTTGGTGTTTTAAGGTTGCTATGTTCTGTGCGACTAAACCAGGGCTTCTCTGTGTGTGTGTCAGTGAAAACTACGGGAAGACGTTCAAAGACGTGACTAATGTGATCAACCACACTTTCATCCAGACAGAGTTTGGCATCGCCGTCAGTCCGGATCATTCAGGAAAGGTGAGCCCTTCGTTAAGAGCCAAGCTAATAGATGATGCATCTTGTATTTGTGTCTTTTTTATGATATATATATATATTTTAAAATCATTAAATCATTTTTGTTTGGATTCAGGTGATCCTCACTGGTGATGTGTCTGAGTTCGGTGGGTTTCGACTTTTTCGCTCGCGGGACTTTGGTCTGACCTTTGAACCGACGGACCTGCCGTTTGTGCCCCTCATTCAGATGCTGTACAACCCCGGGGACAGCAACACACTTCTGACACTCAGTATCACGGTAGCAGCGCTCTGTTTGCCAAGAATGTTGAGTTTTAGTGGAGCTAAACTGGACCTCCCCGACTCTGTCACTTATTCTTTCTTCAGGAGCCAGTCATTTTACTCCTGATCAACATTATTTATGACTCAAATTTTTACTTCCTTTCCAGCTGGATCTGTGGCTGTCTGATAACTTTGGCTCCACCTGGAGGAAAATACACAACAGTGTGTGTTTGGTCAGATGGTGAGAGTTTCTCTCAGAATATCTACTAGTATCAGCTGCTGAAGTTTCACTTACATTAAGAACATTTTAAATTGTAAATTACATAAAACATGTTACTGAAATAAGCCTAACAGTTGAAAGGGATAGCTAGCCTCCTAAAAGGAGGCTAGCTATCTATTTTCTAATGAAAAAAGATAGCTAGAAAGGGAGACAGATGAGCAACAGATAAAAAAATAAATTCTTATCTGTCATCATGTTGTCTTGTCTTGCTCAACATGGCCTGCTGTTTTAACAGCTCTAATCTTATCTAAATGACTAAACCATGACATAAGAAGTGTTTTGGAAACTACTAAAAGTGTTACAAGGTTGGACTAGTAAAGGAGCAGGCAATTTTCTGAGCCTTTTTTTTGACTCAATCAGTTTCAGACAGATAAAAATATAACATTTGATATTCAGATTTATTCTCGCTAACAAAAACCAAAACAATCAAATGCAATAGTAAACAATAAATGATTACAAAATGTCATTTGATATTATTAGAAAAAGCCCAACCAAGTGTAAAAATCTGAATTACGAGCAAAAAATAAAAAGTAATTTAGGGAGGGAAAAAAGTTTTCCAAATACTGATGTTAAACACTTTTACCTATATAACTGAAGCATATTAAAATGTAACTTAATTTAATATCCAGAAAAATAAAAGACAATGTTTTATGACACCATTTGATCTTGCAGATATTTATTGTATGTTTAATTCTCAGAAATGTAGAGTAAAAAAAAAATAAAAAAATCACAAAATTTACTGTTCTGTTGAGGAAAACAAGGTATGGCGTTTTACTGCTTCAAAAAAAATACACATTTAAATCATCTTTTGCCTCTTGAGTTTATTGCTAAGTACTGGTGAAGCAATACATTTAGAGTATCACCACAGTTCCTGAACGAAATAAAGTGATGACCAAGATATTTTTGTCATGTTTGCGCACTGTAGACTGCTTGTTTGTGCCCATGCAGTCTGCATGCCCGTCGTTGCTTTTTCTACAGGATGAATGAGCGTCATTTTTTATTCATTGTTTTTCCAGCTGTTCTCTTCTGCCTCACTGTTCAGATGGCTTTCCTGACTCTGCTTTTCTCTGATTAGCTGGCCCACGGTTGCTTATCTGCACAGCCACCACAGTCATTTTGGGCCCGAGCCTTACACTGACCACAAAGAGCAGAAGCTGATGTGGTTCTCAGGCTGAATCATGACTCAGGAATGTGTCTCCTATTCAGCCTGCTATCCTTGATCCAGCTGCAGTGTAAAAACTGTCATCTTTGTCTGGCAGCACAGCTTGGAGTGCTGCGTGGGAGGATGAAACGAGTGCATTAATTAAACCGTCACATTTCTTTTTTACCTTTAAACTAGGAAAGTAAATTTTTTAAAATTATATTTAGGCTTTCTTCTGTTTCCCCTTTTCTTGTTTCAGGGGTCCAAGAAACAGCATCTACATAACAACCAACACCAATGGATCATGCAGTAAGACAGGATGATACAGTGTTGTACATTAACATGTAATTCAGTCCAAATTTTTTAAAATAATTCATTTTCCTTTTAGATGACAAAGGGATGCTAGATTTAAAGAAAACAATGGACTATGGCAAAACGTTTCACACAATTGCATCCAGAGTTTACTCCTTTGTCCTTGGAGGAAAATTTGTCTTTTCGTCCATCATGACCGGGATGGTATGTGTGTCTTTTATTTATTTTTTTGGCTCATCATTGTTTTTCTTCATGAAAACTAAGCAAAGGTTTGTAAAGTATCCAGTCAATTGAGAACTTTCCAAGCTGCTTTGCTCCTTCTTAGACATTGCATTGGATAAAATTTACTAGTACACCTTAAATCAGGCATGTCACATGTGTTTTTGTGCGTTAGGGTACAGAGCGTGTGATCCATGTCTCTGTAGACGGCGGGGATCACTGGAACATTGCTCAGCTTCCTGCTGTCGACCATCAGCAGTTTTACTCCATCCTCGCAGCCAATCAGGACATGATCTTCATGCACGTGGATGACCCCGGAGGTCAGTGGTAGTGAGCCATCTTTAGTGCTGATTGCATCTAAAGATGTTGACTGTGTCTCTGATTTTTGATCATTCAGATAGCGCATAAGCCTCACCCACAGGCAAAGAAAGATTCCTGAAAATCAGAACAGCTTTCTGTAAGGATCCACTAGTGGGTCACAGTTTAGAGCACAGACTTTAATACTGAGTGTGTTTTATGTCCTGTCTGGGGCAGACTCAGGTGTTGGAACCATCTACGTGTCGGATGACAGAGGAACTGTCTTCTCCAAGTCACTGGAGCGCCATCTCTACACAACCACAGGAAGCGACACAGACTTCACCGCCATTTCTTCCCTGCGGGGCGTCTACTTGACCAGCATACTCACAGAAGGTGGGTCAACATGGACCTAATGTTATTGTCACTCAGGAAAAAGGACAAACTCATCTTAAACTATGGCTGTGTTCACACAGCAGGCAAATGCAACCCACATCCGACTTTATCACAGAAATGTAATTTCTAGGCCACATTATATTTAAAACAATTTAATGGGATATATCATATGTTTTTTTATTTTCTCGGCTGAGTATCTGCTGTCTGATATAGCTGATCTGGCACTTTTGTGTTCTGGCAGACGGTAACATAGAGACAGTGATCACGTATGACCAAGGAGCCAAGTGGCAGCCACTGCGCAGACCCCAGAACACCGACTGCGATGCTGAGACCTCCACCAACAGACCAAGCAGAGTGAGACGAGCTCCTGTTGCTTTGTGGATGAAGTGTTGCAAAGTTCCATGTTTTCAGTGCTGCTCGTCTTGATGTTACAGTGCAAGCTTCACATATATGCCTCGTACAGCACAGCCATGAAGATGAACGTTCCCGTGCTGCCGCTCTCGCAGTCCAACGCCGTGGGTCTCATCCTGGCTCACGGTAGGACAGGGAAACACACAAACATCCTTCTATCTGCTCTGTACTGTCTGCTGAATTAATCTTCACGTCGCTTCCTGTTCCCTCTCTTCAGGCAATGTTGGAGACTCGGAGTCTGTTCTTGCTCCTGACGTGTACGTGTCTGATGACGGGGGCTACTCATGGCTGCAGGCTCTGAAGGGTCCCCATCATTATGCGATCCTGGACTCTGGAGGACTGCTGGTTGCTGTGGAGCACACCAACTCACCTATCAACCAGATAAAGTGAGATTATATCTCTAGGTTTAGCATACTTTATTTTATTTAGGTTTGGGGTTTTCATAGCCCAGGTGTTATGAACAAGCTTTACTCTGATACCCTCAAGTAATTAGGACTTGGTTGGTTTGTAATTTTAAAGCAACTTTTAAAGCAGAAGAGTGTCACTGCTTTGATTAAGTATTTAACGCTTCTCTCTTGAGTATTAATTTTTTTGATTGATTTAAGTATTTGATTGATATATAAAGGTTTCTATTTCCTTTTAGAACATGTATTGTATCTCAAAAGGACATCCATGGTTAGTAAAATGAGGAAAAATCCAGTTGGTTTGACCAACAATTTTTAACTTTTGCCACATAGATTCTCAATTGCTTTTACATCTGGACAGTGACTGGACCATTCCAAGTCATGCATATGCTTAAACCTGAACTATTCTGCAGCTCTGAGTGTTTATTTAGGGTCATTGTCCAGCTGGGAGTTGAACTGCCACCCTAGTCTCACATCTTTTGCAGGAATGCTGTATCCCCCCACTATCATCAATTACTGAGCTGAAAAAAGCAGCCTCAAAGCATGACACTCCTGTTATGCTACCATTTGTTGCACTGAACTTTATTTTCGACCTTTCGAGTAAAGAGGGCTGAATATAAATGAACGCCACACTTTTCGGAATTACATTTACAAGGAAATTTGACAAATTGCCTTTGTCTTCCTCTCTCATATAACATTTTGATAAAAAACACAGGGACGTTTTTGGTTGTAATTAAAAAAAAATTAAAATTCAGAGAAAATAAAGTATGGATGCCTTACCAGGTGCCATCACTTCTCCCTGCTCCCCTTCAGGTTCTCCACAGATGAAGGCCAATGCTGGCATACGTATAACTTCACCAGCGACCCGCTGCACTTCAGCGGCATGGACAGCGAGCCTGGCTCTCGCTCCATGAACGTCAGCCTGTGGGGCTACAGGAACGACTACACCAAGTGGGTGGTGATCACCATAGACTTTAGGAAGGTCCTCTCCAGGGACTGTGAGTACAGTTGAAGGAACACACCTGTGATGTTGGATTATAATGCATGAGGGCAAGTGTGCTTCAGCTCAGAGGCGTCTGTCGCCGTGCAGGCAATGAAGGGGACTATGAAGAGTGGCTGGCTCACTCTGCAGACCCCAGTGGCTCGAATGACGGCTGCGTGATGGGCTTCAGAGAGACCTTCCTACGCCTGAGGAAAGATTCAGTGTGCTGGAATGGAAGAGACTTCGCCATTACCAAGAAGCACTTGCCTTGTCCGTGCTCAGCGGCAGATTACCATTGGTTTGTCCTTCTCTCCTGTTACCTCTTCAGTAAAATTGAAATGTACAAAACTAATTTTAAGTTTCGATATAGAATATTCCTGTAAAAAATAAAATAAAATACAAAAATGTGTTTGCTTATTTTAGGAAAATTGTATCACGTGACAGATTTTATCAATACAATAAGAATGACAATGATTATATGTTGCACTTTTTAAAGTCCTGAGCTAAAGAAGTACAGGACCGTACAGTACATAATTGAAATCCTTGGTAAAAAGTGTAAAGATCTGTTTAAATATACTGCTCAAAAAAATAAAGGGAACACTTTAAGTGTTAAACACCTGTTTAAGTGTTCCCTTTATTTTTTTGAGCAGTGTATATTAATCTATCACAGTGTTTTTTTTTTATCCAACTTTTAATTTACGTAGATTTTATCAAAGGGAGAGAAAACATTTTTTATGATCAAACTATGCCTCCGATACTGGTACTCCTAAAACAAATGAAGCATTTCGTTTATTTCTATGTAACTTATATCAAAGGCCATCAGAGTCTTTTAATCAGAGAAGCGTTTGAGTAACAATTCATGGCTTCCTGTTTCTTTGAGTGTAAATAAAATGTGACACTTTACAAAATGAGGAAAACCACATGTACTGTCACAAACAACGATGTACAAAATAAACATGTTTTATAGTAGCAGCAAAATGTCCAGATGAAAATAGAATAACAATAATCCAAACCATTTCTCATGTTTATTTCAGTAGCAGAAAAGTTCAGCATTGCAAAATAATTAAGAAATTTGTCTGTGCCAAAATGACCCCTCTATAAAAATATTTATAGATTATTCTTTACTTTTTTTTAAAGTTGATCAGAGTTGCTTTGCAACTTTCAGATAAACTTGCTGTTTCTGTGGTGGGTGAATATGAAGTGACACAGAGTCCTATTTCTCATAGATAATATGTAGAATACAAACTGAGGAGAACGTGTTGGTCTATAAAAATATAAAATAAATGTACCTGAAGTAATTTTCATGTATACCTCGGTTTTCTAAGTCAAATAATGCATCTAGAAAATCTTAATTAGTAATCTGTCACTTTGCTTTGCCATAGTTTAAATATTTTGATTTTCATAAGTGAGGGAAGGTTTTAGATTTCAACTTCTGCAGAATACTGTGTATATTCACTGTTTTATTTGTAACTTATTAAATATGGGGCACAAAAACCTTTCACCCGCAGTGACTTCGGTTACTACCGGCCGGAGAACAAGTCGGAGTGTGTGGAGCAGAAGGAGCTGGTGGGCCACGCTCTGGAGTTCTGTTTGAATGGGACGACTGAGCAGCTGCAGACCAGTGGGTGAGTAGGCTGGTCACACTTTGAAATTCATTCAAATCCTGATGTTTCACCTCGGGCATTGTTGCATTATCGAATTATATTTCTTCTCTGAGCCTGTACTCTGCTTGCAGTTTAGATGTCACTTTATTCAGCTATTCAACAGCTTGTTAATGTACACATATATTTTCTAAGCAGACTGGATACAAAAAACAAAAAGTTAAAATGTCTTTACTGGTGACATGATCACGACCGGAAGCTTAGAAAACGTTCTGTTTTGTTTTTATCACCTAATCCATGCATGTGACGTTTGTCTCCAAATTTAAGATACCGGAAGATTCCTGGGAACCAGTGTGAAGGAGGTTTTCAGCCGGAGAGAAAGGAGACCGACTTAAGGAGGTTGTGCATCAGTGACGCCCTTCATTCCAAATCTCTGGTCAGTTTATCTCAGTCTTAGAAAGCAAGCTGACTGCATTGGTTAGATGGACATGCAGCTTCTCTTTTGACTTACCCCCTTAAAAAACAAAAAGGTTTTAAGCAGCTTGAACTGTGACAAACAAGGTTAGATGAGGACCCACGTTTACTTTACAGAGTGAGGAGGGTCAGGGATGTAAAAGAAAAAGCCCGCTGTTTGAGAGCTGCAGAAAAGAGTGGCATCTTGTGGTCTCACAGTTTCCATAACAACAATTTATTTTAGGGTTTATCTTTATTCGAACTAGAACATGGCTGGACAGGGATCCAAGTTTACTTTGCCACCATGCAAAGTTAGGAGGATGGTAAAGAATGTAAAAAAACAAAATTCTGAAAGATCAAGTGTTAGAGGAAAAGTGACATGGTGGAATCACCATATCTCCAAAACCATTAATTTTAAGGTACTTGTACCACGCTTTATCAATACTTTATCCATTCAACCATCCATTCTTCAACATGCTTATCCTTGCAGGGTTGCAAGGGGGGGTGGTGCCTATCTCCAGCGGACAACAAGTCGCCAATTCATCACAGGGCTACAAATCTCCAAAAAAAAAACAACCTGAAATGAATGTATTAAGCTCAAAAACCCTGAGCTGTAGGATAGATACAGTGCCCTTGATGTTTTGCAGAATGTTTTATGTTTACTGTGCAGGTGATTATTGTTACAGCTGAGGAGAAAAAAAAAAGCTACGTCAGATTTTGTTGCTTCTTCTCATCTGTTTGTCTCTATCGCTGAACACAACAGACTGACAGCAGTTCACCTAGCGCTGCTGTCATAGTGATGGTTGTCATGGCGATACTCCTGGTGAGTGTTCTCGCAGGTGCCTGGCTAGTGAAGAAGTACGTCTGTGGTGGACGGTGAGTTGCCGTTTTTTCTGATCTCACCACCCACACCCCCAAACACTGCTCACATTCCTGCTCCTTTCTCCCCCCTCAAACTAATGTTCTGTTTTCTCCAGGTTCCTCGTTCACCGATACTCTGTGATGAGGGAACACGTGGAAGCAAACAAAATCGAGGGAGTAGATGATGTCGACACCAACTACATGGAGACAGAAAAAACACAGTTCAACGATGATTCAGATCAAGTGTGTAATACTTACACATAAACCCATTAGCATGGTTGTATATGACAGCAAAAATCTGAGTTCTTAATTTGTGCTGGAGAATCAGATTAAATGGAGCTGAGTACAAATGCACACCATATTTTATAGACTATATTTTAAAATAAAAATTGAAACCCTTTGCAAAACTAAAGTCTTGGGTTTTTTTTGCTTGTGTCTTTTGATAGGATCTCTTGGAATAAAATTTGTCCACAGTTGAGGCTTTCAAGATGGCTGAGGATCCCTGTTGCTCCAACATTCTCATTTTAACATGTGCTTCTCACTTCTCACTGCCCCTGGTGGATGGATGACCCTGCAGCAACTTGCGCTGATATGTTGCATGATTGTGTCAGATTTGGCTTCTTAAAAAAAGGGGGTAAATAGTCTGGGACAGAGAAAAGCCTTCTGAACAAATGGGCCTGCCAGGATGTTTAAGGGAGCAACCAAGCAACAGAAAACATAACAGAATCATCCTTTTTATGTCCAGAGATGTTGCCTGCTGTCATTTTAGTACTTTGTAAATGTAAAACCTGCCAGATACATTTCTGTGGCATATGGAGTATGTCATCACCAAATTTTTAGAAGACTACTCACTTTTCTAGAGTTTCTTAATAGTTAGATGTATTTTTTTAAATAAGCTATTTCTATTTTATCAGAAGCAACTGTGAGCAATATTTTGTCATCTTATCCTGACTTTTAGCAATGTGTGGCTTGTTACTTTTACGATCTCTGCTAAGAGTAAAAGTCTTTGATTCTTAATTGATCAAAACTGAACAGATTTTGTTGGTCTTCTTGCAGTAAGTGACACTGTTAACATACAAACTCTTCAAGTTGCTCCTGTGACATCTAGGTTCAAAACGGTAAGAATATCCTATAAGTACGGTTTGATTTTGTTTCCATCGACTAAAGAAATTATGTTTAAATTGAAAAAAGTATTTTAATTCAAGTTTGGAAAATGTTTATCAATTTTTTATGAATATGTACTTATCAATAAATTTCTAATAATGACCACTTTTGCAAAAATAGCTGTAGCAGATCAGTTTCTAAAGTAGAATAAACACAGATTTGGCCCGTTAAGTGAAATGTGGGTCGTGTAAAAGTCATGTTATTAACCTGCTGGGACCATGTCTGCAGTATTTGTCATTGTTAAATACATTCAAGGTAAAGGATTGGGAATATATTATTTGTAAATAACAAGCTAGATGCTAACATTCTCTTTCATCCAGCTGTTTTTAAATACCAGGCGCTGGCATATTGGCTGAAAAATATGTGAAAAGTTTCAAAATAAATGTGTTTTGTTGCAATAGAAAAATGTTTATGCAGAAAATGAGTCAAAAATCTAACCTGTTTCATGTATTTTTATTCAATTTTGGAAAAATAACTCAGTGTTAAGAAACTTTTTTTTAGATAAGTCACTTAAAAAAATCTGTTTCACAGGAATCTTTCTGACTCCAGAAAAATTTCTTTCTTTTCCTTAGGCTTAGGGTATAAAAGTGACATGATAAAGAGCATAATTTTTCTTGGTTACTCTTCAAAATATGAAACATGTTAGTGCAGTAAGGCAGTCATTTGTTGATTTTATTTAGTGGTTAAAAATGCCACTGTAGAAAATCACAGGAGTTATTGGCTGCTGTGACATCTTCTATGAATAACCGGAGAATTTTGTAAAATACATTTGTAATGTAATTACTGCTACTGTCCCTTCCAAATAGTTTTCATACATGAACAGCTATCGCCTTACGTGACCGAACAAAACTGCTGAGCTCGAAACAATTGAGGAAATTTGTGTGAAGTGACACTCTGAACTTAAACATGACCATTTCTTCCATGATATTAAATGCGCTAGCCTTTTTCTTCTTCTGTCCTGTTCGCATGGTGAAAAATGAAAGACTTGAATTGTTGCCAAAGCACTTTGATTGTAAGTTTCTCTGATGTTTCAGGTGAAATTGTAAAGAGTAAACCCAACATTAGACTATTTAGCATTTCCTGGATATAAAGTTGAAGCTAACACAAACTTGAACTCATGTTTTTCCTAGTGGCGTCAATGCAGGTACTAAAATTATCAGCATATTTCTGTGGACACTTTAGAATGATAATCATGGTGGAATCCAAATATGTAATATCACTAAGGTTGTACTTTTGCAGTAATAACAGCTCAGTTGTATTAATTTTTCTACTGGCTTATTACATAAGCTTTGTCAGTGTTTGATTTGATTAACTGAATTTTATACTTTTTTTTTTACCTTGACTTGTCACATTTCTGTTGTCTGCTTTGTAAGACCTGGAACATTTGTCAAACACACAGGGTTTTATAGTCAATGCTTGTTTTCTATAGCAGAGGCAATAACAACCCAGTAAATAAGCTATATGGTACTAAGCAGGCATAATAGTGAGGGATTTCTCAAAAACTGTTGGATTTGTGCAAGCAAGTTGAAACGCCTGATTTGTCCCAATTTACGCAAGTGTCTGAGAGTTGAGTAGCTATTTACTGGATTGAATTACTTTTTTGCACTCTCTTCAGATCTGTGAAAGTTTTGAAATGATTGTACAGCTACAGTACATAATGTCCATTTTTCAGACCGAGAGTGTGACCTGTTTCCCTTCTTGATTTATTTACTGCTGGGATGCAGGTTGAACTGGTCAGTGGTACAGATGTTTGGTAACAATTGTTTGCATCTATGGATTAAAAGTAAAACACAATATTTCTCATATGTGTTCTTGTGTGTTTAATTAGGCTTTGGGCAGCTTTTTTTTCAAACAGAGGCCCAAGTGTTTGAAGATAATAAATACACTCCACAGGTGTTTGCTTCTACAACTGAGTTTTTATTTTTTAAAAGTTCTCTGCAAGCCTTATAAAGAAAACTTCAAACATGTGAATGAATGTCTGCTGGTCACATGAGACCATAATTTAGCTGTTTGACACATGCGGAATGCAACATGAAAAACTTAACATTATAAGTCACCCCGAAGAAGCTGGCCAGAGTTTAGGGGGTTTCAATACACTCAATGTCATCTTGTCTCTCATTGTAACTTCATTTTGAATGTCAATACATGATTGCTTGATGTAAATATATGTTAAAATATAGATTTTTAAAAGATTTATAACAATCACAATAGGACATATCTGCATGACATTGCCTGAGCATAATTTCTTTGAAGGAATCTGTTTTTGTTTATTCTGTGCAGTTAACAAAGATTTCTCCTCACATATGATCTTAACGGTGAAGGCGTAGCTTATATCCTTGACTAATAAAAATGTCAGTCTGATTATCAGACACATTCTGCATGTAAATATTAATGAAGACAAGAAGTTGCTCTTTGATCAACCTCTTACGGTCAAATGTTGCACTCCGGCCTCTAGGTGGCGCTGCAGGTAAACATTGGATTTGACCCTCAGTCTCAGTTGCCTAGTGATGACAAACTATCCACAGCTTCTGATTTCCTGTGTTCAAAAAAAAAAAAAATCTCATCGCTGCCTAAGAAGCTATCTCGAAGTTTTCCGAACAGATTTTTCTGTTGTTTATGTGGAGATTTCTGTCTAACTATGGGACGAAGTAGCAGCTGTGCTCTCTGTGGGAGCGTCGTCTAGCGCTGGCGGGGCTTTTGACCGACGATGAATAACTACAATTTCATCAGGGTCGTTGGGAAAGGAAGCTACGGAGAGGTGAACTTGGTGAAGCACAAGACGGACCGAAAACAGGTGAGAAACGAATCTAAAAACGGTTAATGCTAAAATATGTATTTAAAAATGCCATGCTTTTGTAGTGAGTACGTCAAAACATTGTAAAGTTACCTGAAAGTCGGTTTAAACATAAGGGATTTGCTGAGATTTTTTTTTTTTTTTGTATAGCAAAAGATATAGTTTTATAGTAGCATTTTATTCCTTCATCCAAATACTCAATATAACATGGATTTATAAATGAAAATACTTTGTGTATCGCTTGTAGCTATTTGTAACTGTGCTGAAATATGGCACTTGATTAAATAATGCTAATGAGCTGGACATGAGAAAATATTTGTATGATGGTACACGACCTTCCTCAGATTGATTTGATAAATATTTGTCTATGCAGTGGCTTCCAAAAGAACGCAGGTTCTTTGAACCTTTCCATATTTTGTCACTTTACAACCACAAACTTCAGTGGATTTCGTTAGATTAGATTTGATCTGATAGATGAATAAGTTGTGCATAATTGTGAGGTTACATAATGATACATGTACATTCTTTAAAGTGTTGCCCGCATTTGTATTCAGCCCCCTTTGCTCTAATTTTGCTTCCCATTGCACAATTACGCACTACTTTGTGTTGATCCATCATATAAATTCACCAAAAGATGCAATTGAGGTTGTGAAATATCGAAATGTAGATAAAAGTAAAGAGGTATGACTACTTTGGCAAAGAACTGTATGTTGGCACTGTGTGTTTATGCTTTGTGTTTCTTCAGTATGTGATAAAGAAGCTGAATTTAACCACATCATCCAAACGGGAGCGCCGCGCCGCGGAGCAGGAGGCTCAGCTTCTGTCCCAACTGCGACATCCCAACATTGTGACTTACAGGGAGTCGTGGGAAGGAGACGACCGTCAGCTGTATATCGTGATGGGTTTCTGTGAAGGCGGGGACCTCTATCACAGACTCAAACAGCAGAAAGGGGAACTGTTGCCAGAGAGGCAGGTTGTAGAGTGGTTTGTCCAGATAGCCATGGCACTTCAGGTACAATATATTGGCACACTTGGCTGAAAAAGTGGATCGGGCTGAATCACTATTTGGAAATCAGGAAGTCATAGTTGTGATTTATTTGCTTTCCAGTACCTCCATGAGAGGAATATTCTTCACCGGGACCTCAAAACGCAGAATATCTTCCTGACTAAAACCAACATCATCAAAGTTGGAGACCTGGGTATTGCACGTGTTTTGGAGAACCAGAATGACATGGCCAGCACTCTCATTGGGACCCCGTACTATATGAGTCCAGAGCTCTTTTCTAATAAACCCTACAACCACAAGGTATTATGGTTTCCTGCTCCCAGTAATTAAAGGAGCTTGGTTGCACTAACAATTGATTAAATAAATTCAGTTGCTTCTTCTTCAGATTAAAATTTCATTTAGTTAATCTATAAAAGTTAAGAAACTGGAGGTCAGAATGAATGTATTGACTGCTTTTTATTTCATTGCTGAACGCAGCTTTTCTTTATTTTTCTTATTCTTTCAGTGCTTCTTTCTTATTTTCTTTCTTATTTACAGCATTGTTTTCGGTCAAGCATCAAATTTATTCCTGTCTTGGCAAAATTCGCAAATTCTCATGCTCTGCCTGTGATGCTGTCTCCAGTCAGATGTATGGGCCCTGGGCTGCTGTGTGTATGAGATGTCCACGTTGAAGCACGCCTTCAATGCCAAAGACATGAACTCACTGGTTTATCGCATTGTAGAGGGAAAGGTTGGTTTTATTTTTTTTATCCTTTCGATAAGTTGCAAGTTAGCAATATGTCATTTTATGATATTAATCTTAATTAGGGCAGATAGTTTTTTTGTTCTTTTAGGACCTCTCTGCAGATAAATCTGCTGGATTGAGTTTTGTCATTTTAGATTTGTTGGGGGAGGTTATTTTATTGTGAAATCATTTAAACTTCATCCACAGATTATTGCTTTTAAAAATTATTTATTTATTTTTTACAATTTTGCTCTTTAGTTGCCGCCAATGCCGAGCCAGTACCACCCCCATCTCGGAGAGTTGATCAAGATCATGCTTTGTAAGAAACCCGAAGACAGACCTGATGTCAAGCATATCCTCCGGCAGCCCTACATAAAGCGTCAAATCGCCATGTTCCTTGAGGCCACCAAAGAGTAAGCGTTATTCACATCAGACATTTTTCGTGGTTGACTTTCAGGCAATATCTAAAGTATAGGAAGCTGGAAAAATGGACAGGAATAGAGATGAGCATGAGTGGAGCAGTTTGGAGAAATAGAGGGGCAAGCCTGAGATGTTGTGCACAGAGAAGAATGGGTGGATGTATTGGACACATGAGCTGCCAAGAAGGGGAAATAGAAAATGTTGATATGCGAAAAGTAATCTGTACACAAAATGTGATTGATTGATTGAGTTTGATGAGTATTTTCTCTAAATGTGTGTTTCGCTTTTCTTTTTTCCAGAAAAACGGCCAAGTCAAGAAAAAAAGCTGCGGCCGGACCAGGAGACTGCAGTCCCAGCGGTGGGTCATCTGGTGCATCATGTCACCCAAAACCTCAGAAGCTTCCTCCAAGTCCAAATGCCGACACTGTTGCCCAGACGAAGCAGGTGCGTTGATTGTTTACGCTAAGGCTCTTCTGAGTTGTTGAAATCTCTTTGTAACATTTTGTGTTATTTAATGATTGTTTTTCTCCCATTTACACCTTTATCAATTGTGTCTTTTAAAGGTCCACTGATTTCACTGGTTAGTCCACGGTGGACCTTAATCAATCAAAATCTATTTGCTTGATTAAATAAAGAAAATTATTTTTAAAATTTCACATCTCGAGTTTTTCTCAGACATACTGTATGTAGTGATTTGATTTTATGACATCGTTTTTTTATTTGAAACCTTTCCATTAAATTTATTTTTGCTCTTTACAAAACTATTGGATTGTGTTGCCTTGCCAACCTTCCATCATCATTAAACCATAAGAAAGCACAACTACCTAAATTGTTTTTGTACTTGCTTGGACTATCTTTGAAAATCGAGTCTGTGGAAAAAATCTTGAAGCAAAATCTGACAAGATACCGTTTGCTAACTTTGAAGCCTCTCTGTTTAAAAAGAAAATTTGAAGTGTTAAAAAAAAGAACATGTCACCATCTTTATTTTATGCAATCTTTTCTCCTTAATCCTAGAGAGAAGACAAATCGCGGGAGCATAAAATCCAGAACGGCGTTGCAGATTTCCCTCCAGCCCTTCCGTCACAAGCTATGTCCCCATTAGCTGATATTCTCAAAGCCGGTATCTCTCCCTTGGCAACCGTCAGCAGCATTAATATTGATATCCCATTGCAGCCGAGTGACGGTGTGATGAAAAACCAGGTTCAAAGGCCCCCGTCTGCTGAGTCACGGAGGGAGCCTGGGACTCGCATCGTATGCACAGACAGAAAAGCGAGGCGGAAACCAGATCCCTCACCTCCTCCTTCTCCTGTGAATCCCGCTCTCAGAGCTGAGTCAGGTGTTTGTGCCAGGGGAGGAGACGAGAGGACGGCTTCCAATGGGCTGTTAGATATCCAGCTGAACCCAGGTCGTACACGTCCCGTCTCTGTGGAGAAACAGGACTCACATGTGGACATCAAGGATGACACCGGCGAGTTACTTCGAGAGGCTGAACTGAACTCAAATGCAGAAAACGTGAAAGTGGACGTACGTCCAGACAGCAACAATGACACTGTGACTTTGATCAAGGGGACTCCAATGCATCTTCACATGCCAAATGTTGATGTAAGTTTTTAAAGAAGGTAGAATCAATGTTTTTTTTTAAATGTCTCCTTTTCATAGGACTCCTTATGTCTTTTCAGGACAGCCTTGAAACGACGGAAAAGCTGTTGGAGCCTCCAGCAGTGGTAAGCGATGAACCACTGCTGAATGTTTCCCCAAAACAAATCTGGATAGACTTTAAAAAAAAGCTAATACCAATATTGCAAAACCTTTCTTAGTAGTATTGGAAGATTTGTGTTGTGTCTGTTTAGGAGCCTGTTGAAGAAGAATCGTCTTCTCTCTCGATTAAACAAGACCCAGCTACCGTTTGCCAAAATCCCCAGGTCCTCCCTGAGCCTTCAGGATCAGAGCAACACAGGGGGATGCTTTTTGATTCGACTAAAGGGGGCCATAAACAGGTAAACATAACTACTATTACTAACTAGTGTTTAAAATTTATATAATTTATATATAATGGAACTTTTAATATGGCTTTGCAATAATATAGAAGTAATGTTCAGTTTTAATCCATTGATGGGTGATATTTTTTTCTTAACTGAATATCTGTGTTTTTTGAAAAGTGACTCTGAAACTGCAGCAAACAAACATTAAGGCCAGTATGACTATAATTTACATTAATGTTGGATTTTCTTTTGTTTCTTGTTATTTCAAGTTGGCAGCTTCAAGACCTCTACCTCGTCCTCCCATCGAGGCAGCGGCCGTGGAGAGGAAAAGGAGGATTAAGAAGAACATGGAGAGCAAGAGAGTGGATGTGACTGCAGCCTCCACATCTGTTGGTTCATCTAAGGATGGGTTGTTGCCTTTACCACAAGTGAGAGCAACACTTTAACTCCCGACGGCTTTATTTAAAGTTAAATCTTTGCTCTTTGTTATATTCATCATCACCTTTTTAAAACAAGTTCGGGATCTATTTTCAAGCACTTTATCCAAAAATGACTTGCTTTTGTTTTTGAAAATATCTTTTTATTATTATTTCATTGCTTGATCTTATGCAATCCAACAACATTTCTGGAGCATTTAGAGGGGAAATAGACTATATTTCATCTCCTTGCTCACCTGCAGTTTTACGCTAAACCCACCAAAAACTGTTTATGACTGAAAAGCTCCATCCTTCTCTCAGGGAAATGGAAAGTCATTAGAAGTTCTTAAAAAGTGGGTTTAAAATCTAAAACATAAAGTTGTAGCAATAAAAGAACTACAATAAAACATTTATCTGGTGAATAAAGTATGATATATTTTTCAGTTAATTTAATCCACGTCCAATTTGGTTATACCACTTTTAATTAGATATGTGCTTTCTGACTTTGGGGTTTCTGTGTTTATTATTCAGTTTCTAATCATGCTTCATTATATATTTTAAATAAACTCATTCATCTATCAGCCTAATTGAGAGCAATTTTATTTTTTAGGAGCGTCCTCTGACTGCCAGAGAGAGAAGACGCCTGAGGCAATCCCAAGATGGCGCAGGTCAACCAGGTAATGCCTCCAAACCGTTAATAATTGGTGTTAAAAAAAAAGACAGAGAACATTCAAATAGGTCTTTGTTGTTGTTGTGAAGAGAAATAGACAAAAAATAAAAAACACATCTAAAGCCAAACTACAAATAGTTATGATCCTGAACAATTTCACCTAAATGTTAATGTATTATTCCTGTTGCTTAGGTCTGAATGCTGTGCGAAGGGCGTCGTACGATGTTGCCTCCACCAAAGTGGAGCGACACAATGCCCCCGTCACTCGATCTGCTTCATACTCCATCATAGACTCCAGCATTAAGGTGCAGATATCTTTTTCTTAAACTCAATTTCAGAATTGATGAAGTTTAGAAAAAGCAACATTTAGTAACTTATCAAAATCTCTCATTCACAAGAGTTGTTTTTCTTACATCACAACAGGATAGGCTGATGGAGCAAAGGTCAGATGAAGACGAGTACAGCTCATCCACAAGTTCCACGGAGCGCTCAGAGGGAGACTGCAGGGAAAGGTGAGGACGAGTCAAGTGTCTCAGCAGTGGTCTTTGTAATTAGTAACATTTTATTCTTTGAGTTTTATACTGAAAGATATTAACCGGTGTGTAAATGTACTCTGTGTATGAGCAGAAAAACAGAATCCAACGACATGCATGATTTGGTCCACATGATGACTCAGACTTTGAGGATGGATGTTGGAGACGGTGGACGTGAGTTGGGAAAAGGCCGATTGGACTCAATGCCAGAATTCAAGCTGAATTGCAGGTACAGAGACACCCTGGTGCTTCATGGGAAAGCCAGAGAAGAGGCAGGGAACCTGTCACTTGGGGAAATCCCAACAGGTGAGATACTTCGGTTTAATCCTAGCTTCATAAAGCAAGCAGCTGCTCTGCAACTGTCTTGAGTTTAACAGCTCTGTTTCTTTAGAAGGTGCCACGTCTGGTCCAGCCAAGGTCAGGAGAGCAATAGAGCGTCTGAGAACGGATGTGGTGAAAGGTCTGGGTGTTAAGCTTTTGGATAAAGTGCTTGAAATCATGGAGGAGGAAGATGAGGTCAAAAGAGAAGTGAGTAGTACAGACCCTAATGTAAAATCTCTTACATAAATGGAAAGCAACATTATGTTTTCATTAGAGATATCTTAATTAATACTTTTTTTTCTTCCTAATACCAGTAAGACTTGTAAAAGCAAACATTTACTCTTACAGTGTACCAATCAGACACTATAAACACGAGCGTTACAGTTACTGTATTGTACTGTTACAGTTACTGTATACTATATTACAGTGCTGTATATGCTGTCAGCTGTCACTACTACATTAATAATCTGATGTTAATACTTAAGCAGCCAATGATGTTCTGGACTTCGCAGTCTCTTCAATCTGTCTTCCTGACAGATCGAAGGTCAGTTGTTCTGACATCACTACATCTGTGCAACCCTACAAAATATTATTTCCTTCTTTGAATTTTAAAAATTAAACAATGTCCTGTATTTTTTTTTTCCTTTTGAATTGTGAACTAAACTTTATTGGAGCAATGGGTTAGTATTTTTCATGGCAATTGCAAATTAACAAGTTTCTATTTACTGAACTAAATCTAATAAAGACTAACTTCAGTTCACATTAACTCATTTTAAAAAATTATTTCTTTAATTACAATTGCATATAAGCCTGTCCATATTTCCAGTCTAAGCTCGGCTGCCTTCATTTTGTTTGCAGCTGTGCCTTCGTGACCAGATGGGAGATGGGAAGTACCAAGCTTATGCCGTCATGGTGAGGCAGCTGAAGTTTTTCGAGGATATTGCTGTCAAGATATGAAACAACAAGAATACATACAATTTGGAAAAAAGTGCTTTTCCAAATTGTCACATCAGTTAGTCAGATCAAGCACTCTTCCATTTACCGAGGTACCGAGGAAGTTTGGTCTTTACCGCAAACATTTTGCAAGCTGAAATTTGTTTCAAGGTAAAAATTCTGATATGAACAAGTTTTCTGTGAAAGAAGAATCGACACATATATACATGTATGGACAAAGTGGTACAAACAATTATGTAAATCACTTATTTCTGCATCTTACCACGCAACACTGGATGTGAAAAATGATTCTTTAAAGTTCAGGCTATCTATGCAAACATTTCAGTCATTTTAAAGCTTCCATTTAAAGAATTTCATTTATTTATGATTCTTCACACCGTCTTTCTTGTGCTGTCCATAACACCTTAGATGTAACTTCTGTTGACTAATTTTCTTTTGACACAAAATAATGTAAAATAGATGTATTGTAGATATTAACATGAGTGATTTTTAATAAAACTAAAATGGAATGCCTTTTTTGCTTCTAGTTGGCTTATTAAAATTCGAGAATTACACACTTTTTATAGCAGATAAAAACCATGTTTAGGGTTTAAAAGATTTCACTGATAAGTGCAGAAAAACGTAAATTGAAATTTCACATCAAATCAAACAGACGGCACTGGATTTAATTTTTTATTTTTTTAAATGCACAGAATTGACCCACTCATACTGTTATTTGCTGCGAATGTGAATTGTAGGACAAACTTCACTTTTCTATATAAAAAATGAACAGGAGTTATTTATGCTTCTTTCTCTTGGTGTTGTCCTGGGGCTTTGGGGTGGGCTCTCCGCTGGCTTCTGGTGCCACCGGCTGCCAGGGCAGAGGATTCCGTCTGTACATCGGCCATGGAGGCAGGGTCAACTAGAGAGGACGGAAACAAAGTGACAGATGTTTACAGGGCAGGATAAAAAAGGCTTGATGTGATGCAAGACACCAGCCAATGAATGTTAAAAACTCACCAGACAAGACACAGCAAATCCAGCCAATACAATGTACACTGTCCAGCCAAACTGCTGAATAATCAGCCCATACACGAATCCGATCACCTAAGAAGAAAATCCAAACCACATCAGTACAGCAGGACTGCTGGGGAGGATGCTTAACCACTTGAGCTGCCATCCATCCCAGACAATTTGTCCATTCTTGTGTTAAGTCAATCCAGTACAGGTTTTGTCAAATATTTCCCAGTTGTCTTCAAAGCAGCCTTGTCATAGCCACAATCTGTATGAAAATGCAGATTATTTTTCTGTATTAGTTTTTAAGCAAACATATTTATGATTTGAGTGAAATTATACCACCTTCAGTTACGGACACAAGTAAACTTTCCAAACTTGTTGATTGCAAAAAGGTTGGTGACGGCCAATTTGTTTTAGTAAACAACTTTAGAAAACAGATTAGAAACCCTCAGCAAATTAGAATAAAATCCAAAATGTCTGTTCATTTCTGTAAGTCAGATCAATAAGTGAAACTCAATACATTGACTAATTACACACTACAGATAGACATTTGGAGCATTTATGTAATTATGGCTTATAGCTAGTAAAGTCAGAAAGTTACAAAACTTTATGAGGCCTATAAATGGATTTCTAACAGATGTGACCAACACCATCATGGCTGGTGACTTGTTGGTTGTCCAGAGATTAGAACTGTTGAAAAAGTTAATTTCAGAGCACTTTACATTTCCCACAACTGAGGTGACGATTTCATTTTCTATCCAGTCTGCACCTCCAAAATGAACTAATACCCAGTGAGCATGCTCACTTTACCAAAACCCCTGTGCACAGAACAGTGAGGATGAGAAGGATGATCCAACAATGAAGAACTAAAGGCCGATATTCTGTTCACACCTCGGCAGAGCCACAGGCTGATATCTCCAATGCATAAAGCATTGATGGGGTAATTCATGCAAAAGGAGCCCTGACCGAGAAGACTGTGCACAACAAACAAAAACAAGACTTTGAGATATATCATTTTGTGTGTATCGAATATTTATAAACGTTTCAAGTTATATAACTGAAATACTTTAACATTTGTCATTTTAATTCTGGTTTAAATTAATTTAAATATTTACCGCAGAGATTAGAATTATTCCTTGGAAAATCTGCTCAGCCAGCTTCTGGCCCTTGTAGTCCTGCAAAACAAGAGGGAGACAAAATAAATTAAGTCATTAATGATTCTTATAATAAAGTCCGTCAGCAAAAGATGTCTGCAGCGGTTCTTCAACTGGTTATGCTACATCTGCAAACTGAGGGATAACTTTGAGCTACTTTTTAAAATCGTTGTTCGACAGAGAGAATTATTTAGTTAATGCTACGCTTTTATCAACTTGGAATGTTGAATCTAAGTCAGAAATGTTATTTTATTTCCTGTGTAGAATAAAACATGGCTTTGGTTAGCATCCGTTACCAAAGTAATCAAAACGACAGAAAGCTAACGTTTCGTGAATAAAATCATCTGCACTATTTAAGGTAACTTAATTTACAGTTTCTCAACAAATTAGGTAATTACTTCTCACCATGTGCGTAGGAATGTTCTTAAATACAGACAGCATTTTTACACTTGAAATGAGCTGTCTGCACGGAAATATGTTTGGTTCTGCTTAGAGTCAAGCAAGCTGACTTCCGCTTTTAAAAGCTACGTTGTATTGTGAGGAAGGACCTGCCGACGTAATACGTGTGCCGAACTGAACAGAACGGCGCAGGTCCTCAGATTCATACATTATGTGGATTCCTCAAAGCGCTTCGTGTTTTGTTAACACTCGCTTCTAAGTCTGGGAAATTTGCAAGGTATCTACAAAGGTGCCTGGTGTAAATGTCAAGTTCCTTCATCACAACTATTAAGCTGGCCATGCATTTTTACAAAGTAATACTTTTAGAATATTTAAAGTTTTCTTACTAACCTTAATCGAAAACTTTTGCCTACTCGAAACTCCCAGATAATGGAGATTTTCAAGCAGGCATGTCCTAAACACCTAAAGCTGCGTGC
Source organism: Xiphophorus maculatus (assembly GCF_002775205.1). NCBI lineage: Eukaryota > Metazoa > Chordata > Actinopteri > Cyprinodontiformes > Poeciliidae > Xiphophorus > Xiphophorus maculatus. The sequence continues at coordinate 23,066,010 of NC_036462.1, forward strand.
AGTCGTGATAGCGGAGGGGACAAACTTGTTGATGTTGAGTTGGCAGTTTGGCTTCAATGTGAATTCGTCACATATGAGTGTTTTTCCTCAAATCTGCACCTTGCATGTAGGCGTCTTGAATCTGAGCGCATAATTCACACCCAGCAGAACCTTTTTGTGTCTATGCCGTTATCACAGAGCGGCGTCGCGACGTTACGGTCTGGGGGGGACTCAGCCCACCGTGGGTATCACTTAAACCTATTTGTATTCTCTTGGTTTTTAATTCTTGTAGTGCTGGACGGACTGATGCGGCGGCTGCCATGACACTAAGAAGAGGTAAGTAAGTTGCATTAACAATTATGTCATATCTTTCCACGCCTTAAGATAATCAGTGAATGATTGCACTAATAACAAACGTGAAACGGACAGTAATTCACATGGATGTTGTGGAGAAAATGTACTCCTCTCACCAAGTTAAGTGTCCAAGTGAGTGCCTCGCAAAAGTAATTTTCCATACGTCGAGGCAACTACAAGCATTAGTGTATTTTAATGGGATTTGATTTGTTTTTGATAGAGCAGCACAAAATAGTATAGATTTGTGAAATTAAAGGAAAATAATACGCATTTGTATTTAGCTCTATAATTTTGTTACCCTATAACCTGATGCCTAATAATTCACCTGTGCTCTTTCTGTGAAAGCTTCAGAGGTATGTCAGAGATCAGTGGTTTAAAAACAGCATCGTAAATGTAAGACTCGTGGGTGTCCAGATACTGTGATTCTCCTTTGTAGAATAATCCACAGAAGCAATTGAGCTCTTTCTCAGTGTCGAACCGTTTAATTTCTTTTCCGCTACTCCGTCAGCTGTCCCGCACTCAGCTGTTGCCAAACGTTCGCTCCACTCCCCCTTCCGGGGAGCCTTTCAAAATAAAATATTTCCAAAACATGTTACATTTTCTTAACTCCAATTTTCACTCTTACATAAAGACAAGACAGATCAGTGATAATGCAAAATGCTATGCCCTAGCTGGAAACTAACACTACATTGAAACAGGGTGGTGGCTGTGTAATGCTGTGGAGATGCTTTTCTTAAGTTAACGGGGTGGAACTCAGCCAAAGCACAGACATCAGGCTAGACATCAACTGATCCGACTGGATTAAATAGGCAATTGTGTTAGTCTGTAGATGTGTAAAGTTGGTGGAGTCATACCCCAACAGACTTGTTGCTGTAATTTTGGTGAAAGGTGGTTCTGCAAAGTACTGTCTTGGGTTTGGTGTGGAGAGATTAGGTAAATCGGTGATTCCCAACCCTGGTCCTCAAGGCACATTGTCCTACATGTTTTAGAGGTTTCCCTGCTTTAATGTGCCTGATTCAACTGATTGCAGTTCAACAAACGCCTGTTAATCAGTCATCAACTGAAATCAGCTGGACTGAAGCAAGGAAATACCTAAAACATGCAGGGCAATGCGCCTTGAGGACCAGGGTTGGGAAACACTGAGGTAAATAATAAAATCACATAATTTATTCATGGAAAAAAATGTTGGTAAAGTCCCACACATTGACGTTTGTGGTTGCAACATGACAAAATAAGGGAAAGTTCTGTATGTTAAACTTCAGCCTCTTGCATCTAACAGCTCCATCTAATGTGCTCCACAGTAAATGGAGTCCTGCTCGTTCTACTGGCTGTAGCCATACTGATCATAGTTCATCGAAACCTCCTGAACCTCAGTGACTTCTTAGACAGAGAAAACCCAGGTACGTTTCTGAGCCGAAGTTTACATGCACTGATGTAGTCTTGTACATGTCACATCAGAGTATTTTGGTGCAACAAAACGACTGTAAATGCTGTGCGGTTAACGTGCCCCAATCCAGATGCTGGACAGATTCTTCCTTTCGAGGCGGAGTTGTCTCCTGGTGTCGGGGAAAAGACGGAAAGGAAAAGAGACGGGATTCCTGTCCTCATCACTGCCACAGAGGACAGGCTTGGGGCTGTGATAGTTGCAATGAACAGCGTCTCCCAGAACAGCAAAGCCAACGTGGTCTTCACTATTGTGACCCTGAATGATACAGTTGATCACCTAAAGTAAATTTGTTATTCTATTTGTTTTTCTTGTGTGAATAATTCACACAATTCCTGTCACTTAAGATGACAGGAATTCTCTGTCATCTTAAGTGAATTAAAAACGATCTTTTCTGTTTTACCAACAGGGCGTGGATAAGCAAGACAACGTTAAAAAATGTCAAATATAAAATAGTTATTTTCCAACCAGAGCTTCTGAATGGGAAGTTGTCAAAAGATCCTAAAATGCTGGAAGCTGCAAAACCAGTAAGACGACTGATAATACTCATATATTCTGACTCAGAATATGTCACAGCTGCTGTTTATGTATTAAACCTTTTATATGTGTGTGTTAGTTGACTTTTGCCAGGTTTTATCTGCCTATGTACATACCTGAGGTAGAGAAGGCGATCTATCTCGATGATGACGTTGTTGTACAAGGTAAGAACGAGCCCATAATAAATCAAATCAGGTCTGTTTGACATCATGCAGCGAGTAAAGTCGAAAAAGGAGGTTTATTTATTTGTCGTTTTTGGCTATCAGGAGACATTCAAGAGCTTTATGAAATGAACCTGAAACCAGGACATGCAGCTGCCTTCTCTGATGATTGTGACTCAGCGTCTGCTAAGGGCATCATACGAGGAGCTGGAAATCAGGTGGCCTTTCCTTCTAAGAGTTACTTGTCATTTATGCTGCTCAATATAAGGAACTGAAATATACAGATGCAGTATTAAATAGCTAATTCTTTTTTTACAGAACAACTACATGGGTTTCCTGGACTTTAAAAAGGAGGCTATTAAAAAACTGGGGATGAAGGCCAACACATGCTCCTTTAATCCAGGAGTCATTGTTGCAAACCTGACCGAGTGGAAGAACCAAAACATCACCCAGCAGCTGGAGAAGTGGATGGAGCTCAACTCTCAGTGAGTGCACACACAATCTGAACAATGGATCTAAAAGAAAACGCTTCCGTAGAAATAAAAATAGTTGTAGCAAATGCATTTAAGAATTTTTTTTCATAACAGGGAGGATCTGTACAGTAACACACTTGCAGAAAGCATTACAACCCCTCCACTTCTCATCGTCTTTTATAAACGTCACTCCTCCATCAACCCGATGTGGCATGTGAGACACCTGGGTGAGTTACAAGTTAATTTCTGAATGTTGTTTCTAACTTTTTGTTAATCGGCGAAAAAGAAATCTTTAGTGGTGCTGTAGCAATCAAACTGTTATGATTGCTGACCAGGTAATGCATGTTTCTACTAGTATTTTGATGATTTATAGTTGGAAGGCCTCCGTTTTCATTGCCCTAATCTTTAGGGCTCTGCGTCAGATTAGAGTCGTGTCTCTGATCCGATAGAGACACGACTGATTGGGCCACTCCAAAAAGATAGTATATAACTTCCAGTTATAACAGACATGCTGGTAAAATTAATATATTGCTGTAAACCTAAATCTGGCATCTGTAATGGTTATGAATATCTCTGGCCTTAAGAAGAGAGACAAACTAAAGGAAAACTGGTTTTATGGCACCGAGAACATATCAGTCAGTATTCGTACCATACTTTCCTCACATACGTTAAATTGGCAGTATCAATTACTTTTTATTTATAATTCTAATTCATTTTTGAAGAGGAGCCTCTAAAAAGGGAGATAACTGCACTTGAAATTTTCAGTAAGACACCTTTACATTGTTCAGTTGTGATTTTTTTTTTTTCACTCGTAGTCAACTACAAGCTCTACAGCTGCTCTCATGTGGATGGGGTTCACACTGAAATAATCACCATTGTAACTTTCCAGTAATTCTAAAGGTTAACTGTAATAAGCTGGGTACAATAAATGTAAAAATCCCAACTTTTCAGGTATCACAGGTGCTGGAAATCGCTACTCTCCCCAGTATGTGAGCACTGCTAAACTGCTGCATTGGAATGGACATTATAAGCCCTGGGGGAGGACATCGTCCTTCTCTGGCGTGTGGGACCAGTGGTTCATTCCTGATCCCACAGGGAAGTTTCATCCCGTGCGAAGACACGCAGACTGAAAAATTACTCTTCGGAGACCTTTGGACCAACGCAGTCCCTGGCAGAACACAGTGTGGCTCCTTTCACCTCAGGAACTAAGCAGCCAGCAGTCTTATTCGTCATTTTGTGGGCCTCTTCACTCTGACATTATCTTGAACACAGATGCCTGTTTTTACAAAATGTTTTCCTTGCAATGACTCCAACTTGTCTGATTAAACCCGAGTTTCTTTTACCACATATAATACATCATCAATCATATGATACAGCATTACATAATGTTTTAGAGTTTCTCAGGCCTTTGAGACCATATTTGACCATAGATTTATTCTTTTTGTTTAGGAATCCCATGGCCACATGACCTTTAGAGTGGTGTTTTAGGTGCTGTGACTCACACAGATCAGTTACTGCCTCACAAGTGCACTAAAATGAAGCGGTTACCATTTTCACAACTTTAGAGTCTTTAATATTTTGCATACCTAATTAGTGGGAGATAACCACATACAGCTTAAAGCTTGTCATATTTGTTGGTCCTCAGATTAGCTTTGACACAGAAGTTAAACTCCAAGCTAAAAAAGGAACTAAACAAAAACAATTTAATCTAAATTTAAGATTAAATTATTTTATGTTTGTTAAACTGCAGGAAGGCTGCCAAGAGAAATGGTCATCACTGTGCAAAGATTTTATGCCCATTTATTGTCATTGCTTAATTATAGCCTTAATAGAACCATAACTGTTGCTAAATGATAGCTTAGTGTAAGATAAAGGGTTTTTCTGTTTACAGAGCAGTAATGATCTAGTTGCCAATGTGTATATATGTCTGCTTACCTCCTCCCTGGTAACTCTTCCAAAGGCTAATGTCAGTGCTTAAAATACTTTAGGATTTTTTTTTTTTGCACACAAGATTTATCCAACCTCTACTTTTTTTTTTTTTAACCAGTATTTAAAAACCTCAAGTTGACCACTTTAAATACAACCTCAAACTTTTTCCCCAACTATGCTGGTGTAAGAATGAACACTAACATTCCTTGTTACACTGTGGATTTTTAATGATCAGACCACTAACCTCTGCGTTGCCTCGGCATTTGCACAAATACTGCATGCCTTGTTTGCTTTTTAAGTAGTTTGCTTTTCTGTTTTGTACAATACCAATAAAATATATTTGCTGTTTCCTAAACTGTGAAATTACTCCTTTTATAGGGAAAAAAAATATAATCATTGTTTTAGAAAAAAAGAAAACACTCTACTTTTGATTTAATAGGTTTATATAGGTGCACATCTACATACATGGTTATAGATTAAGATCCTACAAATGACCTCCACAACAGCATAATCAAGTATACACAACTGCTTAATAAAGTCAGTCACATAAGCATCAAATTATCTTGATGGGTAAGGCTGGATAGGTAAATTTAAGGGGAAAAAAAATCTAGCTGAGGGTAAAGTTTCATCCATGAGTCGAGGTATCACCGTTTTTTAGTCTTAAGTACAAGCAGGAGTTTCGGAGCACCTGGCCTAATAATAGTGACGTCAAACAGCAGGATAAGCAAATGAAACCACAATCCTGGAAGTGACTCAGCCTTTTTAAAGACCATATTTCCATAACACGATACAGTTCTCACCACTGTAACTCCCTGTTTTGCTTTCTACAGCTCAATGCAAGTCCTGATGGGATCAGCTGGCAAACAATGCAGCAAAGTTTAAAGCAGTAATCAGTGAAAACCACTCTCTGGGTTTTTGTTCAGCCGACACTTCAATGTAGAATCAGGTGGACAATTTCTGGAAGTTAAGACAGCTCCGGTCTGATGAAAAGATAAAATTGGAGTAAACACGCAGGTAATTATTTCTGTGCACACAACTTGTTTCCATACATGTGTGGTATAATCTGACCAATCAGCAATTTGTGTTTCCACACTACTTTATGGCAGTGGCCTGGCTCGTTTATGGGTATCATGGTTTAATTAACAACGGGGAAACAAAAACACAAAGCTGTTCTCCGTCATGAGTAGTTCCAGCTCTGGATGGTGAAAAGAGTCCACAAGTTATGGGGGGAGTTCATTTAAAATCAGTGTTGAAGTCGTAAGCATCATCTGTATAAACAGTAGAGAGGCTGATGTCAACAGGGACAGGCTGGAAATGAACCTTACTGGGGTTATCTGCAATGAAAAAGCAAAACATAACCTTACATATTCATTAGCACATATTTAAACTGATAAAAATCTATGCAAAAAAAAAAATAAAAAATACCTTTGACTGTTTTCTGCAGTTTCTCAAGTTCCTCTGTTTCATGCAACTCCTCTGTTTCTCCAGGCTGCAAGAAAAGCAAAAGTTTTATTTATTTGTTTGTATCCAGGTGCTCTAAGAGACCCAGTGATTAAAATCAGTCATCAGGATCAGAGTTGGATTAGAAGTCTTCATAAAGAAATCGAGACTTGCGTTTTTGTCCTCATTTCCAGGAGCTAAAACAAATGCCACGCAAGTACATTTCTCTGCATCATTACCTCATCATTCTCACTGTTGTGCTGCGTCTCCCTCTCTGCAGGTGGTCGCTCTTCAGGGATGGCGGCCACGGTCAGCAGACCTGCAGTCGGCCCTCTGGAGACGAAGCCAATGCTGCTAGTCAGGTTTGTAAATTTAAAACCTGTGGAAGATATTTTTTAGGGATAAAGATATAAAATTGGATGAAAACTACAAAACGTACAGCACCTTGCAGAAGTAATTGCACCACTTAAACTGTTTCACATTTTTTTTCATGTTACAATAAATTGCTCACAAGCTTCTAAATTTGTAAACTCAGCTGTAACATTTATACCTTTCAGAGTTTCCATGTTGCCTGCCTTCACTTTGTCTAGATCCCAGCCGTTCTGCATCTCAGTGATCACTTCCTCAGTCACGTAGTTTGGGAGGCTGTAGTTCCCTGGCACTTTACAGTGGTAGCGTAATTTGGCTCTAGGCGAACACCCAAAAAAAAAAGAAGAGATTTTTGTGTAATTTAAATAACACAAAAGTCAAACACTTGCTCCAGCTAAAGGGTTTGGATCAGAGTTGGATTAGAAGTCGTCATAAAGAACTCAAGAATTGTACTTTTTCCTCATTTCCAAAACAACGCAGCTACCCGCTTTCATGAAACGCAAACAAAAAGATGCTCACCCTGTCCAATCAGTAAGGAAAGTATTTGCTGCTTGCACTGTGTTTGGAACGCCGCCTTTCTGCAGGAAGCCTCGCTTTTTGGCCAACAAGGTCAAGAACTCCAGGGAATTCCTGAAGTCTGGGACAGTATACTGAAGCATGACCTAAGACAAGAAGATGAAGTTACTTATCTTCTTGTCTTGGGTCATGAAGATAATTTAGCAGTTCTCACTTTCTCTGTGACTGCAACAGCCATTACCTGGGACTTATCACACTGCTTGAGCAATGTATTTACAGCATCCAGCACCGTCTCCTGACCCTCCTCCACCTGCAGGCTCCTCAGGGCCATGGAGGCTGCTGGGTTGGACGGCGAAGCGACAATGCCCGGGCTGTCCATTAGGTTCACAGTCTTCGACATGTGTACCTCCTGCACAGTTCTGATGTGCAGGAAAGAGGACATTTAATTATGAACAACATTTTGGAGGCAAGATGTTTTAGCCACAAACATTTTTTCTGTACTTACTTTGTGGTGCCTTTTGCAATACCAACATGGCATGCCATCATTCCTTTCAAGTTGTTGATCAGGCTGCTCTTCCCTACATTAGGAAAGCCTGGGAGAAAGAATAAGATATTCATAAAAAGGATAGAAATTGATACATTTCACAATATTAAGGAAGCAAAATTACTGATTCAAATAAACTTACCAACTACGCCCACTTTGAGTGAGGCTTCGCTTTGAGTCTTGGCGGCATAAGCCGTCAGTAGCTCGGTGAGACACTCGCTACCAAAACACGTTGCTCCTTTGGACCTGTTCAGGACTTCATTGGAGGGCACAACTCTTTTCCTTTTGGTTCTCTGATGAACAAAGAGCACAACGCGATTGACCTCGACACATTGAAAGGCCATAGAGCTCGCACCCACCACAACAGATTTTTTTTATGCAAATGTTCCACAAACGCACACATGGTCCCTTCTGACACAGGGACTAAACTGTGCCGTTTGTTGGTTATTCTCGGAGGCTATAACCAGTTATAACAGCACTGAGCAAGCTGTTCAACCTTCTCAGTCCTCCACATAAAGACAAGAGGTTTTTAGCCATTTAAAAAGGAAACTATTTTCTACAGAGGGATCAGCTGTTCATTCTGCCGCCAGGAATGAATAGGAGTTGTCTTCCACAGGAAACTAATTGGTACCAATCTTAGATATTTTTACATGAATTAAAAGGCGAAATGACACAGTAGCTGCCAGGAAGGCTGAATGTATTGCAATAAAGTTGCTCCATTTTAACCTTTTCTTTAGCCTTTAACTTCCGTTTCAGAACACTGGCGGTGTTGGCAGGTTTTGGAAACTTTATAACAAAAGTAAGAATCTGCAGATTACAGTTGGGCAAATACATCTGCTAAAGTTCATAATGTCTGTTTCTTAGATAACTAAAGCCTAAATGTGGGATCACAGTTTGTGATCTTTAATCATTTCTGTTCCTACAAGTGATAAAAATAGCCGCTACAATGCAGACGTCTAAACTACAACATAGATTAAAAACCCAAGATCCAATTGCTCCACTAAAGCAGTGAAATGGCTCCTTTTTGATTCTTGACTTTGTAGTTCATTTTGGACTTTGTCAGTAACTCAAAAATCACATTTTTGATTGTAAAATATTAGATTCAATTTGTGAGGTAGCAAATCTAAGACAAATGTTACTGAAAAGGATAAAATGTTTTTTTTAAATATTGAAAATCACGTCTTACCACAGTTTTGTCACGCATTTGTGTTGAAGCTTTGAATGCCACAACTGGAAACTCTCTTTGTAAACACTCGATCCACTTCTCTGCATTTTCCTTTGGTACAAGATCTACAGCAGAAAAAAGCACAAGTAAAAAAACAAAAAAAAACAAAACCTGAAAATCAAATCATGTTAAGAGCAAATAATTTTTTATTTTCAGTTTAGCTGAGAGCTTCTTATGTCCATTTACCTATTTTGGTCAACACAAAAAGTAATTTCCTTTTGCCCCCCAGTAGCACAGCCTCCTCCAATTGTGGGCACCTGCATCCCAGGGGATCCCGAGCATCAAGGACTTCTATTACAACGTCAGACGCATCTATTACCTGCAAGAGGTGACTTTGTGAGTAAAGCTGACGGTGTATTGTACTGGATCTCACTGTAAGGATGTAGGTATACCTTGTTTAGTTCACTGCAGAGGTGCTGCTTTGAATTCTTGTTTGGAGCTGAACGTTTCACTGTATTATTTTCTGTGGTATCCTATGCAAACAGATAGAGACAGACACCTTAATCATTTATCCTGCCGTAAAAATTTTTTTTTTTACCTACAAACAAATTTCTTTTATTATTGCTTATTTCAACAACAATTTAAAAAGATAAAAAATTGGAGTGGAGTCTTAGTACTGGATACTGATGAGTAGCCAGTACTCATCAGTACTGGAGGAGCCCAGTTACTAAAACATAAATGATCCCCATCAGAATACATTATCTCAGAAATGCCCACTGAGGTGGACTTTTACCTTCCGGGCCTTCTTGGCACTTGGTTCTGCTTCTTTAACAGCGGCTTCCTTCTCGTTTTTCCTTTTCAGGGCTCGCTCTTCCTTTTTGGCTTGTCGTTTTCTTTCTTTCTCTTCTTCAATCTAAAACAAAGAAGCAAGCTTTTCAAAATACATATGTATATGGAAACTACCAACAACCATTAAAAAAAAATCATTGCTAAATACTTTTTTACACCCATCTAAACTAAGCTATTCGGATGCCAGCCCACCTGCAGCCTCCTTTGCTCGGCCTCTCTGAGGACCTCCTCCTTGAAGGGGGCGCTGTTGGGCACTCCGGGATCCTTCTTTACAGGCTTCTTCAATCCTTTCTTTTTAGCCTCTTTTCTTAACTTTTTGTTATGCTCCCGAACCTAAGATCAGAGCATAATATTACTAAGGTTACTGTAGAAGAAGCAGCCATGTAATTTGTGTACATAAACATGCAAAAAAAACCAAAAAACGTATCGTAATGATGTACTATAACAAACTTACAAGAAATGTAGTTCAAAGATATTTTATCTACAACCTAGTAAGGTAAGAACATTGATATATGCCAAAAAGCCACTTACCTTCTTCTGTATTTTATAACGTTTGGAGCAGGATACCCTTTTACTTGCTTTCCTTAACTCTAAAGAGAATGAAAGCTTCGTTAGCTCGGTTAAACCTCGGTTAGCCTTAGGACAAGCTAATGTAACCGGACCCCAGTAAATAAAATGGACAACCCGGCCATTAAAATATTAAAAAGCTGCTCTTCGTGGTCCATAAACTGTATGTAAATACACTTACTTGGTCTTTTCATTGTGTCGCTGTTGATCTGCCAATGTGACTGAACGGCTCACACGTGGAAACAGCACGAGTGAAGTTAGATATTGCGTCTCTTCGGTTTCACGCAGTCAGTAAATGTACTTCTGCCACCTGCTGACCTGGAGGTTTATAACACCTTATTTTCTCAAAGGTTCATTCTGATATTTTCCACATTTTCTCATATAACTAACCTAAACCTAACCCTAATATCACAACCACAACCTTTAATGAATGTTGTAACGAATGTTAAGTGATGTCTTACAACAAAAGTGAAGAAGCATTGCAATACATCCAGGTTCAAACAGTGAGGATGGATAGTGTTTTAAATCTGGACTTTGGGCCATTCTAACACATAAACAGACAGAGATAAACCATTCTATAGTAGCTCTGGCTGCTTGTTGAGTGTTGTCTGGCTGAACGATGAGCCTCCACCCCAATATAATTTATTTTGCAGCTTCCAAGAGGTTTCAGTCCAGAATTACCTTGTGTTTAATGTAAGAATACTTGATTATGAGGTGCTGTCATTTATCTGATCGTTATTTAGAACTTAAACATAATAGCCTGCTTGAATTTGGCAACAAATACATCCACCAATATTGAAAATATTTCAAGTCTGATGAGACTCCATCTGGAAAAAAGGACGGCAGAAGTTGGACACCATGTCTACGTAGCAGCCTGGAGGTGGCAGCAGCAAGCTTCGCTCAAGTTTGTCTGAGGCTGAAACCAAAACTAAGCTACAAGTAAAAAGGAGTTTCTAGGTTAATTGTTTTCTCCAGCAGACTAAAGCACATTGCAGTAACTTATCACAACTGTTGGCAAAATTTAATCAAGTTAAACCAGTAGCTATGAATTTGTAATCATTTTTAAATGATGCAAAATATTAAAGTGGAGACATTTTACTAAATTACATTGCTTGTCTTTTTTATATTTATTGAACCTTGTGGACTTTGCATGCAATAAATGTTTCAACACTGAGGCCTACATCTGTAAAAATGTTTCCTACCCTGCAATGCATGCTCATCTGCTATGATTCTTCCCTACAACTAACCAAACTGCTATCTCCTGATCTCCTTGCACTCCCTGAAAGATCTGCACTCTAAGCATATCCTGTATTACTTGCTTGAGAGCTTCATTGACAGAAGCTTTCAAATGCTAATGCCACACTTGAAACCAACTCCACCGTTTTTAAAGGCTTAATTATTGAATACATGTTAGAGAAAGAGCACACACCTGTTCGTGAACCAGTTTTGGAGATGTCAGCTCTCTGACCGACGTTTTAGCCAATAATGAATAAGGTTCCACATATGAAGGAGATGCAATTATTTGGCTTGCTGCTGTGTTGGTTCTTAAGCCCCTCTCTCAAGCTCAAACACAACTGGTTACTGGATATCATTAGCATGTGGATACTTGACCCTTTTCTTTTAAGTTATACCTACATTAGGTATGATGAAGCTGCTGTTATTGGTTAATATTTAAATTTCTAAATCTCGAGATTTATTTTCTTGGCATGCTCATCAGTACATGCATGATAGCTGAAAAAAGAAATAAATTAAATGTGATAAGCATGCACTTTGCACTGAACCGACTTGACATGCCCAAGCACACTCTCAAAAACCACAAACCAAACCAAATCAATCACAAACTGACTAATGTACATTGCTGTCTATATATATATATATATATATATATATATATATATATATATATATATATATATATATATATATATATATATATACACTGCTCAAAAAAATAAAGGGAACACTTAAACAGGTGTTTCACACTTAAAGTGTTCCCTTTATTTTTTTGAGCAGTATATATAAGTAAAACAGTCACAGCATGAACGTCAAAGAGAAAACATCATGAAAAATGTTTTCAGAACTACAGCAGGACTCAAAACAACCAGGCATCATCAATATAAACCAGCAATAAGGAACAATATGGTACCTCTTAAAGGGGAACATCTCGTTTTTGTCATGCAAGACCAACCCAGCCAATATGCATATAAATTTTTCTCCAGCTGGATGGGTGCTAAGTGGGCCTGGCCTCATAATGTGCTTCTTGCATGGAATTAATTTATGTTGACTAAACAGAATCCATATTGGCAAAACAAGTTGGGCACCCTATGCAGTTCTTAGCTAGATCTCAAACACTTCAAATGCACCAACTCTTATAGGACCCATTTGTAACCCAGAGGTGTCTTTCATAAAATATAGGGGTCATTACATTGTGGACAACCCCATCTGAAGTTTCCACTATAAACATTTTGAATTCATGTGGCCCCATACAGATCCTTATACATAAATTGCAATATCTTGAAAGGCCATTGTATTGTATTTCAGTAATTTGATTTAAAAATGGAAACTCCCAATTTGCATATTAGTGACACCCACAGTGATATATTTATTTAGGTCAACTGTAACGATTACACCTCACAGCGAAGGAAAACTACATAGTTGACTTCTGAGAAAGTCTTCATATTCATTAGACTTTAAAAGACTTTTAAAACAAAACTATTGTGTTGTGGCCATACCCAACCACAGAGTAGACTGCTGATTTGAATTGTTTCCACTGTGGTCTTGTACAGCATGAGTCAAACTCAAGGTTTGCAGGCCAAATATGGTAAACCATAGCTTGATGATAACATTTGTGTGCAGAAATATGTTTTTTTTAATCAATCAAAGCAGTTTTGCCAGTGAAGTAGCAAATTATATGAATGTGAAAAGATGTTTAATAATGTTTAGCTTGAAGAAATGCAAAGACAAATATTTATTAATATTTAAACAGTTTGTTAATGGTTAGTTTTATCAGTATTGTCTACCACAAGTGACCCATCAAGGAGAATCATGAGAATCAATCTTGATATAGCTCAAAATGAAAATGAGTTTGACACCACTGTCCTATAGGGTACACCACAAAAAGGTAAATGCAAAAGACGGCTGTTCACAAAGCACTGTATGCATGCTATGAAAAAAGTTGAGTTGAGAGAAAATAGTGCTGGAAAAAGTTGACCAAACAGCAGGGATTAGCACAGGGTTGGGAGGATGGTGAAGCAAAAGCCACACAAGAGCTTGGGGAGATCAACAAGGTTTGGGCCTCAGTTGGACTCGGTTCTTTATGATCCTCCACACACAGACATATCCAGGATATAGCCTACAATCGTCATACTCCTTGTGTTAAGTATCTCCTGAACTTTAGACGATATCAGAACTATCTGACTCAGGGAAATGACTAGACTTAGTTTGGTGATCCAAAGTCCTATTTTCAGATTTTCATTAGTTCTTCATTTAATTTAGAAACCAAGGTTCCAGAGTATGGAAACAGAGGATAGAGACAGATAATTGAGATGGCTTGAAGTCCAGTGTGAAGTTTCCACATTCTTTGAGGAGCTCTGCTAGTGTTGCCCAATGTGTTTTATTAAGTCCAAAGAACAGCCATCTTCGCAATAAGCTTAGATTATGTTATTCTTCCCTCTCCTGACAAGCTTTTATGGAAATGCTGATTTCATTTTCCAGGTGGACTAATTACCTGCCCACACTACATGTGGAATACCTGGATTAATGACCGTTGTATCACTGTAAAATTAATGGCCAGCAACACTAAGCATCATAGAGAATCTGTGGGATGCTGTCAAGAGGAAGATTAGAGAAACCTCACCCAACAGTATAATAAATATTATTTTTCACTGGACAAATATTTCTGTGTTAAACTTATGTGATGTTTGAATTTTCTGTTTTTTTCCCCCATTAGCATTATATTTAATGTATCATTTGAGAAGTGGCTGTGTGTTTAGTTGTGTGTGGTGGAGCAGATGAAGGGTCTGCCCTTGGGCGCTATGCGAAACCGCGTCTCCTAGTATCATTTAGTTGTATCAGCAGTGTCATGTTCATCTATACAGACTATTTAGCAGCAGGTGTCCCTTGTTACAGTCCCTGCCAAACCTCCACGCCTATGAGAGCAAGTACAGTGAACCGTTTTACCTGAGCGACGCATCTCGGGCGCTGATTGGTTCGCTGGGTGTCCGACCCTTAGGTGACGTCAGGAGCACTGCTGCGGGTGAGGCGGGTGAGGCTGCCTCTCAGTCCAGTCTCAGTGAGACCTAGAGAAGCGCTGAGCTGCAGCAGCAGAGACAGACGCGGTGACTGGACCTCACTGACCCGCACATTCACAGGTAAGGAGGACTCACGTTGAACCGTCGGCTCAGTAACTTTATCTGTGACTCTCCCAGAGACCCAGCGAGGCGTGGCTTGTCGTGTTTGTTCTGACACCTTTCTTTTTTTTCTTAACCTCACGCAACATTTATCAGCCTGTCTGTTTTTATTATCCGGCTCCCTTACGTACATATGCATACTTCATTAATAAAAGTCTGTTAATAAGCGCTTAACAATTAACTCGTTTTATAAGAACCTGCAGTGAAGTCATTCTGTTTTGCGCTCTCATTCACATTATAAAAGAGAACCTCTATGTTACGAGCAAAATACTGACGTGAAATTCGGCCAGCATTGAGGTGAGAGCTTTCTTCTCCCCCTTCACACGAGTCACTACTACAAAAGTGAGTACTACCGGAATTAATGTGGCTTAAGATGGATTTAAACTCTTTGGTGTGACTACTAACAAATACTTCAAGGTCTTGAGGACCCCCTGGTGGTGAAATGAATCCACAAAATACACAATCAGAGCTGCATTTAAGTTGTCATGATGTGAAATTCTCCTCTTATTTAGCTTCAGTTCTTTCCCATGTCTGTTTGATGTCTTCCTCTCACATGTGAAGCGTGCTGATCAATTAATAGGCCCACATTAAGAGATTTGTTGTGCGTCATTAACACAGGCTGACCAATCGACCCCCATCATCAGCCAGTGGGTGCACGGGGCTGATTGATATGCAGCCCTGCTGAGGCACTGTGCCAAGCCCTTGAAATCTGTTTTGTGAATCAAACAACAAGTGATGATGGCAGAGACTTGAGTTAATGAACTGTGAATCACACAGACCGCTTTTTCTGTGTTTGTGCTAAAACATGTTGCACTTGGCACATCGGGGGAAAGCGCTCGCCCACTACTGTAGAGGCCTTGAGGTTCTGACTTCAGCAGTTTGACCTGATGAATCATTTTTAGTGTTATTGTGTGAAATATGTGAATGGAGCTCTCTGTCTTGTTGACTCCGTCTGTGTCAGGCTTTTTGCGCGTTTTGTCCTGCTCATATCTGTGCTTGTCTACCATTTCCTCAGAAATATGAGATATTCGTGGTGATACGAAGTGAAATCTGACCCAAAAATCAAGGCGCTGATGTAGGAAAGGTATACCTTTTGGTTGTCAGACTGATCATATCGGTCAAGCTGAATTCTGCTAGTAAAATAATTCTCTTTGTGCCTTATTCACTGTATTTACATAAACAATGCTGTGAAAAGCACCCCCTCACTTACAAATATCTTATGCTTTTGCTTTTTTCAAACTTCACACTAATTTTATGTCAGATAAAGATAACCTGAGTAAATCCAAATTATCAAAGTAGTGTTTGATAATTTTTTATTTAGCAAAAGAATAATGTTACCTGAGTCAGCCTGACTATGCAATTATAATTGACCTATAAACCAATAATTCTTGGGTATGTATCAGTTGGACTGAAGTCCAGACTTTGACTAAAGCCACACAAAACCCCTCTATTTTTTGCTTTGTTTGGAACTATTGAGAGGTGCAATTGCTGTTTCGCATTATTGTCCTGCTGCATAACCCCAGTGAGCTTGAGCTTAAGGTCACAAACTGATGGCTGGACATTTTCTATAAGTATTTTCTGTTAGGGAGCGTGTGGTTGATGCATGACTCCGTCAACCACAGTGATTCATCCAGGGCCTGAAGCAACAAAGCAGTCCAGAACACCACAGTACTAGAGAGTTACAACAATGTTCAGGTGCCAGTATAGTGCATTTTGTGAAATGTTGTTTTAAGTTTTCACCAGATATAATGAAACACACACCTCCTACAAACTTCCACCCTTGTCTCATCAGTTCACTGAATATTTTACCAAAAGTTTTGAATAATTATAAGGCAAATGAGAAACAAGCCTTTGTGCTCTTTTTGGGTCAGTGCTTCCTTGGAGCCCTCCCTTTCTGCCCCTCAAGTCTCTTTCTGATTATTCAATCACAAACATCAACCTCAGCTGAAGAATGTCAGGTCTGGGATGCTTTAGATGTCTTTCTTAGTCACTCTCCTACATTGTGGATGAGTCGCAGATGTGCACCTGGGGTAATTTTCAAAAACCAGCCATTGTTGGGAAGGTTCACTATTATTCCAATGTCCCAAAACCTTAACGAGAGTTTTGTAACCCTTTACAGAGCTATTGGCCAACAAATTTGTTTTTCAATTTCTTTAGAATTCCCTTTGGCCTACTTTATGTTGTCAAATACTTTCTATGGTCTGCCAAAATTAAGTCAGGATGTTTCTTGTGTAACCAAAAAACAGAATTCAAAAGATGTGTACACTCAATTCATAATTGAACAGGGGGTGTGATTAATTTTTCCACATAAGATAGATTTGGATAGACATTTCCCTTTAATAAATAAGTCATTATTTATATTTTAAAGTAATTCAGGTTTATTTCTGTCTGATAATAAAATTTGTTTGATAATCTAAGACATTTAAGTGTCATGGAATGGCAAAAACCATTAGAAATCTGTCAAATGGCAAAAATCTTCCATTGCAATGCATGTAAAAAAAGTATTGACAAACTAATTAAAGTAATAGGCCATTCATTGATCACAAAGGCTTTTAACTGTGGCCTAATTACTAGAGTTTCCTGGAAAACCCTTTACTGACTGACAGATTTTTTTCATTTTTGCAGAGTTTTTTCTAATGCAACAAATTAAAGTAACAAGCATTGATACTAAAAAGTGGTGGATAGTGGTGGTAGTAGTTCAACATAAAAGTGTATATGTACGAATATTCTTGATCTATCAAGGCATACATTGCTGACCATCATCTGATTTCTGAATAAACAAAGTACAGCAAAGGGGATGCAATTTTTTTAATGCACTTAAAGGCTGGAAGAATAGATGTTTTCAGATTATGAAGAGGAAAAGAAAAATTCTGAATTTAAAAATTTGACTTTTTCATTATCAGTCAGAATCAGCCTGTAAAATATGGCAATTTACATCACTGGCAAACTTACTGGTGTGTCACTATTAAAAACAACACCGCATTAATGTTGGCTTATTACAAATCAACAGACAAGCATAGCACACCTCAATCTACAAATAAAATCAATATTTATTTTGAACAAAGGCAAGTTTTAAACAATGTCATAGAAGACAAGCTTTTTTCTGGTTTAATGGTGGATGGCAAAGCAGCGTTTTTGTTCAATTACCACCACCAACTGGAATAAGGTGCTAATTAGGATGCCAACTACAACTTCTCACAGGTTCTTTATGCCACTGAAAGCACCATCACCCTGTGGTCCTCTCCTGGTTGGTGCATACGCAAAGGATGCATCTCCTGTGATGCATCCATATTTAACAGAGCAACTGATAAATGTTACCTGTGTTTAAATGACGAATTATAGAAAGTAATCAATGTCATGGACCTAAAAATAATCATAACTTTAACACTACCATGACTCATGGTAGTGTTAAAGTTATGATTATTTTTAGGATTAGGCCATAGTTCAACAAATGCAATCAGAAAAGTGCTGTGAACAACAACTGTTGGTTTCCTATTTGGGGGGAATCCTTAGCCCAGCACGGCTTTAGCCATGTGCAGGATATCTTTAATTTTACGTTTGCCATTATCACCACCTGATGGCATATTATAGATGCTGCAGAAAATTTGGGTGAAATTTGTTTTGTTTTGCATAAGTATTAATTTAAGAAAATATCTTCAGTCATTAGGCTGTGACTTCAAAATTCTTTTGTTCCTCTTCTTGCTGTGAAAGATTTATTTGGGAAGGATTTTAAAATGGAAACTGCAGGCACTGATAAGAGGAGCCTTTATTGCCTGAAGAGATTTTCTTCCCTTAAACATGTGGGAACTGAATGCGATTCCTTTATGCATTTCTTCAGAATTATCTGCAGACTTTGCAAGTTTTCATCCAACCATAGACCTGCTAATTTCTTTTATTAAAAACAAAAATATGAAATAAATTAGCTGTCGGCTGCCTTGTTTTCATTCTCAGATACTTTAAGGATAAATGTCCCCAATTGCGTCATAATGGCTAAGAAAAAAACAATTGTTTATTCACCCCTCTTATATTCAGCACTTAATTATCATGCAAGTGCTGATTTCCAGTCAGGTAGTTACTCAGAACAGATATGGTCATTTGGGAGGGCTCATCTAAATGTTTGACAGGTGCCAAATAAAAAGTACTCAGAGTGAGAAAACATTTGCTCCACACATTTAAACATGTAGAAGATCACTCCATGTAAATGAGTGAACTCTTAAATTAAATACTGTTTGTTTAAATGGTTGGGGATGAAACACTTTAGTGTGGAGCCCTGGCAAAACAAAGAGTGAAATCTAACCATTTTTAAAAAGTATTTTCCTGCTATAGTCTATTTGGCTCTGCAGGAATCTTGTCCCTTGACATGTGTTTTTGACATGCAAAGTTTGGCAGCAGAACTCCCTACGGTTTGGACCCTGCCAGAGATGATCTTTGCAGATATGACATAATAAAACTGCAGTTGAGTCAAAAGAGAAATGCTTTTTTAAAAACGTGATTATTATTACTGCATCTGAACTCTAGAGAGAACTAAAGCAGTTTTGGGGAAATGAGTGGATTTGTCCAGACATGCGCAGAAATGCAAATTTTAAATATGTGTCTTTATTGGTTGTGTTAGACTGTTTTTATGTTTGATTCTTGTGGGTGTGTGTGTGTGGGGGCGGGGGGGTGCACTTGCTTAAAAGGTTTGTTGTGTATCTAAAAGAATTGCAGTAACCTTTACACTAATAAATGTTACTCCATGTCAGTTTGTCAAAATCAATCGTCACGTGTACATGTGTGTGTTTCTTCTGTCCACTGCATATCACAGGAATGGGAAACCAGTGAGTACAGTGACTCTCTCTGTGGGGAAAAAAAGGATGAATGCTGCATGTGACTTTCTGCTCAAGGAATGTGGTTATGATGTTGTGCATCTCCTAGCATCAGGCTTCTTCAGTCCTTTTGCTCCCTGGGGTTTGAACACCCTGTTTTCACCCACTGGTCCAAAACACATCATCAGTGGAACCCGAGGAGCCTCTTTTGGTCCTCCTACATGCTCATACAATACCTGCATGTGTTTTTCCACCACTATCCCCCAATATTTAAGCTTTGCCCCTTTTTTTGCTCCTATCAATGTGAAACTTCAACCTTATTCTGCTGTTTATAGCATTTGTCTGTTTGACAAACAGACCCACTTGCTCATCTCTGACTATGTCCTGAAAACTCCAGTGGCTTGAAACCGTTTAGAGTGCCTTGTAAAAGTATTCATACCTCTTGAACCGTTTCATAAGTCACACTTAAAACACACAAAAA
Source organism: Xiphophorus maculatus (assembly GCF_002775205.1). Lineage (NCBI taxonomy): Eukaryota > Metazoa > Chordata > Actinopteri > Cyprinodontiformes > Poeciliidae > Xiphophorus > Xiphophorus maculatus. The sequence continues at coordinate 23,086,032 of NC_036462.1, forward strand.
AATCCAACAAAAAGTGATAAATGTGGCATTTGTATTCAGACCCTCTTGGTTGCAATGGATTTCAGTACAAAGTTGCCTCATTAGTAACTTAAGTTCACCTTTTTGCCGCTTCATTTCAGTGATTGTGCCCAATGTTTTTCATAGAAAATCTACCTATGAAGAGATTTTTTTGCCAACCTTTATTAAAGAGCTTAAACCACTTTTAAGCATTTTAAACCAGCTTAAGCCATTTTTTGAACCTACCAACACACCACAGAGGTCAGGGAGTAACGAGTGGAAAGGTTTAAAACAGGATTAGTTTGTTAAATATATCTTAGTCTTGGCATGTCTCAGAGAACAACTCAACCTGTCCTCTGAACATGGAAGGAGCATAGCATGATGAGAAACGTACCAGGATTTAGTTGTTCAATGACATTGACATGCTTGGGCAGGAACTGCATTAAACAAAGTAGTTTCCTAGAAACTCAACTCTGGAAGAGCTGCAGAGACCTCAGGCTTTCTTGAGGGGACAGCCATGACTTGTGCTCTCTGAAAAATCTGGCTTTTTTGGAACAGTGGCAAGAAGAAAGGGAACTATTACATTTAAGTGCACTAACGGTATGCCACTAGCCACATAGGCTACATAGCAAATATGTTGAAGAAGTTGATTTAGCCAGATGAGACCACATGCATGCCACACTTTAAATAAAAATACAAAATAAAACAAAATGTAAAAAATAAGTATCTACATTTCTTGTGCTACAGAATTATACACTACTTTGTGCTTGTCTGTCACATAAAAACCTGGCAAAGTACACTGACATTTATTTGTTGTAACATACCAAATGGCAGAAGTTCAAGAGAAGTGAATACTTTTAGATTGCACTGAATGTTGTCTCGTGGGGACAATAACCTGCAGCCGGTTAAGCCAAAAGAATGAATGGAGTTCTAGATGCATACTGGCATTCGCTGGGCATAGCGACCTGCAGAACCTGAATGCAGATCAAAACCTAAAACGTTGATGCATTCAGATTTTAAAGTAACTTTCAGTGTCACGTTTTCTCAGTGCATGAATTATCATCAATATCTTCACATGAGCAAGGTGAGATGCTACAAACAAGGTGGATGTAAGAGGTGCTTTCATTGTTTCTCTGGCTTCAGTTTGTGCAGTTCTTTCTTTATTTTATTGACTTCTTCCTTGCTGGAATGGGTTGGATGTTTTTCTGAAATGTTGCTGATCAGATAGAGAAGATAAAGTGAGAAATGTGAAATGATTATTTTTTTTAAGTCGATACGCATTCTTTCCGTTGGTTAATACAAGTGTCTTCCCTGCAGTGCATCAAAGTGATGTCTCAGATTTAGATTTGATCAAATCTGTAAAAACATCTGGGTTTCTTGACAATGACATGAAAATCCAAGCACATTCCTCCCAGTAGTTTTAGAAATCAATTAATATTGTTATCCCGTAATAATTGTGTTCATAAGGGCAATTATAGGACCTTGCTTAGTTTTTTATGTAACGGAGCTGGAAAGAATTTTCTAAGGAATTCCAAATGATGTTATCCTCATTCCATACTGCATTCCAAGCATCTCTTTCTCATTCACCCAAAGCTCCAACAGCAGGCAACTCTAGATAATGGTTTCTTGGAAATGGAGTAAACTCAATAACAAAACGTTATTCTTACACATTTGCCATTCTCATTCTGGATTAGGATAAACCATACATTATTATTCACGTCTTAGAACTTTTTAATCATTTCGTTCCTCCTCCACAAAGTTATACTCTTGGTTCTTTCTTGACAACACTCAGATATTTCTAAATAAAGAAATAAAATGCATGTTAGACTTTCCCCAGATCAGTCTTCAGAGAAAACACGTGCATAAAAATCATGCACTGTAATGGATCTTCATCCCACAACAACCAACTGGTGTCAAGTTGAATGTGCACTCAGGCATAGAATTACACCCCACTCTTTATTTTTTGTTAACTGTAGAGCTGGTGTTAAATGCAGGAAACAGATGTTGCAAAAGAAAATTTACTAGCAAAGCTTTTACAGACATTTAACTAGACTTCCTCTTCGTTGCTTCCCTCAAGTTCATTACTTTTCATGCCAATTTGTCAAGTCTAACTCGGTGACATTTCCCTTTTGTCCTGCCTTTGTAAATAGATTGCAGATTAATGTGAAATGACTAAGGTGTACAGCTTAAACCAGACCTCTGTCCCCAACACCAATGTCACAAAGCAATAGTAATTTTCAGTACCCCATCAGATTATTTTCGAAGCATATAAATTTATAAATGCTGCACTACTTGCACTTTAAAAAGTATTAAGCTAAACTGCCTTCATACGGTTTCAAACAATGCATTACATCATCTCATATACACAGAGTGTGAAGTTGCCAGGCAGGCAGCAGGAACAGAGGAGGAGTGAGGCGTGCTGAGATGCGCGGGGGCTATTTTAGTAACTCGAGGTCTTTCGTTATAGACACTTTCCGGGCTTGTATGACGAAAACTGTGACAGCAAGTTCCCTTGCAGCACCCTGAAAGACTGGCAAGGACATCAGATTGTGAATTTCTTTGGAAGGAGGAACTGATAAGAGACTGTGACATTGACGGGGTGTTGGTCATTGGCCCACAATTTGAGTGTTACACACACGATGTATAGCTTAGCAGATATTACGTTATGGGTCTAGCAAAACCAGTGATACCATAGAGCACTTTTTCATTTTTGTTTTGTATATTCACAGCCACAATCTTTAATACATTTAATTGGCACTTATGTAATAGACCAAGAACAAGTTGTGAATACTTGTACAAGTAATTTACAAACTTTACAAGTCAGAAATTTTCAAAATAAAATATTAATAGTGTATTGAGCTGTATTGGTGTATTCTTTGATACACCAAAATGAAATCTAGCTAACTGCCTTCATAAGACTTTTCATTTGTAAACAGAATTAATTGCCTGTGTTTTATTGTTCCATTAATGCCACAGAGGTTATAAAACAATAACCTAATCTTTGAGCAATTCACATCGCACTCTTTAGGCTGTCAATACAAAATGGAAAGAGTATGACACAACTGGTAACCTGTAGGCCATCCACTTAAATTGCAAGGCCAGTGAAAATGTAGCAAATGTTGGAATTTGGTCGCCAATCGTACTGAGTCTATCAGACTATCAGGTATGAAAACATGCTAAAAGGAGGGTCTCTCTTCAGTCTGTCTGAGTTTGAGCTGTTTAGCAAAGAGGAATCCTGCCTCCAAATGTACAAAGCTGGTAAGACTTGCAGCTGTAATTGTAACCAAAGGTGGTTGTATAAAGTATAGAGCAGGGATAAACACAAATGTGTGCCACAGTTACAAAATATTTCTTTCTGGTAAAGAAAAATTTTGATCATGTTTAATTTTACTTCCACATTACAGTCATGAGCTACTTTGTGTTGAACTGTGACATAAAATCTTACAAAATGTGAAAAAGTGGTGTGAATACTTTTGCAAGGACACTGTTTATGATCGTGGTTTAAATCCTGAGATTTAAATATATAAGAGGACCTCATTCTCTTGTTAGTGTTTTTACAGTACAAGCTCTAGAACTGCTTAACCACAATGCAACACTTCAATTTGTACAGTGAAACCTAAGCACCAATAATGAAGTCAAACAACTATTAAACTTTAAAGTAGGAGACAATGTGTGTGACTGTCCATCTCTACAATAAATTACTGTACTGTTTATCATAAAGTTTGGCTACAATTGTACACTTGGCTACAGTCATAATTTTTTCCTCAAATGCTTAAAAGGCAGAATAAATATTTAGATTTCTGCCAGACTCTTTCCTATCCTTTACAACATAACTTAATAATACTGGAACACAACCACTATGAATAGTTCATCCAGTTTGTCAATTTAAGTTTCAATTAGGCAAAAATAATCCCTTTACTTTGTTTTGTAGACTTAATAAGCAAGAAAGAAGCAATGTTTACAGTATATTTCATTCACTTAAAACTTTGTTAGTTTGTTACAGATCTGTTTTTTTTTTTTTTTTTTTTTAATTTATCTTCTTTCAGGCATAACTAGTTATATTTGTCTTTTTGTGAAATACTCAGTGGGATTTTCATAACAGCATAATAATCCTATTAAAAGTTGTCCCTCAAACATCATTCACTCTAAAGGATATGTCAGTTTTAGTCAGCATTTTTCAATTAATACCACCTTTAGAGTTTGCATATGTGTAGAAAAATAACATTATGTGAGAGAATCATTTAAAAAAAAAATTTCAATCATAAATGAAGCAACCAAAGCAAACAGGTAACATATTTTGCTTCCAGTGACATCCTATGACTTTTCAAACAGAATCACAGTATTTTATATGTGATGAGGATTTTATTTTATCCTATTTTCTTCCTTACTAGTATTGTTTCTGACTGCCACCACAAGAAGATGCCGCTGGGTGAGGACGGACACGCCTGGAAAAAGAAGACCTCTGATGTCAAGGAGAAGTATGATTTCAAAGACATTCTGGGAACGTAAGTGTTTTTGCCAGCAGCAAATAAACTTTTTTTTATTTTGCATATTCAACATGTTTAAAATGTATTTTACCTTCAGTAAAATAGTGTTTAAATTCGTCAAGGCAAATATGCAGCTTCCTGACCATTTTATGTTTATGCAATGCAGGCTACTGTTGTCTTTAATATCTCAATGCTGCTTGTGTGAATGTCAGCTCATGAACTGTTTGGTGTTTATTTGGGTTTAAGAACCTGTAACCCTCTCAGCCTGAGGTGGAACATAAGCATACTAGTCATCGCTGAATCTGTAGATCCAGATCAATGCCAACTCCAGTTTCACAAACAATGCAAATAATAAAAAAAGATTTTAAAAATTATTTTACCTTACTTTGTTTGGCAAGTAAACTATTATTACTTCCTTTGAATGCAGCGTTTTCCAACTCGATCAGTAATTATGACTTCAATATTGACTTCAGTATGCACTGGCTGGGTTGTAATATTAAGGTTCACCACATTTTGAAAAGGTATGACTTCAACACTGCTAACATTTTGTCATAATGTTTGTATGTTTTACTGGTTGTGTCCAGTATTGCGTTATGCAGTGTTTTACTTCCCACACTTGTCGCTTCACACTGCTGGTCAGCTGGCTGAAAGACGGCTACTGCGTGTTTGGTTCACTTACAAGAAAGACAAATTCAGTTTTTCACTTTCAGCTGGTGGACAATTTCCACCTTCCTTCTGAATTGTTTTGTGCGGTTCAAGAATGTCAGCAAATGTTTTTAGGGCTAAAGTATTTAGTAGTATTTGCCTTTTGTAATCCACGTTTCTTCTTAAAATTCATTTCATATTAATTATAAAAAGAACCACAAAGATCCATCTACTTTTACTTGAAAGTAGACTTAGTATTTTCACAGGTGTTTATTCTATTTGTAGGTACTTAGTGTTATTGCTAGGGATGACAGTGGCTCAGAATGTAGGAGTTCATCCTGTAAACGATATATTGCTGTTTCAATCCTCCTCTGTACTGCTGCTGGTGGTCAGGTGGTGCTGATTGTATGGCAGCCTCAGTCTACCTCAGGGCAACTATGGCTACAATGTAGCTCACCACCATCAGTGTGTGGATGTGTGCTTGAATGACTGAATGTCCTTTGGACTAGATAAGGTGCTATACAAATACAGGCTATCTACCATTTTTTCCCCTAAAATAACAATAAAGACATGTTCTAGACAACATTATAACTGTAATAATAAAGAAATTGCATGAATTTAGCAGAAGTATGAATCAGTGTTGATTCCTCTGTTAACAAATAAAAAATCTGCTTTACCAAGTTTTTGTAAAAAGTTATTTTTGTAAATAGCTGAAACCAGGAAACTTTGCCATTTTTAGTCATGGTTTTCGTACTGAGAAACTCATACAGGCGGATACTTTGTTGAACAACTCTAAACTGAGCGCTGCCGAGTTATTTTTACATCTGTGTCTGTTGGTTATTTCACCAACAGACACACAATTGCTCGAAAATGGCCGTAGACTGTGTTTCTGCGGATCATGTGTTATTAGTCAAGTTTTGGTCCTTCTTTTTTGTAAACATTTCTGCCCAGCTTTAAGCAGCATTTAATGAACAGAAGTCATCATAAGAATACAAAGTCTCTCAAATCGTTTTGTTTTACACACATGAACTCATTTAAAATCAAATTTTTTATGATTTGATTTGATAAAATCAAATCATAAAAAACTTGATAAAATCATAGATTGCACATTCATCAAATTACATTGAATTTTAGGATATTTCTAGATTGTGTCACTTTGCACTTTTACAGACAGAGTGACCTTTTTGGAGCACAAAGTGTTTCTGGGTAATTTAGAAGCATTACACAGAAATTCTGTTAGTAGTCAGTAAATATCTTATGTAATACCGTAATGAAATGTTTGTAATTAAATAGCCTTCTAACTCTGTGTACCTTGGTGGGGCTTCAGATGTTGAATTTTGTTGACAATGTGTCATGTGAAACCTTTTACTCATTCCTGCAGTCTCCTTGAAGCGACCACAAAACATTATAACACAGCAAACAGAACTCTGAAAGCAAACTTTTGACATTAATGTTATATATTTAGAGGTTTTGTCATAAATACATTTCATTTATACATTTCTGTTGGGTTTATTTAAATCCACACCTTAAAATAAAGTAGTTGAATATGTACAAATTTTATTTTTGTCAACCTACAGTAAAATATCAAGCAATCTTTTAAGGAATTTACATTTGTTTAAGACTTGTCCCTTTGCTTCTTAGATTCTAGCTTCAGTGTTTGTCACGAAGGCTCTGGACACTTTGTAGCTCTAGAATTAAACACTAAAGAAAAAACCTTTCTGCCATGTTGCACATTGTCATATTAGACCAAAAAGGCCACACTGCACAGAACATCCTTGGTTAAGTAGGATGTACTATCAGTTAGGGCTGTTGTAAAAGAATATTCAAGTAATCGAGTACTCTTATATTATTGTTACGATTATTCTAGTAATCGGAAAGCTCTCTTTCTCTCTCTGGAGGCTGCCATACTCCAAGCATCGCAGCAGGCAATTTAGGAATGGTTATTGGTTCTCCAAAAATTGATACAAACCCGGAAAATTGGATGTTATGCTGCTAGCACTTAGCAGCAACTCATAGGTGGAAGTCAGAGCTCTGCCCAACACAAATAATGACCAGCTGAAACATAGTGAGCTAAATAATAAAACATAATTTAACAAAGCTTCGAGGCAGATAAATTTTCCTCGAGGACTTTTAATAATAGAGGTACTCAAATCATTCGAGGAATCGTTACAGCCCTACTATCAATACATACAGTAGGTTCATGACTTTTACCATGAAAGGTAAAAGTAATTTGTTCAAATTATGTTCAAAAACATTTTCCTTTAGAACATTTAACTCTGTATCATAATTATAAATAGTAAAGTAAGAAGTTTCATAGATTTAAGTTCAAATTAAGCAATTGCTTGAAGATGTTGTAGCTTTAAAGTCTGTATCTAAGAATGTTTTGCTCATTTAGCCATGTGTTGAGGTTGAATGCTTTGTGAGAATGCAGTGTTCTTAATTTCAGCTAACACACATCATCTAATGATTAGGAATGTTCCAACCATATGTCATATATTGAATTGGTTTTGTTATTTATTAGGTCAACGTGGCAAGTCTTCATACTTGCCTTCTGATGCTAGTTTAAGAGGATTCTCTATTTACAAAAGCTTGCAGCCTAACCAGACTGTGGCTACACAGAGCTCTGTTCATGCATCAATGCAGCATATTCCAGTGTCCGCTGAACAGACTGATGTAATTCTGATCGCATTTTAGTTCTCAAGGCACAGTAAGCCCAAAAACATGAGGTTAAAAGGAACTGCTAATTCTGTTTGCTCTGTTAACCTCTGTTTATATTGTAATATTAACAGTAGATGTTTCCCTAAGGTGTCACACCTTTTCAACACACCCACATCCCTGTTTGTCCAGGATTAAGTCATGTGAGAAGCAGGTTCCTCCAAGTTAAAACAGAAGAATGTTTAGTGTTATGAAATTTTTCTGACCTACATTAATCTGGTTGTACATGTGAAGAGGAAGGGAAATTGTGGCAAATTGTGTAACAAGCTTCTTAAATTGTTTGCTACACGGCCACTGTGGTTTGCCTTTACCTTTAAGTCTGCTTAATGTTGTCAGGTTTTATTGAGGTGATCACTTGATTCTTGAAGTCTGACACTTATCAGGTGTGGGTGTAAAATTAAACTCAGTTGTTCTAATTCATGATTTAGAAAAGTGAAAATGATTTTTTTACTTTGGTCAGGTTGCTTTTACTGTAGGAGTGAAATTTTAATTTTAAAATATTTTTTTTGGTTCTTATTAGATTTTCTCTGTCTGATATTTAAACTTGTTGGTTCATCTTGTTAGTGTGACAAAACTGAAGAAATTTGCAAAAAGAGAATTGCTTTTTCATAGCACTGTACTTACCATTTCCCAAAATTTTACTCAACTATAAATTAAAATCTCAAGCCCAAGAAGAGTGTTTATTTCGCTGACCACATCGAAGATTTATTTGAAAGATGTTAGGATGAAAAACTTCATTTGAGACATGTGGCCTGTTGCAAAACTCAAATGAAATATCTTTTTTTCCCCACTTTTTGTAAATGGATTTAAGTGCTACAAGGTAACAGTCTTTCATGTGGAAGTCACTCTTGCAGAGAAAAAACTCCATGTTATCTATTTTCAGTATCAGTAAGTCTGAGGAAGCTCAAACGGCATAAGAAGCTCTTTAAAAGGGGACTGTATTTTCTAAAGACCTGGATCAGCTTTTTAGTCAGGCTGTTAGCTAGACTTTGGTGCATGGTGATCATTTAACTCCCTCTTCATTTTTGTACTTTTACTGTCTTGGTTGTTTTTTCCCCCACTTCTTTAAGTATTAAAAATGGGTGTCTGTCACAGGATCTTGGAGACATTTCAGGGATTTGGCGAAGGGGCGAATTGACATTGAGTCGACCTTATCAGATACCATGACTCCTGAAAGCAGTATTGTAAAATTGTTTGGTTTCTGAGCTTTCATTCTCTGGCAAGCATGTGACATGCTGGATTTGGAAATGTCAGGAGCTTTCCGCTCTACAAAAAATACAGATCAAAAATGGACCATAAATATCAGATCTTTGCCTTTCTGTTCATAATGATTTATAAATAGGAATACACAACACCATAATAGCAGTAGCTAAAATTTAGATTGTTGAAGAAGAAATAAATGCAACCTGGCTGCTGTTGTTTATACCTGTATGATTAGGTCTCTTCCATCTGTGTCCCATAAACCCACTCTTGCAGCAATTCTACAACTAAATGAACAATCTTATCTGAGCCCAGCTAATGTGCTCATACATGAAAAGCCTTCCCATCCTTTCAACACTGTTGCTGTCATTGTTCCAGTTCCCCACCTGCCCCTGGATCAGGGCTGAGCCCGTCTGTAGAGAAATCACCCGCTTGCTGCCATCGCTCAGCTGTGTGCACCACATTCATTTGCCATTGCTGGATTGTTGTCTTGGTAACAACGGGAGATACTTTCCATAATGGACTCAAACAGTCTCTATGGAAACAAAGTTTTTGATTTGCTATTAATAATCCAACACCGGGTACATATGTGTGCATTGTGCATGAGATCAACCTGCTTACATGAGAGAGCAACTAACAAGCGTTCAAACATTTGTTTAATTTGATGGAGCATCTCTCACATTTCGACCATAAAGGGGTCGTTAGTGATGACGCAAAATCGTTACACTTTTAGGATAAAAGTCCATTATTTTACCTGCCATGTTTGAATAAAATTTAATTAAATGCAGAATAAAGTGCTGTGTTCCTAACAGCACATTATGTATGCTTTGTGGATCTAATCACAAATACTCATTTGTGATTTAAAGAGGCCAAGTACAAAATAATGGAATAAATCTCTTACAATGTCAGATATCTAAAGTAAAGGCAAAAAGAAAAACATTATTTTGCCACAACTGCTTAAAACAATCTACATGTGACATAATAAATGCAAAAAACGATATATGCTGTGTATGAATCTCTGTGGCATGTGTTTATTTGTACCGATAATCCCCAGCTAAAAAGCACGTCCTGTAATCAAAACAGATGGGGATTAGCAAAACACTGGGCAACAGCACTTTAACTGCAATCAACTCAGATCCTCATCTGCCTCCCTTCTTTATTTTAATTTCTGTTACTATTTTAATCACCCCCATCCATTATCCCTGTGTCTGTCTGTCTTTTGTTTCCTGCGCAGCATAAAGCAGCGTCCCTGCTGCCAGAAATCCAGACCTATTCTAGGTAGCCTTTGTTGTCACCTTCTCTGTGTCCCAGATTCACACGGCGTTTGCTGTAGAATAGGAATCCCGACGTATCCCGCAGCCCTTTGAGTTCTGTCTAAAATTAGGATGTTCGCTACGCAAGGATGAGGACACAGAACCGTGCCCTTGACCAAACTCATCAGAGTTGGTCAGAAAAAATTATTGTTGGTTGCAATATTAATGCTAGTTGAAGAATAAGAAAAAAAATTTGACTTTGCCATTGCATCTTGTGCATATGCTGAATAAACCTTTGTAATGCTTCAATGACGGGACCTTTCAAAAGTGTTCATACTCACTGAATTACACGCATTAAGTGACTTTATGTGATGGACTAAGACAACATGGTGCATAACTGAAATGGCAGACGTCATGTCTACTAGTTTTTCATCACCTTTCCACCAGTTTTTCACATCTAGAGACAGAAATGTTTACTTACAAAGATGTGTAAAATTGTTTTCACGCACACATAGAGCGTCTGTGAACATCAATCTCCAAGTCCTGAACCAAATTTTATTTAGAGCTGCATGCTGACTGGACCATTCTAATCCATAAACATGGTTTTATTTAAACCATTCTGTTAGCTTCATGGTTATTGTCCATAAATAACCATAATTAACAATAATCATTGTTAAATTCCCTCTCATTTTTCTCTTTAATTTATGTCTATCACGTGTGGAATTATGTGTATCGCATATGATACACATGTGGAATTGTATATGTTTCTACATTGAAATATTCAGAATCCACATGTATTTATGTGCTTTTTCATGTGACTCGCATCATTCATAAATGAAAATTTGTTTGCAGCACACAAATTGTGTGAACCCAAGTGAAATTCACGGTCTTTTTCTGTAAGGAAAGTCTTTTGCAGCCTCTATCCGGGTTTCTTCCTGGATTGCCTAGTTTTTCAACACTGACCCACTTCCCCGTCTCTTCCGAAGAAAAACATCCCAACAACATGATGCTGCCACTGCTATCTTTCACGGTGGGAATGATGTGTTCAAGTTGTTTTGTAGTGTCAGTTTTCCAATTTGCATAGTGTTTTGCACATGTTGGTCAAAAAGCTCAATTTTGACCAGGTTTAGCTTAGATTTTTTAAACTAATAGCACTTCTGTCAACTCCTCCTTCATCTCGAAGCTTTGTTTATTGTTTTTTTTAACCTAATTCTATTTCTCCACAGTTTAATTCCTGACCTGTCTGCTGTATTCACTGGTCTTCATGAAGCTGTTTTTTTCCAGTAAGGTTCTCTACCAAACCTCTGAGGCCTTCACAGAGCAGCTGCATTTACTTTAACTATTTAATTACTCACAGGTGGGCTATACTGCTAAATAGGCCACTTCAAAAAGGCAATTTGCTGCACTCAATTGAGGGGCATCAGAGTAAAGGATAATGAATACAAATGTACAAGACACGTTTAAAATCTTTAGCAACAATGTTAAAAACCATGTGACCTTTTCTTTCTACTTTATTAACTGTTAATTTGTGTTGGTCTGGGACCTAAAATCCAAGTAAAATGAATTATTTTGCAATACAAAAATGAAAAAATGAAGGACGTCTCTACATCTGCCAGCTTAATGTGAATATCTTTGATCTGGTTTGTTTTTATTTTAAATTCTGACATCATGTAATTCTTTACACAGTTATTAATATTGCATCGACTGCAGTAACCTTAAGCCTAATAGAAATATTCTTAGCACAAGCAGTCCTACTCTGTTACAATGTTTGACTTCCATTCATCCTGCTGCTTTGTTGCAGTTTCTTCTCATCAGATGTTGATCTCTTTATCTCAGAGCCTGGAAATAGCTTCATTTCAAAAGCGTTCCCACACTCGGCTGCAGGCTGTGAGATTTCTCTTCTGACGACAAACTGCGCTAATGAACCATGTTGACTTTTCTGACATTTAAATAGCAGCACATGTTCTCATGCTGCGACCAGGGAAGGGAAAAATCCTTGGCATTTTCTGCCCAGAATATATGGCAAAACACACAGGAGATAGAGGAGCAAAGAAGGGGAAGCCATGAGAGGAAGAGGAGGGTGAAAGTAGGCGAGGAGTAATCATCTAAAATCGTTAGAGCTGATGGGAGCGGCCTGCCTGACTCTGTCAAACGGTGACCCACTGGCCCCTGCCCTTCGCTGCTTTTATTGATTTGGAACGAGGAGTGCTTGTGTTTCTGTGACTCATTACACAAAATATGCCATGGCTGAAATTGTTGTCCTATTTCTTTTTATGCGTTCGTGTATTCTCTCTGGCTAAATGTTTGCTTCAGATGTCTGTTTCTGTTCCCTCTGTGCTTTCCTGTCGTTGACCTTTGCCTCCGCTGCCCCCATCTCCTTTCCTCCCTCTATGAATGAACAAAGAGAACCCATTATTTTGCATTCTTTTCTTTTTCCATGACAAGAAGGACAGCAGATCACAAATGCTTGTTTGACAGAGTGATCTTCACTCTGCCGAGTGTATTCTTTTATCATCTTTTAAATCAGATATAGTGGCTAATGGGACAGAAATCTAAAATGTTTATAATTTATGATGAGCATAAACTGCTGTATAAGTGTAGTAAATACACTCCTAGAAAGAAGGAACCTTTGTTTTATGAAATGCAACCTTTGTTGTGAGCTGGTGACAAGGCGATTGTTAAAATAGCAACAATTTAATCCAATTGTTCAATCATACTTGCACCTTTTGGCTGTATTGTATGTGCTTTAATTTGCCACCTTTTCTCAGGAGGGCAGAACTTCATTAACTTCCTGCTAAGCTTGTTTCTGTATGAAAGTGTTTGTGTGGGAAGTTACTTCAGATACATTTATGGATGTTATGGACTATTGACTCTGCAGATAACAGATAATAAAAAATGAATTTATCTAAATCCATTTCAGAATCAGTGTTTGTGGTTCTAATATAAGAAATTCCAAGAGGTTTGAAGATGCTTGCTTTGTGCTGATCCTTTTGTTACTGTGAAATCCCTCTCATTGATTAAAAATAAATACACAGGGTTTTAGGTTCACTTTTCATACTTTCAAGTTATGTATGTGTTAGTAACTGTGAATAGTTTTGAATAAAGATGATCAAATAATTAAAACATTTATTTATATTTGTGTCCAGGAACGTCCCTAAAACAAAGGAATTTAATTTCCAGGAATTCTTCACTTTCTGGTGAACAGATCTTTCCTTGAGTCATTTCTTCCTTCCTTGAACATGAAGAATTGTGGGACTTTTATATGAAAACTTGGTTGTGACACTGTCTCCTATGGCACATAAATAACTTTCTTTGCAGTTCTCTGTATTTCCAGGGAGTCTGAAACCAAAACTACTTTTCATTAAATTACACTCCGTTCAGAAATTACTTGGAGTTGTTGACACTGTGAAGATACGTGCATATGCAAACAGACTTTATTTTATGAGGGTTTCTATTCTTATCACTTCGTAATTATTCAGTGTTTGTATTTTGAGTTGGCATCAAACGAATTTAAATATCTGAGAGTCGTTCAGACAAAGGAGAAACAGCCACCTCTATGGAGCAGATGAGTCTCCCAGTGTGAGAGCTGCCCTGCTTCATCTATTTTTCATCTGTCTCTCCCTCTCAGTCTCTCTGGGCTTCCTTTTTTTTTCTTTCTCCATTCTAACTCTCCCTCTTACCCCATCGTTTACTGTCATGTTCGCCCAATTATATCACAGTGATGACTCCCCTCACGATTTCAGTTGTTTTCCCTTTGGTTCCTCCCATTTTTCTCTGCAAGAACTGCCCCGTAGTTGCTACAATCATTTTCAGTTTGAACTAAAAAAGAAATGGAGTCATTCTAGTTGTTTAAGTTTTCTTGTTTTCAGGATTTTTTTTAGACTAGATCAATGATGACAGCTTACACTTTTTTGTCAGTTGGAAGCACAGGACACTTTGTTACTGTGCCTCAACTTGTAATTCTTTCTCAGCCTCTGATTAGAGCATAACCGTACGAATGAGGCTTATGGCACTCCATTTTTGTTCCTGTTACTGACTTATTATACTAACTTTATTCTGGCTCCCTGTATAGACACATCTATAAGCGGAGACGTGCATTTTAAAACCAAAGAAGAAGTAAATAGGGAGGAATTGCTTTAAATAAATGTGGATTAATTTATCTACTTTATCCTCTATAATGCTGATCAGCAGAGTTTCAACTTTCAAAAAATAGAAACTTATGCCATTTTGCAACTCCAGCACTGTTCATCTAGTCCTGCTTAATTCAACACCAGCTCTTCAGTCCTACCCTGACCTAATTCAAACAGAAGTCTGCATCTCAGCACAGCGCAGCTCAGCTCAGCATGGCATAGCTTGTAGATCTTAGAATACAAACATACACAGACGCACACATAAATGTGCCCACTGCATGGCCCACTTATGCACCCCCATCTGCTCATGGCAGTAGGCTGCCTCTAACAGTTTTTAGAGCACTCTTTAGTTTGTCATATATGTATCTTCCCACACTTTTCCACAGTTGGTATATTCCAGCATTGCCAAAATTACCTCACATTTCAAGCTGTCTAAACGTAAAGCGACAGAGCCCTAATTTCAAAGTGTTAAACTACAAAGACAAATTTCTTAAGTCATATTTGATACATGTAACATTTTTATAACTGAAGGTAACAAAGCTACCTGATTGTGCTATAAAATGATACTATATTCCTGGAAAAACATAATACTGCCCCTTTAACTCTTTAAATGCTTGGGATTTCTTGTGAGCTACCTGCTTACGTCTTGTAGATATAAATGCCAAAATTCAGTCTTCGATGCCCTTTGTCATGCAACTGTTGAAGGTATTTCCAATTTAACACACTTGTAGCAAATATTTAGGTAATTAGTAGAATCCTATTGAGCTTGATTGCATTTTGCAGAGGCAATTCAGCCATTTGATTTTGGTGTGTTCGACCAGAGACACGTGTAAAAAGTTGGTGGATTTATTACTATTAGTATTTTTTAATTTATTTTATTATTTTTGTTAGTCATTGTATTTAAACATTTTTCTTTTGTGATTGACAATCAGTAATCAATACCGATTGACTAAATGATGACTAGGTCAATTAATGTTTGCATTGATTATAAACATATTTTAATCCTGAGAAATACACAGAATATTCAAACTAGCTGGTTTGCTCCAGACAAAACAAGCCCTTATTTTATTTTAAATTACTGTGGTTATAAAAACACAGGGAGAATTTGATGAACGAGGAATAAAGTTACTGTGAAGTTGTAGAAAACAGTGAAACTACCACCCTGTTCCTTCTTGTAACCAGAAAATTGACTAATGATTCCACAAACTCAACATTTAAAAGGAAACAGTGTCCACACTCCAAAACAAACTCAAATCTATGTTCAAACAACCTTATAAAAACTTTGTTACAGAACCTGCATTTGTTGTTTTACAAGTCTTATGATGTTATTACAGTATGTAGAGCATTTTGTTTACAATAGTTTACTTTTACTATTAATATTCAGTTTGGACATAGTCAGAAGTTTTTTCACTCTTTCAATTCTAAGGTTTTATATTTAACATGTTTTTAAAGATAATCTGGTACGTATTGGTTTGTTTTATGAGGGAAATACACCTGATTTTAATTACAAAATAATGCTATGGTACACATTTTTATTATTTATAAAGGCTAGGCAAAAATAAACAGTTGGCATAAAACTAAGTAGAACCTTCACTGCCTCCACAGAAAGTAAAGAGGAAGAAGCAGCATGATGCTAATCAAATGCAGTCCAGCAGCTGGTCATCACCACATGGGAGTTCCTCTAGAAAAACAGAAGTTTTTAATCAGTTTGCAAGTCTGCAGCATACAGATGTGTGGCATAGTGTTCTTTGTTCATACCTTCTTTGTTCATACCTTACAAGAAGAAGTTCTGTATTCAGTTCAGCCAGGTTTCAGTTCACTGATAAGTTCACACCTATAAGTTCACCCCGTTTTGCTGACAGATTCATATACATTCTTTAAATACATGAGCTACTTGTCCACAGGATGGTCGGACTGAAGACTTCAGAGCTGGAGTTTTTCCATATATTTTTGCTTCAACTTCCTTCTGAAAGCAAAGTGAAGCTTAAAGCGAAAATATAAACATTGGCATAAATTACCAGGGTGGGTCCACACACGCACACATTAGAAACTAAGTGGGGGCCTCTTGGGAAACTGGGGAGGTTTTTTCCCATCGAAATGTCTAAAGTTTACTCTTAAGCTATCTAGAGTTAATCTTTCATTCATCCCCAAAAAGAGTGGCTTTAAATTACATCAGAGTGAGTTTGGTTCCTATGATGTTTCACATTTATAAAAAACAGTAATGTTTTTTTTTTTTTAAAGTTCTCAAAAATGTGAGCTCCACTCATGAACACTTTTATGTTCTTGCAAAAGACCGGCAGTAAATCTACAGACCTAACTTAGCTTGTCAGATGGTGAAATTTATAAATATTGACTTTTTCAGGAATATGATTTTGGGGGAAAGTAAAAGGGAGTTCATCCTCATTTTTCTAAGTTTATTTATATACCATATAACAACAGGAATGAGTTGATTCAAGTCTTTAACTTTGCAGCAATTCCTCATACAAAGCATGTGAAAAAAGAGCCTTAGAGAATACAAAAATAAAATGTTTTTGAATAAACTGCAAAAATTTACAGCAGTGTCCTTTAGATGGATGAGAGCAGACTGTTTCGCTATAGTACATTGTGGATAAAAATTGGCATATCAGCACAAACACTATACAACAGCTGTGAAGCAAGGTGATATGAGGCTGATGCAATATTTACTTTGCAAGAACACTACCTAGACTCCTTGCATTTTGTGACTCATTTGCACTAAAATAATTCAAACTCAAATGTATGGCCCTTTTCCCCAACAGCTTGGAGGTCATGAAGTAGAACTAAAGTAAATGTACAGTAAAATGAATGAGAAGTTGAAAAAAACAAGTAGTCTACTAGTGTGACTTTGCTTAATTTTTCAAGTTTTTTCTGTTATGCACATTAAAATTATATTTTAAATAAATGTTTAAATGTGTACCCCGCCTCCTGCCCATGACCATACAAGGAAAGCTAAGATAGAAGATGGATGGAGGGATAAATAAAGCACAAATTAACTTTAAAAAGACAAAAATACACTTAGAACACTGGAATATTGTGGCTGTATGAATTCTGTATTAAAAGCACTAAAAGAAGATGAGCTTTTAAAAGCGATGGCTGAGATTTACTTTTAGCTTTCTATCATCCTGATCAGCTGATCTTTGCGCACTGAAGAAACGTAAGGCTGAAGGAGGTCACACAGAGAAGCTAGGTCAGTCACACAAGTCGGCATAGGTATTTTGAAATCTATTGTCTGATGTAAAATAATCGTATTCCAGCTAGAGTGGCGGCATTTTGAACTAACTTTAGATGTAGTTGTAAGGCAGGCATAGTTTACATTGGTAAGATAACGCACGTTCATATATTTTTGGAGTATTTGGATTGTCAGTCGTGTAACTGAGGACAACTGACAGTGTGCAGCAACAGAAAAACAGACTGCGACATTTCTCTCTTTTCATAAGCTTTATAAATTCTGCTGTTTGTAAATATTTCCTGTTGCGAAAAACACAGCAGTTATGTTTTGACCTAAAGTAGCATCAGTCTTTTCTAAGGTGAATTGAAACCAAAGTTGTGAAATTACAAGACATGTTTGTTAACTAGTGGACCAACTACAATTAGTATAAAAGTGTATATAATGTATTTTGTAACATACAATACCCCAATCAAATAATTTTTATCAGATTGGGCTATTTTACATCTTCATGTTTAGAAGGGATTCAAAGCAAGATGGTCTTTTTATGTTTCAGGGCCAGTTTCACAGTTGGGTTTCTCTCAGCTCTGATTGGACCAGATGGTCCTTCCCTATGTCTCTCTGACCTTTCCACAGTTACTATTTGTCATCTGTTTACATACCTCTTTGACCAACTTCTCAGCAGGGCAGAATGCACAATTCATGCTGTCTGATAAACATGGCTTTTATAGGAAAATAAGAACACTAGGTTACAATTTTTTTAAAGAGTCCTCTCAAAATGCATCAAAACCAGAGGAATGCCTCCTTGTTTGTTTAGCGTTATCTCTGGAAAAGTGATGCTATTGGCACTCGCACCTGAAGCAGATGGCCACAACAGACTTCCTACTGGCTTTTGATTAAGGGAAAAGATGCAAAGAGGATGATGACAAGAACAAGTTAAATGTGAAACTCAATGGGTAGCAAAGTTCCTCAGATTTTTGTTGCTAATCTAAATTATAATAAAAGCACAGCATTTCTCATTGGATTAATGTTTCGTATTTTTATTTATAACCCAAACTTTTATATTCATTTTGGCCTTTTGCCTTAGTTTGCATATAGTGGTATCTTCAAAAAGTGCATTACTGAAAAAAATACACTGAAAAGTAAAGCAGGTTGAATTACTACATTATTGTTACATTTTAATTAAAAAAAAACTGAGCGAGCATGCTGCTTTTTGCAGTAATGGCAGAAAATTATTATTTTTTCTACATCCTAAAGTTGTATAAGACTCTACCCATGTGGATTTTCCCATCTTGTGAGCTTAAGCCTGTGCGTGAAGTATTTGCACGGTGGATTTCTCAGAATACGCCCAATTGTTTGGATTGTGGCAAGTGTGTTTTTACTGAGGATTTAGTGGCTATTAGTTGTGCTGTGTGTGTATGTGTTTGGGTGACTGTGTGTGTATCCTCTTCCTGGACACACGTCCCATGGTGCTTAGAGGAATGTCCTGTTTGGAGCTGGGGTAGCTCAGTAAACACTGTTGTTTACTTTACAATTTAGCTGCAGTCACAACTGGGATTACACTCCCAGCAAACTCACAACAATCATTTACACCGATATCCAGTTGCAACCTTAATATATACATATTACATTTAGAAAACAGAAATTATTTTTGTTATTCTAGCTGACCTCACAGGAAAGGTTTATAGTATTGCTTGAAGTCAGAGAAAGATAAAATATATTTTTGCACTTTGCATTTAAATATCCAGTTTCATTGGTGCTACAGATTTTACAAGACTTTATTTTATTTTTTTCTCAGAATATGTTTGTCCCATCTCTCTATTCTTTCTGTACAGACTCATTGTAATCTTTCTGGACATCAGTTTTGTTGACAACTAAGTCTGTGCAACATCTGCTACACTCCCTTTCTGAAGATTATCCGCTTCTTTCCCTTTTTGTTGCTCAGAGCTAAAGTATTCAGCAGTGTAGTTTCATAATGTAGTTTCTAGCAATGTTTCCTAAACCTGGTCCCCTGAGCACATTGTTATGCATGCTTTATATATTTCCTTGCACCTAGTTGGTAGGTTTAAAACCTCGACAAAAGTGATGGGAAAAGTAGACTCATTCCCATGAAACATAGGACAGTGAGGCCTGAGGACAAGGTTTAGGTGACACTGGGATGCAGGACAGCAGACGGATAGTTTATAAGGATTTGTCATTAAAGTTTTCTCTTGTGAATTGCTGTAAATTTCATGAATCATATCAGTATTTTCATCAGACATTACTTATGATGAACACATACAGTACACCCTTTCCAAATAGCATTATGGCCACCAACTTAAGGAGAACTGTTGTATGTGGCACCAAAATCTTACCAGTAACTCTTGTAAAACTTGAAGGCTGTGAGCAAGTGCCCACATGGATCTGACTTTTTGTGCAAAATATCCCATAGGTGCTAAATTGGATTGAAATCTGATTTGGAGACTAAGTCAAGACCTTGGAGCTCCTGAAGTTGTTGGAAATAGATCTGGAAATAGATTTCCAGTGAAATTGTGTACATGGTCTTCAGCAATGTTTATGTAGTAGGTGTCAAGTAATATCAACACAGATGGCAGGACCAGGGTCTCCCATCAAAATATTACCCAAACAGTCTCCTGCTTCCCATAGAGTATCTTGGTGATATGCTCCACAACTAACCAATGCACATCCTACAGGCTATCCATGATGTAAAAAAAAAACACAATAAACCAGAACAGGCTACTTTTCGCCATTGGTCTCTGGCCCAATTTTGAGGCTTCCAGGCTTATGGTTGACACATTAATTAGTTGTGGACAACTGATTAGCATCCTGACTGGGCTGAGGCTATGCAACTTGCATAACAAACTGCAATGCACAGTGTATTCTGACACCTTTCTAATAGTCATTAGCTTCTTTAGCAATTTGAGCTACAGCAGCTCAGCTGTTCCATCAGACCACACAGGTCAGCGATTTCTTCCCGTATGCATTTTGAACTTTGGATGACCCTTAATAGATGCTGACCTGTGCAGACATGGAATAGTCTTTAGTAGATTCATTTCTGGAGATATTGCCTCCCTGTCAATTACCCATCACATCTTGTCAAACACACTAAAAAAAGCTTACCAAAGCTGTGACTTACACCAACTTTGAAGAGAAAATGTTGACTTGTTGCCTCATGTATTGCACTCACAAATAGTTGCAGTAATGAAGAGGTTTCAGTACTTTTTGCTCTTTTAGTAGTCACAATGTTGTGTCTTATATTTTATTAATTTACACTGTCATATGAGAAATATTGATGGAAAGTAAAATAAATATTTTTCTGAGTAACTTATAGCACCTTGAATTTATCTGTTAATCGGTTTCTATATCAAGATAAAAAAAGAGCACTTCTTGGTATTTCTTGACATAAAAATATAAAAAAAATATTAAGAAAATTCAATGTGTCCAAAGTACAAGAAGTTACACCATGTTTGTTGCCAAGGTAACATCAAAATCCAATGTCTTGATTCAGCCAAGATTGTTTTATCCAGAGAATAGAAAAATATCTGAGTTTCAAGTTTTTTAGTTTGCTATCTGTCCAGATAGCATATTGTCCAGAGTAAAAAGAGACAAGGTATATGCAAAGAGGTGACATAAATCAATATTATTTGACTTGTGTTTCAGTGGATCCCCCAGTCAACAAGAGTGTATTCATAACAAGGGACTTGTTTGCATGCCCTGCAAACAAGTCTGCAGGACAAGACTTGTTTTAAGTGAAGCCTCGCGGCACATATGGGGTTTTATTCTGACTTTGTAACTTTCTTCATCAAGGACCAAAAATGCAGCAATCATCAATAAGTTGTTAAATATTTAAGAACTTATATGTGAAAATTTATAGAAATTCAGGATGGATATATGTTAAATGTTTAAATTATTATTAAAATCAGATGTCTGACATCTGAAATGATTTCATGATGGAATAGAGGACTAGAAATATGAAA
This sequence comes from Xiphophorus maculatus, assembly GCF_002775205.1. Taxonomy (NCBI): domain Eukaryota; kingdom Metazoa; phylum Chordata; class Actinopteri; order Cyprinodontiformes; family Poeciliidae; genus Xiphophorus; species Xiphophorus maculatus. Next base: position 23,107,620 of record NC_036462.1, read on the forward strand.
CAATTAAATAAATACTAAAATAAATATGCATGCTCTTAAATTTCAGAGGAGTTCTGCATTTAATTATGTATATATTTATCAGATTGAGACGTTTAAATAAATATTTACACTTTATTTAAATGATCACACAATTTTTTTTAATTATATGATTTGTTTTTTAGATTGACACCTTTGCTGTCAATATTTCTCCAACAACACTGAGAAAGTTTCGTCTGACCTTTGCTGACATACAAACCATATTACAGTTTAATGATGTCACATTAAACATCTGGTGACATTTAATAGCTGTGGTGTTGTGTTCAAGTGCTCAATGTATAGATCCCAGTATTCAAATGTTCTTCTACCAACTGTTTCTGTGTAAGATTATGTAAATATACTTTGAGGATCACCCGTTCTCTGTAATTTTTAATCTGAACTTTGTCAGAAAACACCCCAGTTTCTGCTGAGTTCATTTGTGTTGAATTAGTCCGTCGTCAATGTTCCCACTCAGCATTCTTCTTCTCTGCTGCAACTCAAATAGCACAGTTAAATACAGATGGATGTGAATATGCATTGTGTGGCTTTTGGCAGTATGTGAAAGCAGAAGTACTGCACTAAAATAAAGTGTTCAGTATAATGTTGTGACAGGAAGTCAGTATTGGAATGTTGTCCTGTTGTTCTGATCTTGATGAGATAAGTTTGTTGTCTGTTTATACAGGCCATAATGACAAATCAACATGTTTAATTGATATTTCTTTCTCTAATCTGTAAGAAAGACCTCAGCATCACACAAAGTTTTAAAATTACTTCAAGTTAAACAATTATAGTTTTAAAAATAACAAGAACTTAACTTGGAGAGGCTAGTAATTACTTCTCAGGTTGAAGGGTGTCTGTACCAGAGTTGGATCCTGCCTCAGCTTTTTGGTCTGACTATATAGCTGCATGGAAAATGTCAAAAAGTCATCCAGAAGCTACTGAGGAATTTGTAGCTCTGACAGCATCCTCCACCCAGCTGGATTTTTTCTAGAGCCAATGGCCTTTTTGTGGCAGTGAGATAGTTACTAGATGACCAAGAAGCTTCATTCCCTGGATAATTGTCTAACAGAACATTGCATTATCTTAATTTTCAGCGTTCTGGATCTAGACTTCTGTGATAAAATTGTGTTGCAGAACTGGTTTCTAAATGTTTCTTAAGGACTGTAAGTTAAATGTAATGATTACTGTAAAGCTTTTTCTAAGGCTTATATATGCAGACATTTATTTTGATCGACACAAACATCTTCCAGAGTTGAGTAAGAGCTTTGTTTAGCACTGAGGACAGGAAGAGTAGGGGAACAGAGGAAGATGTATGTTAAATCTCTGGTAGTTTGGTTTTGACTGTATATTTTTACCTTTATTGTTTCAACATTTCTGATATATTGGGCTCAGTTTAATATTTAACTCCAGTAAATTGAAGCTAAAGTGCTCTCTCACTGAATCAGATTTATGCAAAATAGGGAAAATGAAAAACAGTATTTTTTCCTGTACAAATTTGATAAGTTTTAAAATCTTTGTCAACTTTAGAGGCAGTTTCAAGTCATCCAGAGTTTCTCGGAGTTGTGTTGTTTTTATACAGAGGAGGCTGTTATTTTTAGTACACTGTGTAGGTCAGATGGTTTCTCTTTCTGGTGACAGTTGTGTGTCGCTGTGCAGTCCTTCCTGGTCTGCAAATAATAATGTATCTGTAAACTGACTGACAGGAGGCCTGTGGTTCCCCTCGGCCCACACGTACATTTTTAGCTGTGGATGCGTCACTTTATTTTTGCGTTGTTACTGCAGTTTTAAGCTTTCCCTCAAGCTAAGCAAGAAGACAGGTTTTACTAAAATGGTAACTTGTCAGAGCATGGTGATAGTACTGGCAGGTCTATGTGGCTAGATTAATATGCTGAGCTAATGAAGGGCTTTAACATGGATCCCAGCTGATTTAGTTGGAGACAATGGATTATCAAAAAGAAAATGCATAATTCTACTACACATTGCTATTTTAAAAAAATATATCAAAAACAGTAGTTGTCTGTAGGGAATGTTGTCTTGATAATTTCATGAACTCCTCAGTCTACCAAAGTAGTCTTGAGTCCAACATGAGATTATCTATCAGATAGCTTGATGAAACGAGTCAAAGATTTTAAAATTGTGCAAATATTTCTCCACATCAAGGTGAGTTATTAATAGTAATACAGAAAAACAGTTTTTGCACACTCAGGATTACGTTTAAATAGGTTTAGGGCCTGATAAAAACCACATCATTCTTAAAATGTCCATGTGAAATTTCAGAACTGAAATTTCAGAACTGAAAAAAGTGTACCTTGTTTTTTTATTTTATATTTATTATTATTTTTACCACCATTGTGCTCAGATTAGTGTTTTAGAATCAGAGCATTATGATGTACTTAGGTCAGATAGACCATGCTGACAATTTCAAGCAGGCTGACACCCGTTCTTAGTTGTCACGTGAATTTCTTTATTTATTACAATTCACTTTCACCTATAATGTTTTTCCAAAACTGCTAAATTGAGTTGGTAAATTACACTGATAATATATTGTTGTTTTTTCATTTTTTTTTTGACAAAACAAATGTTTTTTTTTGGACATTTTTCATTATTTCATCTCTATAAAACAATGTACATTTACTATTATAATCTTCTGTCTAAACAATTATAACTTCCACAGTTATACATCTATACACACAAACAGCTGACACTATGTGTGTCATTGTATCTGGGAGCCTCTAATGCAGCTCAGGAGCAATTTAAGTTCTTATGTTTGCTTTACCCTAACCCTCAACATCCTTTTCATACAGCCCCTTGTTTCTGTTGTACTACTAATCCCACTAATGTGGGTGGATGCACCCAGTTGTAGGCCAGGATTTTAACCAGTTATGTCACTCCAGACATTTTTAAGTCAGAAATATCTGGGCATTAGATTTCAGAAGAATTGTTTGGCTTCAGGGTTAAAGATTCAAAGGAAAATGATAAAGATCTTAAGTGCTTTCTGTTTTATATCTGATTATTTGTTTGTTAGTTGGAAGAGAGAATTACTGTGAATAAAATGCAAAGAAATGTTATTTGGGCTATTCTCAACGGCATCTAATTAAGGAGTTACAGTGTACACATTAGTGTATCACGGCCCAATGGACTGCTGGACCATAAAGTTATGACAACATGCAGCTGTATATATTTGTATTAAGGGATTATATGAGTGGAATTGAGTGAAATGAATTAACTGGAAAGATATATTGAGTGAGTCATACAATCCACACGTACGCCTTCATATTTAGATAATATACTCATCCAAGTGTTTCATTGGTTATCATGTGAGTCAGAGATAAAAAACCCCAGCATTCAATACTGGTGCTTCCAAATCATCCCACTAGTTTACAGGCTCGACTGGACTTGAGTCAGCATCTTAGAGGCTTTAGGAGGAGACTGAAGTTAAAAATAAATCACAGTCTGGCATCAGTAGAGCAAGAAATTAACCAGCACTTTGTTTTTCATCAAACCTAGACTTGTCTTTTATTTATCCACTCCATACCATAAAGAACCCAATCTGAACCCTGGAGATTGATGAGAGTTGACAGACTGACCTTTGTGTTTGTGTTTCAGGGGAGCATTCTCCGAGGTGGTCTTGGCTGAGGAGAAGAAGACGCAGAGATTGGTGGCTATTAAGTGTATTCCCAAGAAAGCATTAGAAGGCAAGGAAAACAGCATTGAGAATGAAATCGCAGTTCTGCATAAGTAAGTGAAATATTATCCTTTAAAATCATCCTCTGATAAACATCTACACCTAAAATAAAGTGGTCTAAAGGTATTCCAAGTTATGATTTTTTACTAAATGTTCTTAAAGGGGAGTATTATGCAAAATCGACTTTTCTGAGCTTTATTTCATGGGGTGATGTTATTCCTTCATCAGTTCCCAGTTGAGCTTCCACCCTACAGAGCATTCCTCCTCTCTCCCATGCAGCTCCACCAGACTAGTGGCTGCAGTAATTAGCAAACACCTGGTGGAACTGCCTGTCTGCTGAGCTTATCAAACAAACTGCAACACTCCTGGAGAATTGTAGTTTGGAGAAGCATTGCTGTGACGACAGAGACAGAGGCCAATTTCAAGGCGTAAGATACAGCTATGATGCGGTTATGAAGTCAAATTTATTTTAAGTTGTATTTAACCGAAGGTAACATACTTACTTGATTCTGACATAAAATGACACTATGTGCTTGGAAAATACATAATGCCTCCCCTTTAAAGATTTAGACTTAAATTATGGCGCTACACAACATGCATCCACCTAAAATGTAATTAAAACATTTTTTTTTTCGGTACATGCTGTGGTGGCGCAGGGGGTTAGCACGCCCCACGTTTGGAGGCCTTAGTCCTCGACGCGGACGTCGCAGGTTTGACTCCCGGTCCCGACGACCTTTGCCACATGTCTTCCCCCCTCTCCTCGCCAAAAACTCTTCGGAGAAAAAACACCCATATTTTTTCAAATTTACCTTCCTTAAATATTACAAATTATGCAACAAGAAGCCTTACGCTTTAGAGAAAACCACCTGCAAAATGTTTTTCCTGCCACATCTTTCATACCTAAAGAAGCAAGCAATTTTTTTTACATTAAAACCAAGGAAGTGACACAAACTTCCTAATTGTGAAGGGTTTTTCTTCTGCTGTGCTCTTTTTACATATGGGGAAATACAGGTCACAGTAAAAATGGCTGATCTACACAGGTCCGTGGTTATTTTTAGAGGCCTTGTTGCCTAGGTTACAGGAGAAACACAATATACAGTTATGATTCCCTCTGAGGTGAGAACTGTGGAATGAGAGTGGTGGGGGTCAGCTAGCAGCTCACATACAACTGTGACAAATTAAATAAAACCGAGGTAAACACGGCTTGAGAGTCATGTTTGGCTCCGCGGGATGTTCATATTGACTCGTCCAAAGGCTTCATTACTCATGTTAATAGTTTATGTCCCCATATCTCACAGAGTGGGGGGTAGGGTAGGTGTATGTTTGCTGGTGTCATCACATCATAGCTGAGCATGTAGCTCCTGCTGAAGAGGAGGGAGGAGTCGCAGAAGACCAAACCAGAACTGAAACAGACTCTGCTTTGCATCATAACTCTTTTAGAGTTCAAAGACTTTGCTTCATGAATATAAATAGCCTACACATTTCAATCAATTCACTCCTCTTTTACTACATACTGTATATTTTGTGACATGGAAATATGGTTTTCTGTCTAAATTATGAAATCATCAGACTGAATTATGTCCTGAAGGTTTTTCTGTCCAGGTTGGTAGGAATTGCAGCATGCGTTATAAATGAGAGAAGCATATGTACAGAGTCTCATCTACCGTTCTTCAAAGTGAAGTCTACCCCACATCATAGCTTCATTATTGATCAGGGAGCTTGTCTTTGTGAAAACTTCACAGTTTTAGCTGAACGTCTGAAGGCCGACAGTCAGGAAGACAAGCATTTCTGAAATTGTTCAATTTTACAGTTTTATTCACCATTAAGAATTACATTTGGCATTTGTCAGGTAACTACAAAAGCTACATGATACAACAAATATTTGATAATTACTAATAATACAATTTACCTAACAGCATTCTTTAAGAAGAAAAACATTACTTTATATATCTGCTCTTTAAAATAGATATGGATTCATTTATAATGTAAAGATGGCTTCAGAAAACCCCCAACCATCACACTACTGCTATCATGCTTGACTGTCACTTATTTAACTGGGCACAACTCTTCCAAACAGTTCCACTTTTGTCTTTTTTTTCTCTAAAGGTTTTTGGGATGATTAAAACGTTTCTTTGGCAAACGTGAGACAAATCTTCATGTTCTGTTTAGTCAGCACTGGATTCTGCCTAGAAAAAGATGCTGTTTTCATTCAATCTTTCTTTTTGCTGAATTATGAAGACTTCACTGAGGAAAGTGAAATTCACAGTCATTTATGTGTTCTTGGATTTTTCGTCACATCGTGGATGAATCCTAGATGGATTATTGGAGTAATTTCGATAGGCCAGCCACTCACCACTGTTCATTTTTCAATTAGTGGTTAATGGCTTTCACTGTGGTTCACTGGAGTCCAAAAGCCTTTAAAATGACCTGTTAACACCAGGCTGATTCATGTCAGTGACGGTTTCACATCTGTTGTTGTATTTCTTTAGATCAAAGCACGTCTTGGATAATAAGAAATCAGCTGTTGTATTAATGATCAACCCAGTACACAGACACTGATCATCCTCTTGCTTACCCCCTACTTTTCTTTCATTAGCAGTTTATAAGCTAATCTGTAAGCGCTGAATGCACACCTGTAAAATCATCACCTGAGCTGTATGGCTATATTTTCTTTGTCCGTGAGCTCGTCACCTGGTCAAACACACACCTGCACAGAAATTCTGCTGAAATGCATAATGTTTACTGAACATTTAAGCTCATACAGGGCCACATGTGACTGATCTCTCTGTAGTTTTAATCTGTCACTTATCCTCCACCGAGTTCATCTCTCCCTCAACGCTGTCCTTAGATGAATGAAGGTGTCCATGCATTGTTGCAATCTGGATGAGTCACTGCTGTAATCCAATGTGAGCTTGAGCTGACCCATGCAGAGTTCCCTTCGGTACATCTTGTACACATGGCTTTGTGCTTGATGAATCTAATGCTTGCAGACTGTCTCAGTTTAGCATCTTGACTTTGTACTCAAAAGTATTCAAACCCTTTAAATATTTTCGCCCGTTTTCACATTTCAACCACACATTTTAGTAACGTTCTAATGGGAACTTATGTGATAAACCAGCTCATAATTGAGAAGTGGAAGGAAAATCATATGAAATGTGCGGTAGCAGGGAAACATCTAAAACATTTAAGACGGTAGACCCTAAGGACCAGGGTTTGGGACCACTGCCCTATATGACCTTTGGCAAACTGTATTCAGGAATTGTTATGACTTTCTTTGACACTGTCTTCTTGTCACTCTTTTGTGTGGAGTGGATGACTAACAATTACTTTGTCGAACACTTTAGAGGTAGATCTCTCCAGTTAACACAAGGCCATTTAACTGGTCCTCTTGTCATTGCTTTTCTTGCCCAGCCCAGACCAGTCTGCTCTGTTTCTTGGTGACGGTGTTTGCTTCACTTAAGTTCTCTAACTAAACCCCAGAGGCCTTCACCAAACAGCTGGATTTATATGTAGAGTGAAATAAGTACAGATGAAATGCATCGGCTAATTAGGGGATTTCTTAAAGCAAATATGGACTTTTTTCAAGGATATCACAGTAAAGCTCTCTAAATATAAATGCCCATAATTTTCTGACTTGTTAAGTTTGAAAACAATGTAATTTCTTTCTGCTCCATGGTTATGCACTACTTTGCGTAGCTCCATCACGTCAAAGTTTGACAAAATACATCCGAATGTTTTTGTCAAAAGTCAAAAAAAAGTTGAACAAGGCGCTGCACAGTAAGACATCAAAACTTGCATTTTGTGACAATGCAACAATAATTGCTGGTTCTACTTCATCTTTTGCATGTTTTAATTTTTTGCATTCTATTTAAAATCGAATGCTGTTAAATGTGATATTCTGTTTTGATAAGATTCATCAAAAAATAAACTGAACATTTTGTAGCATGCTAAGGAGAAAGACTTCCAACACTATGCAGGCTTTATTAAATGAACACAGTGATTACGACAAAAAAGGGCAATACCAGTTTGAAGCTGGTGACTCATTTTCCCACCACTGTCACACCACTGACAGGTGTCAAAGGGCACCATAGCAGAGTTCAGCCAATTAGAGAACTGCATGCATTTGCTGAGACACCTCCTCTTTACCCATACAGATAAACTAATCCAGCCCTGCACATTTTACACTGAGATCATATTTACAAGCTGAAAGCAGATAAGCTCAACTTTCATGTGCAAAGTTATAGGATTATTACAAGTAGAAACATAATAAACAAACTATTTCTTCCTTTTTCTCTTCTCCTTCCTGACAGGATAAAGCACCCAAACATTGTGTCTCTGGAAGAGATATTTGAGAGTAAATCACACCTCTACCTTGTCATGCAACTGTGAGTATTCACATATGTGTGGTGCTGTGTGAATCCTTCTTTTTTGTGCAAAGTGTGTTTCAAGCTGCCTACTCGTGTTATCTCCCACACGCTCTTTGTCACATGCTTCGAACTGCACTCCGCAACACAAACACACGCACTCACACACCAACCGCGCCCACGTGCGCGCGTGTGTGTGTCTGTGTAGACTACCCATGAGCATCAGTGGGGAGTTTGCCTTCACACTAGCAGCTTGTCAGTGTCCCACCCTCCTTAAACTGCTGAAATGTCAGAGAGGATCCAGATCAATGACAGACCAGGATCAGGAGGGCTGTTAATTGTGACACTAATAAAAGTGTAAATCATTCATGCAGTCATCAGAGTCAAAGCAGAAAATAAAAGGCCGCAGGTGGCAGAGAGTCAGGGTGTTCAGAAAGCAAAGGGATGCTTCAAAACTCACAGTTTTTACTACAGTAATATTTATTGTATTTATTTGTTGCTGGATTCAGTGTTGGTCTTTCTTTCAAGTCTTCCTCAAGCCATTGAGAAAGCCCTGAGATTTCTTCTTGATAAATAGAAAATTTGTAGAGACCTTCGTTAGCAGAGTGAAGTCTCCATCTGGTGGCCAAAAGCAACCACTGTTTGAGGTTTCCTTGTATTTTTCAGATTAAAGTAGTATAGTTTTTACATTTGAGTATTTGTTACTGTAAACTTCATCAAACCTGTTATAAGTAGCAGTTCTTAACAGCATAAAAACTGGAAGTTGTTTGTTCTTGTTACTAGCTAGTAAAGTAAGTTCCTGCTTTTTTTCATTTCCTCTTGCTGATTTCCTCATAGGTTTACTACCGTGTTTTACCACTTCTCTGGCATCTCCTCTTGTTCAAATCCATAAAATGGGTGATGTTATGTGTATTTCCAACATGCTTTGCTGAATGCATCTCTTTCTGCAGGGTGTCTGGTGGAGAACTGTTTGATCGTATCATAGAGAAGGGCTTCTACACAGAGAAAGATGCTAGTAAGCTAATTCAACAGATTCTGGACGCTGTAAAATACCTCCACGACATGGGCATTGTGCACCGTGACCTTAAGGTCAGTCAGACCATTCTTTATTTGATAGTACAATGTTATTTTTAAGCAGTTTTTGTTTAATATAGAGTGCTATGCTTTTCTCCTACCAAGTTGTCAACACAAATATATTTAACATTAGCAAGAAATTCAGAACAAATTGTGTATGTGGTGTCTGTGTATTAACAATAAATAAGTTATTCCTTGCAAGCATTTAGACCTTTTCACATTTGAACTTTTTCACATTCTGACACATTAGAGCCCCAAACTTCAGTGTATTTTGTTTCAGTTTCAGGTGAAAAAGGACACAGGCTTTTGACACACTACTTTCTGTTGACCTGTCACATAAAACACTTCTATTTTTTCTGTACTGCATGTCTGATAGTAAATATCTGATAAGGCTTTACTGGGTATTTAGGGCTTTAACACATCTATTGTATCCTAGTGCATATATGGCATGCTTTATAATATGCTTTAAATTCACACTTGTATGTGGTTTTGCATTGCTCCTCACCTTGCAGCCAGAGAACCTGCTGTACTACAGCATGGACGAAGACTCAAAAATCATGATCAGTGACTTTGGTCTGTCTAAGATCGAGGGCTCGGGCAGCGTGATGTCAACAGCCTGTGGAACGCCTGGATACGTTGGTAAGATATCTAGAGACCAAGATTTACTCATTTTACATATCATGTAATTCTGCAACAGCTTCTTAAAATATTCAAATTAATATTGAACTCATGAACTTCACATCATAAGTTCATGAATTATCTTATGATATGAAGTTTTGACATTCTGTGTTAAAACATGCATCTTCTCTTTCTTAAGCTCCTGAGGTTTTGGCACAGAAACCTTACAGCAAAGCTGTGGATTGCTGGTCTATTGGGGTCATAGCATATATTCTGTGAGTACAACTTTGGATAGTCACCATCCCTCAGATAAATACTTTTAGTAAGTCTGTATATCTAAAATAAAAGAAAATTGTACAACAACACTTCTTTACCTTTTCAAATCTGATGCATCATGTGTTTCATACAAGTATTTTAAATTATTAAAAATAACTATTGAGAAACAGAAGGACACCTTCGATAAATTCAAAATCAAAGATATTTATTTATTCACAAGAACATAAAATGATGAAAGTGTGTAGCTTTTGGGAATCATTTTTGTGTGGGTTAACCTTAATTCCAACAAAGCAGAACTTTAATTTAAAAAGTATGTAGGAAAATGTGAATCCTTTGTGCTTGTTGTTTGTAGATCAGGTTTGCACATTCTATCAAGTTTGTGTATAAACAAAATTTTGGTAGAGCAGGCCCATGTTTGAAATCTTTGTTCATCTGGCACATAGACTATCAAACAAAATGTTTTTTTGTTTTTATATCAGATCATGAATAAGGAGGTGTGAGATGTCCTACCATGTGTTTTCACCAGAATTGCGTAATTTTGCCTTGAGTGTGGAAAATCTTGAGACTATGAAAAAAATGACAATTAAAAAAGACAATCCAGTTAGTCAGTTAATACACTTAATATTCTCTTTTTGTCTTATTAAACTGAATATATTTAATAATATGTGAATGCTTTTATTTAACATTTTACTAGTTCCACTGCTCTTTCAGAACCATGCCTGTGACCGTGAGATAAAACATTTAAGTTTAGCCGTATTAAATAAATTTGAATGTGTTTAGATGGTTCATTTGTCTGATTAAAAGTACCTTTTGAAAATAACAACCTTTAAGGAGCTATTAAACATGCCTTTCATTAAACCTACATTACTATTTAAAAATACGTTTTATTGGTTAAATACAATATCCTATAATGTTGTGTTTTCACAACAGCTGTAAGTAGAAAATCAGCTTGAAAACATCAGTCTTTGTGTAATTATTAATTTATGTAATGTGTTTACTTAGGGACATGAGTTACTGAAATAATAAGAATTTTTCAATAACCTAATTTATTGAATATGAGTGTATAGTGTTAGTTATGCACCAATAAGCTGTTCTCTCTTTTATTCTAGGTTGTGTGGATACCCACCTTTTTATGATGAAAGTGATGCCAAACTGTTTGAACAGATCCTGAGAGCAGAATACGAGTTTGATTCTCCTTACTGGGACGATATCTCTGATTCAGGTATAGTACAAAAATCACCATTGATCTGTTCATACTTTTTTGACATGCTAGTATTAAACAGTTTAATCTCATGTAAAACACCACAGATTTTGTGTGTGACTAGAGAAAGAAACACAGTTTGTTTTTTTTCTTTGTATATTGTAAGACAAGTTAAAGTCTGTTTTTTTTTATTATTATTATTTGCAGCATTTATCAAAGAAAACATTGATCAAACAAAATTATCAATGTCGATACAGTTCCTACAGTTGTGGCCTTTCTGCAATATTACTGTACGAAGATCTGAATGGAAATGTTTTTTTATGATATTCATAGCAGTTTTTAACCTTAAACCTTTTAATTTTTTACAGCTAAAGACTTTATAGTGCATCTTATGAAAAAAGATTCCAATGAACGCTTCACCTGTGACCAGGCTTTGCAGCACCCTTGGTATGTCTCTTCTGTCATGTCGTCTCTTCAGCACAAACCTTTCAAATGAAAAGTTTGTTTAAAGATTCAAATAATTGTTTATTTTGTTTTTTTTTACTGAAAGGTAGTTTTATGATCACATTTTAGTTATCTCACTCAAACCTTCTCTTCCTTCTCTCAGGATTGCTGGAGATACCGCCCTGGACAAGAACATTCATGAGTCCGTCAGTGCTCAGATCAAGAAAAACTTTGCTAAGAGCAAATGGAAGGTCAGTCGGAATCTTACAGAGCTGCGAAAGTATTCATTACTCTTTAGAGCAGATTTTTGAAATGGGAAAAGTGCATATTTTAAGAAGGGTTTAACAATCAGAAATCTGAAAAGCAGGGTCTTTATTTGTATTCAGCCTTCTAAACATTGATACTGAAAATGAAAGTAAAAAAATTGTTGTATGTAAACTATGAGTTTACATACATTATGTGTTAGAATGACCCATTCAAAATCCAGACCTTAAGCCAAGTGAAAATCTGTCATATGATTTAGAAATTTGTATTACTAGGTACTCTTAGTCCCATCTCATTAACCTTGAGCTTTTTCGCAAAAAATTCAGTATCTAAACTTGCAGCTCTGGGGTAGAAATGTCACAAAACGCCTTCATCTGACGTTTCTACAAAGTTGTGACTCAGAAAGGATAAATACAAATACACACCACATTTTTCAGATTTGTATTTGTAAAAAGAGATTGAAAACAAAAGTGATCAAGTTCTACATTGTTGTAAGAGTTATTATTCAGCTTTGCTCACTAGGGCTTTTATCTTTGTAAGTCTTAAAACTGGGTGTTTTTCTCCATGTTCTTTGTGGTTTTTTTGTGTCTGCAGCAAGCATTCAATGCCACCGCAGTGATCCGTCACATGAGGCGTCTCCAGCTTAGCACTGGCAGTGAGGGACCTGGCCCCACCTTGTCCGATCCGTGCCAAGCCCATCTGCTGATGGAAGAGGAAGGTAAGGGGTAGCATATGTTTATTTCCACCCAATCATTTTTTTGAGCTAGTTTAATGCCTATATATTGTGCTTTTCCTCTCTCAGGAGCGCTTTGTGAAGGTGGTTGCTCCCAGAACATGGATGGAGGAGCAGACGCTTTGTCCAACTGCACCTACCGCTGCCACCCAGCCAATAGTGTGTGATACCTAACCCCCCCTTCATGTACTTGTTATTCCCAATTCACTTTCCAATTTTAATCCCCCTCGGTGGAACCTGAGGCATCGTCTCTCCCCCGCTTGTCTGGCTGGGAATACAGCGCCATTCCAACCTGTCGCCTGCAGGGGGAGCAAGACTGTCAAGCCTGAAAGGGAAGAAATATATCGTGTTGAAAAGGAGGTGGAGGGAGACTTGCTGTAATGCTTATGCACCAAGGCAGATCATTTTTGGGATGAGTTGAAATGCATGAGAAGGAAAAAGGGAAAGACATCCTCCCCCTCCTTCATGTCGGGGGGGTGGGGATTGTTTTTACAGAAGCAAGACAGAACTTGCTGGATGTTTTATTTTAACGAAAATGTTTTCAACTTGTCTTTTTATGTTTTATCGTTTTAAATTTTTGAATTATTACCCTCCTTCTATAAGACTTTGGAGCGTTAATCACAGTATGGTATCTGCATGACAACGAGACGAATCCCCATTGCATGATTTAATTTTTTTTTAAAAACACGTTGTATTGCAGAAATGCAATACAGCATTACACCAGTAAGATGGAGTATTTGGAAATGTTTTAATGGAAAATGTTGTGATATAGCAGATTTGCATTTTATGTCTTTAAAACAATTTGTGGCAGAGCAGTTCCTCCAATGAAAATGATACCATGCAGTTCTATGACATAGCCTTTCTTTCTCCACCATGAAGTGGTTTGAAGTTGAGAGGAAAAGGCTTCCCTGTTCTCTTTTTATTTCCAACAAATCAAACTTCAGCAACAACAGATGTTTTCCTATCTAAGGTGCCTTTTAGAATCCACAGTTTCATTTGGTGGTAGCGTTGCTTAAAAAGTGGTTTCTTTTTGTACGATTATGGGATTGTGTGTGTCTCATGTAAACTTAAATATAACTTTTTCCTCATTAAGGTTAGGTACAGATAGGATGCCTGCACAAAGAAAATGTTGGTTTTAAAAAAAAAAACATTAAATATTTGACAAAATGGCTGCAACATTTTTAGTGTGAAATAGTCCTTTTGTATCCAAGCTGAAAGATGCTGAAGAGTTTAAAGCTAATCTTTGCAGTTTTTTATCTGCATCTCCAGTACTTCTCAACACCATTCAAATCATTTTTGTTAGGAACAAAATTGTGTGCATTGCTTTCACCTGCACCTGATGTCTGCAAACTATGGCTCTGTAGCAGGAGCGCTCTTAATCATCAGGCATGTAGACCATAATGTAAATACCTAAAAATTATTCCCACCGTTAAATAAACAGCACTCGTTTGAGCAAGTTTTACTGGAACACATTAAAGGAATCATCATTTTGATTGCTGAGCTGAAACTGTGTGTGTTCTGACATGCAGCACAGCCTCTTTCCAAAGTCCAAAAGAAATGAATACTTTAGAACATAATGGATTTGAATTACAGAGGGGAAAAAATATATATAAAATGGAGTTTTGCACACCTACATAAATAACGACACCTTTATGCATCCGAGCAGGAAACGGAGCTGTTGTCTTAATGAAAATGTGACATTCAAAGCTTAGTTAGTGAAGTACTGGCTTTTTTTATTTTCGGTTCATACTTTTTATTAATTTTCATTAAATGCAGCATGATTTATAAACAAACGTTTTAACCAGAAGGGTTTTATAACCCCCAACAAAATTGATACAACAAAAAAAGCAGGCAAATATACTGTAGCTCTTTCAGTCAGTTTACAAACCGCTCACACTCGCTTTTCTTCAACACGTTTCCCAGCCTTAGAAAAAAAACTTTAAAGACTGGAATTATGCATCAGACCAACTCATTCCATATTAATTCACATTGTTTGTGTGTATCTTTTTTTATTTCAGTTTCCGCTATTATTATTTTGTAAAATAAATTTCATTGCACATTTTTAAAAAGATATCTGTTCCTGTTTAGCATGTTTTTAGTGTTCTTTAGCCTATGTATTTTTGTACTGGATGAGGAGAAGCTTTATGCAAATGTTTCTGAATGATCTGGTGGGAACCTGCTGCAAAATCTCAACTGGCTCTAATGGACAATATGAGGATCTTCCTTTGGTGTGGGCTTCGTTTCCTATCAGTAACCGCTACACATTTAGGCTCCTGCTTCTCTCTGATACATCAGTATTTTGTAATTGCTCTTCATGTTGGTTGGATTTGCCTTGGGAATTGTTAATATCTCAAATGATGCTTGTAAAAGGAGAGATTTTGTCAGACCTTGCTGTCTTTTACTTAAAATCACGCAGACCGTGAAGGAGCGCAGGCCAGTGTAATAACATTTCAAAAAGTTAAACTTTGTGCTGCTTTGGAAAAATATCTATGAGCTTTATAGCGCAGTTTTACTGGATAGTCCTTGTAGTGTTTTCAGGCTGTAATGAAACTGGTGACTCTGAACTGTAAAGTGCATTTATTAGAGACATTATTTTGGCAGAGAAAAAGTTCAGGATGAATAGTTTAGATGTCCTGGAGTACTGTAACATTAAAGCCGAAACAGCACAGGGGGGCTCAGAGGAAGCCTGTCTGCTTTCAGCCGATTCAATATACGATCTGATGTACTGACGATAATTAAAACAACTTTACTATTTTGAATTATTGTTATATATCTTTTTTCTGCTCATTTCCTACATTGACAAAGCATTTCCTTTGCTCACCGCAGTAATGTCCTGCCATACGTGTTCTCCGGTCTTTCCCATTCTCAAAAGTGTCTGAAAGGGATGTAACTCTGTTTCATATCATATTTGTACCCAAAGGAAACAGGAAGTCGTGGATTGGTTTAATGTACAGACGCTGATCATTTTAAAAAGTAAAATGTGTTGGTTATGTCTATTTTGTGTAAATTCCTTGGAGAAGCCATAATTATCTGATTTGACTAAAGCAGAAAAGTTATTTTTTCTTCATAAACAAATCTGTATATAATATAGAATTGTAATTGTCATTATGTTAAATTTTTTTTTACATTTATATGTGGCTTTATAAATATAATATATAAAAATGTCCCTCCGGTCTGAAAAAAGTATCCTCTCCCTTGCAGACGTTAGGCCAGGGTGAGTACTTTTGGATTTAGGCTGCCTTTGTCTGAAAGTAAATTTGATAAGCATGCTCTGCATGAATCTGTATGGGAACTAATACTTTACCACAAATGGGTCTGGGGTTTCTTTGGGTTAAAAGCAGTTTTATGAAAAAAACTCAATTTGGCATGTTGATATCCTAGCAAAATTAAAAATAAATCTAGTGCTGTTCTTGGCTCGTGTAACAGAAAACATTGCTGATAAAAGCAAATGCTGATCAGAATTGTAAGATCTGCTGTACAAATCACTACTTAGGTCATTAACTTTTAAAATAATTGTTGGGTCTACACACCATCAACCATACACACTGATTCAATTTATGAAAACAGGACTTGTTTAGTCTGAAAGTCAGCATCTTGGAACGTTTTCTGTCTGCTTTGAGCTCGGTTAGGCCAAATTAAATCTCCATTTATTTATCTATGTTTCTTGTCATGGTCGATTACCTTATGCTGCACTCTGTGCCATGGATTGGAAATAATTCGGCCATTCTGGAAATTTAAGAAGTAACTCTTTACTTGATAGCAAAATACTGTTCCACTTCATCCCACGGCCTTGTGGGCCTAAGAACTTTGACATGAAGGTTACCTTCATGTTCTGCTGTGGGAGGCCTCTCAAGTCCTCTTTGAGGAATGCTGAGCAATTAGGGTTTGTGGTTTGGCTGCTGGGAGGAACTGCAGAGCTGAAGAGAGTGAGAGTGGTGGTCGCTCTCAGTCGGCAGACGGTGGACGGAGTAAAAACGATGCGGTCGAGCCAAAAACAAGGAGCTGGTTTGAGATAATGAGAGGGATTCTTCGTGGATTACAAGGTGGAAACGAGTTGAGAGACGCAAGCCGTGTCTGGATGCAGAAGATTGGGAAAAAATTATTAGGAGATGCTGCCAAAAGTGCAGCACAACTTCTAAGCACAATAAAACCACATCTTTTTCATGTTAACTGCAAAATAAAATCCCCTGCTTGTTGGTAGAGATTGTGCTCGTGCTGCGCCCTCCTCTCTGAGCAGGCGGCGGCTGTCCATGCCTGCGACGGAATGTGAAACGGATTCGACTGAGAGATGAGCCAAAACAGCTTCTGTGATGACAGACTGGGATTCGTCACTTGCGAGAGCTGATTTATTTCTGCGCTGTTGGCAATTTAAATGCTACAGAAGCACTGAGAGTAAATTGCTGATGTGGAAGGATGAGAGGATTTATGAAGCAGACGGCATCCGGCGGACAAAGTCACAAAATCAGAAGCGCATCTGCTGGAAATGTGAACTCACAGATTCATCAAATCACAGACGGGCTGCTTTAGATATACACATCATCTGAAGATTTACAGGTTTTCTACTAGTCATGTGTTAAGTAGTTTTTAAAAATATTCAGACAACTTGAACCTTTTCATATTTTCTCACTACAGCAAGTCTTCATACATTTTATCAAGATTTAACATGATAAATCAACACGACATTCTGCATAATTGTTGACAGAACAATTAAACTTTCAATTTTTTCCTACAAAGGAAAATCTAAGCAGTGTGGCGTGGCTTTGGATAAAGTTACCTAAGTCAATACTATGTAAACTTGCCTTTTGCTACAATGCATCATGTTTGCAAAATACTTCAAGCTCAGTTTGGATGGAGAGCAAATATGAGCATAAAGTCTTCAGTTTTAGCTGGATTTAGGTCTGGACTTTGACTGAATCGTTTTAAAATATTGATATTCTTTGATCTAAATCAGGGGTCTCAAACTCAATTTACCCGGGGGCCGCTGGAGGTAGAGTCTGGGTGAGGCTGGGCCGCATTCACACACACGGTCTCCTCAGCCGAACCTTTCTGATTGCCTATTACCATATTTGGCCGTAGTCAGGCGCTGTAACAGCCGTAATTGTGTAGTGTCTCTTTAAGATACTCTAGTATTGCTAATGATGTCAGAAGTATGCGCCACGGCTTCTCTGTAGAGAGCGTGGGAGAAACGTGCTAGACGGACATGTTAGCTCCCTAACTTTTTAGTAATGTTACGGGTTGTTTGGACGCTGCTCAATTTTCATGTCTGATAATATAGCAGCCGTTCAACCGGGCTTTGTAAGGTTGGTGAAGAGCGTATTTATTACAGGACAACACTATGGAATTCCCAGTACCAGTGTGGTTGTGAGTTTTTGACCGTCCTGACGAATCTGCCACCTCCTCTCCTCCCTTAAACACAACCCAAGCGTTACAGCGCCTAACCTTAATTACGTTACACTGACCAGCAACTTCCGGGTCTAGACTGGATGCTGAAGCACGTGAAGCGGGAGCGGCCGCGGAAATTGCGCATGTACCGCATGCAAATAACGACAAATAGAAAATGCAAATAGGCCCGGCCGATGTCCCGCCCCCGAGAGCAATATACTCCACCGTGATTGGTAAGTTCGTTCAGCTCCACACACAACACTGAAAAGTGCCAAT
Organism: Xiphophorus maculatus; assembly: GCF_002775205.1. NCBI lineage: Eukaryota > Metazoa > Chordata > Actinopteri > Cyprinodontiformes > Poeciliidae > Xiphophorus > Xiphophorus maculatus. The sequence goes on from NC_036462.1 coordinate 23,125,952, forward strand.
TATATCAAACTCGCGGGCCGCACTAACATTAAACTTTCATATTAAGGCGGGGGGCCACAAACTATCGTCCCGAGGGCCGCAGTTGGCCCGCGGGCCGCGAGTTTGAGATCCCTGATCTAAATCGTTACGTTGTAGCTCCGGCTGCATGTTGACAGTTTTTGTCCTGCTGGAAAATTAATCTTATGGTTACAGAGGGTCTTGTTACAATATAGGGGACTGAATAAGCTCACTCCCACTTCACAAGTACTATAACCCAACACAATACTTTGTGATAATCTATCTAATAGAATATCTTGAGGTTTGTGGTTATAATGTAACTAAACATGAAAGTTCAAGGAAAACATCAACATGCAAAAAGGAAAAAAAAAGAAAACGCCATTGGGAGGAGTTTTGCTGGCTTGTGAGTGACCTTTTTGTCTCCACTCCAACTATAGCAAACCCTGAATTTTAGAGCTCTCCAAATTAACAACTTTCTTCTACTTTATGAGCTTATGTGGCTTAGGAAGGACAAATGTATCTACTGACTCAACCTTGGCTGCATAAACTTAAATAATTGGGGCTATTTTCCCCCCACCTCCTTCATGTATGACCTCACACACCACTTTTATGTCACCTTCACATTTTTCACCAGGAGGCTATTGTGTTAACATCTGTCGGGAGGTTTCTGTGCCCGTAAAGTGTTTGCCGTCCATCAACACTAGTGCTGCCATAAGCAGAATGAGTTTCTGCTTTTTAAGATGTTTTATCGCGTCAATCCTCTTACAGAAAAACAAATGAGTGGATCTGTTTTTGTGTCCAGATAAGGCTGGCTGACAAAATACCAACAGAAATGATTTAGAAATATGCTTACTGGAAATGATCTACCTTGTGAGGAAAAACAATGTAGATACAAATGAGACATGCAGGGGCGTGTTTGTGTGTGTGTGAACACTTATATGTTTTGTCTGTTGAGGTTTGCTATATAAATGAGGGTGCCACCTCAAAGTGAATGAGACCAGAATGAAACATTTAAATTCAGAGCTCTTGCTTTTCTTTTGAGCCAACAAAGTGGAATTTTTCTGCATCAGTACCACTTTAGACCAGCCCCCTGACAGGATTTAAAGAGGGAAACATAATAGCTGTATGTTCACTGGCAACATTCTTTCCAGTGCTGGAAATGCTGTATTTCTGTTCTTCACGCAAGTTTTACATGCAGGGTTTTTTTTTTTTTACACCAAACCGCTTCATGCTTCTGTTTCCAAGAAGCTAAATGTTCTTGTAATCCTTAAAAAATGTCTTAATCAATAGTTCTCGAGGCTTTCCGAAGTTCTTTCAACAACTTGGACATTTACTGTTTTTGAATTATTGCTCCTGCCGACAGCCTTTTGCTTAGTGTCTTGCTTAAAGACACAGAAAGTGGATAAATGGAGGATGATAGAAGAAACCTGAAACAGAATCTGAGACATGCATCATCCTTTAGCTGATCATCAACTAAAGGATTAACCCATAGTTTGTAGTTGCATTTTCAAGTAGGTGAGTGAGGTTTTTTTTTGTCAGTGTGGCGAGAAGGGTGGATGCACAGCACACAACACGTCGGTCATCAGTGCAGCAAAGGAGCAGCAGGCACAGAAGAGGCTCAGGTTGAGACACATAGCGCTGAGCCTCCCTCACTCAGCGGATCAGTGAATTTACATCTGAAAAAGAAAAAAAAAATGCTCGTGAGGTGTCCTACTTAAAGTCTGGTCTTAAATCTAATTTAGATGCCTTTTATGTGATCTTAACAAGGCGTTTCGTGCTCAAAACTCCCAGCAGTGTGGCTGAACTAAAACAATCCCATAAAAACGAGGAGTGAAAGGAAATTCCTCCACAGTGACGTTATCACCAATTATCAGAAATGTTTGATTGCAGTTGTTTCCCAGCGACCACATTCAGTTTTTAGGTCCAGCGGGTGTTTCCTATTTGTCATTCAGCCATGTTATGATCTTATTCATTGCTTAAAAATGCAGTTTAGATGTAACTAGGTTATTTCTTTTTCTGACATTAAAATGCATTTGGAGAAAGTGTGACAAAAAAATTCAAAAGTAGAAATCTGTAAGAGGACACGATGGTCTTCACTGCACTGTAAACCTATTGAGCAAATAATAGAAAATGCGTGAGTTTTCTTTGTGATAAAAGCAACAAATTTCAACAGAAGGACACATATTTTCATCCTGAGCTGATGTCTAGCATATTTTCCTTGCATGCCGCTGGCACATTTATATTAGGCACAGGGTCAAACAAACCCCAAGCAGTTCAGCCAAATGCAGTTTTTGGCTCCAAACAATAATCAACATGCTAATGTTGTTTAAACCAAAACATTCCTCCCCGGTTCCATACCTCCTTCGGCCTCCGCGATAGTGCAAAACGTAATCGCAGGCTGTTTCAATTTGCACGAGAAACGGTCCTTTTGAGGTGCTGGAACGCAGCAGGGGGACCAAGACTTAAATAAACAGTGAGATCACCATCTCCTTCCAAAGAAGGAATGATGTGCAGCTTGCTTTTTCAGACATCTTAGCGTAACTCTTTAGGTGTGTACAGAAAAACTCAAGTCTAAAAGTGAGACGGGTTGTCCAATAACGAATGCAATGTATCTAAAACAGTCTGGAACAAGTCCTGTAGGTCTGAGAACCGAAAGCTGTACATCTTCTTGAAAAGGCAGAGCATTAGTTTGTGAAAGGCTCCAGGCCCTCGAGGTCCTGAGTGACTCTACAAACCACAGTTGGTGATTATAAACAGGATGGAGAAAAGGATGAAAAATGAGACATGGAGAGTATCTGGCAGAATGAGGAGAGCCACTAATTTTCCACTTTTGGGAAAATTCAGCCTGCAATTAGGGTCATGCACTGCCAGAAACTTGACATGTGTGCAACTTGCATTAATATATTGGACCGGATTCTGAGATGACAGCAAGAGAAAAAGAAAACAAAAGGAGCTGGAAAAATGGAAAACAATGTCATGCTCATTTGTTTTTTTGTTTGTTTGCTTCTTGTTGTTGTTTTTGCACCTTTTAGTCAGTTAGTCTTATACATAAAAAGGAATGTGACCAAGTTTGTGGGGCCATTTATTCAAATCAGGAGTATAAACACGAATGCACACTGAAATTCCAGGTTACCACAGATTACGCCTGTAGGAGGGAATGAGCGCCCTTATGAAATACTCTCAACCGCTGCGTGTCATGATATGTAGCCTTTCCCAGTTTCTTGGCATCTAGACTTGTTTTGTTACAGTTTCAGACTCCCAGTTTTTTTTTTTTTTTACTGCAAATAAAATGGGAAACTCGCTCTTTGTTCAAGACAATTGCCAAGTGTCATTCTGGAAACCTTTTATTAAAGGATAATTCATGCTCAGACATTATGCTCAGGCTTGTTTTACAGGATCTGTTCATTCCAAAGTTTAAGCTGCGCTGCTGAGCTGCAAGTTAAATCAGGTCCGCCATGCTCAGCTAAGCAGAAAGATATGATGGAAACAATATTTTCCTCCCAGCATAGCGGCTGCATTTCAGCCATCATGTGCTACATAAAATATTTTTTTATTTTATTGTTTTAAGTCCTTGGAGTACAGATCTCTGATGACTACACCTGTCTGAAAAATATAGCTGGTCTTGGGAATCAGGGAAATGCAGTATGGCAGACAAAAGGGCACCGCCCATAGTGAGAGGATTTGAAAAGGTCATTTAAGTGACCCTAACATATGTCCATCTGTTCTCAGCAGCTGCCGCATGAACAGGCTTGTAAACATTGCCTAATACTTCTCACATCCTCCCCAATAATTTTTCACCTATTTGAATGGTTTATCTATTTTATTATTTTTTTTTTTTTACTTTTTTCATTTTCTTTAACATTTTACATACCAATGTGCTGAAGATCCCAGAGAAAGTTCCTCTCATTTAACCGTGGCCCAGTGGTCTCAGAGGCCTTCAGCTGGTCGATGTCTCTCTGCTTCAGCACACCTGGCTTCAATATCAGCTCAAGCTGTGTAGAGTGTGACTGCATATTAGTGAGGCAGTTTTGCCATTTAATTAAAGTGTGGAAAGACGAAGGACTCATGAACTTTTGAGTCTTCAACTATTTTTCACGAAGCTATTCAGAATCAATCAACTAAAGCGCTGCCAACTGTCAGCCTATGATTAAACAGGCTAAACACTAAGCATTCATCAGATATTGGGTATCTGTGTTATGTTCTGTGAGAGTTTGGAGAGTAAGGATTTCCAAAATATCCCCCAATGATCTCATCATCAGAGTGCTGGACCCTCAAACAGCTCTTTCATTTTCAAGTTGACCTTTTCTCATATGTTCAGCCTCCACTGTTCTCTCTGAAGTAGCTGCATCTGTAAACTAGTTCATCTGTCATTTATAATATAACAATTTATAATCCTCCAACATATCGGTTAACATGTCCTAACCCTTGAGCTCACAATTAGTCAGGATAATCTTACTGGACATCCATCCAGAATGATGGGATATAGTTCTGATTTAAAAAGCCAATGTAAACTTAACCTGAAAGTCGCATGGCAAAAAAAACAAACAAAAACAAAAAACAACTAAATTCAATCCAGACACTACACAGCACCGCCCCTCCCCCCCTGCTGATGAACAGTCCCTCCAAATCTCCAAACAACCAAGAAGGGAAATATGGCAACCCTAAAGCTTTCCCACGTGTGACCACCAGATACAAAAACAGATTGTCAGAGATAACAACAAACATATGAGCTTTGACTCCTCCTGCGTTCCCTGCAGACCTTTACAGCAAACACAATAACTGCAGGAACATTTACAAGTGAAGAATAAAGAGCAGAGGGGATTAAGGGACTTGGGAGAGGGAACCAAGAAATGGTTATTAGCTCAGGTAAGAAGGTATCAACTTTCCCTCACAAAGGAAAAGCAGATGGGGGGGAAGAATGAGCCTCATGAAGGATAATTTGTCAGAAATAAATGTTGTGTAATCAGCTCGTTTGTTTGAAAGCAGGGAGGTGAAATATATACTTATAGTAAAGACACACACACAAAAGAAAATCAGTGCACTCTTAATTAGTCATCTGAACTTTCAATGGGCCGTTAATGGACCGAACAATTTTATCTGGAGCAGTGCTTGCTTTTGTTGTGGGTCGCCAAGATGCCTGTGTTGCATTTTCCTTTCTGTCTGGGATATCCAGACAAGGCTGGCTGTGCAGAGGTTTGTAGTAAAACATATGCAACATCTGTAACAGAAGATGATGGGCAACACTGAACTTGAATTTGGCTGTAAAGATTGTTGGAGACCCATTTTCACTGGGATCTAAAAATAATACCAGCTGCGGTTTTCAGTCCCTTGCAAAAACATTTACATTAGTTCATTTTCTTTTAATTCCCAGATTTTGTCACTTTGTATAAAGTGACAATTATTTTTTTTATTTTGTCACTTTATGACAAAAGTCAGAATTTTATTTGTATTTAATAGACTATGATGGTACAACAGTACAAAGTTGTGTGTTACTAAAAGACAAAAACAAAACCTGGTTTTAAAATATTTTCACAATTATAAATGTCTAAATGCCTTTACCTTTAGTTCCAGGTCCAGATCTCATGGAGTGTGTCTCTTCCAGTTTTGCACATCTAGAGACTAAAATTCTTGACTATTATTCTGCAGAATAGCTGAAGAACAGTCAGATTAGATGGTGGGAGTCTGTGAACATCAGGTTTCAATTATTACAGCAGATGGTCAGCTTAATTTAGGTCTTGACATTGACCAGGCCATTTTAACACGAGTATTCTTTAAGTTCTATTATTGTAGTTGGGACAGTATGTTTAGGAATGTTATCCTGCTTTAAGTTGATCTTCTGTGTCAGGTTTTAATCTGGGATTTCCTTCTATTATCTCCATTCATTGTCACATCAACTCTAACCAGCTTCAAAGAAAGGCATCCCCACAGCATGATGCTGCCACCACCAGGTTTCATATTTTGGGACGTTGCGTTTGAAAGGAAGTGACACGTTTGTGTTCTTGCACACAAAGCATTTTGCAAGGTAGCCGGACAGATTCAAACATGATCTTGTCTGACCAGAGCCTCGTCTGCAACATGTACGCCACATTCACGGGTTGTGGTAAAATTTTATACGGGTCATAGTTATGACTTTCTTGTAAAGAAAACTTTCTTTTTGCCACGCATTAATAAAGGTCAGAATAGTTGAGTTGGTTGAGTTTCAGAATATTGCTATCCTTCATTTCTTATCAATTGAAGTGGACTCTTTAATTTTTTCAGAAGACAAACGCTGCTTTGCAAGATGTGCGGCGTCGGAATGTTTTAAAACCTAAACTTTATCCTTTACCTGGTCTGTGTTCTTTTGTCTTCTTGATGCTGTTTGTTCACTGATGTTCTCATGCAGACCTCTGAGGCCTTCACAAAACAGCTGCATTTAATACGCTGCAAATGAATTACACAAGGGTGGACTCCACTACTTACCTGACTTCTGAAAGCAGTGCAGAGCATTGGATTTTATCATGGGGCTATCAGAGTCAATTCAAATCCATTAGTCACTATTCAGATTTTCTGTAGTAAAAATACAGAAAATTATACATTCATTTCCTTCCACTTTGTAGCTAAACACTACTGTATGTTGGTCTGTCATGTAAAATCTCAACATTTAAGTGTATGTTTGTAACAGGATGAAAGTCGTAAATGGATTGAAATTCAGAGTTACAATATTTTGGTACTTTTGTCTTTGTAGAAATGTGTGTGTGTTCCTTTTGTGGACAGCGTTGCATTTATTCTGTGTTCCTGTTATTCTTGCCACCTTTACTTCTTGAATTTTGAGACCTTTTATGTGTAACAGGTGGCACCATTAGGTGTCGCACTCTCTCCAGCCTGTGCCTCCATAAAAGGGAAGCTGGAAGGGTGGGCCAGGTGTCAATTTCCCGTGTGTTAGACCGGCTGTGTGTTGGGCCCAAGCTGTTTGCTGGCTGTGGTAGGTTGGGGGAAATCGTTTTAAAGTGATTCTTTTAAGTAAGTTGTGCTGATGTGGTGTTTTTATATAGGACTGTATTGCTGATGGTGTTCGGCTGGTAGCGTTACCTCGGCGTGGGTGTTGGACGCCGCAGGTAGGTTTTATATATTGGTCTTTTTAATTAGAATGAATTGTATGCTTATATATTGTTTTATTTGCTAGGTTTGCACCAGATCGGCTACACAAAGGTTTGATCTGGAAGTGTTTTATGCGATGCAGGTAGGCAGTGTTTTAATGTTTTAGGTTGATTTGATTAAAATGATTTAATAAGCATTCAGTAATTTTAGTGTCCTTGTTTTACAGTTTTTGCACTGCCTCCTGCTGTCTTTTTAGCGTTTGTTTTTTTTATTTTTTGCTAGTCCGCCCAGTTAGGATCGTCTTTCTGCTTGTAGTACTTGTGAGGGCGGGCTGACAACTTTTTCATTCATTTTGTTTGTTTTGTTTTTTGTTTATTTTGTGGCACTTCCCTGAATTCTTCTTTCCTGTTTGGCGTGATCCCCATGTTGGGTTGACAACGAACGGATAAAGCTAGCGGGGAATCCTTCCTGTATTCAACAATAAATATCAATAATTAACTTAATTCCTGTTGTTGATTATTACGCTTTGGCAAGGCCCAAGCTATAACATATGTAAATAATTTTCAAGTTTTTTTTTTCCCTTAACATTTGCTATTTTATTACCATGTACCAATTTTACAGTTAATTTTAATTTATCTTCAAACTTATGCACAATACTGTAATGACGCCAACAGGATTTATTAGAAATAAGTACAAGCTGCTATTTCTGAGGCTGCAGCTCACGCCTCTAACAAAAGGGCACACTCAACTGATAGCTTCACGGCTAACTCCCCTCTGAACTCTCCCCCACTTCCGGTAGCAGGACTGGAACTTCCTGGTACCGGAAGTACCGGTCCTGGTACCGGAAGTGGGGTATCCGCTCCACCGATCCCCCGCCCACATGACAGGCCTATAACATGTGAGCTGGAGCCAGCAGAGTCAGACAGGGGAAGCCCATAACTCTACATATAACAGAAAGGATCACATTGTAACTTATAACAAATGCAAATAACCATATGAACCCCAGCAGAACTAAAACACAGAATCGTTACAATCCCAAAAAATACTTAAGCGATATTTTACTTCTTTGCTTAATTCTGAACAACCTGAGTGAGCATTTACAATGTTTTAATCTGAAATAACGGGAGATAGAAACATCGTTTGGGCTACAGCTACCATGCTAGCGTTAAAACAAAAGCCACCTTAACTTCAAGCTATGTCAACTCCTGAAGTTTTGAGTTGAAAACATTTGGTGGCGTTTTTATGTGAAAGAAGGACATATGGAGCCAAACACTTTAAGTTACTGACTGTCAATCGCAAACTTAAGGATATCTTAACTGGTCAGATTCTGCTGGATTACTTAAGGAAAGAAGTAAAACCAGAACCAGATAGAGGAGGTAACAGCATCTGACAACATGAAAGAAGGGTAAATGAACAAATCATGTCAGCAGAAAGCCAGCTCAAATAGCCTCCTCAAAGGGACCACCTCTAAGCAGCCACATTGTTTGACATCTGTTTTGCAGCTTTGCTCTGTGCAGCGGTTTGTGTTGAGAAAGCAGCGTGCGTATATCATCTTTGGCCCAGATCCAGGGCGTCCAGGCTGCTGGCTAGGTCGTCCAATGCAAGCGTTTCACGGGGAGGGCAAACAGCCAACAAATCGGACAACCAGCGATGAACCGTTCCACCAAAATCTTCCTGCTTGACGTTAGGGCTTAAATGAGTCACTAAATAATAGTTTGCTAAGTAAGCTAAGCATTTCTGCAAAGCCCACATACTTTTTTTTCCCCCTCCATTTCTGTGTTTGTTTCTTCTCTTCCTGTGTAAAGAGCTGCATGCCCCCGTTAATGTTTAATACAACTGAGCCCTGGAAGCAAATTTGATTTAGGTTTCCTGAAAACTTTTGGAAATTTCACTAGTCAAAAATATTTCACATCAGTCAGAAAATGCTGTCGTGGCCAGCACAGGGCTAGTTTTTATTTCGGATTAATGATGCCCTGTGATATTGTACCTGTTCTCGGACACTTATAATTTCATAGGCTGTGAAGAGCACTAAACATACTTTAATGCATGTATCATCTCTTCCTTCTAAAACATAGAGGTTATGGGAACATTCCTACAGGGTTCTGAAATTTTCACAAAAGTTTAACAGCGCTCACAGCTGTCGGGGGTCGCTTTCTTCTTTTCTTGGCGAGACATATTTCCAGACACATTCATCTTAGAATACTAATGTTCCAGATTTTTGAACATTAACTTATGTTGACACCCATAGTGCAATAATATCAGGAAACAAATCATAAGAATCACATCTGACTCAGATTGGAACATGAAAACCTTTTTTTTTTTTATTTCTCGCTGACTGCCTAAATCTGGAGAACTGTGAGAGACAAGAGAATGTAATGTTAAAAACATAAATCTTCACCAGCACAAGACTCAAACTAATATATCACTGGGATATACAGTAGCTGGCACTCTGTACTGAAAGTAGTGTTGAAGAGGAATGTTACATTTCACAGATATCACTGTAAAGGTTCATAACAAAAACTGTTTTAAATTTCAACATGTCACGCATGACATTAATAAGCAGAGGACAACTTTTTTGAAAAAGATAATTTATTTTTTCAAAGCCGCTTTATATAAAAAGATATTGCAGCAATGGAAAAGCTTAGGGTATAAATGAAACAGAGCAAAAACCAAAGCAATCACAGAATGCTTCATAAAGGCAACCTTCATCTCTGACACACAATAAATCAGCCTTATACCACAAATGATGCTCCGCACCAAATACAACACAAACAAACGAAAAAGATGATCACTTAAAAGTGATTTATTGACAGAAGTAATGTGGGGTTATTTTAGCTATGGCAAGCCAAAGGTGGCAAATTCAGATGTAAAAAAAAAAAAAAATCTATATATAAACATGTTGTGTATGGACACTGGCTTAACTTTGAATAATAACATAAATGAAAAGAATGGAACAGAAGAAACTTTTCTTCATCAATGTCTCATTAAAAAAATGGACTTTACATATTTATAGCATTACACCATTTTTATCCAAACACTTCCACCACTTGGTTTATGTCCTGGAGATTTGTTCTGTGGAAAAGCCATAAAGACAGACCTGCTCAACTAAAACAACGCAAAGCATCTTGAGTTATGAGGCAGCACCATTCAAGCCATATATCACAATCTTTTTAGTGTTCACAATTAACATATTAGTATATGTCATGTTCTGCATTTCATAGCCAAAGTCATAATATTGATACAATGCATGATGTGTCCAGCACTAAGAGAGAGAGAGAAAAAAAAGTCATCAAAAGTTATATTGTGTGATTTATCACTGAAGACAATGAAATAGCTATTTCTGCTGCTATTTAACAAAGGAGTACCTAGGTTTTTAGCTTCTTGGGTGGGACTTTTTTAAGTTCTTGGTTCTTTTGATCTTGGGTAGTGTCCTGGTCAGGGTGAGTTTGGACCACCTGTGACTCCTGGAGCTGTTTAAGGCTGAGAGTTTGCTGCTCCTTCGTGGTTTCTCGTTGGGCCAGACGCAAGAGACGTTTCAGAGTCTTCACCTTTTCCTTCAGGTGGCCATTGGCTTTCTCCAATGTACGCACTTTCTGGGAGAGAGTCCTCACTCGCTCCTCCTCCTCAAACAGAGCTTTCTGAACTGTGGAGCACAACAGCTGAGAAGAGACAGAAAAAAAAATAGTGTTGTTTATTCAAGCTTTCCACCAAAGCAATTTTTAGCAAAAAAGGGGAAACTCACATGGCATATGTGAATAAATGACAGTAGTGAATAATTGTGACGTGGAAGGAAAGTGACACATAATTCAAATGGAAAGAAATAAAAACATGGCTTTTGAAGCTGTTTTCAACCAAAAATCAGAAAAATTATTTGTATATTCGAACACTGACCACTTTAATTTTATGTAGGGACACCAATAACATCAATCTCTTCTTTGCAATGCACAGTGTTTCCTCCAGGATATTATTTTTTGCATTAGAATAACTTTGATTTTTATAAATATTCTGACTAAAATCATGAAGAGAGATATTTTTCTTTCCTGCTGGTTGACAACATTAAAATGTGTAGTTGCTACTTTAATAACAAGGAAAAGCTTTGATTAATTAGTAAAAATATGGCAATGCCTTATTTAATGATGTGATTCTGAAATGAAAGATTTTTCTTGATAATGCTGCCATAATATTCCTTTGTTCTGACATGTTTCATGTTCTGTTGTTTGTTGTTTCAATCCACCTGTGTGGGGTGTGTGTGTGTCACCAGTTTTGGGAAGAATAGATTTTCAAATCCACCCTCTGTAACACTCCTGTCTCAGCTGTTAATCTGATGTGCTGCTAATCTGACATAATGTAAACTTCGGCGGCAGCATTTTGGAAGCAAAACCAAACCAGGCCAAAATTTTGGACGCATCTTTAAATTTCTATTTACCATGAGTTCGTAAAACCAGTATCAATTTTATGGATTTTGGTTTAGTGTTACTGATATGCACCATTTGCTCAGTTTGAAGATATTAGTGTTAGTATTAGTAGAGATATTTAGAAGATTTACAAGAGTCATAACTTCAGGGCTAATACAAATAAATCGTGACAATCATGACTAGATCAACTAAACAAAGTTTCTGTTAGTTGATGTCACATGGTTACTTGGAAACTATTGCTAAGACCTGGTAAGGGCTTGAACCGACCCCATAAAGTCATGAAAAAGAAAACAACTTTTTTGTTACATGTATGATCTAGAACTGCTGTTTGGATATGGCCTATTCTTTGTGTAAGTCACATGAGAGAACACTGCTGACAGGCTCTTTGGGCCCAGAGCCTGTATCAACAGCTCACAAGTCCTCCAGGATATTCCCATGTTTGTATAAGAATGAGCCAAAAAAGGGTTATTTTTGGATGCTTGCAGCTTAAAACAAGGGATTTGGGAAGAGAAACAAAAAACAGTGAAGGGGAACAATGTGAAGGCAATCCTGTTTCTCATGTGTCTTGTGTAAAGTAGTGTGTGGTGAAAGTGAGGAAAAGCCAAATTCAGATGTAGCTGCAGACAAAAGATGTGTAAGAAACTCTGTGACTTTTGTGCTTTTGGATCTTCCAGCAGAGTTCGATACTCCTGTCTTGTCTCTCATTTGGAGCACTGAGTGGATATAAAAGGGGCGGCTTTGGATTGGCTCTCTGAGTGACAGAAGGTTTCGTGTTAGTAATGAAAAGTTTGTGTGCTGCCTCTTTCTTGCGGTCCTCTTCTGTTTTCCTTACATCAGAGAAAACATGACCTTCTCTTTCATTGCTCTCTCTAGCACCCAAACATCCATGCGTCATCCAGTCCCTGTTGGATTTCTTTGAAGATGTCAACGCTTGTTTTAATGATAGTAAAACACGTGATTATATTCAGGCCTAATAAGCAACCTGCCTATTACATTTTGTTTTCTGGAGTCATACATTTGACAGAAAACAGCCAATTTTGGAATAATTGTGGACTCCGTTGAAATTTGATAAAACAAATCTGTTCTGCAAAAAAGTTTCTTCCAGTTAAAGCAAGCAAAGCAAAACTTAAACTAGGTTTATCTAGGCATGACTTGGAGAGAGTAATACATCCCCTCGACTACTGCAATGCACTTTATGCTGGCGTCAGTCAATCATCTCTAGTTCTTCAACTTATTCAAAGTGTTGATGGGGGCATCTTCTTACATGAGCACATCTCACCTGTCCTGGCCTCTTTCTCCTCTGTACCTTTTAGTATCTTCTCACTTTGTATCTTTCTTTGCAAACCTCTAGGAGCTGACCAGTTGCTTTTAGTTGTGGAAGTTTAAAGGAGCTCAACTTTTTCTGTTATGACTCCCAACCTGTGGAACGAACATCAGTCAGGCATCTTCTCTTCCTGTGTTTAATTTTGAGACTCTACAGAAGTCTCTTTTAAAACACGATCTTTTTTCAATTAGTTCTAATCAGTTGCGAATTGACTTGCTCGTATTATCTGTGTAGTATTTTTGTGTCTTTCTTTGTGTTTTGTTTTTCTTTTCTTTTTATCTATTTTTGTTAGTATGTACAGTACTTTGGCAAACATTCAGTTTTTAAATGAGCTTAATAAATAAATTGGACTCTGGTTAATTTTGATTTCGGACTTGAAGTAAGTGCAATTTCACATCAAAAACAAAAGGCGATGCAGAATCAGATTTTAATGGAAAATTGAGTACGCTTGACTCCATGTGAACAGACGAGAATAAAGATATGCAAAAATGATTCTTATTATAAAAATACTTCATTGACAACACAGTGAACCAGCTGAGCAAAGTCCCTCTGTTTCATTGGGACACTGTTGTGAGCCGAAATCCAACATGCCCGCGAACCTGAGACAGATGATCCAAAGACCTGGACCCTTCCTGGCTAAAACAAAAAAAAAATTACCTCCATATGCCTCTGACTGTGTTTCTTAGATTTCCTCTGCAGACTCTAATGCTTCCACATGGGCCAGCGGGACAACCGATGTAAATTCTCTGCCATCAGATAACAACCACTGAAGGTTTTGAGGAAATGTAAAAAAAAAAGAGCTGCCGACCCACATCATTGGTTAGAACGTTACTTGTTGTAATATTAGCTGTGCGCTCTTTCCATGTGCTTTTACTTTGGTCCCGGAGGACTTTCTTTGAAAGTACGAAACTTTAAAACGGAAAAGAATCACATTTAGACACCAAACAGGGAAAAGCAGAAAGTGTTAAATTTAACAACTTACCAACTTTACGTTTTTTTGTGCCCACAAATGATTTTTACTTGAGGACACACTCAGTCTGAGGTGGAGCACTCGAAGATTATGGCTGTCAGAGTTACTGAAGTTATTCAGATAAAGGTAGCAGCTGCTGCCTGGTAGTAGTTGCCATGTTTCAGTGAGATTTTAGAGACTTCTACTTTAGTTCTTACTGAGTTTCTTTAGCCTCCTATACAACATATACGTTTAAACGTTTTTTCTTATGAAAGAATCTGTGGATTATGTATGATTTAAAGATAATCTGATTAGTAGCTACAGAATTGAAGGTTTACTTAGGACTCAGAAGCAACTAATATTTAGTTTTAACCCTGAATGAAACAAACTGACTTTCGAAATTGTCCAGAGGATATTGATGAAGTAATGTATTTGGAGAGGAGCAGTGAATGTCTACAGAAAATGGACTTGCCTAGGAAATCTCTGTTTTTTATTCGTCAACAAAGTATCGTTTTTGGCCTGTGTTAGTTTCCATGGTGACCAGCTGTTGTGCTGGCAGATAGATGGCTCTGCTTCTATCTGCTTCATATTTCAAGTAAAAAAAAGTCTGTACATACTCTGCAACAACCGGGAAACTTGTTCTCTCTTTTGGATAAAAGGGGGGGAAAAATGACATCATTCATCTCTCTCAGATTTGGATCCAAAATTCTTGCTATGGATACAGTCAAAAATGAAAAGACAGCATAAGTCTACACGTGGTTGTGAACGCTTATTTACTACTGCAGGTAAACATGTAATGCTTGTCTGCTTAGCAGTAAATAACTTGTCCTGTTTTTAAGCAGCAAGAGGCACAGTGGTATGGTTGTTTCCAGGAGGTCAGCCCTTATACTTGCCCCACTAACTGCTGTGCTGCCCTGCCTACCTCTCCACACACACTGAAATGTGTCTGTTCTCACTCAGCAAGCTTTGTTTGCTATCTCCTCTCTTTTTAATTGTTTTTCATTGATGTCAGAGATTTAATGAGGGGTAGGAATGTTTATAAGGATTTTTCCTTCTATTTATAAGGTAAATACAGCAAAAAAAATACCTATAATTTTCTCCTAAATAGTTCAAACAAACCAAAAGTTAAATAGCTCAAGGGCATAGATCTTTCTAAAAACAAATCCAAGTCAGTCAACTGCAGCAGAGCATGTTTCAAGAACCCCAGCCCCCGTAAAAAAAACTGAATCATGCCACAGTAAACCGAAAACAATTGTCTAGCTAATGGCTATTAATGTTGAACTCTAGAGTCCAAAAGCAAAACATCCCAATTTACCATTTAAATCACAGTCAGCTCAAACATTTTCTTATAAGTTGGATCAAGAGTATCTACCAGTTATAGAAGGTAAAGTACCATCATGTTTCTAATTTTGAAGATGATTACTTATCGAAACAATGATCCATTCAAAACATTTTGCTTTGTATTTATAATCACAACCCTGATCCAAAGGGTAACGGAAATCCATGGCAGATTTATTTTTGCATGACAAGCCAGAAAATAATTGTAGACAGAGGAAAAACAAGGCCGAACTAAATCTGATATATTAGATGGAGCAAGTTCACTATTTTTATATAATACCATAATTTAAGAAAAGGCACACACTTTTCTACTAAGGGATTACCAGTGATGTTTAGATGGGAAAACAACTCCGCTCAATAACATCAGTTTATTGCGAAAAAGAAAGTAGACATCTCCTTATAGGGTCCTTCTTTTATTAGGTGCAAGGGTTTGTGGGAAGTCTCAAAAGTATTTTGTGTGTAGCAGTATATTTGATACTGCAATGAATGCTCTATTCCTGGTTTTAATTCCCTTAACAATTCAGTTATTGACTCTTGTGCTTTTTCAATTTTCCTTCAGACATTGCAGGTTCTCTGTCTTGCCAAACCTCAAGAAAAGTTCTTCTGGTTTCTCATGCATTAAGAACATTTTGACATGCCAGCTTTTTCCATCCTTTCATTGAAAAAAAAGAGATGTAATGCCTAATCCTTTTTGTGTGCTCCACAATATGTCCAACCTTTGGGTCTTTTAAGAGTAAACTTTTGTGAAACAGTAACAGCTATACCAGAATGGGCTATTTGACCAAATGCCTGAAACAGAAGACTCAAATGACTCTTTCCAAAGTCAAACTAATATACTTAGCTCTGTTGTGTCCACATTAGAGGACACAACAGCAGAGATCAAATTTCAAGACCTTGAGGGCCAACCCCATGTTAGCTCCCAAGTTTTGAAGGAGTAATTCAAAATCAAGCCAAGTTAGATTTTTTAAAGGTAGGTCTAAGTAAAGTCCCAACTATTCCAGGGCTAGTCCGAGTTGAGGCTTAAACCGTTGAGGGACAGGTCAATGTCAAGATAAATCTCTCAGTTCAAAGAGAAAGTTGAGTCTTTAAAAGACTCAACTTGAGTGTAACTCAAGTCTTTAAAGGGTAAATCCAAGTCTCAAGTTTAAGTCCAAGTCTTACGATTGAACATTGCGTATCCGTGCCATGTAGTTTGTCAAATACAGAGAAATGCTGTAGGTTATGAATTTGAAAAATGAAGTTCAAGCCAAATAGAGCGCATGGAGATGTAACGTCAGTATCACTATCTTTTTCATGTTCAATTCAGTAACAAAACTGTGATTACGTGCTGTGAATTATGGTAAAGAAATCAAACTGTGTTTAATTAGCACACAACATGCTTTACAGATTAAAACCAAAACAAACCTACACTCAAATGACTCCATACAATAGCTTCTATCCAGCAGAAATATACAAATGCATAACAAGCAAGCATATGGTAAGAAAAACCAACAGGCATACACAATCTAAATGATTTTTGGTCATTTAATATATGGCTCTGTGTTAAAGACGTCTGAAATCTGCTCATATCAGTCTTTAGTTTATTCATCAAACATACCCTGAAACATGAGAACCTGCAGTCAGTGGCTTACTGACTACAAATGTTTATTTAATACTGCTGATATTAAATAAAAACAGAGGAAGTCAAAAGTTGCTGTTTACTCCTTTTCCTGCCAAGAAACATTAGAATCCAAACCTTCTGCGTGTAACATTACCATGACAAATCATTTGTATATACAACACTTACCCAGAGGGAATTTTTACATTAATATTTACTGATTGGGTCTGCACTTGCTAACTTTTACCATTTATTATACATAAGATATAGACTGTTTAGGGAGATCAAGTCTTAGAACTTGACTGAGGATCAAATATAGAGTCTTTACCAGAGCAAGTCTAAGTCAAGTCTAGAGTCTCTGCTTTTTGCAACTTGGGTGTAAGTCACAGACGTAAGTCGCCATCTTCAGTGCGTACGTACCCGGCTGTCCTCTTGAGCCTCCCACTCCGGAGTGAAGCTGTGGACTTGAGTTCCAGGTGTGCAGTTGGAGAACTGGAAGAGGCTGGCAAACATGCGGTGGTTCTCTGGAGTGTCGGGGAAGATGGGGTCCTGGAAATTAACTCCATGTGGAATAATGTTGTAGTTTTCATCCATCCTACATGACATAAAGAGCACAAATACGCTTAATAAAGAAAATAAAAAACAAAGCCAAAGTGTTTGCATGTCTGACTAAATCCAGATGAAAACACAAGTCAATATGAATTTGCTTGTATAGCACATCAAAACAACAGGTGGCGACCAACGTCCAGTACAATTCAATAAAATTAAGTAACGTGACAACAACAAGGTAGCATACACATGCAGGAAAAAAAAACTATGATCAAGAGTGTTTTGAGCTCTCGCTAAAACTGAAAGTTCACACAAGTAACCTGCCAATTCATTGCATAGATATACCTGTTAATGTTTAAAAATGGGGGAAGAAAATATAACTATGTAATTTGCTGGCAGACTTTGATTTAATATTATAAAACCCTGAGAAGCATGTGGATGACTCAACCAGTAAATTACAAGGTGAGAGGGATTTATGAAGTGTGTTTCATATCTTCAGGAGGTTTTGTGTTATTCATCTGGATTTCATTTCAAGCCCCTCGGGGAATGTCCACTGCCTAGCTGTCCCTATCAGAGGCTGTGCCGTTAGTATGTTGAAGTAGCAAGGGAGAGCTCATGTTTTCCTTCAGCAGATGATGTCAAAGGTTAGATGTAATCACAGAAACTAAAAGTATTTGGATTTGCAGATTCAGGGTAGAGTATAAAAACCTGAGAAAAAAAGTGAACCCAAAGAACATCAGGTATAGTAACTGATAGTGCATATTGATAATTTTTAGCATTAATGCAATGACGTTTTCTTTAACAGGGAAAGTAGAACTCCAGAGAGAGCAAAAAGTGGGCCAAATGTTTTTCAGCAAACGTATGGATTTAGCAGCACACTCGGTCTATTTTTATGGATCCTGAGGGATGTCCTTCGATGATTTTTTCAGTGTTAGACTGTGATTTATCCTGTCTAGGGAGCATGTACTCATGATTGACTGGAGAAGCTATTTTTGTTCAAGAAGATGCTTTGGGGGAGAGGAAAAAAAATGCCCCCTGTAGACTTGATAACAGGTCTTCTGTAAGTAACTATTGCTAAACTCAATGGCAGTAATTGAACACATGTTATGGGTCTTATTTTTTTTAGTTATTTGTGCATATGGCAGAACAGTTTTCAGAAAAGGTTAAATTAATCGCAGAATTTCTTAAGAAACAAAAGTGAACACATAAGTGAGAGGATGCAACCGGGTCATGCATGTCAAATTAGGACAGCAAGTCTGCACAATGAAAGTGTTGGAGGCAAACCGCTCCAAACATAACAAATGATGTAGCCTTTTAAACATATGTGGAATAATGCAAAGGGGAAATGAACACCTCCCCCCCCCCAAAACATTCTTCAGGAGAAACTGATTCATATCACTCCTTCGGGTGCCATAACACTTTACCCCAGATGCATGCATGGTGGTTATTCGTTAATAACTCAATATGCCCCATGAATAGAGGATGTAGACACTGTTCACCTTAGAAAGAAGTAGTAGTTGTTGTTTTCGGTGACGCTGTAGGAGAAGCAAGGCAAGTATCCCAGGCCACTGACGTTGAACCTGGAGCCAGCGGGGACCTCCAGCATGCTGCCCCAGGACTGGTCGCACAGCAGCTCGATCTCTGCGGAGAAGAGCAGGTCGGTGTCGTGCTGCCACGGCAGGTAGTTGTACACGCTGTAGGACTCTTTGTGTAGAGCCAGCACCTTGGCAAAGACGATGATCTCCGCCAGCTCAGCGCGGCACGCTTCCGTCTGCGGTCTCCAGTCGTGGGGTAACTGACATCCCCAGCTCCCATCGGTGCCGCCAGCTGCCAAAACAAACCCCAGAATAATCCACATGATGCGACGGAGAGGACACATCTGTCGCTCCGCTGTGCGCATAAAGGCGCACAAGACTCCGGGTGGATGCAATTAAGTGGGGGGGCAAAAGGTGTTTCACATGTGTTTTCAGTTATGCAAAAATAATTTTTCTCCAGATCTGGATTTTGCAAGATGAAGAAGCCCCGAAGTCCGCTCCAGTCAGTGTAATCCTAACTTGTCCGAGCAGAGCTGCAGCCTAACCACGACACCAGCATCCTCTCCAAAAAACTGCCTCTTACCTCTGAGACAAGACGAGAAGCAGCAAGGGAAATAAATTTGTGTGAACTCATTTAATAAAAGTTTCTCTAAATTACTATGTAATAAAAAAAAGAGCCTTTACTATTCCCAATAGTCTGACATTATGTAAAAGATAATTCATTTCAACAAATCCTTAGAAAAGTTTAAATATTAAACAATTAAAGAGATCAAATTTCACTGGCGCCCTCTGATGGACATCTTGGAGAACGACAGTGTTTGGGTTAATTTCTTTCAGTTTTTAATGAAAAATGTAAGCTTTCATAATAATGACAATCATTTTTTCTTTTTCTTACCGTTAATGTCAATCAAAAAGGAAGGACTCTTAATATGGTCAGTTTTAAGCCTAGTCTTGAAAAGTTAAACGCTCTTAAAAGATTTTGTAACAAAAAGATTCATATAAAACTGAGATGGTGATAGCATATTTGGACATCTTTAAGAAAATGTGCAGTTACAGTCTCATATCAATTATCATAGTGAAAGATTAAAGAACGATTACATTGATGTAATTACGGTATATACTTAAAAGCTTAAGTATAGGTGATTAAGAATATTTATGCTGAATTAAAAATGATCATGTTAAATCTAGTTTCTTTGTACTTTATTTTAACTTATAATTTCATAATACTGAAAATGTGTATTTACCATACTTAGTTGTTTTATTCATATAATTACTCAACTTTACAAAGTTTTTGAGTTTACTTTATTTAATTATATAGTTTTTGTGTGGTTTGCTATTGTTTTCTGCTTTACAGTCTGTGTTTCCTATCACTTTATTTTGGTCTCTTTGAAAAAAGCTCTGTAAATAAAGAAATGGTTAATTTATTATATGCGCCCAGTGTAAAGATTGAGCCGCTTTGCCCCGAACGCGGAAGCTGAGGTGCAAAGAGCCCAACAGTTCAGAGTTTCTCATAAATCCTCTATTGTCACTATTTAAATATCATATTCATTGTTCCAGGTAGGGGAAGCCATGCTTTGCTGCATTTTACAATGAACTTAAGTTTTATATCCAGACTATCAAAGACAGAAAATAGCTATTAAAACAATTGAACTCTGTACTGCTTTGAATGAACAGTTGGGAACCGAAGCCCCGTAGCTTTTTCTTCATCTTGAATATATTTATCTGTATTTGTTTTTTTTCTGGAGGCAGAACAAATGTTTCACTCTGTCGTTGTACAGTGTGTCTGTGAATAAAGTTTAAAAAAAAAAACATCTCCCCCCTCCCCCACACCCAACAGACTTCTTGTGGCTTTGATGTCATAGTGATGTCACTCATCCTGTCTATGACATCACTGGCGGCTGCCTTTGTATTGCCAGATTCCACAGAGAAATTCATTTGCAGTCTGAACCAGAGAGCAAAGATGGAAGAGGATAATTTTGTGTTGACAAAAATTGACAATTTACAGAAGAACCGCAGCAAGCTGCAGGAGGAGAACCAAGAGCTTCAGAAAACCATAGAAAGTCTGAAGACTAAACTAGAGAGACTTAACAGAACGGACAAGACACACAACTGGCATGAGGAAAATTGCTTACTACTAAAATCAAATGCATTTTACAAGAAACAAATCAGAAAAATTAATCTGGACCTGGAGGAAGAAAATGCAACTATACACCAGCTGAGATGTGATAATGAAGCCAAATTAAGAATAAAAGATAAACTGGAAGAGGAACGGATAAAACAGAGAAACACTGCAGCGGACAAATTAAGAGCAAAAACAGAAAAACTCGAGTGGCTAGAGAGAGAAAATGAAGAATTAAATAAAGAGATTGTATCGCTGAAGATTAAAAATGACAGGATCGAATCCAGACTGGCGGAAAAAAGCAAAGATGTCCAGCAAAGGGAAGAACCAGTCAGGGAAAATATCCAGGAAGAGGAACTTTCAGTATGTCAGAAAGTAGGGAGAATTTTTATGCACATGTACGATTCAACGGTGGCGTATTGGGTGCCACCCTGGGTTTTTTTTTAACAGAAAAGGATATTTTGGGTTGCTGGAAACAGGATGTTTGTGGGATAGTGATGCGTTTAAATTAATTACAAATATAAATACTCTTGTTTGCTTTTGGAATTTGTGCCTAGTGAGAGATGCTTGCAGGAAGACATCTAAACGGGTCAAACTGGAAGCTGACACCAGATGGTCTGCAGCAAGAGTGATGACTGACGGATGATTAAGGGTCGAGTTTATGGACCAGAAACAGAGGAACTGTACATGAGACAGGGATGCACAAGACACCTCCTTGTTCTGTGGGTTC
Organism: Xiphophorus maculatus; assembly: GCF_002775205.1. Classification (NCBI taxonomy): domain Eukaryota; kingdom Metazoa; phylum Chordata; class Actinopteri; order Cyprinodontiformes; family Poeciliidae; genus Xiphophorus; species Xiphophorus maculatus. The sequence continues at coordinate 23,147,582 of NC_036462.1, forward strand.
ATCAGTTCCTGCATCGTTTCTACAGAAGGAAATAAACAAGAACTCTGAATTTTGCATTCTACATTACAGCAGCTTGCAGGTGCAACACACCTGTGACTCAAGAGAACAGAAGAAGCAGCTGCTATGTGATTAACTCAAGATAACCAAATCCAGGGGTCTCAAACTCCAGGCCTCGAGGGCCGCAGTCCTGCAGTTTTTAGATGTGCCACAGGTACAAAACACTGGATTGAAATGACTTGATGACCTCCTCCTTGTGTAGATCAGTTCTCCACAGCCTTAATGACCTAATTATTCTGTTCAGGTGTGGTGCAGCAGAGGCACATCTAAAAGTTGCAGGACTGCGGCCCTCGAGGACTGGAGTTTGAGACCCCTGAATAGGCTCTGTAACTAGGACCGCCCTAAGGAAATAAAAAGAAAGTCTCTGGGAGGAGCTGTTTTAGAGCGGGTAGATTGTAACTAAAGCACGCTGCTGTCCGTTCTCCTTGCTAGTAAATCTAAAACTCACTTGTCTCTCTCTTCTTTTTCAGTTTGAGAAGGCTTAGGTAGATGAACCTGACATTAATTTGGTCCTTCCAAGCCGGATCCCAGGATCCTGAAGGATTCCAGCGGGTGAGACCGAATCCAGAAGGACCGTGCGCACGGCTAAACTCTTCAGAATGAGTTTAGATCTTTTTCCGGGACTGGTATTTGGTTTACCGGCTGGAATCTGACGCTTGACGGGACTCCGTTTACTGAGAGTAAATTGTCTTTTAAAAGAAAAGCGTGAATGAGTTGATGGCGTTCGCGTTAAAAGAAATCCTGTGTAAGAAACGCTGTGAATCCTGGGCTCTAACAGCTGAAACTAAACGGCTTTAACTTTATGCTGTTGTGGTGATAATTGGATAGCGGAGTCCAGCGAGCAGCCGCTTAAATCCGTCTTAAAAGTTTCATTCCGTAAAAAAACAGGGCGGCGGAGTCCTGCGTGAAGACGCTTCAGCTCCGGAACTGAAGTGTGATTGGAGGTATAAACACCTTTAGGTATTTTATCTCATTTAAAGTAGCGGGTTTGGAAGGAGCAAACCAATTGTGGATGCAGAGGCAAGAATCCTCCACTCGTAAGAGTCCAAGAAAGGATTACCACAATCGGTATTTTTAATTGTTACCCACTGTAGTGGCTACTTGTTCTTTTCTATAAAGCCACTATATTGATAAATTAGCTTCAGTTTTCTTTGTTAGTATCGGTTAGCTTATCTCTTCTTAGTTGACGCGTTTCTGTTCATTGATATGTCTTGTGCATTAAATAATAAACAATACTTACGGTTCCACACAAAGTATGAACTTTACTTTCTTTGGCATAACATGAAAATTATTTTGTCTTGCACAGCATCCTTAAAATTAACGGTCAAAAACTGTGTAGAGGTTAAGCGACCACACTTCATCCAACATTCTTTTCTTTTTTACTCTTAAGTGACACCGCCCTTTTTATATATACAATTGTGTCCTTTAGGTGGCGCTGTTTTATAAAAAACATAGTAAAATAAAACCTTACTGTAAAGACAATATCTAAATATGCAAAAAGCATACAAAAAAGAAACAATGTTAAAACTAACATTTTTGGCTCTTACATTTCCGGCCCCATAATTGCACATGGAGAAAACATGTCAATTATATAACATAACTTTAGCAAGAGCAAAAACATAGAATATATTCAAAAAAAAGAAGTGATGTAACTGTCTCTATACAATGTCCTTCTTATGAATCAAGCATAACTTGTCAATGGGTCTTTCCAAAGTGTTGGTCATTGTTTTCACCAGAACCCTGCGAACTAGACCCTTCTTATCTGGCAAAGTTTTTAGGACTCTTCCCATGACCCATGCATTCCTGGGAGCAGTTTGATCCATGATTAGGACAACATCATCAGTGGCGAGGTTTTCTTTAATTTGAAACCACTTCTGACGTTCTTGAAGAATGGGAAGATACTCTTTTGTCCACCGTTTCCAAAATAGGTCAGCAATATACTGAGACTGCCTCCATCTTCTGCGAGCATAAAGATCTGCCTGTTGAAACAGTCCAGATGGTAACAGAGGTTGCTTTTTCAGTAACAGCAAATGGTTTGGAGTCAACGGTTCAATGTCATTAGGATCATCCGAAACACTTGTTATAGGTCTTGCATTAATGATGGCTTCGACCTCACAGAACACCGTTTGGAGACCTTCATCATCAAGCATCTGCTGTTTCAGCACAGAGCTTAGCACTCTTTTCACAGTTCGAACCTGCCTCTCCCAAACTCCACCATGATGAGAGCCGCCTGGTGGATTAAATATCCACTGAATTCCATTTTGTCTCAGTGTATCTTCAATTTTTGATTGGTTCCACTGCTCAATAGACTCGCACAACTGTCTTTCAGCACCAACAAAGTTAGTGCCATTGTCTGAGCGAAGCACCATAACTTGTCCTCTTCGACACATAAATCTCCGTATTGCATTTATACAAGAGTCTGTGTCCAGTGAATGAGCCACTTCTATATGCACGGCTCTGATTGCAAGGCATGTAAATAGGACACCATATCTTTTAACATTACTCCGTCCTCTCTTTATTTCGATTGGTCCAAAGAAGTCGACACCTGTATTAGTGAAGGGTGGTGAATCAGGCAAAACCCGATCTTGTGGTAAGTCAGACATTTTTTGTTCTCCTGGTTTTCCATGAAGCTTTCGACAAACAGCACAGTTTGAAAGCAACTTCCTTACTGCTGAATGTGCCTTAGGAATCCAATATTTCTGTCGTAGTTGAGAAAGCACATAGTTTCTTCCACTGTGTCCTGATTGCTCATGAATATTCCTGAGAATGAGTCTTGATATGTGCATGTCTTTTGAGAGAATAGCAGGATGTACAGCCTCTTCAGACATGGCTGAATTACAAAGTCTGCCACCAACTCTCAGCATGTTATCAATAAGGAGAGGATCTAATTTATAGATCTCACTGTTTCTTTTCACGCAAACGCCTTTTTGCAAAGATGAGATTTCTTCTGGAAACCGTTGGCATTGACTATACTGAACAACTGCCCTTTCTGCATCTTGTAGATTTTGTACTGATAGTGGATTCATTTTCATTTTAGTCTTGTACTCATTCATCCTCTTGACCATATCTGCGTTACTGGTTGTCTTTTGGATGAGTTGTCTTTGCTGGCTAAGTTGTAATAAGATTTCTTTGAGCCTTAGCATCCATGCTATAGCCTTTTTTAACTTGTACCAGCTGGAATAGTACTCAATCAGTTGGTTAATAGGGCATGGAGCACTTGTTGTCAATGTTAAGTTTACTTTTAGTTTCTTCTTCAACTCAACATCATCTTGGTCCACAAGTTTACTTTCATGACCTTCTGGCCATGACTCTTCCAGACTTTGAAGAAATGTTGGGCCGTTTATCCATTTCTCATTTTTCATAAAGTCTTCTGCTGTCAACCCACGTGATGCACAGTCTGCTGGATTGAGGGAAGTATTAACATATCTCCACTGAGATGGTTTTGTGTTTTCCCTTATAATTGCAACTCTATTTGCAACAAAAGTTTTGAATCTGTGTGTTTCAGATGAGATGTAAGATAACACTGTAGTGCTGTCAGTCCAAAACTGGGAGTCTTGTAAGTCGAGTTGCATTTCTTTCCTCAACATTTTGTCCATTTTTACAGCAACGACAGCAGCTGCAAGTTCCATTCTTGGTATTGTAGTCTGCTTTATCGGTGCAACACGGGCCTTTCCTATGATGAAAGCAGAATGGAATTTTCCTTCTTCATTCTTTAAGCTGAGATATGTGACAGTTCCGTATCCCAACTCACTTGCATCAGAGAAATGATGCAGTTTAGCTGTAATGGCAGACTTGAACTCAGGTGGTTTTATGCATCTGTTAATGTTGAAGCTTGAAAGCAAGTCAAGCTCATCTAGCCACTTTTTCCATTTTCTTGCAAATTCTTCAGGTATTTCTTCATCCCATCCAAGTTTGTTCTTGCACATCTGTTGGAGAAGAGTTTTTGGGAGAAGGGTGACGGGTGCTAGAAAACCCAGTGGATCATAAATAGAACTCACCACCGAGAGAAGTCCTCTTCTTGTCATCGGTCTGGTTTTCACATTGATAGTAAATGTGAAAGCATCACTTTCAGTGCACCATTGAACTCCTAGCGTTCTTTCCTTAGGTAATGTGTCATTACTTAGGTCCAGATCTTTGAACTCCTTTGCTCTCTCTTCTTCGGGGATGGTAGCCAACAGTTCACGGCTGTTGCTTGCCCATTTAGTTAGATGAAACCCTCCTGTGGCACACAATGCAGTTAATTCTTCAACCATAACAATGGCTTTAGCAGTGGTATCCACAGCCTTAAGGCAGTCATCAACATAAAAGTTATTTAGTACAGTTTCCACTGTTTCTGATGATGATTTGCTTTGATTATCCTCAGCTGTTCTCCTTAGTGCAAACATAGCACAACTAGGTGAAGATGTGGCACCAAATGGATGGACAATCATCTTAAACTCTTCTAGAGTTCTTGTGAAGTCACCTTCAGGCCACCACAAGAACCTCAAAAGGTCTGTGTCTTCATTTGCAACCTTTACTTGATGATACATTGCTTGAATGTCTGCTGTCATTGCAATAGGACCCTGCCTGAACCGGGTGAGGACTCCAATGAGGGAGTTAGCAAGGTCAGGTCCCTGTAGCAGTATGTCATTTAGGGATGTTCCTTGAAATGAAGCAGCACAATCAAAAACCACACGCAGCTTCTTTTTACGAGGATGGTACACACCATGATGTGGTATGTACCAAATCCTTCCATCTGGTCTGTTGAGTTGTTGATCCGGTACTTGTACTGCGTAGCCCATCTCCAACATGTTTGAAATAAATGTTTTGTATTCATCATGGAACAATGGGTTTCTTTGAAATTTCCTTTTCAGATTAACTGCACGTTGTTCAGCCAATTTTTTGTTGCATGGCATTGTGACAGACTCATGTTTGACAGGAAGCTTCATACTGTAATGACCATTGATAGAACTCAGTGAGCTAGTTACTTTTTCCATGAAAAGGTTGTCTTCATGAGACATCTCCAACTTGTCATCACAGTTTCTCTCAGGGAAGTCATGGTTGTATTGTTGCCTTGTGAGTTCTTCTATTGTTTCCAAACTAACTCTGTTAACAGTAACCTGTTGTTGCTTTTCCATTTCTGAACAGGCTCCATTGGGTTCTCTGAGGGGTCCATTTATTATCCAACCGAGTGGTGTTCTCACTGCATATGGTCCACTGTCCTGGCTGTTTATCACTTTCCAGGGTTCCATGGCCTTGTATGCATTGTTTCCAATCAAAAGACTCACATCAGCATCTATGCATGGCAATTTGACATCCTTCAGATATGGCCACTGATCCAGTTCTCCCTGCAGAGGGATGTTTGCTTTGCTCACTGGTATCTCCTTTTGTGTGAATACTTTTGGCAGGTCAATAAACATACATCCTTCCATACCACTCACTTCCAGGTCAGTCAACATGTAGCTATCAGTGCTGGACTGTTTATTCATAGTAGTAAGAAAAATCTTTGTTTTTCTGCCTGTGAGATTGAGCTGTCTTGCTAAATCTTCAGTACAAAAAGTACCAGAACTTCCTGGGTCAATAAAGGCATAAGTTTCAACCATTTTTGGACTTTTCTTTGATTTGATTCTTACAGGCACTATTGCAAGAATACTATCTTTATCCCCAGTCAAATCATTTTCCTTAAGCACTGATGCAAGTGCACTTGATGAGACCTGTGGTTCATTTTTATCACTGGTTGATTCAAGTTTATTTTCTTCAAGTCTTAAAACATGAAGCAGACTTGGATGTTTTTTAGCACAAAACTGACATGACATCTTTTGTTTGCAATCTTTGCTAAGATGTCCTCTGACCAAACAGCTGAAACAAAGTCCTGATTTCTTCAAAAATTCAACCTTATCATTATGAGGTTTATCTCTGAAAGTGTCACACATTTCAAATGTGTGATTCATTTTGCAAAATAGACATGGCGTTGAAAAAGCAGTACTGTTTGTAGCTCTTTCTGATTGAGTTTTAGTAGCTTTAATTGTGGTTTCTTCTTTACAGGTAATGTCTGTTGCAAAGCTACTTTTCTTGAAGCCATCTCCTTTTACACTTTTGATCTGTGTCTTTCTTTTTTCTCCCTTTTCTGCTGGTTGAGAGGGGTTTATATTTCCAAACAATGGATCTGTCATCAGCCGAGCTTGTTTGTCAATAAAACTCACCAAGTCTGTGAATTTGGCTCTAGTTTTGGATTTTTCTTGTAGTTCAAATGCATGTGCTCTCCATTTTTCTCTCATCTTATATGGTAGTTTGGATGTCAAAATCCTTATGTTGACAGGATTGTCCATCTCATCCAAGTAGTCAATGTCGTCCATTGCATTACAACAACTTGTAAGGAAAAGAGAAAAAGAACTCAATGACTTTCCATCTTCAGGCTTAATTTGAGGCCACTGTAATGCCTTGTCCATATAAGCGGAAGCAATCTGAATCTCATTTCCATATTGGATTTGTAACAGTTTCATTGCTTCCTGAAAACCTCTGTGTGGTTGCATGTGTTGACAGCTCCTAACAAGATCTCTGACTTCACCTCTTGTATACTGTTCTAAATAGTACAGTTTATCAGCAGGGTTCTCAGTCTTTGTTTCAATAGTGTGATTGAAGGCTCTCATGAAGGAACGGAAATGCAATGGATCACCGTAAAAAATAGGAACATCAACTGGTGGCATTTTAGAAAGTTGTTGTTGTTTAACAAGAAGTTCTGTGATGTCATTCTGTTTTTGCATTACTTTGCAAAGTTCCTCCATATTATTACTCTGCTGTGTGTTTCCATGTAACAATTCAGATGAGTGAACATCAGTGACGTGTTGAGTGGACTGAACAACAGCATCATTAAAAGTTGGTTGTTGCTGCAAATCTCTTGGCATGAGGGGATGATGCACATTTTCACTTTCCTCTTTTTGTGTAAAGGTTTTGCTTTCAAACGTTCCATCTCTGATAACTGGAGCTTCATAGTCTTCATAAACCTTTATCTTGGCAGTTGCTTCTGCTATAGCAGTTTCAACATCCAACTGTTCTTTCTTAGCTTTTAGTTGAGCTTCTTCTAATTCCAACAACTGCTTCTTTTTAAGAGTAGCAGCCTTTGCAAGAAGTGCAGCTCTTTTCGCTTCCTCCTTCAAGCGAGCTGAGGATGCAGATGATGTGGATGAAGAAGCACATGAACTGCTACTAACTGACTTTGCTTTAGATCCAGTCCCTTTTGATCTTTTCTTTGACACAGAAGCAATGGATACACTATCCATAGGACTCACTTCTACATCTAACTGATGGTCATCTATGGTTTTCCTTTTTTGTTCTTTAATCCATGTTTCTGTTTTTTCCAAAATAGACTTGAAAAAATCATATTTTGGCTGAAACCAATATTCTTGGTCAACATGTTGTTCATCTTCATGAAGAATTTCCAAAACTGCTTCATTGGATTTACTAAACTCTTCAAGAAGTGTCTGAAATAATGGTAAATGCTCTTCTTCAATCTGGATCAAACTTCCATTATTTTGCATTAAGCTATCAATCTCCTTAGATTTAGCTGTCAACTGTCCAAGTTTGTACCTTCTTACATTGATCAGTTTATGGAGTTTAGAATCCAGAGCCTTTTCTGTGAGCTTTGGCGCCCTCTTTTGGTCATCTTCGTTTACTACAGCGTTTGAGTCTGAGTTGTCCGCCATTATGACCTTCTTATGCTTTAAAAATCGTTATTACGTTGTCCTTCGTCTTCAATAGACACACGAAGTCATCCTTCTTTTCAAACGATGTAAACAGTTTTTGACTTATGTAGTGGCTACTTGTTCTTTTCTATAAAGCCACTATATTGATAAATTAGCTTCAGTTTTCTTTGTTAGTATCGGTTAGCTTATCTCTTCTTAGTTGACGCGTTTCTGTTCATTGATATGTCTTGTGCATTAAATAATAAACAATACTTACGGTTCCACACAAAGTATGAACTTTACTTTCTTTGGCATAACATGAAAATTATTTTGTCTTGCACAGCATCCTTAAAATTAACGGTCAAAAACTGTGTAGAGGTTAAGCGACCACACTTCATCCAACATTCTTTTCTTTTTTACTCTTAAGTGACACCGCCCTTTTTATATATACAATTGTGTCCTTTAGGTGGCGCTGTTTTATAAAAAACATAGTAAAATAAAACCTTACTGTAAAGACAATATCTAAATATGCAAAAAGCATACAAAAAAGAAACAATGTTAAAACTAACATTTTTGGCTCTTACACCCACTATAAAAAAGAAACCAGTTTTTAGAACAGCCTAGGTGTTGACAAACTGGTCTAAATTGTTTAAAATGGGTAAAAATAGCAGGAAGTGGAGAGAAGTGTTTCAATATGTGTTCGTTTAATTTCTTTTATAAATGAATTCATTTAAATTGTCCGGAATGGTAGAAAAATAACTGCAGTACTGGAGAATACACAGCAGATGGCGGCATAGCAACCATTGAACGAATTACTGCTTTATATTTCAACAGTAAATGTAAATCAAAAGATTAACAGCAGTGAAAATATTGGGAGTGTGTTGAAGGGCAGGACCCTGATAAAATACAAAATATCTGAATAAATGGATAGTAAAGAACAGGTAAAAAGGTTAATTAAATACTAAAATAGAACTAAAGGATAAAATAAAAAACTAAAGAAAGAGCCAAGAAATTAAGGAAACAGAAGATTGTGATAACAGTGTGTTGGCAAATAAATAGTAACAGACAGGAATGTGAAACACAAGAAAGGGGAATATGAAAGTTTTTTTAAGAAGGAAAAGGATGAGGAAACTTTAAACAGTTAAAGTTTCATAGAAAGAAAAATAATGATGAAAACTACTAGCTCATGGTTTGCAGGAATTAATAAACTGAGTAGTTTGGTAAGTAGGCACATGTGGTGATTTAGAAATAAGGAGAAAGGCAAGGAGCAAGTGAGTCAAAGTAAGAGAATGGAAAGATGATTTGAACAAATATCAAATTAAAATGATTGTTGTGTTCAAGTTGCTCTCATAGCAGTTTGGAAGAACTTAATAACTGGAAATAGAAAATAGATCTTATAGAGAAACAGCTAAAATGCTTTGCATGGTCCAAAAGATGTTTATAAAAATCTGAGTAATAATTATGTAGAATTATAAGAATTAAAATATTAGATAAGAATGTTAATTATTCTTTGCGCAGAAAAAAAACAAGCTGCAGCTGATTCTGGACATCTTAACATTCTTTTAATAATGAACAAAACTTTATTAAGATAGAGAAATATTAAATCTACAGGACTTACTTTTAATTGATTCAGTGAAACTAAAACTAACTCTCTTATTAAATATTAATTGATCAAACAGAGGAACACATAGCCTTCATGGATTTCAAATGCACCATTAGCTCTGCTCCTAAAACCTTTATTTTTATTGCCAATATAAAACAAAAACAAATGTTTGCAGTCCAGTTTAAAGAATCCAAAACAGATTACAGTTTCTCTGGCTACAAGATCAATGTACCAATGGGCTCTTTGCACCTGCTGCGCTGACGTCACATCCTCATTCATCCGACACATTATCAGAGTCAAACTGTGTTTGCTGCAGCCAGGGCCGCAACTACATATTTTTGAGGTGGATGCGAACATCATCATTGTAGGCTAGCTTAAGCTAACCTGAATATTTACAACTCTCTTGTTGATACACGGACATTTCTTACCTTTGTTAAGGAAAAATGATTATTTTTAGTGCTTAATACAGTTAATCTTACGACATGTGTTAAAGGTATATTCAGCACTCTTATTTGGAACAGTTTTCTGTTGAGCAGATGAGCAGGCATTCAGACAAACAGGGGCCAAAATGCAGATCACTCAATGGAGCCTCCCCACTGTGAGGCCGGGCTATAGGAGGCCATAAAATTAGCATTTTCCTTGGGAGACAGAGACTTTAGATTTCACAGGTATCTGTGAGGTCTTATCTCAGGATTTTACTGTACTCAGAATGACCGTGGGAGCCACGGGGGTCAGAGCGCAGCGGTTTGCTTCTTTGTCTCGGTAGAAGGCAGATGGTCCTTTGATCTTTGCATAGATCAGGGGGAGTTCCAAGTTTCTCTGAGTGCTTAAGGGAGTTTCCAGTTGGTCAACAAGAGGAACGCCTAGAATGCATAAATTAAATAGAAAAACACCCACTCAGTATGAAATTTAGTGTCACCACTAAATTTTCAGAAAGTTGCCACTTTTTTGCTTTTTTGCAGCGGCTCTCTCCAAAGACGTCTTTGCTTTTTGTTTGTCTTTGTTTTGTGGTTGTCTGTCTTCCCCTTGTCTGTCTTTATTTTTATGAGAAAAATGCATATCTCTGTTCCTCTGCAGCTTTGTTGTTGATTGCTTTGTATGAGATTAAACTCTGTGATCTGTGACGTCAACGCGCTTTGTTGTTGTTTCGTTTTAGCAGCACGCCGCCACTCGCTGAGGATCCCAGGAAAAATTAAAGAGGAAAGAGCCAAACGTTTTGTCCAAAGTTAACGTTAAATCATCCTTTTTTTTTAACACCTTCTGTCTTTCAATCACTTTGAAAAGCTTTTCTTCGTCTCTCCAACATCTTTATCCTTCCCCCTCTTCCGTTTTCTGTTTTGGGCCCCGGAGTTTTTTCTGCGCCCCATCTTTAGCTCCCTGTTGTTGAGGCATTACTACAAATTTAAAAGAAAACAAAACGCGCCTCAGCCGCTGCCCAAGCTGCCTGTATGGGAGGGGGGCGCCTAATCAGTGCTGTTCCTCTGTTATTGATCATTTCATACACAAACAGCTGTTAAGTACATAAAATGCTGACTATATAAAAAATAAATTCCCCACATCGTTTTTGCGCCCCCTCTAGTGCAGCGCCCCTATGCGTTGCATACACTGCATAGCCACCTTTTGCGCCACTGTGTAACAGCACAATGTAACATGAAGCAACATGAAAATATGACTCACATCGTTAACTAGAATTATTAGTGACCTGCATTTGCTCTGATGAAAGTTTAAATTCTGCTTTAATTTATATAAAAAGGGACTTAAAGTCGTAAAACGAAATTTATTAAAGCTCAATATCTATTTTGTTCAGTTTTAGCTGCGTTATATTTAACAATTCCAAACATTTTCAAATATTTTTCTCAGAATGGAGAACCTGAAGGAGACTTTTCGAAAAGTTAAATCTGCATTTTGTTAAAATCTGTAACTGTTAGATTAGTATTAATTTATCCCATAATAAATGCCGTTTGTAGATTTTTGATACTTTTATTCTGTTTGTTCAGCACCAAAACCAGCAGTGAAATAAAGGCGTCACAATCAGACTTTATTAAAATAAACGATGGAGTTTTTGATTTTTAGATTCTCTCACTCAGTAACTACAGGAGCGCTCATTTTTTGTCTGTTTTTTAAGGTTTTATCGTTTAAATTTCATCCTAAAGTTAAGAAAAAAAAGTCTGGACTAAGTAGCCAAATGGATTTGATCTGAAACCAAACCAATCGATAAGTTATTGAATAGATATAAATACCATTGTACCAATGAAATCAATTAATCCATCAGTTCTTTATAAACAGAAACAAGCCGGGTCAGAGCAATAAGTTATAATGTTGGGAAATTATTATTATTATTTAAACATCCAATAATCAGCATCAGTTTGTGAATATCTGCAGAGATTGGACGAGGATTAAGACTGAAATCTGTGGTGGGGAATTATGAATTATGATTACACTCCAAACCGATCGGTAGGGTTTGATAAAATGAAATGTATAATAATCAGCTGATAGCAAGAAGACGAAAAGGTCAGCTGGAGATAAATGTTGAGAAACAAACTGGAAATTTTAAAATATTCTAAATTAATTTTACATTTCATTTCCTATGTGTGTGTATGTACTGTTTTTCATTATTTAACAGTTGTTTAATCCGAAAGAGAAATGTGATTAAAATCCCATCATTATTCTAAAGAGGAAACAACCTTGAGAAATATGAAAAATTATTTTAAAAGTATATAATTTATAAAGTGGTTTAGTAGGATTTAAAAACCCCGCTAAATTTAATTCAACGGCGATGCAAAAAAATTTGATTTATGAATAATAAATGATGAATATTATCTTACAATACATGAGGATGACTCCTTCAGCTCACATCGACACACCAGTCAAGCTAATCCTCTCTGTCACACACACACCCACCCACGCCTGCACACACACAGAGCATCATGATTCCACCCACTTAATTGATTTATTATTGAATCTTTTAAATTTGTAGAACCTTCTAGATGTCGAGGTGAAGATTTTTAAAATAATCCTTCATAATGAAACAGACCCACAGCATGATGGGGCAGAGAGCCCAGCATCGCCGTGGCAACGACCGCAGAGCCACAGGAGCAGAAGAAGAGGCGGTCATGAAGTAGAAGAAGAAAGGATCTGTATTTAGTAAAAAAGAAAAAGTGACAAAAAACAAAACATTTAATATTTAAAAATTACAAAATCAGATGGATAAATTACAGATTTATGTGGAAATATTGGTGTATTTTTGAAGACCAAATTTAAAATACTAAAAACTCAGAGTTGGGTAGTAAGTAGTCAAAATTACTCAATTACATTAACTGCATATTTTGAGCTCCTGTCAAAATCCAAGTTCTGTCACTTTTCATCCTTTATGCTGCTGTTGGCCCCACAATTCAATGTTTACACTCACCTGAAAATGGCTGCAAACTGTGGGTCGGTTTTCACCCCAGGTCCTTATGAAGAAGTCGACAGTTTCTTTGAAACTCCGTCATTTATCTGCAAATGAAAACCAAAAGCAACCAGATGGTCAGTTATCAGATAAAGCTCTAACAAGGGAACATCTAAAAAATGAGGAACGTCTCAGCAGAGTGAATATTTAAACTGACAACAGACGTTGAGTTTTTCCACCAAATAAAACAAGAAGTCATGATAGCAGCTCACCGCGGCTGCGTAGTGTCCGTCTCTAGGCAACCGTGACGTTCAGCGTCGGTCCGTAGAGTTCTGGGGGTCCTTTAGCTGCAGCCACGACAATGTAGCTGACCTTAATATTTCCTGTGTATTATTTTGGCCATTATTGTTAAACTTAGTGTTGATTAGTGTATGTCCGTGTCTATCGGACAGTTATATATCGGTTCAATACGGGACGCACATTTAACTGCCAAATATGGGACGACTCTGTATTTTACGGGATGGGTGGCAATCCTATTGCGCTGTTTTGGCAATCCTAAAACAGGGCTAGAATCGCCACTGCGTTTTATTATTTCCTTAATGAAACCGGTACCGCGACTGTCACGGTGCTGCAATTAAGTCAGTGTAGTATACGTTTATAACAGGCAGCATTGTCTTTCATTTCCATTCGCAGCCCTCAAAATAAAAAAACTTTCGGATACTGAAAAAAAATGCATTAGTCCAAGAAAAGTATTTCAAAAAATGTATTATTTAACTAATGAATCCTTTTGCTGTAAACAAGGAGATTTAAGATATTTGGAATACCTCATGTGGTATTAAGCATGAATTGCATTATGGATAGCTGAATCTATTTGGACGAAGACTTTTTCAATTATGAATACTACCACGAGAAGTCGCACTATAAAATGACAAATCAGCCTCACATACCGACTCTCTTTTGGGAGAAGGCGAAGATCGAGAGGGGAGAGAAGAAGAAGAAGAAGCGCTGATCCACGTCACGTGACTGGGAAAAGCATCCTTTTGGTCCATTTTGGATGTTCCCAGGATCTCCCGAGTAATCTAGGAAAATGACCAAACTTCAGTTTTTGAACGTCTTTTTGACTGAGCGTCTCATGCTTGCCGCACAGGAGATTTACAAGTCTGTCGAGGACACGATTTTGGAGTACCAGGAGGAGATCGCGATCAGGGAGAGGGAGAACGACCATCTGAGACGGAGGCTCCGAGACGCTGGGATAGAGATATGGCCAGGTTAGCTATTTTAAGGAGCTAACGGGGAAACGGCTTGCGACGTTGCCACCAAGTCCTGCTAAAGCTGGAGTTATTCAGACTGGGGGTGGGACGTATTTGGAACAAAATGTCTAATTTATTAATACAATGCTGAAGAATATCCTTGCAGAACTGTTGTGGAAATCTCAGTGTTGTTAGCTGCTGCTGAGAAGCGGCTAACATGTTAGCGACCTTTGTTCGTTAGCCAGTCAGCTAGCAGACATCCAGTTTAGACCTGACCTGAGTATAGTTTAACTCTTCCTTTGCACTTTAACAGTTTATTTTAAATAACCCTGCGTTATTTCGGCAGGGACACACAGCAACTGATAGTAGCTAGAAAAATGTTTCGAGACCTTCATTTGATTTTTTTTGGAACATAACAGTACATGCATCAATAGAAATGATTAGCTGTGCCTTTATTTCTTTTTTTTTTGTTTGTTTTCTTCATATGTTTGCTCACTCACGGAAGCACTTTGTATAGAACATGCTAATAAAAACATCGTAAATAAAAAACCGCAACAAAGAATATTCAGGCTTGAAACAAAAAGACACTAAGCTTTTTTTTATTTTTATCTAAAGAAACGTTGTTAAATCTTGGTAGTAAACCTCAGATAAGTTCCAATTTTTGTTCTGAACCTTGTGTGGGGTAATTAATCACATTATCACTTTAATCAGGTGATTTGAGGTCTGACTTCCCACTCTGCTTTGTTTTGTTTTACCTTGATAAAAAAAATCTTTTAAAAGTAGGAATTATTACAAGATCATACTAAAATTGGAATGATTTTGTAATACTTCTGTTGGATTGCAGAAAATGGATATATATGTTTAGTGCAGGATATATATGTTTATTTTCAATATTTGATGCTTACAGCTTCTAAGAAAGACAAATAACAGAATAGTTTTTTTTATTTTCCGAGGAAAAAGAAAAAAACGTATTTTATAATTTTAAAGTGTTTTCAGTTAATGAAATTAGTTTTCTAAAACGGTCCAAAGTCACAGACCTGTTGATGCATTGCTTAAAATCTACAAATGCAATGAAATCTTCAAGGTTACGAGAAAAGCACTGTGCTTTCTCAAGGTTACAAAAAGCAGACTTTACCTGCTTTTTGTCACATTGTAGTGTTTTAGATCCATAAACTAATTTCAGTTCCAAAGATAACCAACCAGTTATTTCCAAAATAACTGGTTGGACCACCAATGTGAATAAGAAGTGCCCACAAGTCTTTGTGCTAACTGACTGTACTGTTATATTGCTGTGGAGGTATTTATTCTGACTGGTTTCTCTTGAGACTTTGAAATTAATTAAAAGTCTCTTTGAATTAACTTCCCTTGCCTCCATGTGACATGTTCTTGGTTGCATGGCTTTTTTTTTTCGTCCTTTCCACTTCTTGCCTCTTTCCTTTCAGATCGCTCGTCCATGGCGCTGTTGGAGGAAGAGGACAGTGAGCATCCCCGTCGAGAGTGGAGTCCAAGTATGGGACATCAAGAGCGTATTCCCATTCAGATCAAAGACAAACGAGACATGCGGCCCAACCAGGGAGAAGATCAGCTTCGAGGACATGGCTCCTGCAGCACAGCGGAAAATATGTTCACCCCCCCACGTGTAGCGAACGAGTACCCTCAGGAGGGTCCCCACACATCCAATCTTCCTCAGACTCAGGGCGTGGAGAACAGGGAGAGAGACCCTGCATCTCGCAACGCATCGAGGCACGTGAAGGGCGAGAGCGGCGGCTGTCACAGAGGTGCCGCATCATCCAGCAGCGGTGCCCAGCCGCTTGCACCAGTCAACCCAAACTGCTCAAATGAGAACAACATTGACATTATTGGTGTTGAGAACGGTGGACAGATGGGCAGCGCCAAAGGAGTGGTGACTGACCCTAACCGAGGACAAACCCCTCTCATGAGGAACCAAGGGGCCAATGGCATGGAATGCCCCCATCAAAAATCTCCCTTGCAGGGCCACATGTCGTCGTTCTGTTGCAAAGTCTGCGGCGAGGCATTCAGTCACATCGGACACCTTCACGTCCACGTGCAAGTGCACACTCGAGAAAAACCTTACCGCTGCGGAGTGTGCGGAAAATGCTGCAGCTCCTCCGGCAGACTTCAGGAGCACCAGCGGAGCCACACGGGAGAAAAACCCTTTCGCTGCCAGATTTGTGGGAAGGGCTTCACTCAGATGGCTCATCTGAAGGTCCACATGAGGATCCACACCGGAGAGAAGCCGTACAGCTGCCCTGTGTGCGGCAAGTGCTTTAGCCGCTCTGACAAAATCAAAAGGCACCTTCAGACGCACAGTCGGGAGGGGACCTACTTCTCGGGGCAGTAATGGAAGGGGTTCAGTTTGGCAGTCGTCGTCGTTGTTGTGGGAAAGTTTTCAATATAAAGCTACAATTGCTGCCAGTGACGAGGCATTTCTTCCTACTTCTAAGAACGTAGAAGTTCTGCTTCTGTAAAGAACACTTTTTAACCAAACCTGTAATTTTTCACTTCCTTTATATAGTTTGTATTAGTCAGCTTAGTATGTTCTTTACAGTGTTTTGTATTTATCATTACGTATTATTAAAGTAGACACAATTTGAATTATTAGCTGAACTTTTCAGGATTATGTAGTGTTTTTCCAGCCTTATGATTAGCATGGAGTCTTCCACACAAGCCTTGGAACGGGGATGTATCAAGAATGAACAGCACATTCAGTGTATCACCAGGTGGTCACTATGTCCATGTGGCTGGAGCTGCAGACTACACATTTTCTTTGTGGTCATTCTTTTTGTTGGTTTTAAAATTAAGATTAAGCACAATTCTTAGTAAATTTTTAAGACGTGTGTATCATGAAGCATAATCAATAAGTTATGTTGAACGTAACTCCACAGTATTCGGTGTCATTTTCTCAGTTGGACTTAGTTCCAATTTTAATGTTTAGGAGATTTAAGTTTTGTCACACCAGCGTGATCTTGGGAACTTGGTTAAAGTGGATGGGAGTGCTGAAAGATTTCACACCTCTATCTGGTTTGGTTCATTTTCACACAGGAAGCAGACCAAACAACTTCATGCAGCAGCTAGTGAGGCGCCAACACAAGAAGCTGCGTGTGTGTATGGCAAACCACTTTACATTCAATAAAAAAACCCAAACTCTCTTATCTCCAGTTTTCATTTGCGTTACAGACACTCTAATTTTAATTCTACGTATGAAGAATGATGCAGCTACAAAACTAACACATGAATGGAAAATATTCTCATTTTGTCAAAATTAACAAAATGCTTCATTATTTCAAAGGTTAAAAACCTTGAAATAATGGAAAAGACAACTGATTATGGAGTTGATACAACGTTACAGATTGTTGTATCTCTAACGTCTGGCTTGAGTTTCAAGTTTTGCAGAACTTACAGCTTTGTTTCACCGTTAATCCTGTCTTTCTTCTGTCTCTTTAGTGCTGTTGCATTCTTACAGAGCAAATCACTGCCATCTCACGGGATTACTGTCAAATCTAACGTGAGACTTCACCAATAAAATAATGTGATATTGTGTGGAATGCCACTTGTTCTAACCCACTATTATTTTAGGAATGTATGGCGTGTTTTTTCTTTCATTCATAACATCTGTTGTGGTATCTTTGCTTGCAGATGCACAAATGAAGTTGAACCATACAGTATTATCAGAACCACTTATCTAGCAGTGCTAAGCAGGGTAAAAGCTTATGCGCACCAGTGTTTCCACAATGTGTGAAGTTTTTGGTTTTTATATATGCTTTTTCATTTTCACATGAAATAAAAGTACTTTCTTTTTACATTTCTGGGCCATTGTTTTCCGCCACAGAATTAAGGCTGCATGTATATCAAGAGGTTGCATTATAGAGCGATATGTCGTTATAAAAATAATGACATTTGTTTTTGTTTGATCCTGCAATAAGCACAAACTGATTTGTACTGCAGAATTTTGCTAAAAGATTAACCAACCCAGACTTGAACATGAATGGAGGTTGTCACCAGCAGAGTATACCAGAGCCTTGTTGGTCGCTTATCTCCCCCTGTGTGCAACAAATCAATAAATAGTTGCTAGTTTTTCACAACTGGCCAGTAGCTCATCACATGCCGTCTTCCTAGGGGGATCTTAGCTCCCCAGCACATACCCTGTACAGTGTTTTACCAATTAAATGTTATTTTCAAATAAAGTAATATTTGACCATTTACTGTGAGTTTCTTGCATTATTGTAAGAAGTCCCAAATCAGCGTATCCCTGCAAATAGTGTCTTTTGAAAGAGTTTATAGCTACAGAGAATGTTAAGATTTCCCACCTCAATAAAAGATGTATCAAATATAAAACCATTGTGGTGTGCATACGGTGCCTTGCAAAAATATTTATACATCGTTGTATACTTTATCACATTCCAACTACAGCATTTGATTGTACTGAAGAGAGTTTAGTGCACTTGTGTTCAGTCTCCCTGAGTCAATACTTTGTAGGATCAGATTTTGCTGCCATTAGTGCTACAAGACTTTTGGGGTGTCTCAAAATGTTCAGCTTTTGCCCTTTCTTTGCAAAATAGCTCACTGAGAAGCAATGATAAAATTGGGTGCAAGTGCAAATCGAATTGCAAATTTGAAGACTTCTGGAAACATTTGATTGTGGTGGATTTGTTGTACGTGGATTGCAATAAAAGTGACTGACTACAAAATAGTTTAGAAAAAAAGGACTTCTATTACACAGGTAGGCATTGCTTTCTGACAGTTTGCCAGATAAAATCATTGTAAAATACATTGACATTTTGCAGTCCCCATGACAAAAACATAAAAAAGTTAAATCAAAATGAATATTTTCAAAAGCTATGGGAAGGTCTTTTTTTACCCTGCATTGTATAATCATCACTATTGCTCCTATTCAGCTTTTCCTAAAATAAGACAAAAAGTTGCTGCAGTAAAGAACAATAGTTAATTTTGTCATACTCAATATAGATCTGCAAAAGTCCTCAGCTACTCTTAGTGATTTAGTAAAATCGATTTGCTGCAAATGATTATGCAGTAACATGTTTACGACTCTTGGGGGCACATTTACCACTTTAATTTAAGAAAACTTGACAGCAATTTTTCAAAGTAAAAACAAAAAAAGACATGAACTATAATCAAATCATGTGAATAAATAATACTGATATCCATGGCTTCTTCTACACTCCCAATGCCAAGGCCATCAGCTGTCATTTAAAAAGAGACTTGGTGCATATCTCAATTGTAAATAAATACCCTTTCTTGTGATGTTTATCAAAGTCAGAATAACATTTCACCTGGTTTCAACCCTGCAGACGTGTCTGCAGCCACTATAAATATAAGGACATTGTTCTGAACGCTGGCCTCCACTAAAATGCCACATCTTGTAAAGGTGCCAGCAGGAGACAGATTGGGAACACAGCAGTAAGGACACAGCGCCAGGAGAGAGAGGGACACTAAGCTACAGTGATTTCTTACATCATATTGGCTCACGATAACTTTCAGAGCAATAGCAACACACAGTGGAGTTGGATTATTGTATTTGTTAATAAGCATCTCTTTTCCACTAAATATATGTAAGATTTAAAATACGGTGAGCATTCAGACGATTACTAATTTTATTTATTTATATGTTTGATTGTAATCGTGGAGATACCATGAGAACATGTGTAGTGTTCAGATGAGAAATGCCTTACTGAAGATATTGAATGTAGAGCAAATGGTTGTTTTGTCTTACTGAATGTGAGTAATTCCGCGGTTGCTGCAAGTCATTGTGGTTTAGGCTGTTTGCATTTCAGCAGAGTTCTTGTGTTTAGTTTTCAAACTGAAAATGTAATTGCATTTGAGTGATGTAGTCTGCGAGCAAACCAAATATATATTAAAAGAAAATCCCAACTCATATTTAAATAGATAAGCAGCCAAGTTGGTATTTAAATTCATTATTCAATAGCCGCAATTAGTTCTTTTCAAATTTCTCCAGAAAGTGCTCTCACAGCGTTCCTCTGTCAGACAAATCAAATAGCTGAAAATCTGGATATTTTTAAAACCATAACCTTCCCCAATCCTAATTATTGGGCACAAAAACCTTTTGCTAATGATCCCAAACTGTGCTAGGACACCATAGGTGGGATCAGCTAAGCAGCTGCAAGGTAATAACACAAGAATTATGTTAGGTAATGGAAGGAGATGCATTCTTGACCAATGGATTCCCAGTCTGACAGGTTCACAGGAGAAGAGTTGCCCTTAAGTTTTGCAGGAAATGTTTTGGTAGAGAATCATTTATTATTTGCATGTTGAAGAGAATAATGATTTTACAGGAGGTGGGTGCATAAACAAATAACTGAAACAAAAGCCAATATACTAGACAATGCACTGAAGGTGTACTTGTGCATGGGAAAAAAATGGCAGTGAACTGAAGCTTCACAAAATCCAGGCAGATCAACAGCTAATCGCAGCGAGACTCTGGTGTCTGGTGTCTTGTTCCTTATTGCATCACCATTATTTTTAGAGAAGAGCTGCTCTTCATCCAGACAAGCTTAAGTACACTCCAGCATCCTAATCAGAGGTTACTGATTGAATGACTTGGTTGAAGAAGTAGAGTATTTAAACAGGGAATGATTTTACAAATCCAGCCAAGTAAGAAACAAATTCTGCTTTCAATAACGAGCCACAATTTAGAGAGTGTACGAGACAGATATTGCTACTGATATAAAAATATGTGTTTCTATGCATTGTGCAGAGATATATTTTGTACAGATATAGAAATATCAGTATTGATATAGAAATGTGTATTTTACCAAGGAGACTGAAAATATTGGTGGATAAACAACATTACGTTGTAGGAAAACTGTTTATCTGCTGACATCAGTGGCCAAGCTAACTAGCCTGTGCATTCATGACAGGCTGTGTTGTAGAGACTAGAGAATAGTAGCGAGCAAGTGGGAGGATGTAAGTAGCCTGTACACGAGGATGACTGGCATCACTAAGACCCTCCTCCTGGCTCTGATTGGTTGTTTCTGACCAAATTGTGTATTTCTGCAGATAGAAGGATCAGGGAGGAAGATTTTTTTTCACAGATTGTTTCATGTTGTTCTGTGAGGACATAGTGGCAGTTTTAACAAATATATAAAAAACGTTTTGTTTTTTTTTCAATAAAAGTTACCTACTGCAGTCTTAAGGACTAACACACCACCAAACCCACACTCTCACACACAGAAACATGATTACTTTCCCACAGAACCCATGTCTTGCAGCTTCTGTTATGCTTTTCTTTGACCGATCGATTTCCCCTCCTCAGAGAGCCACTGGCAGCATTATGTGTGTGGTCGTATGATACCACTTCTATCCCACTATATGTCACTGCCTCTGGAGGACTGTGGATGTGAAAGCACATATTGCTTTCCTGCAGGAGCTTAAGTAATAGGAAAGGTAATAAAAAGCGTAGCTGTTGGACCAATCATCTCTCAGACTCTAAGTAAGCCAGTCATTTGTAGTGGGTGTTCCAAGGACCTTCTGGGAACACTGAAGGATGCTGGTGTACTAGACTGAAATAGATGATTATTTTGCAGCAAAGAACAAAAAAAAACAACAACCTTCTCACTGAAAAGTAGATCTTGTTTATGTCATAAAAGATCACATATACTGGAAATATAGAATATGTTTATGTTTAAGGCTGATTGTCAAATTAGGTTTCCTTTAAAGTCTCCAAAATATGCAATGTTATATGTAAAAAGATGGGGAAAAAAATTATTTGTGTGCATCTAACAAATCATTAAAATACTTGGCTTATGTAATATCTAAGCCTTTTATTTGAATCTGATGGATACAGGATCTCTTCTGCAACAATGAACAATAATCTTAGAAGGTCAGATTTGACATTTAGGGCTCCCTTTGTCAATGTCCCAAAGCAACATTAATGGAGAGACACGCACTGTTGATTGTGATTATTCCCAGTGAATCCCAGACAGCAAGATTTCCTCTGAACAAATGACACAAATGTTGTGCTGGTACACCTGAAGAACTATTTGATGTACTAATCACGATGCAAGTTACACATTAACCACACACACATTACAAACAGGCTGGCCTTTACAAACAAACCACATCAGAATATGCCGTTTACCTATATTTATGCAAGTATAGGAATCAATATAGATGTATTTGACTCCAAGTCTGATGAAATTTGGGTCTTGATTCAATCAGTGAAAGGACAAGCAAAAGGACAATATTGGAAAAGCATGTGTACAGACAATAGTTGTTTAAACAGATTTTAGGATTTGTCAAACAATGCGAGGAATTTAGAAAAAAAAAAATCTAGACTTAACTCAGGAAAGAGGTTTTAAATAAAGTTGCTTGTAGAATGCTACTTTACTTAAAGTAGCATTTAAATCGCCAGAGTTTGACGCACAGTTATATTTCCAAAGAGCTGCTGTTTTCTACTGTTCATATATTTTAAGCATAATTTAATCTTAATCCTTATTTTTATGTTGTGTCTGTCATGATGGGTCCTAGTTTCTTTACCCACATACAAAACACCACCAGGAGAACAGATGATCAGATGAATAAAGTTTATTTTTACAATGAGGAAAAGTGAGATTGTGTAGTTCTTGTCCTTGGGGTTGGAGACCAGGGTTGTCTGTATTCTGAAGAGCAGTGAGAAAGAGATGGTGAGTTTGAGGTTGCCAGAAAGTGGAAATTCAGGAGAAATTAGACTGATCTTACTAGAGATGAATATAAAACTTCCGCCAGGGGGGCAATGCCATGGTTTCCGGGGTATGGTCTCTTTGTGGGTGTCCTTGAAATGGTCCGGGTTCCAGTGTGACGTCTTGACGGAGTGAGTTCTTCGCAGGTAGATGTAGAGGCTGCGGTGGAGGGCGGACAGGTAGGTTCAGGTGTGGAGGAACGAGGAGCGAACCGACTGCCAGCTGGGAATCCAGAAACGGTTTATGGTTAATCTGCAGAGGCGAAGAAGGGACTCGGGCAACCAGTGGATAACAATCAACGGCGTCCCGAGGGGAGAAAGCCAGAAAGCCAGGACTCGGGCTTCACAGGAGAATTTCCAAGGTGTCGCAAGGAAACACCTGAGAGAGAGAGGCAACAAGGATTAATTAATAGAAGTAATTTCAGAGAAACACTGAGAGCTAGCCCAGAGGGGCGCAGAGTACCATAACTGGCAAACACTCAGGGGTCAAAGTGCTGCACAGCCTGCTCCTCATATACTCCAGGAAGATTGAGTGATGAATCGCAGGTGCGCTCACAGAGTCAGCGGGCACGCCCTCCAAGGTGTGCAGCCTCTAGTCACCATCTAGTGGATGAAGAGGGAAGCAGCAGGCAACAGAAAATCTCCACAAAGACCCAAAACCCCGGTTCCCAACAGTGTCAGTGTAATCTGAGCGATAAGTGGCCGGCATGTTTTTTATGGAAACATTTCTGTAGCGTCTTCACTTCATCTTTAGGAGCATCAAAGTGTTTAAGGTGAAACAATGTATAAAGCAGCTTGTGCTCATAAATTACATCAGTTCAGTAACCACAAATGTGTTGTGAGTGATAAATTAATGTAAAATGCAAAAACCTCTCCCGTGTTCAAATAGAAAAAGCAAATTCCTATTTCATCTGAACTCTTTTCTTGCCTCCTGATAGATTTTTAAATTTATGTTCGCTTGCTTGCCACCTCACCTCCACTGTTTCTTCCCAGAACATCGACCCTCACTCTTACTGTCTCCTGCAGCCTCACGTTCTCTTGGCCTTGTCATCCTATTTCACAAGGATCTTTGCAAAGCAGATGGCTGCTTCAGTGTTCATACGTAGTCTGAAGCGATACATTTCCAGGGTTTTATGCACAGTTATATTTCTAGGCCTTCACATGAACGTCTGAAGGCTTTTCATTTTGTTGGTGGTGATTGGCGATAAGTGAGAAAATAAATTGCCCTGTTTTAGGACGCTCTGGGGAATGGCAAACCAACACCTAGAGGCAAAGAATAAGAGTTTGATATGATGTTGAAGAAAATAACAACAGGTCTTTTAAAGTACATGCAGAGTGACTGGGCTCATCAGATATCTGCCTTGCCAAGTTTTGAGCTGAACAAAAGAGTGGATGTTGTTTGACTAATACATGTGCATGTCAAGGAATTATGATGTCATATGGTGTAAGTTCATTAGAGGAACACATTTCAAGTGTTTATAACTGTTCACTTGGTGAATGACTGGTGCTGCAGGTTCCCCCACACCACAGCTACACATACTGTACTTGGCAGATGTTTTATGCTTTCAGATGCAACCCCTCTTATAAGCAACAGGATTTCACCCTTCTCTCTCCTCCCTGCTAAATGCAAACTTGCAAATCTAGCCACAACCACAGCACTTTTCTTCCTCTTTGGTGAGCGGTATTCATTCTGACCGTGGACACTCCGTGTCCACAGTAAACATGCCCAAAAGCAATGGAAAAAATCATTAAGCTTAAACGAAAATATGCATAAATCTATATCTTTTATTGTTTTGTCACATGGCTGACCTCCAAGGTTGCCCTGGGCAGGGAGCAATATTACCAGTTTCAAAACGAACCACTAAAACCAGAGCAACACTTGCAACTAAATCTAGAGAAACTCATCCATGTGTTTCTCTTTAGTTACAACTTCCAGAAAACTGCAAAACAGCTGAAACACTGAATTCCTTTAAATCATGACTAAAAATCCACCTGAATTGATTTTGAATCATAATAAGTGGAAAATTGATCAACATATTCGACATGCATTAATGACGTTGATGATGGCACTCATCATAATGTAATGTTCGTCATTGGTTTCTCAGTTATTGGCTGCATGTTGTTTCATGACTTTTTATTTTTGTGGTTTTAATGACGTAAAGCGCTTTGAATTAATTTAAGTCTGTTCAAATGTAAAGCATGAATGTGTTGAAAATATGCAAATAAACTTGGTTTATCGATTAAATATAGCAGCTTTACAAAACACAGAAGATTTACAGCGAAACAAAACAAAAAAAACAACTGAACTATAACGGGAGCTGCCACGCAAAAAGCAGAGGAGCATTATAATTGACACTTTTACTAACATCTGCTTCTAATCCAGTTTAATTTCAACCTTCACCTAAATTAAATTTGTTCTGCAACTAAAAAAAACTACTTCCCTTCATCAATTTCTTCTTAAGTATTTCATCAGCCTTAGAAGAGCTGCTAACTCATTAAAGACTCCTGGATCTGCTTCATGCTGTTGCTCACTGTTCCACAAGTGCAACCCTGCTGCTGTTACATAATCATGCAATGCAAAGCATGGCGGTCATTGTTTCCAAGATCTTTTTATGGCCTTTCTGCTCCACTGGACGGTTTTAAGTGGGGGACAACAGGCGGGACGAGAGAGAGCAACGAGGAGTTTGCAAGGAGCGTACATTAGTCAGAAAGTCTCAAGTCTGGAAAAGGAAACAAGTGAAAGAGCGTGAAAACCACAGATTGCTTTGCTCTATGTTTTATGAACCTGATTCTAGGTGAGATGTTACAGCTGAAGATTTTTACCAACACTTCTGCTCTTTTGACCCCAGTGAGGCAACCAGGTTTTGAGGGGAGAAAGCTTTCAAAACCACATAAGGATCAGGAGTGCTTCATTCGTTCCCTGAGGTTTCTCCGTTACTTCCACTCGTCTAAATTATTCAGTCTTTTAAAAAAATCAATAACATTTATTTCTAAACCCATTACATGTTAGTAGCTTAGCTCCAGGAGGAAAGAGAGAGAGAGAGAGAGAAAAAAAAACATTTGTGCCACTATGCTTCAAAATGTTTGGACTGAAACCTTTAAAGTAGCATTTAGAAGATAACAAATTCATTTAAAAAAATATTGCTCTTATTATAGAATTATTAAGTCAGGAAATTAATGTTAGCATTTTATTTTTAGTGTTTAGCCGTTCTTATAAAGAACACGGTTCTCTGCTGGTGAAGCATCTTTTAATCAGGCTCAGAAAGTGAGTTTCAACTAGTTTTACAATGTATGTCTAAACAGACTAAATCAAATTAAAACAAGCGATAAGATCAATCAACTTCATTTAAATATATATCTACATATCATAGCTGGCATAATGATGAGAGTTATCATGAAGACTGAAAAGTTAATGGGATGTTGTGAGAAAAATAAAGTTTAACATAATCTCAGAAAAAAAAAATCTCTATTATAGAGTAAGATGGCAACAAGTTTGGTACTTCAAAAAAAAGTCATGCTTATGTGTTTTTTGTTCTGAATCATGATGAGCACATTGTGATTTTAGCATCTATTTTGCCCTGGTTTGCTATTTTTTCTTCATGTTCCTTAAGGACTCACTTGGTATACAGACAAGCGGTTTTCTGCTAAATTACTTGGGAAAAAAAAAAACAACATTGTTGAATTTTAGACAACTCCATATAGTCTAAGAGCTCCCACAACATTTAGTCAAGTCTGTCACTTTGGATGGGCATTCACGTTGTCAGAGTGACGCTTAAATCTGTGAGTGTCTCAGTTCATTTCCTCAGAGACAAACAGTCAGTCAGAGCTGAGTGTTTCAACATGGATGGTCACGCAGTTAAACCAAGGCGGTGCTGAAAAAGATACGCTGTGTCACACATACATAGCTACTAACAAGATGTTGTCTCATTTTTTTCTACGTGAAATATTATTTTAGCATTAAGAACCTATTGTTGTTAATCTGGTATGAATGAAAATGAACTGATTCTTGAGTGTGGCAAAATCTATCTGTTGAAAAGTGTGATTAATATTTTACAAATCACAAGAACTTGAAACTTGAAAATCCTTTATTAAAAGATGTGAGTTGAATTAATGTTATAAAGACAATTACTATAATTCTCTACCAAGTATCTATTTGTATTTCCTTTTATCAATATCGTTAAACCCTAAAAAATGGATCAACTTTGGTTCACACTTTGCAGCAGTGACACACATCAATGCTGCATTGACTCCGGATGAGCCATGGCAACCCCTGTTTTAGTCATTATGTTCATAAATGTGCAGCATTATTGCTTAGCCTAATATGGACCAACCTCATATTTGACTCTTGAATATTTTGGTGAAGAGATTGATTCATATTTGTATCATTGTCTTTGTCTCATACTGAAGGTTAATTAAAACCTACTTCTGTGACAACTGGAAACTTTTTTGCATAACATATTGTTCACTTTCACCCAGATGGTTTTCTTAGCATCAGTTCAAACAAAACGTCATCTAAAGGCAACATGAATCTATTCCTTTGTTGTGGAAAAACTGGAGTATTTTATTTTTTTCAGAAATTTTGCATCCGATATTGTCTTTCATCTGGAGATGATTCACAAAGCAGATTGCCTGCAGATGTAAACACACCCTTCAACTCTCGCAGTTTTGAGCAATTTGTCCCATTGCTACATCATGTTGCAGTTGTTCTCTCTTCACAGACAGCACAGCAGGCTCACTGCAGTGACAAAAGAGGTAGACAACAGAACTTACAAAAGGCAAAGCTTAAAATTCTGGAGAAATACAGAAAAATAAGGTTTGAAAAAAAGACATTAAACTTAGACAGTTGGTCTGCTTTGAGAAGTGATTTTTAAGAATATTGGGTAAATGTCAGTGGAAGTGAGGAGTGATTATTGAAAATGTGACACTCCTGACCAGTTTTTTTTTTTCATTGCAAGCCAGCAGCAGCACAGCTTGCCGTTTTTTCCCGTTATATCCTCCTGCATCTCCCAGCTTGTAGCTGGTGGACACAGGATAGAAGCTTTCAGCAAACAACACCATCAGTGTAGAATCTGAGTAGAGCTACAAAGAGTTACTTTGAGAAATTTTAATTGCAGACTAGTTGAAGATTTTATTCTAGATTGGTAGAATTTTTATCCTCTCATTTCTTGTGGAATCTATAAAGACAAGTTGAGTTGTGTTTTAATTATTTTTTGTATTTAATAAACATTTTTTTGTTTTGTTAAATAAATTACATGATATATAATGCAATTTCTTGTTGCTTTCTTTTATTATTAAGGCTTTATAGCCTTCATTTGAGTGGTTGGACCTGAAAGTGAGAGAGGCTGAAGACATGTGTTAAAGGTCATCAGGTCAGGATTCAAACCTGTGACGGAAATGTCAAAGACTAAGGCCTCCGTACGTGGTTTGTGCATTACTCATGTGCCACCACAGCATCCCAGCTGAGCTGTAACTATGCACAATTGTAAAGATTTTTCTTTGTAAGATTTCTTTGTGTATGACAAGTTTTTGTAATGATTTAAGGCATTTACGGAAGCAGCTCCAATGTCAAAACTGAACCTCAAAGTTGAAACATAACTGATGCTTTAATTCACCAATCCAAACACAAGATTATTGCTAAATCAACTTCACCCCCTTAATGTGATGGTTAAAGCCCCATTCTGTTCTCTACATGGTACATAAAACCCCACAGTTTTGTCATTTGCTGCAGCAGGACTGCTGTTACAGATACAATGACCTACCTGGGGATAAAGAGACATCATTTTCAAAAGCTTTGCATCACTGCTGTATATTGTCAAAGCATAGTACCAGAATGGAGCAGACACAGAGCTTTCTAATGGTTTGGAAAAATATAACAATCATAACTCCCTATGGGTAAAATGACATTCTCAGTAGAAAGCTGTGCTGGTTAATGGAAGAGAATCAAAACATTTGGAGGTGAAGACAGTGGGAAAATTCACTATAAACGTTTTGGTTATGCAACAACATTTATTGCTCCTTAAAAAGATATGGAAAGACAACCTGATTCAAAGAAAAACATGATTTTTCTCTTTTGTTTTTGAAAAGTTTAAGTAGAATTAATTTGATTTTAAAATTCTAGCTGATTTTAGCTTCCTAAAACAGTGTAATTTAGCATGTTTTAAATTTTTCACTTCTACCGTAGTAAAAGTCTCTTAGTAAATGCAAATGTAGGGTGCAATTTGGTATTGCGCCTTGATTTTGATCAATAAGTTCATATTAAAAAAACTTTAAAAAATCAAAAGTGTTAATTTTGGCTAAAAGTGTCTCAGGAATTCATCAAAATACATTGGCTTTAAATGTGTTGAAACAACAACAAAAAATTAAACATTCATTTATATTTTAATTCTGTTAAACCAAAACATTTATCCATAGCAACACTTTGCTTTTCTTACATTTTGCATGTCAATTTTATTTTAACTAGGGCCCTAAAGGAAAGTGGGTTTTCTTTGGCTTCCTGTTAGAGTAAAACAATATAGAGTCTCTTAACGATGCAATCTATTTTGTGAAGTGCACCAGACCCTCCTGCAGCAAAATATCTACATACCAGGATTCTGCCACCCCTGTAGTTCACAGTCAGAAGTGATGCTCAGGCTTTTACTTCCAAATGTAATGATGGTCATGATGATCTGCAATTTTACTTTCATCTCCAAAAAATCAATCATGTGTCCTTCTCAAAAGTCTGGCTTTTTCTTTCTGTGTGACTTTTAAGCCCATTCCCATCAATGATTTGTTTCACTGTGTACAATGACATTTGTGTATCAGTTTCAACCAGCATCTTCACAAGGTCTTTTACCTTTGTTCTGGGTTTGAGTCGCACATTTTCACCCCGGAATAGTTTATCTCCAGGACACAGAACCCATCTCTAAGCTGGACATAAAAATTGGCATTTATACTTGTCTGATTTTGTTCATAGTCTTTTGTCTGCTTCTAAATGAGCTGTTTTAAATTGACGTATCAGAAGCTTACAAAGCCATGATATCATCACATGGGTTTTCCCAAATGTAATAGAAAAAAAATTCTCATTATTATGAGATTTAGCAAAGAGAAATGTAAGAGAGGCACTATCTTGTTCTGTTAATGCTGTTCTCCTCAATTCCACATACCTCATCTCCTGTGTGACTGAATCATTACTTGAGCTCGAGAAGAGAATCATGAAGTAACAGAAAGGTTGAACTGTGCAAAGAAAGGGGTGACCAGCAGAGATGGGAAAGGTTAATTAAAATTGACTGAAAAGTCATGGAGATGAGCACAGGAAGACAACCACCAGGAAATGTTTGTTTACCTAAGCCTGGGTTGTATTCATGTATTGATCAAAATATGGTTTATGGAGTCTTGAGATATTTCTTTTCCACTTCACTGAACTGACAGAATAGAACAAAGAGTTCACAAAGGTAAAATCATCGAAGACATTTATTTTCTACAAACTTTAATAAAAAGAATATGACAAAGAAGTCTCCCTTCCTTTTCAGCAGCAATAGTATTTCTAATAAGTTGCTTTAATTGTGTCTTGTTTGAGGTCACTGATTCTCTTTGAGATGTTTATGTGTAATCATCTCTGACAAGATCCAAGGCTGATATGAAGGGGAAGCATCAGACACAACAGCCACTTACTCTTTCCGATTACCTCTCACACTGAAACATAGTCAATGCACCTGCCCCCTTACGGAAAAACATTTTGGACAAAACAATACTTTTGCAAGGTCTTGGTAATTTAAGATGTGCTGATTTCACAACAGGTGTGGGGTTAAGAGCACTTAACACATCTGTTAAGAAACAACTTCCATTTGCATTTTGCTAAAAGCCGTATAGCCATTGCATGTGAATGAAGGTGCACTGGTCATGTAGATGAATGCTTTTGCAAAATCTAACACTATAACACATGTAGCTTTGGCAGCATCTTGTTGTGGGGAACATTCCTTTCAGCAGGACCAAGGAAGATGGCAAGAACTAATTGTAACTGTGTGGCTCAGTTGGGCCATTTCCACATAACTCTAAATGGAGCTTTCCTGGGTTTTGTTGTCAGATTTGTGTTGTTTACTGCCTGTCGCTCCCTTCCTTCCTCATCCCGTTTCCTTTACTGACCTTTACTTTTAATAAAGGTCACCAGAGCCAAAGACTAATAAAAATAAAAATGAAGGATATGCTATTTGCATTTGCAGTGAATAATAAAAACAAATGCATGCAGGATTTTTATTTGTATACTTAACTATTTTTATTTGTTTACTTAACTATGTGCTACTTTGTGTTTATTGATGAAGGAAAATCCCAATTAAATAAGTAATAAATATTGAAGTTAGCATGGCAAAATGTCAACAAAAAAATTGCTGGCTGTGGATGCAGTCCAAGGCAAAATACATCAAAAATAGACAATAAATAAATAAATAAAATAAAAACTTTCAAGCTAACTTCATTGAATAAACCAGAATAATTTATGAAATGTTTTTTGGAATTTTTTCTGCTTTATTGATGTTCTTTTAGCTTTTAGATTGTAACATAAACTTGTAAACTTTAACAGTTAAAGAGTTAATGTCAGATTTATGTCCAGCCTTCATCAGATGATTTAGAAGATAATGGATATAATTTGGATATTTAAACAAACATTAGCATTAAGTTTCTGATTGAGTCATGAAGCCTGTGTATCAGGCGTTTGGTTTGAACAGGTAAAGGTTTGATTGCGGTATGGAAATAATTTCCCTCTGAGCATGTTAACCAGCCTCAGTGTTTGTTAGGAACATGTCAACTGAGTTCACACCTCTCAGCTCCTCTCCTGGTGTGAACAAGAGGTCTTTGGAAGTGTGTCTTTTATTCGCAGTTTATTTCACAGAGCCCAGTGGACATGGATGACCTCACCATCCGTCTGCACCATCTCAGCCCTGCAGAGGCATGTAAACAACAATCCAGCTGACAAGTGGAAGTGATAAGCTCCTAATGTGGGTTGCCGTTCAGTTAGTGTCAAACTTTGCAGCTCAGTGAAAAATGTTTGCATTGAAAAATACTCAATTATCCTCCCAAAATGTAAAGATTTGGAGTTTGTTTTTCACATTGATTCTGATTTTGGATCATTTGAGGTTGTTGTTAATTTTCAGTTTTGTGTTTCTGTTAGATCCTTTTTGTGTTTATTTCTCAATCAATCAAATTTTATTTACATAGCACATTTCAGCAGCAAGGCATTTCACAGTGCTTTACATCATATCAAACACAGAAACACAATGCAACATAGAATCAACAATCAAAACACGACATTAAGTCCAGTTCCATCAATAAATTTGTAATTGATTACGTTTCTAATACAATCCTAAACAGGAGGGTTTTTAGTCGAGTTTTCATCCATAAAAGGTTTACCTGTTACACTCCTACTGTGTTATATGGAACAAAATACCTATTGCTACTTTTATTTCCACTCACGCTCACAATCACACAGTTTAAAACGATGTAGACAGCTTTTAAATGGGCTTCTGGCACATTAAAATGTGGCTTAATTTCTGTGTTAATTAAGCCACTTTCTCTCAGCTCCTCGGTTCTGGGTGCTCCTGGTCGATATCACCTGGCTCTCATAACATTCATCCAGCAGCTAGCTGCCTTGTTGGGAGACTTATTAATCTTCCTCTTAACAACACATAGATTCCCTTTGGGGTTCAGGTCAGTGGAGTTTCCTGGCTAATCGAGAACAGGAACACCTTGGTCACTGAACCAGCTTTTGGAATCTTTGACAGTGCCAAGTCCTGCTGGGAAGAAAAATCAGCATCTTCATTAAGCTTGTCAGCAGAGGGAAACATGAAATGCTCTAGAATTTTCTGGCAGACTGCTGCATTGACTGTGGATTTCAGAAAACACATTGGACACTGCTGGTCAACACCAGCAGACTACATGGTACCTCAAATGATCACTGGACTTCAAGCGACGTGGATTCTGTGCCTCTCCACTCTTCCTCCAGACCGTGGGAAATTGATTTCCAAATTAAATGCAAAACTTTCATCTGAAAACTGGACCCTGGATCATTCCTCAACTCCTTTTCTTCTTCGTCCAGGTAAGACACCTCTGACGTCGTCTCAGGAGTGGCTTGACAAGGGGAATATTTGTGAATATGAAGTGGCTCTTAATAGACTGACTCCTGCTTCAGCCTTGTGAAGCTCCTCCAAATTCTTAAACGGATTTCACTTGACAATCCTCTCAGGAATGGGTTTCTCCCTGATGAACACAACACAAAAATAGCTAAAAATCTCTCAAATGTTTATCAGTATATCTCTGATGAAAGAGTATTTAGCATACCTTTTATCTTTTCTCTTCTGCACTATATTCTTTTGGCATTTTTAGGTGTACTGCTTTTATCAAACCAGTTCACTTAGAATAAAGAAAGAATATATATATATTTCACTTTGTAAAACCTTTCCACCCTTTTTTGAAAACACAGTTTTCAAAAACTGGGTTTGCATTAACCCAAGTTTATGTATAAAAATAGTTAACTTCTCAATACATTAGTAATGGGAAATAATAGTCATAACCTCTCCACCACTCGATATCTCAAAACTACATTTAAAAACTTGTGTTTATTCTTTGGCATTTAAACCAGAGTGAGCTGTGACAATTTTGTCTTAATTTGTGCTTATATTGCTATTATTATTGGACTGTCTAGTTTTTACTTCATTCTTAATATTTGCCATCGTTGTTATTTGTACACCCTTGTTGCTTTTAATTGTTCTCATAAACAAATTTGATTCGATCGTGATCAGTTAACAACAGAGCCATTATTTGATCTTAATGATAGTTTCAAAATAACTCTTCTCCTGTGTGAGTCGACAAGCATATTTCCCTGTCTGGACTATTTTATGCTCATTCAATCATAGCTAAGCTGTAAGATTTCTGGTTGAGTCCTTCCCTGCCATTCACACCCACAGACTAACACATTTTCCCGAGGTTTACCTTGGCTTCCTCCATCTATCATTCCAATAACCCTCCATGGGAATTGCATGGTATTAGTGGTCGGATGTAATGGATTTGTATTCTGATTGATTTGCAATCTTCACTGGCCACACAGCTCTTAATCCCCAGTCTCATTGCAAGGGTTTGCAGTCGTGTTTGAAGAAGCTTCAGCTTTATAACACATTGTCCAATAGCAGGACTATTTCTCCAAACTAAGACAAAACAACATACAGTAAAAAGCACTGCTGTTTGTATTGTTTGATACCACTGATGTGATCTATTTATTAAGGTTGAGACTTCATTAAAAACGCCTAGCTTTTTAAATTACCTGATGATCATGCTAAAGGACATTTTATTTCATGTATGATGTTAAAAGCAACAGAAATTTGTTGTCGAGATGGTTACTTGTTGTGTAGCCATCTCACTGCAAGCTTGTTTGCTGTTTATTTGTCAAAAATATTCAGATGTATCTTGTTTTGTTTATTTAGAAGAAGCCACTTTCCTCATTCACCACTGGTATTTCAGAGGTATATTTGAGTAAAAAAAACCAAAACATTTCTTTTGCTTTTCTTATTTTAGTATGCATATATGTTTCAGATCATCTAAATTTAAAATCCTGCAACAATGACATAATTAAATGATTACATTATTTTTAAGGGGTAAAACATACATTACCTTTTTTTAAATAAAAAATGTCCAGTTTTGTGCTGAGAGCACACTGAATATCTTGTTTGTTTCATACTGAAATTAGTCTGAAGCATTGAGGTTTGACAAAAAACCCAAAACAGTAGGAAATACTTTTTCCACATCTTTGAAGATCTTATAAATGCAGCCATGTAATAATTGATTATTTAGATTTTGCTCAATTTAGACACTGAAATGTAGCGAAAACCTAAAACAAAATCAAACACTGCGGAAAGGAAAAGTTTAATAAATTACAAACTTTACTAAATTTATTAAAGGGGGTTGTGAAAACCTTGGTCAAATACTCAGGCCTACAGAAAAAAACATTTCGGGTTGTTAATGAACTAAAGTTCTTCTGTCTGCAGTATATCTATTTTCCTGACGGATGAGTAGATCAACTTCACTAAATAAA
Organism: Xiphophorus maculatus; assembly: GCF_002775205.1. Classification (NCBI taxonomy): domain Eukaryota; kingdom Metazoa; phylum Chordata; class Actinopteri; order Cyprinodontiformes; family Poeciliidae; genus Xiphophorus; species Xiphophorus maculatus. The sequence continues at coordinate 23,182,312 of NC_036462.1, forward strand.
CAAAAATAATGTTCTGTACCTGTCTTGCTGCAGAAAGTATCAAATCACAGAGCAAACACCAAAAAGGTTTGGAGGAAGTGAGATTATTGTTTTAAGATTGCTGCCATCTTGTTTATCCAACTTATTTTATTAAGTTAGACAACTTAATAAAATAAGTTGGACAACTGAAATCTTAAAGAGACTGATGTAGAAAAATTACAATACAGTCACACCTGCTAGTTGTATTGCTATATGTTTAGTCTAAGTTCCAGTATAGTCCCACCAAGATAAAACTATTTGGGTTACATGTAAAAGGTTGGACGTTGTTTTTCACAGCTGCATGGGAACCAGTCTGCTTCCCATCCTTTGGATCCCTTATCCCTTTTGTATAAAACTCATGTGTTGTCTCTGCCTAGCAGAGCTTTTTATCCAGACCTGCTTCGTTATTGATTGTCCTACAAACTCTCTGTATCGTGCACAATATATGAAAAAACCTGATTGAGTGATTTCACCTGACAGTGCTTGGTAAAATTGTTTTTTCCACAAGACACAAAAAGATAAGATACAATCTTTCACAATTGTCTGTGAAAGATGTCCTAAAAAAGAACTTGCATTTGATCTTCCTGGTCGAAGGTGAAAATTAAAAGTAGTACTTTAAATGAGAGAAATAAAATAGATTGTTTACTGCACCTCAATCTAAAATCAATGACTTGCTCTCTTTGAAATTTAATCTCAGATTTAATCAGAACAGGTTGCACTGTAGAAAGAAAATGTTGCCATGCATTATAATATGCTCATTCATCCACATCACACTAAGCTGGTCAGAGAGCAACATCTTTTCACTGAGATTCTGCTCAGACTGCCAGCATATAAATGAACACTGACTCACCGAGACGCCTTTGACATTAAGCTGCCTCCTAAAAGATATTGTTGGATGCAAAACGTGTTTTCAATTTAATTTTACTTGACAACAACCTCTTGCTAATTTTCAGTGTGCAAGATGTCCTGCACTTCTGTAATTCTCGATCTGCGCAATCTGAACTGTAAGTTTGAAAACAGATAATTTTCTCTGTTCAGACACACTTGACACGTTTTTACTGTCCCAAATACACTACCTGTTGTTCAGGACTTAAAAATCACATGTCAGTACCAACTCAGTTAACCCACAATGTGTTTTTGTGTGTTGGATGCAGTCAGTGCTTCTGACTGCAAAATAAAGAAAATATAATGTGTATACCAGAATATAAATGAGAGGGTAAGCTTTTTTTTTTTTTTATGGATTTTACAATTCAAACTCTGAGGGGGAAAAAAATGTGGCTGCAATGACTCCCCCAGCATCAGCTGTCCAAGGTGGAGTCAAAACACATACCTTCACTCCAGTCACATTTCTTCACTCAATTCGTGAATCATTACTCTGATAAGGACGCATAATTTTTAAATACTTCTAGTGTCAAGGGAGTTAAGTTACGTAAATCAGTAAGAAACCTGTTTGCCAGTCCAAATATTACCCAAAGAATGCATTTGTTGCTTTATGCAAACAACCTTTTGCTCTCAAGGCAATGCTTTTTTTTATCTTAATACCAGATTTCAAAGTAACCATTCTTGTTTAATACTATTATTGACTTAGGTAAGACATCTAGAAATAGATGTTTGTAATATTTTTTCTTAAATGGGAGTCGTGTCTCCTGGCTGCATTTCATGGGTTGTTTATGTATTTTTACTTATTAAGGCATACAAAAAATTTAAATGAATAGAGTAACAGTTATTAAAGACATATTAAGTATTATGTAAAGCAAAGATTGCTCTTTGCTCTTGGGGGCTATTTTAAATATTAGGTGGAGATGGCAAAATAGAAAACAAAGGGCAGATTCATTTTAAGGAATCAATCCAACACTATCCTATAAAATGGATAACATGAAACTTTCATAGTTTTTTAATTGTAACCTTTTAAAACTTTGGCATATGTTTCACTAGAGTCACATGTCAAAGGAGAAGATAATTTGTCTACAATATTTAGTCCGTACGCCCGAGGCCAAAATTTCGGTTCATTTGAGGGTGGCAAAGTTTTTTGATAAGGTGCATGTCTCTAGATTATATTTTGGCATCATAGCTGTTCCAAAGTGGCAGCTTCATCATAGTTATCAGCTCATGAAATTAACAACTTTTTTGAGACTGGTGTATGTCTGGTTTAGGCTCATGGTATGGACATTTGTCAAAAGTCTGTAATATTCATTCCACAGATCTTGACAGAGCATAACAACATGTATATAATGAATTTAATTGAAATGTGACTTTGTCTTTTTATCTTAAAATATGTGTAAAGGTGATTGAAAAATGAAAGATAAAAAGTGGTCTACTTGAAGGTGGTTGTATATTGTTGTGGTTGCAAAACCTGTTTTCAGCATCTTTGTGACCAAACTTGGACATGTTGGTTAAAAAAGTCAGTTTTTTATCAGTACTTCCACAAACATTCAACTAGAAACAATTCAGACTTTAAAATGTAGTCATATCCTTCAACTTTTGTTTATTGCAAATTTTTAAAATATTTTGCAGATTTCAAAAAAATTTCTCTTCAAGTTTTTGCGTGCATTATGCTCAGTCTTCAGAAAAAAAAAACATGGGTTGCTCTGGTTAGCTCTGAGGGTCCAGCCCTAATTCCAACATTCCTTACATTCCTCTTTCCAACACGCCTATAAGTTCAGTGAACCTTTTACCCTGGGATAAACATGCTTCTCATCTCTTTTGGTTGCCACATGTGACAGAGCATAGAAAAGGATCAGCGAGATAGAGAGACTAAAAAATAAGAGAGACCAAAGAAGTAATGCAACAGAAGTTGAGGGACGTGTTCAGATCTGCTACTAAATCCCCACAGACCTTGTCCTGCTCAGGTCTTTCTGTCCACCTCAAAGCTCTCCATTGTTGTGCCCATCTAAAACTGAAAACATTTTGACCTTCCTCAGTGACCATCAGGCCATTGCTCTCATTTCAGTAACGATGAAGACATGACTGGCTCTCATCAAAAGATCCGTTCAGCGACCTTGGACTCTAATTTGAATATGAAAAGTACACATTCACTGATAAACACTGCCAATGAAATCCATTCAGCACTCAGATACTGAAGGAACTAAGTGGTCGTGCTTGCTGTTAAATTTAGCTTAGCATTGAAATCTGCCATACAAATTAAAAATAAAAAAAACCTTCCTTCAAACTGCTGAATGTTCACTCAGAATTTGAAACAGAAATATTGGTGCTGTGAGCCTGGGATTTACTGACGCTGACTCTTCGCCTTTGATTGCATGGCCTCTGGCTCCAACACCAGTAATAATTAAGTCTGCAAACGACATCACAATAAATAAATTTATTATTGATAGACAGGAGATGTCATGCAGCTACACAGCCTGCTGGACTGGTCTCAGACAAGCAATGGACAATAACAAAGAGGGGATTCTTGATTCTAGGAGGAGGTAAAGGGAGGACTCCCATATCACTGTCTTATGAAAACGTTTTTTTTATGGTACTATGGTGTCGGTCTTGTGAAATCAGGGTCAGTGAGCTTGATTAATAAACTGCTGCAAACAGGCCATCTGACTTCTCCTTAAACCCAATGGAGTTAAGAAGATGTTTTTCTTTCTCTAACCAAATTTTAAAAAAGACACAAAAATGAACATAACTTGCAATTTAATATTTTGCTCACATGCAATATTTACTATAAGCCTTCATTTACGCTCTGCCCCTAACTTCTAGGTTTCCAATCTTCTCTTCATCCCCACTGTAATCCTACATGGTGCCTCACCTATGAAAATGGAGAGGAACATGAAGTTGCAGAGGATAAGATAATAATAATAATAAAAAAAATAAACTTTTTGAGTGATGAGAAAAAACAGGGATGTTTTAAAAGTGATGTAAATGACATGTTTTCTCAGACCATGTGAAAAAACACCCTGATCTTATCAGGTGACTTTGGTGTGAACTTTCTGAACATATTTCTGTAATTCTGTGGCTCAGTGGGCAGCCAGTTTATGCTTTGTGAAAGTAGACATTGCAAATGTAACGACACTTGTTAAATGCTTTTGATATGGCTCATTAGTCACTAATGGACTTGCTGAATTACAGACTACAACTGACGTGACATCACTTACACAGTACACTGTGTGCTTTTTATTCATTTGAAAATTGACAGAGCTAATATTTGTATTTTCCACTTCTGGTATTTTCCCACAGGAGCTAGCCAAGATAGAGTTGCTGATATAACGAGTAGAATTCCAGATCTTGGAAAAAATGGAGAGTACGATGTGTCCCCTTAGAATATCTGAAGATCTGAAGAAGGCATATCTCCAAAATATTAGCTTACACCATGACAAGTTGGATAATTGCCAATGACAAGTAGAAAATACATTTGAATGAGACAGTATCTCTTTAAATTAATTTCACTATTTATGGACATCAGATGTGAAAAATACAAAAAAATACGTTGGAAACATTTTCTGGGAATGCAACACAGACTAATCTAAACATGACATCAAGAGCAATCTTTACAAGTGATTGTTATACAAATGGGAATTATGGACCTCATGGGATTTGGCAACAGGGAAGAGCAAATCTATGGGTGTTTTGCTCTATCACAACAATCACTTTGAATGTCTTGTTTGGATAGACATGAGAGTGATGCTGATTCACTCTTTTCTGGAACAGTGAAACATTAAGACAGTTTGCACAAGGGAGTGAACACATTGTGAAACAGGAAATATAATGTTTGGTTCTGCATAGTAAACATTGCGACAGTTTGTTCGGCATTCTGCTTTAATAAAAAAGTATGCTTGCACAGCATTTATAGTTACTCTATTTTATACACTTATATAAAATAAAGATGATAGACCTATTCTCACTTTTATGTATTTATGAGGAGATATGTATGCAGAGTCATTTAATCTTCTTTCGAGCTACTTATTGGGATAGAACAGTGGCATGTTCATGCTGCAAGGAATACCACTGTGTCATTGGCTGCTATGGAGAAACTCATGGTGTGGTCACATCCTCCTCTGACCTCTGACCCTATTGAGAACTTTTGGAGTTTCATCAAGCAGAAGATCTAAGGGTGGAATGCAGTTCATATCAAAACAGCTCTGGGAAGGTATTCTGACATCCTGCAGAGAAATTCAAGCAGAAACTTTCCACAAACTCACAAGTTCAATGGATCCAAGAATTGTGCAGGTGATATCAAAGAAGGTCCTATGTTAACATGGAACTTGGTCTGTTAAGATGTTTTTGATTGAAATAGCTTTTGATTTTAGTACATGTGACCATCTAATACTGCACATTCAAAGAATGACCGTTTGCAGTTCTTTATAATTCATAAAATGTTTAGAAAATCTGCTGTGCATAATTATGTGGAACGGTGCATTTTGAGTTTTTTATTTTTGAAAAAAATACAGTTTTCATGGGGAGCTTTGTTCAGTAAAATTGTATTTATACTGTAATAGTTCATGACTTGAAAATTATACTGACCATCATTTGCATTGACCATTTAAGAAAGTCTGAGAAAATATGACTTGCATAATAATTTTCAACACGGTGTAAAATCCAGGACTCTGGACTCAGGACTCAGTCAGAATGGAAGTAATTTTACTGTGCAGCTGCTAAGGATATATTCATAGATTAACCCAGGCATACTTGGAAGCCCGGGGGAATTTATTTGCTCATGAGACTTTTCCAGGCTGACATTTCCTGAATTTTTATTATTGAATTTTTCACCATTTGCCCTTCAGTTCCCACTGAGCATTTTTAAAATATCATCAAAGCAAGACAGTTTGAAATTATGCATCAATGCACAGTAGTGTGAAACAACAGATTTCTGAGGTTTTTGCTTTTTTGTCGCACCTGACTTTTTTAGACCATGAAATAAAGTTATCAAATTATGATGACTGAACACAAAAAGCAGCTTTCAAATGTTTTTTTATTTCCTCACATGAAAAATGTCTGACAACACGAGGGAGATTAAGATCTAAAAAAAACCTCTGAATTATGACTGTATTTTTAGGAAATTAAAGAACAAATAAAAATCAGTCAGTCTGTAAAAGGTCCCGCAGTCTTTTTTTTAAGGTTTTGAAATGCCAGTGCATTATAATAAAAGCATTTATCCACAAATATTAAAAAAAATGGAACAGCGGTGAATCCTCCTGGGAATGACCAGCCTACCAAAGCTGTTCCAAGAGCACATTATTGATTCATTTAGGAGGTAACAAAAGACCCCAAAGGAGCATCTTATGAACTGCAGGCTCCACTTGCCTCACTTTAGCTTAGCGTTCATGATTCAACGTTAAAAGACAGGACAAATAAAATCACATTCATTGGAAAGTTCCAAAAGCAAGTCCCACAGCTGACCAAGAAAAAAGAAAAATGCTTTGCTCCTTGCAGATTGTCTGCGGTCCTTAAGCCCTTTAGCATGATAATCACTTACTTATATTGTAATGTGCAAAATCTCAGCCCAAAACTAAAACACTTAATGAAGAAGATGTAAAAATATGTGCTTTAGATACTCGGAATGATCAGCTAAGTGCTGTAAATTGCTGACATTTGTGAAACAGCAGGAATACTACTTTAACTTGTGCACATTTTGTTAAATTTTTAGTTCCATCTCATAAAGTTCTCCCTCCTCTGGGTCACCAAATGAGCTGCATGTGATATGGAGTCACTCCAGTCGCAAAGCGAACAATTCCCTCCATTTAGAGCTGGCGAGGCTTGATGAGGAGTTGCACGTTCTCTCCCTAAATTATCACGCTTCAACAGCCACCACAGATTCAACACAATGAAGCCCATTGGGTGCCAGGACACATTCAGAGGGCTTATGAGGGTTCATTTCACATTTTATTCTTTGAAAGTTTGACATTATCAGACACTAAAACATAGTGCCTTGAAAGAGCATATGCTGAACTTTTGTGCATTTGATCAGGTTACCACCACAAATAATGTAATTTACAGATGATAAACCAACACAACGTAACAACATTGTGAAGTCGATGGAGAATGATCCAAGATTTTCAAATGATTTGCCAATACAAACCGGAAACTGTGGTGAGCATTTATATTCCCCCTAAATCAATCAAAAAATACCCATTTTTTATATATAGAAGCTGAAAGTTTTGCACTTATTTCTTTGTGAAATAGAGAAAGCTTAGTAAGAATAGACTGTGACATCTGTAAACACAAATTTTCTTCAAGTCTACAGATTTTCAGCTTGTCCTTAAGTTTTGGCCTTTCTAGCACATGGAGCCTTGGCGAAAATTCAAACTGGGAGACTCGACCAGCTTCACCACATCATCTAATCACTACGCCCGACCGCAGCCAATCCGGACCAGAGCTTCACGCCGCTCCAGCCAATCGTCGTCCAAAGACACCTTCAAAAGTCCGAGCTACCCTGGGGTCTTCCTGCTCGTCAGCCGTGCTTCGAACCTACGTGAACGCTTCTCCTACCTCTCCGTCATTCAGTCAACAAATTTCAGCTGCCTTCCGTCCGCCCAGATCCAGGGAGTGTCCCTCACCGGCCGGCTGCGCTCCTGTCGACTCCCCGCCACTCCTCACCAATCTAACCGCCCTCATCACGCCTTCCTTCGGCCTCCATCGGCGACGACGAGCCGGAATTTTCCGTCCTCCCCTCGTTGACGTCGCAGTCCTCCGCTATCTGCCCGGTTCCCCGCTCCGGCTCACCATAGGCTGCTGCGGCTCATTGGCGCTGTCCCCCGCAGCAAGCGCTGGTTGTCTCCACGATCCGCCGTGGCTGCACCGACGCACGTCGGCTCTTCCTGCTCGCCCCACCATGGACTCGATCCGTTGCCCGATCATCCCTCCCAGTTCACCTCCGAGAGGACGTCGCATCAGACCGCTACGCTCACCTCCACCTATCTCGGCTCGCAGCTGGCTTGTCAGCCTCATCAACCCGCAGCTTCATCTGCGCCCATTGGGCGTCGTCTAGGTAAGACGTACCTGCTCCTGACTCGTTCATTCTCCCTTCGCTTTACGTCTCTGTCAGCGTACCAGTGCCTTTAACTCACGTTTACCACGCCTCCTATCGCCGGTCAGTCTTGGCATTTCCAGGGTCGCGACTAGCTCGTTCCGTTAGTTACCCGCTCAGGCCGCCGTAGCCCTCTCTTCCCTCTGTTGCTAAGATCGCTCCAAATTCTGTCAGTAGTTCCAGTTTGCATTTCAGCTCATTCTGGCCTCCGCCCCAGCTGCCGCTGGTCTCCTAATCGCAGCACCATTTTCTTTAAGCTTTTCATGACTAGTAGAGGGGATCCGCCTAAAGTTCCATATAAAACGCACCTGAAAACAAAGGAGTTATGGGCATCTTTTATTTACAATTTCTCTTTTCTGGGAAAAAAAAAAAAAAAAAAGCTGTGCTGCCCCTTCTACTCCAGATCCATGCAAGCAGCCCATCCACACAGATGGCAGAGCGTCCGAGTGCTGCAGCTCCAAAATGGTGCAGTCATCAGGTGTCTGAAAGAGAATACCTTAACTATGGACCCAGCAGGTAGATTACCCGAGAACAGAGACGCAGCCTACCTAGATCTGCTCTTTTCATCTGGTGAACCAGGTGGAAGCGTAACAACGCTGCAGGAAAACACGAATGGCTTCATTAGTAGGTCCAGCATCCACAACAACCGCAATCCCAGCCATTGACCGTAGATGGCTTGACGATCTCAGTTGTGCAATCAGGAACACAAGCCACCCAGGCAGCCGACATACACGGGGAGAAACAGTCATGCACACACACCTTAGCAGCACCATCAATAACGGGGCCGCTCCTGGTGCACAAAGCGGGGAGGATGGTTCTCCTTCCCCCTCAGTCGGGCCAATGTCTCACCCCGAGTAGTCTGATCATCAGAAGCCGCTCGTAGGCTCTCTAATTTTGCAGCTTCATTGCAGCCAGACCGGATCTCATCTGCGTACTTCCCAGTCGTCAATCTTAACCTCCACCCTCGAACAGTCAGCTTCACCTGCACAGCGATACGAACTTCACGAGTCCTCTTTCAAGTGATTCATAGTTCACATCGCCGCTCGCTCTGACAGCTTTCTTCCCTCGTCATCCATTGGTTCCGACCCATATCAAGGAGGCATACACACAGTTGGTATGCAGACATGCGCGCTAGGTGGTCAGCGTCATCTATACAGCCGTCAGTTCGATACACGCGACGGGATAAAACCAGCCAATGTTCTTCTGGTAAATGGATGGTCAGTAATTACCGCTGGAGCTAGTCGTAGCCGACCACAAAGCTCGCTCGTATAAAAAAAGCCTCCCGTTCCCCGATAATCCGACTGCTTACCACCAAGCCGGACCGTCGCTGGCAATATGGCTCACGAAGATCTAACTTCCCTGTTATGTGGCCGATTACCTAAAAGCGTTTCGGTAATCCCTTTCTGTCGGTCGCTACCAGCCGTTGGAGCAGGACGTATGGCGATCCTCATTGGCAGGAAACTAAACTCCGGCCCGACGTCGACTCTCGGTCTCGTGTCCGTGCTGTAGTCTACCGCGCAGTAGGAATCCTGACTTGTTCTACCCTTTTCCTTGCGTTCTCTAAAGAGCTTTTGGGGGATTTACAGGCCCCTATTATTTAGCGATCCAACTTCGTCTCATTGCCCCCAGCATAAGATAAAAACACTCCAGGCTTTCGAGAATTACATCCACGCATTCATCCGTAGTTGCATTAATTAATTAATTAGTTAAGCAGGATTCGTATATCCGTACAACTTAATCATATTACAGCAGATCACAGGCAGCCAGTCTGTCCCTCCAGGTCCAGTTATAACTCCCACATCTGCCTCCGTGCAAAGCATTCTTACAGCTTCCCTTCTTCAGTTCTTTCCTACATCCGCAGTCTGCTCGCTGGAAGCAACTTTCACGCTAAGCTTTAGCAACCTACCACATCATCTAGTCTAGTCTGGTCATCTAGTCTAGTCGAACCCCGCTGTGAATTTCTTCTCAAGGGATTTCTAAGCATAGCTCCTCTAATCCTGATAGCTGGAAACCCATCTCATTCCCATCACTTGGGAATCTTATCACTGCACACCAATCCGGCGCCTTCGTCCCCTACATCAGAGCTCCACTCATGCGCTTTCCTCCTAGCCTTCTATGGATTTCAGGTACGGAGTGAGTTCACACTGCATCTAAAGTATTCAATCAGTTAGAGACTATCTAACTCGATACTAAATTCTTCCCTGACCACTACAACCGCTGCCCGTTTCATCTGCCACCTCAGACTGATCTCAGCTGAGATCCTCCCCCTCGCCACTTCTCGGGCCATTCTTTTAGAATAGGCGTTGCCACATCGCCATCGTCAGGCGTCCCTTCAGCTTCTCTCCTTCAGCTCGGCCGCTGGTCATCCCCGGCCTTCTCATCCTATATCCTACCAAATCTTTCAGCTGTGCTCGAAGCTCCACATGCAGGTGAGCATCTCTCCAAATTACTGGTGGTGGAGCCCTAGTCTCCGTAAATAGCTACTAAATGGTGAAATTCTTCTTTTTGTTCATTGGTCCCACAGTGACACTTAGTGGCTGATTTGTGCTTTATTTTGAAGAGCGGTAGATTTCTTCTTTGCGTATTTTGTGTTAGGCACTTCCTGTTTCGCTAACCACGCAGAGTCAGCGTTAGAGCCTGAAGAAAAAGAAAATTTGTAAAATAGCGCTCTTGGAAAGCAGAATGAGGTAGAAATGTGCGCAATTGTGTTTTGTGAACATTCATGTTTTATTTATACATTATGTATCCTTTATTTATACTACAGTTTTCACGGTGTCTGACAAGAAAGGTCAAGATTAAACTGCACCCGTTCGGAACTCCCTGCATCTGGCTGTCCATTCCGAGAGGCCGCTACAGTCACCTCTAACATTTATTTCACACCTAGGGAAGCTAGCAGGGCCCAACAGGCCCTCAGCCCTGCCGGCTTGGCCTCGCAGTCCATCACGCTGCTTCGCCATCAGTCCCGCCAGCATGCGGGCCCTATCGCCTATCAGTCTCGTCAGACTGCAGGCCCTGACTGACGCCTATCAGTTCGGCAGACTGCAGGCCCCGACCCACGCCTATCAGTCTCGTCAGGCTGCAGGCCCGACTGACGCCTATCAGTTTCGGCAGACTGCAGGCCCTACCGACGCCTATCGATCTTGTCAGACTGCAGGCCCTACCGACGCCTATCAGTCCCGTCAGACTGCAGGCCCTACCGACGCCTATCAGTCCTGTCAGATTGCAGGCCCGACCGACGCCTATCAGTCTCGCCAAGCTGCAGGCCCTACCGTCGCCTATCAGTCCCGTCGACTGCAGGCCCCGACTGACGCCTATCAGTCTCGCCGAGCTGCAGGCCCCAACCGACGCCTATCAGTCTTATCAGACTGCAGGCCCAACCGACGCCTATCAGTCTTGTCAGACTGCAGGCCCAACCGACGCCTATCAGTCTTGTCAGACTGCAGGCCCAACCGACGCCTATCAGTCTCGTCAGACTGCAGGCCCAACCGACGCCTATCAGTCTTGTCAGACTGCAGGCCCAACCGACGCCTATCAGTCTCGTCAGACTGCAGGCCCAACCGACGCCTATCAGTCTCGTCAGACTGCAGGCCCAACCGACGCCTATCAGTCTCGTCAGACTGCAGGCCCATCCGACGCCTATCAGTCTTGTCAGACTGCAGGCCCCAACCAACGTGGAGCGCCTATCAGTCATCCGACTGCAGGCCAGCCAGGCCTCGGCCCGGCTCCCTCTTTTGGGGGGAAGACTATCCCGAGCTCGCCGAGCAGACCGCCTGCTCACGGCGATCCTCGGCTCACGGTCTTCTGCCGGGTCCGAGCGCCAAAGAAATTGTACCATTAAATCTTTTTAACTGCTATTTTCTTCTCTGTGTGAGTCTCTCCAGATTGAAATGGAGCCTTGGCGAAAATTCAAACTGGGAGACTCGACCAGCTTCACCACATCATCTAATCACTACGCCCGACCGCAGCCAATCCGGACCAGAGCTTCACGCCGCTCCAGCCAATCGTCGTCCAAAGACACCTTCAAAAGTCCGAGCTACCCTGGGGTCTTCCTGCTCGTCAGCCGTGCTTCGACCCACCTCCTCCCCTTCTCCACCTTCACCATGAGGGTCGTCGTCCAGGATCCCTTGTGTTCTTCCTCTCCAAGCTCCGCTCCACCACCAGTTTCGGTCCCGGGGGGAAGACTATCCCGAGCTCGCCGAGCAGACCGCCTGCTCACGGCGATCCTCGGCTCACGGTCTTCTGCCGGGTCCGAGCGCCAAAGAAATTGTACCATTAAATCTTTTTAACTGCTATTTTCTTCTCTGTGTGAGTCTCTCCAGATTGAAATGGAAGTTCATTGATATTTAAGATCTTTGCAGCAGGCTGTATGAGTTTGGTCATTGTCCTTCTAGAAGTTGAACTTGACCCCATCTCAATTCTTTTGCAACCTCTTAAGAACTTTTATTCAGAGATTGTCCAATATTTAGGTCCATCCATCTTCTCATCAAGTCTGTGGCACCATCATTTTTCATTATGGGATTGGTGTGGTTGGAGAGATGTGAAGCACTGCCACAAATAACATTTTGCATGTAGGCAAAAAAAGTAAAATTTAAATCCCAACTAATCACCTTGGAAACCAGAAACCTTTCTCCCCATGTTTGTCGTGTTTTCATAACTGCATGTGGCAAACAGTGCTGAAAGAAAAACTGAGGCTACAAATGACCTGCGGCTGGAGTGGAGCTTCAAAACTGATTCAGGTGTTGGAGTTGGTGATTGGTAGAATTGGTATTCACATATGCTCTCCATTCTCTACTCCACTCTGAGCTTTTGTCATTTTTCCTTTCTTTCTTCTTTTCCTTGCAAAAAAACCCAACAAAAAACATCTAATTCTCTAGGAGCGTTAAACTGGTACAGACTTACCCCAGCTCCATCTGTCATCACAGCCAAAGGTGGTTCTACAAAGTACTGACTGTTTACAAATGCACGTCCCACTTTTTAGCTCCTAAATGTTTTAAAAAAAGAGTTGAAATCTTATCCTTTTTATAACAATTATGAAGCAAATTGTTTTGATTCATCACATAATAGTCCCAACAATAGAGATTTTTACTTGTAACACAACCAGTAAGAATTTTGCCAAATAAAAACAAACAAACAAAGAAAAAACTCCAGGTTTTAGGATCGCCAATGACTGCATCAGCTTTGAACACAGAGACTCACTCTCGCTCATGTCAGCCGTATAACTGAGGATATGATTCAGTTCCTGTTTTTATTACCCTTAAGTAGTCATGATTGTGCTCTCATTCCTGTACTTTCACTTCTTGAGTCATCAGTGAAAACACTTGGACTAGCATAAAAAAATTCCACTGCTTGATTTGAATTTAAACGTATCTGATCTAGTTTAACACCACAGACCAGAGTATGCTGTAGATTGACAAAAAAAAAAAACAATGATAAAGTTGTCTAATGCATGCTAGAAAATGTTGTACATCAGCCAGGCCAAGATAAAATTATCCAGAGTTTTCTTCCTGTTTTAGCTGAAAAAAGTCAATATGTCATTAATTGAAGGATTGTTTCAGTCTTCCCTGCTTAACAACACCATTTGTCTTGTGCAGAAGGTCACTACTACATAAATCACATAGTAGCAATGACCATTTATCCTGAGAACATAGTTGTTACAGCAATAAAAAAAAAGATCATTCAAATGTGGGTGAATATTGACTGAGTGAAATAAGTGTACCCAGCTTACTCTCGCATGAAGATTTACATTCTGAAGCAAAGGTGGGACTGTCCAACTAAATATAGAGAAACAATGTTAGAGCTCATTATAAGCCTGAACATGACTACATTCAGAGATTGTAGGCAGACTACAATTTTAAAATAGCACAAAAAAATTGCACATGGGAGAAAGACATGGTAGCACGGAAAATACAAATGGAAAGAAAGAAGTTCAGCTACATTCGACTGCAGACAATACAGTCATAGATATCACAAATACTATTTCTCCAGTTTGAAAATCCTCCGTTCATATCCTGGTTGTGACCTGACTGTGTGAAATTTGCATACTCTCCCCATGCATGGATGGCTTTTCCTCCTTTCAAAGCCTAAAAACAAGCACGCTGTGTCATCTGGCTGCTCTGAAGAGCTCTTTGCTAAGTCAAGCCAAACCAGCTTTATTTACAAAGCAAAACACCAAACACTGACAAAGGTTTTGAACATAAAAGCGATGATGAGCATGTGAGCATGGCAGTATGTCCTCTGAGTCCCTGTTTCCTCTGTGTTTCAGCAAACGTATTTTCTCTGAAGCGATTCAAGCATTCCTACTATTTTTTTTAAATACACCAATTTCTAAGGACAAGACAAGGTCATGGTTCTGACATTTTTGAGTTTAAAATTTCACTGCACCTAATACTTTAAGGTCACTGAAGATTTTGAGGCAGGTCAAGACAGAATTATCTAACTAATTTATCATGGCAGTAATAAAGCACTCATGATGGTTGGAGAAGACGCTATGCATGTTGAATTAAAATGTGTCGGCACTTATGCTCCAATCTTCAAAGCCTTAAAGGGATAGGAACATATTTTTCAAGTGGGGTGACTCGAAAAGGTAAAGAAATCTTACCTGCAGTAGAAAAGCTTATTGATTTCGACAAAAAGAGTAAATCTAGGTTAGCTGGTTTCAGGTAGTCAAAATCACCTAAACCAAAAACATTGCTGTGGTTTAATTATTTTATGAATCTTTGAACTTCTGGCACTCTCATACCATCATTGGGCAGTAACTACACAGAAGGTAATGATTATTTACGGTGGACATTAAGGTGAACATTATGAAAATATGCAAAAAAATAAAAAAAATAAATATTTCTGCATGTAAAATGCACTCACAAACCCCCTGTTAGTTACATCTTATCAGCTATTAAGCAAAACAATGCTTCAACCAATCAACCAATCGCATGACATTTAGATATTACAATGTGGTCAAGATGACTTACTTAACTTCAGTCAAGTATCAGAAAAATGAAGGAAGAGAATTCATAATATTTTGAGCATGGGACAGTTGTTGCCAGATAAGCTGGTCTGAGAGACAAGATAACTGTAGCTCAGAAAAAATACTTGATACAACTAATACATGCAGACCACCACTGTTCGAAACAAAACATGTCAGACTTCGAGGCAAACTTATCTATCAGAATAGACCACACCGGTCTATTCGGAAATTGCTTCAATTTCCTGTCTGCTAAAAACAGGAAATTGAGGCAACAATTTTTAAATGCTGACATCAGAAATTATCTTGTCGCACTTTGCACCCCTTATTACCAACTGAGCACCTTTTGAATCTCACAGTCTACCTGGGTGTTGCTGCTGATCAAGTCCATCTTTTTATATGATTACAACATACACATCTTCTGACGTCTACTTCTGGCAGAATAACGCATAATGCCACAAAGTGTAAAGTACCTAAAACTGGTTTCTTCAACATGACAGTGAATTTATTATATTCCATTGGTCTCAACAGTAAATAAAAACCTTCATTCATATAGAAGAAGTCCAGCCAACAGATCTACTGCAACAGTATGTTGCAACCAAGTCAATGTTGACAAAAATCTCAGAGGAAATTTTAGACACTTTACTAAATGTATGCTTTGAAGAGTTATGTCAAATCTGAAAGCAAATCTGGGTCTAACCTGGTAAAAGGAAGGTGTCTAACTAATAAAGATACCAGTGAGTGTCTGAAAAGAATGAAACATGTCAAGCACTTCCAATCAGATTGTTATTAGAAAAGTAAGGCAGTGTAAAACAAAATTACATTTAAAATACTTTTGGCCTAAACTCCACTTTAATTTAGATGACGGCTTGACACAATTCTAATCCCACCTCTCACCTCCAATTCCTGTAATAATCATCAGCTTCTGTCTAAACAACCATGCAAATTTGATGGTTTGAAGTTTTAAAAAAGTATTTACAAAATAAGAGGTCAAGACCAAAGCAGATCTCCACCATCATAAAAAAGAAACTATAACATGAAGATATTTCACCTACCTTTCAAAAGGCTTTGTTCATTCTAACAGGGCCATTAATTTATTTCTTAATTTATTGGCTTGATTAGGTCCTTTTCATTTTTACACCCCAAAACACAGGTCCAATGGACTTGTATTTAATCATTTAAAATTGTTTTGTCATCTTGGATAACTAAGAAACTGCATCGTTCTGTTTTTGAGTATGAATTGGATTATTTATGGAGAGTCCAAGAGAAGATCTTCCAAATGAAAAACATGCAGAGAATGCAATCTGTAAGGAATTCATATACTTGTGTAAAAAGCAAAAATATAATAAAATGTTTTATTTAGATTTTATTAAGTTTACATGTGTTTACTTTTTTGTTAGAAAGCTACTCAGGAAGAAAATATTACATGTTTTATTCTTGGTGCCTGCTTCACACAGGAAGATCGCTGGTGATATATTCTACTTCGATTTTCTGTGAAAGCTAATATTGGCTTAGATGTAAATACTGTGCATCCGGTATTTTAAAGGTTCATCAAACAGTAAGCTGCCATCACACTTTTGGGTCTGACATGGTCTTGGCTTTTCTCCAACTGTGTATTCGTTGTAGACAATTATAACAGGTAAGGCTTCTTATCACTTCAAAAGAACCTGTTTCAAAAACCTTCGTGTATTCTCTTTGATCAATAAGAAAGCTGTTTGGGGTTTCCAGTGCTTAAGGTTGAATTAGAACCCCCCCCCCAAAAAAAACTCTAATCGTTTTCAGAGAATGGATATTCATTGTCTTCAAGGTGAGGGAAGGGAGCGCCACCCACCATATTCTACTTCCTGTCTGCGCTTTCTCTTGGAACCTGAATGCCACAAAGTGTGCCCAAGATGGCCCTCATTAAAGAAAATGGAGATGAATTTGTGAATGTACCCATTCTTCACGTTCTCTAATTCAAATGCTTCTCATTTGCATTTTCATGTTTAATTCTGTGCATCTGTCTTGCAGCAGAGTGCAGCTGTTTTCCAGTGATATCCCAGATCATGTTGTCCAAGGCAGTCTTATTGTCTCTCTGCAACACAAAACACATGACCATCTGTCTTCATCTCCTGTCCTTTTATTGTACATCCTCTCCAGAGCATTTAGCCCTCACAGGCTTTGAGGTTTTCCACCCCTTTCTTATGTAACCTGTAACTTCAGTCACATCCAACACACCATAAAGAAAGCTCCTCTGTTAAACCATTTGGGAGTCTGACGGCTTTGACACATAGAATACCAAAAGTGGTGTAATTTAATTCATCATTTAAAATGTAAACAATTTATCTATAGCATTTTAGCATGGCAATAATATGTAGCATGAATAACTAAAATCTGAACTTTAGTAATTAATACATGTAGTCGTTATAATATTATACAATAATTTGAAATCAAATAGTTGAATCCATTACAGTGTCCAGTCAAATACACCCTAATGTCAGGATGAACAGAATCTTCCTATTTCCTTTTGGTATTTGCAAACATACTGAGTGCAGTTTCTTACTTGGTTATCAAGTGTTTTCTTGCATTACAGCAATAATCCAACATTTTAATGTTCAAAAAAATAATTATTTATTATTATTATCATTATTATCATCATCATCATTATTATTATTATTATTATTATTATTATTATTATTATTATTATTATTATTATTATTATTATTATTATTATTATTATTATTATTATTATTATTATATTTGTATTTAATTATGGCCTTTTGTATTCACCTCCTTGGATGTTTCACCCGTTAATTGCTTTTAGTAAAACCACTGAATATCAAAGTGACACCTGAGTTTTTAAATTTTTAAATAGTAAATTACTTAACAAAAAAACAACTGGACTGGACTGGAACATCTCGACCCAGCAGCTTTTCTCCGTTCTTTCTTGCAAAACAGCTTAAATGCAACTGAAGCCTATTTGAGGTTTCTTGATAACAGGGTGTGTACAGTTCTTTTCAAATCCAGCCACATATTTTCAATAGGACATCTAAGTTTTGATTTGGCCGCTCATGAATGTCCAGCTTCTTGTATTTGTGAAAAGTTTGCTGTATGCTCAGGATCTCCAGAAGGCCGTTGCTCTCTGACATGCTGAATTAGATAAACCTCCAGGATTTCCCTATGTTTCTTCCCATCTATCTTGACAAGACCTCCAGTGCCTGCTGGAGGTGATGGTGGCAGCATCAGAGCATGATGCTGCCACCATCCTGCTTTACGGTGGAGATGGTGAGTTTTTGCAGATGTAAAGTGTTTTTTATTGCCAAAACACAGCATTGTCTGATTACCAAAAATACTTTTTTTTTGTCTCATTAGACCCAAGAATGAACCACCAAAGCTTTTGACTCATTCAGTGGTTGCATTGTAGGTGTCTTGGTGGCCCTACAATACAACCATTTCTTAAAGATGGATTCAGTGATCTCTTCTCCTCATTGCTTGAGAGTGGACCTATGAGTATTTACGATGAACTCACACACATCAACATGTAATTTCCATTTCACTCACAAAAATGCTGCTGACTTTCCTTAGTTGGTTCTCTTTCAAATTAGGTTCATACCATTGAAGGGGGTGAATATTTACGCAATCAACCACTTTAGCTACGTATTTATAAATAATTCCGACATCTTTCACCCTTGACTTTAAGATGTTTATTTGTGTTAAAAATATCAGCGCACTAAAAGGATGAAACATCCAAGGAAGATGTATACTTTTTCCTGGGAAAAGTAAAGCTTTGCTTGTAAATAATTGACACGATCAGGCATTTTTAGAGTGGGCTGCACCTGCCATGTGAATCCTCCCGAAGACTTCATTTGTCCACTCCCACAGAGGGAAAGCTTTCAGTCCGACATGTGACTTTGCACAAAACAAGAGAAGGACTTCTAATAATATAAGCTCTCCACCTGAGCGTCATCATATTTATTTAGGAAGATCATAAAGAGGACCCCGGAGAAAGACAAAAAAGATTTTTTCTTTTTAAGACTGAGGCATAAAAACAGAACATAATTATTGAAATGACTCAGATACAATTTTTATTTTTTTTTTTTCGGACTCCGGGGGTGGATTCCGTTTGTTTTGACCCTGTGAAGATACCAGATCTGTTAATCCGCTCTTTGGGGACCTGTTCATGAGTCATTCTCTTCTCCGGTGCTCCGTCCCGCTCCTCGGCCAGCCGGACTGCGGTGCGTCGGAGTGGAGTGGAGGGGAGGACACTTCTTTCTCGGAAACTGATGAAGTTTTGCGTCTGGCGCGCATCCAGACTGCACCTCCTGTACTTACATCCTAAATAATCCCCGAGCGTCAGAGTTCTTCTTCTTCTCTGTGACATACAAAAAAGAAAATGCGAAGCCTAAGCGAGGGTGTCTCGGTCGATGCCCACAAACTCAGACCGGGAACTCCTTCGACGTGTTCACGCTGAGCGCACCTCCGATCAAGCATCTGTGACCATGACTTCGGCTCTGCCTCTCTACATCGGAATGGAGGTGGTGATCGCCGTGTCCTCGGTCATCGGCAACGTGATGGTCGTCTGGGCTGTTCGCATCAACCGGTCTCTGAGAGACACCACGTTCTGCTTCATCGTCTCTTTGGCCTTGGCTGACATTGCGGTCGGGGCTCTTGTCATCCCGCTGGCCATAACCATCAGCATCGGGCTCCAGACACACTTCTACAGCTGCCTGTTGTTCGCCTGCACGGTGCTCGTCCTAACCCAAAGTTCCATCCTTGCGCTGCTGGCCATCGCTATTGATCGTTATCTGAGAGTCAAAATACCCATGAGGTAGGCCTAAAGGTGAATTTTCACTATAGTTTTTTAAATACATTGTCTCCTGTGTCTGGAGGCTTTGTGTCTGCTTGAACCTAAGCGCGCTGATTATATTCTCTCCAGGGTTTCTTTTTACTCCTGCAGCTTTGTGTAGTGGGTGCCTTTGGATTTTTTATTTTATATGTTGTTTTTCTTTACTAATCCATAATTTGATTTCACATACGTCTTACATCAGAATTCAAATTAATCACACCCCTTACAGATTTAGATTTTAAATTAATAAAATTTTGAGAAGTTTGTTTCTGATTGGAAATGAGAGGTAGCCTATGAAAATATAATAAAAGAAGCAGTATAAGTTAAAAATAAGATGTAATCTTTCTGCCTATGTTTATACACCCTTATTTCATGGAAAAATCTTGTAATGCTTATTTTTTATAAATGCTGACCAAAAGTAATAATTAAAGTGATTATTAATCTTTGAGGATGGAATGCCTTATTACCATCACTATCATCTTTAGCCCAGTCTATAGATTCTATATTGAACTCTAGGTAAGACAAGTTTGTATAATATCTTTTATACACAAGAAATCTAAGGAAAGATTTAAATAACAAAAACCTTTAAACTTTGCTTTAAAGCTCAGCTCAGTCACATGATTAAAAGCCTTACATAAAAATAAACTTTTGCCAAAGCACAAATTTGGATCAGCACTATGGTTTTACAACTCCAATGCATTGATATCATCTAAAAAAGTACAAGATAGAGGCAAAAAATATTTCTGAGTACTGCCTATTTCATAAATAAAGATAAAAAGAGTCGATATTAATCAAAATAATTTTCGGAGAAGATTTTAAAGCTTGGTGCCTAATCATATTTTGCCCTCACATATTCTTATATTTTTTATAGAACTGCCAATGTTGAGCCATTGGACAATCAGCCAATAAGAGGGTCTGTAAGAGAATGCATGATTGGTCAATAGGCTCACGGTGGATGCTTCTTGGACTGTGTAATTTGTCAAGCCAGCAAGCCAACACACACATAGAAACAAATGCTCCTGTGCACAGTCCGGCTCTTTCTGTGAAAGGACATCAATACAAGTTAAAGTGACATGAATCAGGAAACATTTCTAATTTATTGGCCATTATGTGAATACTGACTGTCTAACTGTTCTGGGCTCTGCTGGACATGTCTGCCTGCTTAGGATATGTTGGGAGATTATACAAATTCCACAACAAATTAAAAATGTCTTGACATCACAAAACTGCCAAATAACTAATATCTTTGTAAGTGGTTGAGTGCATAAAATTGTGCCCATGTCATGTACACAATATTAAAAAATTATCTTCACACCATCTAAGATCTATTTACGCTTTTAATCATATTCACATTTCAGTCTTGAATGAATTTTATTTAGCCGTAACTTGAACCAGAAATTGATTTCCCCTCTTTGTGCCTCCCTTGGGACTGTGGAGGGACACGCGTTAAGCACTGATTGCTTTTTATAGCTGAGGTGTTTGTATTTGTTGATAAGGTTGGCCTGAGATTTGAAAATTGTTTCTCATGCTTTGCTGGCGAGCTTGGAAAGGATTTACAGGTGCTAGACAACAACTGGATGGACAGAGAACTGTTAGAATCTAGACAGCCATTTTTTTGGCTGATGGTGAGCTTATTGGTATGCAGCCAGAGAGCAGCAGCTGCTCCAAGGGTTGGGCTCCACATGTGGAGTTAAAATACCGATACCACATTTAAGTTGTCCTCCTCTCCTCCAGCCATGATCTATTTTATCATCCATTAATTATTTTGTCTTGTGAATGTGGTCACTCCTTGTCAAGGAAGAAAAGTGTTGAAAAAGAAAAATGACACATTTTATCAGTGTGTTTGTTATTGGCCAAGTGAGATTACCCAGACAGCATGCAGCTGTGATAAGGGGGAGAAATACTGCTTATTGCTCTTAATATGTACTCACGTTTGTCAATTTTTGCTTTTTAGCATAGATGAACAATTTAAAAAGCACAAGCTCATGCAGGATCATGCCGGACTTTAAATTAAAAAAAAGAAGTTTTCTTTAATACCAAATGTTGTGCACATTAATAATTTTTTTTAGGAATATTTGTAATTTAGAAACACAATAAAAGAAAAAAAGACTTGAGTTGCTTTGCCAAAAACAAAGATTCTCTTCTGCACCATTAAATATAAATATGTCCACCACTTTCTAGCAATTGTATTTATCTATTGTACTTAATTAATTTAGTCATTTTTAACTAAATAAAAATAACTATTGATGTTTGAGAAGAGAATTGTAAGCATCAAAGAAAGAACAACGGTCCGGAGACTGCAGTTTGAGAAAGAGTGCTATAAAATATTCATATCTTTTTTTCTACTGAAATGAAAATGTTTTAATTGTGGAAAACAAATTTTTGAGGGTATTTGTCTTCCAACAAATAGAGGTCAAGATTTTGTTTTACAGTCCAAGGCAAATTTTCCCACACCCAAAACATCACAGTGCATCTCAAAATTGTACAAAAGTGGCAAATTGCTGTTTTTATTAAGTAAAAATGACATGATAGATAAATTCAAAACTGCACTGGATAAAAAGACATAACCTTTCACTCTGATTTAAAAGGTGACCTATTATGTTTCCTTCAACAGGTCAGGGTTGATCTAGGGGATATACAAAACCTGTTGATTAAATTTTTTACACAAAGTCATTGTTAGATAATGACATTTTGAGCTGGTCAATTCTGCCTATTTTGAGCTCCTATCAGAATGAGCTGCTTTAGGGCCTCTTGTTACTTTAAATCTAAATTAGCTGCTGCTGGCCACGCCACCTCTCCTTCCCCAACTCAATGTTTACACTTGCAAAAAATGTGCAGATGTGAAATTATACTACCAACAAGAATGCAGCAAGTGGTTTATGGATGGTAAGTCATCAAAAAACACTTGTCGTTTCCAGCAGTCATTGTACAGCTGTAAAACCAGCTGACCAAACGTGCTGGAGCTCTGTTTGGGATTGCTAGGTAAAGGGCTTGGCTTGGCTGGGATCGCTAGATAACAGTACAACAGTGCTTGGGCTGTTTTTATAAGTACAGCCCAAGCTGTACTTAGCTGTACTTAGAGCCCAAGCTGTACTTAGAGATGCTGAGATGAAAACAAAAGTGTAGAAATGTGCAAAATTACAACAGTTGGGTAAATCTTGAGTACAATCATTTGAGTACAATTCTCACCTTCTTTTTTGTCACAGTTACAAGAGAGTGGTAACCCCTCGGCGAGCTGGGACAGCCGTGCTGTTGTGTTGGCTGGTGTCCATCATAGTGGGCCTCACGCCAATGTTTGGCTGGAATAACCTGCAGTTTCTCCTTAAAAATGGCACCGTGACCACTGACGAGCTTGTGGTGACCTGCGAGTTTGAGACAGTCATCAGCATGGACTACATGGTCTACTTTAACTTCTTTGGCTGGGTCCTGCCGCCTCTTCTGCTCATGCTGGCCATCTATGTGGAGATTTTCTACATGATCCATAAACAGCTCAACAAGAAGGTAAGGCTTGATTATTCATACAGGAATATTTTGTTGAGTATATTTTTTTCTTAAATAAAAATAATCCTTACACTTTTTCCACATATTGTCACATTACAGATTCAAACATTCATGCTTTACTAGGTTTACTTGCCCAGCATTTAGCTCCATCTGTCTTCCTCTCAACTCTGTCTCTGTTGAAAAAAAACTGTCATGATGAATGAGTTTGTGGATGGACCAAAATGCAGACAGGAACTGGGAGCATGGATCATGATAAGTGTTTTAATGAAAAGAGATGAAAAAATCTCCAAAAACCACAGAGAATACAGGGAGCCAGGGGAGAACAAACAAAAAACATCAGGGACAAACAAAAGCACAAGGAGCATGGTCAGGGGAACAGGATCTAACAGGAATTAACAGGATCTGACAAAATTAAACAGGAGGAATCAGTAAGGAGTGTCAGCAGGTGAAGGATTTAAATACTGAGACGGTGAATGTTGGAACAATGGACCTGGGCTGATTAGCTAACTGGTTGCAGATGTGAGGAGAGAGCAGAAGGCAGACTGAGGAGAAGGACAGAGAGAAAGTGCCACAGAGGATGAGGGAGAGAGTGAGAAAGCAAAACTAAACATACTAACCATAATTAAACATTACCCAAGAAGAACCAGACACAAGAAATAAACATAATAACCTTGAATCACAAAGAAAGGACTGAGCTAAGAAAAACACGAACAAGAATGATTTTATTTAATCAAAATAAGAAACTAAGGAACACAATGATAATGGAACTACGAAATATTCAAAACACCAAAACAACCCAAGATCCTAACAAAGACATTTTTTCAGCATTATGTTACCATCAGACTTTTTAACAAGAGGAATGTGTATTCCTTCTGACAGGAGTACCATCTCTCAGTATGCCTTGGGCAAGCTTTAAATAAAACTTCCTATGACTTTCTTTTTCCCAGTTTTAATAAGGGTCAAATTTACACAACCAATAGTTGTCTGGATCAATAGATTATCCCACCAGAGCTGTGGATCAGTGCAGCTCATCCAGAGTTACCA
This sequence comes from Xiphophorus maculatus, assembly GCF_002775205.1. Taxonomy (NCBI): domain Eukaryota; kingdom Metazoa; phylum Chordata; class Actinopteri; order Cyprinodontiformes; family Poeciliidae; genus Xiphophorus; species Xiphophorus maculatus. The sequence continues at coordinate 23,206,630 of NC_036462.1, forward strand.
TGGGCTTCTTGACTGCTTCTCTGAATAATTTTCTCCTTGCCTGGCAATGACTTGGTAGTTATCCAGTTGGTCGATTTTCATTTTACTTTTAGGAAATGGGTTAAACAGTGCTGTGTGACCCCAACAAAACCCAAATGAAATACATAGAAGTTTTTGGCTGTACTGTCACAAAATGGGAAAAAGTTAGAGGGTTAGAATAGATTAAAAAAAAGAAATTCAAGTGTAACATCAATCAGATTATTTCAAAAAGGATCAACCTCATTATTGCTTCATCAAGGTAGTGTACATTTACAATAATGTTTCGTGATTTTTCTTAATGTCTTTGAAGGTGACAGCAAGCCACACGGATCCCAGACGATACTTTGGGAAAGAACTTAAATTAGCCAAGTCTCTCGCCCTCGTCCTTTTCCTCTTCGCAGTCAGCTGGCTCCCACTTCACATTCTCAACTGCATCACTCTCTTCCTCCCGGGCTACAAGATGTCGATGTCCCTCTTTTACGTCGCCATCATTCTCACCCATGGCAACTCAGCCGTCAACCCCATCGTCTACGCTTTCCGCATCAAGAAATTCCGCACAGCGTTTCAGAAAATCTGGAAACAGTACATGCTGTGTCAGGACCCCATCGGTCGCCTTCCTCAGCGAGGGAGCCAGAGAGGCCAGAGCCGCGACACGAGGCTCAGGCAGAATGATGATGACGATGACGATGTTTGACCTTTGGGAACTAATTGTGCTATTGTGTTACTGACAATTTTTACAGCAGTTGTTTACAGGAACGTGAGACCTGATGCTCAAGGTCTGATGCAGATCCCAGTGACATTAAGGGTACAGAGAAAGTGGGGCTTTTATGACCAATCTCTTGAACTGAAATCAGTAAGTGCATATGTGTAGAACATGTGGTACTATAGCGTTGTGTACTGTATTCGTTGACTAAAATTACAATTCAAGGCCTTTGACATCTGAAAGAGCTCAAGTCTATTCATCTAAAATCTTTGCTTCATTAAAATGCTTCATTTCTGTGGCCTTAAGGACCAAAAGGAACTGAGCAATGGTGAACATGATGACTCTGGTGAACTTGTTGTGACTGAAGAGAAAGCTTCAAAATGAAGTTTGACGCTTTAAGAAGGTTTATGATGTTGGGTGTGTTCGTTGTTGATGTGGGGAAAAAATTTCAAATCAGAAGCAAAACTTCTGATTTTATTCATATTAAAGTAAAATTGAAATTCAAACTCATTCCAATTGTATTAAAATTTCTTAAAATTGTCCATATTTTGTCACTTCAGTATTTTTTATTTTTCTTAGAAAAACCAACAGAGTAGAGAATAACTTTGAAGGTAAAGAAAGGTTAGAAATGAAACATGAAACAAGTGTTTGAATTTCTTTTAACATTAAAAAATATGAAATTTATTATTTGGGCTGTCATTACAAGGAACATGGTTATTGGAGACAAAATCTGAGATTGTGAAAGATTTGTTTTACATGTGGACCAGATGCCAGGAGACTACTGGAAACATTAACATAGAGGCAAACGTTATGGTTTTCGACATCTGAAAGATCAACTCTTGTTGATATTACAACAAGAGTGAAATCATTTTTCTGTGTATTCCACCTCTGTCATGCTTTGTCAGACTGCTTTTTCATTAAACTTCAAATGTAAGATAAAAAATATTCATGATAGGAACCATATTGCTTTTTAGCCGAGCCTTGCTACAGGCCTGTTCAGAATCTTCTTGTGCCGAATCTTGATGTTATGAAAGTTAATGTTTTCCCCACCTTGTGTTGCCGGATGGGTATTACAACAGTTCTGATTGCTTTTCCACAGAGTGTTTAGATGAACATACCCTCCTCCTATCTACCCCCAAAATACTAGATATCAAGAAAAATATCTGGAGCAGTATTGCTGGGGTCTGAGACCATTTGACTGACAAAATAACTAATCCTACCTAATAACTCTTGCTTTTAATTAGATATTTGTGGACACAATGCTTAAAACCCACAGACACATTGGTCATATAACTGCAGCCACATCAGTTTTTTAATTAAAGATCAATGCATTCAAAGAATGCTGGTGCTCCTTCATCTTTTCAGCTCTGTTTGAATGAGTCCTTTTATCCCCACTGCACACTCGGCTGGTCGTTCACTGTTTCAAAGTTTACTCTTGATTCATGAGAAAATACAATCATGTCTTTTTAATTAATTTTCCGTTCAAGGCAGGGATACTTTAATTAATGTTGCTTGTGTAAAGTGAATCATAATTGATACTGTATGTTATGCACATGGTAATATATGACTGCTGACACAAATATGATATGTAGAACTCAATGTAACTAACTCATGTAGGCGCTGGTAGGAGACACTGTTAAAGATTCATCTCACTGAGGGAACAGCTGTGCAGTGACAAATTCACAGCTGTTGTTTGCAAAGAGCAGGAAGTCCAACCTCTAAGCCCCTCTTATTTGACCAGCCAGAAAAAATATTGAGGGGCTTTGGATTTGTAATGCATTATTTGCACAAAACTTTTGAAGAATCACAATTTAAACAGACTTATTTTACTTTTTTTCATTCTTCTCTCCATGGATGTCTGTATGACATGTTAAGACAGTCAAGGGCTATTTTGTTTTCCTCTGAAGGCATGCATCACAAATTTCTGTTATGTGGCAGACAGTGGGTGAATAAGTGAGGGGCTTCTAAGCATGAATGCAGGAAAGAAATAAAACCAAATCTAGAGTTTATGTTTTAGAAAGAGTTGCTTCTTAGGCAGAAACCTGTTATACAAAAGTACAGCTTTTACATAGGTATTACAGAGAAAAGACAAACATACACTTGAGCATTCTAAGACTGAGTGTGTTTCAAATGCTGAACTGTTATAATACAATAATGTGTCCACGTGATTACTTTCTTTCATTTTATGTGCATTTATTGCCCTGCTACATTGCACTGGAAAGTTTTAAGATCAGAATATCATCTCACCAAATATATTCAAATTTAACCTTTGAATTTGCTGAATTATTCTGCAAGAATCTTAAAAGTACTGAATCTGGAAGGACACTATCGAAGTGTATTAGCACCTTACTAATAGTTCAATTCTTATATAAAAGATTTTTCAAAGTGAAGTGCAGGTTGTTATAAGATGAGAAATGATAGTTCAAATAAAACATTAAAAAAATTGTGATTACATAGCTTTGTTCATGTCTTTGTTTTTCTTCACGTTTTACCAAACTCTCGCTATATAAGATCATCCGCAGTAACAAAATGCTTTGTGAACTGTAGGATGGAGTGGGATGATACAGTACAAATCAAAATATGCAGTGCCTTGCAAAATGATGTACATCCCGTGAAGATTTTCACATTTTATTACATTATAACCACAAAAGGTAATATTTCTTACTGGGACTTTATATGAAAAACTAACACAAAGTAGTGGAAAATTATAAAGTGAAAAAAAAATGACATCAGGTTCTAAAACTGCAAAAATCTGGAAACTATGTAATTTAATCTTTGTATAAATGCAACTTTTTTTGTAAGGACTTCATGTTTGTTAGAGGATATGAGTGAATAACCAGCATCAAGGAGACCAATAAAAACAGCAGAGATGTCGGTGATAAAGTTGTGCAGATGTGCTTTCAAAATCTCACAATCCAGTGTTCAAATCAGAACTGTCCATCTAAGCTGATGTTCATGATTGCTCTGGAAGAGAGATCCACAGGTCAGATGAGACCGGGGATCTCAGAGGAGCAGACTTCAGCTTTCTGACCTATTTGGAAAATATGGAGTGGAAAAAAAGTATAATATGATGACAATTGCATCTTGGGCGCCACACATTTGGCTGGAGCTACACATCTATGTAGTTAATAGCTTGGTCAAAGTCTCAAGTTAAATGCAAAATAAATCTTTGACAAGAATATGACTGAGCGTGAGCAATTTCCAAAAGCGGAAATGGGAAAAAAGCCTTTATAGCCCATATGTAGATCACTGGTAGAGCAAGAAACCAATATGTCTGTTACTATTTTTGCAGCAAAATGTAGTTGAACATAACATTCACTCAGGGTTAGGGTTACTGTGTAATGTTTTCTTGTAAAAACATTCAAAACTATCCTTTTCTTTGTACTTCACCTTCATGCACAACATTGTTGTACACAGCTTTGTTGTGCTAACAATAAAATGGGAAAAAGCTAAAATGTGTTTGCAAGACAATATATTACTGTTAGTTATGCATCAAAATTGTTAATTTACTGATGTAAATACTGGTACAGGAGGATTATGTATAAAACTCCAAGGGATTTGGATTGTATTTCATAATTTATTTGCAGATTATATTTTAATTGAAATTGTTATTTGGTACAAGAGAGTGAGCGTTGAAGTCCACTGACAGCTTTCAGTTTTACATTATTAATACGTAATTTGTAGAGGTAAAATATTTTTGGAGATACACTTTCTTGGAATTATCAAAGTGGATCAGTTCAGTTGTCAGAGGCTGAATAATTAATGTTCTGTGGAAAAAAGCTCATTGAAGGGCATTGAGGCAGCAGGCAGGAAGTATTTAGATGGCAAGGTCTTTATTATCAAAACTAATCTGAGACATCTTTGGGGTAGGAAACCTACTGAAACTCTGTCTGTGACTTAACCAGCAAGAAAAAAGGGAGCAGCTGTACTTACCATTTCATTTTAATACAGTTCTTTCTTCCACTTGCATTCTATTTTGTTTTACCTCTGAACTTATTTTCTCCACAGCTGAATATTGAATGTGGTTTGCCCTTTATATAAAAATCTCTGTTCCAGCTTGGAGTATTTGTTTTTTATTATTTTACTTTATTTTTTACTCTGCCTGACAGGTTGTCCTTGTCGTTGTTCCACAGAACTGCTATCCAGACCTGGAGTATTTGCTGCCTCCAGAAGTGTCTTCACAGTTTCTTGACGTCTCTCATAAACTGTTTTTAGCTTGTCTTTTGTTTCCTTGCTGTTAAGTGCTGCTATACTGATGGTGCACATTACTTGAGACAAAAAATATTTGATCTTATTAAGCTAATGAATTATTCTACCAAGACGTGGAGAGATGAAATATTAGCTTATCTTTTTGTATGTTACAATAAAGAGGATAGTTGCAGAATCATTCAACAGGAATGTCATTCTAAGAAACAGAAAATGCAGATTGTGTTGAGAAGATATTGCATATGGTGCGTATTCTATGTAGACTGACTGCAAATTCGACATACTTCTCTACGTATAATATCTGTGAACAGGCACTTTTATGCAACCAGATTTCAGCAAGGAATAAGGACAAAACATAAAAAAGAGAAATATGTTTAGACTTTACTATTTGTCAAGAGTTCAATTTCCAGTTACAGAAACATGTGAAATAAACAGACAATTTGTTTTGAAGTGCCTGTTATTTTATTCTGCAAAGCAGTCATTTATAATTGTTGTTTGGCCAAATGATGAAATTCCAGTGGCGTGAAGTCAAAATATTCTAATGCAATCATGTGGGCTGCAAAAGCAAATAACCTATCAAGATTTGGCCGTGTGTTTTTTCTCTCCAGGATCAAATTTGTGGGAGACAGGATGATTCAGAGAACATTCAGAAACATCCCTAAGTACTGATGGGAAGAACTGCAGTGATTGCATGAATCCTAAAATTACACATGTGTGGGCAATCACATGTGGCAAAGTATAAACAGACTTTTTAACAAGGTAACATAACTTATGTTGATGAAGGTAAACTAAATATTGCATGGTAGAAAAACAAGCCAGGTTAGGTTACTTTCCTGACCCAGTCCTGAACCAATCTTGATTTGGATTAATTAAACACAACAGTTCAACATGCATTTGGCCCAGAATAATGGGAAAAGTTTTCAACTCTGAGAAACTGGATCTAACCCACCAAAGAGTGGGCTGAAAAATATAATCTGGGTAACTAAACAAGCAATGTTTAAATTTTGACATTAGTTTATTATACAAATGTATGCATGTTGGGTCTGTTTTACAATAAATTATTTGAATGTAGGGGGCGCTGTTGCTTGAGTACACCTTACCTTGCTTTCAAAGCACCACTGACATACAGTAAGAAGCTGGACTGAAGTAGGTTGACATTCTGATAGCTGTAACTCTATAAAATGCAAATATATTGTAATCTAAAGTAAATTTGCAGTAATTAAATCAATCTATTCTCGGTGACCAGCCTGAGCTCTTAAGACTATAGTTAATTTGAAAACATGGGCAACACATAAGCATGTATGTACACATTGTCACTTGACATGTTTTGTTTTTAAGAAGCAGGAGTAGCAAAATGGGGAGAGAATACAAACGTCATGGTATAAGACCCCTCTTACTACAAAGAAAATGTGCTACTAACTTTTCACTGTGCAGCCTCATGTCAGTGGTATTTTTTTTCATACAATTATATAAAAAATTTTGGCATTAACATACTTTCGCTTGAGGTTTTACCAAATTTTTTAGAATAATCCAGCTTGTTAACACCCTTGAGTCACAATGCAATATAATAACCAGGGAAGAACCAGACGCGCTCAGAGTTGTTTGTATATGCTATGTTTTTTGCTAAGGAAGCAGTGCTAATTACAGCATGATGATTCAACCCTGAAACAGCAAAGGCAATCTTAAATGTGGTGTGTGTCTTTTACCAGGCATAGTAAAAGACACACACCATTCAGAGTTTAGTATGCGTCAGAGTTTGTAAATTGGAACCTCATTTGTTTAATGCAAATACCTGGACACTTTTTCCCATAAACCTACTCTGCAAGAATAATTTCCTATGAAGATGTCCGGATTAGAGATGTTATTAAATAAAAAAAGAGAACCGCTAGCAGAATCTGTTGTATGAATAATGTATAAGGATGTCTTGTGTTTTTTAATCATGGTCTTCCCTAGATAAGTCAGTTTTGTCTATTAAACTAAATCACAGGGATGGGAACTTGTGTTCTGACATCATGTGACATAGCTCTGCCGTCTAGTGGTTTCTATTTTATCCTCACAAGAACTTCAAACACATCAAGGTACTCAGTCAAAAAAACAAACATAAAATTTACTTTTTTGTTGAGCATGCCAAATCAATCAAAGTAACACAAAATAATTTTATTTTAATCATTACAAAAACAATGGCACAGTGGTACAAGTGAAAGCCCTCCCCCAAAAAACATTTTCTAACATTTGTTATAGTTGGCTTGAGCTCAGTTGGTAAAATAATTGACAAACTCTTCACATTTAATGACACCAAATCAGTCACCCATAATTAACCACATACAAATGGTGAAAAACGTACACATTTGTCTGTATTATAAACAGTCTTAGAAAGTAAGAGATTGAACACCAAAGGCCAATAGATTCATAAACCCGTATTTGTGCTTTAATCCTTTTAATTAAGAAACAGAAAACATTTTAAAGTATTTGCATTTTAAATTTACCTCATCCCAAGAAGAGTACGTTTTTAAAGTGACGCTTAAATCAATGCAGAAAAGAGAGAATCATAGCTGTTCAAACAACATCATGAACTGCCTCATCTGCAAAGATTTTATAAATATTTGCACCAGGACAATTCATAGAATCAAAAATAAAACAGACATTGAGGTTTCAGATATTCATTTGATACGTTCAGAAATGGAAAAGAAAAATCTGAAGAAAAAATAAATCCATACTAAAGGCTGAAGTCAAGACCATGAAAATTGTTCAACAATCCAAGTAGAGATGTAGTGGAGATCCAGTGATGGTAGAGTGGCTGTTCTCCAATATCAAAATGTTCTTACAAAGATAAAAAATTGCAAGAAAATTTTTATCCTTATATTTTGTTGCTTTCCTTTCATAATTTACATTTTGCCTGTTTTTAAGAAATTGTAGTTATAAAGACATCATCCAGATCTAAAATGTATAAAAACAGTTGTTACAATGCCAGGGTTGTCATTTCATAATGATTTTCATCTTTAATTTGTAATAAATCCTGTATAATCTAACTGAAAACTCAAATCTTTAATGGCAAAAACAAATAAAGAAAACTTTGTCTACAGTGAAACACAGTTGTTGTAGCATCAAGCTTTGTATTTTTTCCCCCTGAGCTTGGAGTTTCACAGTATCAAATCTCCAAATCCTAAAATATTTGCTAGGAGGTTGACAATGAAAATATAAATTTTTTCACAGTTTGAGTTCAAACTTATTCATAACTGAACATTAAGTACATCAAGTTTTCTTTGTTTTTAGAAAGGCATGGTCTCATGAGAAGGCTTAGTTTATTATTGTGTCATTGTGTGCATTAGCAAAAACCCTAATCATCACCGATCAAAAAGTGGAAGGCTGTTGATGTTTGGCTTTTTAAGAGCGCCGTTCTTCATTACATGGCGAGATTTAGTTGGAGACTGGCACTTTATCCTGAAAAAACAAAAACAGAAAAATGTTTATTTACACTTAATTGTATATTTTTGTTTCAAATAAAACAGATATCAGGTTATAAAATAAAGGAAAGACTGTTAGGGGGAAATTTAGTATTGCAATCGCCATTATTATTATTGTGAATATTAGGAAGACCTAGATGGGTTTTTTTTAAATGGAGAAATAGCAAGATGTTAGAGATTTTAATGCATGTACTGTAAATCTTGCAAATGCATGATTCAGTGAATTATGAGATGTTTCAGAGAGATTATGTTCACATTCTACCTTTGTTATCTTTATGAGTTTGTTTATTTCTGGTATACAAAAAAGTAGTGTTTCTGGTTTAAAAAGTAAAAGATGTAGAAAGAAAAATATTTGCAGTATGCATTAAATCTCGATAACTGGGGCGGAGTAATTTTCTTGCCATTTCCATTCGACGTCGTTGTTTGAAGTCTAACAGTTAAACAAAGGCTTGAAGTGATAAATACTTGGAATGCAACTCAAAAGTATTTTAAACATGCTCTTACCCAACCACCTTGTTGATCAACCCATGTACTGACACGACTGTTGAGGAACGTAGTCATAGCGTTCTTCACTTTGTCTTTAAGAGCTGGAGAGTTCCTCTTCAAATAGAGCCCCAATGCCACTGATGCACGGATGAGCTGCAACTCCTGGGCTACCCCAGCGCCCCAAGAGGCGTAAGATGCACACAGGGTCTCCACACTTTTCTCGAACACTGCAACTGCAGCCTGGGGAAATACAGTTCAGGTTACTGTGTTTCCAAGACTAAAAAGAGAATTATTATGGTTTTATCATCTGCAAATAAAATGGAGTAGTAAAAGCTGAAAATGTTATGATTTATCATACCAATAAAATATCCTAATCCAACAGATTTCACTCTGAGACAAATTGCTTAAAGCATAAATGGTTTTACAAATTTCTGCTATTGAGTTATGAAATGCTCTGCAGTCATGGGATTATGAGAAACTCTACCAAAAAAAAAAAAAGTTAGAAAGTACTCCGGGTTTCCGCTTTTTTAAAAGTCAAATTGCAACATCATAAATAAATACAGTACAATTTATGAAATAAATGCATTAAGCTGATATAATATATCGGTTGGTACTTTTAGGATGATAACTAGTGAATGTTTCATTCTTGTACTTAACTGCAACAACGTAATAGAGTCTGGAGACATTTAACACATAAATCTAATGATAAAGTTAAAATGTTGCAAGTGCTCAATTAGGAATACATTTAATCACCATCATTGCAGGGCTTAGGGACCACATCTGTCTGCAAATAGATAGAATTCATTGCAGCAAATATACTTTGATATGAATTAATATGTTGAAGAATACTCTGAAAACAGTGAAACTCATCTTTAACATCACTGCAGAAGCTAATATCCATAATCTTCCTTATTACTGGTTTCAGGGTTAAAGTCAGTCAATGCCCAGGAAAATGAAAGGCACTCCTGGATTGGATGTTTTGCAATCAGCAGGCAATAACATAGCATAACATAGAATTGCACCTAGATGTTTCCGCTTCCCAAAATTTATTTTCTTTAGATTACTTCAGACATGATCCAAGATCAGCGAAGAAGCATTTGTTCCCACAAATAGCTCGGAGTAATTTTACACAGAAAATTCCATAAATAGTGGAATCTGCAAATACTGAGGCACAAGTAGGCGGGGCTCCACTGTATGGTCAAAGTACCCCTAACAAATATCATCTTAACAGTAGAGATGCACTGAGAATATGTCTATTGAGCAAAACTGACTAATTTTGAACTGTAAAGGAAGAAATATTTATTAAAACTTTGAACAAAACGTTTGGCTCGTATCTTCCTTAAAAGATACCCTGCCCTGCTTCTCGGCGAGCAGCAGGGCAGCTGTAAAGCAAAACTACAACAAGGCGTGTTGACGTCACAGATCACAGAGTTTAATTCATACAAAGCAACGCATGAATCAGTTAACAAAGCTGCAGAGGTACAGAGATATGCATTTTCTCATAAAAATACAGACACACAAGGGGAGACAGACAAACACAAAACACAGAGACAGACAAAGGCGCCCACGTGGAGAAAAGATGGAGAAACTCTCACTATATTAGCGCTGCATGTACTTTATACTGAGTGGGTGTTTCCTCACTTTAATATATGCAAAGAAGGCGTTCTGTTGTTCGACCAATCAGAGACCTGTTTCGGCCCCCCAAAGAAACTTGGAAACTCCCCTCATTATGGCAAAGGTGTCTGGCTTTTGTCTAAGTAAAAGGGCGGACCACTTCGCGGTCATCTCTGTCTGGTACGGGCGATCTCGGGCGGAGAAGTCCCTGTTTTGAGATTTCACAGATAACTCTAACGTCTATCCCACACATTCCAGCGCCGTTTCCATGGAGATGCTAATTTTATGGCTTTTGTGTGCTCTTAAACAGACAGTGGAAGGCGTCTGCTTGTCTCCTTCGGGCCTCTCTCGAAGGGTCACACAAAGCCTGTTTTTCAAATAAGAGTGCTTAATATACCTTTACACATGTTGTAAGATTAAGTGTATTTTTAGCACTAAAATAATCATTTTCCTTAACAGAACCTAAACTGTGACTGACAAGGTGAAAAGCATGATAAACTTCTATGTCTTGACAATCAGTGAATGTGCCACACTGACCATTGCTAGGTCATGCTGACACCATCACTCTTCTGAGGGAAAGTTGTTGCTGTAGGATGAATATTTAAAATGGGCCGTTTTCCAGTATTAGTGAAGAGTTTGAAAGTAAGTGAGAGGAAGTGACAACATGCAAGAAGCATTTTAAAAGGAAACTGTGTTTTCTATGACAAGTCCAGGCGTGCTCAGACATGTCTGCAGTTCATTCATGCTGCCATAGACAAAGGGAGAGCAAGACTTTTTATCAGATACAAAAGGTTTTGTATTACAGCAAAGCTGCTCTGATTTATCCTTTTAAACTTTCCAAGATTGTGTGTCATGAAACATGTTGAATTTGGAAATGCTGGTAGTCTTTTGGAATTTTCAGAATTAAAGTAAAAGAACTACAATTTCTAGGTAATGCACTTAGAGGCCGCTGTTTTAGTACTGATTCACTAACTAATGCACTGCAAGACAGTAAAAGCAGTTGAAAAGGTCAACTCCATAATCAAAGTGTCTGTTTTATAGTGACTAGTTTTTCACACTGGATATAAACGCTTCATGATTGGCTACGGTGAAAAGGCAAGAAAAAAACATCTTATTTGAAAGCTGTTTTTATATTTTCTTAGAAATAAATTTTCAAATAGCATTAGAAGTCAGCTCAAAGGTTTATTGATCAAATACTGGAAATCAGAAATAGTCTACAGTATGAATGAATATGCATCCCTATTTATTTTATAGTAAATAGGGATGCATTCACTCTTTGGGACACACTGCCCTGTATGATTTAAATGTTTCCCTGCTTTTACGCACCTCATGCAGATGATTGGTTTTCAGCAAAAATCTGTTAAGCAGCCATCCCCAGCCTGAAGCAGGGACACATCTAAAACATGTAGTGTGCCTTGAGGACTAGGGCTGGGAAACACTGCTGTAGATGAACATGACTTTTGTTTAAACGTGTCCATGCAATGTCTAGTTTTAACACTGACAAATACCAAGACATGTACAGATTAGTGATGCTAAATAGAAGTAAAGACACTTTGTGTTTTAGAAAGATAATTCACATCTCAGCACATATGAACAGATGCAGTATTTAGAAATGTACATAAGCAGGTTTGTTGCAAATGACCCCACCTTTAAACTCAAACAGGCTCATAGTCATACACTGTGATAACGTACCTCATCTGTAACTGCCTCACCCAGCTTCTTAATTACACGATTGAAACTCGGGTCTTTATTCAGCGCATCACCGATAGTTCTCAGCCTATCCGCAACTATGACTGGGTCAAAGTTGTCTTCTGAAAAGAAAAAATAATGCCGTTAACAAGCAGCTTAAATAAGGTATGCATTAAATTTCAGTGAGAACAACCAATCAGGCACAACATTATGACCACAGACAGGTGAATTAATGAATTAACTCTGTATCATGGCACTTGTTCATGAGTGGGATGCATTAGGAAGCACATTAGTATGTTGTCCACAATATTCATTTGATAGAAGCAAAAACAAATGAACAAGAGTAAAGGCAAACTAGTGTTAGCTGGACAATTGAATCAGAGCGTCTCCAGCATGTAGCTTAATTTTTTGCTTTACATGTTTGTATATTATGAGACAGACTGAGCTCCTCTTCCTTCTCCCACTGGTCCCAGTGCTAACTAGGAAATCTGAAACACTGAGCACTGAGGATTGCGTTGTAGCATCACTGCTCCGCCTTCTTCAAGACGTCAGAAGGAAATTTCAAACTCTGATTTTCATACACTTTTTATAAAGTGGTATGATTTGGCCCCATTTAAAAAAATATATATTTAGAAATTCGATGGATATTTGTACTGCACACTATCAAATTAAACAGTTATTTGAAAAACTAAAATAGTCTTTATTTGACCTTTAACTTAATGCCACAAAATGAGTGTTTAAGCATTTTTTTTTGTTTTTGTAGAGACCCAAATGGAAGCACAAATACGAGCAAAAGGTAAATTATGGATAATAGGACATTGCAAAAGACCTAGTAAAATAGTATATAATATAATAGTCATTTCCACATGGGGAAATTCAAGTTTATCAGCAGAAAATTGAGGGTATATGGAAGCACACAGATACACATAAGAAATATTTAAAATAGACCAGAAAGTAATGCAAAATACAAGTTAAGCAAACTATACATTTATGAATAAATTGAATTTATACTTTCATGTTATGACCTCATCCATAAAAGCTCAGGGTTGGGTTTTTCGACGAGCACAGTAACGATTTAATGTGGGTTTGCCTCCCAAATCCTCAGACCTGAATCAAGACCATTCATATGTGGGGCGTGCTGGACAACCAATGTGATGTTAGATACTACATCACATTATTTGGGGTCCAAAACAGGGAGCAGGTGATCATAATGATGTCCGTGATCGGTGTAGGCTTTAGACTGCCAAAACAATATAGAAAAACTCGAACCATTTATTGCCAAAACAATACAGAGAAATTCCAACCATTTACCTTAAATGGCTGGAGTGAATCCATTTAGGATAAAATGGATAGAAAGCGAAATGATCCGTCAATGACAGAGCAAATTTTGTTCCGGGAAAAAAAATGAAAGCAGAAGCGGTGACGGGTCAACAGAGGAAATCAAAAAACACTTACGCGGGTCTACTGCGCTGTCAGCTTCCACGTTTCCGGCCGACCGATTGCATTCTCGGTGATCTTCATCTCCCAGTAGATGAAAAACTACCAATTCTGTCTGTACCTTTATATTAGGAGCCATTAACCTGCCGGCTGAGAGAAGTAAAAAAAAAAAAAAACCTTCACGGCATACGCAGGCGCAGTCTGACTAAAATAGACTGCGCCTGCAGGGCGGGGCTCTTCTTTTATGGAACCTCAGGATCAGTCAAGCTGTTGCAAGTCTGGGCGTCAACATGTAGCATCCGGCCCGTGAACAGTAAAACTAAGGTCATGCCCCAACTCCGTCTGAATTTACAAAATAAAACACAATTAACGTCTCACTATAGTGACAAAATGCTTCACTTCCATTGCAAAAGGAATCTCCAGAAAAAAGAAACAACCTCATCGTATTGAGTTAAAAAAAATGCATTTATATCTCATACTCAGACGAAAAGCAAAGCTAAAACACATCAGCTTTAGAAAGCAATAAGAACTCAGTAGCTCTGTTATCTCTCACATAAAGTTGTGTGAAATGTCAAATGTGCTATAAAAGCGTATCTTATCTGTGCATTCAGACTAATATTAGACGGGAACGCCTTTAAGACGTCACTTTAAACTCACATTATATTTCAGATTGATACACTGTTCATGGTCGAATATACAACCAATAAAAATGTTTTTTAAATGACGGATTTGTGTCCCTTAACCACATGGACACATGTTTCTATAACCCTGTTTCTGTAACAGTATGACATCCAAAAAAGATTTGGCATGAAAAAACCATGTACTTAAAGTCAGAGTGTGCATGTAAATGTACAAAATAAAGTCAAAGTGAGTTATTTTTAAGAGCTACTTGGAATTTCCTTATGCTGCCAATTTGCCCTTATTGTATCACTGTTTTTAAATGAAAAAGCTGAGGGAATAGAGCTTGATTTTGGTCAATGTTGGGTAACACTCAATGTTTACTTGTTATTACTCTTATTATTTTACTCTTATCAGCATCTATAAACCACTTTTTTGTCACAAAAATTTGTTTTAAGATGTTTAAGGTAAAACAGTTGATATAGCAAAACTTCATCTATGTAGCAAGTTAATCAAGAATTAGCCTACTTTCATAACAATACAGCTCTTATTAGCTATTTTTTGGCATGCATATTTGCATACATAAAACTGCACCATCTTCAGTGAGTTGTATGTTCATTTTCATGACCACCTGCTCTGTCTGGAGATGCAGCCCTTCCGCAGTCTGTTCTATTCTCTGCGACACTCACAAAAACAGATTTTGATGTTGTGCTGAAAAAAACGTGAGCAAACTATTATTGATTTCTATATTATCTGTCAAGGCAGAGAAATAATTAAAAAGCAGTCAAGTAAGTTTCTTTTTACACATGTAGTTTCAAGTTCAAAAAAGTACCTTCAGAAAGCTTTGGGATTAAAACATACAAAAAAAGAGAAAAGCTTTGGGTGTCATTTAAATAATTGCAGTCTGTTCAAATTTATTAAGTTAACTTAAGTTACTAAAATTGTACAAGCTAATGTAACTGTTTAATTTAATCAAATCGAAAACTATGAGTTTTAGCCTATGATACTACAATCGCTTTGTGTATCTTTGGTGAAAAGTCAGGGTTTTTCACAGTGAGTGGATTTTTATTGTAATTTTATTAAAAATTCAAAATGGCAAATCTTTAGAATATTTTCTGGACTTCCAAGGAGAGGTAAAGCAATGCTTTGTTACCTGGCAGTGTCAGACGTGGGTCAACAAACTCAGTTGAGGATTAACATCATCCCCACCGCAGTTTTTCTTTACTGCGGTAAAGAGAAACCAAAGTTTCTCTTGGACTTTGTCACTTGTGAAATGTGATGCAACATTTCTGTAATGAGGATTCACTAAATAAAATGAAGACACTATTTTCTTTGTTTTTAATGCCAACTTGTCAAAATAGTACATGTTTACTATTTTATCTATAGATTACACAACAGGGCATTGCATCTGATTGATTTTATATTTTTCTAGCGTTAATCTTTTACTTTAAACTTCTACCTACTTTATATTTTAGGTTGGTGATGTGGTAAGGTACATGTGGTAGCTCTGGACATCCATTTTAGTTAGTGTTAAATACAATTGTATAACTGCACATAGAGCAAAATGCTATGCTGTTTATGACCAGAAGATGGCGACTTCTACCTTACTGACAAGATCTGCTTGGAAATGCCCCACCCTGCTGCAAACACAAATCCGCTGTGACTGACGATGAAATACAGTTTTTAATATAAATACTAACCTGTTTTTCTGCTTCATTCTCTTTATTCACAATGTAATAGCATGTTTAAGTTTGCACTGCTTATTATAGAGAATTTACTGTTTGGGCAAAAGGGGTTTTCTGCATTGAAAGAAATTTGGCTCACTTGTATAGCTGCCTAGCAAATGTACAAGTAAACCAAGAACATATTGTGTCATGCTACAGACACAGATGTTAAATTGATTTAGCAAGATTTTATGTGAAAAATCAATAAACAAAGAATTGGTTTTGAAATGTGTTACAATTAAATCTCTAAAAAGTGTGCTGTTCATTTATGGTCAGTCATCTTACTCTGACAGTCCATAAAAATCCAAATAAACTTACGTTCAGAAGTCATATAATTTGTAAGTTACTGCCCACTGGGCAGTAATTTAAGCTTTGTGTAAAAATATTTTTTCTGTGATGGATCTATCACAGGCTTTTCTAAGAACATTAGTGAATGAATAGCATCCTGAAGACAACGGGACACAGGAGACGGGTCAGGTATAGTTGTAGAGAGCTCAGTTTAATCATACCACTTGAAAAAAGAAAGAGTTTGTCACAACTGTATGCCATGTTGCAGTTTTGTAAAGGACTTAAGTGCAAAGTCCCTCTAAGTATAAAAAATAATAAAAGGGAAAACTTGCAAGAAAATTGCAGGTCAATGAGTTCAGGAAGAATAACTGAAGAATCCAGCAATGAATAATTAAAACCAGCTTAAATACTGAGGCAGTGGTGAAAATGTCAAAGGAACCAGATGAGCTAATCAGAGTTGATAAGGAGCAGCTATGGCACAATACAAGAAGGGAGACTGAGGGAGACAGACTAATTAAGACAAAGGACTTGACTGAAGACTCAAAGAAACTACAAACCAAGGGGGGAACAATAGACACTGAGATGAACACACTAGGTCATATCTTTGCAAACATACCTGATGAACAAAGAGCATGTTTAATCAAATATGTGCCAAGAAGCCCATGTTATCTGTAGAGGAACCGCAGAGACCCACAGCCCACGTAGTAAAATCTCTTAACAAAGCACAACTACTATTATTGTTACTACTATTGTTACTATTGCCGTTACTGTCTGCCCTAAACTTGAAAGAAGGTTCTCTGGACAGGGATTTGGAAACATGAAAAAAAAAAGGCTACAAAGGCTACGAAAGTCTTGAGACTGGAGCAGAGGTTTTGAACAGCTAGGATCAAAGTATGCTCATGTGTTATTGTGTATTCTTGTGGCAAGATTTGAGACAAATGATTTTATGCTCCCCAATAAATCCAATTCCATCTTGTTTGTTTGAACACACATTCTTTTGTGCCACTCTTAATTCATCCCACACATTTTCAACTCCCTTCTAACATGTTGAATGTTGTGTTAATCTTCTGTCACCTGTGACAGGATTTAACTATAATGATAAACACTGAAAGGTCCATTGAGAATCATTTTAATTACACTACATTTATTGACTAATTAAATTAATGTGTCATAAAGGACAAAACAATAATACTTGCTATAGCCAGCGAATGTATGATTAAAAGACTATATTTCCCTCAAGTATTACTGATCCCTTTACTGGCCTCTAATGATCAGGATCAGGATAATTCACAGAAATGTATGTTGTGGTCTGAAATCATTTGATCTTTCAAAACACGCATGTAAAGCACTTGATTTAAGTGCTAAGGATTAACTAACAACAACTGCAGCTGCATCATATTTAATTTGCAGTTGATGACGAAATGGCAAAGTATTGGTCATAATATGTACCGATTTAATAGCTCAACAAATAGAAGCTCGGCCCCAAAAAAGAACAAGAGTACAAATTTCTTAAAGAGACAAAGGCCCAATGTCAAATTTCTTTTAAGTCATTCTTGATATGTACAGCATTTTTAGAACAACTGAAGGTAAACTAAAATGGAAATATATGCCTTGAAAATACAAAATATCATCCCTTTAACATGGAATTTTGAGCATTCAAAATGTCCACGAGGGCCACGGAGTTGAAGCTTGACCACAGATGGTCTTCCAAATGGACAATGGCACACATCACACAACCAAATTAGTTACAATGTGAGTTAAAGAAATCAAACTTAAGGTTTTCTAAATGCTTTCTAAATGCTTCTAGAAAATATATGGCTAGAGCTGGAAATGTGTGTGACAAACCCGATCTTGTTAAACCAGTTAAGTCCAGAGGAATGGGATAAGAGAAGCTTGTGTGAGAAGACCCACAACATTTGATCCAATCCATTCAGTTTAATATGTAACTCTGTCAAATACTGAACAATTGAGAGTAAACTTCTGAATTTGAAATGAAAAACTAAACAAAATCTCTCAAAAAATTTTCAATAATCCCAAATTACCAAAAAGAAGAAGAAAAAAGATAAAGTCTTATATTATTGAATAAAAAATGGTTACACGTCTTTTTCTACAGCAGCATCTTAATAAATTTTTAAAAAAGCATCCTCAGTTTGTGGCTGAAATGGGACAAAATAAAAACAATTTAAACTTGTACAAGTACCTTTGCAAACTACTATATTGCACCACAAATTATAGTTTTTCCACTTTTTAATCAACATAGATAATAAGGTTTGATCCCTATGTATATTTATGAGCTGATGTGATTTCCCACCAGGTTGTTGCTTTTGGTTTGTGAAATTTTGCATTTCTTCGCTGAGAACAAAACCTGCTGGAGGAGGAGGACTTTGAATGTGCACACAGCAGCATATTTTATAATTATATCAGCAACCTTCAGAGACACACTGGTGAATTTCCATTTTTATCTTAGGTTTGTTGCCAATATTTTCCTGGAGTCATTTTTTCTACAAACAACCAGCTAAGATTTGTAGAAGCGCAATCAGTTCCTCGTTACTCTTGAGCTAATGAGAAGAGTATAGGCATGTATGAACAGTAGTGTTCCTTTTGATAAAAATGCATAATTTCAAACTCGGCATTGAACTGAAGTCATATGAGTTACTCAGTGAGGGAGTTTTCCATGTTTACATTTAAGGAACTTTTTGGCTTCTAGGTTTCAGCTGAATATGAACAGAGACTGTGACCTCTCTGCCACCTCCCATGTATAATCTTTTTTTATGATTTGTTTGCCTGCCGTGCTTAGAGGATGATTTAAGGGGAGGCGGGAGGTGGTGTGAGAAAATAAAATCCTTTGCCCTTTTTGTTTGAGAGTACGTGCCATTTTCAAATGGCATATCAGAACTATTGACCTTTTATGTTGGTGAAATTTGTCTTTATTTTTTTAAATGCATTTTTTACTTTTCCTCTACTAATGTTTTTTCAATTTGTTATCCATTATTTAAATTATTGGCAGTCCTTGAGGAAAATTAAAGGGGTTTGAATATCTCTGCAAAAACAGTGACTCATTTTATTCTATCTTTTCAAGTTAAATAAAAAGATAGCATTTTTCTTGAAATCAAATTCCTAACAACTATCTGATTAATTCTCAGGCTGATTAAAGTTACCCAGTGGTTTCACAACAATACAGTGATTGCTCTAGTGCAAAGATATTATCTTGGATGACTAAAACTCTCTTTCCAAATGTGGAAAGCTACAAGCGATTAGTGCAAAGGCGAAAAGCAGCACCGGCTCATCATTGTAGCAGAAAATTAGAAAACTAAGTTTCAAAATGAAATGAGTTCCAAGAGTGTTAGAAGAATTACATGGAAATAATGAACATATTCGCATGTAATGCACTTAGAGAGAGAAACCTGTGACTACTAAGATGTTGTTTGTGATGAGAAAGTAATGGGAGAATAAAACTTTTCTGGTAATAACACAAGCAGTTTTTTCTGCATTTAGTGCAACAGCCAGGAGCCTGGCAGCCAGACTGAAAACATTTGGGCATCAAGATTAACACTGTAAGATTCTTTGGTGCACTCATTAAATATGCAATTTGTAAGAAAATTGGAACAAATCAAAATGCACAAAGAAAGCAATTGAAACCACAGGCATTAGTATTACTAGGTTATAGCTCTAAATGATTTTTTTCTGCTTGACAGAAGCTGTTGCATGGAAGTGCTGTATTCCTTACTATGCAACCCATTTGTCAGCAACTGTTTTGAGACTGTGGCAAAATTGATACATGGCATAACATCCTATAGGAAATATAAATCTATGCTGATTTTAAAACTGATAATGGTTAGATTATTGCATATGACTACCACATAGTGCTGTGTGAAATTCTGTATGCCCACCTCCCTCCTTCCACTGATTTACCTTTTTATCAAGTAAAACATTTCTTATTCTGCTTTTGGTTTTGTTTACTTCCTTCCCTTTCCCTTGTCACAGCTGCATAAATTGAGTTATTTTATTGTTCACTTTACAGTTTTATTCAGACATCTACTGGCAGTCACTATTGGTTTGAATGTCATAATAATTTTGAGTGAGAAGTTTTGAAAGGTAATTATAGGATTATAAAACACACAACTTCAATTATTAAAATAATAACTGTGTTCATCAGTATTAAT
Organism: Xiphophorus maculatus; assembly: GCF_002775205.1. Taxonomy (NCBI): domain Eukaryota; kingdom Metazoa; phylum Chordata; class Actinopteri; order Cyprinodontiformes; family Poeciliidae; genus Xiphophorus; species Xiphophorus maculatus. Next base: position 23,227,040 of record NC_036462.1, read on the forward strand.
TCAATGTATGTTTTCACACTGTTATCTAGAAAAGCTTTGAAATGTTCATACATGCCAATAGCATTTGGTCACTCATCCCTTTGCAAAGTGTGCCTTTGCAACTTGCACCTTCGCCACATACTCTTACTTCAGTCAAAAAGCTCCTGGTATAAATATATCTGGATATTGGACGTAACAATTATAGCAGAAATGATACTTCTTTTACATTTATTGATTTCCTGTCACAGATACATTTTTGGGGCGTAGTGCACAAGAATTGAATATTGTTGAGGTCAAGTGCTTTCCAGAGCCTTAATGAACATCACAGGGTTTTTAAAGAAGGCCTTAGCTGATCCCATTAACAAAAATATTAATGAAGGATAAATAATAATAGATAAACATGAACTTCAGAACTTTATTTAATGTATAAAATAGACTAAAATAAACTAATAAACATTTATCAAGCTTTATTTTGAGCTCTACAATAAGACTGATTTGGAGTCTTTTGTTTCAGATCTGGCCTTACATTGATTTTGAATTAGGAAAGCAATGAGCCAATCAGAAGTTATTATAAGCAGATAAAAGACAAACCTTGTTTACTCCGGGGTTTTCTGTTTCTTGTCCAAATATCTGTAGTCTTAAAATGGATATCAGCATAAATTCTAATCGGTGGTTTGATCAGCAAACCCCATTTAGATTTATGGTTATCATTAAACTGTTGTCAAACACAATTTCTCTCAGCTGGTAAATAATTTACTTGCTCCAGATTTTGTTCACACTTGTATGAATCACTGAGTAGAAAACAAACCTAGAGGCACAAATGAAATTTTCTCATAAGGGAAAAAAAGGAAAAAATGTTTACTTCAGCTGCACATCTGTGTGATCAGCCCCCCATCTGAAGAGTTCAGTGCCAAGTCATATATCAGACATTTTTGGCAATGAGCAGATAACTTGCCTCTCTGCTTCTGAGATCACAGACTCATCTGTGTGAGAATGCGAAGACAACAGCAGCAACAGAGAATACAGAACTGCCTCTGACTGACTACGGAAAGAATGCTAACAGATGCCCACCATGGGAAGAAACAAGAGAAGGGCCAAAAGTCATTGCCAAGAATTTTGACAGTGGCACAAACGTTTTACACATTTAAAATTTTTCAGATTTTGTTTTCTTAAAGTCATATTTAAATGAAAGAAAAGCATACATATTTTAGCCAGAAATCCACTCAACACCTGAACAGTTTATCTTAAAGTTAAACTTCTTGTTTATACATAAGCTCCAAAAGGTTACTCTGTTGTTCCCATTCTTTGTCATAAGAATTGTGAGTATGGGTGTGAAGCAACCCAACACATGGACTGCATCAGAATACTTTTCTGTTCACACAAGGACTCAAGATAATTCTCAGCATATACAGAACAAAGCTGGTAGCACTGCTGCTCCACAGCAACAACGTCCTGAGTTTTGAATAATATCCTCTCTGCTCCTTTCCACAGTCCAACATTATTACTGGTAGGTTAATTAGTCTTTCTAAAACACTGCTGGGTGTAATATAAATATATGTGCATGGTTGTCTGTCCTGTGATGGACTGGTGACCTTTTTCAGTGCAAGGTAAGTTTATTTACATGGCACTTTTCTGCTACAAGACAAGTGTAAAGTGATCCCCCCTCTCAGGTCATAGCGGTTTGAGATAGACAGTGATAGACCACCAAAACGTATAAGGTGGAAAAAAGAATAAGACAATAAACAGAATAAGACATTTGCAATAAATAAATAAAAATATGGTTTGCATCTATATTCAGCCCGCGTCACTAAATACCGAAGAGCCGTCTCCCACTGCTATCCCATCTGCATGTACTTTGGGGGTCTTTCTCTCTGACAGTCTTATTAATCTGTATTAAAATATCTATGCTTTGCTAAATTAATAATCAAACATCATTATAGTATTTTCTACATAAAATGGGCTAGTATTCCTACCACATACATATCTGTTCACTGTAATTTTGTGCATTTTTTAGGCAATGCAAAACCGTAACATTCCTGCTGTTTTAAAGGCGAATTTACCATGACATATTGGCGCATGTCTTGATTCTGACACTGATTGTGACCACAGTAACTTCACATTTCTTGACTTTCTTGTGAGACACAGATCAGATGTACAATACATCTGATCATCTTGTGATGATATTCTGCCTTCAGACACTCTAAAACACAGGTGTCAAACTCCAGCCCTCAAGGGCCACTGTCCTGCAACTGTTAGATGTGCCTCTGCTGCACCACACCTGAATAGAATAATTAGGTCATTAGCAAGGCTCTGGAAAACCTATCTACACAAGGAGGAGGTAATTAAGCCATTTAATTTCAGTGTTTTGTACCTGTGTCACATCTAAAAACTGCAGGACAGTGGCCCTTGAGGCCTGGAGTTTGACACCCCTACTCTAAAAGGTGCATTTGAGCAGTAGATCATCTCAATTTTATATAAATTAATCTCGCTTGATTCTTTTGCTTTAGTTATGACAGCTTACATTTTTGCATCCAATTAAATTAAAAGTTACAAATCTTTAACCTGAAAAAACTTTTTACTTTGACTTTACTTAAAACAACTGAGTTCAATGCTAGTTCCTATGTCTGATCAAATTATTATATTATAATCATAAAGACTCAATTCATTAGGTTTATCTAATTTAGAGTGCACTCTCAAAAGTGTATACTTTTGAGAATTAAGTGAGACTAATAAGTCTATAACATGAACTGCAATCCAAATACACTTTTGAGAGTATTTGGAATGCGCACTCTCAAAAGTGTACACTAAAAAGTGCTTTTTCAAAAAGTGTACACTTTTGAGAGTGACTAGAGCATCTCCCGCTCTTCAAATTCAAGTGGTCAATGTTTGATTCTGCACTTGAACCATCAAACATTTACTGAAGTCTGCACTAAACAACGGAAAGTATCCTCCTGGAAAGATAAGCTACTTATCCAAGGTTTGGTCTGCATGAATGATTGTACATCAGTAACTTAGCTGTCTTATGGCAAATTTTGGCTTGAGGCACTTTGCACTTATCACTGCAGAAACGATGGTTGGAGAGTGTGAAATTATATATTTTTGAAGAAAGAAACTTGGGAGTACAATAAAATCAGTGATATACTGGAGACAAGTAAGCATCGCCTTGTCCATTTCTCAAATGTTTAACAACCTTATTATATAGTCACCTGCAGCTCTAGATGAAAACATGACCATTGTTTCTGAATTCTTCTTTGTGCTAATCAGCTTCTGGCTGTCATCCTTACCTTCTGTTTGCAGAGGCTCTTGTCTCTATTCTGGCAGGAAATTGGTCTCCTAACATGACAGACTCCTTGAAACAGTCTGGTGTGAGACCACTGTTGGTCTTGACTCTTGTTTTAATTAGACAGTTCTACAGCATGCTGAATGTCAAGCTGAAATCACATTTATTTATTACAAATGCTATGCATGTAAATCAGCTGAATATTTATATTTGGCATGAGCAACATTTTGGTATCTCAGATACTTGTAATTACTATTGTTGCTTGTTAGTAAAAACTGTTTTAAAATGAAAAAGGAAAAAAAAATCAATGTTTGCGAGCACTTCACAATGACATTGTGACAGGTGTGACCAAAAGGATCTCAGATAATAAAAACATTTACATCTCTATACAGCATAACTTTAAAGAAAAAAAGAAAAAAAATCAAACCTTTACTTGAGTGTTTATTAGTATCAGCCTGTGTAATTTATCCATGTGCTGGAATGATAAGTTGTCAAATCTTTTGAAATAATAGAAAAAAAAACTAAATCCAGAAGTTTTACATTCTTTCTCCACCTTGTTATTTTCTCTTGACCTAGAAGCTAAAAATATTCCCGTGAATCTGTCTCCACTCAGGTATTTCAATTTCAGAAAGTAAATGACTCCCAAAAAGTGGCCAGCAAAGCCCAGGTAGGTGCCAGACCTTTCAGAAAAGAGAAGAGTGGGTGCATGAAGGAGATTTCTTTTTAGAACATAAATGAGCAACTGTCTATGAAACAATATATTTGTTAATGCAGCAACTAAGTTATTTTAGCTACAATGCTACTCAGGATTTTATGAGCAGCAATGGTGAACATATTTTTTCACATTTGTTTAAAGGTTTGATTTATGACAGCTGTCACTGCTGCCACCCCCACTGCAGGTTGTCACATGCATATCCACCATAAACTGAATAATTTAAGGAAGACAGACTTGCATGTGTAAACTGATGATATTTATAGGTTTCCATAAACATTTAGAGAAAAGTAAGTCATTCAACATTCATAAGTTAAATAGCAGTCTAATTATGTGATCTCAAATAAAAATGTGAAGAAATGTTTACAACTGAACAAAAAATAGAAAATCTAGAAAAGCAATTTATTGAAAAATGTTACATTTATTGAAACGATTTTGAATTTTAATAAAATACATTAAATGAAAGAAGCATTCCTAATTTTAGCAGGTAAAAAATTATATTTACTTATAATCTTTGCCGTTGTAAACAGAAAAAAGATGTGAATTTAAAGGGAATATTTAGTCTCATCCTAGAGTTAGACTTAGAAGACATAAAAACTTTAAAAGTATGAAAACCTGGCAGCAGCCCTCCTCTCCGCATGAAACATCCTTCTCAATAATATTTCAACTGGCTGACAGATGCTAATCTGACCTCTTCCCCAATCTGTTCCTGTGTCCCGTATCTCATCCTGTAAAGATGAATTCCCCCAACCACCAATTCTGCGTCCTTCTCCGGCGTGAATGTGCTGTACAGTCAAACTTGTGATGCCATCAACACATTGCTTAATTTGGCGCATTTTGCGAGCTTCTTAACCTTTTTTCATACAGCTTTTCTGCAACACCCCTGTGCTTTCTTCAGTAACTCCAGTAATCTCAAATGACAAAATCTGGTAACTTTGGTCAAAGAGGAGGGGAGGGGCCATGAAGGACCGAGGGGTTTCATCAGATTGGTCCACAGTCCTTCAAGTAAATTAACCAATGGGCTTTGGCAACACTTTACCGCGTCTCAGCTTATTGTTTTCTATTACTATTTGCCAAAACATCTGTCAGATGAGCCTGAAGAAAACTGAAAAGGAAAAGCTGAAAAAACTGATTATAGAAAATGTAAGGTACTGCAGTTTTAAGGGGAAAAATATAGTAATAAAAAATTGTGCAAAGAACTACGGTGATTTTTTTTTTAGAAATAATGATCAACTTTTTTCAATGAAATTATGAAAAGGACAGAGACAAACAATGCAATTAGACTGAAACAAATAAGTCTGCAGCAGTTTTTCAGATTATAGCATTTTTATGACATCCAACTCACAGACTCAATTAGTTGTCTCCCACCCTGCTGTTCACGCAAAACAGGTAACACACTGCGAGACTTAATTTTCTCTGCTGATTCGAAGCCATTAAACTGCAGTACTGACAAGTGACATCAAACAAACTCTTCACCAGCTTTTATAAAAGTAGTCAGGTTTTAATAATTTTGATTTAAGGCAATCCAATACAAAGCATTTCACAACCCACCATATGACACTAATCATGTACAATAAAAACTCTTGAAACGTGAAGCCGAGTCATGCAGAACAGAGAACTTAATAAACCTAAATAATAAAGATATAAACAGTGGAATCAGACCAAAAATTATGATAAACAAATAACAAAAGGTGTTAACTGTAACATGCAAACTAGCTACAGCTCTTTTATTTTATTCTTTATAAACACTGATGAGACGGGAAAGTTTCAGGAGTCAGGCACAAGAGAGAACAAATTCCTTGCGGTCCATTTTCACTGCGGCATTTGGTGCAGAAATACTGGTATTCTGGATGGACTGTGTATTTTTTCCTCCAACAGGTGAAGGCATAGAAAAAAGAATGGCATGCTTTTGATAAAGATAAGAATTATCAGGGCTTGAAAAGATAAAAGGATCAATGGCTTCTCATGTTCTAAAAAATTTAACAAATATTTGTAATACAGCAATCTTTCCAAAAAAAATATATAAAAACATTTACAGTTAGCATTCATTTTAGAGATTAGATGTTAATGGCTGTAGGAAATTTATGTTTTTAAAGTGTTTCAGTCAGACAGCATTTTTAAAGTGTGCTTTTTTTGTGTTGACTGTTTGAGCCCAAGACAGTCTTTTGCGAAGATGATTTAGATCCTAACCCTAAGAAAACTGCAAAATAACAGAAAATATATTCATTAAAAACTCAAGTAGCGCAAGAACTTTTAGAGGAACTCACACTTTCCTATTAATGATCACTCTTGTTCATGATCGTGTCAAACTATTTTTGTTGCTTTAGAAAAAGTGTTTATAAGATGTTAAAAGATTTGAAGGCAAACCTTAGTTCCAGTAGGATTTATACTTAATTGACTCTATATGCAAACCAGCTGTTGCTCTACTCCTCTGAACCTTACCCATCCATCTTAGCTGCGTATCAGAACAGGACTAAATAGGATGGAGTGACTACTGTTCAAATGATTAAGGCCTTAATAGTTCGCTACATTAAACAGTTCAGGTCCAAGCCTTTTGAATTGACATATATTCTGTTCCTTCAATACTTTGATGTGTTTCAAAGAAACGGGGAACATTTTGTTTTATGGTCCATCAATCAGAGCCATTGGAGCTTTGACACAAACTAGAAAATGTGCTGTTATTTAATTCTTTCACTGCAACACAAAATAATTGGAAGTGCAGAATGACTACTATGTATAATAATGAGACAAAAAACAAAAACAATGGGATTAAGCACAAAAACTATTTCGGCCCCAAATTAAACATTTTCTAATTATCTTGTTTTTGCTTCTTCTTTTGGAGAACAAATTTGCAAAAAACAAAATTAAATTAATTTACCATAGCCATAGTTACTGATGCCAAGTTTTGTCCTCTAGATTATTCCAGTCTGCAGTAAATTGTGTTACAACACTTGAAGGCATCCACATACTTCTCAGGAGTGGTGGCTGAATACCACCGGAAATAAATAGATAAACATATACTGTATTTATATATATATTTAATATTGAATAAAAAAATCTTAAATCCAGGAGATTATCATTGCTTTATTTGCAGAGCTTCTGCAATTGGTACATAAAGATTCATAGAATTTAGAAACAGATGTAGAAATCTGATGAAAAGCTTTTGCTGAAATATCTCAGCATGGCATTGACCTACATTTCTGCCTCTGAAGTCTGCATGCTGAGGAGGTTAAAAATGGAGCATCTTGCTTTGCTGCATATTTCCACCATCTCAGTGGTTTAACATCTGCAAAATCCTCATTATAACTTTTTTTAATGGAACCTAATAAAAGATGCAAGCTGAAATAAAAAAAACATAAAAAGTGAAATAATGTGTGCTCATTATTATTATTAAATGTCATTTTCTTCTGATATTGCTCGTAAGAGAATGTTTTTTTTTAAATTAGCCTTAACTTTTCTTTGAATAAAATAAGATTTTCTGCTCCTCTTAAGTTCAAAGTCAAATGTCAAAGGTCTATTACCAGACAACATACAGTAGTGCTCAATGTAATGCTATTTATATACTTTTTTTTCTGATGGGATGAAGAAAAAAAACCTGCACCAAATGGCTTTTACTGAATTAAAGTCAATTTGAAAAAAACAAAAAGATTAGAAACTGATTTTTTTCTGAAATTGTTAAGTTTTTTATTAACGTGTTCACTCACTGAGGATCTAATTTATTTAGTTAGACATAAGTTAGAATGAATGAATGAATGAAATCCAGTTCATGACAGATTGTTATTTTTGTATGGTGTCTTTATTAATAGGTGTAGCACTATTTTAGGGTGATACTGCCAGGAGATATCAAACATTGTCATAGTTTTCTGTATGAGGCGTCCCTTTATAAAAAAAAAAAACAAAAAAAAAAACTACTTTACTTATTCCCATTAATATGATTTTGTAAATGTTTTTAGTGAATTCATTTGCATAGAAAATAAATAATGGCTTTCACTGTAAGAGTTTGAGTACAAATGATACTTTTTTGAGCTATAATGTGATTTTTTTCTCCACTTATCACAAGTCATCGCTTTGGGAAGATTTTCACTTTGTGTTTTCCTGTAATGAGCAACTTTAAAGCAATCCAGCACCACAATGCCATCCAGTATCTTACTTTGAAATTACAGCTCAGTACATTTTAGCTAATTCAAACTCTCATATACTATATACTCAAGCTTATTTCAGAGAGCTGCTCTGGGCTATTGAATGTAATCCTACTCACACATTGATGGCAGAAAGGAGAACATCTAATGACAATAACTTTCATTTTAACTTCTTTATGGGAACGGTTTGACTTTTTCATCCAGAAGCTTGGTCAGTGTAGTTTTAATATGTAGAGTTTAAAGTTTATTTGGATCTAAGTTTTATTTAGTTGTGTGTGCCGCTGACTGTAAAGAATTGACAATGATTTTTTGAAATGTATTTGTAAACAGTGGCAGTGCATGAAATATGAATCCCACTTCAGAAACTTAACAGAAAGGATTACATTAAATAGTTCCTATGTTAAAAGATGTTTCTTTGTATATTATATACAGTTAGTATCTTTACTACTTCTGCTAAGATTAAAATATAACCATAACATTTATTTGTATTTTTTATGTTAACTCAAAATCTCTTGAAAGTCCTGAGACAGTTTGTATTAGTAGTATGCTCACTGTCAAGAAAAAGAAGAAAAAAAACTAAGATCTATGATCAGTATGAGAATTCAACAGATGCACTCCTGGTGATTTTGGGGCCCTAAGCAGCAGTTTATTTTTGCATATGCCTTGGATTTGCTCTGCACATGTTTGTATAAACACTTTCAATAAGCGTCCTACAAACAGTGTAATAGAAGCCAGTTTTTTTCATACTTAATTCTCCATGCTTTGTATTAAATGATGGTGATGGAAGTAAAATATTTGACAAGGATGAATGACTTCCTCAAAATTAATGATTAGCAGCACTCCAATAGTATATGGCCATCTGGTACAGTCATAGTAGTTGTGCTAGCTTTCATATTCAGTCACTTAAAAATAATTGGTTTTTGCTAAAATTCATTAGGTTTGTTTTGTTCAAAATTAGATGTAAAAAATATCCATGCCATTCTAAAAAAATGCAAGTAAATCTCATACGACATGCTCATACCAACATTTAGTATTAAAGAGGAAAGGAGGTGGTGTCGTTTGGAAAACGCTAGAACTGTGATATCATCAGAAATTGAGATCAACCCCCAATACAAAACATATTCGAGAAGGAGAAGGTGGCTAAAAAATATTACTGCATTAGGCCACACTGATGATTGACAAGAAGAGCCTGGGTCAAGTTCAAATGTCCTGATACACTTAAAGAAACAAGCACAGACAGGCACAAGGTTTAACCACAACATGACCTCCGAATCAACCTGCTGTCAAAAGTAGGCGTGAAACAGTCACTGCCCGAAAGGCTTTCAGCAACAAGTCCTGAAAAATTAGGTCAGCATCTCCTGAAGAGAGCCTACAAAGAAATATATCACAGTAGAAACAAAACCGAACAAATAGAAAAAGAAAAATACTGCTTCTGTAGTCAATAGGAGAGTACAGCACAACATTCTACACCCATTGCTTGGCCTCCTGTTCACAGCAAATTAGGTAAAATAAAATCAGGAGGTAGAGAGTTCCCACTGGACTCTGATTGGCTGCTGCATGCTATCTGTCCTCAGTGAAATGCAAAGAAAAAGGTCTCAGATTTGTGTGTGGTGGTGTGTGTGTCCAGGCGGAGTGTATGGCGGCGGCGCAGGATTGGGTTTGATCCCTCTGCTCTTCATGTACGAGATAAACTGGTCAGGGATTTCTGCTAGCACATCTTTGGCGAGCCGTGCCATGCTCAGCACGTGGTTTCCTGTCCGGTCCATGTAATCCCTAAAAGGAACAAACTGAAGAACAATGACAGACAGGGGAAAAAAATACAGCTTAAAAGTAATGCAAAACATGATGTAAAATGCTTAATAAATATGAAATTCGTTCTTTCATACATGTTATATAATCACCTAGCTTTATGGTGTATTCACACCAGCCCTGTTTGGTATGCTTTAATCGAACTTTAATCCATTTGCCTAGAATGTCCCTTTCATTTGGGGAGGTGTGAATGCAACTGCACCAGATGAAAATGTAACATATTTTGCTGTTTTACTCTCTAATCATACTGACTCTTCTGGGCTATCAGGTGTGAAAACGCTATTAGACTGAAATACTTTGGATAATACTTTAAAAAGAAATATTGAGTAAAAATGTTTTTTCATCTAGATAGGAATTAGAAACGTTGCCAAAAACATTGAAACATTCAAATAACAGGGACAATCCAACCAAGCCATTCAGGATTTTGTACTGGAAATACTGAGTCCATGTCTGACGCTTCACTAACACCAATGTTTGTAAAGACCATGCCTTTTAACAGGACATTCATCAATGATGACAGAATGATCATTTCTGTGTGAGAAACCCAGATTACTCAGTTTAGCAATATAATTCGAATGACCTGGAACATAGATTAGCAAACCATGCACCTGAAAATGTGCTTCTTTAAATTGAGTGGTGGCATTGTTACGAGCACAAAGTCACAGTCTGCAGAATAGCAGCAGGCATTGGGAGTCGAGTTTAGTTTCACTGCAGATGAAACAACTTGACAGGTGAGACGCATCATGTTTCCTGGATTGGCATGCAATACAAAACATTTGCAATGCTTTGACCCACATGTAATCACATAAAACAAATCTACTCCTCATGTTGTCATCTGCCATTAGTGACAAATGATGTTTTATGGTATGCGCACGTCAGTAAACACATGTCAAAACTAAGGAGCATTGAAATCACCACTATTGCAACAATTGCACAGTTACAACCCAAATATGTTGATACAAGGAACACACGCAAAAAAAATATTAATTTACTTTAATTTACCACTTTGCAATTAGGTCTAATGAAGATTTAAATATTCACAAGTTTTCCCATCTGTGAGAATAAAATCACTCTATCTCCCACAGTCACCTGAACAATGTCTCTCTCTGCCAGTTTGCCCCGGGATGAGATCCTGATGTCGTCACCGTCCAGCTCCACCATAGCTGCAAGAAACAAATCATAAGGAGGCATCCATAAAATCATGTGATGTTAAGCATATTTCAAAAACAGCTTTCATAACAGCAGAGATAAGGCAGATCCATACTTATGTAAAGATGTAGGTGACACTGTATTCATGCATCATCGTATAGTTGTAGTAAAGCTTAAACATATGTTGAGCTGTGCAGGTTTTATTGGCGGTCTAATCTTGTAATAAGGCCTTTATTATAGACTGTGCAATTTAGAATCATCAGCACTAAACATTGCACACCCAGCAATTAACCTTAGTCGGTTCTTCTGCAATTATGCCTGCATCCACCTACACAGTCACTTCCCTTCAGATTTAAGAGTTTGAACAGGAGTTTTCTCTGTAAAATACAGTCAGAGAGGTTAGCAACCATTACAGACTCAGAACACCATCATACTTACATATATATATACTGTATATATATATACTGTATATCTGTTCAAACAAAGGCTCTAGAAGTTAGAGCCTTTGTTTTCTTTTTCAAACGTGCGTTAAGCTACTTTGGTTTCACTTTATTTATATTTTCGCTGTTTTATGAATATTTTTCAGCTGCAGCCTTTGAACAAAGTGAGAGCAGACACGAGCCAGTGACAGAACGTCAGGGTGAGATGATAGTAGGCTGATGAGGGAAAACTCCTGTCTCTTTAATCTTTTCTTTGTTTTTGGAGACATCTGTGCAACACACACATTCAACTTAAAATGCTGCATTGAGTTTAGTTGTGCTTCTTAGCTCTGAAAAATTATATTGCATTACTTAGATTTTGTAGTGAATATGGCTGTATTTTTTATGAATCCCACTTTTGAAACTATTATAGTCAAAGAAAAGCCTGTGGAAAGCTCCATTTGCAATTGTCTGCATTTACAAACTTTTCAATTGTTCTTATGTTAAAGGCTTAGTATAACACTATTAATCTTTATTGTTGTGCATGTGCATTTTAATATCTTCTTTAACATTATTGGTGCATTGCAAATGTATTGATAATCCTTGAATCTTTATCACATTTTGTGACATTACACTCACAAACTGAAAATATATATATGGACTTTATACAATAAACTCGAAGAAGTGCATAATTGTGAAGTGAAAGGGAAATTATGCTTTATTTTTCACAAAAACAAATCTGTGAAACATGGCATATGTTTGTATAACATCTGATGCTATAAATTACCTTCAGACATCAGCTAATTAGTAAAAAGTCCACTTTTTGTTGATCTTGGACTTAGATTTTAAAAGGCCACATTAAAGTTTCTGATTGTCCCTAGAAGCACAAAAAGAATAAAAAGTTTGGCAAAGTACTGTATGTTTATAAAACAATCAAAGTTATTTTACCGTCAAACTCAGCTTGACCAACTCCTACGATGATTATGGACATAGGAAGTTTGGCAGCCTGTGAAGAAATCAAAATACCAAAAATATAAAACATTGTTCCCAGAGAAAAACAATGTGAAAATGTTCTGTATGTGAGGTCTCCATGATCGGATTACATTAATATTGTGTGTTAACATATTACATGACAAAAGACCCCAATTTTACATAAAAGAAAAAAAAGAGAGAGATTGACGTTACTACAGTGTCATTATTAGGTAGTAAACAAACTTGTTCTCTAAACTTGGTTTTTACTCCTCTTGGCAGAAACATTAATGTTTTTATATTTCCAAGTAAACAAACTATTTCCTTATGAGCAGGACACTGAATGTAAGTTATCAGATTCGAGATAGTGGCGTAAATTGACTGCTCATGGTAAACGTTTAACTTGAAATGCATGGGGAGATTTTTTTTAAGTATTTATTTTTTGTGTGGCTGATGCTGTTTAGATAACTACACAACCAATCTAACTGTGGCAAGTCACTCACATAAACTGTTTTCACCTAAAAACATTATGATCTTATCTCGCAAATGACAGCCCGCCTTAGCAATATGTTCACCTCTAAGAAAGATGAGAATGTGGGGAACAAAAATGCATGGCTGGTTGGTTGAGATGCTGGCTTAGAAAAAAAAAAATTGACAAATTTGTTGGCAGCAAGCTTGAGCATTTTGCAGCGAATGGATGAGCCATGAGAGGAAGGAAAGGGGGAGGTGCTGGACAAGTAATTACAGCCACCTTCCCCGTCACCTGCCAGTCGATTCCAGGCTCCACCTCTAATCACAGGTGACAATGGTTTGGTATGCGAGATCGACATTTTGTAAACAAACATGAAGCAGAATTAGCAGGACTACGGTAAACCCCAAAAATTTAATATGAAGGGAAGGTAAAATAATACACGGTTTTGAAATAGTTTTTCAAATAAAGACCTGATAAATGTATTTTTCATCAGTATTCCCCTCATTTAGTTTAATTCTAAGGTGAACTAATTGATTCCAGATGTCACTCAATTGTTCAACAGAGACCAACTGTGTGTGACGTCATCTCAGAAGAAAAATAAAAATACAGCTGTTCTGCGAAGGCCAAAGAGCTTTGTTAGAGAAAATCATTTAACATAACAGAATGATGAGAATCACGTGACGCAGCTGACTGTTCTGGGATTAAAGCTGCAGGAAAGCTTAAAGAGTGCTTAGGCCATAAAGCTATTTCAGAACCCTCCACCAAAAATTACAGTTATGATGAAGCAGAAAAGAGTCTATGGTAACTCTGAAGGAGCTGCAGAAATCCACAGCTCAGGTGGCATGACGTTTTGACCAGAGAGGGATTAGTTATGCATCCTACAAGTCAGTTCTTTGAAATTAACTTTCTTCTTCCTAGTCTTTGATAAATAAAACAGCTGTTTGCATATCAGGGAGTTCAGAAGGAACAAAATCCATTGTAACACAAAAGAAATCCTCATATTAGTAAATCAAATACAAGTTTGTGCATATTGTGATTATTACAGTACTCTAAAAAAGCAGATTGTTTTTTCAACAAATTTGCAAAAAACTCAAAAACATTTTGCCACATTGTCATAATGAGGTACTGGTGTAAATAATTTTGAGGAAAAAAATATTAATTTAACACAAATATCCTGCCTCATGCTAACAACATAACCAAACAGAGTGGTGAGTTGTTTACAGAGTTGGGCATGTTTAGATTTTCTCAATCTGTCTCTCTGCTCTTATTTGAAAAATGAACTCAATCATGATTTAGTTTGAAGCACACATAGTGTATAACCTCAGCACAGAGATCGCTCTCGTCCCGAAGCCGTGGAAAGTAAAAGGGAAAGAGTTTAAGTGGCAAGCATCAGGAGTCCACAGGGCTGGAGGCTGTGAGATAGAGCAGCAGGCAAGATCTTAAAAGGAAGGTGTGGCTGTTCTAATGTTTTGATTAACAGTCGCAAATTCCCTTTAAATCCAGTCTGCTGGGTGTTCTGTGCCGGCGGCAGGCTGAGGAGGTGCAGGAAGGATGGAGGAAAGAGGGACATACTAAAGAAAAAGAAAAGAGTAGCACACATTTGCCATTTACAGCTAAAAGACGAAAAAATGTGAGTGACGACAAGTTTCAGGAAAGCCTCTGGAGAGTAGCTTTATTTTTGTGTTTATAGAGGCAGCAAAAACTTCAAAGATATGTAACATATTTTGTTTGGTAGGAAGGTAGTAATCTTCAGCTGAAAGTAAAAACAAATACTCTATATCCACTCTACTGCTCTTGTTCCTGTTGACACTGTTATACGAAGCTGTGGCTTTAGGGCTTCTTTTCTACATATTGCAGAACAGCTGTTGTTGCAAAGCTCCTGCTGTGTCTGGATTTGTGTGAAAACAAGAGAAAACTGAGGAATGTTGAAATTCACAGCTGATATGCTTTTTTTTTTTACATTTGTGCATTATCTGCTTTTCTCTTTGCTTTTATACGCCAGCTAGTGTTTTCGTAAATGTGATTTTTGTTTGCTCAAGAAGTTCTACAGAGAGTTTTTAGTGCATAATCTTCTATATGTGAGTTGCACAACATCTTCGCAATGTTGGCATGTTCATTAGTGATGTTACAAAATACTTTATGAAATGCAATATTTGTTGTTGTACGTCATATATACACCTTTGCTTTCCAATGAAATATTCATTATATTTGACAAAGTCCGGCAGTGGTAGATTTCATCATCTGACAAGATTTTGCTGGTAAAAGTTGGTGCTAAACGCATTCATATCACCGTCTCATTTGCTAACATTATTCAGCAATTTCAGCAATGTTACTTAACTAAATAAATATTAATGTTTTTAAAGGTAAAAGAGCTCTATTAGTTGCAAAGAGACTGCTGAATTGAGGGATGTCAGCAAGAATTAAGACTAATTATATAGTTGAGAAAAATAATTAAGATTTTTATCACTTTTAACTGCTTTTGTAATAAATAATTATTTAAAACAATATCATCTAAAGCTTTAGTTTTCAATTTGCTATAGCTTTTTCAAGTCAGAATGACTATTGTTACCAGCAGTTTATCTTAATAAATACTCTGTTTAAGAGTTACTAAATTCAGTAGAAATTCACTGAGAAACATTAAGAAAAGAATATATGCCCACTCCAGCCTCAACACAGTTTCAGTACCTACAAATGTGTATCCTTGGATATGTTTAGCTTCACATAATGTAGGAGAGAATGAAGAATTGTCTTTATTTCTTACATTTACGATGGCTTCTTTGGTCTGGGCCATGTCTGAAATGACACCATCTGTGATGATTAGGAGGACAAAGTACTGAGAGCCGTCCTGCACTGCCGCTGCATATCTGCCCACAGATAAAATCGCACATTAGGAGATCATTTGTTATTCACTATAGAAACCAAACAAGCCTGAAATTTGGACTTACTCACACATTTATCAAAACAATCAATAAATCCAAAATTCTAATTCATCTGAAGAAGAACTTGTTTCAGTTCTTATCACACACAAAACGTTTTTTGTGCTGATGTGTGAAAAAAGAAAAGGAATATTCAAATATGCAATGGTCAGATAACACAGACATGTTTAAAGCAGGATGTTTATATTCTGTTTTACAAATTAGATTCATAGATCAAACAATTATTGGTGCATTAGTGCAAATTTTAAATACTGACTATTATTCTTTTAGTACCACAAAAGATTGTTGTAATTTTAGAAGTACAACTTACTTTAAAAACTCACGTATCAAAAAACAAAAACAAGTTCAAATGACAAATAAATGTTCTTATCATTTTTGTGATCTATAAAAAGATTAAAAGAAACTTATAATCTGGCCGTTTTTCACATTTTGAAAACTATTTTAAAATGAACTAGTATTTCTGGCAAACACAATCAAAGAGATGGCTCATTTTCTCATTCTGAAACCAGATGTCCTCATCAAGGCAAGAGCTCCAAATTACAGACAGGCTGCCAGAGCGTCCAGGGCACATAATCCTGCTGTGGGAGGACACCGCCAGTGATGGGCTGCTGCCATTAGATGGATGTGCTTGATTATTAAGAGTGTTTTGATAGAGTGGATGTCGTGTCCTGAGACTTCCCAGCAGAGCATTTAATCGAAATGACCAACAATATAGTTTTGCAGAGCGGAGAAAGTCAAAATAATGACTTGCATTCATGGCTCAGTTAAAGCCGTTGACACAGTTTGATTGGAGAAATCAAACTAGATTAATTTCCTGTAAAATGGTTGCACGTTTTACAAAACAAATCTTGTAACCTGGTTTCCATGGTGTTTTCTCATGTCTAAAATTACCTAGAACCTGGGAAAATATGTAAGCAGGGTAATTAAGATGCAAGTAGACGAGTTTAGCAAACATTCAGAAAGAGTATTTACAAGCAAATGGCCACATCCCTCAGACAGCTAAAATACTGTATTTGCAAAACCTTGATACATTTGAACACTTGAACAACACTTATATTCAGATACATTCATCAGAGTAACATTTTCATGGACTGCTTTTGGCAGTAAAACTCAGATTTATAGCAGACAACATTATGTGACACCTCAAAAAAACTGATGATTTTAACACAGCAGAGCACTAAAGCTTTTGAGAGTTTTCTGTAAGCTGCTCCACATACATTTAATATGCATGTACCATGTAAAGTTGACACTAATCCAAGTACAGATTACACTAAATTGAGAAGATTTTACAATGCAGTGACCACAGTGTTTAAAATAAACTTCATACTACAAATCTCTCACTCACACTGCATCCTGATATCTATCGATCAATAAGAGCTAGACTTGTGGAAGCAATGTTAAGAAAACAAAACAACAAATTTGTGTCCAGTCGGAAAAATTATTTTAACAAGGCTACTAACAGAACATTTTCCTTTTTTCTTCACTCAGATTTCAGGGAAATAATGGTTCATTAGTCATCACTCGCATCCTAAGCCGAGTGCTTTATGGTAGGAATTGCTAATTTTTCTGATCCCAGTCAAAGCAGTTATGCAAGGCAATAATATGTTTCTCTCTGTGTTCTGTTTTCAAGCACTGAAGAAACATTTTCACAAATATAGGTTGTACATCTCTATGTGTGACACTGATTCAGTGTACATAGTACAAAATAGCACCAATCAAACATTCAACTTTTGCTTCATTTAATACATGTGGCAGCCATATTGGCTACAAAGCCCAGCCATATTTTCTAAATTAGAGCTCAGACTGTGTAAAAGATGACTGGGAATAACATAAAAAAACCTGACTTTATTCGTTTATTTACTAAACTTTATTTCACCAGGAAAATCCTATTGAGATAAAAATCTCTTCTGGAAAAGAAATCCTGGTCAAGACTGGCAGCAGAATACAGAGCTGCATTCTGCACAAACACAATGCAACACAACAATCCTGCTTCAGGAGAGTCATGTCAAGTCAGTAGGCAGTCCTTCAGTTTGAATGTGTGAGGATTGTTGTTTAGACTGCTTAAACTAAAGCAGGTGCAGTTGTCACAGACCACTTCTGAAAGTGATCTGAAGAACTCTGACCTCCAAACAAGTTCATGCACATCTGGATAAAGGCTGGGAATTATTTGAGGCTAATGGGCTTTAAGACCTTTTACCAATAGAAAGTCTGGGAGACTATTACTAACCTGGAGCTCTTGCCAACATGTGTCTGATTATGATGAATTTTTTTTTTTCTCTTTTCACACAATTGTATTTATTTATTGTTTTAATTTATGAAACCAAACTCAATTTACTTTTAATTTTTATAACTTATTTTGAATGAAAAAGAAAAGGCGACATCATTTCGCTGGATATTTGATTTCAAAACAAATCAAACATCAAATATTTGTTTAATTTGTACTCCAGTTTAGTGAGAAGAAAATCCAATTACCCAAAGGTGCACCAAACAACAAATTGTGAAAATGTGTTTCTTCTTTAAAGAACCCATCCAGATTGACGCATGATTTAAACAGATTTCTGCTACTGACTGTCACTGTATGACTCTGTGCTTTATATTTCATTAATAACATATTCCTAATAAACAATTTGAGACAATAAAACTGCATTTTTTTGGCAGATTGCAGAAAATAAATGAAAGTAAAATCAAAGTTTAAAAATGTTAATGTGCATGTATGTTTTTATAATTTGAACAACTGAAATGCTTGTAGATTACTAATGACAGTATGTAAGACAATATAAATTACTCACATGTCTATTTAACAATCTTAAAACCTTAAATAAAATGATGTTTGCTGTGTAGTGTTTCTCATGATGGTAATAACATAATTTAACTAATGTCAAAAATAATAGTCAAAGGAGCCACAAGGTTTAGCTTAGTCAGATTATCAAGTAGAAGTTAATTTATTTCAGTCAATTAAATGAAAATTTTAATTGCTTATTCAGTACACACACATTATCTACTCCAAGTCTTTTTTTTTTCAACTGTGATAATTATAGCCTACAACTGATGCTGATGTGAAATTAAGTTCCACTGAATACTGACATGACAGACTTGACAGTCGTCCAGCAGGCAGCCATTGACACCCTCCTCAGGAACAGTTAATCACAATAATCATGATTAAAGAACCTGGTAGCTCAAAGCGCCATATAAAAGCAAACACTACTGATCTACATCTTAAGAGCATGAATGTAATGATCAGCATTGGCGTTTTGTGTTGGTGGATCATAACCAGGTTGTTAAAAAAAGAAAAGACCCAGAAGAAAATGAACAAACAGAAGAAACAAACTGAGCTGACAGTTCAAAAAGAACTGAGTGAAATGTCAAGCAGGCTTTTCATTGTACAAAAAGTTAAACTCAAGTGGAGGCTGCTTGACACAGGGAGGGCTAACAGTCAAACATTTGATGCACTGAAGCGCAGGTTGTTTGAGTTTCTATTCAATTAATTACCTACTCAAAGCTTTTTTTCTCTACAGTTTCTTCTTTTAGCATTTTAAAGTGACTCTTGTGATGTGTTTATAATTAGTGCAAAATATAAATACTGTTTTTCCCAACTTAGGACTTTGTTATGAACTGTTTTATTGACAGGTTAAGCTGTAGCAGAGCTACAGACAGCCTGCCTCTATATCACACTGCAATAATCCAGTAATTCATTCATTTTATGCAATTATTACTTTCTGATAGTCCAATACTACTATATTAAAATTTATTTCTTGTTGGTTTCATATGAACTCTGTATTCTAAACCTGAAATTTGAGTTGTCAGCTGTAAGCCACTATACACTAAATTAACTTTGTAATGATATTTTAATTTATTCAGTTGCACTTGTCAGAGCAAAAAACCTAAAGGAGCAGCTATACTGAACGAGAGCGAGCACTGAACAAGCACATCATATTTGTATTTGTAGGGATTACAGAATTCCTTTTAGCTCAAAAATAATAATAATAAGCTAAACAAATAAAAGAGATAACCTTGGTCTACTTGCAAAAAAGTTTCCCACATTTTTATGGCTAAAACATCTATGCAGTATTAAATATTTGCACCAAATGAACTGAAATTTAATAGGGTTTTTCTAGTCATGCTGACTTGCTTCACCCTTGAACATGCATCCAGTATGCAACTTTTGTAAAAATTGCTACTCTACCCACTGAGTCACAGTTACCCATGAACAGCAGCAATACAAACAGGTGAAGATGTCACAAATAGTTCAACACCTGGCAACATGGTTCACTATTGGAGCAAAGTTGGTTGGCCCGTATAATTGAACTGTCTTCAGACTTTGATGGTATGCCTCTAGGATCCCTTCTATACCATTGCAATAAGGATTTTCCATGTTTCCATTCTGAAAATGATCAAAGCAAACACAAGGTATGTGATTATTAAGACCTACAGAAACAATTCTGAAAGAAAACAAATCTTCACAAACTATTTCAGTGTAGATACCTTACACAGGTTCGTTATACATACAATATACAAGAGCTAACAACAAACCTAATAGATTAACTAAATATTTATGGCAGAAATAATATCCAAATCAATCAATCAATTAATGTCTACGAGAAACAATTGACAGTTTGAAAAATCAAATGAATGGAGTTATTTTGAATAAAAGGAGATTCACCAGTGGAAACTCGTGAGACACTCGCCCATCAGGAGGCAGTTTTGCTCCAAAGCCTAAAGCTGGAAACATCTTGTCACTGTCATAGTCCTGAATGATTTCCCCAACAGCCTTCAGGGCCATGGCATAGGCGTTCAGCTGGTAAGGGTTCATGTAGTGCAATGAAGTAGATTGGGAAGGATTACCTGTGGATAAATGAAACAGAATCCAATGATACCCTCTGAAAACCCTATTGTTCGTTGGCTTGGACCTGTCCTAGTTTGTGGATGAGCTAAGCCATACAACAATAAATGTGCACTGGACAGACTGAATAATCAGCTCCCATTAATGATTGTTCCTCTTGAGTTGCTGCAGGAAGTAGAGTCTCTGCTGTAAGGTAAACCACAGTATAGTGTTGTCAATTATTCAACCATAATAAATGACAACAGGCTCATACTTATGGCTTAGAAATGCATTTTGGCAGTGAAAAGTTGTATGTACTGCAGCTGTTGATCCCACATCTTTGACAGGCCAGTCATGGTCTTATGGTGTATTCACACCAAATGCGTTTTCGTTGTCAGGTCTACATTCAAAGTCTATGTGGAGCATCGGACGTGTCAAACGCTCAAAATGCTCCAAAAAGTTCAAATTGAGCCACGCTAGAAGCTCAAAATGCGCCGCAACAGCCCTGAACGTGCTTCCACATAGAGTTTGAATGTGAACTAGAGGCGCCTGACACTCAAAACGCGTTTAGGGTGAACGCACCATTACACTGACCACCTGAATGATTCCTTCAGTGATGATATGCCACTAGATTTTTACAGCCCAGCATTTCTGATATGTGTCAAATACAACCACTTATATTGAAAATGACAAGAGTTTCACTTTTTATCGTTTACTGAAAAATGGCAGTGATTTCAAGTGTTGCACATTTTTCATCGGTAAAGAGTTGAAACTTATTCGTCTAATTAACTTTATTTTCTAATCGGGAGAGCTTTTCCCACACATAACTTCCAAGATAGAAGTACCTGTAAGAATTAATTGCATTGGTATTCAGTGGTTCCACAGTGTGAGGATTAAAACTTGTAACATCATATCCTTCTCCCTGATGAGTGCACCAGCAGAACATTTAGCAGGAGGAAATCCCCAGAGAAGGCTTTGACTTACTGAGCAGTGATTGTATACAGTGTCCGTGACAGCACCGTCTTTCTGTTTGCGAGATTGATTCTAAATATGAACATGTCACAGTCAGATATTCCCCTCAATTTATTCCTTCCCTCCTTACCAAACACACGCTTTGAAGTTGTAATCACTCACCATTAGATGCTGTGAAATCAATGGCCACAGTGAAATTGATCTGCGTTCTGGAAGCGGAAAAAAAAAGAAGCAAATCAACAGGGACCAGACAGTCGTATTCAAAATTAATGCACTCTCACCCCCACAATCTGTGACACAATAGAAACTATTTTCCTCAGAACAATTAAAAGGGTATTGTACAAACCAGATAATAGCTATACTTTTATTCAACAGGACTTTATTTATTATTCACTTTCCTACACCTATAACAACACTGTTACAGCGCAAACAGCAGCCACTCATTTGGCAATTAAAATTTAGGACATGATATCCAAGGTATCTGACTTTCACCTTCTCAATGAAAGACTAGAGGAGCATGTGAGAGACCAAGCCTGGTAACAAGCTATTAGACTGATGGAGCACTTAAGAGCAAATCATAATCCAATTTTCCCTGCTGACGAAGCTTTCCCCCTCTACGTCTTGCTAATTTACGACAAAATGAGGCCCTAAGGGGCTTAAATGACAGCCTCTCGTTATCTAGAAAAGTCACCAGAGAGAACAGCAAAAGAACGATGATAAAATGAACGTGTTTAATATTCCCATTAACCTTTCAGCTTGGCGTGAGGACTGTAATGTTCCACAGCCTGACCGTGCCAACATAATTAAAGTTAATTTTATTAATTAATTAACTTTTTTTTGAATGAGGTTAGCAAATGGTTCATCTGCAAGAAGAAATAAAAAATGTTTTCCCAGTGATTCTCCTTTTTTTAATCTTAATTTTCTTCCTTTTGAAGCTAACAGTTACTTTATACCATCTTTCTTTGAGATTTTTAGGGTTTCAGTTATTTTTTTTTTTAAATTTACACTTGAAAAGTATTGTTTCTTTTAATAAGGATTATTTTTATGCATTTCAGAAGGGGGGAAAGCTAAATATCAACCAGTTTCCCCATAACATCAATTAACTCATGTTAGATGTTTTTTCTTTTTCATCCATTTGTATATATATCTGAAGTGAGGTCACTAAAGCTTAAGATTATTGTATCATAAGTCCACCAAAGCTGAAAGCTGTCAGCAAAATCTGTCACACTTGTCAGTTCTGCCACAGGACATAAAAACCACTGACAGTTTCCCTGCTGTGAAGAGACAGCTGAGATCAAAGCACCGTCCAGCCTGCTTGGAAAGTATCACTTTACCTGAGAAATACTTCATATGCACAAGCTATCTCTAGCGCTAAAGCCAACCTGAGGTTCAAGGGCTGCTAGACCCTTTAAGGAGAATTTAACTTTAATTCATAAAAATTATATATATATTCATGTGTACTTCTAAATAGGACCCAAAATTCAGTCAAAACATTGCAAGTACAGCAGCATAGTGCCCTGCCTCTTTTCTCAAGAGTATGACCAACTGTGAGAATACATCTTAAGTCCAGATTGCCTTGCTCTAAGGCGTCACTGTGCAGAGAAAGATGAGGAAAAATCTGCAAGTAATAATGTGGAAATCATTTTCCTATCATAGGCACAGCTGGAAAAAAATGTCTATTTGATGTTTGCTTTTTTTTTCCATTTGTGCAAAAAGTCATTCCCACTCACCCTCCTTTGATGTAATCTAGGAAGGTGAACTCTGACTCAACAGAGAACGAGAGTAGGGTCACCTGTGAATCATAAAGAAGGAGAAAGAATTGATTAGACTCATTGGCATTGGTGTTTTTCTCCTAATACATCCTACACCTCCGCATATTGACTCAAATCATCCCATCGAATCAGAATGAAAGGAAACTGCCTTTCAAATAATTGAATTATTTGCAATGCCAAAGGACAAGTTTGAAGAGTAGATGGGATGCATTTGTATGCATTACTCACTCCAGCAGATGTGTTTGGGTAAGCTGTGTGAAAAGTGATGTCTCAATTGGTCGTTGGTATCACTCATCTTTCTGATGTCTTTCAAGTTCCTCAGAGTTTTCCTCAATTTGTGCCTCTTACATGTTTTTTTCCCCACAGCCAGTCACATATAATTCACCATGATTTCTTTTCCCACGTAACTTTCTTTTCATTCTGCCTTACTGTCATATTTTCCATGCAATAATACATCTGAGCAAATCAACCCTTTAATCTTGTACATACTTTTTCCCCAGACAGAAGAAAATGTGCCTCTTTTAAGACTTAACAATCAAATAAAACAAAAGAAAACCAACACTGAAAAGAGGAAAGCGAGAAAAAGTCTTAGTTTCTGAAGCCATACTCACTGTTCCTGAGTTAACATATTTCTTTTTCTTCATTTTCTTCTTGGTGTTAATCACCTAAGTAGATAAAAAGATTAAAAAGCATTAGGTGCAGGTGATATTCTTTTACAACTCTTTAAAACTTGATTGGCAATACTATAAATATGTATACATTTTAGATATAATGATAGAAGTGTCTATCTCTACACACATATATATATGTATTTGTCAGAAATAGTTCTAGATGATAGAAGTTTGAAAATTCATAGGTGAATGTTAAGTTAAAATGGATTCTCAAGTGGAATAGGTTTAATGCACGCGACTAACATTAAGCTGCATTCTTGCGAATGAAGAACAAGAGAGAAATACCAATTCAGACACCAAAGACGTCTCAGCTCATTACCTCAATTCTCAATGGCTGCAAGGCATGGAAGTGACAGCCCCTAATTTAACATGGAGGGATGGCAATTTGTCTGACACACCA
Source organism: Xiphophorus maculatus (assembly GCF_002775205.1). Classification (NCBI taxonomy): domain Eukaryota; kingdom Metazoa; phylum Chordata; class Actinopteri; order Cyprinodontiformes; family Poeciliidae; genus Xiphophorus; species Xiphophorus maculatus. Next base: position 23,251,538 of record NC_036462.1, read on the forward strand.
AACAATCTGCTGATGCAAAAACTAAAGGGCCTTTCAGTCTCACTGGGAGGTAAAGAAGAATCAAATGCAGAGCATAATGGAGCTGACATCTAAAAGACAGGTATTTGTCCTTCGCTGAAGGCCACCAACCCACAGGGGCACATAAGCGTCGACACGTCGTTTATTCTTGGTAAGATTCTGACTTTTAATTCCCGCTCAAAGATTTCAGCTCATTTTGATTGGCAGATTTTAAAGCATAGCTCAAAGAATTGCGGTTGTAAAACCATCACATAATGTGATAAATTGTTAAATGTATATCAAAAGTCATGGTTTGGATAAACATGAAATATACTCATGTCATTTTTATGTCCTAAAATGGGATTTTCATGAAACATTTTCAGATCTAAATCTGAAAATTGGAAAGCTCATGGAAAGTGAGCTTTCCATTGAAAAATAAAATACTCAGAAATGAACATTTGAAGTATCAATTAAATCGCTGCATTGTTTTTCTATTAATTTTGCTTCATGCTGCTGATAATAATTATATTTATATGCAAGTAAGCATACCACCAATTACATAGAGAAAAACTAAAAAAATAAAGTAAATCAGGTTTTATTGAATGTATTGCAGCTCACAGAAGGTGGAGAGACATTAAGACTGACAATAAAAAAGCTCAAGAAAACACTAATAAAATTTTTCTCAGTGTTTCTCTGTTTCTCTTTAAAACATTTATCTTTTTGGTTCATTTCATAGAATAGAGAATGTCCACGGAGAGAAAAGAACTAACGTTTATGGAAAGCAGTGTAACATGGTTGTCAAATGATGGAAGTGTCAAACATATCGGTCACGAGATCCAGATATCTCCCACACTGGGAGTCCGTGTTTCAGGATCGAACAGACATATTGCTGAACAGTGGGAACAGCGAGATGACTCACCTCATACACATTGAACTGACTTTGCCCTCGAGCTAGCTCTCGGTAGCTGGTCGTGAAATCCCCGATGAAGTCATGGCTTGGGAGGAAAAAGTGAGAAGAAAACAAAACGAAGGAAAACAGGAAAGGAAAAACAAACTTAAACTCCAGAAGTGAAGTTTTTATTCTGATCAGAGGGGGCAGGGGGAGTTGTATTGTTTGCATGTCAAAGCGTGTTGTTGCATTGAATTGTTTGTGAATAATATGAAAAATAAGTATTTACAATCACCTGCCATCCCGGTCCCAGTCATACACCTCCACCTTGATTGTTCTGTGCAAAGAAAACACTCAAGTCAGAAAACATTTGCACATGATTGTTTTCAAAATAGCATGTTCTTCAGCTCTGTTAGACATTTAAGGTCGAGCATTACATTTTATGCAAAGTTTTTGCAAATAAAATATATAATATTAAGTTATTTAATTATTATTTTACATGTTGGCCATGATATCAAAGTACCTATTCCCACATGATTAACAGTTTCCTTCTTAGGAAGCACTTGAACATTTGTTATTTTGTTAAATTACAATCCATACAGCGTAAATTTACTTTATTCTGATTATATGTAGTTGAGGAGTATAAAATAATGTATAATTTTTGATTGTAGGAAAATTTATACAAGCTTTCTAAAGAAAAACCCCAACAAAATATGAAAAGTGCGGTGTGGATTTGTATTTGGTTACTGTGATCCAACTCAACATTTAAAAATAACCTGAGAAGAAAATAATTCCTACTAAAACCACATATATTATATGAAGGCCTGAGAAGTGTGTTTTAGAACATTAGCAACTAAACATCCTCATGAAGCACAAAGACCATAACAGAGATGTAAAAAATACAACAAACAAAGCAAAGGTACATCTGGAGGAGCTTTAGAGAGACACAGCTCAGGTGCAGGAAACTACTTAAAGGACATCCACTGGTTGTGCACTCCAAAAATCTGGTCTTTATGAAACAGTGACAAGAAGAAAGTTGTTTTCCTTGATAGAAAGCCAGGAGAATGTGAGAAGTGTGGAAGAAGGGTCGCTGAACAGACCGTCCCCTCTATGAAACATGTTGTTGGGAGTATCGTTCTCTGCAGCAGGGACAAGAAACCAGCAGATGATGGACCCTAAACATCCAGCTAGAGCTACAGAACACAGGTTTATATTGAAGGACATGTAACGCGTAATTGTCTTTAATAGACTTTCTCTATCCACTCTGACAGGCTGGAGTTACTGTGCAAGGAGATCAGACAGAAATTTCAGTCTCTAGATGTGGATCTATAACTCAAGCAAATGTACAGAGTACAGATTCAAGTAGGTATAAAGTAGATGCATCTGTCACACACGCAAAATTAAACCTTTAATCTACTTTCCACTCATGTTTGGCTGTCACATAAATTCTCACTAAAATACACCAAAGTGACCTGACAATACTTGAAGACATTAAAAGGAGTATGAAAACTTTCCCAAAGTGCTGTGGAATGCTTCTAATCTTCTAATCAACAGAGACATGAAATGTTCTGCTGCAGCTGCAGAATAAGGCTGAACAGCAGGGTGCATCATGTGGGGGGGTGAAATTATATTAAGCTGTTGCTCTGCAACAGACTCTGCAGCACATGCTTGCTTCCACCACTCAAAACTCACATCAACATTTTACACAAATGCTGCAGAAAGTGCTTTTGCAGACATAAAAGGGACAAAACTTTACTTGGCACTTTCATTCCATAGTCATATTGATCCCGCTTCTGCTTCCCTTCTCTCTTCTTCCGCCTCAACCAAGCACCGACACCTTCCAGATCCAAAGAAACCAGAATCAAGTGATACATCATAGAGGCTTTCCTGCAACTAAGGGACTGAGATGCCTGTTAGAAGCTCAGCTTCCTCCTTACCATCTGGCACATGCTGTTTCACACTGAAGGTTTGTTCTTTTGAGGATGTGAGCTAAAGAAAATCCGCTTGTCATCCCAATACATACGTGGCCCTTCTCCACCAATGTGGGAAAGGAGAACATACAGAAAGTGACAGCAGGAAAGAAGTAAAAATAACAGACTGAAGCATATTTCCTTTCACGAGCCTAAGCACAGGAACAAATCAAAAGCAGGTGCTGATGTTTATTCACACACCGATATGTTAATGAACTTGTCACCTACAGTAGATACTTCTATCGTCACTCAAGTCATTTATCAAATTTTCCTTTTCTAAGATCTGTGTATCTAATCTTACAGGTGCTTAGAAGTACTCTTGAGCTTAGATCCTTGAGTTCCTTTTGTGGATCCAGAAGATAATCTTCTCTACATTTTTGAGACATCTTTCATTAATCATTATCAATCAATCAATCTCCATTGACAATGGAGCTATAAAAAGATCCAGAACTTACTCCTTTCACTTGATAGTTACTGACCAAAGTAGTCAGCACTCTGAAACACTTCCAGCTTCAATTGTTTCTCTTCACCCTCCCACATGTATCTCCATTAACTCATCTGCAACAGGGTCTGTGACATATTGGATTTCTTTATTTCTTCTGTAACAGAGTAAATATCCTTGCCCTTGTTGTGTGCGATCTATTACTCCCCTCTCATTAGCTTCTATCTCCTTGTTTCAAACTCAGTCAAATCCTTTCCTGCCTTCTCTTGTTTAATACAACAGCAATGCACATCAAGGCAGTGTAAACACCTGAATGAAACATGCTTCCTTAAAACTGACAGCTGTCTACTATTGCACATCTCTCAAACCACTAAATACTTTTTAAAATTATTTTTCTAATGAAGTCTAAAGTATTTCTAAACAAAACTGAAAGCCAACATAACAGAAAACAATTTGTGCATCAAATGTAGTTCCTTGCAAAAGTATTTAACTGAACTTTTTAGCATTTTGTTTTATCACAGCAACAAAATGTTATGTATTTTGTTGGTATTTTATATATTTCACTGACACAATGCAAAAGATCCCAAACATGCTGTCAACTTCTTAGTAACTTTCTTTTCGACCTGTCTGATGTGTTCCTTAGTGTTCACGATTCTGTTTTGTCTCCATTTCTCAAGGGTTTAACAAACGTCTAAGGCCTTCACAGAACACCCGTATTTACGCTGACATCAGCTTGCACTTTAGGAAGACTCTGTTTGCTAATTAGGTGATTTTAAAAGATAAAATGCCCCGAAGTATCAGGCCAACAATCTTCCTCAATGACTTGGAGGTATCAGTGAACAGATGGCAGATTGCAAATGTTTAACACTCTTCTGACGTGTAAAGATTTTTATTTGAAGCAAATTTGTATTCACTTCATAATACTGCAATACTTTGTGTTGCTCTATCACATAAAATCCTAAGAGAATACTTTGAAGATATCAGAGCAGCAATGTATCTACTTTGAAAAATGTAGGGCACTTTTTGTTAACTCGTTCAAGCCTTAGATCTTACTCTTAAGTACCAAAAATAAAAGAGGCAAGTCCAAACCAAAGTATATCAATCTGTGCAACTCACTGCTGGGTGATGCAACACAATTGTGTGCAGCCTTGAATTAATTTGGTACGTATCTTTATTTTCTATTGAACATATCAGCGTTTTCAGTCAAAATTTGATTTTTTTTATTTGCATAAGTATGATGAAATAAAGGTGAGGACTGGTGAAGTCATAGCATGACTTATTTGATGAAGAGGTCATATTTTGATTCCAGAGTTTACAAGGACGAGACGGCATGTTTTGTTTGGTAGATTAAATTGCTTTTATGAAAACAGTCTGCACTGAACACATTTTTCACCTCTGCAGGGGAAACACAAACAGAAAGCTTTCCATTACTTGACAGACGTGAACAGCAATTATGCAGCCTAAAAAGCTGTGTTTGGCAAATACCTATGGCGTGTATATTATACACAGTTACAGTATCTAATGCATATATATGGACGGATACACATCAAAGTAAAGAATTTGTGAAAATATTGGTGCAACATCTCAGGACATCAGCCAGTAAATTGAGAGACCTTGAAACAAATGAGACCCTGATCACACCGTGTACTACGCTGCAACATTGCTTAAGGACATTAAATAATATTTTGGAGTTTGACTGCATCATAAAGCCACATTATAAATGGGGTGTGTGAGCAGGGTGGCCTACAAACCTAATTCAGCTACAACAGATCCGGTGTGAAGAATGGGACAAACTTTCAGCAAGCAATATGAAAACTGTCTCTCTGTAGTTATTCTGGCCTCTAGCACTTTGAAATGATTATTGTAATCCTATCAGATCTAAAGCAGGAATAGTAAGTAAGAAAAAAAAACCTTAATGTCTTCTAATACAGTTAAATGTACAAGTCAGGTATCATATTTGTGCTTATGTTAACATGAACAAAAATATAACCAAGAACCACCAGGAAATTTAATCACAATCACACAAATTTAAAACTTCTCTTAGCCGATGTGCTGATATTTCAAGATGCTCCATGTCAAATTTCTTTCCACAGTGTATGGGTATGTGAGCATCTTAAGCATTTTTTTAAGTGTGTTTGTTTGGCACAGAAACATTTCAGGAAGAGCCTTTTATGCCCATGTATATTTGGATCTGACAAAATAAAAACATTTTGGACTGGCGTACGATTGACCACCTGATACGTTTCATCCATTTTTACCAAAGCTTCATGTTTCCTAAATGTGGCAACCCTATATATCCATAAATTAAGTCTGTTCGGGATTTATCTCAGCTTTCTTTCTCGCACACCAGGCTCTCAGCAGTTTCCGTAATTAGTTTGACTGCATACAAACAAGATAAGGCAGACACCTTTGAGAGAGACAGAGATGAGAAAGGAAAGTTAGAAAAATGGATTGAATATTCCTTGTGAAATATGTGCCCCCATAAAGGCAATCTGCCTGTCACTCTATCCTTTCATCTATCCTCAAAGTTCCTTCAAGATTTATCTTGTTTTCTTCACATCACTGTCTTTTTAAATTAGAAATATGCAGATAAGCTTTGAGAAAAGTGAATTCTTATCATCATTGACTAAACAAGTTTGCATTAATAATGTGCCTGCTGGGAAAAAAGCAACCCTACATTTTCATTATTATTATTATTAATTTCATTTTTTTTTTTTTGCTGTTTTCAGTGACACATTAAAGCAAAACAACATTTAATAATTCTCCTCTGAACATTCAGCATATGCCGCTATTAAAGTATTTAACAGAGTGGGTTGAAAATGTTTCCTTTTCCATTAAACTTTTCCCTATTTTCTCACTTTACCTCCAAATGTCAGGGCATTTTACAAGATTTTGGTAATGATTCAATAGAAAGCAGTTTCTGATTGTGGAGTAGAAGAAAAATATTCACTGGTGTCACAGAAACCAGTGAATCTAAAAAAATATTTTGCACCTCTGAGTAAATACTGTAGTAGAACATCAATTTAATTGCATTTACAGCTGCATGTTTTATAGTAAGTCCACACATAAACATATAAAAATGTCTGTTGAAACGTCAAAAGAGCTGCAAAACAACTCCATCCAGTCAGTCAGACTGGATGGAGCACGTCTCTGATTATAAACTACCATGTTCTGTCTCGGGCTTTAAATTTGATTTAGAACGTGGCTTTGATTGGAAAAACATAATGAGCTCCTCTGTCCCTGTTAATGATTGGCATACCCACAGCGTGATGCCACCACCATAACGGTTTACAGTAAGGATAGTGTGTTTAAGGAGATGCCGAGGGTCATTTTTCTAGTTGGATTAGACTAGACAGACCCCTGAGGTGTTTATATGTTGTTTAACAACCAGGATGCACTTTTGATTAGGGGTATCAGAGTAAATGGGGGTGAACACAAATATATGTCATCATTTTCAGATATTCTTTATTAGATAGGCAAGACATAAAACACTTCAGGAAGCAACAGCTGATTATTTAAAATGTAATGTCTGTCTCTTATTTTAAAGAAAGTAGCTTAGGATGTAAAAACAGCTAAATCGTTTTATGCACTTTACCTCAATCTTTCCTACTAGGCATGGAGACAGAGAATAGGTAAAACCATTAGCTTCTAAATTCATTCTAAAGAAGACAGCAGATATTTATGGCTTGTTCTAAAGTACCAAGTTGTGAAAAAACTACCAATGCACACAGTTGTAGCAAAAATTCATAGGTTTGGATTCTTTTCCTTTAGTTAAACAGCATTTTCACTTAAAATAAAACAACAACAACAAAAAAACATAGTCACATAGACTAACAGATCTGAAATATATGAATACATAGCACATAGCTACTTTGAGGTAAAAATGGTTGCAGAATAATTGTTTAACAGGTACAGCTAAAGTATTTTTATATTTGAACAGAGTGTGCTAATCACTCCACTTAGTACACTCACTGTCAGTTAGAAAACGTTAATAAGAGCTTTAATGACAGTCGACGGACTGAGCCAGGAGGAGTCAGTGACAGTAGACACCATTCATGGTTAAAATGTATTAATAATGTGGTAGAAGTAAAGGGGAAAGTGCAGTGTCAAATAAAAAAAAAAACAGCAGAAGAGATAGAGCAGGGGGCAACTGTGTTGTACCTGTCATAGTCTCCATTGCAGAGTGCTCTCACTGGGATGGTAAAAGGCTGCCACACTGGATTTAATGTGTTCTTCACCACCTCTGTTTTGTGGCAGATAGTAAACCTAGAGGCAGAAGAGAATGAACATGAAAAAAGGATATCGTCAAAAAGAGTGTCGGGAAGAAATTTGATTCTTTGTTGCCTACAAAACCTGGAGGGAATGAAAGAGAGATACACTAAATATGCAAAGAAGGGGGAGGAGTGTGTGGAGATACAGGGAAGAGATCAATCAGTCATATCTTGCAGTGACAGGAGAAATGCTTTAAATAGAGTTTTGTTTTCTTCTGGTCCCACGTCTCAGACCACAGAGACCAATTTAAAATTCTGCCCTGGCTTTTAAATTCTCCCTGTGGAGAAGAAATGTGACAATGACCTGCAAATGGATTTTTCAGATATGTAAAATGTTTTGCAGGGAAGATACCACCCAAATACCCCCTTGAAAAGCAACAACATGTATCATGCTTTTGTTTTTGCCTTAATCCAAATCCCTGGCTTAGGTTGTTTGTGCTTGACTGAGTGGCTGCAACCTTTTAATGTCCAATGACTCCTTTAACCACACAACTCTCCAATTTACACCGTTGTCTGGGATTTGTAGGAGACACACTTTCAGCAAGACTAGGGGGTCTATTCATACCCTGGTAATTTCTATTGAAAAAGGTTTTAGGAAAACCTGCAGATGATCTTTAGCCAGATACAGCTGACTTTGCTAGAAATACAAAGCCCTATGATCGACTGGGGAGTACTCTGAGAGGAGTGCTCCTCCTGTGAGGAGATTGGAGAGTGTTATGCATCTCTTAGTAAATTGCTTCTGCAATTGGCTGCTTTTACCTCATTAATGTAAAATGCAGATGCCGAGGTTTAGTTGTCCCCTCTTTCCATACATTTTTACATTAATTGCCTCTTTTTCACGTTTGCAGTCCTGGATTCATTTATAAGTTGCACTATGAAAATTTTACTTGTGATTTGAAAAGGATACACAGGTCTTTTTATACATCCTCATATGATGTGCATGCCCCAATAACCACCGCAGATTTCCTCTCAGATTGTGCAAGAAAGGAACACAGTTTATCATATTAAATTTCTTCCACTTCACTTACTTTTATAATTTTTTTATTAGAGACATTTGAAAATTTAGAATTATTTTTTGAAAAAAAAACAAACTTGTAAGGATATGATTTTTTTGTTGGAACAAAGTCCATAAACTCTTCATATTCTGAGACAAACTAGCTGAAAGTAATGCACAACTGTGAGCTGGAAGGAAAATAATTAATATTTTCAAATCCCTTACAAATAGAAATCTAGAAAGTGAATACATTTTATAAATAAAATTAAAGCCGCAAGTATTTTTGGGATGTGTTTCTACCACCTCTGAATGTCTAGCGACTAAAATTATTGCCACTTCTTATTTGTAAAATAGTTGGCCTATTAAATTCAGGCCTATACTTTGATTGGGTGATTCTAACACACCAAATATTTTAGCTTATAATATTTTTTTATTGTACAATAAAATATTTATTGTAAATATTTTATTGTACAATAAAATATTTATTGTAAATATTTTATTGTAACTTTCACCATATCTAATCTAATGGTTAGAAAAGGGTTGCATGACATCCTGAAAAAGACAGTGATGCCAAACATTCTGACAAAGCAGAAAATGCCAAAATCAGATGAACTTACGTGCCATCCTCATTGCTTCTGTAGAAAACCATGAAAGGATCAGACTTGCCAAAAAAGTCCTTTTTGTCCAGCTTGTTGGCACAGAACTGCATGGTGGCACTGTCCTGCAGAAAAGCATAGACATTAGTGAATGAGAGGCTCTTTAAGGTGTTACATATAGTGACCTATCTTCCTCTTAGGTTCAAAATATCATGAGACTAAAGTGTATTAAGTGTCATCTTCTCAACAATCACACATTACCTAAAAATCTAAATAAAACACACATGTCCCACAATGTATTTTTAATGGAAATAAGCATTTTGGGATTTCATTATTTAAAATGCAAAAGCGATAAAAAAAATGTTTTTTACGACCTCAGATAGTAAAAAAACAATGTGAGGTCCTTGCAGGTTTCTGTGCAAGGATTTTACATGTGGCCCCTGGATTCCCTTTTTAAAGAAAGAGAAACTTCTCTATAAAAAACATGTCTATAACAAAGGTAATGTCTCCTGTGCCACTGAGTAGGAGGATAATTTGGATTCCCACCTGGTAGTCAAAGCTGTCTCACCAGGTAAGTGTTTGTATGTTCACAGATGATATTTTGTTTTGGCTGAAGTTCTGACAAATCTAATTGAAACATAAGCTTGTCATCTTTTATTTGTAGCTGATTACCTGTGTGTGTAAAACATCAAACGAAATTTGAAAGATAAAGGTAATTTTATTTATATAGCACATTTTCAGCAGCAAGGCAATACAAAGTGCTTTACAGAATTTAAAAGGAAATACAAACAAAATAACAAACCAAGAAGAGAACAAAAGAAGGAAAAGCTAATAATGTTGATCCAAAGGAAATAAGCTAGAAATGGTTTGACTGTCCAGAACTTCTCCTCAAACATGACAGACTTTAAAAGGCAAACAAAAACCTACAAATATAGCAGCACAATTTCTTACCCAAAGTACTTTTTTGTGAGATGTTTGTCAGAGTTAGCTTGCACACTATAAATGTCACCTGCTTTTAAGCCTTTGCTTTGTAGACTACAGGCTCTCAGCCAGAAGACCACTCTAACATTATCTACAAACACGATCCAAGGATCCACTAGTTATGTGTGTGTTTGTGTTTGTGTGTGGCCTTTTATTTGATACATTGTAAGGACTATTTTCCAAAGACACTTACTACGCTTTATGGACTGTTCCTTATGGAAAGACGTACTATGTTTATGCGGGGGTGTGCATTTGTGTGTTCATGTTTACCTAAACATAAAAAAGACATTTTAAATTTCAAGACAGGCAACTTCATACACCAACCGATGGTCTTGCCAACATTAGTCTAACTCCATCATGAGTAATAGTCATCATGCTAACTCTTTCTGATGCATTGCGTTCACGGTATCATATTCACTCTGAATGCATTAGATGCTACTAGAGGATCTTAGAGAGAAAAACACAAAGCAGTGAGGATTTTTATTTTCTGCACCGAGTTCTCTTCTTGCATGTTAGATTTTAGGTACAGTACTTTCCACTAAATGTTCGCAGTTTCATTTCAGGAATAATTTATGCTGGTAGGTACTTGTCCATAAGAGCTTCCGGAAAAAAGTAATTGTGACAGTTAGCATTATTTTAAAAATGATCAGGTTTTTAAAAAATGCTAATAGGACAAACTGATGTACTTTCATATGGTAGAAAAATATTCAAGTCACATTAAAATCTTTAAATTGAACAACTAATTTAACTTTGCACTATTGTAGTTGATAGCAATTCTTCATAAACACCACCACATCTTAAAAAGTAAAATACCTTGAAATGATCAAAAAATATATGATGGGTCAAATCAAATATTAAGCCTAGAGGAGGGACTTGAGGCTAATTAGAGCATAATCTGTCCATTTTAATTTTACCTGGTGATCTGTTGATCTGAAACTTTAAACCAGATTTTGTTTCAATTAGCGAATCAACACAAACCAATGACTACTGGGTCACAGAAGCATTGACACACCCCATTGTAGAAATTAACATGACGTCAACAATGTTTTCTTGGTATTGATATCAATAATTTGTTTAAAGATGAAGTCAAGGGAAGAAAATAAGCTGAAAAAAGCTTATAGAAAAGTGTTTTCTACAGAGCTATTCCAGCTATTCTTTCAGGCTCCAACAGGGCGACATTAACAGATGTAGCAGGAAGCTAGATGCATTCCAGTGCCCCGTTTTATCATTTTTAAAAGTCCAGTTATTTGTTATGAAACATGCTGGATTAGAAAAATATAGGGAGTCATTTGAAAATCACAGAGCAAAGCAAATGGCTGACTTTAGCTAGAGAATACACAGCAATGCTAAATATGTGCTAATTGGTAATGTAAGATGAATAAAATTGCTTAAAATCTTTTAAGTAAATACTTACAGTTAATATAAAGGAATGAATGAATGAATGAATGACTGAATGAATGAATGAATGAATGAGAGATTGTCACTACAGATAGGTGGAAGACAAATGTTATTTTTGAAAGCGATCTTTGAAAAAAAATAAAATAAAAATCCATTGATACATGATATGCTACTACATTTTGTGGTGTGTAAAAAAATTTACTGAGGTATAATCTGTCTAAATAAAAGAGGTTTGTGCAGCTCACTGGATTTTTCTTTTACATTTGTCTCTACCCTATAGCCTAGAGCAGTGGTTCTCAAACTTTTTTCAGTGATGTACCCCCTTAAGAATATATTTTTAGTCAAGTACCCCCTGACACGGGCAAAACATTTTTGGAATTAAAAAGAGGTACAGTGCTGTAAAATCACTGTCTGATTTATTAAAACCAAACAACTTATATCAGTGAACCTGACAAATACATCCATATTACAAACATTGCATGGTTAAACAAAAAAGAAAAACAGAAGACGGTGACCACCAGGAAGGTATAAAACCAGTCAAACCGTTTTATTTGAAAGGATATTGAAACTAAGTACTGAATATAAAATTCAGTGCATGAACACACATTTATATTTTATCGAACTTTTTACAAAATAATTTTTCCCAAGACTTATTATGAGGAGCCTACTGATTTTTTAAAGACATTTTGAAAAGCTTCACGTACCCCATGCTGTACCTCCACGTACCCCCAGGGGTACGCGTACCCCCATTTGAGAACCACTAGCCTAGAGAATATTACCATGTTTGTTGAGTCATGCAGAGTAAGAGAGCTCTGTAATATTATTTCACTAAAACAAACTTTTATTAAGAAAGTTACCATTTATTAAAAGATTAGAATTCTTGTTTAAATTAGGATAGGTAAAAACTGGAACCAGCATGTCAGAGATTTAGAAAATTAACAATGAGGAATCTAACACAAAACACTTACAAACTAATGTTTATTCTCTTGTGGTGCATATGCTTTTGCAAACAAATGAACCTCATGTGAGTTTTTATCTACATGTCTTTTTTAGTAAATGCTGCGTTCCAAATATACGCCACTTGGTTGCTGCTGAATCTCATCGCACTTGTCTCCACCCCTCCCTGTTTGTTTGGCTCACCCTGTGTAATGGCATCTGACTTATCTCTGGCTTTTAACCACTAATCTTTGAAACTCATTAGCTTGTTACCATACATTTAGATGCTGCATCACTGTGGATTTCTGTTTATAGCCTTAAAACATTTCCCTCTTGCCTGTCAAGTGTGGCTTTGTGTCATGGGGCAACTCAGCAATGCAATGTCCAAATGAGTGTGTGACGGGGAGCATTTCTACACACACATACTGTACCTCGATTATTATTTTAGAGCCTGTGCGCATTTTGCTACCGTGTCTGCTATGTGTCTTTATCTGACACAAGCAGACACCGAGCAGCATACACTCCTGAACACATCACATCCACTCAGCTCCAGCAGAAAGAAGGGACCTATATCTGCATTCATGCCCTCACCCCGAGGACACGTGCACTCTACTTGACTGGCTTTTGACACAGCTCGCCTACGCATACTTCACTCTGGCTTGCGGTCTAATTTTTTTTTTTTAATTCTCCTTTAATCCATTGGGAGTCTGTAGGCTGCCTTACTGCTCAGTGATGGATGAATATGAATTTTTTTTTTTTGCCTATATGTATGAAAGTATTGAAATATTTGCTGTAGCAACTGTTCTGATTTAATAATAAAAAAACTTGCACTGCATTAAGTAAACTGCTGAATCAAATGCCTGTCAGCTCATTAAATTGAAGCCTTGGCTTGGTGAACCTCAGAGAACTTGACAAGAAGGAGTCTCTTTTTTGTTATTTGTAAGTATTGCAGAAAAATCTACATCAAGGGGATAGTTGGAAACATAGTAACCCAGAAGACCCCAGGAAGAGAGGCAAAGTTGCCCACTTGCATGAATGCACCAGATCATCACAACATTGGTCGCAAAAAGCCAAAGTTTATTTATATAGCACATTTACAACAGACTGAGCTGACCAAAATATTTCACAACATCACAGGTAGACAAATGATAAAATAGAAAATAAAATTACATTTACCGTATTTTCCGCACTATAAGGCGCACCTTCAATGAATGGCCTATTTTAAAACTTTTTTCATATATAAGGCGCACCGCATTATAAGGCGCATAGAATAGACACTACAGTAGAGGCTGGAGTTACGTTATGCATCCATTAGATGGAACTGCGATAAAGGGAATGTCAACAAAACAGTCAGATAGGTCAGTCAAACTTTATTAATAGATTACAAACCAGCGTTCTGAAAACTCTGTTCATTCCCAAAATGAATAAACAGCTGTTTTATTATTTTCCCTGAGGTAAAGTAAGTGACGTGGTATTTTCGTGACACAGTTTATCTTTTAACAACAGCAAGGTATAACATATAGTGGAGGGGAACTTTTCCTCGATTCAATAAACACATAAAAAACAGTCTGATACTGTTACGGCAAATCAAACGTTAGTGCAATCACAATATATATCCACTTCCGCACCATTGATTGGTTCATGTTAAATTCTCTCGCTGCTGCTCTATTCCCGTGTTCTACTGGGTGACTGATCGCCTTGAGCTTAAACTCTGCGTCGTAAGTGTGTCTCTTAATAGGAGCCATTTTGAAGTCTTTACACAAAACCCAGCGTGCACCGCGCGCTTCTTCTTCTACGGGGGAAAATGAAGTCGGCGGCTGCTTACCGTAGTTGCGAGACCTGTTGTGGCTCAATATTGGTCCATCTATACGCACTGGATTATAAGGCGCACTGTCAGCTTTTGAGAAAATTGAAGGTTTTTAGGTGCGCCTTATAGTGCAGAAAATACGGTAGTAAAGATAAGATACACAAAAACAAAACCAGTGTACACCATCAAGGAAAATAATAATGTATTGTTCGTGATTTCTTTTTTTCTCAGTGCAAAGTGTCTGGTGTTTAAAATCCTAAATGGTTAAAATGTAACCAGTTGTTTTAAGTCGTAATAGAGGTGGAGGTTAGATCGTGCATTAAGCTGTTACAAAACTGTAGAGCTCCTTCTGGGACAGACTGCTGCATCCTAAGTGCACAAAGGAGCGTTACTACAGATCCTTCCTCCCAACGGCTATTATACTTTATAACTGTCTCTGCCTCCAGCAAAAGCAAAGAGTCTTTGCATCTCTGCTGTTTTCTTTAAAAAAAAAAAAAATCATGCAGTTACATGGGAAAGACTCATTTAAATCTTTGGGCCCAACTGGACAAAGATGGATAAAACTCCCTGATATTAGATGTAAATGAATGTACTGTAGACCTGATTAACAATGTTCTAACCAGCTTTCACTGGTTTGCTTATTGGGAATTAATTGGACTTACACTAACTTTCCGAACAAGCTGGTCACATGAATTTGGTTGTTTAACAGTGAGAGTTTGGCTTTGTTGCTGCTCTGAGTCAGGACTCATGAGACAATCTCCGCAAAGTTGATGGGGACATAAAAGCATTTATGGTGATGGAATGTGTTCGGGGTATTAAATATGCATCTGCTTCATGCTCATTAATGTTCTGCAGCACGTACACACACCCTCACAAAGCTCTGTGATCAACAGCCATTTGCTAATATGGAGAGAATCAGAGTATCAATATTTAAAGAGGGGGCAGGAAAGGTAGATGCACATTTAACCCCCTGGGGATGAATGAAAGATTGTTTGTGGCAAGAGAAAAGAATGTGTGTCACTGTACAGAGGTAAAGCTAAACTAATTAGGAAAGAAATATAGGGAGAAGACAGAATTAGTGCGGGTCTATGTTCTCTAGGGATTAAAGGCAGAAAAAGGGGTAATTGGCAGATACAAGGTAGGGGGAAAAATAATGAATCAGTTAAAAGCTAAACTGATAAAGTAGAAAGGAGATAAATAATGAAGGTGGACTTAACGGGATAGACAGGGATGAATGATATCCTGCTGATTGTGTAGTTTTTCTGCATGCTGTGAATGTTTGAGTGCTCAGTCAGAATGATGAGAACAAACCGCTACGATCTCAGCTGGCTCTGAAATAAGTCTGTGGATTCTACTCGTGGGATTTCTGCATGAAGCTGTTTCTTAGCCAGCATTAGTTTACTCATGTCTGCTTGGGTTTAATGTGACAAGAAATCTTTATGTGATTTATATACAAAACAAGACTGTATATTAGTGAAACAGAGCAACTGTTGCCAAAACCATTGTAGCTTCCTTTCACTAATCACTGCATGACCAGCCACATTAGACTTTTTTTTGCCTTTATTGGATATTTTTCCAACCTTTTACTTATTCTCAACACTCAGTGTGAAATTCTGCTCAGCTCTGGGTCGTAAACAATAAAGTCAGTGTTGTCTCTCAGACGCATGGCGCAGTGTGAAGCCAACTTTAAAAGCTCCCAATAGGACAACAAGTTCAATGGAAATACAGGAAGAGAGAAAAAATGTTTGTCAGCAAAATGTTGTGGTTTTCCAGAGTTGTCAAAGACTAAAAATATAGGGCATGTACTGTATATGTCAGAAAACTTAATATATAAATTAACAAAACTTTACTGTTTCTTCTGCCTAAAACAAATGTCTATATTTTCTACACCCCAGGTTTTTCACAGGCAAACCCACAAATTGATATACAAGTAAACAAATAAAACTAAATTTATCTATTTGGTTTGTAAAGTCACTGTGTAGATCGATTATGCAGTGATGCATTTAATTTGTTTTCCTTCTTGTTAATTTTAATAATTATATCTAACAGCTCATGTACAACCCAAAGTTCAGCTGGTGACTTAAAGGACTTTCAATTGTATATTTTCTAAAGTATGTTATGTGCACTCATGCCATGGTTAGGCCTACTTTTGCCTAATTTCCTGCATCAATTTTATGTAGCATGGAAATGGTTAGTCTGTGACTCTGCAGAGGTGCAAATGGAAGCTCACATTACTTTAATTGCAGCCTTTGGGTCATCTACATTATTGGATTTGGTGTCTGTCATCTTCTCTTGGCAATAATTCTCCATTGCTGACCATAAATGCCATAAAAGGGTTGGGACAAGGAAAGGTGGTTCGCCCAGGGCATCAAACAGGCTAGGGCCGTCTTTGTTCACACTGGAACTTAAGCAGCATGTAACATGACCTCTCTACTCTTCCTCCAAACTCTCTGGTCCTCATTCCACAAAAAGCAAAATTGACTTTAATCTAAAAAGACTTGACTACTGACCAACAATCCAGTCCTTTTTGTCCTCAAGACATTTCTGATGTTGTTTCTGGTTTAACATCGACTGCAACAGTTGTGGATACATCTCTAAGTTGCTTGTCTTGGCACACCGACTCAGTCTGCAGTGCATTTCCTGAAAATCTCCAATAAGCCTCCTGGACTGAAGTTATCCCTGTTGCTTGTGAACAAACTTCCCCTACGACCTGTCCTTCCACTCAACTTTCCTACAGTAATTTTGGAAATAATCTGGAAGTAATCTGTGAAGAACTATTTTATTAAGAAATGATTTTTAGCGACTTAACTTCTTGTCAATGAGTTTCGCTGGAGAACTGTCAAGTCTTTCCAGTTTCATTGACTTTAAGCCAATTGTTTGTAATGCATAGAAATACATGTTGGAAAAATTCACTCTGTGTGAAATAAATCTATGTAATTTAATTGTAACTTTTTGAATTCAATTACTGGATTAAACTTTCTGCTAATATTCTAAATTATTGAGATTTACTTGTATAATGGAATCTTAAACGAATGTCACCAAGGAGATAAAAATTATTATCTAGACAGCATTGTCTTATGAGAATCAAAGTATCAAAGCCTATCAAAGTAGCTTTAAATTGCCTTGCTGTAACTTGGTTAGGAGCCATTTTAAGTGGGTTAATATTGGAATGAGACTTTCAATAATATTTCAACAGGAGCTCAAAATGAATTCATTAAACCTGAGTTATAATGTGACAAATGTATTTGTCACAAATCTCAGAAAATGTTTATATTTGCATAAAATCATTATCAGTTGTGCCTAGTGTTTGTTTTGAGTTAGTTTTCATGTGATTAAAAAGAACAAATTGATCTATTTTGCATAAGCAAATATTTTGTTATTTACAATCCAAAAGGTTTGAATAGCTTTCATGTTGAATTTGAGAATTGTTCAGATAAACTTAAATTGATACTTTTACTGCTCGGCTCATAAACCAGATCAAATGGGAGAAAAATCTCCCTCTCACTGCCACCTGTGTTCCTCACATTCTCGTTGGATTGAAGCCATATGGTTGTCATTTATCACAGTCATTCTGCTTTGGAAATAATGTGATTCAAAATTATCTGAGGCATTTTGTCCCAATCTAATTTCGTTTGTTGAATCTACAAATCTTTAAGGATGGATGAGCTCAAAATTAGAAAAAGCGGCAGGCAGAGACTAAGGGGTTGAATAACCATAAACATCTGGAGTTATTTACTTTGAATTTGTCTCACTAGTCATTTTCAAAAACCTTATTTGTGTTCTGGTGAAAATTAAAAACAAAACTATTCATTACCCTGACTAAGACTTAAAAATCAGTTGCTTATCAAAATTAGATGTATCAAATGTACAGTAATTATTGTGACCCAAAACAATTAAATAATCACATCAAAAAGTTTGAAACGTTGTCCTTAGAGGTTTTTTTCTCATTCCTATATATAATAGTATGTGAGAGATTGTGTCAGTGACATTCATTAACTTAAAATACTTTGCAGAATGGCACTTTACGAAGTTTGGTCCATTTACTTGTATTAGCTTGCTGGCAGGTAAGCCACTTTCAATATGGCGGACGCTATAGCGTATCGCAACAATGGGCCGACCGGTTCAAAAACACTGTCGTCCAATCAGCCATTTCTCAGGTCTCCAACTGGGACATACCCTTTCCACTTTGTTAATGTTGTAGTGTTTTTGGAAGTTGTAATTGTGCTTTGTTAATGATGTGTTTTTGAATTTGTTGAAGTGGTTTGCACCTCAGGGCCACCGTAGATCAGAGTATAAAACACAATAATGTAAAAAAGAAAGATTTCATTTCATAAATTGATGCTGACTAAAACAACAAATTGAGATGTTTAAAAATAATTATTTTATATTTTCTGAAATAAGTTTGTCCTCCTGAAATTAAGTTGTTTTCGAGTTTTGGTGTCTTATAACTTGAATCAGCTGTTTTTATAATGACTATCACACAGCCTCAGATTGTTGTGAAGAAATTAGGTCTCACTTCTTGCAAATATCCTAAAATCATGGAGGTTTGCAGACATTACTTTCTGCATAACCCTCTGCTGCAGCCCATCAATTCAGGTTAATGTCTAACTTTTGACAGGGTCATTGCCATACCTCAGCTTGTAGCTGGTTTTTGAAAGAACCACTTTAGTTTTTTCGTAATTAAACTAAAACCCACAGTCTGGTGTCCCCATGAGCTTCTCATTCAGTATTCTTGCTCCTCCTCTATGTTTGTTCTTGTATAGGATCACAGTGCTTGGAGATACTTTAACTTCTCAGACAATATTTTCTCTGAGAAAGTCTAAATATCGCCAACATAATAAAGTAATGAGTACTGCATGTTGTTTTAAACACCTACTACTCACAATCAGCAGATCTCACAACATTTCGATTGGTTGGCACTTGAGTGGCTAATAAACTGATGAAAAAGCTTGGCAATGTTTTCTCCTCTACAGTAAGGTTGATAGTAAAGACACTGAATCGTTAAGCAATTTCATAAACATTGTGAAAAGTTCTCATCTCATTGGCAGACAAACAAATTTATGAAAAATAATGTTCCAAAGTGTTGGAACATTAGTCTGTTACATATTTATAGTCATTAATGTGATGTACTACATTTTTAAATAATGTTGTAATAGGACGATATGTGCAGAACTATGTGTCCTCAAATCCCATTTAAATACAATTTCAGTGCACTGCGGTGTCTCTTCATTTTAATGATTTAGCAATAAAAAAGGTGCATAAAATCTGGTTCAGAAATCCTACTTTACTGCAATCAGAACTGAACTCTCACCAGACACATCTGAATATATCAGATCAAATTCTCGTGACATTCTCACAATTTTTAAATCAGAAAAATAGCAGTATAGATCTCATCTTATAGAGCATGGAGCAATTTGGGTTTTTAACACAAAATGTTATACTTTTAAATATAAATGTTGAATTTACAATGTAAACACTATGAAAAACCTAAGGGCATAAATACTTTTGCACAAGAATAACAGCTGTTACCTGCTACTTTTCACCTAGGAGTAAAAATTCCAAAAAAAAAAAGAAATAATAATAATAAAAAAGCTATTCTAAAATATCCTCTTACACCTACTCTCTCCTATTGCCTGACAAAATTAGAGAGTAGAGAATAACACGAGCTACTAAATGCAAAAATGATGTTGACCTCTCTAACCTCACCAGACCTGCTGGCAGTGCAGAAAAGCACCTCACATAACCTTGAGTTATAGTTTATATTGTATCCAGGAATTAAGCATTCGAGGAAAACTGTTTCCAGCTAAATGACTGAGGGACTGGAAAATATTAATAATTATTTAAAATTAAAATAATTAGCATAGTATGGAGGTGGTAAAGAGGAATGTTTATAAGAGATCTTTGTTAAAACTTTTTCCTGATTCAGATATTGACAAATTATTTGCCGTCAAGATCTTCATGTTTGATGGTGGTTTGAGTGAGGAGTATTCAGTAAGGTTTAGCTTGTAAAATGCTCTTTATCTAAGAACATAAGAGAGGGTTAAGACCACAGACCTGCACTATGCTCTGTTAACTATTTATTTATCGTTTTAGTTGATTAGTTTTGCTGTTTTTCAGCCATAGCAAATTTAAAGGTTAGAGGTTATACATGTTCTTTTTTTTTATCTAATCTTCCACATTTCCAAACTTGGTGCCCTGTTAAGTTTTCTGCTGCCTCTGCTTTAACTGCAACAAGTTAGGTGTGGACAGGGTGAGACCTGGAGGCAGAGGAAGGAAGTTGTAGCTTTTGTCAAATCGAAATTTTCTCTTGGTCCATCAAATGGGTAAGTACCACCAAAATCAATATGAATGTTTCTAATATATTAAGAAAGTAACCAATTTGTCAGCTGATATGTTTGAAGAGAGTCGGGATTTTGTCAGAGGGGCAGAGCAACCTTTTTGCACATTGTACAAGGACTACTTAGGACTACTTTTACAGCTGAACAAGTAGTCCTAATTTTTAAATCAGAATTTCAGTGTTATTTTGATATATTACAATTTAGGTAGGATCATGTGTAAATGAGAGCACTGTTATTGAGAAGTCAGGCAAATTGAAATAGATATTACAAAGAGAACAGTAGAGAACTTTTAAAAATGTCAAATGTGAATAATCTGTCAAAGGCCAGTTTACAATTCAAGTGCTTAGAAAGCTAATGCGGAAATGTTTGAATTCTTTAAAAAAAAAAGGAAACATTTTATGTTTGGACTCTTAATTTAGCTCAGTTTGTTATCTAGTAAAGTCTGAAAACGTAACCTGTGCAAAACAAATGAGCACCATTATCCACCTTATTTCAAATTCCTTTCAGACAATCATTATTCTTAAGTTTATTTGATAGAGACAGAAACGTAGTAAAACAGTAGCCCCATGCCCTTATCATGGTGCTGATAGTGTGAGCTAACTAGCAGCATTTGTCCTTAGATAGGCTTTTATAATCTGTAATGTGAGAAAAATGTTCAGGCTCTGCCCTCATGTAGCTCTGTTCGTAAGCTCCAAATCAGAGAGAGGAGGTTGTAAGAGAGAAAGATGCACATCAATGTGTGTGTTTATCATCCAGCTGCATTCAAGTGTGTATGGGCCACAGGCACATATACTCATCCAGTTGACCATGCTGTGACTACCGAGACAGAATTAACACCAGCAGAAAGCAGAAGACAAGGTCTCACAGTTCTTCCTGGTAATTAACCTATGCTCTGCCTCCAAAACCAGCCAAGCATTTTATTTTTTTTTTGTGGCTGGTTCACAGTGGCATGAAATGATCCTGTGCCAACTCCTTTACGTGTTACTGTATCTCTCTAAGCCTATTTGAATTTTCCACCTTTTTTCTTCCACATAGACTCGTGCTCCTTTTGTTCCAGCTTTCTCTTTTGTTGTGCTCATTAGTTTTCTCACTCCTTTACATTTTTAATTTTTCTTTTGGATCAATTTGATCCACATAATTTTGTTCACTATCCTACCCCAATGCGGTGTGAGAGGAGTTCAGTGTGGCATTTGCAGGAGCCCACCTGAGAAAACGGCACACATGTAAGGTTGATAGGGGGCTCTGGGTTATGTTTCTGCACAATTTCATTACACAGCAGGTCACTGCATGGAGTGAGGAAAGAGCTGCTGTATGCCTTATACAGGAAAACTCCAGCGTTGTCGTTTCTTGCCCCGACGTTAGGAGATGTTCGTGTACAAGCACTATTTTCTTGTTAACATGTATATTTGGGAGATTATCACAATTTACTCACTCGACAGTTGCTGAGCTCTTCTGCCGTCAGGATGATTGTGCCACATTTCTTCCCAGGAATCCCTCTGTGAGGAAAATAAAAGAAAAGATGGGAAATCTTAATCCAAATTACAGAAAAAATAATCTTCTCTGCAGGATTTGTTCTTAGAGGACTAACGCAGAGCATTACATTAATTACTTATACTAACTGTGTCTTAATTCTCCTGACATTACCGTAAAATCCAGCAGAATGTGATATACCGTTAAAAATTAAGTGCTTTGAAAGGTTTCATGTGAACTAATCAAAACATTTAGTATACTGTTTTTATTTAAATATTTACAGACTTTGAATCTTAACTTATAACCAGCAGATCTCGTCTATGGTGCATCAGTCATCACTGTAGTAAAAGTGTCTAAATATGACATTTTTATGTGTTTTGAAACATTACTTGGATTATTTTGTCCGGAGGATAAAACTGAGAAATGCACTTCAAACAAATAAGCTCATTACATGTGCATAAAAATCCTATTGTACCTATTCATACTTTGCAGTTTTACCCCAAACTGTTTTATTGCGACTATTGAGCCATGTATATACGAGAAGAGTTAAATAGGGGAAAGTGAGGAAAAGTGAAAACTGATTTTGTTTGCTCCATCACAAACAAGAGGGAAACTGAAGCTTCAACAAGTTAGATCTCCATGACAGCTGCCTGTTTAAAAGAGTGATGGTTTTGATGCTTTGGGATTTTAACTCAACACGCCAAGGTCAGAGGCCCAAATAGTGTTTTCCAGTTGTGTAAAAAATTGTCTTAGGCTCCTCTACCAGGTTTGAGTGTTTCTCAGCAGAAGATGGAGACCTTTGATTCACACACTGAAAGACTCCAATCGATGCTCAGGTGAGAAAAACCGAGCTGTTCACACAAGTGATGGATGCATGAAACCGTGTGAGTGTTTATTTTTTTTCCACCCAAAGTTTTCGTGCACACCATCTCAGACCCTTGGCACCCTGTCAGCTACAGATTCAAACACAAATTTATTTTCTCACCCTGCATGTCAGCCTATCAATTTCTTTTTCGAAGAAATTGCTTTTTAAAGTGAACCCATTAAGCTTCCTTAAACAAGTTAGAATAGGTCTGTGGGCTTTACAAAACATGGTCCTTAAAATTTTTGCACAAAATCACCAAATGGCATTTCACCTGGTTTCAGAATGAGCTGCATTACAATTATATAAATAAGCAGCAACTGACCTTGGCACCCCACAACTTTTTTGTCAAATATTTTAGAAATCATATATCAATTTCCTTCGACTTCAAAATTAGGTTCTTCTCTATGTTGTGGTTTAAGTGTGACAAAACGCGATAAAGTGTGTAAATGTTTTTACACACTTTGTATAGTACATTGTATAGTTTTGGCTGTTAGTAAACAATAATATATTCCTTGTTGTATGGAGCCCTTCTTATTTACCTTTTGCAAAAGAAAAAAAATAATTAAAGCTGTTTTTCTAAAGAAATGTATTTACAAAGACTTAATTTGTAATCTGCACTTTTAATTATATTGATTAAAATAATATGTAGAGTCCTTGGGAAGGTGCCACAAAACACACAACTGCATATTTGAAATAGTAACCAAGCAAAAGCACCTTTGAAAAAGCTGAAAACTATTTTTGAATGAAGCTGGAGCAACACAAAATAAAGGAGGGATTTATTTTTATTATGTTAGGAATAACAAAGATCTTAAAAGACCAGCAGGGCACACTCTGAAGGTTTTTGACAGAAAAACAGGAAGGAAGTGCACTAATAGATACTGCATGACACATAAGGAGAAGCAGAATATATCTCTTATGTGAAGATTCAAGATGAGCCAAGAAACTAAACTCACTATTCACACATACAAGCATGAATACTCTATTTTTACTCCGTAATGAGAACCTGCATGTAGAGAAGCCTTCAGGGAGTCACAGACCTGAGCCAATGCATGAAGATGCTCTGAGTAAAACTGTTACATTTATTTAAAATATTAGAAGCTAAGAAAAGAACATCAGGGAGCTGCAAGGATGGGCCCCACATGCAAACTGTACATTATTTCTTCCAGACAACAGTTTTCTCTGAAAATATACTTATTTAGTGCATCTCTTAGACATGCTCCAGTCTAGATGAAAGGACATGCAAACATAGCTACAGATTTTTATGTGCGATTTTAAATTAGACTAATATAAAGATATAAAAGTGTTTTAAAATAAACTGTGCTGAATGACTAGCAAGAAACATTGTATGGTTTTCAAGTTCTGCATTGAATGCCCAAAGTTTATTATGAACAAGTGTTTGAATATTTTCCTGACAACTTTCTTCTAGTGCAGCAGTTAAATGGCGGCACAGTACTTTCAAATACAAAAGCTTGTGTGTAAGGTCAAATACTGCTGTACACGTTCAGGCCTCTTGAGACAGAAGGTGAACTGTGAGCTATCCAGGAGCACTCTGCCAAACAATGGCTCCTCATTGATTCAGCTGACAGACCTCGATCAATATTCAATAGATCAAGACGGAAAAATGAGAAGTGTGATCTGAGGGTGAAAGGCAGAGCGTTAAGGAAAAAAAATACTTTAAAGGGCGTTTAAAGTCGAGAGACACAAGATTTGGCTAACTACATTACAGGATTATTTTTCAATTTGTTACATCAGGAAAGAAAATACAGTTTGCTTTTTTCAGAATACAAGCATATAATAATACTGACAACAGCAAAGCATAGAGCCAATATACCCAGTTGCATTTGATAAAAGAGCACTTCCTCAGGTGGTCTGATAAAATCGTTTTCTGTCTTATTCTAGATGCATACGAAGATTATAAACAAGAGTCTTTAAAAGAAAAAAATATGTTATTTGTTTGAACTACAAGCCCAGGAATAATGGATGTTCTGGAATACTGACTATAAAACTTTTGCAATTTATTTATTTAAAATGTATTTTCATAACATTTCTCACTCAAGAAAAAAAAATCTTAAATACACCCAATGCCTTAGATGAGACATTGAAATACTTACTGGCATACTACTGATAGATTCATTTTCATTCAGCTGCATGTCTTTCTGACAGAACGTGATACAAAATTCTCTCTCAAAAAAAGAAGAAAACAATGTAAAAGTGGTATTCGTTTTGAAAAAAAACATGTTCTGACTATTTATTTTTAAATAAAATTGAAAAACACGTAATAAAAATGACCACATCAAGAATTAAACATACCCTTTTGAATAATCAAAGGAAACATCTGTTTGAGCTTTACACCGTCAGAATTGCTAACCAGTTCTTTGCGCGTTTCCACAAGTACAGATTTAACTTTGGTGATGATAAATTTTCTGATCAAAGTCAACGATTCAAGGAGAACGAGGCCTCCCTACCATTACACTAATACTCAGCTCACTTCACAGATTTTCTCAGACTAAAGATGGGACTTTGTCTGGGCAACCCCTAAATTTAATAATGAATCCATTCACAAAAACATCTTGGTAAAATGACCATAAATCTGTATGGATTATGAATAATTTTGGGTTTAACCATAAACACTGACTATTTGTAAAAATGTTAATATTTGGGGGATTTTAAGGATTTGTTTGAACCATTCACTGTGTGTCTGCACTAAAAATAGTCAAAAATATATATATATATATTTTTTTTTCTATTCAATAATCACCAACCGGATGATTGCTCATTTATCGTTGAGATTTGGTTGTTTGTGGGTTGTTCTTGAGCATGGTTTTCAGGTTAACATTAAGAATGGGCTGAATCTGCAGAAAAATTTATTGATTTTCCTAAAAAGCTGAATCAAAAAAGTCAAATGTGTCCTAAAAGGAAAGCTGTCACATTTTCACCCAAAATTGTGTCAGAAGTTTCTAGTTGGTCAGAAATGCATTTAATTTCTCTGCAAATCGCTGAGAGACATTTAAGCAAACCTTAGCATGGGGGAGTACGCATATTTGAACCTGTGAAGTTTCGCATCCTGTCAGCCATTGGCTAGATTATCAAGGCATGTGCATCGCCTGTAAAGATCACATCAATAACATTACTCAGCCCACTAGCAGGAAACAGACTTCTCACCATAACAGTGGGTTGCCATCATCACTTCCAGCTGAACTTTTCTGGTTTTCAGGCACTAATTAGCTTGCAGTAGATGACTTCGTGTTCATTTACAACTCAGGAACAATGGCCATTCTGAAGGAGAAGGGTGATTCATCTAAGAGTGGGTCTGTGAGGGACTAGCATTGACTGCAGTCAGTAGAGTGGAAACAATATCTTTCTCATCAGGAATCAGACTTTTCTTTAGTCGCAATGTTAATGCCGATATAATCAGTAATAAATATACAAATTAAAATGAATTGAAAGCTGTTTATGCTCCTGTGTCACGTTGTGGCGTTACAGCGGCTGCCTACCAATAAAGACCTGTGTGAGTCGAGTGTAGATAGTGATGAAACAGAATAGCTTGACAGCAACCTTATAGACAAACATCTGTTGCTTATTCCCTCCAGAGGGGCTGTATGGATGAAAGAGGATGCCTCCAAACTAAAGACAGCTTCATTGCAAGGGCTGACATCTATTCCACTCCCTAAAGGCTTTCAATTTCTCCTCACATCACACAGAGAACCATCAGGAGACAGATGCTATAGCTGACTTATTCATGCATTGTACTGCCCCTCAATGCTGCATAATAGATTTTGTCTGAATATCCAAGCTAGTGTACATTTAAAATTGAATTAATAGGAAATACTCTTAGGAATTTGGTGCAAATGCGGAGAGGAAAAATAATGAAGTATATTGAAAAAGTGAGAAACTCCACCATAACAAAAAAATGAAAAATGTATAATATTAATACTATTTATATAAGAATAAAAGATTTAGGTCAAAATGGGAAATGGGGGAATATTGGATAAAAAAATTTAGGCGAGCAGTGCTCAAACAGTGCAGTCAGTTCTTTTGAAATCTGCGCTAAGCTTTTATCTGCAAGTTACCAAATTCTTCACAATCTACATGTCTGTTTTTCCAACTGGATGAAGAAGGCTAATGAGGTGATGTCTTGTGCTTCTCTTCAAGTCACAAACAGCTCACCTTTACTGAACACCATGAGATGGAAGAAGTATTCAGTGAGCGCTCATAAGTGGTCTTAATAAAATTCTTCACGATTAAATATCATTAAAATGGACCAAATGCTCATCCATATATGTTTTAGAAGACGGAAAGATACAAAGACGATCAAAGTGATGTTTTTATTAATGGCTGAATTAGCCTGCACTTAGCCTCCACTGGCTTGTTTATTTGACAATGACTCCAAAATGGTCTTACGGTATCTTAATGAAGAAAGAATGAAAAACACTTTAACTTATGCAAATTTTCTCTTGATATTGGGAATATTGAAGACTATTTGAAGCAGAACAATTTCAGCACAATTCCAGACAGTGAAAGATACAGAGGACTTAAGGTTTAAGGAGAAGTAAAAAGTAGGTTACTTATTACCAAAGTGGAGCCCTGTATATGCTATTGCTTTCAATCTTGCTCAAGGCGAAATACAGACATGAATTTTTTACAGAAGAATGAGTAACTAGAGACAATGAGACTTTGTCAAAGTTAGTTCAAGAGTGTCTTGACAAGGTTAAAACACATCCAACTCATCTTCTATCATCAGATCGTTTCAGGATCACACACAGGTCTGAACACTGTCAGGTCACATTCTCATTGTCCAGTCTGATGAGTGAAACCACAACAGTGGACACTTTGCACAGTTCATTGTCCTGTTGCCTGTGCAGGTCATCCAAAGTGAAGCATTAGAAAGGTTTTGTGCAATTAAAAATATATGAATCTTTTATTAACTATATTTTTTATATTATTGATTTTATTTTTAATATTATACTGAATAGAAATAGAAACATCCAAAGACTCTTATTTAAAAGCAGACCAGGACACACCGATTTATCAAATATTGTTGACTAGTGTACGTCCATCTTTTAACAAGTCAAAAACACCAGACCCTTATAATGTTTTGGATCACAAAAGTAGTACACATCCATTTTCTACACAATCATGCTATTTCATTTGTTTTATTAAATGACTATATGTTTCAATTTATTGTTGAGATGGAAAAAATTATTGACAAAACAATTACTATCAGTTTATTAAAAACTAAAGTGTGAATTTTCGTTGCTTGTGAGTGCTTTCATCTTAAATGTTTAACTCGATGAGGGAAAAGTTTGGACACAACAGCTTTTATGTGAAATGCAAAAGCGGCAGAGGGTGCTCTTAAATGTAAACAATTATTTGGTATCAGACTAATCTTACTGTGAATACAGTAACTCTGTCTCAGCTTACATTTTTTTCCTACACATTTCTCTTTCTACCAAAGTCAAAAATGTCAGAGTTTTATGCTTAATCCTGAAATTTTACTTGAGCATTTTTTAGCTTGTGTTTGAAATTGTCCATGAATGAGGAATTTTAAGTTCAGACAATATACAAATAAGAAAAACTGAGTAAAGACCAGAGTTCCCACAGAAGTTCTGTCATTAAAGTAAAGATGGTAAACATCAGGTGACTAGAAGAGCAGCTGCTGGACTCACCTGTTACCCAGAACAGAGTTGATAAGAGTTAATAGTTAAAAAGTTCATCAGTACTTTCTTGTGTTAATCTAAATATACACTTAATTCAACTATTCTATTGTGAAACTTACTCTAAAAGAAAACATTGGTTGTTGCTGACTTTGCTTGAACACAAACAAACAAACATATGTGGTTGCATATTGCAACCACATATGCCATGTAAAAACTTACCAAGCTGGCAACAAAGGTCTAACATTATTTTCAGGACATTAATAATAATACCAAATTCTAATGCAGAATTAGTG
The DNA here is from genome assembly GCF_002775205.1 of Xiphophorus maculatus. Lineage (NCBI taxonomy): Eukaryota > Metazoa > Chordata > Actinopteri > Cyprinodontiformes > Poeciliidae > Xiphophorus > Xiphophorus maculatus. The sequence continues at coordinate 23,280,442 of NC_036462.1, forward strand.
GGGAAATAGTATATGCCTTCCAGACATGTAACAATTAACCTTTTCATCTTGTTCCCATTAAAATGCATGTGCAAGTTGTGAGTATGTTTGGTGGGGCAGCTGATAATTTTAAAAGAAACTCATTAAATCTAGATATTACTTTTCGCATCATGTAGCATAATTCCCATTTATGAACCAGGTAAACTACACTTTGACTAAAAAATATAATCCACTCAAGTATTATTGCTTATGTTGTTGTTGTATTGCTAGAAAACAGACAACTAGCACTGTTAATTCTCTGTGCATATGTATATGTCTCACAAGCAAAAACAAGTTAAAGACAGCAGAGGCAGCTAACTATAAATTACCATAATCAGTCTTTTAACACACTCAAGATGGGGCATGCTGGGACTATTTCGATCCACCAGTGCTTCAGCTTCACTTGCTGCCAACTGAAAAGAGCGACCAAATCTGTGAGCAAAATATTCCAACTTTTTTGCATTATTTCCGTCCTAACATCTCAGCTCAGTTAAAGACAATTACAGACACCAGAGCTTTACAGCAAACAGTGCTTTCAGTGTCTCCTGTGCATTGATGTGCTTTTTAAAACAAAAACACATTTTTTAAAGGGCTTGCTGTTTAAAGTTTCTTTAAATTGGTAGTGGTATTACTTTCTTGTAACACAATCAGTCTGTAACACTGATTATGAATTTAGAAAGCTAGAAATTATAAGGGAAAACATTTTGAACTATAATTTTAGATGTTTCATGACATAGAAAATGCATTTTGCTGATAATGCAGCATGCATTATCAGCATTGTTACTGAATGAGTAACAATGCTGATTACTCATTGTTACTGAATGAGTCCTGAGCACATTTCCAGCCTGTCAGATTATTGTAATGTTGCAATATTATTGCTTTGATCTCTTGTAATTTAGATTATAAAAAATGTTCAGACTAGACTAAACCTAGTTGTCAAAGGAAACTGTTTAATGAATTGGACTTATTCAGCTGGATAGTTTAATTTATTTCTTTCACTGCATCTAGCTGCACTTTCATTACCCTAAAATCACTAAATTAGGCTAAATGGTGATAAAGTTGTGAATCAAGTCCTGTAACATATTTTACCACCCACACATGGTAGATGAATCAGATTGTTTGCAATGTATTGAGGTGCACACTGTATCTGCTGCAGATTAGATTTACAACCCTAATGTATTCTTACTGAAATATTTCTGCAATGTGCCTTGCAATTCAGCATGCAAGAACACCTAACGAACACAGCAGTGCTTTTAAATTTGTACACATGCAGAGTGGTTATGTGAGGATGTCTTTGTTCTGCCGTGCATGTTTGAAAAGCAATACTGAAACAAAGCAGAGTGTGAGGACTCAAAGCTATACCTAAAGTCTGCTATGTAGGACTATTATGATGTGTCAGACAACTTTACATAAAGGGTTTATTCCAACAATGGTTAACAATGAAGAGGTAGCATGTTCTATTTTCACTGTGGGAGTCTTCATAGAAACAAACCAGATAATACTCCGTCTAAAACATTGTGTTAAGAGTCTGTCAGAGTGTTTCTAGGTGAGCTTCTTGTGTTTCAACTGCACGATGCATTTATGGAACAACTTGCACACTGAATTATTTATGTTAAAACAGCTACTAAATGATTCAGACATGTTTGTATTACTAAATGCCAGCATGATCTTTTCCCAAACTTCCTAAAAAACACCTTCAACCATTTTATATGTATGCTGTTTTTAATAACACACAAACTGTGAGAAACACTGTCTACACAACTACTGGGAATTTAAAAATGGTTTAGATTGTGCAAGTAGCACAAAGATTTACTGTCTTTCACACTTAGTGCTAAATTCAGCTATTAAATCGTTTAACATTTTATCACATGAAAGAACAGAGGCAACCTGCTGCAATAATCCAGCACTCACAACAAACAATAATAAAGTCAAAATTCATCATGTAAGAAATGACAAATTCATGAGCCACTTCCCTCAATCTGGCTTGGTTTGTGTTTTGCAGAATGGACTGAATTTAAATCAGAGCTATTTTCCCAAAGGAAGAGGAGTGCTCTGTAACATCTATTGCCTATTAACTTTCCAAATAGACTATCTAAAAATCACAGACAATCCAATATTGCCAAGTGAGAAGAAGGATTACAAGTGTAAAGTGGATTTTTTTCTGCAATTTTCCTCTGACAAAATTTACCAGAGGAGGAAGAACTTTCTTCTTTTACGAAAGAGACGTGGCAACTGTTTAAAGAAGATACTATGGATTACACAGTTTCAGTGATCACTTCTCTGCATTATTCAACAGACAATCTGGCCATGCTTTCATGTGTCCAGGAACCAGAAATGCTTCTTCCGCATGGTCGGCTCTGTAACCTTTAAAACAGTGCGTTCAAACAAACAGTGATGTGCATTGAAGCACAAACTCTCTAACACAATTACCATCTTCCCCAACTCTGCCAAAGGAGGTGGGGGGAAAGAGAAGTGCTACTTTATTGCTATAAGGACACAAAGCCACCTGAGACAACCACCTCCTCAATTACCCACTGCTGATTCCACAAAGCCTTAGCCATTCGGGACCTCATTTGACTTTATTACAACAACCACTGGAGGGGTGGTGTCATTAATCAAACAGAGGCAATGAGTGAGCAGCCACCCAGGAAAGAGGAGAAATGAACTGTGGAGTCTCTGTTCGAATTCTGCCTGAGAGAGAATGATGTGTGAGCCTGCATCCATCATGGAGCCTTGTCCACACCTGGAAACAAAGGGAGTTACCGCCTCGGCAAACAGATGTTCAGAAGATGTTAAATAAATGTCTGCATTTGATTTAGATGAAGGCGTCCCAAGGTTGAGAAGTTTATTAGATGTCTGTATCCCACCAAGCTGATTTAGTAGATGTCCTGTGACAGCATCTTCATTGGCAAACTTTCACAGCAGATGACTGTTGAATATTAATTTTATAGCCCAGGCTCACGTTGCTCACACTGAAGGAAGCCGACAGAAAATGCCAGGCTGATTTACATAAATATTTATATTGAAATATCAGTGACAATGTTGTATCTGTACAATGTAATGTAAAATACAATGTCTATCTGATGGCTTACATTTCCAAACTACATATAATGTCAGTCAAAGTTTATTATTTACTATATCTCTGACATGCAGTTGTGGAGATGTTTAGAGAAAGGTTACATTAGATTGGAAAACAACATCTCAAGTTATAAACATCTCATGGAGCACCGCGCAGTTCACCATCTGAAAGATGGAAAAAAAGAGGACAACTATAAACCACCCAAGAGTTAGTCATAGTTCACCAATATGTTTTGCACTCAACAAATCTATTTAGAGATTCATCTACATAGATTCATCTAAGATTAATGTCTTCTTTAGTCATTCATCAGTGACTTAAAAAGAAGTTCACTGATGAATGACATTTATAAGAAGTCCACAAGTCATGTTTGGGACACAGCAAATAAATGGAAGACAGCACTCTGCCAGATAAGAACAAGACTGAAACTTTTTGGACAATTTATGTTGCCTAAATAAAATCTAACATTACCCATCATGTATAAAAAGATTTAAAGTATTTGCAGCATATTGAGGTATCCTATCATTCAGGTTAGTAATACAAACCGTTAATAACCTGAGAAAAAAAAAAAAAAACAGAATTGAACGCCAACTTTAAAAAATAAGAGTTAATTTGTTGCATGTAATTGAATTAAGTTTGTCAAAGTTAATTTATTTACATTTGTTTAACATTACAACTTAATAAACTTAACATATTTACTTGGATAAGCTTAATTTGATTACTTGAAAGAAATACTTTTTTAGAGTTGGATCACTGTTTTCTTTTTAAACAAAGCTAAGTGGAAAAGTACGGTGGCCGACAGGTGCAAATGCGCAGCAAAAGAGAAAACATGCAAACAAAAAAGAAGACACCCCCGAATGAAATGCAGCAAACAAAAAGAGAGACGCAAACACCCCCGAATGAAATGCAGCAAACAAAAAGAGAGACGCAAACACCCCCGAATGAAATGCAGCAAACAAAAAGAGAGACGCAAACACCCCCGAATGAAATGCAGCAAACAAAAAGAGAGACGCAAACACCCCCGAATGAAATGCAGCAAATAAAAAGAGAGACGCAAACACCCCCGAATGAAATGCAGCAAACAAAAAGAGAGACGCAAACACCCCCGAATGAAATGCAGCAAACAAAAAGAGAGACGCAAACACCCCCTAATGAAATGCAGCAAATAAAAAGTGTTGAAAACGGAAGTGCTCCAGACCACTAGGGGGAGTCAAAGAAAATAGTATTCATTTCTATGGGACCAGATGCAAGATTCTTCTTCTTCTTCTTCTTCTTGGTATTTATTGGCGGTTGGCAACAAACTTACAGTAGCATTACAGCCACTTACCAGTATGGAGTGTGGTTCGAGATGGTCTATAAACTTTCACTTTCTACCTTTTCCCTCCATTAACTCCTGATTAAACATACCCCCACACATACTTATATTATCCAACTTGCTTATAACTTTATATACCCCTCTTTGATATTCTTTACACATTCACACCCAACTTGCTCTACTCATATCCTATGAAATAGCTTTGTTTTTTTAAGATACCGAATAATTATTTGACTATGTCTACTCCCGAAATCTCTCCTCAAAAATTCTATTAAATTAAACCTTTCTTTAATACCTACACACTCTCTCAGCATGCATCTTCTCTCTTCTTCATACTTACAACACTCTAAAATAACATGCTCTATTGTTTCAGACTTCTCACAATAATCACACTTTCCAGATGCAAGATTCAGAGAGATACCTTTACTTTCTTTCAAATTTCTTTCTCTGAATCTTGCATCTGGTCCCATAGAAATGAATACTATTTTCTTTGACTCCCCCTAGTGGTCTGGAGCACTTCCGTTTTCAACACTTTTTATTTGCTGCATTTCATTCGGGGGTGTTTGCGTCTCTCTTTTTATTTGCTGCATTTCATTCGGGGGTGTTTGCATCTCTCTTTTTGTTTGCTGCATTTCATTCGGGGGTGTTTGCGTCTCTCTTTTTGTTTGCTGCATTTCATTCGGGGGTGTCTTCTTTTTTGTTTGCATGTTTTCTCTTTTGCTGCGCATTTGCACCTGTCGGCCACCGTAGAAAAGAGTGGGACATTAAGCTGTTGAATTTCAAATGAGAACAGATTAAAACGATCATTACAAATTTCAGAGTACATTACTTCTAAACCATCCTTTAGTTTAAAGCCCTGTGTATAAAAGGTGAACATGGAAGAAAAAACAGCCTGTTTTGGAAACAAATGACACCACAGGCAATTAGTATCGAAACAATGGCAGCCAATCTTTGTAATGCCTTGTTTTCCATCAACACTGCTGAGTCCACTAATTTGATTTGGGGGGGGAATCAATGTTATTTGCCAAAAGAGCTGCCTCCAAATGTTTAAACGAGCTGTGCTCAGTGCAAATGGAGTAACATGTTTCTCTGTTCAGTTGCAGTCCGGTGACCACAATGTTTAAGAGTTGACTATATAATACAACATAACCTAATGAAATTGTTGATCTTTCAAAGACGACCTGAGTTTTCTTAATTTATTGCAAGAAAAACCCGTATGTCATCTTATAGCTCCAATTGAATCGACAAAGACAAAATAAATAAATAAATAAAAAATATCACTCTTCAGACAGATGGCTCAGCTTGGAGAGCAAGAGATGTGATCAGCTGCTGCCTGCTGGAAAAGGAATGGATTTCTGCACAGATATATTAGCCACTTGGGTGTCAGTTCTGGGAGAGCTGCCGTACAGACAACAGCTCCCTTCCTGCACCAAAGCATCAGTGGAGAGGAAACGTCTTTGCCGTTTATTGTGAAATGGCTCTGCAGAGGTTGTCTGTAGAACATTAGCATCCAGATCTGTCTGGGTGGACAGAGTCAGTGTTCACACAACAGAAAAATGAAGCCATACATTTTAACGAGACACAAACACACCGTGCTGAGGCATAAAGGTGGGAGTCGGACAGCGCACAGGCAGAGCAGCTTTACTTTTTCTCATGAAGCCGTCTAGTATCCACATTTTCCTTATAATCATCAAAAACAAAATTAAATTCATATTTAAAATGTGTCATTCTCTTCATAATAGCCACGGTCGATGCTAAAAATATTTGGAGTATTGGGAGTGTATTTTAACAAACTTGTGTAAATCAGAATGAAGGCTATACAAAACAAATCAAATTTTATTTGTGGGACAATTTTCTTACACTTAAAGATATTTACTTTAGTTTCCAAAAATTACTTTGAGATGCTCATAACATGTTGAAACATTGTAGATTGTGCACCTATACAATACTAATCAAAGAGTGACATAATAAAATGAATCAATCAAAAAAAAAAAAAAAAATTGTTTCTGCGAAAAAGTTTGGCCATGACTGCATTATTTCCTCAACAGTTCCTCATGCAGTTTTCATCCCTTCTGGCTCACAGCTGTGTCATGTAAAGTCTAAGCACTTGTTACCAGTCCTGTAAGACCTGGAACAACAAAAATTCTCATGCTGCCATCTGCTAAGTAGCTCCAGATCATTAGGGACTAAACAAGCAACATCATTGTTGAAACAAATTACTAAGCTGCATTTTAAAAAGATGTTTGGATTGTATGTAGCTATGACACACTAGAAGAAATCCAGAGGGACAGCAGCGTGGCCAGATTAATTCTACGTCCTGTCGCCCATTGCTAAGCCAAGGCCATATGTAGGACAGGACAACATGGAGAACAATGGACTGTGACATGTAGGCAAAAGTAAAGAAATCCTACCATTCAAAAGCTGTCACGAGATGCAATAAGTTATTCAAGAGCATTGAATCAGCAACCCTATTTTGTGAAACAAAGACACACAAACCCAGCCTGATCATGAGCAAATCTCATTCCTTCATAAAATTGTTCATGTAAAGAACAATTTGCATTTCCTTACAGTTTGAAAACATCCTGTCAAAAGTTGTCAGAAAGTTGTCACTGCAACCACCTGCAGCAGCAAAACTGATGAGGTTTTCACTTCCCGGGCCTGTTTCTGGGTGGAATGTGTATTACTATGGCAAAGCATGCTTCCAGAGACACTCGCTAATGACCGAGATGCCTGTCCTTCTCAGTCAGCCAGATCATTTGGCTGAGCTCAGCAAACAGAGACTCGATTTGCTTTCAAGCAGCTCTTCAGTCAGTCCCAATTTATGCTCCTACAATTTTGGCCTTATTTTGTAAAGTTTGACATATGATTGGAAACATGAATAAACTGATATAGAGTGTATTCTGATGTATGTTACACTGAAATCAGTTTCTTCTATACAACATTAGAAATGTATGTAAACATTACAGATGCACCAAGAAATGGGCATCTGTAATGTCATTGTTATGACATTGGCCAAATTTCATCTCAACAGGACCTGACAAGGAACCAGCTGGTCTAAAATTAAAAGATCCAATCTTTTTCCAATTAGAGTGCACACCATGTGTATCAGATGGTGCTGGCAATAATACTTTACACAACAATACTGGTGTGGTAGTTGTTCATACTGTATATGTGGTATATATTATTTTTACATTATTTTTACATATTTTTGCATGAAATAAAAAAGCTCTCAGATACTTGGGGACGTTGGGGATTTCAGCCCCATAAACAGAGCGGTGCAAAGCCATTTACTATTTTATATGTAAAAGAGAAAATTGTAGAAACCGATCTAGCTCCACTTGAAAGACGATATATTTAAATACAGTTGAGACCAGATATTTACACATGCCAAATAAAAACACACACCTTTTCTTCTCTCAATCTGAAGTTAAATCAGACCAAACTTTTAGCTCTAGGCGACTTAAAAATGGTGTTTTTCCAGCCTAACTTCATGACTGATTTTTTGCATTAACCTCACCCTCAAATCTCAAAAAGAATCTTTTTTTTAAATTAGCTATATGTCACAAGTACAACAGTTCGGTGTCAATTTTAATGATACATGGATGTTTTTAATTTTACAAACCCTCTGCCAATAAAGATGTGAATGCCAATAAAGATCTGAATGCTTGTAGCTGCAGAATCGACTTTTGTGCAGCTCATCAATCACATCTGAGTGAATTCAGATTAGAGCATGAACGTGGCAGAGCCAGTTGTTCATTTCTGAATGGTAAAACAGACAATGCAGCTCTTGTTGCAACCCAGGAGCAAAAAGGACTCATGAAGAAAAATCATTATCTCTTGTGCCTCGGCCCTGTTACTATATATGCAAAATAGGTTTGCTTATGAAACTTTTAACTCCCCTGCCACAGCCTTTCAACAATCAGATGCTTGCCTGGTCAGCATGGGTGTTTTGTTTTTCAGAAAGTTATAAAAGTTTATGGGTAAAGCTGCTTTATGCAGTAGCCATGCAGAAAATAGTTAACCCCACTTCAGTATTTAAGGATTTTCTATATTTTGTACTTTTAAAAACCTTTTTTAGGAGATATAGAACTTGATTTTCTTTATTATTTTTTTAATTCATTCTGGCTTAGTCTCTGGTTGATAAATAATTAGATTTTTTATAACAGAAAATTTTTATTCTATGAATGTTGTCTTGTGAGTGCAAATATTTTGACTGCTATATAATAGAAATATGTCAATGTCAATGTCAAATTTATTTATATAGCACCTTACAGCAGACAAGACTGCACCAAAGTGCTGCACAAAATAACAACACAAAAACAACAACACAATGACAAAACAGAACACACATCATTTAAATGCCAAAGAGTAAAAATGAGTTTTAAGAAGCGATTTAAAATGGTCCAGGCTGTGGGCAGATCTAATCTGGAAAGGTAAGTTATTCCATAAAACAGGAGCAGCAACATTAAGATAACATAAGCATTTTATTACTCATACCGAGAGCCTAACAGGAGAAAATGTTGAATTTACTCATGGGAAAACACACCATGCTCCTTTTTTATAAGGGTTTCTTGGTTTAATTGAGGTTACACTTTGAATTGTGTATTGTATATAAATGAGTCCAACATGAGGGCAAGACAACAAATTAAACTGAACAACCAGAGGGCTTATTATTCCCATTGTTTTCCCAGATGTAATATTCAGAGATTTTCTTTTATAATACATTTTCACCACTTAAATGGTTTTTTGTTATTACCTTCGTTTCTCATGAAACATAAACAATTTTCTCTATTTATTTTCTGTCCTGGATCAAATTGAAGAACTTCATTTAAGTTCATGTACGGCTGAAATCATATGTTTACATACACTGCATGGAAGAACATCTGACAATAAATCTGACCAAACATTTTCTGCTTTAGGTCAGTATACGGACAGCCTGAATTATTCCCATTGGCTAATTGTCAGATTAAAGAGAGGACATTTTTTTCTACGATATCCCCATGACTCCAAATACACCAAATATTGTGAATTAACCTATTAAAACCTTTGAAAGCCTTGATGTTTAAGGGCATGCTAATCTTAAGTGGATTTACAATTTTGACTTTAAGGGAAAAGAAAATCCTTTAAATTTATATTTTTATTATTCTGGTATGTAACAAACAAGAATTATGGTAATTCTAACTGAGCGAAAACAGAAAACCTTGGTCTGGTATAGGTTCAGACAATGAGGAAAAGTCATTTATCAGCGTCATATGTTGTTTCAGCTTTATAGTGTGTTTATATACACATAATATCCACTCTGGAGCTTATTTTTAATTAAATGAAGAGATTAGTCACATGCAAGGTATTATTTTCCCCTGTTCTTCATTAAATCAGAAAGAAATCTTATTTGATAAACTAATTTATAGACTGAGATTTGATTTTTGTTCTGTTTATGCATTAAAGGATCAATTGTAAACTAAATTCCTATTTTGTATTTCAGTCAGTGTTGGGTGGATATGCTACTACCATTTAGAGAGTCCAGAAGACAGACATGGAAGATGTTGAAGAAAATTAAGTTTGCATGCTCATGTTGTCGCACATCTTTTATACAAAGTCTATAATATTAAGCCCAAATGTCAAGATGTACTTAAAAGAGGAGGTGGTGTGGCATTTGTGCGCCATGAGAGGATCACATACAGACGAGAAGAAATAACATCTGCAATACTGTCACAGTTTTGTTTTGTTTTTTTTATTGGATTTTGCTATGATGTTCTTGTTTTGTTACTTTAGTGTTATGTTTTGTGTTCTCTTTGTCTGGCTTCTGTTTCTCTGTTCATCTTGCTTTTATCTCTGTCTGCACACCAGATTCCATTTTTCAAAGTATAAGACGTGTGGTCTGTCATCAGTCTTTTAGCACTTTCTGCATGTCTAGTCCCTTGTTTTTAGTGACTCTGTATCAGATCTTCATCCAAATGTACCTGTATTTTTCTGGCAATAAAAAAGAAGCTGCTTCACACACAACTGAAAACAGAACGACAGACCAGACACACTCCTTTCCACCACCTTGAGATTATGTCCATGAAAACCACAAACAGAACTGAAAGACCAGCCTTGATGGAGTCCAATCCACAACTAAAACAAGCTTGACTTTCTACTGAACATGCAGACATACTGTAGCTCTTTAAAGCTCATTTTCAATTGCCAATTCTACCAAAGGACAACCCACAAAAGAATCATCTCCAACATACATGTGCACTAAGTTTCAATCCCGTTCTTAGCAGTTCCAGTCACACAGGAGTCTGCAACCTGTGGCTCTGGAGCTACATGTTGTTCATTCAGTTCTCCAAAGAGGCTATTATTCAAACAGAAAAGAATAGTTTTAAAACACAAGGAAAACAAAACTTATATTTTTCTATGTTTTCTCAGATAGAATCAAACCAGTGGAGCAAAAAAAAAAAAAAAACCTTCATTCTTCTCTTGCGTTATGACATTTCTTATTACTTTCCATAAATATGGAATGCTCATTTGTCCTTTGTTCTTCTTTTGTAACATTTTTATATTTTTCTCTGATCTAAAGTCAAATGATTTAAATAATGTGGTTGTTTGATCTTACTACAAAAACTTTACACAGTACTAGGTGCACAAACAAACTAATGAGTCATTTTTTATTTTGCAGCTCTTGACACTTTATTTCAATGTGTTGGAGCAGGGGCAAAAATGGCTCTTTGGACTGCAAAGGTTGCCGATCCCTGCACTGGAGTCAAAATCTGAGCCACTCTTCCAGGAACCAGTCTATGAATATCGATAGAAAAATCTAAACCTCTGTTTTAAAATAAAGTTCATCCTTCTCTTCATGTATGGTATGTCTTTGGAGCCTGGTGTTCACTGAGGTCAACCCAAATATTAATAACCTTTTCATAGCATTTATATACATTTGATAATTGGTGGAAAATATTAATGCAAAAACATCAGAACAACTCAACTCACTACTCTACTTTTAGATCTATTATCATGTCACACTTTCAAGAAGCACAGAGAAGGAAAAATCTGCCAAGTAATAGAACATTTGAGCCTGCAAATATCATAATGAAGCAAGACACTAACTCGACTTCAGTTTGAGTGAAAGTTCAGCTAGTAAATCAGCAGGTCTAATTCAAACAAGGCATGTAAGAAAGAAGTACTTATAAGAACAAAGCAGATTGAAGCATCTGTGTAGCATAAAGCCGCCAAAATAAATATTGTGCCATTTATATTACTAAGAGACACCAAAATTCATAACTACACTCTCCCAAATCAACAATAGTTCTGTTATTTGGACATCTTCCCCTTTGAAGTTAGCATTGGCCAAAGGTTCAGTTAATGATCCTGCAGAAAAGGGGTTGGAACCTCGCCCTGGTGAGCACATTTCCATGGAGCTCAGCATCTCTGAACTATCTGGTTCACTTCACCTGGCCCTGCAAACACAAGCTGCTCTGGGCACCGTAGCCGTCACTTTTCATCACAGCATCAAAGACTTCTCTGTCAGCATAAGAGCTGGAGGGGTTAGTGGAAATAAATATATATATTTCACTCTTTCCTCCCGTGTACATCCATCTTTCTTTATGAAACACTTTTTTGTCATTTAAAAAAAAAGGAAAGATGGTAATGGGTAGACATTTTGCAGAATCCGCCACTACAAAATTGTATTCCATGCTGGTTTTTTTTTTTATGTTTTCTTCTATAGCAGGGTACTTTGGTCAATGGCAGAAATTTTCAATGTGTTTTTGTAGGGAAACCCAAGGGTAATTTATTTTTTTCTTATCAAAATAAAAAAAAAGGAAACAAACTTATATTTCTCATGTCTGCAGGATATCTGTAACATTGTCCTCTTTAAGATGTCATAGATTAAACAGCAGGGAGTAACACCTGACTAATTTCTTTCTAATAAACCAGTGTGGCTCCTTGGTCCACAATGTCTCTTCTCTGCCCATAGTTCAGTCTCCATGGCAACCAACAACTGTAGATCCCCACCAATTTCATTACTGAATGGATTTTAAATCAGACATCTACCATAGCAACAGGATATAGGTTTCACAGCTGAGCGAGTGCTTCGGCGTTTGGATGGAAAGGTTTCAGTCGCCAGCACTTCTAGCATGTCCAACTAGAATTTAGCAATGTTGCCAGGGAGCCTGTTAATAATAAAAATAGAGTGGTCTTCTAGGTGCAATTATGTGTTTTTTTTTAACAGGAAAAGGCAACTGTAGCATACAGAACAGCGTTAAGCTGCACTAGACTCATGGCTCTGCTGCACCCTGATATCATTCCATAACTTCAACAAGGTCAGCTCAACTTCACCAGAGTTTTAGTTAAAATAAATTGCACAGTTTCCATGTGAAGAATATTCTAGCACACCCTCCTGCTAACTGACCATCTGTTATCTACACCCGCTTTTCCTTGCAGAGTCGTGGTACACCTTGGACAGGTCACCTGTTCACCGCAGGGCAACAGAGAGACATGCAGGAGAAACAAACATGCACAAAAACACTTCTACCTAAGGGCAAAAATTTAGAGGAAGCAATTAAGCTCAGAGCCATTACTTTAGTCTGTGGGAGGAAGCTGGAGAATCTGCACATAACCCAACCATGCTGACAGAAAACTTGCAAACTCCACGCAGAAAGACTCCATGCCTGAATTCAAACCCAGGAAATTATTGCTGAACAGGAACAGTGCTATGAACTGTTCGACCGTGCAGCCCACTGATAACCACATATTGTAGTAGTTCCAATCACAGAAAGCTGGAACTTAGTAAGATGAGACAGAGCGACTCAGAGATCAACAGGCCACCTCTTCAACTTACAAGAATTGAATAAGCTATTTGTGTAGCAGTGCTGAGTGAAATTACAATACGTGAAGGATTAGTGTTAATCTTTTACCAAGAAGGAAAGATCTTATTCACTGTCCATTGTTATAATTATCTGTTTTAATGGTTGTTATAAAAAATTGAAAACTGAAGAGCTTAGTTAGTCTTGTGGCAATAAATCAAATCAAGAAAAGTACATGGTGAAAAATACAAAAAATTGGGTTATTTTGGCTGGCTGGCCACTGTTGTATATTTGCTGTAATCTTAAAGGTTTGATTAGTCTGTCTTAAAATTGATCAACAAACACTTATGTCAAGTGTCTGCTTATAAGTAAGACATAAGGATTTTTGTCAGACATTTAAATAAACATCTATCTTACATTGTGAATCCATAATGTGAGCTTAAGTTCAACTTCCTTCAAACCTTAACAATCAGAGCTTTAAGCAAATATAATTCAAGCTGACTTTTAAGCAGCATTTTAAAGTCTCTAATTATATCAGCTTTACTCTCTAATCTTAAAAATAACAGTCTAAATATTTTTGTTAAAAAGAAGAATATGCCCATTGTCTTACCAGTTATTTCCTTTGTTGCACCAATAAAAATCACATTTCTCCTGTCTCTAGTATTTGTTTTATAAGGGTTAAAATCACTTAAATAGAAAAACGTTCCTCGTTTACAGCTGATTACTATCACTAATACCAAGGGAGCAATTGTCTTAGGCAGAACACAATCATTAATTTGATATTTAATTAAGATAATGGGATCTAAATCGCAAGTTAATACTCTTCTAGACACACTACTATTCGAGTGAAAGAATTTTCTGTTGAGCTTTGTGTCAATGAAAATCTTTTTATGGTGATAAGTTGCATTTTTTTTTAAAACTTGTTCTGCAAAGATATAATTAGTAATAGTTTCCCTCACTGTATAATCACAGTGATTATGTAAGTGTCTATTAAAAGTTACTTCATTAATCACATTTATTTTCAACTTTTTAAATATCAGTATTGTGCTCAAACTCTGCATTTTTTACTAGAGGATTTTTCTTAACACCTCAAGCATGTTGGTATTGTAACACAAACAGGTTTAGCTGTCTTTTGTTCTCTTACTTTGTCAGAATCTGTTTTTTCACCACAAATTTTCTTTGCCTTTAGATTTCTAATACTGGGCCTTTCCAGTCACAATCATCTGTGACGATCACTCTGAAAAGTTAGTCTATTACTCCTGTTATCCAAAGTTTCTGGATGACATAAACAGCAGGCTGCAGCCCTCGACTTTTTTGCCCACTCGCCAGCACAGGCATAAAGCAGTGCTATTTAGCTCACAAATCATTATTAGATATTGCATTCACTTGCTCTCAGACACTACTAGTTCAGATGGCATATAGAGCACATTCCACTCTGCAATTAAATGCGTTAATTTTGTAAGCATAATTGTTACTGTGAATAATGAATCAAAAAATTATGTTAATTTATACTGTTTGTAGAAACAAACAGTTTTGTTAGATTTTTTTTTATGTTAAAAACAACTAGAAGTTGATGTGACCAGCTGGTTACCTTCCCCCACTCTGAGGATAAATTCACATTCCTTCAAACTTCGTCTGATGTGACATAGTATGTACTAGTGGAAAAGGAACAACCACTTATAACTTCACAGAATATCACTCCAGAAAATCTGAACTATCCCTTCTAACACCAATATTATTATTCTAAATTGCAATTATTTTTATTAAAAAGAAGAATAAACCTATCGCCTTACCAGTTATTTCCTTTGTTGCACCAATAACTGGACTTATTTCGGGCAGTTCTTAAGAAGAAGAAGAATTACTTTATTCATCCCAGCAGGGAAATTATTTCGCAGTTACAGCAAGAATTTTTTTTATACACAGATTAACACACACACACGACGGGAGCTGCGTCTGCAGGCAGCCAGCTGAGCCGGCGCCATTTTTGAAGGAGGACATGCGGCAAAGGTCGTCGGGACCCGGAGTCTAAAGCCTCCAAATGTGGGGCGTGCTAACCCCCTGCACCACCACAGCACGCCCTAAAGATAGGCAACAAGATTCTATGAAACAGTGTCATTGTTTTTAAATTGTTTTTATTGTTTTATACTTGTGCATATATATTAATTGTTTTTATCTTGTAACCACGTTGCTATGTATTGCAAATTTTTTGCTCAGGTCCCTCTTGAAAATGAGATCTAGATCTCAACGGGGTTTACCTGATTAAATAAAGGAATATATATAAGGAATATATATATAATATATAATAAAGATCACATTTCTGTCTCAGATGCATAATGTCTCAGCACATCGCAGGAATATTATGCATGTATACATACATGTGTATATTTTAATGTAATCAGTAAAGTAGCTAATGTACTGGAGCAACTGCAGCAATAGCCATGGTTGATAAAGACATTTCAGTGCATTTATCTTTCACAAGCTCAAGACATGTGTTGACAGAGGTGTTGCTGTTGCTGAGCTATTCTTAGATAATTCCTGTGAGCGGCAAGTTGACATTAGTTTCTACAACATGTTTTAAGTCTTCAAGTCTTAAGACATTTAAACTCCTCTATGATGATCTGGTTTATCACAAAACCTTCCTTCCAAAACCACTTTGTCATCTGATTGCGTTTCACTTACTTCTGATCTAACTATACACTTAGAAGACAAAGAAGCAGCTATGACCCTATAAAAACCTAACACCCCATCAACCCAGAGCTTTAAACCAAACAGACAGCATGGGAAGAGGAAGAGGTACCCATGTGGAAAAGAAACCCTCCAGTAGTAATTACACTCCCAGCCATCATTCTTTCCTGACCACTAAAACAACCCCCTGAAGGATATAAGGCCTATACCCTATATTTACTGTATGATACTTTGTCTCCAGAGAAACCTACACCTGCAGTGTGTTCATCTCAGCAGATAAATTTATTTTACAACAGCCACCCAGGCCACCAATCAAGAGATCCCCCGAGAGCAATCAAAGCATTGCCACCGGCTCAGGAGGAATGCGGTCTAATCTCAGGAGAAAGTGTATGAGCACGTGTGTGGGAGAGATAAAGAAATGGTTTCTGAGAAGGGGAAAGTATAAGACATTATGACAGAATAACACAGTCAGAATCGGGTAGGTGTGGTGCCTTTGATAGTCATGAATAGCCACTGAGGCTTTTCATAACTGTGGCTGAGCTGAGGATCTAATGTAGTTTGTTTGTGATCTCTGTCGGCATGTTTTGAGCAAACATGTGTGAGCACATCTGTTGGCAAACAGAGGCCCCTTTGGTGGAAGTGTTGCTGCAAATGTAAAATGTAATGCTCCCAAGGCAAACAGTATAATC
Source organism: Xiphophorus maculatus (assembly GCF_002775205.1). Lineage (NCBI taxonomy): Eukaryota > Metazoa > Chordata > Actinopteri > Cyprinodontiformes > Poeciliidae > Xiphophorus > Xiphophorus maculatus. The sequence goes on from NC_036462.1 coordinate 23,297,008, forward strand.
TTGAGCAGAGTTCTTTTTTTTTTTTCCAGGGGTGCCATACATGCATAAGCTTCAACACGTAGGAAATATCACACAGTGAAGGTATCACCAAAAACTGCTAGAAACAGGGGTTTTTTCTCATTGCCTTTTTCTGTGGATCTGCATATTTCAGATAGTCCTAATGCACCCCAGCAGGGTAAAGCTTACTAAAAGTATAGGGTAGAAATTGCTGGAAGACCTGCTATGACAATATGTTCTGAAATTTTATGTTAAGCAAGTGAGAAAAAGAGCTGAGAAGAAAATCTGAGCAGCAGCACATACATTCAGCCTACAGAGAAGTTCAAATTGTTCTATTTTCTATGTCTCAATGAAAGAAAAAAAATTACATTAATTTTATGAGAAATACTTTGTCCAAAGCTTTTATTCAAAGTGCAACAAACAGCAGAGATTTTTCACCTTGTAGGTCATATCCACTGTAATGTAGGGCTCTGTTGAAACGCAGGAGTCAATCCAATCAAAAGAACCACAACTGCTTTTTAATACAGAACCTGCCTGATGATGTTAAGTGTAGAACAATAATCTGTACGTTTGGCAGAGGTAACAGAGAAATTCCCGAGTAGCAATCACTGAGTCAAAACCAACTCCATGCCACTATACCGTTCTGGTTGGCGGTGTGATTGAGATTGACGACTCATAAGTGTCAGGATGTATTACTGTTTCCATAAAGATAATCCAGCATGAAGAGTGCTGTGCTGACATAGACGTCTGAAAGAAAGTTCATGCATCCACATATTGAGTGCTGATCTAGATCTTGTAGTGGTTGGTCTATTTCCCCAGACAACATAACCAATTCTAGACTGGAAGGAATTGAATCAAAATGTAAATAATGTGGAATTGAACCCACAGCTTTTCACGTGTAAGAAAACTATTTTTCCCTTTGAACCAGAGTCGCTCAGGATATGGACAATTTTAATTATTGCTGTGCAAATAGTAGGTTATACTGGGCTTCTTGTAATGCTATGTAAAGTCTTAGGTTGGTAGTTTAAAGTATTTTCTTTTTCTAAAATGTCAGGTCTTCATTAGAAGCAGTATTTAATCCACCAACAAGAGCGTACACTACTGTAACTAAATGTCTTTCTAGGAGATCACAAGAGAACAGAAAGATACTATGATACAGAGTGATCACTCGTCTCAGAGTGCAACTGTCCAGTCTTGTAAACAAACCATTTTTCTTGACAAAAAAGGCCTTCAAATGGGAACATGCTGATAAAGAAAGCGTCACTTATTGGAGACACAGAAAAGTATAGGCTGTTATTTTCTCCATGCAAGAAAAGTGGATGAGATCTGTGAAAGTGATGAGGGCAGACTTCTCGTCTCCCACCAAAAACTGTCTATTCAAGACAGAATTTGCCCCAGGATTATGAAACACTTGGGAGCCTGGCTTCAAGCAAAGCAACAATTCAGTGCTGATAGGCAAGAACACAATATTCCATCATGGTGTTAGACAGCGCCAGGGGACTCAGTGGTCAGACTACTGAGGCAAACGCATAAAGTTATTTGAGAGCAAAGTTTTCCAGGTAAAATATGTGGTGTTTGGGGTGTTTAGCTATGTTTTTTATTGCCATCAGTAGTACAACAATACAATAGCATGTGTATGTCCATACATCATGTATTTAAATAAAGCAATAAACAGTCTCCAAAAGTACCTACTGCATGTTTAGACGCAGTAATTTAGCACATTAGTGACTAGTTTTTCTTTTTGTCAGTACCTTAGCTTAAAGTTAATTTTCAGGAACAAGCAACATGTTATAGTAAAGCAGTAGATGGACCTAGAGAACTTGATATCTTCTCAGAATAATATATCACCAGCTGCATTAAAGTAGTTTAAAGACTAAAGAGTAAAACAAACATTTATGAGTCAAAACAATATGTACTTTCAGCTCTTTCCATTAATTCCACAGGTAGATCACTGGAAGTATTAGTGGTTTCAGAATAATGTAAAAATGGAGCTGAAAATATTTATACCTTAATAATGCACAAATTTTAGTTTTGTGAACTACATTTTTTTTTGTCAAAAGCAGCCTTTAACTGCTGTGGCAAATTACAGACTGAGCTCTCCAACAAGCGCTTTTAAAATCCACGGTAGACTGCTGGTCTGTTAGGTCTGCAAGCTACAGTCCTGTCTTCAGAGGGTACACATTGCTATAAATATTTAACTTATGAACTCTCCCTTGGGATTTTGTTTTTTTATGTATATTGCCAAGAAATTTCAAAAGAAGAAAATAATAAAACAGAGTCACAAATTTAATAATTTATTGAACAATATAAATCAAATGTGGGCACCAAATCCAAAGACATTTGACTTGTCACACTTTATACATTACATCTTAACTCTTAAGAACAAAATATCTAAGAACTAAGAATCTTTGGTTCCAAATGAATAAAGAAAACAAAGATAGTCCAAACCTTTTAACATCAAACAAGTCTAAACTATGGCTTTTGTTTTCTTTCCATACACCTAGGTATCCTACCTTTGCATGGATGCCTCTATTGACATTTAAAACTATTTTCCCTCCATTTCCCTGCTCTGCTCTAGTAATCTCCCCTGACAGTCACTGAATACGGAAACTAGTAAAAGGTCACACATGCTGACCCCCCTGCCCCCCTTTTAAAAAAAAATACTTTTGGCCTTTTTGTATTTTAATTTAAAATCATTATTTTTTTTTTTAAGCTGGGTATTTATAAATCAATCAACATAATTGGCAATTCTCTATGTACTGGCTGCATATTCTGAATAGTTAGGCATTTCGTTGGATTTCTGAAACACAGACGATCAATGTAAACATGTGATAATGTATGAGGCAGTGAGAGTAAAGTGATCTTGTCAATCAGTGTTGAATCCCAGATGGAGCCATTTGTGTCCTCTGGCATTGATCAAGCTGCTCAGGGGGAACATGCTGTTTGGGTTTGATGCTTCCCTCCAACTTTGAGGCTACACAGTTAGAATTATTTTTCTGCAAATAGAAATTAGAAAATAAATATTAATTCTGTTTTCATTTGTCACTTGTACTGTTCTTCGTCATAGACATTGTCTATGTTAGATTATAATCTTCATTGCACAGTTACAGATTTGCTTTTTCAAAGTATTTTTTTTGGCAATAAGTATGATTCAGATTGGGTTTGACAAGTGAGAAAAGTGTCTTACCTATGACCCAGTTCTTGCTATGGCAAACCCTTAAAAAAGTAAAGTTATTCTCTGTTTTGCAGTGTTGTCTTGGTGCCTCAGAATTGGTAAATTTACAATGATGCCCAGACGTCCTATGGATCACTGTTAAAAACGTTCTAATTGAATCATTTACAGGTATAAACAATTTTATCTGCAGAACTGCAGAGACTCCATATAAACAGGAACATTAAGCCATCATTTTCATTCAGCTTTTTCTTCAACATATCTAGCAATCCAGCAAATGACGAGCAATTCTGCTGGGCATAATGACAGGCTTGTAGCAAACACATCAGAACAAAATGCGAAAAGTTAATTTCCCTTTTTATATCAATGCTTTTTTTTTTTTTGCAGTCACATTAGAACAGAACCATCAACACAATGCTAAGTTATCTCATGGGATGTGTGGATAATTGAAGGCTTATTTCTTATGGTAATATAATGGCCCATATTTTCATTTCACATTACGGAGGTGTTTACTCCAACTGCTGGGAAGCGGTTTTGTTTCCCTTCATCACTGAGCCGCACAGACACCAGGCTCTCTGACCAGCCTCTTAACAACAACTGCTCTGAGTAATTATGAGTCACAAGGCAAAGAAAAAAAAAAAATCTCCATTCTTCAAAATCAAATTACAGGCACACTGTCACCTTGTCAGTTTGATCATAAATGCCATGTCAGCAAGTGGGATTCCACTCATAGACGAAGCATAAACCCACGCTGAATCAACCGCTAGCTGTCAAATGTTTTAGTCTTTAGATATATCATGAAAAGTCACAGGCCAGGATCTCAAGATATGCCAGACCAGCTGTTATTCTACACAAGTGTGGCAATGTCATCAAGAAAAAACATCCTGCAGAAAAAAAAATTTAACATTTTGTCAACCACAAACTTTGATATTAAGCGTTTCTGTTATAGAGCAACACAAACAAATTCTCTACCACATTGTGAACCTCCACTTCAGTCTCAAATCCATGCAGCATTATGTAAAATCAACGTTTTTGATCTTTACATCATGCTATAATGATTCCTTCATCCAAAACATACCTGGAGGACTGTTTTGATTCATACATGCTTAAGGAATCCCTGAATCTCCAATGGCAGTCATTCAGGAGTGCCTAATTGTTTGTTCCACAAAGCTCCTCCAAGCTGAGTTTCTGTCTCACCGACCATCTCTCCTCCATACCTCCCACACTCAGCTCCACCAGACTAGTGGCAGTCTATTTACAAACACCTGGTGAAATGGCAAGTCTGCTGAGTTTATCATGCAAACTACTTTTCAGTCCAATGCTATTAAAAATGTCTAAACAGCACGATGAGAAGTATGGCTGTGATGAGGTAATGCCAAGGGTCAGAAAGACCATGAGCTACTGAAAGAGACAAGTCAATTTTTTATTAAATATGTATGAGATATAAAGCATTTTTTCACAATTGATGGTAAAAGAGCAATTTGACTCTTATACTAGGGCAGTAACATAAATATTACTGCCCATTCAATAAGTTTTCTTCTGGTTGTTCCCTCTGTTTAGCTCCATTTATCTTAAAATCAAGATTCCCTGACTAGGCTATAACAAAGCATCCCCACTGCATCATGGGAATCGCTTCAGCATTGCTAAATGGGATGCCCGAACTTGGAATATGGTTATTTCCTTATCTTGCTTAAAATTTTTCAAAAACTGCATCATAATGAGCAAGGAAAACACCAGATCGGGGGGGAGGAGCCCGATCTGAACTTGCTATTATTGCAACTCTATGAAATAATACAGTCACTCTTTTTCTTTTGACTCTGCTTGAGAGAACTCATTTTATTAGTTTGACTCGCTTTGTAATATGTAATATCTTATGTGTTTTCTTATTTTTGTGTTTGTGTAACATCATACAAACAAATGTTGTATGATGTTACATACAACATCTGTTTAACTCTTTAATCACTCATCCTCTTTTTAAAGTGCTTATAAATAAAGACGACTCAGCTTAGACAAATTAATTGAGTTTCTAACCTAAATAAGTGAGAGTTATGAGTGAGTGAGAAACAGAACTGCCTTTTGTTGGAATAGAAAGTTTACGTCAGTTTGCCTATTAAACATAAAAGCGCTTACTCGTATAATCAAAATTATAATAAAGAAAAAAAACAAGAAAGCACTGTCAAATCTGAAGCAGTCATGAAAGAGCAAAGTGCCTTTCATCTTCACATGAAACAAATGTCTTGTTTGGCGGCTCGCCTCTATCTTTCTCTTCCTGTCAACCCGTCTTTCCATGGCGCACACATGTACACACTCATATTTCTGCAGTAATTTGTTACACCAAACACATCATGATGAGGCAATGAATATAGATTAACATCAAATATGTCAAGAAAATGTAAAATTAGACAATTGCTGAGCAGAGAATGCAGCCAGTAATTAAAACTGTTATCTTTTTTTATGTTCCACCTGTTGGTTAAATGGACAGAGAACGTTATTACAGTTCCTTACACAAGTATTCATTCCCCTCACATTGTTTTCATATTTCATCTTCACAGCCATAAACTTCAGTTTATTATAAGGAAGATTTACTTGATAGAGTAGATAACCTTTGTGTTTCTTTGGTCATTTTGTGGAGAAAAACTAATATGTGAACATGGTGTTGGCAGAATCATGCTGTGGAGATTTTCTTCAGCAGGGACAGAGGATCCAGTCAGAATTAATGACATCATTGCTGTAAGTTTTATTATATTGCTATAATATTGTTGCATATATTATATAGCCAGTATTAAATTACATAAAAATGCAATGCATATTCAATACTATGAATACTTCATTCTGTTTGTTAGCTCAGCAAAATTTTCTAACAGTAAGAGAAACCCAAAGGTATAAATTATAGTCTCTTCATCCGATATGTCTTTAGTCTTTTTGCTGAGTGAGTCAATGTTTCCATGGAAACAGACTCCAGTAAGGAGTTGTTTACAAACCTTCAGCTGAGCCAGATAATGGTGGAAGTCTGAACAAATTATTCAGCATCTTAATGAAACCTTGACTTTATAGGACTGGCGTTTCTTCTTTTGTTCAATTTAGCATGCTTTTTACTGTGATTATTCACATATAATTATGATGGGAACTGAAAAGGCCCAGGCAGCATGTGAAATAGAAAACTCTGGACATATTTTGAGTAGCCTTCACCACGTGTGCCTACAGTTAAGCCCAAATGTTTTAATGCCTATAGAGGGTTTTGATTTAAAATTATTTTTCTGTTAACCGGAAATTTTTTTTTCTGGTATTCATTTTTCAGAAGATGAATATAATAAAAAAATATATAAGATGAGCATCTGTTTAAAAAAAAAACAACAACAATTTATCTCTTATTATTTACACTTTGATAACATTTATATGCTAAAAACAAAACAAAAAAGTGTATTATAGCAGTCAAACCTTTCTCATAATTATGAACCTTTTCCTTTTTTGCATGTGTTCACAGGTGTTTCAAAGATTGAGTTTTGATGACGTGTTGAACGTCTTTGAGGTTGAAAGCTCTCCTTCCTATCAACCTTATTTTTTAGCTCTCTGCATAAACTGCCAAACAGATTCAAGTGAGGAGTAGCGGGGTCAATCCAAAGCATTAAGATTACTTTCACTCAAAAGTGAATGAATAAATAAGAGCATACTGGCCAAATTAAAATGATATTTTACACCTACTATGCTGGGCTATGAATAATTTGGAGTTTAACTGCAATATACACAGATGTTAATAAAAAATTGTTTATCTTTTATTTTCTTTAAATTATAAAAGCATTCCAGGAAGCAAAATCCTGGAACAGAGTATGTTATATTTAATTTTGTCTGATAGCCAAGTTTCTAGTTTGTAACTATGCAGATTTTGCAGTGATTTAATATTTAGAATAATAGTGTCTTAGATCAAATGTCCACTAAAAGTAAGAAATTTGAAAATGCAAGAAGAAATCTCTATTCTGAATGTTGTCTTATTTATGGATTAAATAGAATTAATACTAAAGTGGTTTTCAGCTTAAGTCAGAGAATCTGAAGCTGATTTATAGCATTTATTGTGTTCTGTGTAAATAATGACTCAAAGATGGCAGAATGAGAATCATGAATATAATGTGGGAGCACCTCTGTTGAGAGAGATGGTGGATGAATGTGAACAAAGCACAAATAATTCTGATCTGTTAAAGATCTATTTGGATCAGTTTTCGGTAAATATTTGAATGCATTAAGTAAGATTGAACAACTTTATTCAGAGAGGTTTACTTGCAACTTGCATGCATGTCACTATTGCCCTGCGATGGACTGGCTACCTGTCGAGGGCGAACCTCACCTCTCACCACTGGAGATAGGCACCAGCTGCCCGTGAGACCCTGCTAGGATAAGCGGGCGGGCTGGAGGGAGGTTAAAATCAGACGGATGTTGGACAGACAAGCAAAGGGAAGGACAAATTGTGGATAGACAAACCGATGGATGGATGACATAAATGGATGGATGAATGTTGGACAAAGATGGGTGGACGGACAGACAAACTGGGGTGAATCTTAGGCAAACAGACAAATGGATGACAATGATATTATGAATGTTGTATCAAAGAGTGATTGATTGATGGATGGATTTACATGATTCTACATCCCAGTATTTAGTCCTTCATAGAGAACATTTTCCCCAGCAGTTTTATCTTTCTGTTTTGTTATTGATTGGTTTACTATTTTCAAAGAAATATTGTTAACAATTCATATCAAATGCATTCCATTTATGATTGATAAATCATAAATTTATCATGATTGATTGATTGAATCCAACTACATGTATTATCAGGCAGTCTGGTTTCCAGTTTATTTCAGATCCTTTGTGCTGAGTCATCACGTTTGTTAGACATTCACTCCTCAAATTCTGCTGTTATCTTCCTTTCTACTCTGACATTTATGTGCATCCCTGACTGCTCATTAATGTCACTCTTTGAACAATTACCGAAGCCTATTTCTCTAATGACAACCACAATGCATGCTGCCTAATTAAATAAGCCATAATTTGTGAAAGACCGAAGCCATTATGATTGAAATTAAAGACGATAACAAAGGACAAAATTAAAATTCATTTATGTGCCAATAAAGCAAAGTGCAGAATAGTACATAAAAAGAAAACAAGAAGCTTAATGTGTGTTGGACTCACTCCTCCCATTCGGCTAGAGGGCTCTATAGTTGCTTTGCATTGGTAAGTGAGTTGACGTGAAGAGGAAGAAAACTGACAGCGGATCAGTAGTGCGCTTAGGTTGCCATTAGCTGAAACTAACGAGCTGAATCTGCCATAAAATCATATCTTACTGATGTTCATGAGTGTTGCCCAACGTGGTGAGTTATATTAATGCTGTAAGCTGTGGGGAGATGAGTTTTTGTTATCTGTTCTAAGAGTGCACTTGATGAATTTGCTAGAGCTAATTAGACAAATGCTAGCTGTTGTTTGCTGCACTGTGATATTTGAATGCCGATGTTTATTATATGACGAAGTGTTCTAAGAGTAAACTTTGCCATATAACCAGTTAGTCAAGTCAAGCTCCAAAATCTATGTTTAAGTTTGTGTTTATTGAATATTACAATACTAAGTATTGACGTTTTGTTTTTACTTTATTTACAGTTTAACCGGCATGTCCGTGTAAAGGCACTTGGCAATAAAATTAACGACAACAACGGCTATCTTGTGTTCATTGTAATAATGTGCATATGGCATTTTAAACAGAATATTTCTGAGGGCAATAAGACAAGCAAATGTATCTTTGGATCTACGTTTTTGATGTTTTGTGGATTTGATGTATTTGATCATAAGGAAGATGTTCCTCTGGATTTGCACTGGAATACCAACATTTAGGTGACAGGAAGCATGTCATATATCACAGACGATGGTTTTTAGTGTTTGATGCATTTCTTGAGCAGGTGGAAAGAGAAAGCAGAGAAATGGTTGAAAAACAAATAAATGGTCAAAAACGTTCTCCCACTGGCTCTGCACAGTTCAGGTAAAATGCTTTTCAATTTTCACAAACTGAAATATGAATCATCCTTCAATACTACATGAAACAAACACAAGCAGGGAGCATATCTACCACTGCTATGTCAGTCTGTGTATGTGTGTTTACGGCTCCTCCACCCCAGTGAAATATCCCTTCTCTCATGTGAAACACAGCATCTTGAGAATAACTTAAAAAATTGCATTTCTACAGTTTTTTTTTATCTTCACACACTGTTCAGAGTTCATATCTGTAATGTAGAAGAAGGAAAATGTTTAACACATCCACCAAAATCACACACTCATTCATCAGTCAGCTGAATGAGGCTGAGATGAACATTGGATTCATAAAACTATACGTATTTACAGTCATTACCAGCCATAACAAGTAAACGGAATAAAGTGCATGCTGGTATTTCAAAGGCAGGCTTGCCCTACATATGCGACAGAAAGGTTGAGAAGGGAATCTTGTTTTAGCATTTTTGGCTGTGAAGCTTCCCACCATGGGGGGTTCTTCTTTGTAAGTTGTTTTTCAGATCGTTTTGTTTGTGTGATTAAAAGCTGTCATAAAAATACAGTTTAGCAGAGAGTTGTGTTATCTCTCAGCTGCAGAGTCAAATTGAAAGAAAATGACTTGTCAAGTATTGCATTTTGTTTTTGTTGAACCATTTCATACAAATTCTGAGTTTAAAATACATTTCAGCTTGACACCTGAAATAGCATTATTAAGGTTTATCCTCTCACTTATATTGATATTGCTGAAATCCCTTAAGGCAAAGAACAAAAATAAATCCATAAAAGGAAGAGAATTCAAAGTTACAACAATGCCCTTATCATTTTGCAAAATTGTCGGTGTCAAAGGTTTGCTGACAAATTATTTCCATTCGTTCAAAAAAAGTGCGTACCTTAAATCTGATACATTTCTGACAGAGTATATAAAAACAGTTATTTGAAAATATAACATTGTTGAGTAATAACTTAGGACTTTCTGCAAACTTGCACTACCAGATACAACTTGGCACCAATCGCATTTTCTGAGTCACTGAAGGAAGTTTGGTTGAGAAAAGAGATTGGATAATTATTATTCCTAAATATTCACAATAGGTTATCTCGGTAGAAATAATAACATAGGATGATCAATTAAAGTGTGTTATTTTTATTATTGATTATTATTGATGTTTAAAACTGTCTAAGAGGAGCAGGCTTCAGGGCCATGAGTGATTGATTACACTGTTCAAACTTCATTCCAGTTTGATCACCGATAGTCAGATAACGCAAGACCATCTGTTCATGGGTACAAAGGAGCCTATGGCATAAATTACAAGTACTTGTAGCATTATAGGTGCGAGTCACTGAAATCGGCTTCCTTAATAGGACAGCTGAACCTTAGAGTTGGGGCGAAAAGCAAATTCATCTGGAGGAACGCTTGTAGCAGAGCCACTGCTAATTGGAAGGAGTTAGTTGAGGTTGTTCCAACATCTGACCAAGAAGTCTCCTGAGCACCTCAATTGTAGGTTTTCTGGGTATTTCCTCCTAGGAGACCCCAGGGCATACCTAAAATATGCTTGATATACAGTATACAGTATCCCTAATGGCCTGTCACTGCCTAGTGATATGCAGTACTTAGGAAGTGGGTGCGGCTCACAGCAGCTCTACTCTACTCAGGACAGAGCAGAGCTGCAGCAGGACTGCTTTCACAGGTGAGCATAAAAGTCTCCAATGACAGAAAAAAGTCACTAGATTTGTCAGTCACTTTTTTGTTAAAAATGTCTCTAGATATTGTGACAAAGTGGATAAGTTGGCAACAATGTACTTCTCACAACCCTGCTTACCTTTCCACTCATCCCCACATTTGGCCATGCCTCTCAAATCTTTAACCAAAATATTTCATGAATATTTAGTTAATATTTTTTTTGAACAGCTACCATTTTAGTGGAATAAACCCACATCAATGTATGTGGGAAACTGGTTTCTTATTTAAGAACATTAAAAAAAATCTAAATTAAAATTATTTAATCATGTCTTTAATCACAGCATTCTTAGAGTCCAGATCAAGTTACATTTGAAGACCATATATTTCAATTCACAAAAAGCTTACAATGTCAATCAAACATATCCATTGACATACAGTAAACTTTGTGCAATTGATTAGGGGTTTTAAACAATTTGTTGGATGAACAATGAACAAATTATTGTACACAGCTCCGTTTTTATGAACCATTTGTTATGTACCAGGAACTCTGTAATAACTGAGCCACTTAAGGGGCTGCAGATGACATACTCAGAAGCAAGTTGCATTGTATTGGGTTCAGCCTTAGTTAAACTTCACCTGAAGTGCACAATAGTCCAGGACACTAATGCTGATGTTGACAGTTGACAGATGTAAAAAGGCAGATCACAGGATGCTCCATTAACACTCCATTTTGCAGCGCTTGTGAAAGAGCACAGGCAGGAAAGGCGAGCTGTAATTTAGGTAATTTTGTTCTATGCTTCTTCCTTTTCTTTAATGACAATAATTATCTGTGGAAAACATCTGTAGATGTGTTGTCTCCTTCCTCACTCCTCTTTTCTGGTCTGATCAGTGTCTTTTCCTCACATCTCCGTCTTAATCACCCATGTTTATTTTCTCCAGCCTTTATTTAGACTCTCTTTTTTTCTTTATCTCATTCTCCTTCTGTTACTGACTCGGGTTCATTCCTCAAAAATTTGCATATGCTTCCTTCTATTTCTACCTATCTTTTAGAGAAAATGAAGCAGAGTTCCAAAAATTCACACCCAAAGTAATCCTTATGGCTGATTTAATACATTTCAATAGAAATCATTACGTTAGCTTCCAAAATATTTTTTTTCTTCCGTTTTGACTCCCCTTTTTAGCACAATAAACCATTTCCTAATCTCATTTGGACTCAGAGAGCATGAGAAAAATAGCATGAAATTTGTACTCACCCCAGTGGTTTTTCCAGTCGACTGGCTGGTGATCCAACGATCTCCCCGAGAGTGCAGAACATCTGACCTAAAAAGTCCTGGAGGGAAGCAAAAGGGAAAGTTGAAAAGAAAAAAGGAAGAAGAGCAAAATTCTGGAAGCAAGTAGAAAGAGAAAAATTTATGTTTAGACTTAGAGACTGACTTTCACCAGATTTCATGCAAGTGGCAATCTCTAGCACTGGTTTCTTCCAAAGAACTTGTACACTAGTGTTCATGAACATTTTGAAGATGAAAACCAAACTTTAAAATGTGCCTTGCACATGGTGCACATGATTCATGGTGTGACATTTTCTCACACCATGAGTGAGTGACTGATCAAAAGAGTTTTCAGTTTTTAATTCACCATGAACCTTTTAACATTTGTCAAGACAAACATTTGTTGTTTGGGGATTATGTGAAGAGGGAAAAATTAGAGTGGTTAACTTTTCAATAAAATTGAGAAGCAGAATTTTTTTTTTAGTCAGGCCTCCTTATTTTTCCATCCCTAAAATAAAACCAGTGCCTTCAGAAGTCACATTAACAAACAGAGTCCTCCAGCGTATCATTTATTTACAGCCTGATTACTGCCGGACTTTAAAGCTCTTGGACATTTCTTGTAGACGATTAGTAAGCAAACAGAACTGTGAAGACAAAGAAGCACACCACACAGGTCAGGAATAAAGATGTGGATAGGTTTAAGGCATGGTTGGGTCATGGAACATCACAAGCTGTATTAAAGAAAATTTGCAATCGATCATCTGAAAATGGAACAAATATGGAAGAACTGAAAAACTATCAAACATGGCTCTTGACCTTTACTGAGAGGCTGGGTAGGTAGTGTGTCAATAAGAGGAGCAGGTACTTTGGAGGAGTTAAAGACATTGGAAACTCAGGTAAGAGAAACTCTTGTTCCACCTAAATTCTAGTGCAATCAAGAAAATAATATTTCAAAGGTCTACTACAAATTCCATCTATTGTTGGAAAAAAGTAAGTAGGACACAAAGCATGTGGAAGAAAGTGCTCTGGTTAGATTATGCCAAAGTTTAACTCACTAGTCTGCATGTAAAAGCTACGCCTAGTGAAAAACTAACACTGCTGAAGACACGATGCTCACCAACATTGAGGTGAAGGCATTATGCTTTGTGTGTGCTTGTTTTCAGCAGTACAAGCTGGTCAGAGTTGATGAAAAAAAACTGATGGCACTAAGTATAGTAGGGGTTCACCTTTCAGCATCAGAGAAAACCTACACAGACAGAATTGTAATTCAATGGCTTAGATTAAATCACTTTCCTGCAGTAGACTTTCCCAGTCAAAGTCCAAACCTAAATTCAACTGGTAATATGTTGCATGACATGAAATGTGAGGTCTGCAGAGGCTTTCTATCAAAACTGACTACTTTGGAAAGATGTCATGGGCAAGAATTTCAGTCTCTATAAATGCTGGTAGAAACAACCTGCACATCTCTTTTTATATTGCTGATCGGTACAAGTTATGTGTAAATGCACACCACACTTTTTAGCATTTGTGGTGTCAAAAATCTTTAGTTCTTCAAAACAAATGATAATTTTTATGTATTTGGGGCAAGAGAGGCTTAGATAGTAGGGGTTTGTCATGTAACCAGTGCATTACCAGGTCAAATCCTGGCTCCGTCAGTCACCACTATCACCTTGTGACTGTCCATGAAGAAGGGAATAACCGATTGTAGAGTAAAGCACTTTGGAGTACTCTGACTTGATAAAAAACTATACAAATGCTTCATCAAGTCAGAGTACTTGATGAAGTACTCTTATCCAAATAAAAATATAAAATTTTGAAGGATGTAGTTCTAATGTGAAAAAAGCTGGAAACAAAGGTCTGAGTATTTTGCAAAGTGCTGTGTCTGCTATTCCACACTTATTGTGTTGTCTTACTATTGATATTACTGTGAACTCCTAAACATTAAATTTTATGTGAAAAATTAAGGTTTACTGAGATCAAACACCACCAAAATCTGTTAAACTGACAGAACAATCAAAGGTCAAATGTAGCCCAAACACCTCCTGTAAAATATACATACAGTAGTAGTTGTTGTAAATGCTATTAAATATTGCGACTGTTAACAAATGATAAAGTGTCTATGACACTGTGTGATAATTTGGAATTCAGCAGCTGGTCAGTTGAAGGAAACTAAGTAATGATTGCAACGAGGAATGATCAAGAAAGGGAAAGCAATTGATGTGATTCTTCAAGAAACAAGTCCCAGTTTTACTTCTGACATGCCGCATTTCAGTTTGGTAAATATCTATTTTCTCAGTTTTCAAGTTACTCGAGTATGATGTGTTATTTTAATAGATAGAATGGAAACCTAGTCCAGGCCAGCTTTATTATGGTCAAGAGGAAAAGTTTTATGCTGTACAAAAGTGTATTTCACTCCCAAAACATATGTTTTCCCAGAATGCAGAGCGTCAGTTTTCTGCATGAAAATAAGTAAATAAGTGGCACCAAGTACACTAATGTGATAATAATATGTATACTGACCATTCTGGTACAATTTGTGGGAGAACTAGTAAGGGAAAGACGGTTAATGCCATAAGATGCAAAAATGGGAAAAATCTAAAACTATGTCCACAATAAAAAGATACAAATAAAATTGTTAAAAATGTTTCTTGAAACCTTCACTGTTTACTCATGTGGGTGTCAAAAAATGTTGCCTATATGCACACGCAGAAGTTTAATATTTGCATATTATATTAATATTATTAATATTAATATAAATATTTAATATTTGCATGCTTTATCTACACCTGCAAAAATACAGGCAGAGTAAAAACTGCAGTATGTTAGCTCCCAGTGCCAGAATCATGTAAACTCATGCAGATATCTGAAACCCAAGGCCAGGATTAAACAGTCCCCAATTCTTACCATATGAGGCAAAATGGTAAGAATTAATCGCCCTGATCCTGGTGCTATCGACCTTAAATAAAATTTTGTTCGTAAATTTTCTTCCAACAAATGTAAATTCATATTAGATCATTTGATGATGAGTCCTGAACTACAACATGTTGTTACTGTGATACAGTCGGAAACAACCCACAGTTGACCTTTAAGCTCGTTTCTTCATATTGAACATCACAGCTGTTTCAGTGACTTGAAGTGAAAACAAGGACAAATATGTGTGTGTGGAAATAGTGAAATATGTTCTATGATAAAAGCATGATCAATGTAAGTGTTGGACATGGCTCCAGACTTCTTAGATAAATAATATTTTCTGTTGTGAAAGTGTTCAAACCCCTTGAACTTTTCCATAAACCTCCATGTAATCTGTTGTGGTTTTACTGCTTGACAAAATGTGAAAGACTCCAATTAGCATAAAAACTTTGGCAAGGCATCACATGTCCTTATCAGCAAAAGTTTCTCAATGATCACCTTAGAATTTGACAGGATAGCTGTAGAATCAGACTTGGAATTTGGTTTTAGTTTTGCAAGGTGAAGCAATCCAAACCAAAAGTCCTTAACTTTGGCCTTGGCAGGCAGGGCCCACTAAATAATTCATCATCATCCAGAAATGTTTTACATTTCACAGAAATCTCTGCTCCAGTCTGCCTACTGATTGTAGTCACTGTAAACTGTTGATGCCTGTAGCAAGTTATCATGGAAATAACTTTTTTTCTATTTATAAATTACAATAAAGAAAAAAAAAGACTTGACAGTTACATATTTTTTCCCACACTGTGTCCTGTGTGTTTCTCTCTGGGGATTTGGAGATATTCAGTTGGCTTGCTTTGGTTTTCAGGTGTTCTGTCCTAATGACTGACACAGTCGTTCCCTCTGAGAGACAGATCATTAATATGAGACAGCAGCCATGCAGTGTGAGTGTGAGAGGAGATGCAGGAACCTACATTGAGTTCTGCGGGCTTCCAGAAAGGTTGGGCGGCAGCAGCAACAACAACGACAGCAACAACAGTAACAACAGAGCACATCATATACCAAGGCACAACACTATGGCAAATACCTAAAAACTCCTGTTTAAATTGACACCATGCGGAAGAACCAAGACACGGAGCTCATCACAGGTGAAGCTAATGATGGAAAATGCAAACCCCTGTTATCCAAACACATCAAATAATCATTGACAATGATTATTTTTGTTCCAAACTTTTGTCAATGCTTTCTGTTACCAGTTTCCAGTCCTAAGTAAAAGAAAATCACAGCTCATGTGCTCCTAGTGAAAGAAAATAACATGAAGTGTAGCCTGTTGCACTGTTTAAAATGGAAACTCAAAATCAAAAGCATTGCACTATCAAAGTTTTTTAAAGACCCTGCCACTGCAGGGATACTATCGCAACTCAAAAAAGACAGTAGGATAGGTAGGAATCTAAATGATCATTTAATAGAGGAGACAGTAGATTACAGTAAACACAAATACCATTAAAATCTAAGCCTAACAGTGGCGGTTTTTGAAATGGGCAAAAGGGCTCTCTTCCCAGGGCAGCACAATGTCAGGAGCGCCGTGAGGCAAAAGAAAGAGGAAACTTTACAACCCATCACCCCCTTCCATGCATACACTCACACACACCATCCCCAATGCTAAACAAGCGAAATTGTCTGTTTGCACCTTCTGTGTCATTGACAATGTGAAGTGTGACGGATAACACTGACCTTTGTGTTGGATTCACAACTTGTGGTTCTGGGCTAAGTTCAATCATTATTTTAATGTGTTTTCAGGGAGCCTTGACTATCTCTGGTTGCATTGATATATAATCAGGTTGTTGGGTTATTCTGCTTACAGTACAGTCTGAGATTCAACAAATCAACATGAACATTTTTGAAAACAAAAACATCCTTTCAATGCTCTCACAATATTAGGAACACTGTATATTGAGATGAGTATAAAGAATCATAGACTGGTCAATCATGGATTTATTTATTCCACAGTAATTCTAGACAGTTCAAAGAAGCATTTATAAATTATGAACATGAAGTGTGAACATGGCAGATGTGTTAAAACGACTTTTTACACTTACTTGTTAGATTTTGCCATGTAAGAGAATGAAAGCAAGATGAATTATTTATCTGAAACAGTTTTATGTGGTAAGGTATTTTGTTGTCTTTTCATAATGTTTGCAAGACATTGAAGCTGTTGATTTGAAATTTGTGTTCAATGTCATTTTGTTTGTATTTTAAGGGATACCATTAAGTCCTTTTTGTAATGTTTGTAAAGGATGTTTTTATTGCAATGTTTGGTGTGGATCCAAGGAAGAACAATCTGTAGTAAAGTAGGGATTAATAGGGATTGTTAAATAAAAAACCAGATCAATAAGCTTTTTCTCGATAGGACACAGTGGAAAAATTTTCTTTCCTTGTCAAATTGACTTTTTGTTTGGAAAAGTAGAAAGAGGGTCTCACCCAGGGCATCATTCATGCAAGAACCGCCACTGCCCAACAAGATTGTGTAAAAACAGAAAAATTAGTTAGCATTTGGACGCGTGCAAAATCAGGCAAGTAAGGGGTTTGTTTTATTCCATCTTCGGGAAAAAAATAACATGCTGCAAGCAACACCCATTCAAAACGTGCAGAAAACAAAACAAAAATAATAATATGACTATTTCACAAGTTGACTACAGATTCATCAGGTTAAATTAAGCTTCGACAAGCACTACATTTTATCTGTGACAGAGCATTTCAAGCCAGTAGTTCAGATTTTACTCTAGATTTGCTTCAATTTGTCTGTGGTTCAAGGTTAAATTAAAAACAAGCACTCACATGTTTGGACAGGTCTGGGCTTTTAGAGTCCACATCATAGCTGAGAGAGAAAAAAAAGACCAAAGCAGAACTTTTAGTAGAGAAAATATGAACAAGTCGGTATATTTACTTTAACATACTCTCAAACCAAAAAATGAAATGGAACTACAAAGGAGTGCAGTCGCTAGAAATAAAATAGGCGGTGTCATTTGTGCCATGTGCTTTGTTAAATTTTAGCCTTTGGTTTTGTTTCTGAAATTCAAGGTAATGCAGTCACAAAGAATCAAGTGAAGAAAAGAGACAACTAACTGTATAAAAGTATTACTTGAAACTAAAAAAAAAACAAAGAAAAGAAGGCAACACAAAGACAAATGCATCATATTTTAATGTGCTAAACTGAAAACCAGTCTGTTTGAAGAGGTGACCAGAAAAGCATAATCAAATGTATCAATTCAGAAGTGGCCAAATGAAAAGAACCTGGATCTGAGTATCTTTTCAGATGTTCCCAATTGTGCTGCTCAGTAATTAAGGATGGGCTCAACCCGACCTTTATTTCCTGAGAGGTGAACCTAATCTGATTTGCATGTGAATATAAAACAATGAAAGTGAGGGAAAGAGAGTGTATGTGATGGCCAATATCAAACATATGACAGAAACAATGGATCCTTTTTTTTTTCAGTAATCAGGTATGGGTAACGTTGCATAAATCCTCTCATTTATTTTATGTTTGTTTTAACTGATGAACTTACAACAATTATAAAAATACAGTCAAACACTTTAACACAAGAGCTCTGAACTGAACGGTTTGCCCCATAATCAAGATGAACTAATCTGGAAAATGTTGTCAAGTGTTCCATGCTTTCTTTATATGTAAAGTCAGGTATTGACTTCTTATGTTAACATGAAGTCGTATAAAAAATAATTCACAACTAAACATATTTTCTTAGAGTACATTCTTCCTCTTTTTTGCTCTGTCTGTTTCATTGTTTGTTGCACACTGTAGATGTTACTTCCTGAGGCTTTCTTTTGTAATTCATATAGATTTTGCCACTCTTCTGGGTTAATTTGTGAAGAACAATAAAACATGTCCATTCTGCAGATTCTCCCATCTGAGCTGTGAATCTCTGCACCTCATCCAGAGTGACTATGATCCTTTTGACTGCTTCTCTACTAAATGCTTACTTTTTCTTGCCTGTCAGTTGTCGTAGATGGCGACGTTTTGATAGTTTTGCAATTGTTTCCAGACTCTTACTACTACAATACTTTCCATTTTCAGGTGATGATGGATTGAGCAGAGCTTTGTAAGATGATCAAAGCTTGAGATGTTGTTGTATAACCTAAACTGGAGCATTATCCCTGCTTTGATCCTTGGCCTTCATGA
Source organism: Xiphophorus maculatus (assembly GCF_002775205.1). NCBI lineage: Eukaryota > Metazoa > Chordata > Actinopteri > Cyprinodontiformes > Poeciliidae > Xiphophorus > Xiphophorus maculatus. The sequence goes on from NC_036462.1 coordinate 23,316,252, forward strand.
TGCCGTTTGTTTACTAATGTTCTCTAACAAACCTCTGAGGCCTTCACAGTACCACTGGATTTATAATGAGAACTTATTAGACATATCTAGACCATGACTTCTGAGGCTAATTCTTCCCCTGGTTTAGATTAAGGTGTATCAGAGGAAAAGGGGCTGAATAATGCACTACTTTGCAATGTTTAAACCAAATTTAATGTATAAAGATTTCATGTTGTAATGTTAAAAAAATGTAAAAGGCTGAAGTGGTTTCATTTTTACAAAACACAATATACAAAACCATAGTGGTTACAGGGGTGATTTATGTATGACTTTCAGTTTACATATTTTTTTTTAAAAATGGTATCCAGCAATAAATATCAAGAACTGTCACTCTATTTTAAGGTCAAGCTCATGTTTTCCTAAAGTCAGTTGTTCATTTAGTCTTTTCCCTTATCTGGAACTGGGCTGCAGAAGCATAATCTGAACAGTGATCTGCAGACCTCCCATTCCTCTGCTTTTAGCTTTCCCACTGGCATACAAAGGTGTTCACAAGCCAGCCATAAGATAAAATCTCATGCTAGAAGTCTTAGGTAAGGACATAGTTGGTTAGAGTACACAAGGTGTTTGAAAGACAATACCATATTGTTAGTTTTTTATGCTATATTCTCACTTAATTTACTACAAGAAAGAAAATGCCTTTTTCAAAATATTCAACATTCAAAGACATAAAGTACAAAATTAGCTCTGCAAGTAAAACATCCAGCACAGACATTTCTATGCTATGAACCAGTTTTGAAGGTGTAAAGAAATCATGACTGAAATTTGACACATAAGTTTGAAGGCTTTGTACCATTTGAACATACTGATAACATGGCTTGCATTATCTTTTAGTTATTTTGGTTGGCATTCTCATCACTGATAGTAGACATAAAAGAGAAGAAGAAGACAGAACAGAAGATTATAAATAACTCACAAGTCAAAGCGGAGATTCTGTTTCTCCTCAAAAAAGTAGTCCAAGATGTACTTTCTAACAAAGTCGGGGTTTAGGGTGTTGTCTATCACCTCCGTCCTGCCGAACTATGAAGGGAAAATATAGTTGAAAGTCAGGTGACAGAAATGATGAATGGATACAAAAGAAAACTGGAAAAACAAAATGGTAACAAAACCTTTGTGGTATTAAATCAGGCCTTATTATCAGTGGCTGCTGTGCAAAAAAAGCTAGTTTTCCTTTAATTCCCGTATCCCCACCTTTATCCCTAATTACAAAAAGATAACCCACTCATCAAAGCCCTACAGGAAGCAAGAGATAAGCAAAAGATCCTGTGAAAATGTGTAGGCAGAGATATAAAGAGTCTAGGAATAAAAATGGCATAGGAAGTACAAAGAGTGGGCAGAAGAAAAGGGGGTATTACTCAAAACTAGGGGCTTTGGACAGAAAAGGTAAGAGGATGGGGTGGAAACAGCAGAGGTGGAGAAGAGTAGTGATTAAGGCTTCCTAATTAGCGGGATTTTCCCTTCCAAGTTGCAAAACGAAGGAAAATATGGCAAGGAAACGCTTTTAAAATGACATAAACCTTGCATGCTTAAACACAATTAGTTAGAGCAGAGTTTCACAGGAGATGGTATCAAGCACACAGAATATTATTGCAGAAATTTTATATAGAACTCGATCAAGAAATGTGCTACATGAAAAATGCTTACCACATTCTGTTGTATACAGACAAGTGTCTGTATATGTACATGTATATATACAGACTTTCTTTTCTTTTCAAAGTTAATGGGTGTGGCTTGTAATCAGGTGTGCTCAATAGACTGGAAATTACGGTAACCTGTTTTTCCACCCAATGGTGGTGAAATTGATCACTGTTGGATGTTAATGAAGATTTTTCACTTATTGCAGTAAAAACGCCGACAGTATAAACTCTGGGCACTTAGGAGAAAATGACACATTGTTTACTATCTCCTTGCTTGGTTAAATACCTCTTTTTCCAAAGAACCCACTAACTGAATCGCATAAGTGGGAGACAGAAATAAAAGGCAGAAATTGAATCTGTGCTGCACCTTGAATCTCCAAGAGACCCCGAGGTGTTGATGAAGCTGTGAGCACATGTTAGTAAAGAGGCGGGTGATGGTTAAAGATGAGTTCTGTAATGTGATTTCCCCACTGAGTGGAGGAGACAATACTGTTCTGCAGAGTTCATTAGATGCCGCTTGACTGCAGGAGCTGGCTAATGAGAATCTGGCATGGAGTCCCTCAGTTTCCACCCTCACTATCACACCCCTACACAAATTGAATCTCCACAGATGTGTTGCACATGTGTCTAACTTGGCTAACTGAACTCTTCAGGCAACAGTTAGATTTACAGTGTCTGATATTAGAATGTGAATATGCTTCCAAAAACACTGTCACACTGTGGGTGTTTTTTCATGTGTGACCACCAAAGTAGGGCAATAAAAAAATGCAAGGATAATTCTTTGCCTTGGTGGTGAGTCTTCAGTCCCAAACTTGACCAAAATTTTATTATCTTCTTCCCCAGAGCACACACAAACCACAGCTGGGGATTTGTGTCGTTTCTTTGACCAACATGGGATTTTACCGTCCTCGTGGGTTGTTGAGTAGACGGTTGCATACTGCTGCGATAATGAGCTTGGCGGTTTCTTCTGCTTTTACAGGCAGAGGTAAATGACACTAGTGTGAATTAGCGTGAGACGAGCCTTTTTTATTCAGCTGTGGCCTTCACTTAAAAAAAGCTCTGTTGTGTATGCAACAATTGCTCAATATCAACAAAAAGAGAAACACACTGCAAACAGAAATAGCATTCTGTAAACCCCCAGGAATAAAAACGCATCAGGAGCATTTTGGCTGGTTGGGGAGGAATTTTCATAGAGATGCTAAAAATGTTGTGTGTCTAAATGAGAAAAAAAATAATCCAGGGGTTAGCTTGAGCTTTGAGCTGTTTTTGTATGAATTTTAGACATAGGACACACAGGAATGTACACATACATTAAAAACTTAGGAATATGTTTATCTTTTCTGTAAGATGTATTTTAATAAATTAAATTTTTAGTGAGGAATAAATTTAGACTCCTTATGGCTTAGCCTTTTGGTGGTGGGTGTCAACATCTGCCTTCTGGATAGCTGTTTAACCATTTGGGGTGGATTCACACCAGCCCTGCTCAGTCCACTTTAATTGAACTCTAGATTCCAGATTTTTCTGTCTGTTTTAGAGAGGTGTGAATGTGCAAACAAACTCTAGTATGGACCAAAAAAGAAAACTCTGCTCTCAGTTCGATTGAAATGAACTCTGGCGTGGTTTGAATATGCAGATGCAAGTGGTGTCGGACACTGTTTTAAATGGAAGAAGTGAATTATAGTGCAGGACTTTCTGAGTAAATACTACCAAAACAAACGTGCATGTCTAGAGCTAGAGGGAGAAATTGTTTGTGGTCTTGTACGAAAGCCAAAATAAAATCCTACAAGCACTACAATCTGATGCCACGTCATTTCATGAAGAAGAAAGTTGATCTCATGTCCTCTTCAGAGGTTTTTGTGTAATTTCTTTCTGAAAATGTAACAAATGTTGCAATTTTAGTCTCCAAACCAACCAATTCTACCAGACTATCAGTCATAAAAATACCCTTAAAAGATCAGAAAACGTCTGCAGATGCTTTGAGTTGGTTACCTTATTATAGTGTGACACCATGAGTTTCCAATATTTACGTTTTTACAATATTTAAATTTTTTCAGACTTTCAAAGTCAGGTTTTTACAATCTGTGGTAGATAGACTGGTAGGTACTTTCTTTTTTCCTATGCGTTTGTCATGAAGCTGTAATTGTAACTTTTTTATCAAAGAAATGTAGCAGATAAACTCTACAGGGTATGCCAGTTAGCTGTGTGGGTTTAAAATTTATCAGCTATTAAACTGCAATGGAGTTATAAATATTTTCCACTGAACCAAAATTATTAAACTTTCTGGGGAAAATAGTTGCTGGTTGAGTGCCATCAGTCAAAGCAAGAAATTGCCTTAAAGTATTTTCAGACCAATCTCAAGCAGGGTACTGTGGTGTATGGGGTAATGTCCATCTGTAAAGAAAAAAAAAAGGACCAGAGGGCATACACACAATCTTGGTAATTTAAGATAAGCCAAAAATGATACACATAACCTTTATCAAGAATCTGCTGCATGAACTACCTCCTGGAGGAAATGTAAATAGTAATTTGTTGTGGCCGAGACTTGACCTGTGTGCTGCAGGTGCCGTCAGAAAATACTTTGCTTTACCTAGTGTGCCTTGAGAAAGTATTCTTACCTCTTGAACTTTTTCACTTTTGTGACAAAGATTATTGGTGAAAGACGGAGAAATTATTTTATGTGACGTTCATTTAAATTGTCTTTCTTACTCTGACACCACTAAATAAAATCCAGAAATCAGTATGTACCTAATTAGTAAATAGAAATGCAACTGTTCTTTATAAATTGCATCTCCAAAGGTAATGAAGGTGGCTCTACAAAGTATTCACTCAGAAATGCAGAATACACATGTATCCCATAATAAGCTTTTATTTATAAAAAGAAAAAAAGATTAATCAAATCACAGAAATTGATTTGATTAACTTCAATAAAACACTTTGCAGTAATGTCACAAAATGTAAAGAGGTTTGAGTGGTAAAAATGCCTTTGGGAGGCACCATATTTCCTGAATTTGATGTGTTCACTGTCATTTGTCAAAACTGCATTGTTAATGATAAAGGCATTTTCCTTAAAAATCCAATTAGGAATTCAAAGGTGTCCTAAAGAATAGTGTGAAGTTATTTTGACCTTACATAAAATGAAATGCTTAAAATGTATTATGTCCTTTTAATTATGTGATACATTACCTGAACTGAAAAGAGTGGGTGGAAAGAAGAAAAGTTTTAGCAGTGGAATCTACATCTTTTTACATAAATGCATTAAAGAATGCATAGGTTATGCTAAAGCTACACTTGAAACAAAGCCTACACACACACAGTCATCTATTAATTGTAATTAAACATTTGAGCAACAAATATGGACAGTAAAATATCAGATATTTACATCTGGCTTATTTTAATGAGATAACATGTCCCTGTGTAAAATATAATAGTTTTATTTGGTGTCCTGTAAAAAAAAAATTAATCTCTCACCAGATTGATGTTTATTTCTGCTCCACATTCAAAATAATACAATTAAAACTAAGATGGCAATGAATAGCCAATATTTGTCCATAAACTTGGTCAAGAAGAAGTAGGCCACTCACCAGAGCAGTGAAGCTTGCTTGTGTTTTACACTTTTTGGATACCTTTGAGGTTGATAATTGTTAAAAGCTAAAAAAAAATATGACTTTGAAAGAGCCATTCAGTTCTTTAGCCTATTTTTTTGTTAGTTCTAAGAGTGTCCAAACAAACATTCTGTATCAATGTTCTGATGAAATGTTTGTTACCTTGTGGGTGTGTCTTTTGTGGCAGCCATCTTGAGTTCCTGCTAGAGGAGGCCTGCCTCAAACCCAGCTCTTTTATAGGAAGTGTGGTGATAAGAGCTGGTGTTTGATTGGTTGAAACTTAAAGTAATTAAAACAATAAAATGACTTTTCTGAAACTGTGCATTTGCATACATAAGATGTTTGCCTGATGTCTTATTACTGATAAGTAATTTTTAGTGTTTACATTATGTATGTGAAAGTTAACTTTGTTTCCTCCCCTTCCTCCTTTCTCTCGCTCTCCTCCCCAGACTCTGGAAGGCTGAGGTAATTGGCCGATTTGAATTGAGAAGGCGGGGTTTGACTGCTGGATGTGGCATGAAGACTGATGGGAGGGAGGCCATTTTAAAATCTGCTGAGGTGCCAGAGAATAAATAAACTGGCTTTGTTTGCTGTACAGCCAAGACTGGCTGACTGACTTCTCTTTCCACAGCACACCTCCCAGTGTGTGTTCAAAATCACACAAGAACGTATCTTCACATGTGAGTCTGACTGACCACATGTGAAATTTTACACATTAGAAATCACATGTGAGATGTGTCAAAAACGTTTTTCACATGGGTGAATAGAGTGAACTATTGTAGTCATAGTGACCACTCAAAGCATTTTCACACAATGATTTTAATTCACTCAGCCTGTCTCACACATGCACACTGCGATAACAAAGACAGTAAGGAACTGTAAGTTCAGTGCTATGGTCAAGGACTCTAACAATTGGCAAGGGAAGGTTTCCCAAAAGTGTTTTACATTTTAATGCACAACAAAATGTCCAAATACATTGTTCTGAAAATTACACATGCAACCAAACAGAACTTGTGATGGACAATTGTAGAATGTGCTCTCTCTTTATCTTTTGGTTACTCTATGAATAGTTGTGAGATTGGTCACCTGGTGTCAAACAGACATACCCAAATAATACATTATGGGGTGACTATGGTTCTGTGGGTAGAGATGCTGCCTTGTTATCGGAAGGTTGTAGGTTTGATTCTAGCATCTTCCTGGCACATCTCAATGTGGCACTTAAACTGGCTATGTATTGGTGTGAATAGGTGATTGTGACTCTAGTGGAAAGTGCTTTGAGTGGTCAAAATGATTGGGAAGTCATTATATAAGTTCAGTCCATTTACATATCCACATAGTGTCTTCAAACAGCAGGGGACTGATTCTCGGGCCTAATTTTTCAGAACGTATCAAAGCTGTCCTCTTTAACATCAAACACAGATCCCTTTTTCTTCACAAAAGGTAAATCCCAAGATGGCCTGTGCTGAGCTCCACAAAGTCCTTGGTGCATAACAATCCACAACTTCACACCTATAGCTCTGTCTCTTCCCTGTGTTGGGAAGCAACCCAACAGTGACAACCTTCTGTCACAAGATTTACTGACCAGAACAAAGACAGCCAGAATCAATTGTTAGCTAGAGCAGACTTGACAGACTTGAAAGGTCTTAATGAAGTTGTTGCTTCTTCTCATCAAGACTGATGTTAAAGTATTTTTTTCACAACTACTGAAGTTTTTTTTCTTATTTATAACAAAGTCCCACTATAATTAAATACATAAAATAAGAAATACAAATAGGTATAGTTGCCCTCTTGTGCATGTTGCTTATGTGTATCAACTTTAAACCCGCCTAATTTCTGTTCCCTGGATGAGCAGCATCAATGTTGACACCTGCCTACATTATTAGGGCTATTTACAAGACAAACAAACAAATAGATCATTTGACAAAGAGAGAACTGGTGCTAATACTAAATAAGCTACATAAACTAAACAAGTACAATGAGAATAATATTAATCCCTCTATAGAGAGCGTTTTAGTCCCCAAAATGCCAACATATTGATCATTCCCTTCATTTTTATTTTTATTTTGCTTTAAAGCCCCAATTAGGGGGATGTTTCTCTGACATTTTCAGAAAAATGATGCTTGAGAAGCTTTAATAAATCGGTATAATAAACTGCTGTAAGCCCACAGTGAAACAACTACCGAAATGATATGTCTTACCCAAAGTACTGCAGCTTAATTAGAAAGGATTAATTTCTTTTTCTTTTTTCATTTTTTGCTTTGACGTATGTGTGTGATGGGATGTACACTCACCTCTCTCCACTGTTTGGTTTCAACACCCTGCGTATACAGTACGCACACTGTGGGGTGAAAAAAAGTACAAAACAGCAATAAAAATAATACATTTTGTGCAGGAAACATGGGAAACATAAAGCAGAGAGAAAGACCAAATAAAAAATACAGCCAGTTCAAACAAAGTGGTAATATAAGAAGTTGAACTCAAGTAATAGCTCTTAAAGTAAAACAAAGATTCACAAAACTGACAGGACGCCAAAACCTTTAACCTGCAGTATGCAATTTTTATAAAAGAAAAAAAATGATGTCTTCAAAATTATAATTATGTCGTGACAATAGAAGATAAGACATACAAACTGTGAAAAAAAAATTATTTTCCTTTTTCTTTGTGGTAATGTTGTCATTTTCACAAATACACACCAAAGACAGTGGCTTTTTCTTAGCTTTAGCTTAGCTTTTTCTGCTAAGATAAGTTGTTTCTCTGCCATTATCACATTGAGCAGCACGTACACAAACATGATTGAAAACTTCATCCTGGCTCTGATTGGTTGTTATTCACCGGGGGCGAGGCTCAATCTTTTCACACATTATGTCTCATACATACTGTCACAACTTGGTTATAGTGTTAACAAATATGTAAAAAATAAAAGAAAATAAATAAAGTTACAAACTTAGAAAGAAACAATATGAAAAAGGCCATACAACACAAGAATCTGACAGAAACATTGTTGTCTTTATCAGGTACTTACTAGGATCGGACTTAGAGAAGGTGTCTTTATCCAGCAGATTTCTGGTAGAAAAAGAGAAGATAATTGAAACAGTTCATACTCATTCTGGGTAAGTAAGTAATTAAAGGTTAGTTTGTGAAACAAAGATGTATTTAAGATCAGAAAATCTGAAAAGCTTCTAATTTTTACTTTTAATGGCATTCATTGATATATTTGGTTATTGTAAAACATCTAAAATTCAAATCCTGCATAAAACTTGACTGATAGGCATCTATTCTCATGTTTACCAAACAAACAAAAAACACAGATCGTAAGAAAATGATCTAAGAACAATATGGTAATCTGGAACACACGTGTAAATTAGTTGTGTATGCAACAGAGGAAAGAAAAGTATAACTCCATAAAGTCATTCTTGTTCTGTAATTCTGCCTCTTGTTTGACTTTCAGCATATTATCATTTGGTAAAATAGGAGTGTTTTCAGGCAGAAAAGGGGAAACTAATTTGCATGATGTATGGTTTTCATACTAGCTATTTGTTTCTCATCATAATTTTTTTTCTTTTTTTGGGGGGTCAGGCAGATGTTTTCAGTCATTCTGATGGTTGAACCTCTGCTGGCAATTCTGTAGAAGGAGAATAAACCTCTACAGAAATAATACATCTAAAGTCACGAAGCAAAAATGTAACTTGGAAATAAATTAAATGTGTTGAATTAGAGACACCAGTGCTTTTCTTGGTCAAAATATAAGATGTTTTGTTTAAGGTTAGATTCAAGAACATATTTCCAAATAGGTTTGGAGAGACTTGTTTATTAATGTGTTGGACCAGCTCATTTTTCACTATTTCTCTGTAAATACTTGAGGTCTAAGAGGCAACATTCCTTCAGATGTGCACAGTATTACACTCTGAGGGATTGTTAGGCTCTAAGATGTAACAATTTGTTAAATTGAGAAACAGACATGATAAAATCTTTTGGCACTGAAATATTTGTAAAAATCCATATTACAGATTAATCTTTGCAAAGGCGGCTGGTTTTTCTGAGATGATGTTCTAGGTAAGCCTTATCTTTTGCTCCACAATATTAAAATGTGATCATTATTCCAAAAAAAAAGCAGTAACAATAATGTTTAGAATATTCTACTATTTTAGATTAAGAATGAGAAATTATTAAATGCAATCCAAATTCCTTTAAAAAATCCCAACTTGGATCCAATGCGTCTTTTGTCATTTTTCCATTCACTTGCATGAAGGACACTAAACAATAATGATCTTAATCTTTTAGCCTTTGCTGCAAAATAAATAAATAAATAAATAAATAAATACTAGCATAAGAATATACACTACTCCAACTAAGAAGTCTTAGCACATATTTGAGTATGTAATTGATCCCTATTAAGTCTCCCGCCTGCTTGACTCTGTTCTGGATATGTTTCAATGAGCCTGGAAGTCCTACTTAATGCCCTTTGAACCTCGATTCTCTTTTGAGAATCTGTTACAAGGTTTTCTTAAATAGATTTACTCTTTTAAAAATTAGTTTTATTAAAAAAAAAAAAAAAAAACTGTAAAATAGTCCTTTACTAAAGGACCAAACTGAAATTTGCAGTTTCTTGTCCATATTTTCATACACTTCCCAATGTGAACTTAACAGGATTTTAATTAAGCAATAGTCAATTTAATTTTCTTTGTTGAGAAAGAAAACTAAATTTGTTAATCTAAATAATAAGTGTACTTAGATTAAATATCAGGCATTCCTAACTTTTGTTTTATTTATATGCTCACATATAAAGGTATATTAAGAAAACCTTTACTTAAGAATAGATAGCTTAGGTTATGTTTTTCCTGTTTAGGGTAATTATTATAAAAATATTAAGGTTTAAAAGTCCAAGTGGGGTTATTGCATCCCTACTGGGTCCACGCATAGTGTAGAAAGCTAAACACAGGTTCCAGTCAACCCATCCTAGGACTGCTGGAGGGTTAAAGTCAAGAGAAAAAAACAATTGGTCAAACTTAGAAAATGGGTGTTTTCTCCACGCTTCACAGGTACACCAATTACATAGACATGGGAGTTTCAAATTAGCATTATCAAAAAACAATTAGCACTTACACTCCTTTGTTTATCTTGTTTTACACATCCAGTTGTGTGTAAAAACCAAAGTGTGTGCCAATAAGCTCATTTGTGCATTCATGGGTTACAAACTAACATTACCAGCAGCAACATTACCCCAGTAGATTGCAGGGTTTGACATCCTGTACAATGGCTTCCTGATTGCTGTTGTGCTTAGTCTGTTTACTCAGCTGATTTGCTCATCGCCCACATAGTGCAGTAATCCTAACTGCACTAAATTGGGATTACTAACTTGTTTTATACATATTTTAAATATGTATCCCTCAAAAAAGGAATAAAAAAAATGGGTACATGTAGCTCTTTTTCTGCAAAAATGTGAAATTTGAGTTTTGAATTAGAAACAGTTCAGTCTTTGTCTGATCTTAATTTACATTTCCTTCATCCTTCAACTTAGTCTGTGCCCATATTGGAGATTTCTCTACCTCCATCAGACTCACTAGACCTTTTCATAATGTCTGCTATGGGGTTTCAGAACCTGGAAGCAATGCCTTTCTTGTTTTGTTTTGTTCACAGGGTCACCACAGTGACACGAGAGCTCTCACTCCAGGTGCCAAAGCCTGCTGGCTCCTCCAGGTTTTAGTTTCTGCTTCTGTTTCTTTCCCATTTCCTTTTTCCTCCATTTGCTATAAACCATCAGCTCTGCTCTTTCATCAGCCTCAGTCTGTTTTGATCTTTCAGCTGTACCAGTCTCAGTCCCTCCTTCACAGCTTTTAAGATCAAACTCTGTGAGTTGTTTCAAGTCAGAAAAGAGGCACATAAAGAGTTAAGGTATTGTATTTTTTGTCTTATGCATCACGTTCAAAACGTCTGGTGTAACTGTGATGGGCTGTGACTAAAGCAAATTTGTCAGTTTGACTTAAAAAAGAAATGTTTGGTTTTATTCGAGTAACATAGCTATCAAAAATTCCTATCCCACATTTTTTATTTTATTTGCTCCAATAGAGGCCATTTCAAAAGAAATATTTTAATTGTCCAATTTTTAGGCTCACATAATAGAATGTCTCAGCAGTTTGTTTCTGATAACTGGCAGCTTTGCTAAGTTTAATTCATTCAAGTTATATCCAGATAAAAATGTTATTGCATTTGGACTATTTCCAAGCACCAACTCTAGCAGCTTTCAAATGTGCATAAGCTTTGCAGTGTGAGGCAGTAATTAAATTCAAGTCATGCTTTATTATTGCTGTTAAATTCATACAAGTTTTTCCAATGTCACATGCAATAGAAAACTGTTTATGGCTGTGTTACATCACAAAATAAAGGAGCAATAAATTCAGATAAAAGTTTTAATGAAAGTTTTGACTATTTCAACCAAAATGGAGCTTGGTTGAAGCTCCATTTTGGTAAATAGATAAATAGACCCCTTTTTGCTCTGTGATGAAACTCTAGCTTTAGAGCTCTTTATCATAGATAATCTAGAAACCAGATATTGTTCATTACTGGGTTGACTTGCCCTGATCAGTGACTTCTAGGTTGGAAATGTAAATATATAACGCTTTTCTTCTCTGCATATGCAACAACACTCTATGCCCTGGAAGTTGGTCCAGAAACTAACAAGAAGGAAAATGTTTGTTGTCTTGAACAAACACAAGGAGTGTACAGTTTTAGTACTGCTGTTTGCATCATCCCACTTATTAAAGATAATAATGAGAGTGTAAATTTCCCACCACATGATCATTTTAGTAATAATCTGTTACCAACTGCTCCCTAACATAGCAGAGTGATGTTGTCTATGTTCACAAAATAAATTATTTGTGACGTCTCACTGAAGCATGGCTAAAATTCACCTCAGTGCTCTTCTGAAGAATTGATCAAAATTACAAAAACTCCAGATCTGGCCCCACTATTCTGATTGATGTATGAATACTCAAGACATTCGCACTGATATTCTAAGACAATCGGTCATAAGTCATTCAAATATACACCTGACAGAGGATTTTAAATGGGTTGCTTTCACCATGGTAACAACCAGAGTGCTTTCTTTAAAAAACAGAAGCAATACCATTGAGAAGAACTGATGAAAAATAGTGCAAAAAGTTGTCAATGGTGTTTTTTAAAGCAAAACAACAAACTGGAAAAATGAATGTAGTGTCAACACTTAAGTCTAGTTAAAGGAATTGTTCTCCCTTTCTCTGCAGAGCATAAGCAATGCTCATTAAAGCTCTTCTGCCTCCCAAGTTTACTCCAGTTTTATCTACCCTTACAAAACCTCTGTGCCTGTTTGTAGCTTGTAGATGGCTACATGCTGGATGTTGACAGCATTTAAATGACTGAAACTTGCTAAGAGCATGAGAAAAGCCTAAAAACACATTTAAGGATGATATAAAGCAAAAACGTCTACGTACTAAATGGTCAAAATTTGATTGTGCTGAGGGTTTAATAAAACTGTTTTAGTGGAGATGATACACTGTTAGCAAGAAATACCTTAAACAGATGTTTCATATAGAGTCAAATCGCGTTAGTTTCTTGTGAGTATCTGGTTGCTAAGAAAGGAATCTCACTCATGCCCATAGCAAGTCGCTCTATTGATTTGGCATCAAAAACCTTTTGTAGAGTGTCCTATGCCTAAATGAAAGTTGTACTTCTTCATCTGGGCAAGAACAAAAAGCTATTTTGGATTGTTGTATATTTATAAAATTACAAAACACTTGTTTCTTGTTAAATCATCAGTTGTTTTTTTGTTACTAGTGGTGGAATATAGCAAATTGGAGATATTCAGGATGTTCAGTTTCTTTTTATTTTCAGAATGGAAAAAAGATGCTTCTACTGTTCCAACTTAATTTACAAATACACTAATACCCTAAAGGAAGCATGAGACTCTACGTAGCATTTCATTTTTTACGTTTATTTTTAGCTCAGAATGCAGTCTGTGTTGAAATTTCCATGGTCTGTCATCACAGAGGGAACTGTGAGTTCATGTAAAGGTTGGCTCTGAAGCTGTCTATGTACATAGGAAGATTAGATGCAGAAAGTCTGTGAATGTGAGAAACAGCTTTTCTAATAAGCCTCACACCCACCTCTGTGAGCCATGTTGGAAAGTCTAATTAATGCTGTTTGTCTCGAATATTTTATTTTGTAAAAATTTAAAGGAAACCAAAGAAGTTGAAGAAGAAACCTTTTTTTTCTTTATTTCTTGTTATAACATGAAAACATGCTATTCCTGCTTCTAATTTCACCCTGCTTTTCAGAGTAATTTAAATTTATAGTACAACAATTTTCTCATTCAAGATAAAAAATGTTGATTTCAGTTTAGTGATCTTCATGTGAATTTGAGTTTAATCTTTGTGTTTTGTCTATCCAGACGTTATCACCCAATCATGCAAGAAGCAACCAGTTGTTCTTTTTCGTCTCTCCACGTGTTTCCTAATTTGGCTCATGTTGTTGGACACTTCCTGGTACAGATCGAACCGGCCCATATGTCCTCCACTACTGCCTCCTTTATCTCTGTCATTTCCACCTTCTGTTTATCTGCTGGCTGTTTCATTCCTCTAATGGCCTCACCATTATCTCTCATGGTAAGCAGAGCCTCAAAACATCTTCATCCTGCCACTACTCTTCAGTTTCCTTTCTTTTATTAACAGATATTTTAATTTTTAAGAAGAATACAAAAAATAAGCAAATAAAAACAAGGTATCACACATTTTTACATCTGCTTATATATCATTCGCTTATTTGTCACTGCATGTATAAAAAATTTATGAATTATACATGCAATTAAAGTGTGGAAATAAATATTTTGCTGTTCAATGATTTTGAATTTTTGCTTCATAGTCACACTTAAATGTTTCAAACCATCAAACTTTTCATATCAGACAAAAATATTTTTAATAAACATAATAAAGCAGTTTGCAAACAGTGATGTCATTTCCCAGATGATTATTTCATTTGTTAAGGCTCAAATTCTTTTGAGATCAAAAAGTATCCAAACCAAACTGTCCCAGTGTGAAAACGTAAACCTGAAATATGCTACATTTTAGGAAGTCGTACTAATGTTGCAAGCCACACCCAGAGATCTGTTGAATTAAAAATTACTTAAACACGACCCGTTATGACAACATGACAATGATCCAAAGCACACCAGCAACTTCACCTCTGAATGGCCAAAAATAAATTTAGGAAAGATGTATAGTCAAGTGTGGAAAAAAGCAAATGCAGAAGAAATGTGTAAGAGGGCAAATACATTTCCATTGAACTGTACATATAGATACAGAGAGTGGCAAATATTTTCCAAATGCATAAATACAGGAAATCTGTAGTATGCGAGTACATTGTTTTTTCTCTTGAGATTCATAGCAATATTTCAGCGTTTGTCAGAATAGATCAATGCTTTTTTTAAAGACAGCACATGCAATATCAATTCCTCAGTATCTTCGCAATAACAAATGATGGTAAATGGTTAAGGGCGGTTTGTAGTTACATGTGCAAAAGCTGGTGTCAGAATTAGCACCTCCAAGTTTAAGGCTCGGCTTCTGAGACGGAAAGGCATTGACTGTCTGCTCCAGGTTGGAAATTAATGGTCTCCAGGGGTCGAGAATTTGAGGTGTATTGCAGTCTTATTTGTGAGTGGGTGAGAAAGGAAACAGTGGATTGACAGATGGAAAAATAAATGTCTGCGGGTTTGAGGGTGCTGCAGGCTGTTGTTAAAGATAGAGCTGCATGATGGTTTTGTCTCACTGGTCAAGTTCTTACCCTCACCCTCTGTTTATCGGTATAGGCTGTGACGGAAAGAAGATTTTGGGTCAAAGGTGCTTACAAATGTCAACAAAAATTTTTGCATTAATATTCATTCATTCACTTGTTTTTCATATTTTCTCACATTATGAACATAAACTTCAATTTATTCCCCAGCACAAAATTGTGCACAATTATTAAAGGGAAGAAAAACTGAGTCTTTATCTTTCATCTTTACAAAACAAAATCACAAAAATGTGAAACAAATTTCTATTGAGACACTTTTAAACTTGCTAACTCCAGTACAACCATTTGATTTCAAAGCTCATGTAAATGTGAATACATCATTCAGAATGCAGTTTAATCTCAGTGTATGCATCTATTCAGTGAATACCTAAGATGTTTGTGAAAGAACTTGGTGAACAAACAGCATCATAAAGATCAAGGTACTACAAAGCAGACAGGTCAAGGTGGCAAGCTCTGAATATTTTGTAGAACTGTTCTGTCAATTATCTAAAAAATGAAAATGTAGGGCAAAACTACCACTAATGGTCATCACCCTGAACTGAGAAGGGAGAGCATTAATCAGCACCAAAAGAGGTGGCAACTCTGATGGAGCTGCAGAGATCCACAGCTCAGCTGGAAGAATCTGTTTGCAGGTCGACTTTTACTCATGCAGTCCACAAATCTGTCCTTCTTATAGGAGTAACACAAAGAAAACCACATAGAAAGAATGGTCTAAATCATGGTTTCAGTTTACCACAAGCGTTGCAGAGAACATGGCAGCCATGCAGAAGATGCTGTGGTCAGATGAGACTAAAACACACTATCATCACAAGATGCTGGGGGCAGAATCATACTGAGGGGATATTTTTGACATTTTTACTGAGGGGTCAGATGCATCTGGCAAATTACAGAGCTAGAATACAACTAAACATACAGCAATAGACATAATCTGCAGCATTTACTGGAGCAGAAATTGGTAGAAGCTGAATAGATGCTCTCATCATACTTTATATACTTTTTTTTTGCAATTTTGAAAAACATGTAATTTTTATTCAACTTACAAAGTATATCTCACTTTTTCCTGGTTTGTCATAAAAATAACCATAAAATGTATTTAACGTATTATGGTTGTGGCATAACAACATTTGAAAAATTTCAAGAGACATAAATAATTTTGCAATGCACTAAAAAAACAGGAATAAAGAAAATTTTTGCTGATTAAGGGGGTGTACTATATGGACTAAATATGTTTTAAAAATACTAAACAGGGAAAAGGTTAAAAATACTGGAACAAAGGCTGCAATAGCTGATACTTCCAGCACCAGCAACCGACCAATTAGCAGTTTAACTTGGGTAAATTCAAAAGTAGGTCTGCTGAAACAAAACATCATCAAAGCAATTCTTTTATCACCATGTCAAGTGCACCCCCACAGCAGATGCCTTGCCTACACCCCAGCCCCAAGACAACAATGGTGCTGCCCTAAATCTGACAGTAAACCCCACCCGAAAATTCCTAACGAAGACGTGCCGACTCCAAAAATTCTTCAGCACTTTATTGCACAGGTGAATGCAGCTCCTAAACGAGCCCAGAGAAAATCAAACAGTTGTTACTGTCGTTAAAAATGCAGGGACTTAGAGGCTTTCATCTGCAGGAAAACAGTGCATGTCTGCAAGCAGACTCCAGCAATTACTGTAAAATACAGTGCTCTCATTCCAAATGAGGTCTTTTTCATTCCCATAAGCCAACAGTCTTTGCAGTTTTAGGTTAGTGTTTTATGCAAAGCAAAGCAAAAAAGAATAATTTCATAAGAGTCATAAACCTTTGAAAGAAATCTTTTATTCAACAGGATTATGAAAGAAAAGGTTTTTGTTAATTAAGCGTCGTATTCTCAAATACACTATAAAGTTGCATCTGTTTTAGTCTGCAGTCATACAATAAAATATTTAAAATATCACCAAATGTAAGTTAAGTGTTGCATAGTCAGTTTCAAAGGAACTGGCAATACAAATAGGGATTTAAAACTAACTTTGTGAGGCATATTTTACAATGTAAATGAGTTTTGTTTTTGTGTTGTTGTTTTTTTAAAGAAACTAGATCCCTTAATAGCAGGGTGCTAGATTTTTATATCTATGGCTATGCACTCATGGGAATTTGTTAAATCAAAAGAGGGTGTGAATATAAGGAAAGATAAAATGTAAGCAGAAGACTGAAGAGGAGGAAAAAATGTGTCAGAGAACGTGTGAGTGCATATGGAGTTGGAAAGAGTGAAGCGAATACAGTCCTAGGAGACTGTATCAGAAATAGACCGAGCATAACGGAGTTCCTCTTGCACAGGGAGAAGAAACGAGCGTCTGTTATACAGACCCAGAGACACTGCTGACTTTATTTACAGAAATCTGACACAAACCACAATAATTAGACATCCCCTTTCCTCTAACCTGCGGGAGCTTCCTCATCATTCCAACTCCAAGTGTTGAGAGAGCAGGCTGAGAGAGGGATGATAAATATCTAGGGATCAGTGGCTCTCTTTGAAGATGTGAATATTGAGCTGCCGAGATTCTTGACTTGGAACGAAGCGCAACTCAGCAGAAACAAGCTGCCACAGGCTAATAAGGAAAACTTTGGGAGCTAATGGATGTGCTGCTCAGTTGTGGAGTGATTTATGAGCATGTGCCGATTCACATGATTGCTCCACATTATTGCAGCATATATGCATAGTTTTCCCACATATTATGGCAAAGAAGAAATGTATGACGCCATTTACTATAAATGAACTCCTCCACAAGTTAGAGATTAAGAGGAGCTAATTTTCTTGACAATGGAATACACTGAATGCTGGTTTTTCCATGTCTACATTATGTTGTCGACATAATGTTCAATAGAAAGCGGCATCAAAGATAAAGCTGGATATAAGCATCTGAATATAATAGCAAAGGGTTGCCATGTAAAATGTAAATTCCTAGTGAAAGAATGGTTTGTGGGAGTTAAACAGGTCTGTGCTGAATGCAAACAACCCACACTCTGTTCTTAACATCTTTCTTGTGCACATTACAGTTGAACATATTGAAAAAAATATGCACAAAATGAATTTTTATATATATATATTTGTGACAACTGATGATGTTGAGTAACAGCTTCATACAAAGCAAGATTAATGAAGATTAACGAACTGTAATAAAATGAATACTTTTGTCACAGGATACAACCATTAGAAAAAGCTACCAAAACTTTGTTTTCCCTATTATTTCCCCATTTGTGAGTTCTAAAACAAATATTTGTAGAGTCATGCAGCATGTTGTAAACCCATGTACTTTATAGGTTAAACACATTTAACCATTACAAAAAAATAATATAGAACCTTAAAATCAAACAAAATAAAAAAACAGCAAGTAAGGATAATATGCAACAATTAAAAAAAGAAAACAACCAAGATGAGGAACTGAGGCAACACAATGATGTAGATTTATGTACATTTCATAGACAAACATAAAATCAGAAAAGTACATAAAACTCTAAGAGCTAAAACCAAGCATTATAATATAGAAATAATAAATAACAAACAATAAAATAGAAAAGTTTTTTAAAAATTTACTTTTTTCAAATATGTAGCATATCTTTGATATATTATATATCAGTTCTTGTCATGCTTATTGTCATACAATAATAAAAAATTCAAATAGATGATATAAACATTGCTACTTGAAAAAAAACAATCACAGGCCATAAAAAGCTGTAAAGACAGAAACTCTCTTCACAGATTTTATGAGGGCTTTACTCTTATGAGGTGGTATGAGCCAAGACACAGCATGGAATAAGAGGCAAACCCAGCATGTTATTTTAGTTTATGTCCATAAACATTATGACTAATGCTTTTATTGCTTAAAATCCAAGTAGGATATATTTTACCCAAAAGGTGTTCCATTTTGACATGAAGACATGAAGACAGAAAAGATATTGTAGGTGGACCAGGTCAACTTTTAAAAAAAAAAAGTGGCATTTTTTTCTTTTATCTTCACTTTGCCATTTGCCAATCAGTAGACATTAAGAGCAGCCAGTCTAATGTTGTTTAAACTTTGTAACATTAGGTCATCTGCACCACTGCCATGTTGGTGTAGACATGACTGGGCTGCAACCTTGAAAATAAGCCAATGTAGTCAGTTTTCTGTGATGAAGCTGCATGTTGGACAAGCCTCATGGATAAGCTACTACTGTCACTAGCTCCTCTATGCAGCTATCAGTAACCAGACATGCTAATATGACAATGAACTGCACACAAGATTTCTGCACCCTTAAACAAGTCGAGGAACACCTTATCAATCATTTTGAGAGGCCCAGTGATGCACCCATAAGACTTTTCCTGGATCGCACAGAGATCATAAACCAGAGCAAAGGTGATCAACAGAAGGACTTCTTTCTTTCGTTGTGAAATATTTGAAGTATGCTTGTCCAATATAGCAAACTCTCTGACTCCTGTTCCAGGGCAACGAAATGTGCTAAATAGGGCTGGGCGATGTGGTCTGAAATCAATATCATGATATATTGAGCAGCTCACCTCAATAACAATAAGTGGACGATAACACTAACCCACTTATTAGTGGGTTAGTGTTCACAATGAAGAATGCTTATCAGATTCTCCATTGTGCCCCCAACAATAGAGCGTGTGATAGACAAGCATAAATAATTCACAGCCACTTACATTGATGGTAGGATACCTCTGGACAGCAATTTTCTTCGCCACTTTAATGGACTTTAAAATCACAGCGTCTTCAAATAAATGATAAAATTGTGTACTTTTTGTTGTGTTATTGAAAAATAGGCACAGCTGAGCAAGTTTAGTAGTAGGAAACACCTTAACTTTAAATGTCTGTGCTGAACCCAAAATCTTGCCAAACGATTGATTTTTGGAAGGAATGAGTTGCACAACTGAGACAGGTACGACTGCAGCCTGGAGACCTCCCCTGTTATAGCACTCATCTCATGGTGTTCGTCTGGTGAATGTATACCATACTCCACATGCAGTTACATTTAAAAATACAAACTCACATCACATATCACCAGGGAGGGTTGTGGCTTAAGTTAGCCAGGCGAACGCTGTGATACGAGCGCTCTGGCAACACAAGAGGTCTCCAGACTGCAGCCATAAAGTCTTGCTTCAACCAACTCTACTGCCACCGCTTCAACTTTTGAAATTCCCTCCATTTTCTCTACTTCATCATCTAACTTCTTGTCACATACTGGATGGTGTGGAGTCACATGACAATAGACTACAAGTAACGCCGCATCTTAAAGGGACATGAGCATAGTTTACCTATGCACAGCTAAAACAACAAAAACTACTTTTCAATTTTTTTAAAACATCGAACATATTGACATGAGCAAAATGTTGCCTCATTGGTTAATTTTCGGTTTATTGCCCAGGCATTTGTAGCTCCCATCCATCTTAGCTTAAAAAACAACCTCAGAAAGACAAAGGTGAGAAATAAATTCCAATGAAATTAAATTCAATAGCCAAAGCTTCCGATGAATAATCGTTCCAGGTAAGCCAATCAATTATTAAGCAAAATATCTGTTAAAAAGATGCAGAAACGATAACAGAGACCATTCTTTTGGTTTTGAGGGGGGAAGTCTTGGGAATATCAGAATCATCCAGAAATTTTTATCTTCAATAAAAATGTTTCAGTTATCAAAAAGTGCAGTTATCCAGTGCTGTGAAATAGCGGGTGTCCACAACTGGAAATTGCACGTTTACCCCTGGAGGTATACAAATCTGTAGATATCGGAAAAATGCAGCAAAAAGTTTGCGTTTTCATTGAAATGGATATTAACAATATGATCAAATGAGGAGCTGTCAAGAACATTAACACATGCAAGATTGTTTTTACAGCCTTACTGAGAAATCCAAACTTTTACAGTGTCAGTCATCACAGTAGCTGCACCTGCAATATCAGGGTACTTAACCGAAGATGTCCAGTAATAAGCCTCCCTGGGGTAGAGCACAGTTGGTGTGAGAATGGCCTGACATAGAAAAATTAACAGCAAGTAGCTCTGTGAACAAAACTGCCTTGTTGATGTCAGGGGAGAAAATTGTCAGTATCTCAAGTAACCACTTTCTACAACCAAGTTATGCCGAATACCATCACTAAAAGCACAACATGTTAAAACACTGAGGAAGACACTTTATTTATATGGCATCTTTTCACAGACAAAATTTACAACAAGTTTCACAAAAAGGGTTAATTCAAAAAACAGATAATGCAATTATACCTGGCAATAAAAAAAACAAATCTAACAAAGAGACATGTCAGCAATAGTGCAACCTATGGGAGACTCGTAGGTAGCACTGTTCAGCTTTGGCAAAATGCCACAGGAGACCGCAATATGGTTGCTGACTATGTCCATTCCAATATAACCACAAAGTGCCTATGTTATCTTTACTTCCAGCACAATAATGCACACATCTTAAATAACCTCAAACAGGTTTCTTGGACATGACAAAGAGCTCACTGTTCTCAAATAATCTCCATAGTCACCAGATCAAAATCCAACAGAGCAACTTTGAGATGTGGCGGAACAGAAAAATAACATCTTGTATAATGGACCAAAATCTCCAAGGACTCTTTGTTGACACCAGAGAAATGAGGGCTGAGCTGGGAGCCAGGTGTACCTAATAAAGTGGCCGCTGAGTGTTTACGTAAAGACAAGAAGATGTATTATTTTGCACAAACCTGGGGTTTAAACTCAGAATTGGAAAGAAATCTGGATAAAGAAATCAATATGTTTTTAAAAAATGAGTTTTATATCCAGCATTGAAAATATTTTACAAAGTACATACAAGGTGGATATTTTGCCTCAGGACATTGGACAAAAACATTATTCTCAGAAGATGGATGGATTCTAACAAAAATGGTTGCAACACAAATAGATTGAATGGCTGACATGGGAAAGCAAGAGATTAATGCAGAAATAGAAAAGGAAATAAAGAGAGAGAGGACACTGGAGGAGGACTTGTAGAACAGGATACCAAATAAGAGAGGGGTGAACAGATGGAGACTCAAGGAAATGTGTAATATGAGCAATATAGGGAGCTGTGGGGGTGGAAGAATGACAGTAATATGTTTATGAGCAAAAGAATGAAGCAGTGGCTTAAGCATATGGAGCACACTTTTATTAAAGTTAGAGGAGTTGTCCCAACACATTTCGCTTTCTCTCTATCACTTAAATTGTTTCTCTCATTATTTGTCTTTATTATTACTTTGGTGTCCTGTTATTGTCCTAACCGCAAAATTGAATAAAAGGGATGTAATTATTAAATAGAAAAAAATCTATATCACTTTCTCACTTCAAAGTTTTAAACGATAAAGAAGATATTTTCTCCATGTTACTTTTTCTTGTTTACCTGTCTTAGAGCTAAAACCAGAACAAACTCAATTAAAACAAAAATAGTCCACTCTGGGGCCCCTAAGATCCTCAATCATCTATGTCCAAATTATCGCACTGGCATTGCGTTAGTGTCAGATCGATGACAGAACCAAGCAGGATCGTTTTTCCCACCAGCTGCTGAATTATTCAGACCGAGATCTCCTCCAGGGAGACTCCCGCCCTGC
Organism: Xiphophorus maculatus; assembly: GCF_002775205.1. Lineage (NCBI taxonomy): Eukaryota > Metazoa > Chordata > Actinopteri > Cyprinodontiformes > Poeciliidae > Xiphophorus > Xiphophorus maculatus. The sequence goes on from NC_036462.1 coordinate 23,338,930, forward strand.
CAGCCAGACACACATTGGGAGCCTGCAACCTGCCAGGGAAGATCGGGATCATCAGAAAATTCCTAACAAGCAGCAGCACATACTGTAAGGTTAGGACCCTGACAAAATGAGATTCATGGAATATTTATGGATTCTTGCACCTGCTGTGTGTGTGCGCGTGGGGGTGCATGTGTGCATGTGTGTGTGGTGTAAAAATGTGTTGATTAATTTTAAGGAAAAAGTAATTTGAGAAAAACAATAGGTACCTCCTTGCAATTCATTTGCCAATCAGAAAAGAACCTTTTAAAGCTCATACCAATTAGACACATGTGGAAAGATGTGGATCTCTCTGCCTTTACAACTTCATTTGTTAAATAAATTAACAAAGGAGAAATGCAACAAGAAAAGTTAAAGTATCTCTGACTTTAAAACTAATATCCTGGGGCAAAGCTTTTGGACACTCGATCAGATTTAGTTCATTGTAAACTGTATAATTATACTAGAGAATTGGGTCGCTGCAGAAAGAAAATTTTTATGTCAGCTTTCCACCTCTGTTTGCCTCCGGGATCTTCTCTCTGGGCTAATGAGCTTCTCCAGATACACCAAAAAGAGAACGTGGATCATTCTCTCACAGCAGTCATGAATATCATCCAGACTAAGAGTCTGCAGCCATTCTTGTGAGTCTGTGAGGCTTCACTTCTGTGCCGTGGTACTTTAATCTAAATGCTAATGTTTACACGTGAACATGCAAATGTTTAGAAGGTGTAATTTAACAAGTTCACAGACATAGTCTGGCACAGTGTTTTGCTCATTTCTATTCAAAATACACTTGTGCAGCTGGGACAGATGTGGGTTTCATTAGTTTTTATTTAATAATAATCACAAACCAAAGAATTGGACAAATTGAAAGTTTACCTCAAACCATGTTGTTTCTGCTAGAGCCATTTCTGCTCATTTCAAAAAATATCTTGAGATAAGTAACTATGCAAATAGAGTTGTTTACAGCTACGCCTGTCACTGCTTTCTTAATAGTGCAGCTGTGCATCTTTTCATGAACCGAAAATGATATATTCATTCTTTCTTGATCAGCCACTAGCATTTTCTTCAGAACAATCCCCCTTTCAAAAAAAGCAAATACAGACCATATGAATTTGTGATTGTTCATAAAAATAAACATCAATCTTTCATGTAGATTAGACAATATGAAGAAATTAAGCCTAAAAACTGTTCATTAGGCATAAAACGTCCTGGTAAATTACAGTATTAATAATTGTCATATTTTAGTTTGACTTGAATAATACTATTTTAAAGTAACACCACTCTTACTTAACTAAAGAAGGTCTCGCTATTCTACGTGTAAAAAACGTATTTTGTAAAAACATTAGATGCTGGAGCTTTGAGTGAAACATATTTTTTTATGGGTTTGAAGTACAAGTGGACAGAATAAAGGTAAAAAAGCAACAAAAAAAAGCAAGAACACCAAATTTATTCCTAAAAACTATCTTAATTTTGTGAGCTAATTCTTAGTAAGCACAACTCATTTAAAAATATTAAGCCACATTGATCAAAATTACAATAAATAAAAGCCTGAAATGTTTAATTCTGTGTGTAATATATCTATATCACTTGTTCTGAAAAAAGTGACAAAAAATCTTACATTTTTTATCACTTGTTCCATTTTTGCGGGTTGGAGGAGTATATAAGGCTTCTAAATATAAGCCTTACATTGTAGTCATTCAGCAATAATTCAGAAATAATTTTATCAACACTGGCTGACCAAAAATAAAAATATATATATATTTTCTGATCAAGTATCAGAGAGTGTGAAAAAGGTTCTCTTTCTGCACTGCATATGCAAATATCTGGTTTCAACTGTATAATGATACAAAACTGCTTGTCATAAGTAGAGAAGATTTTTTAAAAAGTAGTCTTCCTTCAGATGTGTGAGATCAAACAGCACCATGCGCCTAGGAGAGCTGCATAAGTCACATCTACAGTACTGGTGCACACCCAGCATGAAGTCAAGTAGCTCAACATTGTAATTAGAACTTCTCCTTTAATCTCCAAACCGAGACCAGTCTCCCAAAGATATAGTACTTGAGTAACCCCACCTTTTTATCCATCATCACAGGTGGGCTCCCTCTAAAATAAAATAAATAAGTGCTGCAAAAAATTACACAGCATGAATATTGGACTTGCAGAACCATGGATTCTACTGGGACAAGGCGGCAGGAAAGTATTTCAGACACTAATGTCTCTCAATCAAGCTTTCAGACTATGAAGACAGATAAAACAACACACAGAGGCAGAGTGAAGACAGAGGGTTTGCTTTGTTAGCAAAGTAAGACATGAAACGTTACTCTGAAAAAGAGAAACTGTGTTTTAGACATTGAACAAATGTTGTATTTTGTCTAAAATTGATCTTAAGTTACCTAAGTACATTCACACAAACTCTTGAAGATTTCACCTTATCTCTTTCTCCATCACTCTACTACCTTTCCGACACTTTGATCATGTCTCTTCCAAGAAAAATACAATGTAGGATTTATATGAATGCAGTGATATTGTCACAAAATGTTTCTTTGCCCTTTCTCCATTGAGTTTGCCTGGTCAGGGATGAAATAGATTACTTGCTTCAGGGAAAAGGGAGGTCAGACTGATAGAAACCTGAACAAACCAGTGACCTGAACAGGCTTTCACCGAGTTCAACTTCTTTGAGGCCTTCACAGAACAGCAGTGATTAAATTACACACGAACTCTATGTGGCATTATTAGGTGACCCTTAAAGACATTTGATTGTACTAGATGTGATGAAATTTGAGAGGTATCAGCAGCTTTGCAGGGAACTAGCAGTATTTAGAAGGTGTTTTTCATTTTTGGAAGAAATTATGTAAGAGGGGTAGGTTTACAGATATTTGTTCAATGGAAATTGCTCCAGCGAGCATGTTAACAAAATAAATCAAGGTTATTTCTGAAAGAGCCATGTTTTGAAACAGGATGTTGCATTATTACAAGCCTGTGTTGCCACTTGTTTAGTACTAATCCATTTGAGCCGCTGCACCAATGGGCTAATGAAGACAAAGAAACCAGGAGACTTTCAAATCCACTAAAAGTGATGTTGAGAAGATGAATGCTACTCAATCTGAACATAATGGACAGCACTGATTAAACAGCTCCAAACCTTCAGCCTGAGGCTTCTGCAGCTCCACTGCAATAAGAACCAATAAAGAAAGTCGTTCTAGGCCAGTGCAATAACCTCTTACAATAACTTTACGCCAGGAGAAGCAGCTTACTTGGGATTGACAGCTTGATCTATCTGTCCCTATAATTCCTTTTGAATAATTGATTTGTTTATTTTGGCGAAACAACTCAGTTTTCAGTCCTTTTTGATTTGGTTAGAATTTCAGTGACTTTTAAAACAGTGAAAACGGCCAATGACCTCTACTGTACAAACATTCAATACAGAAAGCAGTGTAGACATTAACTGTTATTTTGTTTAAACTTAAATCAGCAAAAATCTTTTCAGTAAAACTTTACAGTTTTTGTACATCTCTTCAACTTAAGATGAATACTTGATATTGGTCCTCAGTCTCTGATTTTTACATATAAATTAACCCAGTTTTATATGGCGCTTTTTACTTTATATACACTCTAGAAATGCTTGGTGAAATTCACCACAGATACACAGAAGGAAAAGAAGAGCAGGCAGCGTTACCACACCTTTACTTGTGCAGAAAGTCAACAGAAATGTGAATGTACAGTTATGTTTGCTACAAAAATTGTCCTAAACCACTTTAAGATGCAATCAAGTTGTTATAAAACCAGGCGGGGAAACACGATATTTTCTATCACACTCAATAAAAGCCTTCTTTTTTCTCATTCATCACATTCTTCCCCTTAGGGCAAGTGGTTGCTCCATAATCAAATCGCCCCATCTCGCCCACACACTTTCGCACATCCCGTCTTTGTCATAACTACACATGACCATCTTACCTAATCATCCCTTCCTGCACTGAAGAGAGCACAGGCGGGGCTCAAACGGATCTATGCGCTGAAAATGGACAAGCAATTTCGTATCTACTCTGAGGAGTAAACTCAATAATGCCTCTTTCGCCACAAGATGCTCTCTCAACAAGCACTGCTCAAACTAAAATCCTGAGCAATAAATTATTCTTCCCATTCATTTTTCCGCTGCAATTATGAAATATAGTTTTCAGGAGGAATTGACAAACTGCAATATGAGGTTTTAAGTGTCAGGGGATCACAAGTTGACAAATTGATCCTCCGAGTTTCCAATGCTGCCACACAGTGTGCCTGTCGTCCAACCTTAGTTTTGTTTTAGGCAAGCCTGCTGCAATGCTCCCTCCTGTATTATGCAGTGTTATGAATTTTATTGTCATTTTATGTGGTAGACCGATGCAAGGAGAGTTATACAAGTGTTGCACTCACATGTATTCAGCCCCCTATACTTTGATCCCGCTAAGTAAAATCTTGTGCAACTAATACCAATAGCCTAAGATATCTTATAAGTAAATAGTTCATTTGATATGATCTCAGCAGAAATACATGTTATGTGAATCTCTCAGATGTTTGTTAGAGAACATTAGTGGAAAATTGTCTACTAACAAAAGACGAGTCAGAGTTCTAAAATTATTCTGAAACCATAAATAAATTCACTTCCACTTTAGAATTATGCACTACATTGTAATAATATAACAGATAAATCCCGAATTAAATACTTTGTCATTTGTGGTTTTCATGCGACATAAACTGGAAACTTTCAAGAGATCTAGACACATTGGACTTGTTTGTTTGTGCCTTCATGCGTTTACTATAAGGGATTAAATACAATCTGGCTAAACTGGATTGAAGATAGCATGTTTGCAATAAAATATCAGAAAAATACCTTTAGGACTTCAGACTCCTGGTTTATCCTTGCTGGCTGGTTGCCAATAGGAAAATCAAGAGATCAAAATCTGCTCCTACCAACCAGAAGCATGCTGAACTAATTAGCTGAAACATGATCCATATTATTTCTAATTTTTCTTTGCCGCAGATTAAATTCACCATGGTTGTTCAGGAAATTTGTTTTGATAAGTGGATTCTATTACTGGAAAGCTTCAGAACAAGTGCTGGCTGTAAGACTTACTGCAGCATGCATAGTGAAATTTGGTGGAAGGTTCACTTTTGACAGTAAGTGACTCAAAACAAATTAGTTCATTGTAGTGAATTAAAATGCGCCACTCGCCCTGATTTGGTCCGAGGGAAAAAAAAAAAGAATCTCTATTTGTCTGATTGCACAGGAGCGGAAGCTGTCCACAGCTGTGACTCACCTTCCTCAAAAGCTCTGACAGAGCTATTAAGCTTCCATTACTCCATCTCATACATCGTCAACAGATGCTTCTGGCACAGCACAAAGGGTGCAATTCACACAAGTGAATGACTCTTCATGCAACTGTCTTTTTTATCAGGATCTTGACAGCACAGAGGTTTGCCGCAGTCCATTTCCCACGGTTCATTTTTAAATCCCCCCCTTTGGTAGGTATATATGATTTTTAAAACTTCTAAGATACTTCTGCTAAGAACTATTGGTTCATATCACATGTTGCCAATGTGATTTATTGGACTGGAATGTTGAGGGGACATCAGGTCTGCAGCTCAGAGGGTTTATATTTTTTGATCTGCATTTATGACTCATTCTGTGACCCTGTTCTTTGCTTTCGTAAACAAGCACTCATGTTACCATTTTCCAACAGGAAAAAAAAAAGCACTGAAAGCGTTTCTGTTTTGGATATTTCATGACAACAACAGGGTTAATGACAGAGGTTCAGTTCATCATGGTGATATGGAGTGTACCCTATCAGCACATTTTGCATATGCACCAGTTTATTGCAACAAGCTGTTGGATTTGGCCTTCATGTAATTACACCTTCACCTGTATTCTTCCCTACATGCTTTCTTTTCCTTTTAATGACCACTGTTTGTCTCCATGCAGCCTTTTAGCCTTGTCTAATTTGTGACTTGTCAAGAGCCACAACAGAAAAAACAAATGTAATAAGCCAGAAAAATGAGAATCATAAAATACTGTTGACATAAACACAAATCCGCCCAATAGTTACATTGGTAAAATCATGTTCATTTTATGGAAAACAGAAAATATCACTTTTACAAAAGCACACACACTTGAAACGTGGCATTACAAAAATGATTTCTACTTGCTAAATGTCAAGATCATGAGTTATTTCTGTTTTATTACTTCCTTCATAATCTGACTATTATGTACAATGCTTCTTTTCTTCTTTTTACACAAAGATGAAGTTTTTGCTATATAATAATTTTTAGGTCGTACACAGTGAGGTAGCTGAGGGCAAACCTGTGAATGTGTGAAAATTAAAATATCTACAACGACATGCAATAGCATGCAGCAGCAGAGTTTCCTGTTAACAGCATTATTGGCTGCAGCTCAGGGCTGGAATGAATGAATGAATGAATGAAGTGTAAAAAGAGCCACAAGATATTAAAGTGCCCCAATATTTCCCATCGAAAAGAAGTCAATCCAATGATTCACTGTCCAGTTGCTGTCAGCACTTTATCAGGCAAAGTAAGAGTAAGATGTTATTAGTAGAACATATATGTTTAAAGGGCAATTTTTGTATTTTTTCAACTTTTACTCTTTAGTTATGTTCAAGTTTGTCGTTGATGACGGTTATATTACTTTTTATGAGCCAAACATGTAAACAGTTGTGAAAGAAAACAAAATGTGAGCTCAAGGCAACCAAGAACAGGAAGTAGTTCTTTGATTAACCTGTTGTGTTGTTGACTAGTTTCCTGTTGAGCTGGTTGACAAAACTATTTGACCAGCATTGAAAATAGCTTGACCACTTTTGAATTATTTTAGATGATTTAGCTGATATTCAATAGAGAAAGGGAACTGTGAGAACATGGCAGACAAAAGATCATACATGTAGAAGCAACATAAGAATACCATGCCTGTCGGATTATTAGACACTACAGGTGCCCTCTACTTCAGAGTTTTAAACTGGTGATAAACTAAAGGCTTTTTCTTTTTTTTAATGAGTCTAATAACCTTAACTGAATAATTATGTGTTATGTGGGCCGTTGTCATCAGGCCCATATTTAATCGACTAATCAAAGCTACAATATTCTCTTTTAAAAGGCTTTGTTGACTCTAGTGGCATTTGTTTGACAGTTGTCAGACAGGAAATCAGGTTGTGAGAGAGAACACAATCTGCTTGTGTTCTCTCTCACAACCCAACAACTCATGTTGGGTTATGTTTGAACAGTCCATAATTTAAATATACTGATTTCAAATAAAAAATAAAAAAATTCACAGGAAATATTTTCCTTGTTTTCTGTCATTTTGAACACGAAGTACAGTAGAAGTTGCAGGGTCCCCCCCTCCCTGCCCAAATTGAATTTTTGGGTACAGTTATTCTCATGTTTACAAGCTTTCTGGTCAAATTTTCCTTAGGTCCTCTGGACAGATGGTGTTTCGGCTATGCTCCAGCCCTTCCCAGATAAATCTGACTTTGTCCGCCCATGACTTCTCTGTTCTCACCAGATACCCCACCGAGCCCTGTCAGCCCGAGAGCACAGATCAAAGCCTTGTCTCAGTCTCTCAACCACTAAAGCCAGCATGACAGTGAACCATCATTAACACTTCCAAAGAGTGTTAGCCTCCTTCCACTGAAATTGACATCACTTATGTTCAGGGGTGTCATCCGCTGGTGAGCGGCCTTGTTTGCATTCGAAGAGATTCTCTCACTCAGGGACAAGGGCTGCAGATACAAGCATGATACAAGCAAGCAGGGTGGAAGAATTTGATGGCTGCAGGAATTAGACGTCTATATCTCAGCTGACAGAGCTGATTATAGCTGCTGCTTTGAGAGCTCTGACACGCAGAGCAGCGGTTCTGTCCGGGTTGGTAGGGAACGGTTTAGGATGAGATGACAGGTGAAAATCAATTTATTTTTATGTGTTTTTAATCAAACCAAGCGCGTGATTTCCAGGTCAATGATTGGGATATTTTATTCATCGTTAACATAATGACACAAGTGAAGGCAGCCATGGCTTTTGAAATTGCAGATGCAGAGCTCTTGAAAAGAGCATGCTTTATCTTTCCAACATGCCCACAGTCCATTTTATTGATTTAGTGAAAGCATTAGTCACAGTCTGTCAATTAGAGTACAGACAGCAGTTGAAAAGGAAATTTATAAAAGCAAAAGGGGAAAAAAAGGAATGCACTGAACTGTGATAGATAGCAAATGTTAGCAAATTGTTTGTGCCATCTATAACACGCTCAATCACTTTGTTGGCGAATAAGTGTGGAAAATGTTCCAAAATTTGTTCAGCTGGGTTAAAAGAAAAGTTTCTCAGTGTATACATACAATTGTCTCTTGTATGTAAACACAATATTCCTGCTGTAGATCAATGTTGTCTCTTAGGCAGGAATGAAAAAGCCCAAAACAACAAAAACAACAACTCCGACACCCTCTTAACATGCAAAGATTCTGGCTTACTGTGTTTTAATTCAACTCCCAAAGGAAGCGCATTTGTCGGCTGTTGAGGAACCAGACCAGCCGAGTTAACCATGAAATATGAAACACAGAAGAGGTGAAACTCTGAGACTGTGAGTTGTGTTTGCCCCCAAAAAGTCAAGTTTGGAGTCAGAGAGGCGAGCGCATTGCCACTGTAGGCTTTTCATGTCCATCATAGCTTTTACAGCAGCTAAAGCTCTACAAGGATATGAGAAAAAGAAAATAAATGTGTGGGTGTGCCACACAAATGAACAGAAAATATTGCATGCACAAGTCAAAGGCTTGTGATACCCTCAGCTGAACTGAGTGAGTTTCAGCAAAGAAAGCTGTGTCTGGAAGTGGGGAAAAGTTGGAGTTTACAGAGCTTTATTCCCTGTGGTTGCAAAAGACCTCAGGCAGTCAGGTGGTTTGAGCTTACAAGATTCCTCTGGACAGGTTTTGTGTCTGTTTTTTTATTTTATTTTACTAGAGTTTACCTAAAAGGGTGAAGCTTATATATTTCTCATCTTTCTTAAAAGCAAATCTTGCTTGGAAGCAATTTTGACATTACTTTCAAGCAATGTCAAAATAACAGTTACAGCTGAAGTTCAGACTGACTCTTTAGAGGGGCAGTAAAATTCATGTAAAGTTGACTTTCTTTAGGCTTACATCATGTTATAATGTTATTCCCTACTTAAAAACGTACCTGGAAAGTTGCCTTGATTCGTACATGTATGTTTGAGAAATCCTTTAATTTCCTATTGCAACTTTTCAGCACCTAGCACTGCCTTCAAGGCGCAGTTCCTCCTCGGAGCTGGAGTTTCGGAGCTTCAGAGCTTCCACCTCACAGAGCAGCCCTCCCCCAAACCACCAACTCTCAGCTCCGTCAGACTCGCCAACAGCAACATGTGCAACTTCTCAGAGCAATAAAACGTTGCTGAAAGGTTAATAGAAGATATTGTGATGACTTCCTGAAGGTGGAGTTTTAGAAAGAGAAGGAGTTTTTAAAGAGTCAGAAGCCCAATCAGGAAATCAGGAAGTAACTTTTTTTAAAGTTATATTTGATATATACAGCACTTTTATAACAACTAAAAGCAACATTGTTACTTGATTATGCTATAACATGGCACTACATGTCTGGAAAACACATATTGCTGCTCTTTTAAACCGTAATGTTGCAGGAAAATATCAAAAGTATTCTGTGGAAATCCCCTCCCAGTGTGGGTTCTAGAAAAGGACACTCTAAGTTCAAAGTTAGAGAAAAAATATTTCTAATTGGTTTTCCTGTTTGCTGACAAATCCTTCAGTGTCTTCCCAGGATGTGCATTTTTTATCAATTAATTGGTGACTTTTCCCTGCAATTGTACTTAAATTTTTCATGAGTTTAATTTATAAATCTTTCCTTTTTGCTGACCATAATGAACTGCCTTCCCTGTTCCCATGGTGTTGTGCAATTTGGGGTGTAGCCACCATCAATATCTCGTCTCACTCTCTAGTTCGCTCATCTGCCTTCTCCCTATTCTTTCTCCATCCGCACCTCTATCTCACACCCCAGAGAAGTTGGACTGTGTGACACTGGGCAGAGTGCCCATCTTATTGTGCCAAAAAATAAACCGAGGTTATGAGAGAGTTGTGCAGGGGGAAAGAGCTTAATCTGGCTTTAGGGGGTGGTGATGATGGTGGTGGTGTGTTGCAGGATAATTATGTTGTGATTTGCAAAGCTGAACTCATCTTTTTTCATATATATTATTCGTGTAACTAATTAGTTTCTTTGGAGGGGTATGTATTTGCACCAGAGAAGCTGAAGCAAAAAGACATTCGATGTGAAAGAGCTATCATCAGAGCTATGATGTGAAGTGAGGGGGATCCCCCCTTTGGAGGTCCTAAACTCCAAAATATGCTTTTAAATCTATTTAAGATTCTCGAAGGAGGTTTTATGAGTTGGAAAACCTGGTTCTCATAAACTCAAATATTTATGCAAATGCAGGTCATCCGCCATTTGGAAAAGGGAAATGTAATTATAGCAACACTTGAACTGAATGCGTTAAGGAGAAAAGCTGCAGAAACCCACATTCCTACATTTAAGTTGCTCAAAAAAATGAGCCATTGTGATACAAGAAGCCACAAATTATATTAAGATTCAAGAGCTATCTTCACCTTAATAAAGAACATGGATTACATGTCACGATTAGGAAAAGGACAATCCGTTATTAGTTTAATTGGTTCTCTCCTCTGCATTCAGTCAATGCGACTTTTGACTCAGCGCTCGTTAAGCGTTACACCTCACAGGCTCCATAACTTCCATTTTCCCCATTAATCCCACAGAGCTACTCAAAAGGCTTCTGGTACTTTGTATGTTTAGAAACTTTTTCCTCGAACAGACCTTCAGGGGAGACATTACATTGATTCTGAGCTCTGGTGATGGTTGTTGACATGCAGCTGGTCAGAGTCATTAGGACCACTGAAAGCAACAGGAATTAAGCCTTCTGCAACAGATGGTTCCCCCCAGAGGCCTAAATCTAGTTTTTAGTTTGATGTTCTTATCTGAATGTGTAATAATAATAATAATAATAATAGTTTTGAAGGCAAACTTCCTTCCAGCTCAGACCAGAGCTATGAAGGAAAAAGTTATTTCAATTTTCATAGAACTAAGACGCAACATTTTACAAACATTCGCAATAAAAGCCTTTAAAAATACTTCACCTTGAACCCCAATTCACACTGAATAAACTGTCTTGCAGTTTCCTCTCTGCTCACAAAACCAACCTGAATGGTGTTCTGTGTCCAGGCTGTCATTTGTCCGTGACATAATTTAATGAACTTTGAAAATTGCTAATTGCCGTGGAGTGCATGCAGAGAAAAATAATAATGTCGTGTGCATCATCATTGGTGTTTGATAAATATGAATTTGTCATATTGTGAGAAGAAGCAGACCTACTCGATTTGTAGCAGAAAAAATGGAGTGTGTTCATGCTTGTCATGATCACACTGACAAGCATGAAGAGGGACAGGTGAACAGAAAGATCTGACAAGGGAATGACTGAACAAAAATAGTATTTACAATGGGGAGGGTGATTACTAGACGTTACCTATGAGTATAATTAACAGAATTTGCTACAACATTGTAAGAGGATAAACTGAGGTACTGATGAAGCATGGCTAGAAATGACCAAGTAAACATAAAGAAATGCAGAGGAAGTGACTGAGCAAGACCAGCATGGGAAAACACAGGAACAAATAAAATAATCATTAATCTGACTCTGGTATGATTTCTTTTTGTCTATCTATCAAGAAGTTATCCCAGGTTCATTATGCATGTAATCTCACTGAGAAACAAAGTTTCTATCTCGAGAAAACCTTACATTTAAAAATTGATGTAATGTATAAGATATTCTGGGTGACTTTCGTAATATTGTAAAAATAGTTCTACTAGTGCAGAATGTGATGAAACTATCAATCTTTCTGCCTTCTCAGTGCTTGATTTGTTTCTTACCTTCCATACAGTTAAAGCCATAATTTGTTCTGAGTAAAGGCAGCCCAACTCCAACAAGTGGTTCGTGCGCCACAGTTTGAAAAATGTGATTTTAAAAGATTTCCTCAGCAACTCTTCCATCCAGTTACTCAAATGTAACTGGATGCTAATAAGATGAAGAAATTGGAGCTTATTGCATATACATTGTCTACAGTCCTAAAATTAGAATTTTATGAATAGGTTCATCTGTGAAACACTGTGAAACAGCAGTGAGTCATATTAGCTGAACTCAGTGCTTCTTGATATCATTTTAAGCAGCTGCTTTTCGTCCATTGAAAGACCTGCCTTGGAATACACAAGGTACCCTGTCTCTCCTCAAAAGGCTTTGAGAGGTTGTTAAATGGCCACAGGCCACTCTGGATGCATAAGTCATTCTCTGTGTTGCTGAATTGACTGGTAAGAAAGCAGAGCAGAGAGTGTAAAGCAGACTTTGACTTGCCTGTAAATGGGTTTACAGGGATTTCAAATGGTGCTGAATGCAGAACAGTGGCTTTGTGGCAGAAGGATTTACACCTCTGCTCTCCTGTCCACATTGCACCTTGTTTTGTTTTCTCATTTACCAGGACAGTCAGTGGCACTGGGAACCAGACCACTGACTGTCAAGCCTTGTGGGATTATAAATACCAGTTTAAGAGAATCCCCAAGAAAAAAGAAATGTGCCTTTTTTTGGGACTGCCAACCTGTACTCCCCATTTTGTTTCTCTGACACATCTCTTGGAGGCCAGCTTCTTCACAAAACAAACACACACTCATAGAAGTGCTACATAAAACAGTGTAAAAAATGTGAGCTGGGCTCTAAAGTCTACACTTACTGGAACAAATCCTTGTGTGCTTAAAGCCACCTTTGTTTTAATTAAACATCCTGTTGCTAATATTGTGGCTTGTAAAAGTATTCGTATTCCTCGCACATTTTTCCCCTTTCATCATGTCACAGCCAATGTACTTCAATGGGATTTTATGTCATATACCACAAAGTATTCTATAATTCTGAAGTGGATGGAAAATTATGGTGGTTTTCAATTTTTTTTTTTTTTCACAAATTCAATTCTGAAAAGTGTTGTGTGCTTTTATGTTTGGCCTCCCTTTTTTTGAACTGACTGCCTTCAGAAGTCAACTAAATAGTACATATAATCCATCATTTTATTAAAGCTGATGGAAGCCTAGCAACAATAAATGAGATATTGGTGAGGAAAAATAAAAAGCCATAAGCCCGGTCAACTCATAAACTTTCTGGTCATGGGAACCAAAAAGGTCTAGTCTAGTCTACATGGGAACACAGCGTTCCCATGTAGACTACTAGCAGCACATCACTCTGGACTAACCATCCCCATGGCAAAGCTTGGTGGTGGCAGCATCATCTTGCATCATTAATAATATATCCAGACCTAAATCTGAATAAAAACCTGTGGTATGACCTAAAAATTGGTCCCACACTATCCAGTCACCCTGAGTTTTAGCCATTTTAAAAGCAGAATGACAGTCTTGTAGCAGTAAATGGAGTTAAAGGCAAGATAAGATACTTGCAACTGAACTCTCTAGTTTCTTGAAGATGTTTTGCCTCTTATCCAAAAGGCTGCTTCTGTGTTTAGCTTGGTCGGAAGTAACAGGCGTATGTACTCAGAATAATCACAGTCATAGGGCCAGGAATGTCACTAATAGGGTAATTAAGATATGTTGATCATTGACCCTAATTTCTGCTCAGCTCAGTGCAGCACCACTGTTGGCTGAAATTCCAGAAATGTCACGTGAGTTGTTTTATATAACTTCACCAGTATGTAGTATATACTTTTCCTTCATCAAAAAAAATACCCATTAAGACATATTGAAGGTTTTTGTTTGTAATGAGAGAACATTCCTAAAACATGAACATTTAAAGTGAATATTCAAAGTTTCTGCTTGTAGAAAATTGTAGAAAATGCATTACAGAGCCCAAAAAAAAAGTACAGCATTCATTTCTAAAAGCCTTATTTTCATCATTTTAAGACCCAACGCTTGACTTGTCTTCTTAAACTGAATGAATGACCAACTAATTCCATATAATTTTCTCCCTATTTGCCTGATCAAGAGCCCACCCACCCCTCTCCGTTTGACACTGGTCCCGATAATGGTGCATTGTCAAAAGCGCGGCTGTAGCTTGTAATAAGGGGTATTTACCCTCAGGGAACAGCAATCATCATGGATGGGGGCATCGCAGAAAGCACACACTTGAAGGAGGTGCGAACACTACCAAACACAGACACTTCTTTCCTGAAAAGAAATCTGACTCATGGAACATCTGGGCGAAGGATTTGGGGGATTAACGAGGTTATTATAGGTGTCTGAATGTGACAGAAGGATGTCTGAGTTTATCTGCTCTGCTTCCAAAAAAAACTGAAACAGCTACAGAACTAGCAGTTGTGGGAATTAAAAAAACATCCAAACACATACTAAGGCATTTGTTTGGATGCATTTTGTTTTTAAGAACTAAAGACACCAGTTGATTATTCAGACTCTCTAAACCTTCAACAATCACCAAAAGAATGATCAAAGTCTGATAAGAGGAATGCTTTATTTTCATTGAACAGAATAACCAGCACAGATATATGACCCTCATGGAGGACACATCAGAAGACGAACTGCAATGTTTTCTCATCATAAGATTTAGTCAAAGAATTTAGCAAACTGGGAGCTTTGATAGAAATAAATCCCGCACAATGGTTAAAAAATATTTTCACCACAAAGCATCTCAAACTCACATGGGTCAATTCTGCTTTGGGCTTTCGCTGCACCACCTTGATGCCAACAATACTTATTCATAAAGGAATAAAAGTACTCAATTCAATGCTGAAATAAAAAAAACAAATAGCAAAGTTCTGAAAAAGATTTTTTTTTTATTGAGATATATAAAAAAAGTAACATAAGTTATGTTTTACTTACATCTAAATTAGTTATATTTTGGCTTGCCAGTCCATATAATTTTTAAAGATGTATTTTGTTCACTTTGTCCAATCTGGCAGTAATTTAAAAAGCGGCAGATTGCTTTTGTTCATTTCTAGGTCAAAACCTTGAATATTCTGACTGGTCAAACCTCAAATGCAAATTTTTACATCTGAATGAGATTATTTGGAACTCAGTTCAAGTTGTATTAGCCCTTTATTTTTTTATTAAAAATATTAAAAGGAGTCTTTTTCCTATGCTTTTTTTGACATAACCTTAGATTTGACAGATATAGAGCAGAGCATGTAGCAGGAATTATCTTTCCTGCAGATACGGTAAGTCAGGAACACTGACTGATTTTCTGAAACTAGACAATGTGGAGTGATGACTCCGTGTAATACAGGCACAACGATCTCCCAAGCAGAAAAGATAAACTCAGTCAATAATGAACTTAAAAAATGTTTTGGGTTTTTTTGTTGTTTTTTTGGGCCAAACTTTTACAAGCCACTGCACTTCAAGCACAATCACAGCAGGAGCTGTGAACTTAATTACTGAAAGCCACATGTTCTTTTTTTCACATGATTAGCATTGAAACTGCACATCAGATGGGTGCTTTCCTACAGAAAACACTGGCACTGAAGCAGGATGGAAAAGCACCAACCACCCTCTTCCAATTACTGGTTTTGACTCAAACTCAACGTCTTTCTGTATGAGGGAATGATCAACACTCCATTATGTATTCTACCTTTCCAACATACGTCAACATGGGGATATATTCGGATGATATATTCAGAGAAATCATTTGCATAAATGCTGGTGGAGTTCAGGATGGAGCTCATCATTTACCTGAATGCTGTCTAATTGCACATGCTTGTGTATGATGTGATCCCAGTCAGATTAAGTTGGCATGCTGGGAAAGTTCAAATCCCAAACTTATGTCAGAATCTATCAGGTGCTCAAGTTGGCATTTCGCTACCCATCCGTTCTCCATTTAAACTAACTGCTTACTAAAGATTTCCATTTGCAACATAATTGTTGTTCATTCAGCAAATTTCTTGAAAGGGTCCGTATTTTCCTTTTTTCAGTTCTGAGCAGAGAGATGTTGAAGCAAGCTTCTCTGAAGGTCAGAGAGCCCATCAATAATGCACTCACAGCTTGTTATAACTCAAACTCACTCAGCTCCAATGGCTCACCAACCAAAAACCCAGCATCAAAGAGCAGAAGCACATGTGTGCATGCGTGTAGGCGTGTGTGCGTGCGCGCACGCATCCTGGAGTATTTAAGGGACCAATACTGTCAGCCCTAACATAAAAAACGCTTTCTGTTAGGAAGGGGAGTGACTGTCCGTATTAGGATGGCAGACATTCTTTTTTTTTCATAAATTATTTCTGAAAATGAAATACTGTAGAATTACAGAACAGGAAGCAAGCTTGAGGCCAGGGACATGGGCACAGTGTGAATGTGATGCAAAGCTTTGAAAATTTAAGTCCCTTTTTTTAAAGAATGCAGCAGGGGAAGGGTTGAGGCTTTCAGAGGTCTGTTGGTGCTGAAAACAGCCAGTTACTGTACAAACCTGCACACCAGAGAGGCTTTAGGATGCAATGAGGCTATTGATTTTTTTATTAAAAGCTAATAATAATAATAATAATAATAATAATAATAATAATAATAATAATAATGCATTATTTTAAAAGAGCTGACCCAAGATTTTAAGGACCTAATCAGAGCTTAATTTGAGTAGCCCACTTCAAGTCTTCTAGGCATGATGTGTAGTGGCTGCTCTCGTTTAGGTGAATGGCTCTCCAACCAGGACTTGGCATGAAGAAGGGGCCACAGGTCAAATGGCAGTGATAAGTAAATAGGTACATAAGCAGGGATATGAAAAAAGAACAAGAACCGATATCATCCAGAACAAATAAGCCATATTTCAGGGCTAAATATAAATCAGACACTAATTTGCACCATTTGCTGGGTCCCATTTTCAAAGAAACAATAAAGAACACTTCTTCAGGGACGAACAAAAGTTAGCTTTTGTTTCCAAAGTCTTTCTACAATATAAAAAAAGAGCTTATGGCAAATAAGCAATACAATTTTCAGGCAGAAATGACAGGTAACTTCTCCTAACTCATCCCCTCACCTCCAATGCCCTGGACAGAGAGCCACACTAAACCCACAGCAATGTGAGGAGTTAAGCCCATTGAAGGGCCACTGCTGTCCACCGGAACACCCCCACGTCCACGCAGGCACAAATCAAAACGAGCAACTTCGGAAGTTACATTCGCAACATTAGGCAGGATCGTTGTATCATCGTGGAATAGGCACATCTCACAGGAAGGGTGAGGCTCTCTCAGAACTTTCCCGGCACGCCGTCCCGATTCCCGAACTTTTCATTCACGCACGCAGCTTCGCGCCCACTCACCTGCAGGAGACGGTGATCTCCACTTTCGTGGCCGGAATGTTGCCGGTGATCGGGTCAAAGTCGTACACCGATGACATGTCCCCCAGCTTGTCCATAACGTCCCCCTCCATCATCTCCATGGCGAGAGCCCGCGCCGGCTCCGGTGTGATCCGAGAGGCGCACAGCCTGGCCCCCACGGAGCGCGTCGAGTCTCCCCTGCTGACTCCTGAGACCAGATCGGAGACCAGACGGCCTCCGGTCCGACCGGGTGAGGCAGCCACTTCACAGATGTTGAAGCTGGAGAGGATGGAGGGGAGTGAGCAGTGAGTGAATGAAAAAGAAAATAAAAAAGCGCAAAAAAGAAAACTGTAGCGGACTTTGTTAACTCGCCAAACAGCGTGAATATCTGAATGCGGGGACAGTATCTGAGATTACTGTTGCGCCCTCACCGACCTGCTGCACATCGCATGGGGAGGTGGACCCGCTCTTTGATTTTCTCCTCAGTCTGTGCGCACAGCGGAGCGTGTGAGAAGAAAAGACCTGATAGCTGCACTTAAACCCATCCTCCTCCTCCCACATGGAATTACACTCAAGTGCTGCCAACCCAGCCCATGTACCCCGCTGCTGCTGCTGCTGCTGCTGCTGCTGCTGCTGCTGCTGCTGTCACCCTAGAGAAGATTAGCTATAAGGGAGTAATGACAAATTAATTACGATGTGATGTTATGTTATATTGCAGGTGCTCTGCTTTCTTGCAAGGTGTAGCATTTCTTTAATAAAGAAAAATCCACTGAAGCTTCACTTAAAACATAGTTTTACTCCAGTTGTAGTCGCAGACACTTTATGTGAAACGGCGAAATCATAAATGGATGAATGAGATACATTTTTTTTATCTTAAATAATTACATCCTAATCCCACTCTTCGAAAGTTAAAATAAAACTCTGCGGCAGTGATATTAATGAATCAACACATTTTCGGAATCACATTGTAGATGCTGTCAGGCTTTATGTGTCATTTTCAATGTTTGAAATGCCACTATTGTGGCATTTCAGCACCACAGCAGTGGAACAGCTCCATGAGCAGGGGGGAAATAAAAACAAGCTGGGGAATTACTTCCTTACGGAGTTAAAAACAGTACATTGCACCATTTTTATTTTCTAAATGATACTGCCTTTTACTTCCAGTTGTTTCATTTGTACATTTTTGTGAACAAACGCAATTATCTCCTTATAATTGTTTTTGATACTGGCAAGCTGGGTCACTGAGGCAAAACCGAGGCAGCGCCATTAATGCTGTAGAGGACATTTCTCAAAAATGCATTGGTCATTTGCATTCAGATAATGAAAAACATTTTTGAAAACCTTGCTACACATAACGGTTATGCAAAACAAATTGAAGGTAAATTCAAGAAATAGGCATACTTTTACTTGTTAAATAAAATACATCAAAATTTGCATTATATCTTAGGAAAAAGGTTTGCGAACTAATAGCTAGTCATTTGGGCTGAAATCATTTCAGTGAGTTGCTTCTTGTAGCCATCTACCAGTTTCTCAAATCCATCTTAGGGAAGTTTCAGCCACTCCTTACTTTCAGATCTCTGAGAGGTTGGTAACATCTACAGCCCGGTTCAAGTAACCCCCCACACCATCTCAATGAGATGAAATCCAGGTTTTGATTCAGCTCAGAACTGTCCATTTCCCTATTCTCAGCAAACATCCCGAGTTTGTTTAAGTTCAAGTCACGGCGGCAGCAGCTCAGCAGAGAAGCCCATGCTTTCACCCACCGAGTGACTTGAGCTTTAGCTCCTCCTGGGGAGTCCCAAGGAACATGGTCCATCTCATTCAATTTTTTCCCTCATTCATCAACAAGACCCCAAGAAACTGCTCCCCTTAGGCCATACCAGAATAACACACTCTACCTTGTTTTGGCTCAAGATCATGGTCACTAATTTGGTGGTGCTAATTTTCATTTTGACTGCTTCGCATGTGGCTGCAAACTTTCATGCTATTTAAAGACCAAATATTTCCTCTTTGCACACATCTTACAAAAATTGAAGCCTCAGTAGTCGCTTTCTGATTTTATAGTCATGGTCTTTCAAATCAACAGTTATGTTTTATAATACAGCACAGAAAATGTTAAAATGACTTTTTCTTGGTTATTATAGTTTGCATATATTATTGAATTCCCAGATATTGCTTGAAAATAAACAGATAAACAGAAAATAAACAGTCCTGGGGGTCTTATTTTTTCATAACTCCACTGCTCCTATTAAACTTTATTTTCAAGCATATTGATTAGAATATAAAAGAATAAAACGTACATAAATTGTTACAAAGATGTAATCAACAAAAATTTAAGGCTGCTTATTATTGCATGATTGCACTCTATTTAAGCAAGACGCCAGCAGTTCAGGCTTTAGGCTGCCTAATTTTAAAAATCAAGACTAATCACCAGGAGTAAATCACGTCCAGATTTAAAAGCCTGATGTATCTGTGAAACATGTTTTACATAATGTGCTAAACTTACTCAATTTTCCCACCTGCAGGGAAGGAAACCATATTGTCACTTTTGAATAACAGCTATTCCCAACTGTGTTGGTGTCTGTCTTCTTCTAACCCGCCACCTCACTGTTTATCTCACTTGTTGTGACACTGCTCATCCCTCTCTGTCTCTTCTCATGAATAAACAAAGGATTCACACACAAATGCACAGTAACACTTGTGGTCATGAATAAACCACTTACCAGCTGTTTGCCATACATTACTGGACGGCATCTGGAAACAAATCACTTTGCAACAACTTGGAAAGCTGCAAGGTTTTTTTGTCTTTTTTTTAATGTTCGGATGCATCACATTTTTCTGTCTTTGCACCTTTTGCTTTATACTTTTTTCAGTTTTTATTTTCTTCCTCTTTTTCACACATATCTCTCACACACACAGGGGGAGACACAAACAGGCATAAAGCACTTCACCGCCTTTCATAAAAGGCTGCTGAGGCACACAGCTCTTTTTCCTGCGTAGAGCACCTAACGTCTGGATTCTGGAAATCAATTTACACCAGCACAGGATGCTTCTGCCCACACAGCCCTCCAGCTCTGCATCAGAAGCGCACACGCACACAGCCACACAAGGGGTGTGCGCAATCATTCTTTCAGAAGCACGCAGAGCTGTGCACACATAAAACCAAATTATTTTCTCATATGTCACTGAACGACCCATAAACAGAGATAAAGAGGCACACACATCCACAAACGCACACACACACACACGAATGTCTCTTTCCCCCTCTCTTCTGGGTGATTCATGTATTTTGAGGGTTGGCTGTTCGGTGTGGGTGAGCATGTTATTGCAGATGTTCCACAGAGTGGGCTGGCGGGAGCAGAGTTGGGGGGGAGGGGAGATGTTGAAAAAGGATGAACAAGGCATGGCCAACATCCATACTGTCTTGTAGAGCAGGAAATTTAAATAGTGTTTAGGAACTTAAACTCAGTGTTTAAAATTACATTATCTGTCTGGTACAGATCCACAGGATGCGCTGATGAGAGCAGGAACAAACAACAGTAACTGTTTTGACCCATGACCACTGAATATTTCTCAATTACAGTTTCTTGCAAAAGTACTCACATCCCTTGAAATTGTCAAAAATCTTTCTTGTTACAACAACAAGCTTCTTCTATGTATGTTTGGATTTTGTTTGATAGAATGACAGAACGTAGCACGAAACTGAGGAATGGACAACAAATCCATCCACTGTACATGAGGTTTTTTTGTATGCGGTTTTTGTAGAACAAATGTATTTATACTGAGATCAAATTACACTAAGGTGAATTCTATTCACAAACTAGCTGAAAAGGCAGTTATTTATACTTAATTTTATTTGTCCACAACATACTATTCAATATTGCAGTTTTAGAAAGAACAAAAAGTCATATTCCAACCTTCACAAGTAAATACTACTTGATGTTGCTCTCTATCATATGAAAGTCGACATGAATTATTATGCGATTACGATTTGTTGTGTTGTAAATTGTCATTGATTGTCATAAAAAGCACTAATAAACAGAATATCTTATTATTTTTATTTAGGTAAAAAGATGTTTAACAAATGAGTGACTGCAACTCTTTGTCATCAGCTTCAGCTGAAAATACATTCAGAACTCAGTCAAATAGAAAACAGCTTTTTCATTAACGGCTGACATTTGAAAATAATGAAGGCAAAATGATTAGCAATCATTAACACCAGTAACCTTGGTGCATTGATTCAGTCAGTCACAGTTTCCAAACCGGGCAGCACTGCAGTCTGGTCTGGTGTGGTAAAAAAAAAAAAAAAAAAAAACTTAGAAAAGACTTTTTACTTTTAATGATTTACTGTTTTTAGTCAAATTTTCAACAGAAAGCACGTCCAAAGCAGATGTCAGTTTAAATGCTGCTGTCATCCGACAGCAGTGGACCAGGTCGTGGTCAACACGTTGCTCAGCTGGTGACATTAATAACACCATAGAGGATTCAAATGTATCCTCTGCTGCTTCCCAGTCCTTTTCTCTCCGGCTTCCTGCAGTTTTCTCAGCACTAATTATAGTGCTTATTCTGACTTGCGTCATGCCATCCAAAAATATTGCCTTTCTGGCAGCAATTATGCAAAAATAAACAAATGTCCTGTCAAGTAAACATCTGATTGCAATTTTCTTTTTTATGAGTGTAGTTTCAAAAAGTTATATACTGTATCTCATAGGTCTAGTTATGCTTTGGCATCCCATCTTAAAGCTTCACTTGGCTGTTAATTAAAGTAACTGGATTTCCAGCTGTCCTGAGACGAATGTGTTTTTCTCACCAAATTTGACATCAGCAAGTCATTTGAGTGCCAAAAGCAGTTGCATTGCTGCTATTTGGTGTCGTGATTTTGTCATGAGTTAAAGAAATTCAGCTTTGCGATAGACAAAATGTTCCATCTTTGTGATAGAATTAATTATTGGGTCCCATTTGTTAATGAGTGCAGAACCTTATAACCAGCGAACATAATTTCAGATCACAGTATTATTGACGGACGAATGTTAACAGAGACTTTTAAAGATCTTTAATCACATTTAGAGAGCGACACCTGAGTGTCTGAAAATTCTGTAATAAGCCCATAAAAATAACGCATTTGATTAACTTAACATTAGCTTTAGCGAACCAGAACTGCATCATAAAATTTAGAGAGCTCAGTGATTTTATCTGAACTTTAAAAGGAATGGCTTAATGGGACTGCTGATAGTGGTTAGATTTTTTTTCTTTTTTTTTCAGAAGTCTTTACAGATCTATATCTGAAGTGATGCTACTAAAACTCTGATTTAAGAAAAGGGAAATGCAAAAGGATGAATACATCTAACCATGGATCTCTTTTAATATTGCTAGGTTCTTAGATTAATTTTTAAATCCTTTTTCTTCCAGTTTCACACTAACTGAACCTCACTGGTGAATTTGTTTAGGATAAATACATTCCAACAACAGTGGCTATAAAAATCACATTGGCAGTCAGAAACCATTTTATGAAATAAAACATTCTTCAAAAAGAAAATCTTGTGTGATTAACAAAACAAAGTAGAATGATTGGAAATCTCTTTATCAGAAAGCTTTATTGGAATTTTTTCAGGGGAGGCACTTTCATGTACATGTGAAAAAATGGCTAACATTGTGGGCCCTGACCTGAACCCTGCTGAAAATGTCATGTGTGATAGTAATGCAACCAAAGAAATGAAAGAAGCAAATCCATGACTGATAGGAGAATGGTCAAACATCCAAGCAGAGTTATACCAGGATCCTGTTGGCGGCAACAAAGACTGAGTGGTTTGTCTGCAATTTGTTTAATACTGTCAAATATTTCTGGTCATGTCAATATATATTTGAGCCAGTGTGTATATTTTTAATCCTGTTTGGAAAAGAGAAGGGCCACGAAAAAATTCAACCCTAACAAGCTCATTCTTGCTTTTAAATATTTTCAGAGCAATGTTTTGTTAAACCCCTCAAATAATGAAGGAATAAATGCATAAAAGGCTCCAAATCAATTCAACTTCCATGCTGATAAAGAGAGTATGTAAGCTTCTGACCTGCGCTGTATGTTTCTCTCTGAACGATGCAAGTATGTTTCTCAGCTGTGCCCTGTAGAGAAGGAAGAGGTTTGAAAAATTCAGTTCAAAGGGCCACATGTTCCCTCCCAGAGAGTAATCCTGCTCTGTGAGCCAGTGGTTGAATCCAGAATCAAACCCCGTCCTCATCAGGTGGCAAACATCACAAAGGAACCTTTTATGAATGACTCCTTTGACTCTAGCAAGCAAACACACACATGCTGCCCCCGTGGTGAACCTGTGGCTCGGTGATTGGCTCAGGTGCCAAAGCGTCCTGAGGGTGCAACAGGGATTCAAACACTCTGCTGCGTTAAAGCTGCAATCAAACTGAAAATGACCAGATCTGCTCATGAGCTCATTCACATAAAAAAAAAAAAAATCAGATAGTCAGAGGTTGGTACATTCAAAGCAGCTGCTTATGCAAAATCTTGAATAAAGTGCAGCATCGTTGGGGAAAGTTAGCATGTTGCCTGGACACTCTGGTTCTTGGCGTTTCTCCAGCCAAGCATGTCTGGTGGAAGTTTACTTTTCAACAAATTGGTGCAAGCTCTGTCTGAGTGTAAACGGAGGAATGTGAAATCGACTGGCTGGTGTATGAAATACTCACACACTACGACCCCATAAGGGACTTTTTAAAACATCCAAAGGAAGCACTCAGCTTTGGCTCAGGGTTGATGGAATAATTTAACTCCATATATATTTATTCAGCATTAGCCTGAAAGCATTTTTTTTTTAACTATGCCTTTTATTAGCACCAGCAAGAAATGTAGCCAAATGGCTAAAGAATGAGTCCTATTTAACATTGGTAAAATGTATTTAATAAACCTTGTGTGAAAGCACGGTGAAATTGCATTATTAAAGCTTTGATCTAAATCTTGAGAGCTCCAATTGTATGATTAAAATTACACCTACATTATGAAGCTTTGATGGAATAGATCCCGACTTAAATGAGGAAATTCTCATTTGGTTTGTTAATCACAGGAAACAAGATGAAACAGCCAGACTTCTCCTTGATGTTTCCACTAATGGCTCGTATCAGTCAATAATATTATTTAGAAGAGAAAGATAGCTTAAAAGAAAATGTTTCCAAACTTAGATGGTAATACAAATGTTCTTTGAGTCGACATTATATGATGATTTCAGTTGATAAAGGGATCCTAGCATGACGCACTTTGAATGATACATGAATGCATGTTATTTGGGCCGACCAAGATGTTTCTTTGTTACAGTCCACTTCCTTAATCCTGAGCTCTGGCTGAACAGAGAGGAATATGACAATGACTTCAGCCTCTTATCTCCTCACATGAAAGCTAATCCTCTTCCAAAAAGCCACAAAAATACCAAATTTGAAGTCGACACTCCTTCAATCCTTTTACTTAAAGACTTGTCTTTTTTTTTTATTTAAGCACTTTATTGTCTGGATAGTGAATTGCGGAGTCGTTCATACCACTCGAAATTTTGTCAGGATACAAACATAAACCTTAAAGCCGCAGTAGATAACTTTAACTAAAATATGTTTTATACATATTTGATAAAACTGCCATCACAGTATATGGTCAGAAATAACCAATCAGAGGCAAGAGGAAGGACTTAGCGCTGTCAGTCACACTGTCAATGTTAGTCATAGACCCACTGACCAACATATAAGTGACCTGGGGGTGACAGTCAAGGCGTTAATTAATTTCTTTCAATTAACAACTAAGGAATACATTGTGTTAGTCTATCACTTGAAACCCAAACAGAATAAACCGAAGCTACTTGTTGTTGTTGCTGTTGTTGAAAAGTTGAAGTGGTGTGAATAATTTTAACAAGGCACAGTACATGCTCTAGTTTCAACAGCATGATCAATTCATGACATGTTATTTACACAAACCAAGTTGAGGTGAAGCTTGACTGCTACTTTGATGCAACTGTTGAAGGAAGCTGGTTGTCATTTTGAAAAGATGCACATGAAAGCACGACGTTATTGGTTTGGACAGGTGGAGCATTTACAAGCTGGATTTATTCAAATTAAAAATGAAATAAAATAGTCTTCGCATGTCGTCGTGCTGATAAAAAAGGTTGAATGTCTAGATAAGGAGCCTTGCAGGTAGGTAATGTTTCACAGTACTTTTATGGCAAAGGATCAAAGGTCCAATTCTGTGTTCCCTGTCACACCCGCCTTTACAACTCCAAGGTATTTCTGCCTGGAAGAGGGTGTAAATCACAGCGAGGTGAGTGTGTGTCTTGAAAAGTCTTTGTCTGGCTGGATTCTTAAAGCTGCCTTCCTAACACCTGTGCACCTTCATTTTAAAGCATTCCAGAGTGCGTGGGTGCTTCCTGTTCACCAGCATGGTTGAGCTCGCCTTCTACCCCGCTGTGGCGCTGATCTACTTCTTTGGAGTGATGAAAGCCTCGAAGGAGGACAAGGTGGAGCTGAATGACGGGGCGTCGATGAACGTGTTCTGCCTGTTTGTGTTGGCGCAGCCCTTGTGTCTGGTGTTTGGAGGATACACCGGCATGGCCACCTACCTCCTCACAGCTTTGGTGTCCTACAACTTCCTGCCCTGGAGAGAGACAACAAAGAGGGACGTGAAAAAGAAGAAGAAATGAGCACAAGAGAAGAAGAGATGCAGAACAGATTGCATGTGGAAGAATACATGAATGAGAACAAATGTAATTTGGCTGAGCACTTCAGTGCCATTTGCTTCTATTGATAATAGTTTAGACTTTTAATTTTCTCCCATGTATTCTGGGGCAACAGCCAAGGAATTATGTCCAGTTGCTTTTGACACAAATGCTTTACACATGAAGAGATTCTCTTTATGTGATGTATTGAAACCTCTATTAAACCTCTTGGGGGTTTAGAGTGGATAGGAGGCGAGATGTGATGCAACAGTAGGCTGCAGCTGACACGGTGTTGCGTTTACAAAGTGTCAAAGATGGATGCTGATCCTTCTCTCTTATCTTTCATGAATCCTTTTTGCTTTGACAGCTGTACTACAAATGTATTTGGGGGCCTTGGTAAATAAATGCTGGACATAAATGTTAATGAAAAGCTACAAACCTCATGAATTTTCACAGATGTGAATAATTGTTCTGCTCATTTGTGAACTGTTTTTTCACAATATGTTGAAATAAACAAAAACTTAATGGCCGTGGGAGATACAGAGGTCTACTCATCATCAATATGAATTTCATGTTAATTTTGTCATTTTAAACCCTTTTTTTCAATAGGCCAATATAACAACATACAACAAGTATTTGCATTTATTTACAATTTTTCTTAATTCTTTATATTGAGTCTCAGCATGATACAACCATCACTATGCTTGACAGCTGGTGCAGCATTCCTAAATAAGCCTCACATTTACTACTATAATCATACTATTTGTCATTGGGACCAAATTACTCAAATTAATCTTTGTTTTGTCTCATCATAAAACTTTTTTTTGATGTTTGGATCGTCTCCACTAATTTCGGTGGATAAAGGAGGTTTTGGGAAGAGCTCTGCCCTCAACACCATTGAAAACTCATGCTCTATGAATAAAAGCTAGGTGTCATTAGAAAAAAAAAAACATTTTAAATCCATTTCTAATCAAAATAGTTGTCAAATATCCCATATTATTAGAATTATCCCACTGCTCATTGATGCCATCAAAAAAAAAAAATCAGATTGTTATTTATTCCAACACAAGCTGGAATTTATCAATATTTTTGAGGCTCTATGTAAATGCGGTAATTCAAATGTCAGATAAGAAATTACTTACATTTTCAGTGTAAGAGTAGGATTTAAAATCTTTGTATTGCTTGCATGCAAAACATCTGCTTTCTTTCAGATATACTCAGTTCTCCATCAAATCTGTGTTCGCCTGCTCAGATTTTATGCTTCTTGCACACATATTTTCTCCTTCTGCTTGCTTTCCTCTCTTTGTGCAAAAAAAATTAGACTATATGTACATTAAAGAAAATCCAAAATAACTTCAAGCAATTCTTGTTTATAAAAATTATGGCTGTTAGTTGCTATGCAATCACTCAACCAGAAAACATGTGAGTGAATGCACACATCTGACTGAAACAGCTTGCTTGGTTTGGCCATCTGATTATGATTCATTCTTGTAGGTTTCCTAAATTCAAAAGATTGTGAAAATGAATAGCTTCAGAGAATTACAGTGCATGTGTGAATATAATCAGTATACGTAGCAGACAAACCTTTGAGTTAAAATAAATTTGTTGGGACTGATTGGTCGCTCATTGTAATTAAAGCATCTTGGGGCAACAAATTGACCAAACACGACACAGTAAGTTGCTGGCTTTGAGTTGCTGTGAGTCTTGCGACTTTTGCATGGTCTCATCTCTAAAACTAAACTAAACTAATTCAACAACTAAAAACAAACACTAATTCTTCTGCTTTTGACTGTTGTATTAGTTAAGTCTGCAATGACTCAGTGCCACTAATTATCATTTTTACTTCAGGAAACTTCTCCTAAAGTGACAGATGGCTCATTTGATCAAATATTTAACATATTCTACACACTGTCAGGAAAAAAAAATTAATTATTCTCAAAGACAAAAAAAAAAAACAACAACATGTGGGGTTTTTAAATTATCCTCCTGTGTTCATGAATGACAGTGTAAGCCTCTGATGTGGTTAAGTCTGGTAACACAGAGAGGGTTGTGTGTGCAAACCCAGACTCAAAGAGCGAGTGCATAATGAGATTAAACTGCTATTTGCTCTGCAGTCATTTTGTTCAGAAGTTGTACAGATGCTTGCTGAGGCTCAGTAGGAGGTTGTTTTTTTTTTTTTTTTTTTGAGGCATTGTTTATTATTTTGCTCCGTATTGAAATCCTCTGTGAATTCAAGTCATACAGTCAGGATGTAAACGAGTTATTTCTCTCAGAAGGATGCTAATTTGTTTGCCTAATAAAGTTAGGTTTATTATTTAAAATAAAGGCGGTGGCTTTAAGCATCAGTGACTCCAGATTTATTGCAGTTGCTTTCAGAAATATTTACACCTCTTGTACACAATCTGTTACATATTAAGAAAAATGGCGCTTTTAAGCAATATTCACAATTTTTGAGACGGAGTAGGATTTGCACATATGTCAGTATGGTGTGACATGCAGTCAACAAAGTGATAACAATAAAGAGAGCATGCCATAAAGTCTTAAAATTTAGTTTCAGACAAAGAGAAAATGGTACATACTGTATACCCTAGAGAGATTTGTCATCCTTCTCTTGCTGAAGGATGACGAATCTTCATTCTACTATACACCATGACAGAGTTTCAGCTAATAGCTCTTGTGCAAAGGTACTATTTTTATGCCTGTCAAATTGTGCCACCATTGACATTTATTACTGATGCAACTTAAGAAATGGGAACAAATTATGTATTGTTGTGACAGCCTCATAGAAACAAAATGACTAAAGACAATTTAAACAGAATCTGCTTGCAAAGTTGTGATTTATGTGCAAAAAAAACAGAAAGCTTTTTTCAGAAAATAGTACAGACAATAAGGAGAAGTCATTAAAGCCTCACATGAAAATAATTATGGGTTTTAGTCAGTTGGACTGATGTAATATCAAGTTAACTGTATGCATTACCTAATTTAACCTTTTAAAATATGTTAGAATGCCAACTTAAGAGAGAGAAAACCTAAAAATAATCCATTCTCTTTGCTTGGGAAAATGTGTCTAGCTCGCCTATGTAGATTGTTAAATCAGCTTAATAAAAATATAAAATCTTAAATTAACCCTCTGCAGCTATTTTTGTTAAATCCAATATAGCCGACAGACAAAAAAGCCTGCCAACCGACCCTGTCCCTCCTACTGTAGACGACTCTTGCAGGTAAAAAAAATATTGTGACATCAGATAACACCTAAAGAACAATACTACTGATGTATTTTTCAAATGACAACTTTGTATTTGGAGAAAATTACAATTGATCACCTAAAAAAAAATTAAATATTTTTTTTTTACAAAAAATTTTTCCTACCTTTTTTATGCCTTAAGAAAATTTAAAAAAATTGTAAAAGAAATCCTGACACAAAGGATCATAATTTATGCATGAAAAGGTTAAATCAACTTATTAAAAATGTAAAAATCTTAAGTTAAATCAACAAAAAAAAAAAACATACAATTTTAAGCTACAATCAACTTAATTCAAAGAAGCACAACAGCCTGAGCACACCATCTGCAATGTCAAACATGGTAGTGGCTGCAGCATGCTGTGGGGAGACTTTTCTTCAGCAGGGACATGGAAGCTGCTCAGAGTGGATAGAAAGAAGGAAAGTGGACTTGGGACAGGAGTCAAAGCTTGTCAAATACCTGAAATGCAGCAATGCCACAGGGGAAGAGTGTACAATGTACGGATGCCTCGGTTTTCAACACTGCCATGACAGGTTCAAGTCCTGGCCTGACGCTTGCATTTCCTCTCTCACAACCCACTTTCCTGTCAATTCATTGTCAAGTAAAATCCTCTGGGGCAACAAAAATCCTAAAAAAAAAATACCTATTTGTGCAAGTCTAGACCTAATTCCACTTAAGAATATGTGCCAAGACTTTAAAATTGATTTTGAGGGAATGCTCTCTATTTTTGCAAAGTCAAATTGGTAAAAACAGCAAATCAATAGTAAACAGACAAAACCCAGCTTGGTAAATGCTGTATAGCTGCCCAATTTGTATATGTAAAATTCTGACCTATGTGGAAAAACGACCTAAAAAACAGTTTCAGAAATACTGATGTAAAAATGAACAGGAAGAATGATGGATGTGTTTTTTCCTCTGCGCTAAGAGTAAAGATTTTTGAAGTTACAAGGTGATTGGCATTGTCTGTCAGACACTGATGGATCAGCTTGCACACACAGGGTTAGTGGAACGCCGTGTGTGTGTGTGAGAGAGAGACAGATTCAGATGCATTCAAGTGAATTTTCAGAAGTTTGTTTTTTGGAGGAAGCGGTCGGAGCACATGCAGCTGGGATGTGACTGGCTCTGTGCATGGCTGTTTGTTTGTCACAGGCATCTTCGGATGGGTTTTGCCTCCTCTGAGACGTTAATGGCCATCGTATATCACAGTGCTTGCGTCTCCCATTGTGGTTGAGACAGGCGCAGCCTGACACAAGTTAATGATCAGAGTTTGCAAAGGAAATGAAGATTGATGGGATTTGAGTCTGTATTGCTGCCCCTGAAATAGAAGGAAAAGCACCAGGATGAGAAATAACTCCTATATATACATGACATGTTTCATGGTGGGTTTGTCTGCTTATTCTAAGTGATATAAAAGATAAACACAATTTTGTTATTAGCGGCTTTCATATCAAGTTATGTAAAACACACAGTTATATAATTAAAATAAACCATTTAATCTGATTATAAAGAAATTTATCTCCATCATAAAAATGGCATTACGTATTTCTTTTTTTTTCATAGTTAAAATATTAAATCTTTTACATTAATTATTGGAACACAAAAACCTAGCTTAAAGTCTTCTTGAAAAAAAAATACAGAGCAAAACTGAAATGTTTTCATAAATGTAACCGTACCCTTTCAATTTTCTTTAATTGTTTTCATGCTATTATTTACATTGTTCCTAGTTTTATCCTATAGACGTAATTTTGGTAAAACATCCGACTTTACTTATGTTGGACACTATAAAGTTATACAATACCTGGTTACGAAAAGCAAGAAAAATATATTCAACATGCAAAATTTAAATGTCCAAAAAAACAGAAATTGGTTTGAACTCATTTATTGGATTCTTCATTAAATATTTATTTACATTATTCACAAATAATTGTACATGGCTTCATTACATGCATATTTATCATATATAAAAACTGTACACACATTTACACTACCGAGGGCTCAGTGCGTGCAACAGAAGACACACCTTGCCTCTGAACCTACATTTTTATCCTAAGTGTACATATTTCACATACCGTATATTGTCAGATATTGTGTTAGCATGACACGAGATCCTGGAGGAAATCTACTGAAGCAGCTGTAAGAGAAGATGCGTGTTGAAGTGTGACAGAGTAGCCAAGTGCTCTCTCGATCAAGAGCCTCACATGATGGTGTGTAAACGCCATTCCATCCCCTCAGCAGCCCAAGGCAAAGTCGCAGCCCTTTTCTGCCAGGAAGATAAAGTAAGCAGAAGTACTTACCGGCTTAAAACAGAACTGAAGGACAATCCACAATCCCAAAAAGCACATCAAACTCAGATTCATGAGGTTTGGTGGATGATTGTCAAAGTCCTTAATACACGTTGTTTTTTACAGGCAGTCGGGAGAATTGGCTGAGGCACAACGCCAATGCCAAGAACTTTGTGAAGCTTCAATTTTGTGAAACATTAGATCTTTCTATAACATACAAACACTGGCTACTCATATCACGTTGTTTTTTTATTATTTGTTAGAATATGTCTGGAAGGTTGTATACTATCAATCTTAAATTTAAAATAACTATATCAATAGCAACTCTGTAAGGCAATACACTAAAAAACATAATTGCCTATTTCATCTGGAAATGGGTAATATTAAAGGGATAGTTGGTTTTTGCCAAGTGGGTTTGTTGTTTAGTGGTAGTTGAGTAGTCAGTATATTGCCTTTAGTAGACAACAGTGAGATTAATCTTAGCCTTGAAAACCAGGCTGACGTTATCATGAGAGAATCAAGCTAACACTACCAATAGCAGGCACATTCAAAAGCAGCATTCTGCCATATAAATAGTACTCAAGCTTTGTGGGACATTTTTTTTTTACCTAACAGGGTAGTCCTGATTTTTTACTCATCAGCAAAAGCGCTTTTACTTCTTGTAGAAACATATCATTGTGAGTTTGTTGGAAAATGAGTCGTGAGTAAGTCAGAATGTAGAATGAGCTGATGTTAGCAATTTCCAATAAATAAATTGAAAATGTTAAAATCACTGGACACAGCATCACACAGGATTATCTTATCAGAGAAAAAAAAAGCTTCCTACAATTTCACAGAAGGCCAGCGTTGAGTTTGGTAGAACGTTTCCAGGCAGGCAACTTTCATATTACTGTGAGGTTACATTGTGGATTTGTAGGTTGTCTTAATCAGCTAGATCCGCAGCAACTTGCCAGTCCACTAGGGTCACTGTATATATGGAGCTTTTGTTTTTTGTGTCAGTAACACAAACCATGATCAGCTGAAAAAAACAGCAGCATACTTAGGTTTCTGTGAAGTTGTAGACAAAACATTGTTTCACATTTATATGAAAATGTTCAGTTTAAGTTGTTTAAAATAGCTGAAGTCAGCTAAAACAGTACATCTACATACAGTAGCTTGTTAGTCATACAACACTCAGGATTTACATAATTTTTCTACAAGCTCATGGAGTTATGATATGTAAAGGAGCCATTAGTGATGATAACTCTACAGTACCTCACTTCTACACTCTGGAATTAATCATAATGGATGTTGCTAACGCTAGCACTATTTTTTTAACCTTAGATCTGTGTTGCTATGGAAACTGAAGCAGCTAAATGTTTCTCCAAACAAAACCCACACTTTCCCAGTTTATTCTTAAAACTTTACTAACGGGTACAATGTCTTCTTAAGACCAAAATTCCAGATGTAAAAGATTTATCTATATTTTATATATTTAGATATTTTAGGTCCCACTAAAAGACCTAAAATATCCCACTAAAAGATTTAGTGGGATATTTTAAACAACTCCAGCTCAGTCAGCATAACAATGAAAACAGCAATGTAAACAAGTTTTACACACAAAAGTGTACTCATAACAAATATGCCATCTAAAGTAGAAATATTGGTTATTGACATTTCAGACAATGAAAGAAATACATCTTTACTGAGCCTGTGCAGCATTTAGCTTGATTTCCCCCATGAAAATTTCTCACATTTTCTCCAAACTGTGTCAATCATTCAACCCAACCTTAAAACAAATTAAATATCCCTTTCAGAAGTATTCTGTTTTGGTGTATCTGTATTTGTCCAAACCTTTAAACATAAGTTTTCCGTGCTATTATTAGAAAATGACTGTGCTTCTCCAGACAGTGGAGTTCGTCATGTGTACTGACAATAAATCAGGATACTGAGGTTTACACTGAGCTGGGGGCGACCAGTGTTGGGCATTTAAACAAATAAATGCATGCTGCGTTCAAAGCCGCCTACTACTTACTTCTGACTCATTTTTTAAGACTTGCTGCAGTATGCTCTGGGAGGCTCAACCTGTAAAAGGTTCCAGCAAGTATCTCTTAATGTTTTTCAAAATACGAGCGATTTGGATAAATTTGCATGATCTACCAAGGATGAAATTTTACTTAACAGTTAGATAAATTACATTACAATGTTTCTTTCATCAATTCCCAAGCTTTTTTCTTCTTGACCAGTCATTTAAGCACTTTGCTTTGCGGTTTGCAGCTAGTGAGGTAGACTGTTCCACTGCATACTGATGTTTTTTTTCCTCATTCCTATATTTTAAGATATTTCCAGCATTCTTGAGAAGTTGCCTATTTTGTATTGCCTGAATCAGAAAGCAACATTTAGCAAGATTAGTATACATTCCTGATTGCGCAGTAGACAGTTTAACATGTGGTTTGTGGTCATTTACTGACAACTGAACTTGAATATCAAGACACAACTAAGAAAAAGAAGATAAAGTCTCCTGAGCATCTATAAAGTTGTGTTATGCCCTAAAATGGGATTAAAAAGCTAATCTGAAAGCAAGGACTACCTTTTATTTCCTTTTTCCATTACATAATATTTCCTAGAACTAATATGATTACTTACTTCTAAACCTAAACAGGTGTGCTTTTTTTAGGACAATGTCTGCATTTTTTAATAAGGTAAGATAAAAACATGGCTTCATCTACATCTAGAAAACAGGGTGTAAAGTGTTTGCAGCAAGTTTGTTTTCCAAAGTGCTCGTAAATCCTAAATTGCAGAGATCAATCTGAGACCAACTGATCTGAAAGAAGTCAGTTGAACTCAAATTCATTGCTACAATGCTTAAAAAAAATCATATGGTACAATTATTTACACATCAAGTAATGGGATGGTGCTGAATAGTTTGAAGTGTCAGAGCTTGGGGTCAACAGAAAACAGTAAAAGGTGCATCTCAATAGCTTAGAATATCTTCAAAAAGCTCTTTTTGTAACAATTTTTAAAAGTAAAACTCTTGATATATCGTTCTGTGAATCTGTTATGAACTTTGCTTTAGAACCATGTTGAAGCTACACTTATCTCTGTTGCTTGTTGACCTTTTCTTCTTTTTTCTTTTTACTCAATCCTCCATTACTGATGCAGCACTCTGTAAACAGCCAGTTCCTTTAAAAATGACCTGTTAGGGCTTAAGGTCCTTACTGAGGCTGTCCATGACTGTCTGCTGGACAACTCTCAAATATGCAGTCATATGACCATAACGGTTTTAAATTAATCATTTTTTTAAATTATTGGCTTTAAAATAAAAATGTCTAATTTTCTGACAAGGTTTTTTTTATTTTTCATTTCCAGGTCACTTTCAGTTAAGATCTCTGTTCAAATAGTTCTGCACCAAAGTATATTAATGGGTGAAAAAAGTGTGGGAGAAAAAAATCCACACCATATTCAAAAGATTGAGGCAAGTGTACAATCACCAAAATTAATAGATAAACCTGTAACAAAGCCATAGAGTACACAAGTTTCACCTCTCAATAATATTTAAATCTATTCAGATGCACCACGTAAACTCTTTGCATGGTCTGAGTAACTCTTATACTTGGCATGCTGTTCAGAGTCCAGGAAAAATAACCATGTCAATGGTAATAAATAATCACTTAGATCAGCAACATACAGACAATTAAGCCCCCCACTGAACAGCAATGTTTGCAGAGGTTAAATCAACCAATCAGCACAACTGACATTACAAACCCTTTAGCAAATGTACAAGCGATGGGCAACAGATTATCTAAAGCCGTGGAACTACAAAGCCTCTAAAAAGAACAAGCAGAAGTCTAAAAGAGCAAGAAAAAGAAAGAGATAACCTTGTATATTCACTACTATCACTCTGAGCCTGGTGTGATGGTGAGCAGGGTCAGTTAGGCTAATTAGCACAGAGAAATGCAGTGAAGGGCTCAACAGGTTCATGGTCAAGGTTTCCTACTCTTTTGCTCTGTGGAAGTTCATTACCCTGCTAATGACCACATTATGTACCAGTCACTTCAGCTTTACAGGACAGCTACTTACATATTTTACATACTGTACACATTTTAAAGATGTCATTATGGTAAAAAAAAACAACAAAAAAAAAACAAACAATATACATCAGTGCACATTTTCAAGGCATTCAGTTTTGGCCAGTTTGGGAAGGTGCCGTGTAAAACTGGCACAGTACATAGATAAGAAGTAAAGGGCATCAAATGGAAAAGTGAAACATGGAAAATGAGTATTTCACAAAGTGGTATGAAACACTGACAGTACCATTTCTGTTCAAAATAATAATATTCTCACAAACAAGGCATTTGGTTGGTAGAAAAAGCTAGTTCGCAGGGTCACATTATGACTAAAGTTTGAAATAATCCTTCCACATATACCTGAGTTTCTAATCATAACAAAATATTATTCAAGACGACGCTTTATTAGAATAATCATGTTTTATCCCCTAAGCAGAACACTACAACCAAGAAAATTGCTTTTGGCAAGTTTAAGCAGCTTCAGATTCATGTTGGACACATGAAGCAGCAGCAGGACGTTTAACAGGAAACTTGTTTTTTCTACTTTCTTCTCCTCTGAACTCAGTTTTCTGATCCAAGCATCACTCGTAAGTTAACTACGTACTCTTCGACTCTGGGTCTTCTGCGAGGAAAAGTGCACCAAATGAGCAAAACATGGTTTTTCAAAACAGATATTGCTAAGCAGAACATGACCAGCAGACATAAACTGCTTTTTTTTTTTTTTTTATCAAGCAGTAAGACATCTGAGTATCAGGAAGCTTGAAGTTTGTCCCAGCTTATTTTTTTCTTTTTTTTTTGATGGGGTGTTAAGCAAAAGGTAGGTAATGGAATTATGTGGAGCTATTTTCAGTATTAGAAGGTGTCAGGCAACCAAAAGGCAATGGAGGCGACTTTTAGAGCATGCTGCAGCGCCTAGGAGTGTATGTCTCTGTGTTATTATGGAGACTCTAAATCAACACAGTGAAAGATGCCAAGACGCATCAAACAAGATGGATAGCCGAAACATCCTCTCAGACTGTTTATTTATCCGTGGCATGTGCATATGTGCGTGTTGCCCACACGCCTAATCTGCCACATAAACAGATTTGTACATCAGTGCACAGGCGCAGGAAGTTTATTCCTGCTTGAAAGTGTAGCAGCTAAATGGTGGGTGGAAGAAAACTAGGAATCAAAAAAAAAAGGAGGGGAAAGAAAAGAATCCCTCTCAGTGATGACCTACTTTCACACAAGAAATCTTGCCTGAAAAGCAGCTGGAAGAGCCGAGCTCTAATTAAATTGGCTTCTGGGAGAAGTTTAGAAGCTGGAAAAAGGTGGACTCCAAAGTAAGGTCAGTGTGAAGCGCAACCTTAAAAAGGAAAGAGACAGAAAGTGTTGGAGTGGGCGCTTGAATGATAAATGGCAAAAACGGCACCCGTGCTGCAGGTTGACAGCATTACAATCCAACATTTTGGCCGCAGTGCAATACCTGCCACACATCTCCGTGAGGAGTGCTCATATTGTCAGCAAACTGCACGTCTTTTTCTTACTTTGGCTGCAGTTAGCCTTTTACAGAACGGATAATGAGATTCAGTAAGGTCCTGCTGGACCGACACTACCTCCATATCTGTTCTGCAACCAGACGGTGTGATTGCCAGGGGGCCCACACAGGACACATCCATACAGCGATAGTGATTAAATGAATGACTTAGAGACATAAAGCACCAAGTGTTTCCACACAAAGACCTGTAAAAATGTTTTTTTTTTTCTAGCCATCTCAGGTCAGAGTTTAAAACGAGTGAGGTAGAAAAACAATAAATTAGAAATTATAATAACAAAAACACAAACATGATAAACAACCAGTCATACAGCTGCTCAAACTGGATACCAATTAGTGGTAGTCTGTAATTTTCCAGTGACATTTGAGCAGTAGTCCACCGATCCACTGCCATGACCATTTAACACGATTATTCAATGTGCTCAGTATCTAAGCAGCCACAATGTTTTTGAGACAATCCCTAATACTGCAGTCCAGCAGATACATGAGCAGATTCATCTCTCACTGCCTGAAACCTTGGTGAAAGAACAGAAGGACACTTTCATTTAGTAACCGGCTGCAGGTGGTTGTTTTCATGTCAGGTGAGAAATTGTTTGCTTGGCGGATGCTTCACCAGGCTGACAACATTTATCTCCAAGTAGCACCACAGCAGAATGGCACTTTGAAAGTTGGCAGTAAAATAAAAAAAAAAGAAAACAAAAATTCTGAAAGGCATATTTTTTGACTTCCCGGTCCTCCGTTTTTCTGCATGATCCACACCTTGATTGCCTTGGAAACTGCGACTGAGGCGTCACATTGTGTCGCTGGAAGCGGCTGCTGTTGCAGCAAGATGGCTGACAGAGGATACACAGTCACTTTGCTTCTCACCTCTTCCTCCACACCTTTGACAGCCAGATCTTCACTGTCTTGTCGCTGGGGAGGAAGAGAGAGAGAGGAGGGACGATGAGCGAAGTAATAAACGCAAGGAGAGCACAACAAATGGAGGAAAAATAACAGAAGATAAATCAGGCAGTCCTGCCTTCCACAACAACTGGTGTGCATCGGACAAATTAGAAAGACGCATATCTCAAAGTGCACTTCACTAATGTACTGTACATGCTCAACACACACATAATTAAAAAAACATTTTTCACAAAGGCAGTGACTCTTCACTGAAAAGCTAGCCTGCATCGTCATGAAAACTCAAACAACAGAGCATAGTATCATTCTCACATACACGTCCACCATCTTCTCTTAAATCAGATAAAGTCTGTCATTAGTTCTTTTGGAGAAGCTTGAACTCAGTAACACAATGAACTTTAAGAGAGAACAGTTCATCCATGTCATAATTAAATGCCCTCTACATGGCAGTGAATGCAAACTTGAAAAACTTGAAATCAAACTTTAGCTAATTTGCAAAAATATATGCCTCTCTGTTCACTTTAAACCAAACAATATAGACTTTTGGTTTATAACTGGATTCTGTCCAGTTCTCCTCATGCAAGAACCTTCTGCTGGTCTGCATCTGAAAGTTTCTCCAAAACGGCAACAAAGATGCCGCCCTATGTTTGACAGTTCTATCAGCTAGCATGTGGGAGCAGAAGGGGAACATTAACTTCCAGATTAACTGAAAACCTGGGCTGCTGTCACCCTGGATTTGTCCAGGAAGCTTTGTTCGATTTTGCAACTTTCATAAGTTCATTTAGTTTGGTTCCCTTTCACACTGCAGTGTTCAAACCAGATCCAGCACCTGGACATCATGCCGTTACAACAGCTGCTCATTGGGGCGCCATCACAAAACTTTGTCTGATGCGAGCAGCAGGTGAGGCAGTGAGGTATTGAGAATGTTGCTCTGTGTATGAGAGATCAATGCAGCAGCAGTAAAAAAAAAAAAAAAAAAAAGACCGTGGGGAGTGAGAGACTACAGCGTGCTGCTGGGGTTACACAGATGATGAGTGCACTGTTCCCCATCTCCTTGCCCGCAGTGCCTGCATGGCGCTCTGTACAAGTCTGCAAGGGTCCAATTCATGAAATGTTATTAACAACCACAAGCAACTCAAATTTTTGTGACTGCATATGCCATGTGAACACAAATCTATCCAAGAGGAAAGGGGAAAATGGTAGGAGTGATTGATTCCAGCAATATTTTGATCTGCTGCCTTTAAATTTCTACCCGACACCAACTCATTACTTTGCTAAAAGTTGAGTATGAAACAGAATGATACATACACAGCATATAAACAATTATTCGTGTACATGCAACTGGCATGTGCATAAAGATTTGACTCTTTAAAGGTTCAGTGATGCCCATCACCATGAGGGCCACTGGCACTAAAATATGGCAAAACAACACCGATAAGCAGAGCTTTCAGAGGCACTGTGATTCAAAAATAAAATTGTGCCAAGTGGTGTCCAGTTGACTCCATTTATTGTATTGAAATTTATAGTAACTAATACTAATAGCAAAGAGTTCCGATTTTTTTTATTCTCACTGTATTTATTTTGTTTGTTCTTATTTTAATCAATCTTTTTTTTATTAGTATTGAAATGAAGTTTATATTTAACTACAACTACAATTTGATAATATTGCAGTTCACAGAAATATGTATCTGATTTTGATTATCTGTTTTGCCTGTTAAATTGTAAAATAAATTTTTAGAGTCAAAGTTTGGAGCATGATCAGACCCATCAATAGTATCAACATTTCTACAAAGTAAAATATGTCAAAGTCTTATTATTGCCCGATCATGCAAAACTTTCCCTATAAAAGTTTTTGGAACAAACTGGATTGAGATTGTTATTCCCTGTTGCCCTTGATGTCTCAAGTGACCAACAAAACATAGCTACAAAAAGTAAAACAAAAGATTCTTTAAAGCCAAACAGAGAAGGATTTTGAAAGAAACCAAAAACGAAAAGAGCACAAAATGAAAAACAGGGCAGAAACACAAAGAAAAAGAATTAAAAGGGTGGATTTTAGGTACAAAGGTGAAGAAATTTCAAAGTTGGGGAATTACAAACAACAGGAAGAAAAGAATGATCGGCTAAGAGAATACCAGAGGAAAGGAGGTTCGGTGTGCAGAGGACACAATCAGGGGAGACTGGTGGCTCGGCCCTTGATGGCCAGGACCCGACGAGGAAGACATGGGGTCAAGCCTGGCACATAGTTCCACAACTTCACCCTGCAGTCACTGGGGTCCATGGGAGGAGGAGAAGTACAAGGAGGCGAGAGGAGAAAAGCAAAGTGTGGAGTTCCAAGACAGGAAATAGTTGGTCGTAGTGAGGATGACGATGGAGCAAGAGAACAACAGGAAATGATTAATAAAGTTTAAGATGTGATGAAAGAAGACAGCAAGGAGAAGACCCAGGCAGCTAAACCAGCACCATCTTTGTTTCACGCTATTGTGAAATCAAAGCTCAACACTCTCAGCAACTCTGGGCTGAACTGCTTATTAGCTCTTGAAATGATTCAGTCTTCCACAGAAAGATTACCTTTTAGGTAAAGGGCAATCTTTTTACTTCTGATCTTAACATTTTATATTGAGGAAAATTTGAACTTTATGTCATTTGGCATTTGTAACTCCAAAGCTCTCATTAAATCATTTCCAGAAGACTTCAATAAAGGACTACCTACAAATCATTTTACATGCATGAACAAGCTGGAAACAAGAAAATACAGGTTGAGGGTCATTTCTAACATAAAGTCCCTTGCAAAAGTAATCACTAGTTTACATTTAGTGACATTACAACAGCAAACTTGAAGCTCATTTTGGAATCTTGGTTTGTAATGTTGCCCTTATCCCCCACAAAAATATATATATATATTATTATTAAAGCTTGAACTGTGTGGCTATATGATGGGTAAAAAGTGAAAAACATTCAATAGCTGTTAACATATTTGCAAGAAACTGTATAGAGCTGTAATAGGACACAGTTTGTCCATATATTTCTTTAAACATACCTGGAGGCTGTAAAGATATGCCTGGAGTTGGTGCATATGGCATTAATGGGGCTGTCATGACCTCTGACCTCTCCTATGGGCGTAAAGTTTTCCACATTCCACACCTTGAGCATGCCACCCCGACAGGCGCTCAGCAACATGGGCCGGCCGGGTACATAGGCCAGAGCGCACACCCAGTCCTTGTGGGCATTCGGGATTTGCTGTGAAGTCAGAGCAGACCTGCATTAGGAGCCGAATAAAAAAAATATATCTGACATTTAATTCAATAATCTAGCAGCAGACACTCGACTTTTGTGTTGCTGCATTCTTTAAATAACAGCAGATACACATACATGTTCTGTGTTTCATTTATAATGGAGCAAAAATGAATTATCTTGGGAACAACACCATATTCCTTGAATTAAAAGTGCACTTCATTGTTGCTAGGCAACATAAAAGTACAAGTTTTTAGAGACCGTTTTTAGACTGTGCTACAGCTATTCTTAGACTGTGTCTATTCACTGTGTGTTTTACAATGGCTTCAAACAGAATTCATAAGCAAGGAATGATCTGTTCACATCAACATGAAGGTCTGTTCTGCAGCAATGGGTGATGAAGGTGGGGACCCATGAAGCTTGGAGTCATTTATTCTCAGGGTGAGCCAAAAGCATTTTAGTTTTACTTGACAATACAATTCATGAGGGTTTGTACAAGTTAAATCTTTGCCCTCAAATGGTCTTTGCCATTTTATTTCGTAGGCTATGTTTTTGCTCTGAGAAAATCCAAGAGTGCCACAGGAGCATCAAACAAAACGCCTCTGATTGGATATTGAGTTTTTTAACACAAGACTGTGATAAATCACTGCAGAGGTAAGATGTCAAACAAAATCAGTTCACCCTTTTCCCCTAAAACACGGAGCAAACACAGAGAGAGCAATTTAAATTTTATGCAGGGCTTTATTAAACTTTTATGACTCGTTCAGTTTGGGTTTTAATGTTGTTCTATAATTGCATTCATCTCAGCCACCAGGGCTGCACATTAAGGTAGTTTGGAGCAGAAGAACACACACTGAGGAAAACGGCTTTTCTAAATTAATCCCCTTCTTTTTTTTGCATGTCTGTCATCTGTCACTGCTGATTTCATACATGTGTTTTATTTGCTTTTAATGAAAATACACCTAAAAGATTTTCAGAATCTGTCATGGTTGAGACTTGTGCAACAGATGTAATTTATTTTCCTGTTTAGTTTGAACCCACTATATGCACGTAGATGCAAAGACATGCTTTTTCTAATTTTAAAAACAAAAAAAAGTATAAAACACTGTATAGTTAGATCATCTTAATGCAGCACCTTCCTTGCCTGAACTGCAGGTAAAGATACATTTCACAAGAGCATGAACTATAGATTAAGTACAAAACAAAACTAATTCTATCTTTAGCCCTCTATGGCATGACTTTTTATTTTTGTGGGGAAGAAATATTTTCCTGCATTCTTTGGGAGCTTGGTGGTCCCTAATTACATGTCAATCATAAAATCGGACTCTGACACCTCCTGGAACCAGATTTGGGTTTGTTGCCTCAGGGTAACATTGGTCTAGAACACCAAGATTGTCTACACTGATTATGAGAAATGAAATACAAATCAAACAAAAACTATATTCATAAAAGAACTATTTTTTGGACAAAAATATGTCAAAAATCATGCCCCCCAAAAAATAAAATAAAGGAGCAATGTGAGGTACAGCTATGTGGTTTGTTGCCTGAGGGCAACGCCATGCCATAGAGGGTTAGGCAACAGCACACTTAATGTATTTTACACACATAATCCCAATATATATTTACTTTACACGATTGAATGAAAAAGTGCATGAAATGTTACCAAATGCATACTATTGTTATTATTTTGTTTTTACTTTGAGCAGATCTGTGGCTGGTGCAAATGCAATACTTCCCTCCATTTCTGCAGAAGACATGGTGGTTGCAGCATCATGCTATGGGGATGTTTTTCTGTCTAACTGGGTAACTAGTCCATATAGGGGGTACGAGGACAATAGCCAAATACAAAGAATTTATTTAATAAGATGATAGAATGCATTAGAAATGGGCTGCACAGTTTGTATTAGGATATCACACAAAATATCCAAAATCTTTGATTGTAACAATAAAATGGGACGTGAATAGTTTTTGCTGCACATTAATTCATTTATTTAACTAGATTCTATTTAAAGAATTTTAAAACTTGTGTGAAAGTTAAAACTTGCCAACTATCAATTGTTGGCAAGGGGGGAAAGCATATGTGGTGCATGATTATTGATAAACGAAAATGTTGAGAAACTGCAGAACGACCTAAACAAGACGACTTGATAAATCCACATTAACACTCTCTGTTATAGCTTTACACATAAAGGTGAAAGTCTGTCAAATCTTTTAAACACTTTACAGCGAATAATACCACACAGCAATAACAACAGTTACATAAACACTTATTACTCGGCAAAGCCGCATGCACACTGTAAGCTGTTTGGGAAGGCAATATTGGAACATTCATCATGTCGGGTAGTGTGGGATCCACTAGACTGCAGTCTTGAGTAATTATAAGAATATTACTTCACATATTCCTTGAGGAAAAGAACAACAGAGGCTTCTTTTTATGGTGCTGGACAAGGCATAGCAGCTCCCAGTAATAATCCTGAAGAAGGCAGAGTTTCACAGTCCACT
Source organism: Xiphophorus maculatus (assembly GCF_002775205.1). Lineage (NCBI taxonomy): Eukaryota > Metazoa > Chordata > Actinopteri > Cyprinodontiformes > Poeciliidae > Xiphophorus > Xiphophorus maculatus. The sequence goes on from NC_036462.1 coordinate 23,382,737, forward strand.
GTAATATGTTACGTTATTATACCCAAAGCCACAATTTGATCCCATTACATAATTATACAGAGATCGCTGAGTCGGGAAAGCTGTAAAATGGATGGTGTTGGCTGCTTCACAAATGTGGTTAAGGTCATATGCTACAGTCCGCAGCAAAGAGAGAGCTGATTTAATTTCAGCTTTGGAAAGAAATAATTATGTCCTGTGATTTGGCTTTGTCTGTTTGAATAAACAAAAGGCAAAACAGAAGTTATGCAAAACAAACTGGGAAAGTGATGTGCATGCAAATGAGTAAACCACATCCGCCCACAAGCTGTACGATTATGCATTATTAACAAACGCAGACAGCGGAGGATACACAGGAGACGGTGGAGAATCACAGGAACAAAGACACGCTCCTCCACCACTACCTGTAGCTGAGGTGTGAGCGGGCTCTAAGCTCCCTGCTGTTGACACGCCACTTTCCTGCCACATTACACATGACAACACACACTGCTGGCTACCTCTACACTGCGGGTAAAAGGGACATGAAGGGAGCACTCGGGTAGCAGGAAGCTGGCCACCAGCTGAGCTTGCAACTGGCTGCTCAGTTCTTTATTGTTATTACAAAGACCGTTTAAATAAGAGCTAAATCATTTTTAGGACTGTCTGCATAGAAAGCCTGTCTCTGAATATCCAAACTGGACAACGACCAAGAAAACAAATTATGCATTTCATGTCTTCTCTTATCAAACACATTTTTGAAATACGCAACAGTTTTACAAGTAGCAGGTTTAACAAGTCAGCTGATGGTATTATTATTTACTTTTCTAATGACGTTTTGTAAATCTTTTAAAATCATAAAAACGAGAAACATCTGGCAAGACAAAAAACAACAAAAACTTGTCTTTCAGGGCCTTTTTTATCATATATTGGTAACAGTAATAAGCAAACAATGTTAAAAGATGTAGTTAGCTTAACTTCAGTATGGTAAATTTAAAGTAATTAAAGTTATACCAATAAACATTTTATTTGTAGTATATTCTTCATTCTGATGTTTAGTTTTTCTCTATAGTAAAATACCACCTTTTATAAATACATGTTTATTATGGTATGATAAACTAACGTCCAACTTGCTCTTCACTCAAAGAGTAAAACAAATTTATAATTAATAGCAAAAGAAAAATTCTCATCTGAACATTTAAGAATTTAACATGAAAAATGTTTTCTTTGATTTATTTAAGCTAATAATCGATAATCTTAATTATTAATGATACACCTACAGTTTATTTATAACATACACAGCGACATATCCTTGTAATTATGTCACAAAATAGACGAGTGAACAATCGGTTATAATTCAAACAGTGAAATATCTTTTTTTTCACATTAGCGCCCTCCAATCACTGCTTTCTGAGGTTGTGGTTTAGCTCAGTAGGATAAAGCAACTACTTTGAAAGTGTTGCCTAACATTTTTATTTCATTCCTGCCTATCACAGACACTTCAAATTATTTGTACTTCACAGCTAGAGGCTAACCTAGAAGGTGTTTATTAGCATGATAAAAAATAATACCAGCAAGTACAACTCAAACAAAAATGGAGAAATTTCATCTATTATATCTATATATGCATGTTTACTCATCCTAAGATACAGAAATTATGCATTGCTGTCACCACATGCAGATAATCTCTGAGCAGCTTGCAGGGACTTAAACTATAAATGGGTAAATATGTCTAAGCTTTCAACCTAAATGATGTGGTGCAGAGTTTTACAGAGTCTTGCTAGTCAGGAAGATGAAGCACAGTTGTAATACTTAAAGAGTTGCTCCACTGATCAGGAGCTTATGCTTAGGTAGTGATGCAGTTCTTCACTATTATAACTAATAAGGGAGATCTTACTGCAGCTACATACCTTGTTAGCACTTTAATTGCAAAACACACTGTATGGAGCAGGCTGGACATTGCCCTGTAATTATGAGGGTCAAAAGATCAGGATTTAATTGCAATTCAAGACTTACTCATTGTTCAACTTGCAGACTCATGCCATGTTTTATCAAGAAAGTACTCCTCTAACTCCGATGTGTGAATTATTATCCACGTGATAATAAGACATCCCTCCCGCTGTTAACTCAACTTAGTGAACCTCTCAGTGTCAACAGGAGACAATACACTAGGATCATGTAGATTTCTGTTCAAGAATCACTTGGCAGCTGTTGACATGTATTAAACATGACAAATACATGTTTTGGGTTCCTCACACATGTGCTACACTCCTCATACATGCAAAACAACACAAACCTGTGTGAGCTCCTGCTGCTCCAGCTCCCACTTCTTGATACCGTTGTCTCGCGAGCCGCTGAACAGCACGTCTCCCTGCACGGCCAAACATTCAATGCCGTCATAGTGCGGAGGCTCAAAGTTATGAGCGGGACCCACATTACCCAGAGTTCCTTCTGCCACATCAAATATCTCAAGAGAAAAAGAGAAACAAGCATTATTTTGTGCACTTAGATTGTTAATACAGTATCTTTCAAAATTACAGCTTTCATACCACCCATTTCAAATTTTGTCACCGTACAACCACAAACTACAAAACAAGTGTGTGTCCCTATTGCCTCTATTCAGCCTTCATACTCTAATAGGGTTCGTTAAACAACATTGCTGAATAAACAGCTTTATGGAGACCACAGACAGGTCATGGATAAAGCTGTGAAAATGTTTTAATAGGGTTATGTTAGAAAAAAATGTTGTACCATTGAAAACCGCTAGGACACTAATGCTAACTCTGGAGGAGCTGCAAAGATCCATAGCTCAGGTGAGAAAAATCTAAGTGTGATAACTATTAGTTTTATTCTAATTCTAACTTTATTTCTTATGACTTGAAATTAAGTCATAACAAGTCTTGGTTAAAAAGAAGGTGCTCTGGTCAGATAAAAAAAACAAACTTTTCAGTCAATACATATCAAAACATTCCAAATTACCCTGAACATACCAAGGTCAAACATGATGGGATACTTTTCTTCAGCAGGAAATAGGGTGGCTGGTCAGAGTTGATGGGACAATAAGTAGAGCTAAATACAGGGAAATCCTGGAGGAAAATCTAGTGGGGACTGCAACAGATGTCAAACTGAGGTGGACGTTTCCATTCCAGCAAGACAGCCATAAATATACTGCCAGAGGTAACTGAATGGTTCAGATCAAAATATATTTGTCTTTAAATGGCCCTGTCAATGGCCTGATCAAATACGAACTAACATTCTGTGACAAGACCTGAAAACTGATGTTCACAAATGCTCTCCATAGCAACATACCTCAAAAGTTAACTGGCTATAATTGCAGCAAATTAATTCAGTTCCGAGTCTTGACTAACATAGCTTAATACAAATGAAAGCCACAATGTTTTTATGTACAAAGAAAACAACTCGCATCCTTTTTTCTACTTCCTAATTAATAAAATCCAAATAAAATTTGTTTTATAATTTGTGATTGCAAAGTGACAAAATGTAAGAAAAGTCAAGAGTGTATGAATACTTCTCCAGAGTACTGTATTTATACTTGTGAGCTGTACCTTGACGTAATGGTCTTTGGAGCCAGTGATGACCTGGTCTTTGCCCAGCAGAGACTGTCCCACTGTCAGACACATGACAGAACCGATGTGACCTGAGAGTTTGCCTGTTGCCTGCATCCTGCACAAAGAGACATCCACACTTGGGAGATGGAACAAAGGTCTGTGAAATTCATTACAAAAATGAAATCTGATTTTCAAACTGTCTGTGTCACCAAATGAAGACACCTTCCCTCTCTTGCGTAAAGTTGAACTATTATGACACACTGATGCCTCCGGCAGAGAGTGAAGAAATGCCTAATTTGTTCATTTTTCATTTCTTGGGGGGTTTCTTATGCATCATTAAATACCTTGGAGCCCCTCAGCGTGAACTGTCTGCTCCAATCTGTTGATCACTTATCTTTTAAGGCATAAAAAAACCTCAAGAAAATGAGGCCTTACTAAAAAATGTCAAAAACTGATTGTAGAAAACACTGACTGGATTCTAACACATTTTGAGATGTCTGTACTTTTCCCATGTTAAATGGATAAGTGACAGACAGAGGGATAGATGAAAGAAAAATATACAAATGGATGGATGACAAAATAATCAGATAGATGATGGACAGACAAGCAAAGGGAAGGACAAATGGCGAACATTGGATAGACAGACAAACCGACAGATGGACGGACAGGTGGACAAAATGACTGATGGGTAAATTTTGGACAAAATGACAGGTGAATTATGGGTGGATTGGCAGCATAATGATATAGTTAATATTGGATAAAAAGATGGATCATAGACAGATAAATTGACAAAACAATTGGAAGAATGCTATACAAACAAATTGACAGAAAAATTGACAGATCTGTGAATTTTGGGTGAATTGATAGATGAGAGTTGGAGAAAGTGATTGATGGATGGTTGCTCAAACAAATGTGAATTTTGGACAAACTAACATTACCAACTTGTTGATCAAAATCTCTCTTTTTTAATAAACTTATCATAAACATAAAGACCGATAGATAAACAGTGGATATCTAAGTGACCGATTACCTACATAAGTAACCAAAGAAGAAAAATGCTGCGTTATTACAAATGTACCTGTTAAGGTCCCACATCCGAACAATATTTCCAGCAGCAGCATAGAGCACAGATCCTAATGGGTTGAGCGCTATCTGGTTGATCTGACACTCGCCCTGAGCAAAGGTGATTGTCCGGGTGGTTGTGCCAGCGCACGCGTCTCCTGTAACTACCTGCCCTGATGACCTGTCAGAGGGTAAAGAGAGATCAAGCAGTGTAAAAGAAAAAGAAAAAAAAAAGATCAAAGTAAGATGCAGCCGCCGTCATTTTCTCTAAAAGCACTTCAGTTTAATTTGTCACTTTAATGCAACCTGAAGCACATCGCTGAAGGGGAAAAAGAGCATATTTGTACATCATCTTTTACTGAAATGTTTCATCAATCTCAAAATGGTGCCATCTGGTTGATTTGGGAAACAAGCTTACGTGAGTGTGCGTATGCACTTTGCAGAGTCACGGATGTCCCACACCTTGATGTATGAGGTGGAGACGCTGAAGACCAGACCAGAAGAGGGACAATATTTTACCGACACCACGTTGTTTGGGTGCCCTTTGAGGGTGGCAATCTCCTGACCTGTGACTAGATTCCACATCTTACAGGTGCGATCTGAAGACGAAAAGAGGAAAAGTTGGATTAGGATCCAAGGTTTTCTTCTAAATCTACAATACAATTCACTTTCTGTCTGCACACCCACTCTTCTGTGACATTTCATTCAGCTCTTCATTGTACGGCTGGAATAAAACAGAATAACTTTGGTGTTTTGTATAATCTGTAACATATTGGTGTTGGTTTTAATGCTGCAAATATTACACATGCAGCAGCTGCTAATCTCACTGACTCCTTAATATCAACAGCTTGCATTAAACTCTATTCAATGTGCATTGCAAAACATCATAATGCTAATATTATTTAAATCGCATTTTTTTCATATTTGACATTAAATATGGATTAATGCCACTTTATGGGTGATCACAGGGGACTTAATTTAGTACAATAGTGGAAAACAGAGCAGAAGCAAAAAGTGTGTTACAAAAACTGTGCACAAACCAGAAGGACAACGGCAAGCTGGAGAGAATTTGGAAGCAAAGTTCATTCAACTCATTGTTTCAAGAGCCGCAGCGCACAAACGTGTCCATGATTATACCTGTTGCATTCCTTATGTTGAGCCAATGGTGAGTCAGAGACATTATAGAAAGTGCAATATGGGATTGTTTTATAAAATATTTGCAGTTTATATTATTTTTGTTTTGTTAAAATTGGTTATGCAGTGTAAAACCCACATAATGTGGCATTTTCCTTCTACAAACAGGAACAGATTTTGGTTTCAAATCACTACCAAATGCAGTGATAACATTAGTAATATCGTATTATAATTATTTTAAGGTGACCTATTTGTGTTTTTTCAACTATGCATGCCTCTGTTAGTCTGTGTGTGTGTACCTTTAGATCCAGTGAAAAGCAGCTCATCTGTAGCGTCCACACACAGAACCGGCTTCGAGTGGCCCTCGGCAACAGAGACACACTGGAGGGGTGCTGTCCGACCCCCCTTTACACCTCCAATGGGATTGATCACACCCCTATGGGTCAAAAAAACACAGAAACACCATCAGTTTCTAATCAGTTTAAAGGAGAATGGTCAAATGCGTGTTTTTTTTAGATCAAAAGTGGATGCACAATAAAATAAACAAGCTCGCAGTGAGCATGCACACAACAAACACAAGAAACGTTTCTGTAACCAACAAGAAGCCAGGTTATGCTTGAACTAATTCCCCTAAGAAATAACTATGATAAGTATTGTTCAGTACTATTTTATTACATTTCGAGAACAAACCACAAATTATTTTGCTTGGGCATGAAAGACCAGTACAATGTAGTGCATAATTGCAGAGTACAAAACAAGAAGTGGTTTTTACATGTCTTTATTTTTTTTTTACAAATACAAATCTGAAAAGAGTGGTAGATATTGGTATTCAACCCCCTTTAATGCACTGAACTAAAATCCACTGCAACGAGATGCTTTTATAAGATGTCACCTAATTAGTGGCAGAACTGCAAAATCTACCAAGACATGGATATTCATCTACGCTGAGAAACCGTACAAAGAGACAATCGAATAAGACCATGGTAACTCTGGAGGAGCCACTCTTCTTCAATCAATACAGGGAAGCCATTCATACATAAGGAAAACACAGGGCAATTCTGGAAGAAAACCTATTAGAACATATGAAAATTTTATGACTGGGGTAAAGGTTCAGCCTCAGAGGACGCAGTGCTATTATTGTTCAATAAAAGTCCAGTCCTACAGCCATGTGTTTTGTTGTCAAAAACTTCAAATTTGTTCAACTTTTCTATTGCTGGATCTTTTTTTTTCTGCAAAGTTGGTAGCGGAATAACACAATAAAAAGACTTGTAAGTACAGATAAAGGCACCACGTACCACTGTTGAATAAAGCAGCTCAAGACTCAGGCGTGGCACACCTGTCCACAAGGTGGTGGTTGACTGAGCTAATAATGCCATTAACTTCATGATCTCTCCCTATAGAAGTCAGTTTGCCTTGCCTTTGTGTTTAACCCTATCCTTCTCTCCACAACAAAGTCATTAAGCCAACCACTACTGCCACCAACTAAATGTTGGCAACAGCAAAATGCTCAGTGATCAGCTGCTTTATGCGCATTTCTCTTAAAAGAGCATCTCATTTTCTTTAACATAGAAAGTACTACCTATCATGTGTTTCTTCTGTGTTTTTGGGGTGTCCGCTTGCTCTGTTCAAACCCCAATGGACTACAGGAGACTGTGTCTCAGTAGAGCTGGAGCTTCCTTTATATTAAAAGGGAGTCTTTCCTTTCCCCTCGCCACATGCTAGCTCAGCAGGAGAGCAGCACAGTCAGTGACTCAATGTAAACAACCAGGCTTCCTTACATAAAAAACTTTATACCTGTTGGAAAAATAATCTTAGTTTGATCAAATTGTTTTTGAAACTGTAATTGAAATTGTGTGCCAACACTTTGAATACTTTTCCTACAATTATGCACTACTTTGTGTGAACCTATCACACCGAATCTCACTGAGACCCAATGAAGGTTTGTGTTGTAAAAATGACAAAATATAAAAAGTTGAAAGGTTATTAGTATTTTTGCATGGCTTTGCTTGTCCTCACGATATTTTTGAAAACAACACATTGATGTCTGAAGCTCTCCTCGCTCTCTCTGGTCTGCTCCCTTTTTGTTGCAGAGCAACCCAATTAACTCACTACAGCAGTAAAAATCTGCTCCCTTATTTTACTTGTCAATGTGTTGCCTCTTCTTTAAAGCCCCACATACACAGACATGTATTATGTGCACTCAGGCTCTCGAGATGGACCGCCACAACCCCCGTCCCCTCCCAACCTTCCCAATATATGTCCCTGTGACAGGCCAGAGTCCCAGAATGCCTGGAGAGCAGTCATCAGAGTGAGACAGAGCAGAAGGAGGGTGAGAGGAAGAGTTGTGGAAAAAAATTGGTCCCTGGTGGACTTCCTGGGTTGTATGTTGCACACAAGTGAGGGTGCATGTATGTGAGAAAGTGTGACAAGAAGTGCAAAAGATACAGGGATAACCAGAGGGTGTGGGAAAATAAAACTGTGACTTATACACCAAAAAATATTCTGAACAGACTTGTTTCTACACAAACATGGTTCACTGTCTCAAAGACGGCAACATGCTCCACTCATGTGCACAAGGAGATGAAGAAAACACAATTCAAATCACAAACATGAAAACATACTTCATAAATCTCGCTCAAAGCATGTAAAATGGCCAGCCAATAAAAACAGAAGTCTCATCCATGAGCCATTAAAAAAAGTGAAACATGCATGCCTGCCAAGATTCATGAAGCACAAAAATTCAACTCATTGGCACAGAACAAGCTCAAAAGCAATTATTAGCAAAAAAAAAAAAACGTCACAGTCAAATGAACAACTCTACGAACAATGAACTCCATCTTGAGATCCGGGAATGTCCTTATTGACACATGCAATACACTGTAGACTTTTATCCCCCAAAACAGGAGGTAGAGTCTCAGCTCCTCCACAGCCAAATGCCTTTAGGGACCCAGAGAGAAAGCTATGTGGCACATGTAGGTTAGGTGGAAACAAGTTGTCCAGTTAGTAACTTCTCCAGGGATTACAGGGCAAATGTTCAGAGTGAAATGGAGAGTTATAAAATGCTTGTCTTGATTTTTTTGTTTTTTCCATTTCAAACAAAATTTATATTGTATATTAAGCTATTTTAAGCTACACTCATTTTGCTAGTTATATTTTCCTACTAAGTTTAGAGACTGAATGCTGTACATTTCAGCAAATACAGAAAATTCTTGATAGGACTCAAGAAATGCAAAAAGACAAAGATGCAGTGGCATCACAAAGGGAGGGATCTGGGTTAAGGAAATGAATAGCAATGCCTAACTCACCTGCCAGATAGTCTTCTGTGCATAATATTTTTATGGATATGAATTTAAAACCAAACATATTCTATTTTAATATGATATACTTTCACAAAATTAGTACTTTAAAAAAAAACAACAGTGTCAAATAAATATACTGCTGAATAGATTTTCTCCATTATTTACAAATAATACCAAACTTTTTTAGAAGCACTTCAATAATAATAATAATAATGATATAAATTTTTCCCCACTTAGATGGTGTGCAACCAAACTACTTTTATTTGACGAAAGTAGTTTTTGACAACTTCAATTTGAAAGCTTTCTATTCGTGTTGTTTTTCTCTAAATAACAACCGGCACTGCTGCCTAATGCAGCACTTCATATCTTACAATAGAGCGACACTACAAATGACAGAAATAGTTCTGGTTTTATCAGCGTCTGAGGACAGGATATCATGGTCTACTGTGCTATGCACTCTGAGAGAGCTGCTAATGGATGTTGCAGGGCTAAGGCCCAAGAGACCAGCACTAATGAAAACATGGAGGGAGATCAGCATGTGCTCTCTGAAGTACAGAGAAAAATTGGCAGAAGGAACTTCAGGAAAGTCTTTGTGTGTGTGCTAGAAAAGATCAAAAATAGAAATTAATGATTCCGAGTGGGAAATATGGTTCATTATATACATATATATCTTCTTTTTCTAGAAGAAATACCAAGAACGTTTCAACATCTGGGTTGGAGATAAACATTCCTGATTTAAAATTGGATTGATGTTTTTTTTTTTTATCTAAGTGCCCGGCATCACATCAAGGATTGTTTGTTTTAATGAAGTGAGCAACATTTTCTTAAAATGAACAACTTTTAATAATTCAAGAGAGAAACTTGAATCTCATAACTGAAAGAATAAAGAGGCACTGAAGACATTTTGTAAAGTAGCAAACTAACTGCTAAGTGTATTGTTTATACATCTTCTCTTTTACCCCACAATTATTGACAATTATTAAAACGATGCATCAAAAGCCTTAAGATAAAATTATATTATTGGAGTAGCATAATTACACATGGATAATTTTAAATCCAACAGTGAGTATAATTGTAAAGAAATGACCAGTGACACAATTACTGGCACCCTAACAAACTCTTTAAAATAACTGGAACAGAAGAATTATTTATTATATTTTCTACTTAGTTAGCTGTTAATCAGTGTTTCCAATAAGCACATGAAAAAAAGATAAAGGCATTGACAAAACATTCCTACACTGCGAAGTATTAGAGGGCTGTAGAAAAGAGTGGCATCAAGTCTCCCCAATAACCATGAAAGATGATGGGGAAAAAATAACTCATGCCCACTGTTGGGTGGAGGATCTATGATGCTGTGGGCCTGATTCCCTTTTAAAAGTCCTGGGAACCTTGTTACAGTGTATGACATGTATTCAAAGCAAAAACATTAGGATAATTTCATAAAAATCTGGTGGACTTTGTAACTTTGAATAGGGTCCCTAGTCAAATCACCACATGATACGTAATCAACATTTTTTCTCTGACCATCTAGATAAGCAGGATAAGCAGAAGAGAAGACACAAGAAAGGGCCCAGAACTCTCTTCAGAATGGTGAAATATTTCTCTTTATACCCGCCGACCTTGTCAACCTTGTGAAATGTTCCGGGAGACGCCTATAACAATGTGTTAATAGATAATAACTGTCCCTCTATCCAAAACACTTTTTAACAGAAAGAAATAGCATTCCTTAATAGGAATGTTAAGAAATAATTGCATTGTATAATAGATGTGTGCAAATTAAGATTAATATTTTTCAAAAAATTAGTCAATGTCATGCTAGTGCAATAAAAGATGCCTTAATTTCCATGCATTTAGCATTTATATGGAACAACAATGAACTGCGTTGCACTGTATATGAACACTGTATATGAGTCTTGAAAGTAAGTTTCAAACATCCTCTTTAGCCGCTGCTCTAAATTACTTCACAGCTGGAGATTTTTCCAGCTGGAGATGTGCTCTCGCAAGTGGAAATCTACCAGTGTGTTGCAATGGCTGATTGCACAGAAGGCTGGACATGAAGATGTACTTTTTTTTTTCTTCACCATGGTCAAGAAAAGCAGATGAAACTCCTTGCTTGAACATATGCAAGACGTTGATGAGGGAGTAGAAAGCAACATGCTGGTCGGCAGAGTGGATTAGCTGCTGGCGTATCACACTGACTCACTCCATCATTCTACTAGCCTTACAGACCAGGTACTTGTTGGAGGTAATCTACCATGAGACGTCCAAAATGAATGTTGTGAACACATGCTTTCTGACTTGTACTACTTCCACAAGATGCCAGAGTGGCGGATTGTGTTTGTGAAAGCAAACCCTTAGAAACAAAACTCCTGGTTTTCAAAAGAAAAGGTTGAATGACCCTGCTGGTCATTCAACCCAAGACCAGCAGGTCATTAGGGTGAAACCAAATTGAAGGCAGGTTTAATGTCTCAGATTTGACGGTTAATCTTTCATTTTTTGTACTATTAAAAGATACAAAAATATACAGTAATTAAGTTGCGTTACAAGATCCTGCACGTTGAGGATTTATTAGAGTGAAAGTAAATAGTTAACAGACAGCTGAATAGAAGAGTCCATCCCTTAGTTTTGTTTCAGCTTTTGGATCAACCACGTCAACAGCCATCCTTGAAAAATAAGTATATAGTGATATAGATGGGGGAGGTTTCTACAGGACAGCAAGCTTTGATTTGCTAACCTCAATTTTAAGCCTTTCAGCTAAAAAATAAACTAATATTCCTATGAGGCTTTGCAAATACAGATGTTTTGCCCCTTTATGCCTTTCAACAGTGGGACAAAGAAAAGCTGTATGACTCGTACAGGTCTTGCATGGAACCACAGAGAAACACAGCATGGCAAAGATAGAAAAAGCTACCTATAGTTAATGCATGCATTTCACAGTGACTTCAACCATGGAGGACTTGAGGGAGAGGCGAAGGTGAAAACAAGACACCATACAAGTTAACAGGCAAAATGGGAAAAACGGAGAGCAACAGACACGATTCCTCTACCTGAGCACCTCGGAGAGCGAGGAGTCGCTGTCATCCGACCTGGAGGCAGAAGAGGAGCAAGGAGAAGGCGGGAGGTGGGAAGAGGAAAGGGTTAACCACGCTAAGAAAAGACAGAAGGGTTACTGCATGGCAAAGGGTTAAAAAAGGGAGCACAGACTAGTAGAAAGGGGTTCAGACATAAGTGCACAAACAGGCAGGAAAGTTCAGTCAAAAATAAATCTTGTTCAGTGAGATTAGGTAGCTCGCTATACAAGTCACTGAACAAGCTGTATTATTTGACCAATGTCAGTCTCAATCCAGCCACACCAACACTCAACATTAAATGGACTTTTAATTTTTGTTAAACAATACAGGTTAAAAGGTTTGGAAAAGAAAGACGTTTGGAGAAGTACAGTCATTTACATTCTGGTCAAGAGCTGAGAAGACAATAATAGAGTCATACAAAAATGTTCACCTAGCAGCTTCTTAGCCTAGCTCATAGATAGTTGGCTTAGAAGGGTATCTGTCAACAACAAAAAACTGTCTGGATTCAGTCAAAATTTTATAAAAAATACATACTAGACTATATTGGCTTTCAACCTATGAAGTAAATATGATTCATGAAATCATGTAGTGACTGGATTTGGCCTTTTTTTTTTTTTAGCTTAATAAGACCTAAGCAATGACCAGCAGGTCAAAGCCTCAAAGATCAGACCTTTGAGCCAATCGGTGAATGCGCCATACTTAAATAGTATAGGTCACTAACATCTCTTCAGTATGTTAGCTACAGTATATTCAGTTCTGTGTTCTCAAGGGAATATTTATTGAGGTACCACTGTTTCAGTATTACTGGCCATTCTAAAGACCATTTAAAATGCTGACCAGGGCGTGTCGTGGTGGCGGAGGGGTTAGCGCGACCCACATTCAGGCAAAACGTAGCCTCGACGCGGCTGTCGCGGGTTCGACTCCCGGACCAGACGACGTTTACCGCATGTCTTCCCCCCACTTCTTCCCCCTTTCCTGTCAGCCTACTTTGAAAAAAGGGACACTAGAGCCCACAAAAAGACCCCTTGCAGGGCGATAAAAATAAAAAAAAATGCTGACCAAAGAATCATTTTATTTTTGTTTTAAATGAGTAACAGCTCTCTCACACACATAATGTGACAAAACATGAGCTTCTAAAATAAGTAAGGCTAGAAGAATCATTTTTAATCCCATTCTCTTAAATTCTTATTATTTTTTCTCAAAGCTTTACAAAATCTAGTTTTCAAAAATGGTCTATAAAACGCCGATTGTTGAGACTGTACCTTAAAGTACTAAAACGGAGATTATCTTTCTTTATTTTACACTGATTATAAAAGTTATTCACTAAAGCTAAACTAATTGCTGCCTGTTCGCTTGTCTTTTGTGAACCAACAAGATGGATTAGCAGTGTCAACATTCTCACATATTGCTCTTGAAGAAAGCAAATAGTCGCATCTCCAAAAATGTCAAACTGTCAGTTGAAACAAAATAAAAACCTAAGGGGATTATCAGGCGAAAAAAATGGCTGCTAAGGAGGAAACACTGATGCCAAGATAGTCACACCAAAGGTCGCAGATTAGTTGCTCTTTGACAATGAGGTCAGGGTCATCTCTTAAATTGAATCTTTGCTGACATTTTCAAGACATTAGTACAGAAAACGGATATTGTTGGAGGGCAAACAGGGTTAACAGAAGGGGGGAAAAACTGCTGAGTTAAGGAAAAACCCAACATCCATGCCACACTCAAAAGTCAAACAAGTTCTGTATGGAAAATGACAATATAATGTTGAAAATTATATTCAGTCATCTCCTATTTGTCACCTTGTGTTATTTATTTTTCTAATAAAAATAAAACAAAAAATAATCTAAATATTCTGCAGGCATGGGCTGGCAACTGATTTCCAAGTATGCCTGTGTTTTAAAAGATCTCTAACGCCTTACAGTTATCCATCAAAATAAGAAAGAAAAGAATTTACTTATTTAGTAATTATCACAGACAAAAAAACAAAGTGATCTTTGTGGTTAAAACATGGATACCTACAGATCAAATGTTAGCTAGAAAAGTATAAATAGTTGAAAAACTTTATTTTGTTTCTATGGTTTAAGCTAAAAACAACAATGAGTACCAGAGTTTTGTCTGGCTGTATGGAGCATTAAGCTCTGATTCTTCCCCTTTAGTTTTGTAGAAATTCCACTAAAATTTAGGATTATCCTACTGAAAGCATCTCATACCGGCTCATGCCTACTTCTAGGCTTGTGGAAGTAGCAGAGCTAAAAAAAAAAAAAATCACTGCAATTTATCCATTTCTCTCTTTTTACAGTAACTTTCCCCAAAAGTCTTTAAAATACATTGCTTTTTCAGATGTAATGCGAATTCTGACTGCATTTGATGATTAAAGCCAAAAGAAAAAACAAGAAAACCATTTCAAATTTGTTTATTTTAAGTTCATCAGCTCTTTTGAAACTCGTATAAGTTTCAGAAAATATTCTGTTTGCATTGATTCTAGTCTCATCAGCAAAAAAAGAACTTAAACATGAACGAGTGATTAGAGTGTAAAACTTCTTTTTTGCATTTCACAAGATGCAAAGGGATGTTTGAACTTGAAAAGATGTGGAAGAGCTTTATTAACACAATTCCTCATTTCTCATCATTTAAGAGGTTTTGTGCTTTAAAAAAATATTAGATACATGTAAGCAAGTCTCTAATACATGAAGTGGTAGCAATGGAATAAAATTATTAACTTGGAATGAAAACACTCGCACGTCTCACATATAGCAGACAAAACAAACAGATGATGTCCTTCCAAATAGATAAATAAAATTCCAAGACTGCCAACAACAGCACATGAGAAATAAAAAAAAATACACAATTCAATCCATCCTGCTGCATCATGTTGTACAAGAGTATTTTCCTGGAGCAACCTTATAAGAGACCTTAAACATAAACACCCTCTCACGCCGTGTTAACTCAAAATGGCTTCCATCAACAACAGCTGCACGAGCACATGACAAGTGCCATCCCATTTACCTACCCCTGGTCCAGATAATGAGGAGCCACAGGCTCCAGCACACACAAAGTCAGCCATTATTAACACATACCATACACACACACACACACACACCCGACACCCTGACTGATTCCTCAAAGCAATCTTGCTAGCAATTAGGGTTCTATAAAGCCAGGATATTCAACAACTTAATAACAGACGGAGAATAAAAAAATAAAAAAATAAACCTGCAAATGCTGGCTGAAATTAACCACTGACATTTGTCAGAGTAGGATGTTGGAATTGATTGTGAGCAGGAAGGGAAACAAGTACTCATTTCTGACTGGGCTCTCCTTCAGCTGACATTAGTCCCATAAGACCTCACCTCCTCAGTTTGATGAAACTAAATAATTGCATTGCAAGAAGTGTCTTTTTACACTTTTAAATGTTAACACTGTTACACAAATATAGTAGACAACTTCAAACCTACTGCACAATGCAGATTTTGGGACGGTTTCATTTACATTTTCAAGATCACTCATATTTTTGTGCATAATCTTGTTCAAAAAAACAAAAAGAAAGTGACTTGAAAATGCATAAATACCCATTAAATTTTCTCAAATTTTGTTACTTTACAACCACAAACTTAAATGTATTTTGTTAATATTTATAGAACATATGTACAATGTACTACATAAGTATAAATTTAAAAAGAAAGGATACATGATTTACAAAGAACACTTTTACAAAAAAAAAAATCTGAAAAATGCGCATGTTACATTAGACCAAAATGGTGGTGACATTTTGTTGTTGAGAGGATTCTTTTTTTGGCTGAAACGGGGAAGTTGGGCACAGTTGATAGAAAGATAAATGGATCTAAATAGCAATTCTAGATGAAAACTAGCGTAGTTAGTAGTTGCAAAAGACCTGAATATTGAGAAGAAGACCTTAAAAATATAATCATGGAAAACCCAGGACTGAAATCAAATAGACCTCAATTTTGATGTTCAAAGAAGCAAATACAGTTTTTTGATTTTTATGAATAAAAATCACATAAGTTTAGAACTTTATTGCTAAACTTACGCAACAAAGTTTCGGAACTTTGTTGCATATCTGATCACATCAGATTTGTTGTGATCTGATGTTTATCACATCAGATCCCAACAAACTTCATTAATGTTTCTGGTTGCAATGAGACAAAATATGAAAAGGTTTAAGGGAGATTAATAGTTTGGGAAGGAGCTACATTGCATCTGTCACTTTTACATTCTGTTTGCCAATTTATACAATAACATTAACCTGTTCTCCCACAATATTTTCAGCATTGCAAAATTCTTCTGATCTGATTTTTTCAGTATCTTAAAGCCTTTCCAACATAGCTTTCTGTACTTTCTGCAACACTCAACACTAATGGGAGGAAATAAAGTGTGGAAGTGGGATTCAATTCTACATTGCTCTCCAAAGGCATTGCATTTAATGCATCTATAAAGCCTGACAACACATATAGCAGGTGAAGAAGAATGTGGGTGCAAAAAGTGCACAGCGTCTGTTCGGGTCTCTGTGCAGGACGGTACTCACTTGTCCAGAGCAGAACCTTGCGCTTGGTTGCTGGTCAGTCTGGAGAAGACGTTGCGATCATTCCTTGTCCTTAAAGGAGGTGAGGAGGGGGGAGTGTAGACATCAGTGGGCCTGATGAGGAATTAAAGAAATAATAGCATCAGTCAGTGAAAACAGTTGAGCTAAATTACATTACTCAGTAATCGGGTCTCCATCCGATCTTGAAATCATGCGTACCTGTACGAACGGTCGTAAGATTTCCTTCTTGTAATGGGGGAAGTGTCATAACCTCGAGACTGCCTGGGACTAAGACACAGACAACAGAAAAAATCTTAACTGAATTTCAACAGATTGCAAAGGTGCTGGCGAGACATGAAATGGATCAAATATAAGACACCATTTCAGTCGGTGGGTGTTTTCTAAACCAGGAAATTAAAAATAAAATCGCAGCTGGAATTAGATGATTTTCAGTTTAAGTAGCCAGTCAAAAACAACTCAAAAATGTGAGATTTTCTTGTCAGATGGTCATAAAATATACTTAAACACAATCGCACCCTGCTGATTACCACCTTCAGAGTAGAAACTGTTGTTGGGGAAAGAAGTCTTAAGGTTAACCATTATCAATATAAGAGATATGTTTGGAAATTAAGTGAGACGGTGCTCAACAGCTGTAAGAAGTTGGTTGAAAGAAAACTGTATTTTCTTCAACATTTCAAGAGGTGTATGACGATCTGGCCATTCTTTGGCTATCATCTTTAGTGGTACTCATTAGAAATGTTATTAACTATTAGGGTTGCAAGTACTATTTGAACAAAAGAATTGTGCTGCAGAGCTAAGAAGCAATATGTGCATGGGGATTTTGAGAACTCAAAGTAGTACTTTTTCAGCTAAAGTTGGCAGAAAAAGAACAAATACTGGTGGCGAGTGTTGAAACTGGGCATGACATCTAATTTAACTCTATTCCAGTTGCTCAAAAACCAGTGAGATTTGTTCCCTGATATACTCCGTGTATTGCCTCATCACAGCAACATCTTCAGTAAAGGAAGTTATAAAGAATTGAGACCGTAAATGGCAAAAACTACAAATAAACATTAGATACCAAGTTTGGATCATGAGTTAACAGCCACTCACAACCAGAAGACTAGAAAAATGTTTTGGAATGCTTGTTTTTTACATTTTCTTATAGAAATTAGTATTTGCAGCACAAAGATTTACAAACAAGATATTACAAACAAGAATTTTGTGAATCTGTCACAAAAGTCTGGTTGGGGAATCTTCTGAACAAAAAAGGTCTGTAGTCTTTAAGAAGTTCATTCCACCTGGACCGTGAGAGTAATTTCAAACATTCATCTAGGCTGGTCCTGTCACCCCTAAGATTAACAATTAATCACCACAGTTTACTTCTCCATGACTTACAAAGTGTGTCCTCTGACAGGAAGGCTGATTGTGCGGGACGCTCGTTCCCTGTGAAAAGGGTCCCGGAGGGGAACGCTCAGTGCCAGACTTCCTGGAATGAGACTTAAGCCATCCTCCTGGATGTCAGTCAGTGAGGCTAGGGACTTAGTGATGTGCTGCTGCTTGCTGCTTGATGAGGGATCCAGGATGGGACCGAGGTACTCCGCAGACACCGCCTTCATCTGGGCCGAGAGGCGAGGCTCCATCTGGGTGAATTAAGTGAAGCCATTGTGTTAAAAAGAACCAGAAAGGAGGACAGTGGGATGACAAAATATCAAAAGATATAATACAAAAATGAATGCTAAAAATGATTCCAATGCATGTTTGGTAAGGAAATGAGTGAAAACAAGGAAGCATAAGCTGCTTAGCAAATAAATATTAATGCTGAATAAAAACACCAAAGTCTAACATAAACAGAAGATCTGCGTCAACGCTAATGGTTTTCTAACATCAAGGTTTAAGTGTTTGCTTCTACTGCCTCCTTGTGGTTTCAAGCAGTGAAAGCAGACAGACAAAAGCCTCAAGCACCAATACAAAGTGATATTGTTCTTCTATATAAAGATTTTTACCTTTACTTTAAAGTCATCCTGGCTGTTGGATTCCTTCATCTGTGAAACACTAATAGAATCACAGAAAGGTGAAACAATATAAACAGATGTTGCATAACTTTTACAAATGATTTAATGCATTTTCCACATTAAGACAAAATAATCAATACCAAAAAATGTTAGCAGTGTGCTTTCAGATTTTTAGATGACTAGGAAGGTGGAGATGCTAACAGCTCACCTGCTGTCAGAGGCTTGGCTGAACTCAGAGGGCTCCTCGTCCGTGCTGGCGTAACCATTTTCTGAAAACAAACAAAGCACAAAACCCAAAAGCTCACAGTAAACAGTGAAGATTCTTCAGGATGTGCACAATTTAAACTTCAACACAATGCAGACAGCATGGGACAAATAATATGTTCAGACAAACAAGGTGACAGCCTTAGTGGTGAAATATCCTTCTTTGATGTTTCATGTTCACATGCTAATGTGCTCGAATAGAGCCAACATGGTTTTCAGTATATTCAGTTTTCAGCCATGCTCATTCTATTTTCATAAGATGGATTGAACAGTGCTCTGTAAGATGTTCTGCGCTTGGGATTTATAACCTAAACATGCTTTAAACATCTTTATCTCTACCCTATCTGCTGTGTTCCTTGGTCTTTATGATGCTGTTTGTTAACTCAGGCATTCACAGAACAGCTGAATTTATTACTCAATTAGACTACACACAGGAGAAGTCTTCAATAATTAGGTGCCCAAAGGTGGTTGCACTGGATTTTATTTAGGTTCATCAGAGTAAAGTAATCTAAATACAAATGCATGTTAGAGTTATTTTTACATTTTTGTACACGTAAAATTTTTAAAGCTGTGTATGGTCTGTGTTGTCCTGTTAATTTTGATAAAACATCAAAATTTGATGCAGAGACGTAGCAAAATGTTAAGAATTCATCTTAATCTTTAGGCCACTAATACATTTTTAAATTTTTGGTTTGTATAAATTAAACAATCTTTGGGTGAAAGGCAGTGCAGGGTTTGACTGATGGTGATTTTTAGACACATTCCTGAGCTTCACAACCAAAGTTTCAAGAGGAGGCTTGAACGGCAAGTAAATCCAAATATGTTCTGGTTGCTGATCTAAACTAAACATTTTGAACACAACAACTCTTAAGAGTAATGCTTTAACTGTTCCTAAAATGATAAGGAGAAATAAAGCAAACCAAACGCAATAAAAAACATGTGACTTTTCCCTCATTTTATTTTGTTTATTTTTCTTCTTGCATTCAAAAGCAAAAAAAAATATCCTCTTACCTTGCTGGACGTTGTGGATGAGAGCCTGGAGCTCAGGGATGCACTCTGCTTTTTCTCGCAGCGCGTCGAGGATCATGTGATTGTGAGACGAGCCGATCACATCAGTCTGCCTCAGCTGACCCTCGAGCAGTCGTACCTGCGCCTCCCTCTGAGCCACCTGTAAGCTCTATACAATCACACAGACAGAGAAAGAAATAGACAGATTTAATAACTTTCATTTGAATGTTTTAATTGGGGTCAAACTTTTCAAACTACGTGCTTCAAACTTTCTCCAAAGGTACAGACTGAAATGTAGAACTTTATGTGGAGCCTTTCTTTCTCAGACATGACCAGTCATTATAATCAGCAGCTAAAAAACAAACGCATGGAAGGTTTTAAGGAAGTAAATCAATGCCAGGGTCATGAATACTTTGTTTAGCACTTTTCTTGCAAGAGAAAATTTGTCTTTCAAAATAATCCAATATAGAATAGCTTGGAAATACAACTTTATCCTTAATTATCAATAAAGAATACAACGTTTTATACTTTTCAAACCTCCGATAAACCTGAACCATAGCTGAAAATTTAGCAATATAATTTTATAACATTAGCTTTTAATATTCAAGTATGAAACCTGGCTGTAGTACAAAGAGATGCCACTAGATGACATACAAGGAACTCTTTACAACTGCAACATGCAACACAGGCAACTATAAAAAGGTTTAGGAATTGGTTCACTTGTCTTTGTGCTTCCGTTTTGCCACATGTTAACTCACCTTATCAATGGAAGCCTTCAGGAAGTGATCCAGCAGGTGGCGTGCTTCAGCCAGGGAACAGGAGCTGATCACCACTGAGGTATCCACCGAGTCCAGTTCATCCTGATTAAAAACAACACTCACATCAATGAAGGAATCACATCACTACACACACAGAGATGTGTTTTCATGTAATTATGTTTCTCACCTTGGTCTCCTCTATCTGCACGATGGTGGCCTGGCAGTCCGACAGACTGTCATTGATGTAGTCTATGTTGGCATTCAGCACCTCGATCTCCTCGTTAACTTCCTGAAGGAGGCGGTCCTCCGCCTCTGGCCCCTCTCCGTCGGCCATCAGTATCTCCCTTTTATGTGAGAGAGCTTCCTGCTGCATTGTCAGCTCTTCTCGTTTCTGACTCATCAAAAACACAAACAGCACAGGCATTCAGAAATTAATCATAATTAACTAAAACAATAAAACCAATTGGAGTTTGTTTCACATCCATTTTTCATTGGGCCTGACAAATACTTAAACACCTTTGTTGGTTTTAGTCTTAAGTTGTTGCTATTTAGAGTGACCACAGCAGAGAGCTACTTTTACTCACACACTTTAACATGTCGGAAGAAGAGGAACAAAGGTCCTCACAGTGGTTTCAGTTCTTATCTACTGACAGGAATGAGTCAAAACAGCTGCTACCACCTTTATTTTCAATCTGATGCCTAATTTCTAATGACAGCTCATCTCATCTGGTGGCTAGATAACTCCAACAAAGGAAAAAAAATCCCCTTTATCTAAACACATTAAAATCGCCTTCCCACACCTTGATAAGGCGATCCATGTCTGCTTCCACGTTGGAGATGGTCATTCTCTGCATGACGATGTCCATGATGCGACGCTCAAGGGTTTGCCACTTTAGACGGGCAGACTTGGAGAAGTTGTTGGCTCTGCCTGCAGGTGCGGTGCTGCCCAGGCCCACTGGCTTCCTCTGCAGCTTCTTCCTGCTGTTGCAAAGTTATAATGAAGAAAAACATCCCCAAATGATGAAACTGTTTTGTTTCTAAGTATTGAATTTCACTGCATTTTCTTCAGTGGCATCAGATCTAAGAGGACATAAAAACAACACGTTAAATTTTGTATTCATGAAACTGTTTTTAAATAAACCTCAACTTCACAATAGCACTACTTGGTCCAATGCATACAACCTTGATGAAATATACAGCAGTATGTGGTTGTAGCGAGACAAAAGGTGGAAAGGTTGGACAGGAAGGGGAGATGAATACTGCTGCACTGCATAGATTCAGCCCCATTTATGCAGCAAGACAAGACAACTACTTACCTAATCACCCGTGTTCCATCCATACTCCCCTCGCTCTCCGCCATGTATCCATACGCGTTGTTCTTGTTGTTCCACTGGCGCACCAGCCCGCTCACGGTCCTCGCAGTCTCTGCCTCGGAGCTGCTTGCCGCTGTGCTGGCCGACAAATCAGCTCCGGAGTCCGTAACTGGAGGCGTCTGGTTCCAGCGGGCAACTCGACCCGCCACGCGGTCCGACATGGGCTTGGCCATGCGCCGCAGGGCCGTCACTTCCTGGGTCTTCCTGCGCAGCACCAGCTCCTGCTGCCTCTTTTGAGACTCCAGCGCCCGAATCTGGTACTGATGGCATCAGAGTAATACAAGCCTCAGCATCATTTAGAGTTCATAGACAGCTTTTTTCTTTTATTTAAATTTTATTTATGTTCCGTAGCGCAAAGTGTTTATTTTTCACACAACAAGTTCACAAAGTACTGATCAAGAAGGAATTTAAGGCTTAAGATAAATCCCTAAATAAAAGGATTAGGACTGAGGCCTACAGCATCACTGTGTACGGTTTCATGCTCCTAAGAAACAAACAGAACCAAAATGGGAAGGTAATATTTTTAGAATATGTGCTAATGTGAGGAACAAAATGCAGAATGTAAAATGATTGCACATAAACCCCCATTTTTAAGTGTTTTACAGCTTTGCTTTTATTTTTTCTTCAGGCTTTCTACCTTCCCTTTCCCAAAAGATTCTTTGGTAAGTCAGCTTAAACATTGCATGTTGTGAAATATTGGCTCTCGTATCTCAAAGCTTCTTCTATTTCTGGCAGTGGCGCAAATATTTAAATGCATATGCAAAATATTAAAGACTGATAACTACAGTACAACCCAGTGAAGCTGATCCATGTCCTCGAGAGAGGACACAAATATACCCGCAGAGCAGACACATCTCCTCCAAACACACAATCTTTAAAATAAACATTTTATTATCTAAAATGCAATAACAGCATTAATTTTGGCGAAAGCTTCCTCACCTCCTGTCGCCGCTGCTCCTTCTTAAGCTGAGCAATCTCTCGATTCCTCTTTGCCTCCACCATCCTCCTTCTCTGTTGCTCCTCTTTCATTTGCTTCATCAGCACCACCTGCAAACAGACGGGAGGGCGGCCAACTCAAATACATTTCTTTACTCTTACCATTCTGACAGGATAATTCTTCCCGTCACCCCCTTACCTTTGCTTTCTTCATCTCGTTGACTTCAGTTTGGAGCTTCTTCAGTTCCCGCTCGTACCTCCCCTGGTTTTTGAGCAGACGTGCATGCTCCTTCTGCGCTGCCTGCAGCTTCAGCAGATCACGGTTCATTTCTTTGAGGCGCTTCTCGTACTCCTGCCTGATCTTGCTGGCCTTCTCCTCAGTGTAGTTTTCCATGGACACTGCATAGGCAGGTAATAACGTTGAATAGGCGCTCCGAAGGGTTATTAATTGAGGATTACCGAGCCTCACTCACTGAGGTTCTGCAGCACGCGGTCTCTCTCCAGCTGCGTGTCTCTGATCTTGTTCTGCAGCAGGATGAGCTTCTCCTCGTACTGCAGCTTTAACATCAGCAGCCGCCGCTGGCTGTTCTCCAGCTCATCGATCAGCTTCTGCTTGATCTCAATCTCACAGGTTAGGTCGGCAAGATCTGCCTGGAAGTTGGCTGCAAGTTGGGAGGTTTGAGAAATTATTGGAACTCCAGTCTAATTAAGCACTGGATGCACAGTTTGAAAACAACCATCAGCCAAAACAATGAGTCCGAACTGACATGTTAAATACTGGACTATTAAAATGTCTTCATTGTGAGTGTAAATACTGAATGTAGAGTCTGCCATTACCTTTCTCATCCGAGTCAGAATCTGAATCCACTAGGCTCTCGTCACTGTCAAAATCATCCTCTTCCTCCCTGCCCTCCTCCTCATCTTCGCCTTCATCTTCCTCACAGCCACTCTCCTCCTGCAGCGGAGACATGATATCCTAAAGAGACAAACACTTCAGTTAAGATGTTCTGTCTGTATGGCGATGACATGGTAAAGCACGAAGACCTCACCTCGGTGTAATTGTCATCTGAATCGATCTCTCCATTCTGTCCATTTTCGCCGCTTCGCCGATTCTCCCCGTTTTCCTGAGTGTGCAGCTTTACTCGTTTCTTGAGACCTTTCTCCAACTCTGGGCTGCAGGAGATAGAAAGGTGTTTTTGGGTAAAAGGTTTTTATAAAATAAACACATAACCCTAACATCTAGGGTTGCAACTATCAATTATTTTAGTAATCAATTAATCCATCAATTATTCTGACGATTAATCGGCTAAAAAAATTTAGACATTACAGATTTTTCATTTAACCACTACAGCCTTTTTTTTTTACAATATTAGAAATAAATTAAAAGTTGCAAAGAAACAAATAACTTAATTGATTTTTTAAAATAAGAAAATAAATATTTTATTGTCTAAAATGAAATAACAGCATTAATTTTGGCAAATTTGAACCAGGTGAAGCTAAAATTAGGCCAATAGAGGAGTTTTGGGTGAAAGACATTTTCAGACAAGTGCGCTTTCATTATAAAATGCCAAATGTATGTACATTTTGTACAGCTTTGGCTCAGTTACTTCTCTGAATATGTTGCTTTTCAGTAAATCACCTTTTTCTTATTTAGTCTGTAAACTCCAGTTATCAAATAATCAATTAGTTGACAATTATTTCCGTAATTGATTTATCACGATTAATCGTTTCAGCCCTAATAATATCATTAATGTATTTCATCACCCTGCGTGATTGTTGATCCTAAAATGGTTGCTTTATGCTCCAGCAACCTTTGCAATACCGACTTTTTTTTTTTTTTGCCAGGAGAAAATAAGCCTTCTAATGTAATTGCCAAGTCCATTAAAGTACATCAACTTTTATCCTTCCCATTAGGTTCTTAAGTTTTATTACTTGCTTTATTTTCCCCTTTGCTCCTATTTTACAGATTTTTATCATCAATTCCATCTGCTACCACTTCTAAGCAATTAGTCTGCTGGATTCCTACTCTTGTCTCTTATGACCCCGTGGATAACTGTGTGAAACCTTTTAGTGTCCCTGCCAGCATTACAACCTAGCACTGATTGCACTCCAACTCTCCCTAAGTCCCAGAGTCATAATTGACTTGAATGAATCTCTTAAAGAGAAAGTGAGGCAAGGAGCGCATGTTTGCAGAGAATATTAATCCCTTTCAGCCTAAAAAATTCAGCACAGGTGAATCATCACAGGCTGAGCAGGAGAAATTAGGAAATTGTTTTACATAAAGCTTTGGTGTTTGAAGACACTATTTCAATTTTAGAAGGGTTTTATTTATGTTTGGATTTTCTACGTGTTTGTTTCTGAGAGGTCCAGCCAGATCATCTGGCAAATTCTTCATTTTGTTTTTGTAAACATTGCCTGTTTGTCTCCCAGCGCCATTACAGAGAATTTTTACTGTTTCAACTTTCCTGAAAAGAGACGTTTCTGTGAAACTAAAGAGAGATTGAGCTCTTTTATCAACATTTGTACCACTCCATGGTCCCGGCGGGTTTGCCGTCTCTTATTAATCAGAATAACCGACATAGAGATTGAGATAAAGAGCTCAACCGTTGTCTCTCCCACCTGATAGCTGAGAGCCTGAGATCCAGTGAGGAAGTGGCTGGCATTTACAATCAATCATGGAAAATGATGTGTTACTCTGCAGATCTAGAACTGGATAAGAATGAATGTTGAAGAGAGAAGTTCAAACTCTTCCTCTATTTTACTTCTTAGGTCAGATGGAAAACCAGATTCAGAGGAGATCTTTTCTTATACGGATTAGTGAAAATCAGAGGAAGTCTGGATAACTGCAGGAGCTTAATCAGATTGCTGAACACTCACTCATTATTTTAGACTCCCTTTTTTTGCTATTATAAGTAGGTTGTTTTGTTGCCTGTATTGTCAGCAACTTGTTTTTTTAGCTGACATGTGTATAAAAGAACTAAAATTAAACTCCTGGTCTTTTTTGTCAATGGTAACCATGCTTCAATTAGCTAACTGCAAATCTCTACATCTATTTACAGGATTCTTCAAACTGTGTAGTTTGGGAAAGGTAAAGCAAATTGTAGTCAGTTTGAAAGTCTCCGTTCCTTCACCTCAGCCTTCTCTGCCGTCTTTCCTTCTTCTTCAGCCGCTCGATGTCCAACTTGGCGCGCCGCAGAACATCTGTCATCTCGGCCTCCATGGACATGGATATAGGGGAAGAGCCAGGGGGATGGCCAGGGGCTGGGCTTAGAGCGGAGGCTGGAAACGAGGAACGAGAGGAGAGCCGTGCCACCTGTCGACGTAGTGACTCATTCATGGCCTCGCTCTCAAGGAGTTTGGATCTAACAGGGCAGGAAGAGTGGGAAGGTTTATTGATATTTATGCTCATACATCTCCTCTCAACTCTAGGGAAGCTGCAGCTAAGCCCCTACCTGAGTTCTTCAACTTCTCGGATGTAGTTCTGTATTAGCGTTCCAATCTCCTCATTGCCTTCACCTGCAGGTAAAAATAAAGTCAACTTTGTTAGATTATTTTTAACCAGTAAACATAGAAAGGGCCTTAAAAGTGTAAGAGACAGAGCTCAGGTGTAGAGCATCTCTGCATTCACGTACTTGACTTGGTGAGCAGAGTGCTGACCTCATTGGCCAGCAGATGTGTCACCCGTGTGTTGAGATGATCGATGGTTTCCTGCATGGCCTTTACTCTCAGGCGCAGCGAGTCGTTTTCTCTCTGCAGCATGGCGTTCTCCTGGTACAGATCGCTGTAGCCTTCAGCCCCATCCTCACCTGCCACACGCTTACCCTGCATGGAAGTAAACAAAAACATGGCAGTGAATAAAAACAAAATCGGTCTTCAGTAGAATAGCAGTCAGAGCTGGAAAAAAACACTGTTGCTCTACATCCCGAACGAACACTGCGCCATTGTTCAGAATGAGTGCAATCGTCTGTGGCTCTTCAAGGAGTCATTGTTGGGTTTGGAAAAAAAAAATCTGTTGTTTATGTCTGAAACTGAGAGCCAGTATCTAGTCACAGCTCACACCACAGTCCATTACTAGACTACAGTCACATCACATCCCTTACCACTTAGAGGTCAGCTTGCAGTTTCTTGCTAGAGTCTCTTCCTTTTGGTAACCATGGTAACTTCAAGCTAAACAACTGCTTGTCTGTTTCAGTCACACAAGTCAAAGCTGAACAAAAGTAGCCCCTACCTAAAGGCTCTGATATTATTATGTCATATTTCTATACTTGTGGTCCTTGACTGCATTCAGAACAATAGATTTTAAAAAAACATCTCTATGTTACATTGTGACATGAGGACCTCTTGCAGTCTATAACTTTCTTCATGGAAATGTTGTTATTTTCATACTTTTGTCACCTAAAACAACAAACTCTAATATGCTTTAGTGGGTCTTTATTTTGTTTCATAGACTTATCAAACTGTGGTGTGAATTTATCTCATTTGTTGAGTTCAGTTGTGTGTAATATAATATAATCTCAGTATAAATCCAGGTTTCTCAGAGAACATTAGAGGGGGTAAAAGATTTAAGATGGATGGAGAAAAATGTTAAAGCCTGCAAAACAACTTGACATTGGGGTAAAAGTTCATATTTTAGCAGGACAACAGCCCTGACAATAAAACCAGAGATACAATGGAACGCTTTAGATCAAATCATATTCATATATTAGAAGTCAGTCAAAGTCCAGAACCAAGTCAAAAGCAGAGTCGGTGCCAAGAAGTGAAAATTAATGTTCACAGATGTGCTCCTTCTAATCTGAAAGAGCTTGATCTATTTTTGCAAAGAACAGTCATAAATTTTAATTTATATACAGAAGAGATATCACAGTGCCCGAGCCAAAAGCCTTGCTGCTGTAAATGTAGTGAAATCTGTTTCAATTGACATGGGAAGTTCATTGATACACACAACACACTTTAGATCATGATTTGAAAATATATCAAGTTACATATCCTTTTATTCCAAATGCTGAGAAGTTCAATTGGTATTAATATTAAATCTGTGGGGTTTTTTTGTTCGTTTTTTTCTTTTTTTATTAATATGTTACTCAGCTTAACCACAAAGTTCTTGTTTCATTTTCTTATTATGTCCAGTTAGTTTCCTCAGTTTCATTCATCTTGTCACCTCCTTTGCTCTCTTTTTAGTATCCGTCACACTGACGAGGCGTTATCACTTCTTCTTCAACCTGCCACTTTCCATTTTGATCTTCTTCCCACTTCTGCTTAATCCAAATGGCTTCTTGCATTTCTGGTTCACCTCCTTCTCCCCCTCCAGCTCCCACCTAACATCCATCACTCACCGCCTTGTACTCCATCAGCTCCATCTGGAGTCGGGCCACCTCCGCACGTAGGGCGTTGATCTGCTGGCTGGTCTTGTCTTGGTTCACCACCACCTTGTTCTTGATGTTTCGGGCACGGTTGGCGTACTTCAGTGTGTTCAGCGTCTCCATGAAGTCCCGGTCCGACGGGCTGACGCAGGCAATCATGACTGTGTGGCTATAGGGGAGAGGATCAGCAGCTCAGTTCATTTCAGACATATCAGATAAATGAGAGACTTTCTTACATTTGAAGATACATTTGAAGTTTGAGTACCTGTTGCCTCCCAGCGAGTCTTGCAACAGTCGGGTAAGTTTGGAGTCTCTATATGGGACGTGTCCGGCTTTCTTAGTCTGATCACCTAAAGCGCTGATTACATTTCCAAGAGCCAGCTAACACAGAGAGGAGAAGATCCCAAACAGCATTTAAACAGAGTAAAATGTTTAAATGCACTGATGATCCAATCTTGTTTTGTTTCTGACCCACCAGTCCACAGTTAATAGAGATTCCCTCTCGGGCCCTTTCTCCAGTGGCCCCCGTGCGTTTGAGCCTTTCTGAGCCGGCCAGGTCCACGAAGTGAAACTTGGCCATCAGGGTCTCGTACTCCGGCTGGGCGATGGGGGAGGAGTCTACGCCGTTCACTTCGCCATTCTCTTCTCCTCCATTCTGCTCCAAAAGGCAAGCAATGAGTTCAATGAGTTCCAGCATCTTACTTCAAACTGGTAACTATTTCACCAGCTTGCATGCTCCTTACAATTATATTTTATTCAGTTATATATGAAAACACATTTATCTATGCTATTTTTGTCTTCTCCGTCTGCCCAGTCTCATTTAGAGAAACAATGTAACTGATAAACACCTTAAGCTAGACCTCCTAATTATGCTTTTTGAAAATGTTTTACTTATTTCTCTTTCATATTTAAGGCTCTCTCTACATCTCTACTCCAAACCTCCAGTCTTACCATTTGCTGCTGCTGAAAGACCCTCATCTGACAGAGATGGATGGTGAAGATGGCATGTGAGCGGGAGCTTTGTGCGTTCATCTGTGTGCTGGCTGTGGTACGGGACAGAGCCCCAAGCTTCAGGCACTGCAGCAGCTGCAAAACACGGCAAACATACAGAACATTTGCAGACTTTTCATTTAAAATTAGAAGAGAAAATTGTTAAAGCAGACACAATTTTGAAAAGAAAATCTAATTTTACGCTAATGCTTATCACCATTGCCCAGGGGAATTGAAAACCTTGCATATTTATTTAATCATTTAGAGAAAAAAAAATCGTTATCTGGCCGTCTCCAAACTCAAACCCATCTCTGCTCATTTGAATATCTGTCAACCATGTTTTTTTTTCCCCTCCTGGTGCTTCCTCTCCTAACTTTTTAATCATCCTGCCTCCATCTGTCTCCCTAGCTCCTTCATTGCCACATTCTCTCCCCCTCAACCTGTTTTGCTGCTTTAAGTCTTTTGTCACAAAAGGAGCATCCATTCATCTTCAAGGGTCTTTAAATAGATTATATTTTTGGGAATTTAAAGCCCAGGTGAGCTGAAACAAATAAGGCTATCATTCGTCTCTATTCAACACCCTGGATAATGATTGAAATAGCAATGCAGACTGAATCAGCAAATCATGACAAGGTCATTTGATTCCTGTGATCATTCTGCAGAATCACCACCTGCCCTCTTTGTCATTGTGATTAACAAATATACGTCAATAAAATAATATCTGAAGTCTTTTCCTCACACAATCACTGACTACTACTGGCATGGTATTATTGTGGAACTGATTTTTTTTCTACTTTTTATTTTCAGTTGAAGAATAAAGTAATGATTTTGTACTTCGCAACGGTGCTGTAGTATTTCCAAAAATATGTGAAATAATTTACATTTTAGAGTGGAGTGAAAATATATAAAACATAAACTTTAAGAAATCACCATTTTGGGGGAAAACAAGGAACTGAGTAATATAATTATTTAAGCAGCATTGAGGTAGGAAATTAAGAAAAAGGAAGAGATTTAATTTTAAAAAAAGTCTTCTATATGTGTTTAGATATCAATCAGCTAACGCTCTTGGCTTGTGCAGCAGGCAGTGTCTGATGGATAAACATGAAAGTGATAAGATCATACAAAATTTGGTATATAAGCAAAAGATGGTTTCTAACTGAGCAATGATGGAAAACTGATGCATTTTTACATAAAAAACTGATAGAATCTCACCAAAAAAAAAAAAACTTGGTGAACTCTTGCCCAGTTTGATTGGCTATAAAAAGACCACCCATATAAACAAGGACCCACCTCGTCCTCTGACTGCACCAGTCTGGAAGTGACTCCTGTGGTGTAGATGCTGCCGTTGGCGTCCTCGTGGATTCTGATGTTGGACTTCCTGCTGCGATTCTCTGGATCTCTACTTCCGTCAAACAAGTCCAGGATCTCCTCATTGTACAACTACGACAAGTCACACAGGCACTCATCATTATGAGTTATGGTATTTACTGTCAGAGTTTCTGCCTCTTTTTAGTTGTTTAAATCACAAAATTCTATTTTTTTTCTAGATTCAAAAACAACATTACTGATCTGTAGCATGTTAAAGATCAAAGCGTGATGAAGCAAATTAATGAAAGAATGTTAATTTAACGTGATGTAAAAACCCTGCATCTAGTGGGATTTTTTTTCCTAAAAAAGTCTAACATTTTTCATACTTATTTTTTTTCCATGCTCATTACAACCTAGAAAATAATAAAAGCACTTTTTCAGACTGCACAGGAACCCTGAATAACACTAAAAACAACAAATCTCCAGGAACAACATTCAAAATAATGACCTCTTTCAAACAAGCCAAGTCAAAGGTCACAGAGGGCCACTGAAAGCTCAGCTGTTCCCACCTAATGTCAAACACACACATTAGGTGTCTGTTTACCATCAACACGGATAAACTTTTGACCCAAAAGCAAAAAGAAAACACAACAATATCAAGGAATAGGATAGACTAAAAATGAAAGTAGTAGAAGCTGTTTGTATAAGATTATTATTTTTCTGGTTGTATTAGGATTTCTATTATAACCTGATCATTAAAGAAACCACAACACACACGCCCAAACGTACAACAGAACGCTCCCTAACATGCCCCTCACATTTGCTCTCCAGAAATCCCCAGAGGAAATGATTAGTAGCCATATATCTAATTTCTCCTACACAAGCATCCCGCCCTCTCTCTGATTCCTCGCTCTTATCCGTCTTCTGCTCCTTAGTGATGAGGAATAATGTCAGAGGTAATGGCAAACATTAATCAGGTCCCACAAAGCACACATAGACATCACAGCCCATCTGTCTTCAGACTGTCACATGCTGTTTGTGGATGAGAAGGCTGATCCTGTTGCTTCCTTTATGTTCTGGTTGGCGTTAATATGGACCAACAACCAAATTTATTGATCCAGGACTTTTCAAAATGTTAGATCAAATTTTTTCGTGTGTCCCACCTCCAAAAACTGGGCGCTGACTTTAAACTCTGGTGCCTGGATGCCGATCTCCTGGGCTCGATCCCTCCTGCTCTGGATGCCCTCAAACAGGTGGTGAACGGCCCGTGGGATGATGCCCTGCTCCTGCAGGCTCGGATTCACATCAAAACCCGTCCCCATGGTGTAGGTCTTCCCTGAGCCCGTCTGGAAGACATTTTATTAAAAAAAGAAAAGGAGAACATTCTTACCATGCCAAGATCTACATAACATTTCTTATCCATCCATGAATAGGCAACGAGGGCTCATTTAAACCCCTTAACCAATTAATGTACTGTGAAATCAACTGGTCGTCTGATTTTCACTTTGACTGGCCATGACTGGTGGTCTAAACTTCAAAAAACTATTTTATCAATTAGTGAGCTAAAGAACTAAAAACATAATGTGAAAGTTGTTGCTGAATAAACTCAGCATCTGCAATATCAGTGAGGTGTTTAAAAAGTAAGGCAATTTAAAAGGAAGCCACTTTCCCTCTGGCATAAAGACAAAATTAATTAACAGAATATCTTAGCGCCAACTCAAGTCATGGCTGCAACTGAATAAATTAACAATCCTGTAATCATCACTGTTGAACTTCAGTAGCTCTTTCTCATTACACAATTTAAACATATTTTTATTTATGTTGCCTAGCTTACATTGTGTTTTTAAGATTACATGTAGATTTTACTATTCTGCTTTGCACTTGTAGGGTCTAAACCATGTTTTGTTGCATAATCTGCAATGAGGATTATCAGACTTTGTTGAGAAATGCTTGTAGTTCATTCAGACTGTAAGAGAGAGAACAGCAAGACTTTAAACCCATAACAGGAAAGCTATTCTGTTTCATCCATTTAGCCTTTTAAATGTCATCTGTCACGGGACAAGCTGGATTTAAAGATGCAGACAGCATTTTGGAAATCTTACAGTCAAAATAAGAATCTACATATTGAAAATATGCAGGGAAAACTGTGTTTTAGTAATTCAAACCCCACCAGAAGCTAATCCAGGTCCATTTAGTCATATCAACTACGAGATCAGTATGTCTTTAATGACATCTCACACGAGGAAAGGTAGAAAAATAATCCAAAAGCCATTCTTACATCTTATAGATCATGAAAATAATAATAATAATAATAATAAGCCACAAATTTTTGATCAGTGCATCTCTTGTGAAATATGTTAGCTATCATCATTTGCATTGACACTGATTTTTTATGTACTTTGAGGTGCTTGATGTCACCACATCAGTGGCTGACATGCTTTCTGTTGTCAACATGCAATGATATGTGAATGCGTAGTAACTGTAGCCTAAATAACTCAAAATCTACAAATCCTCATGGTCGCACCTGTCCATAAGCAAACACGGTTGCGTTGTAGCCTTCGAAGCAGCCCTCGATGAGCTTGTACACACAGGTCTGGTAGATGTGCTGCTGCTCTGAGTCAATATCGAACACAAAGTCGTATGTGAAGGCCTTGTCCTTTCCCAGTAGGACCTGCGGTTCTCCAGGTGTGACCAGCGTGCACACGTGACAGCCCTCGATCTTCTCCTTGGCCATCTGAGGACGAATCCTAAAAGATAGGAAGTCAACGATATGGATATAAAAATCAAGCAAGGAGGATTATGACAAGATGAGAGTTTTAAATGTGGAAATTTAGTACATAAACAGAAGCTAAGCAGACAAACCACTGATGAAAACTGAGTCTGAATTGTTTAAATGCATCATGTGGCTAAAACACGATCATTTGAGAGCGACCAGCTGTAAATGGGAAACTAGGTTAAAAACATTATACTTGAAGAGCTAATGAAATGAACAAGGGCTCTTTCAAAGTAAAAAGTGAAGAAGTTTAAACATCTTTCCATTGAAAATGTGCACCAAACAGTACACCAAACTAAATCTGAATGTTTTACTCGATCGCATGACTGGAATATGCAAATATCTGCAGAACTTCCTCCGGACATCTTAAGGACACAGGTAGGCAGTAAATCTTTGAAAGCATTTGCTGCAGATGAGAAGGGAGTGCCTAATGGTATCTGCTGACTTGTGTAAACCTTTTCACCCATTCATCACTATTGTAGCTACATTTAATTACAAGTGAAGCTGATGCAAAACAATCGCCTAACAGCCTCTGCTTTCATCCCTGACATGAAATGTTGCATTATCTTCCATAACAGGATCATTTCATTAGGTATCGCGTTATACAGCTGCTAAAAAAAAAAAAAAGTTCTGGGCACCCCGTCTCTCGCAGCCATGCGGTGAGAATGCATCCCAAGTAGAAAATCCTCTGCTGTGAAATATACGTGTGAACGGCAGCTGTGGCAAAAGTCTGGACCAAACTCTGCAGTTTTCTCCTGAAAAATCTGTGGGGGTTATGTGGGAAAATGTCTCATGATGCTTTAGCAGAAATAAGGGGCTGCCCAAACTCACTAGGTTATTTAAAGTAGCATGTCAAAATAATTTATTAAAGTTAAATGAGTGACTAACTGATATTGTGAATCGTACTAAATTTAACAAATTAAAAGAAAAGTTTATGGTTTGGGACATTTTAATCAAAATCTTCTAAATTCAGAAACATTAATACTTTTTTCCATGTACAGTGAGTATCAGTCACTATCTCTGCTGACAAATCAAATTGATTGGGGTTTTTTTTATATATAAAAATGGTCATTTTTACTGTTTGAAAATCTATGAAACCAGATGCCAGAACAGTTTTTTCCTGACACTAATCAAGATAAACGGTGCGAGAAAATGAATGAGGTCAGACTCCGTGGCACTGTCTGTTCAAGCTGTGGTCTTGATTCACATGTGTGTGGATGTCAGCTGAGTCAGAGTAAGTCTACTGGTCAAAATACAGCAATATCTACACTACATTTCTTAGTTGCCTCACTAAATTATATGTTTGGTCAAATTTATATAAATACCAAGAGAAAAGTACATCCCCACAAACATACAGATTACTATTCAACGCTTTTTCAGATTTATTAGCCCACTTTAAATGTTTGCAAATGAAAACTTCAAATAAGCTGAAGATACCTTTTACAGCGATCTTTTTTTATGAACACTTAGGATTAAAAGAACATGAAATGTTTTTAATTATACGTCTTGATTTGCAGCACTCTACCACCTTGGGGGGAGAATCTATCTCTGAAATAGGTCCAAAAATCTCACTTTTAATTAATGATAATACCCCGTGTTTTTAGTGTTGTTGTCTTAATTACTCTTAGTCAAAGACATAAACTAACTCTAGAGTTTGTAACAAGGCAGCCTTTTGCAGCTGGATTTTATAGTGAGGATGAAAAGCTGAGGCAGTCAGGTGGAAACAGCAGTGGTTTATTCTTCACACAGCATCAACAATCATTTCACAGGTGAAACTGCAGCTTTAAATAGTCCCAGCTGTGACAGACAAAACCACCTTTAATTCACAGGGGGATCTCAATTCACCAATCTCCACCTATTTAAATAAATACCTTGTACTAAATACAAACATTTCCACTTACTTTTTATAAATATTTTATGTTTTATCATTACACCATAATGAAACACCACAAAACCCATAAACAATCCCCCACCCAATACTTTTGACGTTAGACATCAGAAATGAACAGGAAAAACTAAATTATATTTCAATTGAGTAGGAACAGTTTTACATAGTTCCAACACGGGAAATGTAAATGACGTGCCTGAACATTTACAGAGAGCAGACTGAGGAGAGTTGGAGTACGTTTAGGTAAACAGTATAAAAGAAACACTTTCACTTATCTATAAGTGATGAAACTGAGCAGAAATCTGAAATAAATCCAAAACATTATAAGTACTAGTCACTTAATATCAGACAATGTGGAAACTCAGGAGAAAAACCTGCATCTGAGTTTATGTAGAGAGACTCAAGTCACTATTACAAGCATTGTTGTCAACTCCTCTAATCAGGACGGGTTTCCATCCTGACAGGTAGTTTGCTGAAGTTAATTACTTTCCCCTAACATCCCAGCTGGAAAATAATCCCTGATAAGACGAGAGTGAAAGAAAGCGGTCCCTGGCCAAGAACAGCTTTGATGTCACTGACAAATGATGCCTGAACATTTGAGTTCAGGATAATTTAGATTTTCTTGACAGAACAACGGCATAAATCCTTACGGGCAAGATAAAGTTGATTTACTGCAGTTAAGACTTCCCACAATTACATGCTTCTGCATCAGTGCTGAGTCACTGAAGAAAAACTATCTGAGAACTTTTACTTTTCTTTAATTTACTTTACTATTGAAGAGCAGGTCTGCTGGATTGCATCTGGAGCTTTTGGAGAGACGGTAGAGCTCCGGTGGGGAGGACGGGTAAGAAGAAAGGTAAGCAGTTGACATTTACTAAAGCAATATTTTTTAAAGTCTTTACCTGGTGTAAATAAACCTCCTTATTCAGATAAACGCACTACAATTGCAACACAAAAACATACTACGTTATAAAGCTAGAGCGATTCAGAAAAATCCCCAACAGCTGTCATAGGATGGGACTAAAGTACAAAAACATTAACACTGGAACTTCTGTAAATACTATACATAAAATTTAAAAAAAATCAACAGTACTATCTTCAGTTCACACATGGTTCCTCTCAAGCATGCATTAAGTACCACACCCTCCACTGACACACACTTAATCCCTTTACCGCAAGTCTTAATGGTGCTGCAGAAACACACACCGGGGCATTTTTTCTGGCTCTCCTTCAGGCACAGAGGCATCTCTGAAGAGAGATTCTTGCAGCGAGGGATTAAACACATTTGAATTGTGCGATTCAGCAGCCGCATATGAGCCCAGGCCAACCTTATTATAAAGACAGAGGCTCAAAGCAGTTAGCAGACAGATGAGTTTCCTTTATTCCTGGATGTGACCTTGACACAGGTTAATGGATCTAAAAGTGCTGTTTAAGCCAATTATAAACATAAAGTGGATATGGCAAAAGAGCAGTACACTGACTTTATACAATAGAGTTGTCTGCTGCAGGATAGAGAGTGTGTGTGTATGTTTGTGTACTGCTTTGGGAAGAGGAAGAGAGTAGGTAATACACATAAAACAGCTTAGATTTATGCTTAACTGTTCCTTTGGAAGAAATTATACTAAAGAGTATTGAAAAACTGAATTGAGTACATAAAGAACTGCTTCTTGTGTCCCGCTATGCAAACGTACTCAAACCTCGATGTCTTGTATTTGGATTTTATGCAGTATTATTATGTACTACTTTGGATGTTTTTTTGCTTATTTTCAGCAGTGTCAGCAAGCCAGGACTCCATACTGAATAAAGTTTCCACAGAAAATGAGAAAAATCAAACAACTGGGGAACAAAAGAAGAAACCAAGTGGTTAATGAGCCAATCTGAAATAGCTTCTTTATAGAGAAACAATTTACTGTTCCCTGGAGTTTGGGTGCCTTCAAGGCAAAACAAAAACATGAGGAATGATTCTAAATGAACTACTATAAGCAAAAGTTAATCAACAGTTAATACCATTGTGAACAAATGACACATACATGGCAGTGAGATCCCATCAGATGGCCTATGGGATGAAGAACTAACAGCTTTCAGTAATCAACCAGCACAAGGGCTCAGCTGGATGAGTGTTTAAGACAGCTGCAGCAACAAAAGAATAGATCCATAGCATTGATCTCACATGTGCACAACCAACCAGACTCAGACCACACAATCAATAAAGAACATCTGATGCTAAAATTAGTCCAAGTCACCATGAATACATGAAATAAAACAAGAGAGACAGAAATTGAGACTATATGATTCCATCTGTTCTCACCTTTTGGGGTTCTAACATAAAAAAAGGTTTAAGTACCTCAGGTGGGATCTTCAGAAATGCTAATAGATAGCTGCTGTATCAACCTCAAGTGCATTAATGTTCAGTGATGCAAAGTAAAGTTACCTGGAACATGAACAAGGCAGCAGGCTTCTTCAAAATACAGTCATGAAGACTCAGCTTTTCTCATCACAGCCCTGCTTTTCAAAAGTAATGGGATTTCTAGCCTTACAAGAATACTGAGATTGGAATGTGTCATAAGCTAAGAACAACCACTGTTTGAAACTTGACATGTCAGCAAGAATGATGAGGCATGCCACAAAACATCAGGAACTCACACATCCACAAACACAGCGATTTGCATGGCCTATTGTTTCAACAACAAAACAAAATGCCTCACTTCATTTAAAATGCTACATAGTAAAATAATCCCCTTTACATGGTTTTTGGCCAATTAAAAAAAGAGACAATGCTAATTTAGTGATGTGCAAATGACAAAAGGAATTAAAAATATATGTCCAAGTCACTAAAAGTCTCAATATTTTGATGTATTTTTCCATTTAAATAGCAGAAACCCCATAAACTAAATTGGCTGAATTTATCAGCATAATTTAGAGCTTTAATTACTGATTCATTATAATTCTTGTGGTCTTTAAATTGTGAACTACAAATCCTAATAAGGTACCACATCCATTTCTGCACTAATCTCTGCTGTAACACAAGTGCTGACAGCATATCCATTTGCATTCCAGAAAATAGCCCCATCCAAATGACAAGTCTGCTAAACAACTGCGGGATGGGAGTGGGGGTGTGTAACCACAGAGCCAATAAAAATCAGTCTGTGTGATCACTTCCAATAATAAGTAAGTGCCATTTTCCCCCATGTGTGTGTATGTGTGTGTCTTGGCAATTTTGTGTGTTCATGCTCAATCAACCTCCAAGACCAAGCGAATGATAGCCACAGTTCATTTCCCTAATGTAAACACTTCAGTAAAGGCACAGCCCACACACACGCAAGCATACACACACACAGCAGCAGTTAATAGTATTCACTGGAGCTGTGAGTGTTTCAGACCTCTCTTGTCTCTCCTCTGGCACAGAGCCAGCAGAGGAAGCAACTCTCCATTTATGTCTTTTGCGAGACCCTTTTTTGTTGTTTTTAAGAGGATTAACATCTTCTCTTCCTTAATAACTTTTTAAATAACTCACTTCCAGTTTGCTCTCTGCCATTTGTGATATCAACTTTACAATCGCTGCACAGCAAAGTGCCTAATCCTTTGTGCTCTTGTCCATCGTCACATCTTGCACCGTTTTCAGCTAAGCTTCGGTTTACTGCCAATGAAAAACTGCAGCACAAAAGATTGAATAGCAGAGGGAGTTAAAGGGCCTGTTCCACTTTCCTCTTCCTTATGATAACAAGAGAGCCTCTCTAACTCTGTGACTTTAGCTCTCTCTCTCATTTCCTCACCCTCTGGCTGTCTTTCTTTCTAATAATCAAATGCCTCCCTGCTACTGAAAAAAAAAAACATTGAATTCTTTGTGTCTGCTCCACCAACAACTGTTTAAAATACAAACACCCCGTCCACCCACTTTGATCCAGCAGTACATCCAGAAAAGCTGTTGACAGATACCTCTATAGTTTTTTTGTATTCCAGGAAGCGTTGAGCTAACAGGTAGACAATAAAAGCAGGTGATCCTTCTTCACTGTAAATAAATAGATAAAAGAGGATATTCAAAAACGCCACTGTAAAAACAACAAACTATCTCTACGAAGTCCAGACGATTGGGATTGATTTTGTTAGTAACAAGTATTTAAAACTTAAGATCTAAAGATGGTGTGCAAATCCTTAAATATTTGCTTTTAACATATATATTCTGATAATCTTTCCAAGCAACCAGACCATGTGCACTTTGGAGGTGTGTGCCCTTCACAACAACCAGGAGGTCTGTTCCACAGACTGAAGACTGTGTACACATTTCTATGTAGAAGGAGGATGATCATGGTACAATGTGCATTGGCAGAAAGATTGTGGACCAGTCCTTTTCAGCTGTAGTGAAAATTATTTGGCTGCAGCCAAAGCAGCATTGGTTCGCAGTTTGCAGGGCAGCTGCAGCTGTTTTGATTCTTGTATTTCACTCACATGGAGCTTCATTCAATTAAACAGTGATGTTTAAAGAAAATAAACCTTTATTTTTGCTTTTGACCCAGAATAAAGTTAATTCTTAAACCATATTGTGACATAATTTTTATGTCACTTGCTTATATATAAGACAAAAGTGTTTCTATGTTTTCAATGAAAAGAAAGTTGGCAGTAAGAAGTATTCATACATATTTCTTAGAGAACAGACTTAAAATCCATTAGCTCCACTTTAAGCGTTGCGATGCAAAGCATGCTTCCATTTCGTACTATCATTATCCTTTTTCATATTTTCACTCAGTGCTTAGCATGTAGAACAGGACGTTTGACAAAGAAGGGGTTTGTTCTGGAGAGTTGGGTAAAAGAAAGTCAATACCTCTTTTCAGGTCATACTTTCAATTCGTGATGTGCATGTTCAGCTTGACAATTTCAAAAATTGGTGCAGGTGGCTGTTGGAGTCAGCCCACCACCGCTACGCCTCTGATCCCCGAAGAACAACTTTGCTTGTATTGGGAGCATTTGGAAAGCCAGGTTGCAGATAAACTTGCATGATGTGAATGACGAAGTGATCATTACTGAGAGGTTTGTGGTTGTATATTTTTCAGAGGAACCATGATCTGAAAGGGGCAAATAAACTATAAAAAGCTCAAATGTCTAAAGCATTTTTTATCATTCATAATAATGTAACCTATAATATTTACTGCTGTTTTTATTCTGAGACACCTTCAGTAATGACAGTTCATTTTTTCACAACCCATTTCTGTTCGACATGATACAAACTATGCAGAGACATGAAAGCCAGAGTCTAATGATTTTCCTGAGAAAACTTAATGTGCTTTGAGGTGTTCTCCTCTTAATTTCAGGCCTGTCATCACTTGTTTGTGGTAGCCACCATTCCAAGCAGCTTCATGATGGATCCCTGCTGTTTTGACTCCACCGCAGCTCAGCCACACAGTCAGCTGCTTGGGTGTCGTCTCTACAGAAACACCACAGTTTTGGTTCCTAATAAACTCTTGCAGTCTTATGCTACCAAATAATAATGAAGCATGACATAGCCATTTATCAACTTAATATTAAAAGAAGATCTCATCAATGAAAGTGCTTATTGAACAGCTGACATTCAAAGATGTGCAAAAAAATCACAATGCACTCAAGGTATGTTAGCCATAACTGCCTTAAGGACAATCAATTCAACAAAACTTCAAGAAAATGATGTTTTTTAGAATTTTCTGCAATGCTGACTTTTTTTTTTTTTTTACTGTTAAATTGTACTAAACTATACTGGAGGAGACCTCTATGAGCCCCCACCTCTATAGCCCACCAATTATGCTTCACAAAAAAAACAAAAAAAACATGGACCAACAAAAGAAAAGATGTAGTAAATTTAAATCTAGCAGAAAATTCAGAAATTACAAGGTTAACCCCATTGATGCATCAGATAATATCTATTTCAAAAATGCCTCAAAGTACCTGCTGTTGGTTATAGGCACAAAATTGGGGGGTTTTAGTTTTGATGCAGCCTGTCTGATGGGTGTACTTTCATAATCCAACCCAGTAACAATGACGTAACAATGATCACCTGAAAGAGCCTTCCAGGCTCAGTGTTTTAATTTTGGTTTACTGAGCAG
Source organism: Xiphophorus maculatus (assembly GCF_002775205.1). Classification (NCBI taxonomy): domain Eukaryota; kingdom Metazoa; phylum Chordata; class Actinopteri; order Cyprinodontiformes; family Poeciliidae; genus Xiphophorus; species Xiphophorus maculatus. The sequence goes on from NC_036462.1 coordinate 23,424,129, forward strand.
AAAGAGGATTTTTTTTCACTGACAGATTACCCAGCACAACAAAGATTACATAAACAGGAACACATGTCCGTCTGGTTGTGTTCAGTTTGCCTGTGCCATACCTCAGAATAGGGCTTTGTCATCAGATCTCAGATAAGGATTACCCCAACTGACTGTGTTTGGCTCTCTCCACATAGGGATACAAAATGGTGAATTACAAAATATCTGTATGTTCAACCATGCATTTGACTTGCGACAACCGTATCATGAAAAGTATGAAAACTACATGGAAAGATGCCATGAAGCATTGTTAAAACTAAGAAACTGAATTTTCAAGAAGAAATAAAGGTGAAAAAAAACACCTAACAAAATTGAAAAGGTTCCTAGCCTGTCTGTGTGCTCTCTGACTTTCCAAACCCAGCTGGCTCTTATCTTTCTGCTGTATAAGCACGTCAAACCCATGTCCCATGGCAACCAGAAAAAAGATAACTTCACGCACATACTTTCAAAGAAAGAGCAAAACAGACCTCCTTGAAATTAAAAAATAAATGGACCCCATGAACCTTTTCTCTTTACACTAATCCCCTATGGCAATTTAGAAAGCAGAGACTGAAATGTTGACTGGAAACATAAACTTAAGTTGTAAGTGAGTCAGCGCATTTAGCTCCTGGGCTACATGGTTGTGGTTCTCACATTTGCCTAACAGTTGGGAGTCTTTCTGCATGGAGTTTGTATTTTACCCAGCGTGTTTGTGGGTCATATCTGGATACTCTTAAAGGCTCCAGAACAATTTAGCTGCAAAATGGTCAATAATCTCCAATAATTGTCTGCTTTTTTTTTGTAAATGCTTTACACTTTGTATATCCTCTGTAATATAGTGTTTATATTACAGGACTTGTATTACAGCTTAATATAAGGGCTATTTGTTTTATTCATTGTGGAGGAAGGTCTGGGTTTCCCTCCAGGCCTGCCCCCCTCAGATAAGCTGGAGATTATGGGTGGACTTTAATAATCACCGCGTTATAGGATCAGTTGGACAAAATGAAGAATTTTGAACATTTGATTGTCATAGCTAAAATAAAGAAGCATTTACCTGCACATTTGTTGCAGCTGCAGTCAATTACTTGACTATCTGTATATGGAAAATGATAAAAATCTGACCATTAAAGCAGAAAATATGAGGTGGTGCACCAATTCAACTAGAGCAGAAAAGTTAGCCTGGAGCCACACTCTGAATGCCTTTCCCTGTCCAACAGCATACAGTTAAGCCCCAATTTATTTACACGCCAGACGGATTTAGATGTAATTATTTTCTTTCAACTAAGAAGCTCCTTTCTGACAGGAAATAACACAGGCATCTTCCAGAACATAAGACATTGCAAAAAAGGTATCAAAAGTTTAAAAAAAAAAATTATTTTAAAAAGTTAATTTTTAGGAAAAACTGTCTTCTTGAAAATTGTTTCTATATTTTTCACTGATCAATAGATTTTTTTCACTCCCTTTTCCACCAGTATTTCAAATGATTTGTTTTCTGTGATGAGCTCCATGTGGCTGAGTCTGGAAGTCCTCTTTGCCATCACCCTAATCTTTAGCTCCCTCAACAGATTCTCTATCAGATTCATGTCAGGACTCTGGTTGGGCAACTCCAAAATGTTTATATTACTTCCAGTCAGAAGAAACATGTTGGTCAAATAACCTAACAGGGTTATGATTAATCCAGAATTTGTCCTGACTCGACATTAGCAAAAACCTCTAATGTGTCCTGCTTTATCTTGACTGTAAACTGATCCAGATACCACAGCTGCCACCTTAACAGATAGAGAAAACTAAAATGTGACTGCTAAGGTACTAAATGTTGGTGGAAAGGGATAAGGGATCTACATTCAACAAAGACACTTTTGAAGGCCGACATCCTTTGTTCACGCAAACCGATACAAAACTTCTAGAAAGGTGTAAAGGTGGAATCAAATAATGTTCTCTAAACAATTTACCTCTCTTTTGCATTCATACTGTATCTGCCTTGGCCACAATGAAGAGCCTGAGAGAACGAAAATAAGGACACAAGAGGATGGCTGCAATGGGAACTTAAGGAGGTTGCAGCATGTTTGACATGAAAAGCTCAGAAACTCAGGAAATTACCCTGGCCCATTTAGGGTTGGGAGCTTTGGGCATATCAGTGACTCTGGAATGAAATGAGAGAGGCCCGGTGGAGCGGGAATGGATGAAGGAGAGGCAAACCAATGGCTGTTAAGGTCAAAACAAAATGACTAAGAGGGAAGAATGAGAGCAGAAAGGGGAGAGGAAGCAAAAGATCAGATGGGCAGAGGGTAGATCAACGCCTATTCCATCTAAACTTACATACAAAACCTTAAAAAAGGACACTAAATATCACAGTGAGGGTGAACACATCACCCTCACTGTGAAACACGGTGCTGGCAGCATCATGATGTGGAGAAGCTTTTCTTCAGCATGGACAGAGAATCTGGTCAAAGCTAATTGAAACATGAGTAAAATTGAGCAAAAGCACATGTTTAAAAATAATTTAAAAGTTAAATCTATTTTAGTACATTACACTTAATCCCCATTTCAGTCAGTATTTGACTGTGAGAACACTTAATGGTTCAAGCTACATGCAAGCATTGTTTGTGATCCAATAATTTAAAGAAAAATATCAAATACAGCTGTTATAGCTGGTATGATTCAAAGTTTTGTAATTATTTAGTTCTAAAAATAATTCTCTCACTTACTGACCTAATTTTCAGTCATCTCTGATCTATTCCTTATTAGCACTATTTCAGTATCAGAGTAGCTCAATTTGCTTCCGTAACAAATTCAACTTTCACAGTTAATATTCTGAATACAGAAATTAAAAGCTCTTGGTATGTTTAAGGTCCCAACTATTTATCGTAGCGTTAACACCAATTTCCTACCATCTGACAAAGAGGTCCCGGCATAGTGCAGCTAAATGTTTGGGATTATTGAGCTACAGTAGGCATTTCTGTGCTGTTGCCCATTTAATCAGTGCTGACATTGATTTTCTGGATCAGCAAACTGCAGTGAATCAGCACATAAAACCATCAGCGGACTCTTTCTCTCCAATGCACCGTCTCTTCCTCTGTTCGATGCTCTAGCCATCGCAATCAATCGCAGATACTCTTCCCATAATGTTCGAGCTATTCTCTTGTTGCAATCAGTTAAGTGTTGTGCATGAGTGAAATAGCAGGACGCTCTCTGTCACTCAGGCTTATGGTAGCGGGACGTTCGCTCCAAAATCTGTCTCACTTCAGCTTCCAGCGCTTCCCGCTGACCCAATAACACAGCAGGGTAACGGGCCACAGGCCAAGTGGTACGGCGCTCACATTCAGAGTTTCTTATGTTGGTTCAGCTTATGCAAAGTGAATGAGTGAAAATCTCCCATTCATTCATCTATAACCAAGGTAGTGCTGAAGCCATTCTGTAAAATACCATTAATCTAATTAAAATAAGGCCAGTTTGGAAGCACTGAATTTGTTTTTTCAATCTGAATCAACAATGTAAATTCAAGGAAACTGAAGAGGTGAACAAACATAAAGGCAGCAGTTTTATAATGGTATATGATTGGTTTAATACTTTCCACTCACAAATGAGAGGAAAGTATTAAAAGTTGTGCAAAAATATTTGTCTGCATACAGATTTTTTTGGAAATTTTTTAGTTCAGTTTGATTCACCACACTCTGACCTGATAACTACCAGGCATACTGAGTTAAGAAACAGCAGTGCCTTGAAACCCACTCATACAAAGCGCCACCAATTTACCCAAAGCTGCACAATGGAGCTTTAATCCCCAGCTAAGATTCAGCCCGACATAGCACCCAAACCCCACCCACACAGCTCCACCAGACTAGCAGCAGCAGCAAATACCTGGTGGAACTGCAGGTCTGAGCTTATCTCTCAAACTACAGCGCTTCTAAGACCGGTTGTAAACAGCATAAATGAACAACATGGAGAAGCGTCGTTGTGATGACATACTGAAGTGGGAGTGTCAAAAGGGGGTGGAAGTTCTTAAAGAGACAGAAACCCAACTACAAGGCGTTAGAGATTTGAAGCCATTTTGTAAAGTTATATAATTTTCATAACAACTGTACGTAATACAGTTATTTGATTGACATAAAATGGCACTATGTATATTCCTGGAAAATACAAAATACCTGCCCTTTAAAATGATTTAGTCAAAGTCTGGACTTCCAGCAAATCTGCTTGAGATGTTGAAGTATCAACAGGGGGGCAAAGAATTGGCGACATGGTTAACTGACCTAGAACCTCATCAGAACCACATATCTACATATTTTGGGTTCATAGTTGTGGATGTTATTACCACCTATTGGCCCCAACAGTGTCCTTATCTGGATGGAGAGTTAGTAGTGTACTGAAAACCAAAAATAAAACTCTGAACCTGGAAACAAAACACTCCTAATCACCATGTTCTATACCACACCTTTGTTTGTTTAATTATTTTTATTCACTCTTAAACACAAAGTATGCAGTTCTCCTTTCCTCTTTCATGTTATCCCTCTCTATCAAATGATCCTTGCAGGCTGGCGACCCCACTGCCAGAGGCAATGATGCCAATCGGTAATCGGCGATGAGAGAGAGCTGGACTCACATACCCTCTGAACATTGGTTTGACTGGATTTGTTAACATCCAGTATCAAACTCTGGAGAATAAGTGGGCAAACTGGTTCATGGACATTAACATGAACATTTCCCAATCTGAGCCAGACTTCAGAGAGAGTTGTCCTACATTTACTGGAGCCTAAAGCCAAGTTAACTCCTCAAGATGTATCAGATAAATAAAAAGATATATTTATAAATAATAAAACAATGGATCTTCAAAAAGAAAGTGGTTATAAAAATTTTCAGTCGAAATCCACAACCCTTTTTTGTTTTAGCCGTTTTTAATAGTTTATCTTTACGTGGACTAAAGTCAATATGTTTGTGTTTACTTTGAGACTAAAAGATCTAAACTATCCTTAACTATTGCAGAAAAGATCTACTAAATTAGGACAGTGCTGTATGGAACAGAGCATGTGGGAAGCCTTGCTGTGATAGATTTTGGCAAGAGATTAAAAAACAAAGCCAACAAAGATTGCCTTGATTGGCTGTCGGAATAATTACCCTGAAGGTTCTCATCACGAGATGGGTTTTTTTTCTGTCTTTGCTTGAACAGTTTATTTTAAATACATTTGCACTGCTCATGCTAAAACTGTAAAAAGAAAAAGAGATACTGTGCCATTCAGGAAGAAATATACCTTGTTTATACAAATGCAGTAAAATACAAGCATCCATCAGTCAGTTTCAGCTCATTGTTACCAGACTACATCAGCACGCATCATAAGAACCGATTCTGGGTCAATCCTCACCCCATTTCCTCAGCCAATTCCCCCTTCCTCGTTTCCCCCTTCCTATCCGTCTCATCTGCTCTGTCGGCTGCAACATGGGGGAGGTGGAGGCGTGACAAAGAATCAAATTAGCTTCCTCTCCTACATTTTCATGATAGACAGTGTTGTCAAGGTCAGTAAGTATCCATCCAAGCTTGATTCTAACAAATTTCAGCCATCAAAAAAGAAACAAAAACTAAAGGAACTGAAAACTAGAGAAAAGATATTTTTGACATACTCTACAGAGTAAGAAAAATTGATAGATCAAGCAGAAAAAAATCTAATAATATCTAAGATTTAAAACAAGTCATTACTAATATGATACAAAATGGATGTTTACAGCCTGATGTCGTCTCTCCAGGGTTTACTGTCAATAAAATGCATGCAAATCCTGACTTTGCATCCCCAGCTAAAAATTCTCTGATGATACATTTTAAATTCATTTGGTTAAGCATAGGACAAGGAAGTGTAGCAGTAAAGTTGCAAATTTAAAGCTAAAAGAAAATAGGGCTTGATGGGTTTAAAAAGCTATTTGAATCCTGGACGAGCCAAGAAAACTCCACCAAAGCCACCACGCTGTGATGATGTTAGACAAATAAATTGAAGGTAACAAATCCAATATGGGAAAGACTGGGAGCAGATGCCTTTGTTAAACGTACAACAAATACAGTAGAGTGGCAGACTGCTACCATGACTCTGCTCGTCTGCCTGGTTCCCTTGAGGGCTGGTTAATATTACCACCCACCCTGCCTCCTACTGTCAGACAGCATTTACTTTGAGTGCTAATGCATTCAGCCAGCTTGTCTCTGTCTGTAGGTATGTGAACCTTTATGTCAGATATCTGCAGAAACATATGCATTCCTTCCAATACAGCAAACATATGTAATAAATCAACCTAAAATGACTGCAGCCTAAGAAATACTAATTAAAGAGAGAAATGAAATAAATATATACATATATTTATCAAAATAAAAAGTATATATTTCTAGCTTTTTTTGTCTTGAATGGTCATTCTTTTTTTGTTATAAGAAATTAGCTAAATGGGGTGTTGCGGTGGCACAGGGGTTAAGCACAACCCACATATGGAGGCCTTAGTCCTTGACGTGGCTGCCGCTGGTTCGATTCCCGTCCTAGTGACCTTTTCCGCCTGTCTTCCCCTTCTCTACCCACTTTTCTGTCAATTTACTATCAAATGAAGGCCAGTAGTACCAATAAAACCTTTAAAAAATAAATTGGCTAAATTAGTAATTGCTAGACTATTTTGCAGAAACCACTAAATCTGCAACAAAAAATAGCAAAGGAGTAGAATGACAAGCCTCACCAAACTTTCTGTTTTTCTTCTGCAGTGACAATTTCCACACTGAAGAGTGTTGTCAACATTCACTGGCCATTTCAATCACCACCGGTTTCCTCACTGTACCACTTAATAATGATGCAATGATGTAACAAAGTAACAAAGGAGTCACTCTGACTTAACAATAGGTCCTACAATTTTAAACTCCCAGAAATTATTCAAATTACTTCCACAGGCCCACGTTGGGCCAGGGGAAAAGTCAGTTAAATTCCTCTTGTCTCATTCTTAAACTTGGAGCTTTTCCAGAAGCATTCATCTTTTTCACATTCTGTTTTGTTAAAGAATCAAAGGGCCACAGAAAAGAACACATCATTTACATGTGCAACTTTTTGAACATAATGACAGAAGACATTTATTCAGTAGAAGGTAGAAAATAACCAAATCTGCAATGTTCATCTTGTAAACAAATTTCATGGAGGCTAATCTGAAACTGGAATTAAAACACAACAATGAGTGATGTGATCACCTGGAAAAATCGGCTCTTAAAAATCTGTCTTTTGTTAAAGAGTGATAAGACAAAGAAGGGCAGAAGATCTTTTGTTTGCCACAGACCATGTAGCAGAGACAATAAGCGTGTAAAAGAAGATGACCTAATCAAATAAAACCAGTAATTGTTTTCAACATAGTGGTGGCAATATCAAACATTTTTTCTAAAAGGGACAGGGAAGTGAGTCAATAAGAGGATGAAAGGATCTAAAAGATTTCCAGAGCTAAATCAAATCAACAAACTAAGACTTAAAAATTGCTATTCAAACACTAAGCACGAAATAAGCTTCTGCTATTTTACTATCATCAATAAATGGGCAAAACTGTTGGTATCTAGTTGTGTGAAGCTGGTGGAGATGTATCAAAAATGAAATGTGGTATTTAGAGTATAGTGGCTGAACAGTGTATTAATTTAGGGTAACTACATTACTAAAGATGAACACTACACTTTTTCAATTTGCAAAGTAAAAAAATTGAAAACCATGCAACTGTTTCCTTCCACTTCACAATAATAAGCGACTGTGTATTGGTCTTTTCAGATATTTTTGGATTCTTTGATCTGACAGAGTTTTAATCTGGTTTAATAAAGGCTGAAGATGTGATTCCTTTTAAAAAAAACATCAGGGCTTACGGTTCTCATATGAAACAAAAATTAAATAAACCAAGTCTGAATACTTTTGCAAAGACCTGCACTCCGTAACTACTTAAAGTAATGTTTTAAAGATATTATTTTCCTGCTGACTCCTCTTTTTCTTTCAAAGACGTGACACAAAAACACGTAAAGACAAATGGACACCAGCTGTGATTAAGCTACTTAATGGTGGAGGTGATCATGGGCCAGCTGGTCACAACATACACACACACACACACAGCGAATTAATATTGACCTAAGAGTCAACAAAAAGTGCACTGTGTCTATGTGAATACAAAATAAGGCTCTAGATGTAAACTTACAAAAAATAAAAGCAGAACACAATGAGATATTTTATTTCAAAAGGGTTACTGGAATTAAAACAGGGAAGTAGATAAATACTTTATAGTCTAGACACACCTGAGGTAATCCATTCAGCCGCCTCTACTTCTCTCTCCGGGAAAATAGCAAACACGTGCAGCTGCACTCAAATTATTCATACGCGCACACATGGGCACTTCATATTAGCTCGCTACAATAACCCTTTTGACAAAGGACAAGACACTTGCTCTTTTCCCCCCTCACTTCACCCACCCTCTGCCCACCACCCTCCTCAGCATCTCCACCTCATTCTTCCTTGTGCTTGCCTGGCTAAAAATCAAGGAAGCGTTATTCTCTTTTAACATAGGAGGAGCAGTTTATGAAAATAAGACAACAAAAGGAATGCACTCCAAGCACATCTCTTCTCTACACAATTTAAAAATTACAGCCTGAACCTCTTCCTCTTTTACTAGTCTCTGTATGTGTGTACAAGCTCAGCAGAGAGCACAAAGACCTGCAGTGACATCAGACTCATTCACACTGTGTCCTCTGTCTACACTCACCCAAGAGGTGCTCTGTTTAAAGAGCTACAGATGAGCCCCTTCCCCCTCAACACACACACACACACACACACACAGAGCCCCTTGTGATCTCCAAATGACCACAACAATGTCAACACACACATGATTTATCAAAATATGCAAGCATCAAAGGACACTAAAAGAAAAGCATTTATTGTTTCCCCGAGAATACAACACAAGGACGTCCATTATTATTTGTTTTGGCCACACAAGCAGCAAAAAGGGTTTCCTTGAGCCAAAGCTGCATAAATAATGATAAACATGTCTATTTAGAGGGCCAGTGACATATGACGATAACAGTAAAATACTAATGCTGAAAGAGACTGAAGCACCATTCATTCCTTTCTAAATTCAAATGAGTGCATTCAAATAAATACAGATCCGAGTGATTGTGTCTGTGTTTAAATGTTCAAGTACTAAATAAGAGGGGCTGACCAAAAAAATTTATTATTTGGTTATAGTTTCACACTTTATTTCCCCATACTGTGTAAACAAGCATGCACAAGAGAGGAGAAAAGTGTTTAAAAGAGGAGTATTAAAATAAAATGAAGTGAGCTCGCTAGTCACACTCTGAATGCATACTGTCCAGCTTCAGTCAAGTGAAGGCCCGAGGCTTGTTCTCCAGTCTGTTTCACCTCCGAGTCACATACTGAATCGTGTCAACAGCAACGGCTCACAAAGCAGGAAGCAAACAGGAAGTGTGGATAGTTCAGCAGCGGCCTTACAGGAAGTCATTCTGCAACAGCAGCACACCATTTGGGAGTACCCATGCACTGAATCAGGAGAAATTCATCAAAAGACTGCTGACGCAACTTAAACATTTGGAGCAAAAGCATGAAAAAGTTGACTGTTTCCAATACACAGCTTCCTTATAATATTCACCAACAAATCCAAAGGACATAAAAAAACCAATCTCACTGCAGATTTAATTATATTCTATGGCCATTTTAGGAAATCTAAAATCTTAAAAGGTTGAATATAAATACGTCTTTCCATTGTTTGCAATATTACTTTTAGACATGGTGTTCTGACACAAAAATTGTCTTTTGAGTCACCCTTCTCTAAAACCAAGTCCTCACTAAATGTTATAGCACATTTGCAAAATGCTCTAAGCACCTATACTGATATCTTGACAAATTGAACTTTTTCAAAGGGGAATTTGTTTAACAGTTTTGTGGTCATTAATAAGAAACACAGGAAAAAATGATAGAGTGAGCACAGTTACTTTCCCCAAAGACCTAGATCTAGTTTAAGTAGCTGAGTTGCATGAGCCAAGTAAACAGCATACTGTAAAGCAGTATTTTGATTGTATAAACTAAAGTGGCTTTTCAAGACAAAATGACATGACCCTGTGAGAAAATTAACTGTAAACAGACTTAAAGAGTTTACCTGTCATGACTAGGTGTCCTTAAAATTACATTTGACAGCTAATATTGCAACTATAGTTTCACAAGACTAAGAGGATGATTATGTGGAGGAAAATGTGACTTTCAGCTGCTTCCATTTACTGCCACACAGCACTTATAAAACCATTACAACAGTTGGGAGAAAAGGAAGTACTACCCAAGCACATGAGTGAACCAACACCAGTCAGAATCCAAGCAGAAATTAGAATGTCCACCTGAAAATGCTAAAAAATTTGAGCTGGATGCTATGAAACGCCAAAGTTTGGTGCGTCCCTCTTTCTCAACAACTGGCTGCCTTGTGATAAGTTCAAGCCTATTTTTAAATAATACATTTTACATCCATGTATAACATTTTAAAAAGTAATTATTTATGCCCCTAAAAGTCCAAAGGACAGAAAACATAAAAAAGTGCAGCTTCTAACCTTTAACACCCTTCTCCCCACGTTTAGCAATGCAAAGAGGACCTTCACTAAAAAATCAGTGACCATGAGTGCCCCAATACATGGATGTTTATGAAATCCTGTTTTGAAGCTCACTTTATCTTTGCACTCATTATCTGTTTCTTTCCGCAATCACATAAGAATACCAAAAAATAATCTGCAATACAAAACAAAAAAAGCACAGCGGGTAAGAAGGAAGTGATGCACAGCTGTGGATGGTACACTTGGGTGTGTGCTCTTCTACATTTCCTGCTCCTCTTCCCTCCATGGAGTTCAAAAATCAGTGACCAACTGTTTCAGCAGCGACTCTTGTCAAATAATGCTTTTACTTTTGTAAATCGGTGTCAAGCCAGTTGCAAGGTGGGGGCGCGGGGAAATATCAAGGCCAAGTGTATCAATGCTTTTATGAGGAGATTAAACTGCAGCAGCCAAATCTTATGACCAGTAACTCCAGCAATGTAAGCCTGATATCCTTGACTTTTTCCCACCAAACCCAGCCTTTTAGAAGTGACCCCCATGGGAGGTAAGTAACCCAGACAGTGTGGCAAACTATTAACACACACAGGAAACAGGCGAGACTGGCAGCCTACACAGGACAAATGTCCAACAACAAAACACCTTTTTTGTTGTCCCATTTAAAGCCTTTGTGTATCAGCTGTGAGAAGGATCACTTCCGCAGTTGTATTCTACTGCTCTTGTTTTGTTTCGCAGGCAGTGGAGCAGTAATGGATTTATGAGAGCCTTCTCTGTCTGAATGGTTCCAGATTGATTGATCATCACCTCATCAGCTGAACTCCCCCTGCCTCTTAGCTAAAAACGCTCTGCGTCATAAATGCTGGTCATCCATCTGTAGGCTAACAAGGAACACTGAATATTTTATGCTCCGTTTTGCAGTTTTCCTTTTTATTTCGCCTCATTAAAGTCATCCCCTTCGCACTCCCCCCCCTAAAACCACAATAGCAGGAAGCACACAGAGGTTCGCTATTTGGTAAGTTCTTGAGCAATGGCTGCAAACTGAACCAGCAGGACAGCCTTAAGGAGAAAGTGTGTTAAGGTGAGAACATCTCTGAGAGGCCACAAGTTCAAACGCCGCATTAAACAGATTTGTCTTTGTGTTTATTTATAAGGAGTGCCAGAGGCTGATGGAGCAGTTCAGCAGGAGACGACTCACTCATTGGTCTAATTGGAGGAATGGTGGGCTAGATCAATATGCAGAAGGAATTTCACACGGAGTTCATAACTCTCAAGTCAGGCTCCACCCCGCATGCACACAGATGAATTATTGGCTTTCATAACGGTGCACAAAACCACTCAAGGTCAGTTCTAATGTAAACCTTTTAAAGCACTCAACATAAAGTGATACTCCATGTGTGTGAATAAAATGTTGTGTTTGCAAATTAATCTCTTTATCCTTACAGCCCCTGTGCTTCAGAGTAAGGTAGTTTAGTAAAAGACTGCAGGACCATCAAGATGCAAAGTTCACCAAGTGGAGGAGTCACATTTAGACATGGGCCGATATGAGATTCCCCCATGTTATGATGACCTGAAATAAAAATACCATGGTTTTAATGGCATGGTATTTACACAAAGTTTTAAAACAAAAAATGTATAACATGAACTCGTTATCTCCACCATTTTTCCCTATTCAAAACCCCTCACGGATTTACAGCTTTACATTAGTTGATTAGTCAGTATATTAGCTCAGGTAGCCAGCCATTTTCACTAAAAGAAAAAATGATGGGTGGCACTTCTGTAAGTTTCATGGATGTGTTTCTTTCAGTAATAACTATTTCAGCACAGCCACATTTTTTTGTGCAAGTGATGGAAAAGTGCAGCCGCCTTTCTTCAGCCAGCTAACTGGCAGTGTGCAGCCACAAGTGGGGAGGAGGGAACAGTTTAGTGTCAAAAACAACAATTTCAAACCAACGGAAAGATGTAATTAAAGATTTAAGGATATTGAAATTGTTCATTTAAACCTTGGTGCACCAGTAGTTAGCTTATGCAGATAGTGTGTATCTCTATTAATTAAAATATAATTGAGAAGGTAATTTATTTCAATAATTCAATTAAAGTAAAACCCTTTACATTCTATATTCAACACAAACAAAGTGACACATTTCAAAAGTTTATTTCTGTTGATTTGTAACCTATATCATGGATACGTTTCTGTCTGGGTTTTCTGGGGCCCCGTTTAAACAGAACCGCTCTTTAGTGAAACCATAACATTTGATGCAGTCCAGTCGCTTGTTTATACGTCTCCAGCAATCGCAGTCTCTGACATCAACGCTTTTTGAAACCAGGTCTCAGAGTGAAGCTTTTCGGGAATAACTCCACGTAGGTGTGAAGTACTCCAAAGGTGTGAAAGTGAAAATGCAGAGAACAAAAGGCTTGAGGATTCACTGTTCACATGAATGGGCAGATAAACAAAAACAATAGTGGATGGTTTTGTGCTGTGTTGTGCTACCTAACCTTTTCGGTTTAACACAACTTCTGAAAAAGAATATATATGTGTTGCGTAAACACTTTGTTCATCAGAGATGGATTCTTGTTTTCTAAATGAGGTGGAAACTAAGGGTGCATGCACGTGTTTTGATGACATGTTAAAAATCCCAGTGCCATGTAGACGTTGGCATGACAACTACATCCGATTCACGGTGAATTGGTAGTGCAGTCTAAACGTGGAACATTTCCCCACAATACATCCAAAAATACAGTCAGTTTCCATACAGCGGTCTTGTGCAACCTGGGAAACAGCTATAATTATCAAAATTAACAAATAAACAACTGAGACATTTCACTCTGTGCATGGAATATATAACCAAAAAGGTTTCACCTTTTCATAGGATTTGTTTTAAAAAAGTAACTGTTCCATTAGGTGCGTGGGGTCGTGCCCAACTTGACAGCGCTGCAGATGCAGTGTGAATAATCCGTCCCTCAGGCAGTCAGGTCTGAATGCAGGATTGTAGGCCATGTCACTGGATACAGGGACATTGTTTAGGGAAAGCAGAGCAGACTCTGAGGAAGTGGGTGCTGGCAACTTCAGTCGCAGTGCTCCTTCAGCCTCACGAAGACCTGACTGACCCCCAAATGCATGCTTGCACATCAGCACACAAACTTAAAAGTAAAACGGTGAAACTAGTGAGCCTACGGGCAACACAACATGGGAGCAATTAAACAGCAGCCCCCTCTTATCGGCAGGCGGCTTTCTCTGGGAAGAAAAAGAAGCTCAGAAGGTTGTTAAGCGGATATGGGGGGAAAATGCGGCAGGAGGTTATCCTTTTACGTGTGTTTATTTGCCTGTTTCCCATTTCCTGTTAAATACACAGACACTTTGTGTGCCACTCACTGGGTGAATAAATATAGGTCACTCATGATGAAAAGCTTGAAAACGAAACCAGTCGTGTAATTAGAAAAAAAGTCTTGAGGACAACATTAATTAAACAGATTTAACGGTTTACTGCGGTTTCTGCAGCACTCTGAATTGATTTGGTCTTGTCTTTAGCTTGCAAAGGTCTTAAATACAGATCTGCATCAACTCTGATCGATCTATCCCTTGTTCGATAAGACCTGTTGTAAAGCAGTCACTGGTGGTTTATACAGTTTCTCTTTTTAAGCAGAATCTACTCAACTTCCTGTTGCAGTTGGCGGTGTGAACAAGCTGAAAGAGAGACACTCAGCGACTGAAACATATCCCCTGGGGAATGGAACTATTTGTTTTAAGTCTCAGCTGTACCAAGCAGTCCTACAGAACCACAGTCACCTCCCTTCCCCAAGTTTAAACCTCAAATGGGTCCTTAATGAAGATTGTTAAAATTCACAATTTATGGCTTACATCCTCTGACCTCCTCCAAGTGGCATGATGAACCTCTGAGAACCTGGCAAAGAGTAAGACCTGCCAATGTCCAATGGAGCATGATTCAGTTGGGTCACTTATGCATTGTATTACTATGAAAAGCTGAATCACACCATGAGCTGGAAAGCCAATAGTCATTTGAATCGGCTTTGTTTGACAGTCCTTGTGCTAGGATGTCCCCTATAAGAAGCCAAAGTTATCCTCATCTGATCAAACTATAAAATGCAGAAGATGTCCTTGACCAATGGACGAGGCATACCAAAGAAGGGAGTCCAAAAGTGAATTATAAAACATACACTCTAATAATATTTGCAGATTCTTGAAAAGCACCAGAGTCCATACAGTGTCTGAAGCCTCCAGCCATTTGTATATTGGATTCCTTCTGGTTAGTATCAAAGTATCAATAAGCAGCAGAAATGCACCTAAGAGTGCCACCATAGTGGTCTCATGCTCTTCCCAGATGAAAGAAAAAATTCTGGGTAAGCCTTGATGCTTATTGATTGCCTCTGAGCACACACTGATTGGTGGTAACTACTTGGATACATTGGGGGTGGTAAAGGGACAACTCCGAGTATCATGATGGACAAGACTTTGAATCGTGTAACACCACTGGTGCCTAATGGACACACACTTAGAAAATGCAGGAATGATGTAGCGAGTTTTTACTCAAGAAAGCAAAGCTGATATTACAAAGTTTTAAAAGTTCTAAGATTAAAAGATGTCTGGGGATATGTCACATTACTGCTTCACTTATGCAAGATTGTTTTTTGCTTGTTTTATTTTAGAGCATGATTTCAGAATACACACAAAGTCAGAATTAGGTCCTGCCTGCCAATTTCAGATGCTTCAATCCTAAAAGTGCTAAAACATAAAAGCACATTTGTACAATCATCCTTGAATTTGCAATTATTTTTAGCACACAGCTAAACATCTATCTGTCGTCATGCAAATCAAGGAGAGCTTTGAGTGGAGCTTTTGTACTTGCATTTTCAACACTGAGGGGTGCAATACAGGTCCAAGAATGGGAGGCATGTCTTTGTGCTTATGTCAGGAACAATAAGAAAGTAAAGACCACTGCTTTTCACACTGCTTTGTTAGAGACTTTGCCATGCACATGTTCAGAGTTGATTAGATGCAAGGTGGCAATGCAGGGAGAGGTCTGTGGAGATGATTAAACTAATACTGGCGTGAATAGAAACGCCCATTGTCCTCCCTATCCCTGCACCTGGCTGTAGCTGTCCTTTCTTGTCACCTCACCCAGTCTTAAAACCTGAATGCAACATTCAGCGTCCACTGTAAGCATACCGGTGATGAAAGGAAACTCCCAGCCCTGCATCATGAAATCAGTCATACAAAGATCGTATGGCACAGACACGTTTTCTCTTATCAATAAAGTGAGGAGCACCACCCATATGTTGCAAAAGAACATACGGGTGTATTTGTGATCAAGCACTGAGCTGTGACATCCAGGCGCGTTTTGTGATGAAAATGATACCAATGGATGCCTCTGATCTTACTGACCGCCTGCAGGTACAGACACAATGTGGTCTGCCGAAGTCGGCAGATTTCCAGCAGCGGACAGACGTCGGAGGCTTACCTCAACGCAACCTTCACACAGCAATCGCTCTGGCTCGCCATGGTCGCTCTCAAGGTTGTCGTGGACTGTTCCGGCTGTGCTGTGTTTTTCAGCGTGGGTAACGTCCTGCTGCTTTCAGCTCGGCTCTCTCAGGTCACCGGGAGCAGCCGTCAAGACCTGCCAGCGGCGGCGAGGTGCCTTCTCACCGGGACCCCTCTTGTCGTCTTCCTCTCCTCCGCTGAGGCGGTCATTTCTGTCTGTCTGCTGATTGTCACATCACACAGTTCGAGCTGCTCTTTTCTTCTGCGTCTGCCTCTCTCTTTCCGTGGTCTGTTTCAGTCGCTACATCCTGTTTAAACTGCCTGTAAGCGAAGCATATGTGCACTTCTCTGCAACCACAGCGCTTCTCTGGGCGATAAAGCTGAATGAGCGCTCACACCGTGCACGAGAGAGGGGGGTGGTGCCGCGTTCATGGGCCGTCGGAAATCTAGAGCTGTCTCTCCCAAATCATTCCATTCCAATACTTATATTTGGTTTCACTTGTACATGGTTTTAAAATATATACATCGAATACGGTGAGCTAATAGCCATCTTTCATCAGCCAGATTGTTTTATAAAGACTCTTTAGGCTCCGTAGCTACACTATGTTTCCTATGTTATAAAACTAATGCAAAACACATGTGGCTATATCCTTCTGCCAGGGCCAGTCCAGGGCTCTTTGGGGCCCTTCCAAGCAACCTCAGTCATCACACATTATGGTTGTGTTCATCCATTTATTCGTTATGCACCAAATCTTTACTGTAACAGTTTGTTTATACTTACGTTAAATAGGTTTTACTAGGTAGAAAAGGTGGAACATAATAGCCAGTATACTAACATAGTCAATGGCAAAAATGTTTACTCAGAAAGCCTGGTTTTCCTTATTTATATATAACCACTTGCTCACTGTTAGTCCTGACACTATGAGAAGTTGTCCAGCTTTTGTTTGGGTTTTTGTGCCTTGGATCGACTCTAATCTCTGCAGCAAACTGCAGAACAAATAAATCTATCACAAATAAAAATTTATTCTGATCTTATTACGATTAAAAGAAATGAGAAATAATGCAATTACTGCAGCTGGCCAAAATAAAGTACATAAAAATGTTCTCATACTTTTATCTTGTTAATCTATTAGATTTGCTACACTGCTTTTTAGCTGGTTTAGTAACATTTAAAGTAGTTCTAGCAAAGTTAAATGAAGTTAAGTGTATATTATATATGTATTTATATCCAGCCATAGTTATGAAAGTAATCTGGTAAATATCAATCAATCAATCAATCAATCTATCAATCAAGGGGAACACAAAGGAATTTACTCCAGATAAAGGTTAAACTAGCAAACAACAAAATATACTTAATTAAACATAACATGTGGGTATCAAATCAAAAGTACAATAAAACTAAAGCTTTGTTAATTTTAATAAGGTTAAATTAAGAATAAATAATCTAAATCACTACAGATCATCCGAAAACCAAAGCAAAAAGAAAACCTAATAAGATTTATACTGCCCTCATTCACTTTTGCACCTTATACATTTGTTTTTAAGAGATTATTTACTTTGCGTTGTGCTAACGCCAAATGAATGTAGTATTTCCTATAGCAGTAATAAATAATACCAAAAGTCAGTGAAAGCAGCATAATCGCGTTTGATTGACATGACATAAAGCCATAGGCTTGATTAGTCCCGCCTTCTTTTAAAAGTACGCACCTATCCGCAGGCTGCAATCACGTGTTGGTCCCGCCCACCAAACACACCCACCGTCTGCTGTAAAGATTACCGGGCCTTTCTGAACCCTCTCTGCTGCAGCGGCGACATCTGAAGCCCAGGAAGCTGCAATAAAAAGATCGTGATGGTGAGGAGGGGCCATCGGTGTGATCACCTTGGGGTCAAAGGCCAAAACTTGTTAAAAGCCCATTATGTGCAAGCTGAACGGTAAAGTCTGGCTGGGTGCATTTAAGGGAAGTCACACAAAACACTCTTCCTTCTCCTGACTAACATTTATTCAAAAGGGGAAATTGGAGCCTTTTCTCTTTGTTGCGTCAAACAATTTCATAATGTGAATTTTTTTCAGTTTTTTTTTAACATTCTGATCTTATGTATGTTCCTCTCTTACTAAATTGAATAATACATGCAAATAGAGCAGGTTGGAGATGGAATGGGGCTCTAAATAGATCGATTACATGTATGATCACACCCAAAGTCACCAAATCTAAGCCTATATTCCCTTTTAAATTCTCAAAGTTTGACTGTGTGCTGCAATCTTAACATCCCTAGTCTCAGTTTGCAAATGTGCCAAATCACAGAATGTTTTCCTCAACACGAAAATTAGTTACTCCACATTAGTAAATTACTAAAAAGCAGTAAATGCATTTTCGAAGTAGGTCAGTTTTGCTAGGGAAGAAGGGGTCAAGTTGAATCTGTTTTGTATACAAAATACGTATTTTTATTTTATTGACATTTATTTGTACTTGTTGCAAAAGGAGCTTACAACAAGTACATCTGTAGTAAATTTCAACTTCAAAAAATCTTTAAAATATGTGCTGCAGCAGCTTAGGTTGCCAATACCATGAGCCAGCTATGTATATAAAATTAATGTACAGTACCACACTTCACTACACTGATAGCAAAGCTCTAACTAGTGAGGAACTCACATCTTTACAATCTTAATCCTTGGAGTCTGTCAAAAGCTTTGATTCCCCAGAGGAAGTGATCATAATTGACCAACAGCTTGCAGCGCAATACTTTCACTGGGCTATTTCACAACATCATGCTGATCCGTGGGCTGAACAGTGAGGAGTTGGCACCATCACCTGTTTCCTGATCACAGCAGCAGGCTCACTGGATTCAAAAAATAGGCTGAAAAGTCACTTTTCATGACAAAAATACAGTGAGCATGAATTATAAACCCATTTTGTGTAGCTAAAGAGAAGCTTACAGTGTTTGTGTGTTGGTGTGCCAGGGACCAGGTGGCAATATTAGTGTTGCACAGGCAGCAGTGCTGGATTCCACACAAGATTAGCAACCAGATATAAAGATAAAACTGCAACCCTGCCAGATCTACAGGGAAAGGTTGCAGCCACCACAACTGGAACGACGGCACACAGTCAAAGGGTGATGCACCTAAACGAACACACATTTATGCACATCATAGACTTTCAGACTCTATGAACCGTTATGTAATTACGCGACCCTGTTTTCTTCAGCATTCCTCCGCATGCATTTCTACACTATGTAATCCATGTGAGATCTACCTTAAAAGAAAAATCTTCAGCATTTCGATAATATAAACAGCATATTTCATGAGCGTACACCGTGTGGGTTAGAAAACCCTGAAAATGGTCTAATTTGGCATCTGTAAGACCAACACATAATCCTGTTATTTACAGATACATACAATTAAATTACCAGCAACCTAATACCATCAGAGGCGCTGAAATGAAGTAATCCCAGTTGCCCTAAGGTTGCATCAGCGAGGTTTAGAGGTTTATTTCTTCAGCTCCGGTTAAATGCTTTGCTTCCTACAGAAACATGATTTCAATGCAAGCAGACTGCTTTCTGGAGAATATCCACCAGATCCTGCCTTCTGAAAACAAAGATGAGTCATGTGTGTTCTCTACTGCAGTTTTTTGAGAGTATTTTTAAACACTGAATGTATCGTTTTGATTATGACACATTAAACGGTGAAATACATTGACTTGGTGCAATTTTCATTAATCCTTTATTGGAGCTAAAGGAGAAAAATCTCATTAAATAGGTTTGTGTTTTAGTTAAAACTAGGATGTTTTACCCCTTTAAATTGTGTTTCTTGGGATAGTATGTCATAGATGTACACAAATTAGGATACTTTTAAATAAATGTTTAAAAATATCCTAGTTCTTGCTCCGTATTTAGACTAATACATCTGCAGGATGTAAAACTGCAGGACAGCGGCCCTCGAGGACTGGAGTTTGAGACCCCTGATCTAAAGAGAAGAGGGACAGTGAGAGGTAAGCAACTTTACAGAAGAAGGCCAGGAGGAAATTAAATGGAGCTAGTTTAGCAATGAAGTGTGGAACAATATCTAACAGTTTTCCGTCTTCTCTTCCACTTCCTTAAAGCTGCCTTGATGTGATTGGATGAGGTGCAGCTGGAACTTGTTAACCTGACTGCCTGCAAGCAGGAAGAAACACAGCGAACACACACACACACACACACACACACACACACACACACACACACACACACACACACACACACACACACACACACCGTCTTTCTATTTTCACAAGGACTTTGCATTGACTTCCGTTCACTTTTCATTCATTTCTACAGCCTAACCCTTACTCTTACCCTTGACATAATCATTACCAATGTATTCCTAGCACTAACCTTAACCTTATTCACATGTTAGTCCTAAACCTAACCTCTAACCATTACCAATGCCTTATTATCCCTAAACTTCATTTTCATCATGCCTCTAATTCTAACCCACAGCACAAAAACAGGGGTCATACTTTGTTCCCCAAAGTTCCCATTAGTCTTGAGAAGGTTAGGACCTTCTCTTTTTAGAGAAGGTCCTAAATAGATTACATAAACAAGCACACACACACACACCCACACACAGAATTTGCAGACAGCACCAACAAATACGACATCCTTCCCCGGCCTGTCCATTCAGGTAGACAGCCAAGTCATAGTAGGTGTGGAGTTGCCCCGTGTATTGTCAGAGGATGGGTTGAACTTTGTTTGCTGAGATGTTCAGATTTTAATAACTTAACCCTGCTTTAAACTTCCTCATATCTCACACTCTGACCAGTTTGGAGTATTGTGGTGTGTATATTTAGATGCATCAGAGTTTGACTTCGTCTTCACAAGTTTGCACTACTCTGTGTTGGTCTATATCATGGGTCTCAAACTCCAATGGTTGGTGTCCTGCAACTTTTAGACGTGTTTCTGGTCCAACGCACCAAAGTCAAATGGCTAAATCACCTTCTAAGTTGGCGGTCAAGTTTTGCAGAGTCCTGCGAATTAGCTCATTATTTGACTCTAGTGTGTCAAAGCAAAGACAGTTCTGAAAATTTCAGGACACCGGCCCTTGAAGACACCTGGTCTGTCCCAATTAAGTGAATTGAAGTTTGTGGCTGTTTGACAAAACATGAAGGATAGAAGTACTATTCCAAAGCTTTGTATTTTGTAGACTTGCTGGCTGGAATAAGAAGAGGTGCATTGCTGAAATAGAAATAAAAATGTTTGCCTCCATTTATGCTCTGAACAATGTGAGTACTTGGCCGAGTGTCATTAAGCATTCATGGATGTTTGATACTGGCTGTGTTTCATGCATGTGTGCAACAGAGGAACAGTGTTTCAGATTTATCTGTGTCAGCTGCAGTGGTGTGAAACAGAACAACCTGCTGCTAGAGCTTGGCAGTGTTGCATTTTGTCCCATCATCCTGCACAACTCTACTCTACTCATCTTTCAAACACGAGAAAGCCTTTAGTGGGTATTTCACGAATTAACAATAGCTCTAATTCCTTTCCAACATCTTGTTGTCAATGTACAGGGATCTCAAATGGATGAAGAAGTCTGAAAGATGGATCAGTAGAATTTAAAAGTGAGTTTAGCACTGCAGTATCACTGAAATGTGTGAGTTGTACAAAGCTATGGTGTTTCTTGATTTATGCATATGTTTTACGATTAAGAAAATCCAGCATTTGCTTCTAGGGAACATACTGGATCAAGTTTATGTTGAAATTACTTGCTACAAATTTGAAGTGTTGGCGTGAGGTTGGGAGGGGATCTGAGCTTATTTTTCATGAGACTTACTGACTGTTTAAAAAAAAAAAATAACCATGAAAAATGAAAAAAATGATTTATTAAAATGAAAGGCTTTCGGTGAACATTGCCGTGCCGAAACCATTTCCACATTATTCATTCTGATCAGTGGATTCTGATGAAATCTTCCTAGCATACATTATCTGAAAGGGAAAAAAACAATTCGCTATTAACATAAAACTTTAAGACTTATGGTGAGGGGTATAAATATACACCTGATATTTGCACAATTGTTAGTGGAATGGATCTAGGTCACACGTTTTCTGCACAGAAGGAATCCAGCTTGTTTAGTTCTAATCAGGGATTACCCTAAAATGTTTTTTACTAACAACAAAAACACTAAAGTGGCTGCAGTGGATGATTACCAGCAAGAAACAGGTGTAAGAGACAAAACACAGTTGTCAAATTATTGTTCATTTAAATTCAAAGGTTTCAGACCACAAGAGCTTTAAATCCAAGTCTGCACAATAGTCTGTCTTTCATGTAATTTCCTGTCAGGCATTCACTCTCTCATGACTCCCTGGTACCAAAGGAAAAAAGGGCCTTTGTCGTTGAACCTGCCAGGATTGTCAGGCTGCATGAGCAAAGGCGCCTTTACTGCCAAGGTTGCCTACAGTAAGACAGCCCATTTAAATTCCAGAGGACTAAGGGACAAAAAAAAAAAAAATTCTCCTGTGCTGATCTGGAAGCTCCAACAGACTGGAGGTTCTCAACCTCAATCCAAATTAAGGCCTTTACTGATGCTGACTGCAGCCCAATAAGATGGCATGTGCAAAAGAAAAATAACCGTCTTCAAAAGTCAAATCTCTTTCCAAACCACCAAAAGGTGGTAGAAAACATCATGTTTGATCAAAAATTACACAACATGAAAAAGAAATCCCATTGGCGGGGTATCATGATGTGGGAGCTTTTACCTTCAATAGAAGAACGGAGCTGCAGATTGTGCAGAGTATTTGAATATGTTGCAGTCTGAGGGTGGCCATCTGTGAGAGGATGATAGGGCGTTTCAAAAGGACAACATCTAACCCCCCCATCTAACCCTGCCACTGTCTGGTATTATTTGCATAATACATTTCTAAAGAAATTTATGATGCCATTAACAGGAGCAGTTAGATCAGTCAATGAACAGCCTGCTTGAGTTCGTAAATATCTTCATCCTCCTGGTCATGCTTCTTTTAATTTACCATTTTACAGTCTGGTTTAAATCCAGCACAAAAAGAGCAAATAAGTCACAAACAATCCAATATTTTACAAATAAACCTCCTCAAGCCGATTGAGATCTTTATTCAGCATTAAGAACACTGCCAGAAAAAAAACCCAGCTGCGCAGTGGAAGGACTTGTACAAATAAAACTTAAAAAATGTGCTCTGCCGTGTGTGTATTCAAATACTCTGACACTGCTACATGAAAAGATGGTAGAGACATTCCACGACGAATTTGCAGCTGCAAGAGCTGAAAAAGACAAACAGCGAAAACATGATGTGGATACTTCTGCCACACACTGCATTTATGTATCGTTCCATGACAGAGGGAACAGCTGTACAGTACAAGACATTTCTGAACCCAGTTAGTGCTGAAACAGAGCAGAGCAAAACAGCAGCATCTGAAAAAACACTGTGGAAGAACTGAACAGAAATGCATATTTCAAGCTGCGGAGCGGTATAATTAAAATGTAAATCTGTGGACATATCTGTAGAGCAGCGTGAAAGCAGCGATGTCATGAAAAGATACGTGGAAGGTTCTGGCTGCAGATCATTTGCGCATCCCTGAGCAGATTACCAGGCCAAAAAGAGGGGGGATTTATTGGTTGTGACTGATCAGAGATGATTCCACCACAAAGTGAACCTACATTTCAGAGTCCTTTCCCGCAGGGCAACTTAATGACCCGCAGTATTTCTCTCCGGTCTCTGACTCTATGTGATGGGCCACGAGCAAGAGGCGGACGGGTGGAGGCGTGAAGGTGGCTCACGGTGGTTGGTCGCTGCAGGGGAGGAGGTGCAAGGAGAGAGCATGGAGGTAGTGACCGAGACAGTGGTGCAACACAAGCACATCGAGACCAGCCTGTGATTGGATAAGGACGGTGTAGTGTGGCTGGTTATGAGTCCAAGGGTAACTGCAAGCGTTTTGCATTCACTCATTCAATCACTTTGCGATCCTGACTGACCTTTTTTTTTAAAGAGAAATTAGGATTTATTCATCATGAAGCAGTCACATTTATTTCTGTTGCTTATTTTTAATAGTACCTCAATTAATTGTTAAAACATTAGAGGGATTGTCTCCTTTATTGATGTAGTTAACAACCAGCAGAAAGTAGTGTATAGTTGTGAAGTGGAAGAAAATTGAAAAATAAAAATTTGAAAAATGTGGAGTGCATTTGTATTTACCCCTAAATATAATCCATGTTTGTGTGATTTCATTGCCGTATTATTGCAGCTGTTCTGTCAAGTGAGCATAATGGAGGCCACGTATATTATAACTACATGGTCCGTGCGCAAACCTTCCAACACCACCTTGCAAAATGACAGAAAAGCATTTTCACTCTCTGTTGTTCTCAAAGTAAACCAGCCAATAAAAATGTAGAGGTAGTCCCAAACTCACAAAACCAAGTGAGTTTTGTGAGTTTTTCCCTGCAAAGACATCTTTGCACGCCTAAATGTTGTTTATAGTCATTCAACAAGAAGCAATGACCTGCATAACTGCTACTACATGTGGAAGAGTGTTTCTCCCATAAATGATCAGACTAAGAGAAGTTTTGTTTTCTTTTTCTCATTAAGATTCATTACAATTCACAGGGTCAATCAAGTGAAATCAGAGTAACATTTTATATCATCTATTCACCACCTTGGGCATGCAAATAAAAATTTGCACAAAAGAACTCCACAAAATCCACTCCCCCTCTAAACACCAATGTCCACGTCTACACACACAAACTCGCGCCCACACACCCCCACACACATTTAATATCACTCCATTCTGTATAAGAAAATTGGATTTCTTCTCCAGATAACTTGATTATAAGCAGCTTCTGCCTCACACCAGGGCCTGTATCACTTAATAAAGCCCGAGTACAGTGCCCTGCTGGTGTGTCAACATTCAGACAGAAAGAAAAACTATTGCATGATCATAACTCATAACTCCATTTCTATGTACATTGAAAGAAGCATGACTAAACCATACTAAAGGTGAACAAAAAACATAGGTGGTGACAGGATTAGAAATCTTGTGAAACAATAAATCTGTTAGGATTAACAGTATGAAAAGACGCCTTTTAGTCTACACATTCCTGTGTTCTCTTTGTGCAGCAACATGAAAACAAACACTAAGAACAAAGATTTGAAACTGAACTGGAAAACTACAGAAAAAAATATTTGTTCACGTCAGAAAATGTTAAACTTCTAGCTAGCTTACATGACACAAAACTTTAAATATATGACAGCATTGTTGGTTTCTAAGCAAACTGATTTGTTGCCACTTCTAAAATTGCTTCCATTGGATTACTGTAGCAGTCAATAGAAACCGCCTGTTCTAACATGACAGAAAAAGAGCTTTCAGAATTTAAAATAGTTATTTCAAATACTCAGGTGCATACTTTGAGGAGAAAAAATAAGCAGTTGAGAGTTTCATTGACTACTGTTCTTCACTTTAAATGACTAGCATGCATTAACACGGTTTTAGACGTTTGGGGTACAATTCTTTACAATGGTCTAGAACAGTGGTTCTCAAATGGGGGTACGTGTACCCCTGGGGGTACGTGGAGGTACTGCAGGGGGTACGTGAAGCTTTTCAAAATATCTTTAAAAAATCAGTAGGCTCCTCATAATAAGTCTTGGGAAAAATTATTTTGTAAAAAGTTCGATAAAATATAAATGTGTGTTCATGCACTGAATTTTATATTCAGTATTTAGTTTCAATATCCTTTAAAATAAAACGGACCCCCCCACCAAGTTAGTTTGACCCACGGACCCAGGGCACTCGTCAACGACCTGTCGTTATCATGATTACACTGTAACTATGGAGACGTGGCTAAAGCATAGCAGCAATGCTGCTGAAAGTACAGTTAAAGTGAAAAAGAAGGCACTGTACCTCTTTTTTGTTCCAAAAATGTTTTGCCAGTGTCAGGGGGTACTTGACTAAAAATATATTTTTAAGGGGGTACATCACTGAAAATAGTTTGAGAACCACTGCTCTAGAAAATAGAGAAAAAGGGAAGACTTGTAGCCAGCAGTTGTTTAGCTCCATCTAGTGGCCGACTGTGATAAAAGCAGGAACTTTTCTCGTCTATTGCCAGCAAATAAAAATGCTATTAAATTTTATTTAAACAACTTACTAATTAAAACTAGATTATAAAAAAGGTCATGGTCAGTGCGAAGACAGGTCATAGGCTTGTTTCTGTTTTTTTAATTGTTGCTGACCTAAGATGGAATCATTTTTTATTATTGATTAAGGAGGCTTTGCAGCCACAATTCATGGCCCACCATGAATTGGAAAGATCTGGAAGATCTATTCTTTATCAGAGGTTCCATGAGGAAAATGAGAGACAAAGATGAACAGAACTAGTTATTACAACATAACGATGACGCAGAAACGTACCAGTAAATCTATCCAAGACTGGAAAGTCCTAAGGTGGAGAGCAATTTGTTTGAAAATTGCAAATCAACAAAAAACAATAAAAAAAAAAAACGCTACCGACTGCAAGAACAGTTTCTGTTGCCATGGTAGGCTATTTAAATAATCACATTAACCAACCATCACAAAGCTGTCTTCCAACATTAATTTAATTAATGTTAATTAATCCAGTGGTGACTAATTTCAAAAATATTGTTTAAAAATTGCTCAGGTACGTACACATTAACTGCATGACTGTGGTGTGTGTGTGGGGGGGGGGTCCGGTGGGGGGGTGCGTGTGTGTGTGTGTGTGTTGTGATTACAAACCAACTTATGATGTTATGTTTTCTGTCTTATTTTATTATTGTATTGTATCCATTTTTGCAACGTGTCAAGGAACATACGGGAATTCGCTTTTGGTGGCACAGCGCACCAAAAGCGCCAAGCAAATGGTGACATTTATGTTTGAGCTGCACCTTCCTTTAATTAAATAAAGTTCATTATCATAAAGCTGTGTTAAGGCGGTTGGTGGTGCTGGATGTGTGTCTCACTCTTCAGCGGATCTTTTAACCATTAATGATTCATTATGTGAAGACCACAGCCTCCCCGGGGGAGAGAACAACTATCGCCTCCACATGAGGCTCAGGGATAAAGCCACTGCTACTGCAGCCCGTCCGCTGGTTTTACGGGGACTCATCGCGTCCGCAGGGCAGATGAGTCAGAGAACCTCACGGTGTTCAGCACCGTGGAGCTGTCCGTGGTTTTGAATCCTCTTGACGCAAGACGAGAGGCTTCTTGGGCGCCTAAGAGCACTCTCTGATGTTCTCAAGCGAGTCATCTGAAGGGGGCAATTAGACTTAACTGAAGATAAGGAAATAACTTTTGCCAGTTGCCTCTCGGGATGCTTCCTGCTCAAGAAGCGGCCAAGATCTACCACACCAACTACGTGCGCAACGCCCGGGCCATGGGCGTCATGTGGCAGGTGTTCACCGTCACCTTCGCGGTCATCATGGTGGTGGTGTTCATCCAGCCCTACTGGATCGGGGACAGCGTGAACACGCCGCAGGCGGGCTACTTCGGCCTGTTTCACTACTGCATCGGGAACGCGCTCACCTCGGAGCTCACCTGCAAAGGGAGCGCGCTGGACTTCGGCTCCATCCCGTCCGGGGCCTTCAAGACGGCCATGTTCTTCGTGGGGATCTCCATGCTGCTGATCGTGGGGAGCATCGTCTGCTTCAGTCTCTTCTTCTTCTGCAACGCCGGGAGCGTCTACAAGATCTGCGCCTGGACGCAGCTGGCCTCCAGTGAGAGTTAGATCAGAGTTTGTCTGCTGCAGATTTACTCTTTAAAGTGGTTGATATGATGAACAGATGGAGGGTGTGTAATTAGAGCTCGGCGGGTATAGTCAACACACAAAGCTAGTAAATAACCCTCATTTCTTAAGGTGGAATTATCAAATTGTTGCCTTCTACTTTGTGGAGCAGCGTTTTTGCTGTAACTGCAGCTGGGTTTGTCTTTGCGCATCCAGAAAGTGAAATTGTCGCCGATTCCTCATTAGAAAATGCAGCCTGCACCAAATCACGTTTCTGGTGTGGATAATGGTTTCATTATTATTATTATTACTATTACTATTATTATTATCATTATTATTATTATTATTGTTACTATGAAATTATTTTGATGCAGTTTCTGATAATTATGTCGCTTTCAGTATGAAAACATGCATCTGTCAGTTAGATTTGATGGAGA
The DNA here is from genome assembly GCF_002775205.1 of Xiphophorus maculatus. Lineage (NCBI taxonomy): Eukaryota > Metazoa > Chordata > Actinopteri > Cyprinodontiformes > Poeciliidae > Xiphophorus > Xiphophorus maculatus. The sequence goes on from NC_036462.1 coordinate 23,452,380, forward strand.
ACTTAAAATAACAGCAATGACCTTTTTTTTTTTTTTTTACACTAGACATCCTAGTGAATTGTACCTGCAATATAATGTACGACCAACTTGCTTAACAAAGCCAGAAATCAGACTAAAAGTATTAATGAAATTGTGGACAATCAATAGCGTAGAGAATGTAAATTAGAGCAAAACTAATTCTACTCAGTGCTGCGAAAGTTTGGCAAACCTTGACAAATATGTGAAAGCCTGTGAGGCACAGTTCAGCCTCTCCTTCAGAAACACTAAGAGGCAGAGAGAGAAACATGAGTGCGGCTTGGAAACACGATGCAGCTTGTGAACAGACGCGCCTGCGAGTGAAAGGACGAGCCTGTAATGAAACAAGTAATGAGATGAAAACCGGAGGTGTGCTGTTACACACTTTACTCTCACTTTTCATCCCAACACACACCTGCTGTCCATGATGCGTCTGTGCAGCGTTCTTCCTGGCTGCTCATTTTTCTGTCTTCAGGTGGTTACAAAGAGGTGTTTGGTCAGTTTGAGACTATTTAGGGTTTTATTTAAAAAAACAAAAAACAAAAACACAACATAAAAAACGACATTAATGGAGCAACATTAAAGTTGCTGTTGGGGAAAGGTTAGCACAGATGTTATGAAGTATTTTTTTTAGTGCCTTTTTTGTTGTTGAATTCAAAGGAGTTGAAAGTGTTAATGAGGAGCTTTGAATGTGGGCTAAATACATGAAACATTTCTAAATTAATCGCAGACTGCCCTATGACAAAACTTCTGATTTAACTTAAAATAATTTTTTATGTTAAAATGTTCTCAATTAAACTTTTTGTTGTTCAGAGGAAACAAAGTCAGCCGAGTCCTTTCTGTGAGAATTAACGTGTTTGTAGGCAGCAGGAAGTTAAGATCTGAGACGCGTCGTGTTTCACTTCACGTTAAAGTGAGATTGCACAAACCTGGCGGCGGAGTTAATAATGGATGAATAGCTTCGTCTTTCTGTGCTACAAAGTTGCTAAGCAACTTAATATTGAGGGGGTGTGTGTAAGTTTTATTTCTCTGGGGAATACACTTTTTTTTTTTGCTTTATTAGTAGTTGCTTTTCATTTTATCATTTTATCAGTATGAAGGAAATGGTTTGTAATGTTGCATTCTCAACATGTGGAACATGATATATATTTTTTTGTTGTTGTTTTGCCACAAATTCAAAATTATGCATCTTTCTGAGAAGCTGAAAACCCCAATTGCACATGAATCCTTCTGCAAGTTAGAAGGCTTTCAGTCACAAATATCTCAATCAACAAACGAACACAAGTTCCGCAAAGCTTCAAAATTCGACGCCTCGGCACTTTGCGTATCTCCCGTCTCTCCAGGTACGTGCATGGTGATCGGCTGCATGATCTATCCCGACGGCTGGGACTCGGAGGAAGTGAAGCGCATGTGTGGCCAGCGGACTGACAAATACACCCTGGGTAACTGCACGGTGCGCTGGGCCTACATCCTGGCCATCATCAGCATCATGGACTCACTCATCCTGTCCTTTCTGGCTTTCAGCCTGGGCAGCCGGCAGGACAAGCTGCTGCCCGAGGACTTCCAGGTTGAGGAGAAGGGTAAGAAGATAATGGCGTGGTGGGAGAATGCTGAGAAAAGAGGAGTAGGGATTTTAACATTCATGAAGGGATGGGAAGTAGATGGACAGAGCCCAAGGAGGAATGACTTGAAATGGTTAAGATGGTTGCAAAATACTTTTACCCTTTACACTGGAAAAAAAAAAAAGAAAGACACACACACAGAGAAAGAGAGAGTGGTCCAATAAGATGAAATTGGTACATGTGTAGAGCAGAGCCAGAATCAGAGTGGGCATAATGGTAAAACAAATGATTTACATTCCAATCAGAGCTCTGTGCATCAAAAACATCAACACTGGGCCTATTTATCTAGATACTTCCAGTGCAAATTGTTTTTTGATCTATATAACAGATTGATGCAGTAAGGATGCACAGGGTTTTACTATGCTTTGCCAACTATAAATGTTAAAACTTTTGACTCAGATTAAACAGTGAAAACATCTGATCTGACAAATCTTTTTTTTCTCCACTTTTGACAGATCATGCATAGATCCCCTGTGAACACAATGAGGAGATGCAACCAACTCAACACTGAAATAAACTCCCAAGAGTTTACCGGCAGCCTCGGCAAAAAGCCTTCATGTCCTTCCAGAAACGACTCGAACAGAACGAAGGTGTTCCACTGACCTCTGGCTTCAGTATAGACCTGCATAGTATTATGGACTTCAACCAAGAAGTTTACTTTTGACAGAAAATTTGGTCATAATCTCTCAAAAGTTTAACCAGACAATGCAATCGACTATCCTCTAAATATTTAATGACATTAAATTGATCAAACCGTTCTTATAATTGCTGGTCATATTTTTTGGGCGATTTCACTGTTTTGAGGATTTCTCTTTGAAGATGGAAGACCGGCTTGTTGTCGATCGAAGCTTTAGTTCTCCACAGATTAGAAAAAAAAAAAAAGTTTAAATAAAATCAGATCCAAGTCACAAACGGAATTTGTGTTTAGGAGAAACACAAATTCCCCAAGATTTTCAAAGTGTTTCTTTCAGAAGAAAGACTTTGGTAAAATAAAGTTAAACCTAAATCCCAAACGATTGTGAATTATTTTGGGCTTAATTGAATTTCCAATTACAATGTTTTTAATTTTTCAATTTTTATATGATTAGGATTAGTTTTATTAGAGTGCAGAAGTCTGCAGTTTCTGAATTTGTTCACATTTTGTCATGCATCAGCCACAAATCGCAATGCTTTTTTTTTTTTTTTTAAATAGCACGATAAAAAGTCATGAGTAAACGTGAAGTGGAAGAAAAATTATACAAGACTCTCCAATATGTTTACACGGTACCTCTGGAGGAGCTGTACAGATCCACAGCTCCAGTGGGGAAAAATTATTAGCAGAAAAATGTTTTAGATGTCCAAAGCTGGTAGAGATGTAATATTGGCAGCATAAATGCACACCAAAATAATCTGATTGCTATTTATAAAAACGTAGGAAAATGTCTGTCATATTCTTTCAACATTGTTATTCTGCTACTACTCTTTGTTGGGGTAGCACATTAAATATAACAAAATACACTCACGTTTGTTGTGAGTGTATTGTTTGTTTTGGTTTTTTTGCAAGGAGTTACTAAAAACCTTCAGTTCACAAGTCAAACTAATTTGGAAAAGTGTTTATTCTTATATTCTACAGGAAGAAATAAAGACGGAAGACATGGACATAAGAAACTTGCATCATTAAACATATGACAACTGTGAAGAAAGTCAAAGCAATAAAATAATATCTGCAATTAGTACAATCTTTTGTTAAACCAGCACATTCATGGGGGTGGGGGGAAGTCTTGCACAGTAGAAGCTAAATTTATTGCCTGATCACACAGAATGGAAAAGTTGTTAAGCCCTTCAGATAAAGCCTCCTTTGCTACTCAGTGTCTTTTTCAGAACCTGCGTCAAGCCAAACTCTTTGGTACGATGTACTGAGCGCTGGTTGCTTATCCATGTGTGGCTGGATTCCAAGTATACCAGTGTTTATAAACCGTCTGCAGAGCTGTCCATCCAGAAGAAAAAAAATCCATTTCACCCTCAAATGCTGAAAAAATGCAAAGTAATGCAGAACCTTGACAATATCTCAAGGGAAAAAAAGCCTGGTTGTCAGTGTACTTTTGGACAGCTGTTATTGATGCACACTGTGTTAAATGTCATATTCTGTGGAGATGTTTGTGTAAAAATGTTTTTAAAAATTTTTTTTATCTTCCTTTTGTTGTTGGTGATGATAAATCTTAAGACTGTTCTTAAAAATCAATGGTAACTTTTTAATCTGATAAGCACTGTGCAGGAGCAAACTGAACAAAGTCTTAGGCCAAAAAGTGTAAAAGCTGGCACATGATGACTGGCAAAGATTTGGCTCAACTGTACGACACCCAATGGATTACTGTTTCACAAAGCTTCTTTCACTTCTGTTTGTGTCAGAAAAGTGCAAATTTTAGTTCTTGAAGAGAAAAAAATGTGCACCAGCGATACACCTGCACTCAGAAAATAATAAAAAAATAAATGCCAATTCTTTCTAAGTACAAGTGTAAGGCGTTGTTGAACGTTTTCCAATTAGTGACAAAGCCTCGACCGCTTTCCTCTCCGTCGTTTGGATGTACTGGCAACCATGAGGGTCCTGCTCGCAGACATGAATGAATTTGCTGGCTGGGTTCTGTCACGATATATAAAAATGGCGGCGGTGTGCAGGCTTTAGGAGGAGAGCCATGGGTGGGAGAGGCACTGGGCCGCCGTGGCCCTCCGTTCAGGCACCAGGTCCAGCATGGGCAGCAGGAAGCTGCTGAAAGAGTGAGCCTCCTCCTTGGACCACTCGTACTTCTCCACCAGGACTTCGAACAGGCCCCACGGCTTCAGCTTGGTGATGTGTCGCAGGTCACCTGGGAGAAACACGTTTCATAAGATTCAATCTCGGTGGACCTTCACAGAGCTGAGCTTCATTTAGTTTTTGCAGGTTCTGTCCTGAGCGGAGCAGATGGCTGCTCCCTTCGAGGCGTCACATGCTTAGCCTGAAATAGCATCTCCTCTCCAAATACCTGAGGATGTTTCAAAGTGAAAGGGGAAGCAGCTCTCCAGCAGACAGCTGGCAGGTGTGTTTACCTTTCTTGGTGAAAAACTCCTTGCAGTATTTGCCCGCCACAATCAGTTTCCGAGGAACCTTGCCAAGCAGCTCAATGATGAGCGCTATGTGATCTGCAGGGAGCAGAGATGTGGAAACGCACGGTGAGTACAGGTGACAAGAATCATCAAATATGAAGCTCCATAAAAAGGAATTGCAACCCTTCAACTTTTTTTCCCCCCACAAACTTAAATGTATGTTAAGGGAACTTTTTAAGCGATCAACACAAAATAGAACAATTGAAAGTAAAGAAACAAAAAACAAAACATGTTTTCAAACAGAAAAATATGCTATAGCAACAGAACCACAACATCAAGAAGAGAAACCCAATCGGATTAATCTGGGCCCGATTGTTAGTTAGTGGGGAAAAATATATATAGGAAATTTTAACCAGTCCCGACTGAAAAAGGTCAACTTTGATCCATGAATATAATTTAACATAACCTTCATTCACCCAACACAAGTCACTATTTAAAATAACTTCTGTTGTGTAAATGAAAATTGCTGATCTGCGACAGCCTTAGAGATCTAAGGGGGCTACACTTGGTATTGGAGTAAAAGGAGGCTGCTTGCAAATGTGTGTCTTTACATTTCAGATTTTTGCTATAAATACTAAAAACCAACATCTTGTTTTCCCTTTAAAAGCACACACACACATATGTCAATCACATAAAGTTCTGATAAAACACACTGAAGTTTGTTGCTGCAAACACACCGTGTTCCAAATTATTAAGCAAGTAATATTTTCTCAGATTTTCTTAAAATCAATGCAAATGATGGTCAGTATAATTTTAAAGTCATGAACTATTACAGTATAAATAACATTTTACTGAACAAAGCTCCCCATGAGAACAGGATTTTTTCCAAAAATAAAAATCTCAAAATGCACCGTTCCGAATTATTATGCACAGCAGATTTTCTAAACATTTTATAAAGAACTGCAAACAGTCATTCTTTGAATGTGCAGCATTAAGTGGTCACATGTACTAAAATCAAAAGCTATTTCAATCAAAAACATCTCAACAGGCCGAGTTACATGTTAACATAGGACCTTCTTTGATATCACCTGCACAATTCTTGCATCTATTGAACTTGTGAGTTTGTGGAAAGTTTCTGCTTGAATTTCTCTGCAGGATATCAGAATACCTTCCCAGATCTGCTGTTTTGATATGAACTGCATTCCACCCTCAGATCTTCTGCGGCTGGGCCCACTGCGACCGGTTCTGCTTGTGAGCTCTGATTAGGGGCGGCTGAATAGTAGGTTCATGCACCTCAAGCCTCTGGAGGATCCTCCACCTTGAGGTTCCAGAGGCACCAGCAGCTTCAAATAACAGTTTGCTGCTTTGTAAGGACATTTTAACAGCTGCTCTCTTAATCCGATGAACTTGTCTAATAGGAACCTTCCTCATTATGACTTTATCTGTACAAATACATCTTTGTTCTGAATCAGCCACAAATCTCTTCACAGTACCATAACACTTCAGTTTTCATTAAATATCTAATGTTTTCATACAGCACTACACTATCTGATGATTTTTGTCAGCAGAGATCCTTTCTCTTTCCCATATTGCTTGAAACCTGTGGCCTCCTTAATAATGTGGAACATCCTTCTTAACTAGATTTCCTTTAATTGAGCTCACCAGACAAAACCCAGCTCTCTGAAATTAATTATAGTGATTCAAAGAGCGCTTAACAAAAACTGTAATCTTTATGACACTTAAATTCAATTTGCATAATAATTTGGAACACGGTGTAAAAGCTAAAGGGGTATAAATAATGTCTGCAAAGTACTTTATGTAGAAAAGAAAGAACTCAATCTTATAGAATAAATATATCTTCGCTTTAATGTTTCCGTCTAGTCACAACTCTTAACAGTTTTAGGTTTTATATACTTCAGATCCCAAATTGAATCCAGTTCCGACACTTAAGCCTGGCAGCCATTTGTAAAGGAACTCCTGTTTTCTGAACCAACCTTCATCTCTGGAGTAGTCCTCTCCAGAGTGCGGTTCAAACAGATAATCTCCAGTAGCAAGCTCGAAGGCCTGACGAAAACAAAACACACATCCAGAATTAAGGAGGGTTTAATTACATGTATACCAGTCAAGACTTTATTCTATTTTGTTTTTTCTGTTTCTGTCTCTGAAAACTTTATATACCAGAAAGTTTCCTGCTAAAAGACAACGCCTAATTATTACATTCAACAATGAAACAGTTACACACACACATATATATATATATATATATATATATATATATATATATATATATATATATCATGTGCCATATATATATATAGATAGATAGCTACAATTATGAATGGATGAATAAAATCCCATTTAAAAAAATTATTCTTTACAAAAATCATTATTTACACCTCTAATATTTCCAATGGAATCAATGGAACCAAAGCATTTATTGTAATACTCGACTATTTTAAGCCAATGTGTTCAGAAATCACAAATTAATGCATTAATTCTTGTTTCTCTGGGTTCAAATATATAATATAAACAATAAAAGTCAATGCTGGAGAATTTACTTTACAGGCTTTTCCCTTTAAAGTTACAGCAGCCTTTCTCTACTGACAGGTTGCTGTAACCTTAACAGAAAGTATCCAGCTTTCATTGCACTGTCCATGCAGTGGTCCTGTGTTTGTGTTTTACCATGCAGGCGGTGCTCCAGATGTCGGCTGGAGTGCTGTAGCCAGCTCCGATCAGAACCTCCAGCGAACGGTATTGCCGTGTCTGGATGTCATCTGTAAAATGTTTGTGCTGCAAAAACAATGCCGACATCTCAGTAAAATTCACAGATCCCAAAATGAACAGATGAGCTACAAGATAAAAAAAAGACTCAAAACGCTTATAATCGACAGAAAGCATGTTGAGGTACTTTTAAAGAATGGCTTGATTTCTGACAAATTACGCCATAAAGACTGACCTGTAGAGGCCCCGCCCACTAACACCTACAAGAAGCTGCCTTGTTGCTGATGGATGCATATTTTTACTCACCACCCAGCAGGCATTGCCAAGGTCAGCGATCTTGACCTGCAGCTTGTCGGCGTTAAGAGGATCCAGGGGGTTTACCAACAAACTGCCTGCTGAGCCTGGCACAGAGCGGAGTCAGAAATCAGACAAAAACAGAGGAGAGACTGGCACGGAGTCTTCTCCATCACCAGAGATTATATAAAAACATGTCCGGGAATTTTACAGAGTGGAACTTGGAGGAAGCTTTTGCTGCAAAGTGTTTGCAGTTTGCATTCATTAGAAAGTTAGTTACAGTGGAGGATTTGATTTAATGTGTGAAGACTAGAAAATAACACATTCATAATGCAGTAGTCTGACTGGACTCAACCCACACAGATTAGAACGTCAGCAAGCTGTTTCTAACCACAGTGAAACATAGCTTAATGTGCATTGATTTGCATATTAAACTCCAATCTGGTTTACATCTGCATTAATTACGTGATTTGTTGTTTTGTTTTGTCTTTAAAGAAAATAATAATACTGCATATTCATTTTACATTTTCTTCATATTCATGGAATTTATCCCAGTCTTGTAGTTTTCAACAGATAAGGGAGTGTACTCAAGACCTTCAATATAAACAGTAAATATTTTTCTAATAAAATTCAGCTGTCTCTGTAGAGAAACAGCACGAGCAAGATGAATTTAGTCAAATCTTAAAAATGTAGGAAAGTAGGCTAAAAGGGAAAACCAATATCTGTTCTGCAACTCACCACTCTGGCTGTCCTCTTCCTCACTCTCCTTTTTGTTCTCCCCTTGAGTCTCCATGTCCTCCATCTTTTTCTCCTGTCTTTCTCTGTCGTTTGGCTCCACGGCGACGTCGGAGCTGAGGGAAGCAGAGGGAGGCTCCGAGGCGGGATCGGCCACTGCAGGTGAGGCGTCACAGGTTTCATGCTCCTCTTCGTTACATATAGAATCTGGAGTCTCTGCATTGGTTTCTGGTTGGTTCGCGTTCTGTTGGTCCTCCTCCTCCTGCTCCTCCACAGACTCCTTGGTCCCTTGTTTTTCTGAACTGTCCTTGTTGTCCGGTGAGGAGGAATGGCCGTTGCAGTTGATCTCCATTTGGTTCTCCTCCGCTGTTGCGCCCGCTTTCTGATGACCTAGCTGAGGTGTCAGAGGAGGCTGCTCGTCAGAAGTGGAGTCTGCCGCAAAAAAAGGGTTTATTTAATAAGACTTTTAATAACACAGTTCTTCATCCAGAACCCTTATGATGAAATATGAAGGTTGAAAAAACTAATTACTGGGCTCCAAAAGACTTGACAGTGGTGTTAAAGTTCATCTGGCCTTACACATACAGGCGGAATTACAATGGCGTGGCTAAAATGGTCCAGTCAAAGTCCAAACAAAGAAATTTGGGGATTGATGTTCACAGACACTCTGACTCAAGATAACTTGTATTAAAAAAACAGCACAGGTTTCCTACACAGAAGGTAAACAGACCTACTTCAAAAAACTTGCAGGTACAGAGAAAAGATATGCATTTGGAAAACATTTTTAAATATGCTACATCATTTTCTTAGCACTGCTTTGAGCTCAGCTGTCACAAAAATTTCCAGGAAAAGCCTAAAAAACTTCTGACTTTACAAGACGTGAATAGGGTCAGGGCACACAGCTGGAGTTTTTGTCGACTTCAAACATTTTTTCTCCACATTCAAATTTAGGAGCATCTGTTCAGTCAACGTTGGTTTTGTCCTGTATTTTACCAGTGTTTAAAGAGTTTCTCTTTGCCTGGGGAATTAACAGGAGCTCATCCTTCAGGCAGGTGAAGATTTAATTTTCACTATGGGTTCCTTGGCAAAACCCATGGAACCCATAGTAAAGAGCAATATTCTGCTCTTTAACAAACAAACTCTCCTCATTCTCATTCCAACAGTGTACAGAAAGATGTTTAGAGTCTGAAATTACAAATATTTTCCACATTTATCCCACAGGAAGAAATGATGAAGATGGGATGGGAAATACTCAGGAAGTGCAAATATTCAACTATTTATGACTTTTTTTCCCCCCATTCTTGATTAAATCTGGGAATTCAGTCAGTCAAAACATATCATATCATATTGTGGATCATATCATATATTGTGGACATTTCCAGACTCTCTAGAAGCCCGTTTTAGCCAATAAAACATTTCTGATAAATTCAGCAGAGCAGATCCTAGTCAGACTTGTGGAGCTGCCGGAAGAGCATATGACTGAGATTCAAAGATAACACCAGATTCAAATCCATTATTCACCTGTGCTTGTGTGGTTAGCAACGTCTTGCAGTGTCGAAGAGACAGGAACAGTAGCTGAGGACGTATCTTCATTAGTCTCCGTCTCATCATCGTCATCGTCTTCCTCTGCACCATCAGGCATAGCACCGCCTTCCATCTCCTGAATCCTCTTCTCAAGCAGCTCTGCTTGTTTCTTTTGCTTTTTCTTCATCTTCTTTTTCTTATTCTTTGACATTTTGGCCATCTATGAATGGAGAACACGCAGTTCTCCAGTCACATTTTACTCCCCGTGTTCTGAGAAATTGTCACATCACGCGATAAAAGGGAGAGAACTTACCGTTTTGGGTGCCGGCGCTGTACTCACTGCAGGAGAAGGGAAACATCAAAGGGTAATAATATTGAGTGATGCGCAGCACATTCATAGCCGTTCTATAGTGAGTATTTTGTTCTGGTGGCTGGGTTTTGCTAACACACTGCCTCTGTGGAGGCTCAAGAGTCTCATAAACTTCTCCGAGTGAGTCGATGACAGCCGCAACCAATCCAGTGGTGACTCATAGCGAGACGGAGCTCAGCTCGCCGCTTTTATTAGAAGCAGCTTTTTATTCAAAACACGCAGCATCATCAAATACAGTACCACTACAAACTATGTCGCTTTCTTAGAAAACCAACAATATGTGTAGAAAAATAACTTTGGTTAAGACATCAGAGATCACAAAAACTGAAACAAAGGTTGTATTGACGAAAATATTGATGCTGGACAAATATTTTATTATATTGGATGTTATTGATTAAGTAGGGCCCAAAAATTGCTTGGGTCCTACAAGAGAATTTTATACCAGAAAAGTTTCCACATGTTTGCTCAACGCATGTCAGTTTTACAAATAAAACTGTGATAGACCACTGTGCTGGTCTATCACAGTGGTGCCCAGTTCCACTGTCTGGACATAGGGACATAAAATCCCATTAAAATAAATTGAAGCTTGTGGTTGGATTGTAAAAAAAATATTTAAGGGGGGTTGAAAACTTTAGATAAGGCACTGCATATACATGTAGCAATCCATATTCGAAGGATCTAAAAAAAAACAAACAATTATTTGTCGCATTGATTACTGCAACATTGTCTTCACAGGTCTGCCTAAAAAAAATAAAAATAAAAAATAAAAATCAGTCAGCTGCAGCTGATCCAGAACCCTGCTGCTCACATTCTCACTAAAACCAGGAAGTTAGAGAACATCTCACCAGTTTTAAAGGCCTTACACTGATATCCTGTAGCTCAGAGAATAGACTTTAAAATACTGTTTATAAATCACTGAATGTATTGTGGCTTTACACCACAATACATTAAAGATCTGCTGCTGTTTATCAACCTTCCAGATCTCTCAGGTCTTCTGGTTCTGGTCTGCTCTGCATCCACAGAACCAGAACCAAACGAGGAGAAGCAGCTTTCAGCATCTATGCACCACAAATCTGGAACAAACGTCCATAAAATTGTATAACAGCTGAAACAATGAATGCCTTTAAATCTAGACTAAAATCCCAGCTGTTTAGAGTTGCTTTTGAAACCTAATCATGAAACACTAATCAATAATCTGATGTGCAAAATGTAATGTTGACGACTGTGAGACTTTGTAATTTTGCCTTTTTATGATTTAAAGCACTTTGAAATGCCTTGTTGCTCAAAGGTGCTATACATATAAAATTTGATTTATAGACTTAGACTTAGACTGACTTTATTGTCATTTTGCATGCACAGGGCGTATACAGAACGAAATTTCGTTATTGATCGAAACGTATTAATAACTAAAGTTCTGAATTAAAGCCCCTTCTCACTCATTATAAGTCGATGGGTCCACATTTTTGTTAAAGTGTGAAACATAAGAAATGGTTACCTGCAGATCCAGATGGAGGTGGAGCACCAGACTTCTGCCATTGTGTCGCCTCGGCAGCCATCTTCTTAATGTAGGGCTCGTTGACAGTCAGCAGAATGTTTTCAGGCTTGATGTCTGTATGAATGATTTTACACTTGGCGTGGAGGTAGTCTAGGCCCTGCAAAACCTGCAGAAGAGTCGGATGATAACGAAGCGTTTTCTGGATAAAATGTGTTCAAATGCAGTTCAGGGGAATAAGCCCGGTGTGATATATGTGAATGTTTTGTAACAAGGATTACTTTTAGATCAACCACATTTTGAGCGTTGCAATTCTCTACCTGTCGTATGATGCTTTTCACACAAGGCTGGGGCAGGCCTTGATAATTTGATTTTATAATCCACTTCAGAAGGTGGTAGCCCAGGACCTCAAACACCATACACACATCTGAAGAAATCCAAGTCAAGGAAACCTCAGCATAAAATTATTAAAAATCTGCAGCCTTTAATTATCTGTAACAATCAACGACAGATTCATAATTAAGTAGAGGATACGAGTTCCATTCATCCCAGAAATCTTGAAGTCATCTAGCAGCTGCACCACTTTCTCTCTGTTGGGATCTCTGGGATCCGTGTTTCTCACCTGGAAATCATCAATGAGGCATGTGGGAACGTCACAAAGTGGAGCATAAGTGATAATATTAGGTTGAACGTATACATTTTCACCAAATGTTTACCGTACATGTACTGTATATAAAGATGTGCATCTCACTTTTCTTCAATCACATTAAATAGTTCAAATAAATAATAGTATAGGTAAATTTATGGTCTAAAAAAATAAGTGAAATTAAGCCTAATTAAGATGGCGAGGAAAAACGACAGATTTGTTTTTTCTGTAAACACTTGAATAAAGTATATACTGTATCTTTGTTCCTTACAGATTTCAGCAGCTTGATTTCATCCAGCGCAGTCTCTGTGTAATGTTCAGCACTTTTAACAACCTTCATGGCCACAAATCGCTTCTCCCTGAGAAAAAAACAAAATGAAAATACAATACATTAGAAATAGGCATCAATACATCACAAAAAAAAAATTAAGTGTCATAATAAAGTGACACCTATAGCTAAAATGAAGTGGAAACTAATAGGACAATATTGCAGTTGGGTCAGATTTAAAGTCTGCAAAAAAAAAAAACCCAAAAACTGTCAGAACTCTGATGTAGAAAGGTGGACGCCTCTGAGCCACCCAGAGTTCAAAGTACAACATGGCTGCTCCCCATACAAAACAGAAAGTTGCCGGTATATATTATTTATTAGCACTTCTGATGGTTTGTACAGTATGTCATTAACCTACAAACACAGAGTACTGGACTACTTTTACTTATGAAAATGTTTCCTTAGACACAAAAAACAGACTTCCTGATGAAAGCTGCTGGAATGATGAAAGCAGTCCAGCAGCTTTATCTATTACAAACATTTTTAAAAAATCATATCCGTCTTAACAGCACTTAGTCACCCCTACTGGTTCTTCCACTTGCAACCAAAACATGCTCAGCTTGGGTGCGGCGTCAATTCTAGATCTGAAGCTCCTGTTTCTAAGAAACAATGCACTGACTCTAGCTGGCAGAACAGGCCGCCACTGCAGCTTCTAGTTTCTGTGACATACCCTACAGTTTTGTCAAATACCCAAATTTTTCTTTGTGTGTGAATTTAAGACAACTGCTTACAAATAAATCCTGAACCTGCTAACCAGCATGTAAAAATGAGTCCTGCTCATTTTTATTTCTCTTTCCTTAAACTGATGAGCAGACTTACTGGATGTCCCAGGCCAGCCACACGGTGGAGAAGTGACCCCACCCCAGCTTACGGATCACATGGTATCTTCCATTGAACAGGTCGCCAATCTTCACATGATGATATCCACCTGAACAAACACATACGCAAAATGGAAGACCGGGTGAAATTATGTTGTGGTTTCCATGTGCAGTAAAATCAGGAGTAGTGTGTTTAACTTGTATGTGGATTAAAACAACTAGAATCCATTTTAAAAATCCAGTTTAGTGGGTTTTTATGAATAAAACCTCTAAATTGAGAAGGATCTAATTATGGAAGCTGGAAGAAAATCAGAAACGACACTAAAGGAAGGATGAAGAGATAGACATACAGAAAGGATGTGGGACACAAGGAAGGGACAGAGGCAGGCCACAATTACCAAATGAATGAAATGGGGCCAGAGATGTGGATGGAACAACAGAAGGAAAAAAGGAAATTAGTGAGAGAACAAAAAAAGGATGGAAAGAAGGAACGACTTTTGGCAGGAAGAAGAACAAAAGGAAAGACGAAGGCTCATAAACTTTAGATGTTTGTTTGAGGAACCAAGACGAGATGGAAATCAAATCCCAGACAGTGTAGGAGCCATGATGTGTTACTTGGTGTGGGCAAAAACACTTTACTTTCTCCAGCTTATTATCTTTATCCCATAGTTACGATCCAAGTAAACCAACAACTCATAACTAATAAAAAAAAATGGACAAAAAGTTGAAGAGAGGGGGCGTGTAAGGAGACAGTCTGTTGTCTGAGTCAAAGGAAAATTTATTAGACCAGAAAGTACAACAGACTATTCCCTGGTTTAAAAGTCGAGAGTCAGCAGAAATCCATCAATAAAGACTAAAAAATGTTTTTATCAGTCCAGCAGCTTTATCAATCACAAACATTTTTAAAAAATTATTTCAATCTAGACCAAAATAATTTTCCTCTGAGAAGCTAGAACCTATTTAATTTCATCATGCAGATGCAGAAGTGATTTCTGAAGATCAAAAGAGACCCTACCCCTGCAGTAATCGTTGGGATCCTCCTGTTCGTCGTCGTCGGAGCCCAGAATCTCCTCATCCTGCTCCGGAAGGGGAGCTTCTCCCTGACCCTGCAGAGATGCCCCGCCGCGACCATGAGGCTCTGGCCTGATTGGACGACAACAAACAGCATGCTGAGAACAGTACTGGGAGGTCTGATAAAGTTTAAAGTAGAGCAAAATTTTGTAAAGGCTGTTTACAGAGTGAAATATTTGAGTTGTACACCATAAAAATAGGAATTAATTTTACACCATTTCAAAAATAAGGAGGCAAGAACATAACCCAATTTCTTTGGCAGTTGATTATTTGGGTCTTTGTTTGCAAGTAAAAGGCCTAATGAAATCCAGAATGAATGACTAGTCTTTTTTTGATTGATTAATGAGTAATCAATCAAACAGCTGCAGCTGATCCAGAATGCTGCTGCTCACATTCTCACTAAAACCAGGAAGATGGAGCACATAACACCAGTTTTAATGTCCCTATACTGGCTCCCTATAGCTCAAAGAATAGACTTTAAAATACTGTTGTTAGTTTACAAATCACTAAACGGTTTAGCACCACAATACATTAAAGATCTGCTGCTGTTGTATGAACCTTCCAGACCTCTCAGGTCTTCCGGTTCTGGTCTGCTCTGCATCCCCAGAACCAGAACCAAACAAGGAGAAGCAGCATTCAGCATCTATGCACCACAAATTTGGAACAAACTTCCAGAAAACTGTAAAACAGCTGAAACACTGACTTCCTTTAAATATCCACTAAAAACCCACCTGTTTAGGATTGTATTTGAAATGTAATCAATTACAAGTTTATTGATGTAACTTGACTTAATGATTGATTCTATGTTGCATTGTGATTCTGTGTTTGTAATGATGTAAAGCACTTTTAAATGCCTTGCTGCTGAAATGTGCTATACAAATAAAATTTGATTTGATTTTTGATTTGAGTAGTACCACCACCCCAAACAAACGCTGTAAAAAAAAAAAAGAATTATTGACAAATGTGTAACCTGATACACAGAAAGTAGTTTTTTTACAGTACAAAAATTTTTTAATTTTTTAAAAACAAACATTCTTCAAACATAAATACATAGACCAAATGACATTTTTAAGAGGCCTTCATCTAATTGTGACATTAATGACATAGATTTCACCTGTTAATCCCTTTGCTTAAATTATTCACTCCTTTACTTTAGTGCAACATACAAAGTTGACAGAATTTTCTTCTCTTGACGTCAGAGTCTAATCGGAGGTTGTTTTGAAATGAGGTACAAAATCTGCACGTAAAATCTAAGCCTTCCAAGATATGCGATATATTACCAAATAAAGAGCAAGGCTTGGTAGATTTTATTTTTGAAAGAAAATGGAAAAAAAACAACCCACAAATGTCTTTTTGACAAACTTGAAGTGTTTTCATAATGAGGGAAACACTTCTACACAGTATAATTAAATGTTAAAGATCAGCCTTACACTCACTCCTGATTAAGATAAAGTAAAGATTGTTCAGGAGACCTCAGTCCTGACCTCAAGTGCAAGTTGAGTCTACAGTCATTAGAGTCCAAGTCAAGTCTGAGGACTTTGAACAAGACTCAAATCTAAGTCGCAGATTGAAGTCAGATGATCCAGCTACCTCTACGTGACCAGATCGTCAGCACATTTTAATACTTTAGAATCTATTATCGCTATGGCGACCACCCAAACCCCTGCGTCACCTCAGTATCTACACAACAGCACCCGTTATTATTAGACCTCGCACCAAACACCTTATATCTTCTTAAAATTCCTGCTGCAGTAAATTCCTGAGTAAGTGAGGACATGATGTCAACTACAGCCGCTGTGAGTGAGTGAGTGAGTGAGTGAGTGAGTGAGTGAGTGAGTGAGTGAGTGAGTGAGTGAGTGAGTGAGAGGGGTGGTGTCCTTGCACTGGAGGACAGCACACCTCTGCAGGACGGAAGCAAAAGATAAATCATGGCGATACTCTGACTTGACAGGTAGTTCTGAATAAAACCTAACCTTTCTTCTATTACAGACTTACAACAGAGGTTTCATTTATCATTTCTGAAATTTTCTAGTAAATTAATCGGCGTAGGGTATTATTAAAACATAAAATCCCCCTCTAAACCAGTGTCCAAGAAAAAGGAGTGCAGACTACAAAGACAGGCGAATTTGGATGTTTACATCACAGACAATTGATGCCAAAACATCCACGATTGTGATTTTCCGAGGTGTGTATGATGTAAATTAGAGACTTTGTCACTTGTTATTTCCACTTAGAGGAGACAGTTCAATGCCTCCTAATCACACAACACCAGGGTACTTCAAGGACTTCTGCAACACTGAAGATACTTGTACCCTTCCTCTTTCTGACAGCCAAAGCCTGAAGGGTGCTACAGCTCTTCAATCCACCACTACAACAACACGCATCCTACCTGCAAGATGCACGTATGCCCATGGGACAAGAAGCGAGGAGGTAGACCAGGTACTGAAAAAGCCTCTCACTCCATTCGCCCGAAGAGCAAAATGTGACGGAGGTCCAGAAGTGGAAAAGTAGATAGGAGGCAGCAAAAGCAGTCTGAGCTGATGACTGAAAAGCCAAGGAGACAGCAGGAGGGGGAGAGAAGAGAGGAGGAGAGTGGGAAGGCGAGATGTGGCGAGGCTGAGCTGCAGACCGAGTCCCGAACTGCAGGCCTCCACTACATGCTGCGATTCTCGCTCACTTTCTGCTCTCTCCCACAGTCACTGCCTCTCCATCGCTCCGTCTGACCGAGATCTCTCCTTGGCTGTCGTCAGCGTTTGGCCCCGCCCCCCTCTCTCTGACAGCTGGAAGATGATTGGGGGAAAGACCCCAGCACTGCATTGCAGGTGAGGTGCGACATCAGTGCCCCTCCTGATCCGACCAAACACCGTACTCCTCTGCCCCCAGACAGTCCATCACCACCAGCTTCAATGCGTGGCCTTTATTAGCTAAATGACCAAGAAATACACCTCTTCTCTCCAATCCGGACCCAGAATGGGCTTTTCTAACCGTGACAGGTCTTACTTTACGTGTTTCACCTCACATATCTTGAAATATTTCTCAGAAGAAATCCACCTCGCATGCACTTTCAAAAGAAACGCAATCGACAGCCACTGTACACAATTTCAAATAACTTTTTTGACAGGTCGTCATCCAATTGCTCAGTTAGTTGAAGATATGCTACTTTTATGTTGCACACTTATTTTGTGGGGATAACAGTCTACGTGAGAGACCCACAGCATCATAGATCAGCAAAAAATCTTTAGATATGTTTATTTAAAAGAAAAGAAAAGTTAGTGGCATCAACAATTGTACCACTAGTAAATGAGTCAAAAACAATTTCTTTATACATGATTTTCACCCTTTAAATAAATGTACTTCCTTTAATGGTGGGATTTTTGTAAACAATCATGTAAGACTACAAAGTAAAATATTTCATTTCGTTTTTGTCCAAACTTGCTCTTCTCAAGCAAGAATGGAAACACTGACATTTTATCAGTAACCCAAGATTTTGGCACTTTGAACCTAACAATTCTGTTTGTTTTTTTTAATCTAAATACATTTTATTTGGGTCTTGCAAAAAGCTGCTCTATCAAGAACAGAAGTAAAGATGTAAAACGTATTTTCTTGGTGAACAACACTTTTTATGCAGAAAAGAGAAACAACATTTCCCCTTGAAGCCAAGAACTTGGTGTCCGCTGTGTGTGTATGTGTGTTTCAGGCTGTTACACACACAAACGCACACCCACACACACACTGGCTCTTTGTAAATAGCAGATACTTCCTCTCCCCTTGTTTAACCTTGACCATAATGCCTCTCTTTTTCTGAAAACTTAATCTAAACTAAAGGTTCAAGCCCTAGCCACTAAAACGAACAGACTATGAGTTTCTTTGTTTGCATCTCAGTTTGTGTGATTGGTGCACTGAGCCTGCTGCAGGCAGGGAGTAAATAAAAGAGGAATTGCAGATACAGCAGAGACAAGCACAAGCTGCAGCTTAATGCTTTCCATCACTTCTGACTTTGTCACAACAATCATAAATGTAGGATTAGTCAAAGTAACAGCACATATGATGTCTTTAAATTAGAGTCTTAGAGGGAACTAATTTTTTTGTCAGCTGATTTAGTAAACCAAATCTTGAATGTTTAGAGAGAAACAAAATACAGTTTGTGTGAGCAAAGAAAAAACGAGAATAAAAAATGCAAAAAACTGGCAAAGGCCAGGTCACGAGCTAAATGATGTGCTAACTGGATCTCAACGTCATTATGGAATAAACATTTATATAGACTTATTTTTTTTAAATACAGAACTTATTCAGGCTGCTCTGTGAATTTAGTTCAGAATAGTTGGTGAACTATGAAAACAAACTGACACAGTTTTACCCTGTGTGAAACTTAGAAGTAGTTCTTGTTCAAGTTGAACTTGCACTTTTTCTACTAAGATTCATCAACCCCAGTCAGGGATAAAATGGCAAAACTAACTCACAACCTCTTAACATATCCACTACTCTTGAAAACATGCGACATGAGAGCCTGTCGCCATCTCCTGCTTTCAAAGCCATTCGGCCACACTCGGATCAGAGAAGTAGGACAAAAACCCCCAAAACAAAACAAGGTGCAGAAGAAGACATTGCTCCTGACGATGGAGCTGAACCAGAAACACTGCTATCCCGGCTCCCCTCCCTTCAAGTAAAATCAATACAAAGTGCCTGACAAGCAGAATGAAGGTACGATGCACACAAAGTGTAAATGAAGGTGGCAATAAAGCATTGCCCTTCAGCACTCCAAGCCTCACTGAAGGAATAAAGGGAGACTAAAAACAACATCATGCAAACTTTAAAAAATTGGGATCAAATTGATTTCCACGTTGACCTCAACTAGCATCTTACTGAAAGCAGAGCAATCAAAACAGAGACTCCTAACTCCACTGAGGGTTTTCTTAGTTCATAAAAACAACAGCTCTTTGTTAAACACAAACCAAGGTTTAAGGCTTGAAGTCATCCATCAACTCCTTAAAATAATAATAATACAAATCAGGGCAAACATTAATATTTCTACCACAAACAGGAAAGAAAAGGGAGAAAGAGTTGCTGCGAAACCTGCAGTGTACCGATCTGGTGCTGTAGAGGGCTGCAGATGAGAAAAGAGTTGATGGGTTATGTAATAAAAAAAAACACAGCTAGTGCTGGGAGAGAAGCAGCAGAGATGAAAGCTAAACATAACACGGAGCAATAGCACTGGTAGAAACTCGGCGTACTCCTACATCTGCGCCTCAGCTATAACTGCATTGATAAAAATTTGAAGCAGGAAAGTTAAAGAAACAGGTGGGGGCTTTTTATCCCAGGGATGTGGAAAAAATTTTTAATAAAATATGCTCTTTGAAAAGCTGGAGGCACAAATCCACAAGAGACACAATCGGTCCTGTTCTCCCACACCAAGCAGAATACATTAGCAGGTAATGAGGTGATCAGTGAGGCTGCAGCCGTCTGTCAAAGCGCCTGAATGAAAAAATACATCATCCTAGCATTAAGCCATGTCAGGCTCAGCGTAAACCATCAGAGCTCCAACAAAAATAACAAAAACAAGTTGAAATTTTTAACTTCTTCAACTGGTTTCTCCTCCAAATGCATGCATAAAAGCTACTCACTTCCATGTCAGCCCACTGGCAAGTTTCACCACAGCTGTATTGATGGAGAAGATCCAGTCCAGGAGCCACATGACAGAGAAGACACAACTAGGTCGTTTTTTTTTTTTGTCTTAAACACTGACCGGAAAGGCCAATAGCTAGGTGTTTGGAATTATGTCTAGTCTCAGTTGTGATGAGGACTGCACTATTCACCCGCTGCTCTTTGAATGCACTGTGGCTGCTGCTGAGTCCCTTTCGCCACAGCAGGCACAAAAAGAGCGAGTGGGAGGGAAGGAGCAGGGGGCAGGAGAAGTCTTAGAGGGAGGCTGAATAACACTAGTCTGCTGCCAGCTATTCATAACAGAAAAAAAATTATTTTCAATTAAAAATGCAATCCAATCGCTGTTTCACATGTTAGTAGTGTGGTGAGAGGAATGGCAATACTGTTGCAATATTATTTGAGAAAATTATGAGTCCAGAAGCAGAGCAGGATGCTTTGGGATGTTTTCGCTCCACAAGCTCTAAAGCTGCATGTTGTTGGACAGTTTCTAACGACATGGAGCGGCATTTTAAAGTGAAACAATAAGTGGTCAACTGAAAGCTTTGCTTTAACTGTATACCATGTGCTCTCTCTCTCTCTCTCTCTCTATATATATATATATATATATATATATATATATATATATACCCTTTAGATCTACTGTCATCTGTTACCAAACATAATCAAGAAAAACGGCTAACCTGGAGAACAACAAATACAAGCGTATTTCAATAAATCTGAATGTAATTGAAAAGTTACACACCAACATTATATACATTAAAGAAAGTTTTTATTAATACAGTTAAAATTCCTCATCTTGGAAGATTGGATATTACATAAACCCAATAAAAATATTTTTATACAGACTTTTTATGCTATAAACTACAATCACGTAGAGGCTACTGAATTGGTCCAGTAAACACTCTCAAAGCCCTCGACAATGAGGCGTAATCAGTTGATTGGCTGAGTGCAAACATATAAATGGAAAGTTGAGTGGAAGGAAAAAGTATGGTGTAAAAAAAAAAAGTGGACAAGACTGACAACAGCTTTGAGAGGTAGCTAAGTTCATTCAAGAGTTTGTGGGAGAGTCTGTGTTTTAAAAGCCATCACTCACACTCACACACACACACACGCACACACACACAGATACAAATGTATCCTGAACTACTATTGTTCTGTTCCTCGTATCTCACCACTCCTGAACTAAAGACATAACTAATGAAAAAAAAACCACACTGGACTGCTGTGTAGTTATCCAAATGTTCTGTTCAGATAAAAATAAATGTTTCATTTCATGTGGAAATCAAGGTCTCAAGAGTCTGGAAGAAGACCAGACTGGCACCGCATCAGAGTTGTTTGAGGTCTGGTGTGATATTTCAGTAATAATGAGGGAAGCCGTGTCATCTATTGGTGTTAGTCCACTGCGTTTTAGTCAAGTTTAAAGTCAGCAAAGTCATTTTACAGGTACTCAGATGTTGCAGTCTTCCCGCTGCTTCCCCTATGGTGATGCTCATTTTATTTTTCAGCAGGACTGAAAAGAATTTAACATTCAGTGAGAAACTAAACTGGCAGTTTTCATTAGTGTCATACTTATTAAAGCGGACAGAAATACACTGTCGGAAATATATCACACTATGTGCAATAAATCTATATCCGTTTCTCTTTATAAACTGATTCTTTGGGTGGGGGGGGGAGTGAGTCACTTTTGGAAAATATTCAAATTATTTAGGCGCACCTGAGTTTCCCTGTCTGTTGTGATCACAAAGCGCTTTCTAAACTTCCTGCTCTGCCTCTTGAACAGAGTAAAGAAACCCATTATGTGTAAATAAATAAAAAAGGAAGTTTTCTGGTTACTTTTTGCCAGGTTTCCTCGGCTTCGTCCTCTTTTTCCTCGCTTGGATCGCGAGAACTAAAAAAAAAGGCATAAAGACAACAGGTCTGAGACAAAAACACGCTGTTATGTTTGTGTGACAGAGATAACACGAGTCCGCGTTTTTTCCGAGCTGTTACCCCAGATCTCAGTAAAAAGATTAGCTACTTTTCTGAGGTGTAACAAAATTCACAATGACGGCAAAATGAGAAACTATGCAGTTAGCAGGTTACTTGGCTTAGCGGTGTATTGTGGGTATTGTTAATCTAGCTAACAGCAACTTCGAACGTTTCGCTGCGAAAATACTAATCACCACAAACAGTCCTTTCATTATTTTTAAGCATTTGTCACAGTACGACGTATATATCTTCTCGCGGACTGCGATAACAAAATGTATTGGGACAAAACTGTGCACAATCATGTGAAGCTAAAGCTAACATAACGTTACCACAGAAAACACACAGCAGAACGCATGGTACACTTGTACTCTAACCGGTAGTTACGTAGTTTGTTGAACATTTGCTAAATCTATTTAAGCAGAAATTAATCGGCGATAAGCGTCTAATGCTAATGCGTTGTGAGTAACAGGTTCAACAAGTAAAAAGCATTTTGGTTTAGTTAGCAGCGTTACCTTTTCTTTCCATGCTGAACAACCAGTCAAGTGCTGCGTTCAGTGGCTGTTGGAACTGCCTGAAAGGAGGTATGAGCTGTAGAGGGCGCTGTGTTCGGAAACTGTAATTTCCTCGACTCTTACTTATGTGAATTGTTTTGGCTAATCTTAATATTTTTAAATATATTTTTATATGAATTTTTGTCCCTTTGAGTTTTTGTCGGTTTTTTTCCGACATTTACGGAGGACAGTATGACCTCATGTAACGATCCATCAGAACGTCACCAGTCAAATAACGTTTGGTCATATCTGCCTTAAATCAACAGGCCCAAACAAAACTCAGAACCTACGTTGCTTGCCAACCGCCATTAAAAAAAAAAGAACTCAGAACCAAAATAAAAGGGAGCAGCAGAGTGTAATATATGCTTTCGAATAACAATGACCAAAATGTAGCTTATTTTGTATCAACTACCAGCATTTTCCCACCGTCTCCTCCAACGCTTGCGGAAAACTGCAGACGCATTTAAATGTACAGAATCACCTAATTGCTTTAAATAAATCAAAAGACTGCAGTAGTGATCAACCTACTGCCTACAAATAATTTGATTATGCATCAATTTGTGGAGGTAGGAACAGCAGACTATCTGTGCTCAAACGGATTAAATAATTAACATTATAGCACTTGCACACAATTAATTTTGTAACTCCAATTTGTCTTGCGTGAAATGGATTTCTATAAATAGGATTCTTATCTAACTGCGAGACCAAGAAGTTGCCGAGTGCAATGTTAAAGCTGCGATCAGTCAGCCTAAACCGCTGAGGCATCCAAAAAGGACCCATTTCATATCTATTTAATACCTTTAAAGGTGCTCAGCCACAATGCAAACAATGTAAAAAGCGTCCTTTTGTTTAGTTAATGACATGCATTATAAAATACGTGGTGTGGAGGGAAAAAAATGACTCGAGTTCTCTAAATAAGAGATTACGTTATGCTGCCCCCATGTGGTGTCATGTTAACCACCAAACCTCAACCCAATATAACGCACGTTGTTACAGCTTTGAAAAATAGTAGCCTTTATTTACTGATGGTTGTATATTTACACATAACATGGCCTTGCTGTGTTGGTACATTAGGTGAAGAACTCAGTGGAAAATACATGAACATATCTCAGGCAAAGCAAGCAAATCAGGTTAACTTATGACATTGGGACCTGGAGAAGAAACATCTTAATCTGATTGATGCAGATGTGTAAACATGACAGAAATCGGCATCACCCTTCAGCATCCACCGAGTAAACATCCACTCATGTGCCTTGCTTGGATATTCTAGTACATGAACATTTCGGTTCTTGTGATCCTCCTAATATCTTAAAAATCAGCCCTATATAAATCACTGACATCATTTTTTTTTATTGAACATGCAGTAAAGTAATGCATAAAAAAAAAAAAAAAAAAACATGAACTAACCGGAAGGAAATAAAAAAAAGATATGCAAGTCGTTTGGGTGACTTAGCCAGAGCAACTGTGGTAGAACTAGAAATGTGGTTTGACTGGAAAATATTTTCCGGCCTCTGAAAGTGAAATCTTCACTTTAGTGGTCTGACGGATGCTGTAAACAGTGACTTTCCAAACTATTCATACCCCTGGAACTATATATATATATATATATATTAATTTCCCATGCTGTAACCATAACCTTTGATGCATTTTATCTAGATTTCATGTGATAGACCAGCACAAAGCATTGAATTCTGAAGAGGCCCAAGTGTCATATGAACACAGAAAAAAAAATGTGGAAGATCATTCTCTAGTAAGATCAGACTAAAGTAGAACTTCTTGTGTGGCCACAAACCATATTTATGTGGATGAATGGCCCAGTCAAAGTCCAGACCGGAAAAATCAATGTTCACAGATGGTTTTCATCCAAAATTGTTTTGTCTCTAGATGGACAAAGCCAGTTGAAATAAAGTATTTCCAGCTGTAATTAAAGTAAAAGACAGTTCTCCAAAGTTCTGATGTTACATTTTTACTTATGGAGAAAAAAAAACACGTTAATTTGTTTGTGCCTCTTAATTATCCAATGCTACGTGCTGGTTCATCAAATAAAGTTTGATTACAATACCTTAAAGTTTCGTGTTGTAACGTAACACAATGTTGAAAAATTAAAGGGATATGAACATTGTCAAGGCTCTACATTTCTGAATATGTTTACCATCTTCGTTTTTGTAAACAGGACTATCATACCGGCAGGATGCTGAGAACTCAGTTTTCAGCCAATTAACATTAACACATTTTAGACAGCATGGCTCTCTCTGTCTGCTTAGATACTCAAGCTGTAACTGCAGTCCCTGAGGCCAATGAGGGAAAAATCAGATATTTAATGATGCTTTTGGATACTGAAACAAGAGGCTCTCCATAAATAACAAAAACAACCCTAAAATCTGACAAATAACATTCTCTTTTACACTGATATACAAACAACATAACCAAAGGATCATAAATACAGAGCAAACTGGTGCCCAAAAACATTCAACACACACAATAAATGCAATATGGTTTATAAAATGCAATATGATTAAATTACATTGACAGCTAATGTTCTCGCAGGAAACATCCGATCTGAATAAATTACAAAGCCAACCCTGTCTTCATCATGCAGCTGTGATACTGAAGCTTGCTGACTGCTAAAACATTCATTTTGTAGCTAAAGAAGTTTTATGAATTGATTCAGAGAAAACAAATACATCAAATTGATGTATTTGATGAATATGCAATTCTTCCATAAGTGATAATTTCTTTAAAAAATGACCAAGTCTACAAAACCAAGAAGAAATATAAAGCCTAGATTTTCTTTTCTTGTCATAATGAGTTAATCTCATACAGTTCCCCTCATATTCTGTACATACATAGTATAAATTACATACAATATCAATTTAGGCCATTTTAGGATGAACTCTGGTAATCAAATCCATACTGTTGAAGAGACTGGTTAAAGTGTCAATGAATATTCTAATGTGATAATTATTTTTGCCTAAAATACTTATGTACAAATACTGTTTGTTGCAATATCTACACAGAAATAACATGTTGTCTAATATTTGAAGGAGAGAAATACTAATAAAATTTGCCCCTGCTGTGCTAACTCCTAAGTAGTAAAACTTTATAAATGTTTAACAAATAAATTGTTTTCAGATACTGGCATGTATGCTTTTTTCCAACTGGGTGACTAAAACGTGAAAACTAGTAATTAAATGTTGGAAGCAAAAAAAAAAAAAAAGAAACAAGGAACAGTTAAAGTTGGCCTCAGGAGAGGGTTCAAATTAGGGGGCGATATGAACAGGTTATCTCAACGTCCCCAAGACATAAATGATGGCAGGCACTTGAATGTCATGGTTGTGCATGTGAGCAGGAAACAAATAGATGGTCACATGTGATTGATAGTTTTAAGAGTGTTCCTTTGAAATAAAAAAAATAGTAATAAAAGAACTAAATAAAAAGGAAGAAAAGGCGTTTCCCCACTCAGGATTCCATCTCATCATCTAAAGGTGGCGGCTCAAAGCTGACTACCTCGTCATAGGTTAGGCCTAAGGGAGGGAAAACAAAACAATTAGTACAAATTTCTTATCCCAACCCAGGTTCCCATCTCGTCCAAACTTACTCTTCCACTCCTCGATTTCCAGGTCGCGGCTTTCAAAGCTTTGGTCGTAGGGCTCCGCTTCGGGCTCGTCGTCTGGATCATGATACTGAGAGAAGTATTGGTGCGCCAGCGCCTCCGACGCCGTGATCCGCTTGTCTGTGTCCAGCACCAGCATTTTCTCCAGCAAGTCTACAGCTGAAGCACAATGGTTGTTGCAGAAAGGTTATATAAGGTTTACAGTGGAACACTTACATCTTTAGACATTCTGTGACATTCTATTCATATCTGGTTTTACAGTACAAGGTACATTAAAATAAATTGTGTGAAACTAAGTTTTCACTCAGTTCTTTTCAATACAAAATCAAATTTCAGACACTTAACATCTGGAGATGCCATTTTGAATTACAGAAGGGATGCATGCAAGCTGAGCATAAACTCTGCATAAACCTATTTACATGTACAACTCACAAAATTACAGCCTGTATCACTTGCAACTCGGTAAAAGAAATTAAAAAGTTTTTTTCCCCCCCAAATTCAGAATTATGTGTTGTACTATCACATAAAATTCCACCAAAATAGATTTCTGGTTTCATTGAGACAAATTTTAAACAACAGAGGAAAGCACTGTAAAATGTAAGCAAATTTGGGTAGCTTCTAATTCCAATCCATCTGCACAATTTTACCTCTTTCCTTTATTTATAATATCTTGATGTGCTGAAATTTCATCTCAATAACTTTTAGCCCCCTGCTCACAGTCTTCATTAGCAGTTTCATATCAGCAACTTATTCCAATGCAAAAGGTAACATTTTTCATTTTATCTTGTATTTCATTCACTCAGTGATACATATGAAAAGTCAATGTAACAGATAAAATTAAACTATGAATGAAAAAGCAGAAAGAAGTGCAAACATATCTGCCTCCTGTTTACATAAAGAGAAAATTAACTGTTCAACCCAAGAGGACCATTCCAGCCATATTTCAAATACACACAGAAATACACATAACTAAAACACAATACATAATAAGTCAGCTTATTCAATGCTATACTGCTTCATCATAATAATTTCCCACTTATTTTAACTGCAGAAAGAAGTTTAGATTGATTTATACCACTGTGAAGATTTATGGCAACTTTTAAAATAATGCTTTCTGATGCCACTAGGGGGAAGCAGTGAGCCAGAAGTGGTAAAAACCACAGACCAACACCTAAAGAGGAACTTACCAAGAGGGTTGGCGCCAAGAAACACATCAGCAAAGTTCCTCTTGGGCATGTGAGGAAGCGAGTTAATATAGTTCCTTGCCTGTTAAAGAGATAAACAAAATAAGACAAACTGTTTAAAAAAAATAATGCCACCTTTTATTGTCACCATCAAGAAATATTCGCACAGCAACCCATCCGGGTGTAGCGAGACAGCTCCAAACTTTTAGCCAACAACCTACACTCCACACACTTAAGTTAGTACAAATCCCCGAAAAAAAAAAAAAAAAAAAAACGCTGCACAAAATTTCCTACTGAAAACTAATCACCAGTGCAACAGGAGCTGCACCACTGCTCCTGAAAGGCACTCTGAAAGGCATCGCAGTGACAGGCATGGTGAGTCAGAAAGGAAACAGGGAAGAAGTGGAGCGACAGCATAGAGTGGTGGTGAGACTGTTGGTGGGGAAGGGAAGTCTGCCGCTATTTGTTTGCAAACAAACATCGAGCTGACAGCTAACTGCTCGTCCCCGCCCTCCGACTCTGGCTGAAGAAGGAGGCCACCTGGGAAAGGGAAAGGGGGTCTCACCTCATGGCTGGGCATCCTGCTTATGAGGGAGGCTGGGGGAGTCCCCGTCAGGCGCATTATCTGCTGCAGCTGGTTTATATCTAAAGCCATGGAGTCAAGGGGAATCATAGCGAGTCAACAAGCATGGGGCGTTAGTGGAGTTTGTAATTAAACGGAAAGAGGCAGATATAGAAGAGTGGAAGGGAAGGTATCAGACAAAAAGCTGCGACATACTGTGACAGTCAATATTTTGACTTGTCACAGATAAAAAGATTTATAAATCCTTTAGAGCTCGGCAGTTCTCAAAGAATGCTTGGCAAACATGGAAAGCAAAGACAAAACAAGTCAAACTGCAGTCCAACACAAAGCTGGACTGAAGATGGTTTAGTGTAAACACAGGGAAGTGGGCCAACTATAACCAGAACAAAACAGAGGCAATGAATGCACAGACAGGCAACGGACAAACTGGGCGGGATGGTACTTAGCACTCACAGAATCTGAAGAGATTTTCATCAAGAGCTCGGGCCCTGGGGTTCCGACGAGCATCATTATAAGCTTCAACTGATCAATGTCTACAACACTCACATGAAGGAAAAAAAAAAACAAAGGAATGGATGGATGGCACTGATAAAAAAAAGGAAAAATGAGTGATAAAACATGCAAAAAAAAAGAAGAAATAATCCAAAGTAATTTCAGCTGAGATTTAGAGTAATAAAAGCAACGCTACAAACGCAGCGAGACTGAATGGGAATTGCTGCAGCATTTAAACCCCTCTGAGCAGGAAGATCTCTATTAAGACTGAGAGCAGAAAATGAAAATATTACGTATTACCTGTTTGGATAAATGTGCTCTATTAAACATCGTCACATTTGAGCGCTAAATTTGTTTGACAGATGTCAAAAGCATTTTGTCGGACACAGAAAAGCCTTTTCTTCGTCTCCTGCAAATTGATTGGTGTTTTGTTGATTTTCATGAACAAAAGCTGGTGTTTCTCTCATTTTCAGAAAAATAATTCACAGTCTTTTCTCTCATAAATATTGATCTTAAAGAATGATCCCCACTGCTGTTCCCTAACATGTCTAGAAATCATTCATTCTCATCTGCTGCTCTTTCTGCTTTTCCCATTCATGTCTTGCTAACACACCAAGGATTAAATATTTTTTTTCCATCTTTGGACTTGTTAATGGAATGTTTTTTATGTATTAAAACAAAAACATAAATAAATGCTCAAAGCAGTGGCTATAGGACTGGATTTGAAGAGTCCTGCTCAAAAACTTTGTTGTGTTATTCTTCAGTTTGAATTGAAGTTTGTCTAAAAGATCCTCTTTATAAGACTATGCAAACCATTTCATTATAATGTGGAAAAGGAGCTATGCTTACTTCCTCAGTAAGCGTAACAAAGTGTAAAATATCATGCCGTGCAGTGTTATTCCACTCCGAGGTTGTTGTCAAGCTTAAGATTGAATTCAAATAGCCATTGTTAGAGGTTCACAGAGAAATCAGCTGGTGACCATAATGGAGCCTCCATGTCAGTCATTTTCAGTATGAGTGATGTGTATGAAAGTAAGTCGGAGGAGGGTTAATTTTAAACGCATCACATAAAAGAAAACTATCCTCTTTTTCAATAAGCCTGGGGTTCATTCAGGCTGCAAGAGAGCAGGGGAAAGCAAAAGTTCATTGGATAACAGGAAGGATAAATGGAGTACAGCAAAGTTAAGTCATTTTAATGTTTTCTTCGGCTTTCAAAATATGCTCGCCATGGAACTTACTGCATTTGGAGATGTTGACCTCTTTTCGGAAATCTCAGTTAAGTAAAGGTTGTCATTTTCCAGGGAACTCACACAGAGATTCAAGCCAATATAAGATCTTAAACGTCCTAATCATTTTGTCTGTTATTAAAAAAATAGTAGAACCAACTTTGTTTAACAACTACTCCATTCTTACACATGCCACAACAGCTTCAAATATAAATATATTAATCAAAAAATACATCTTAAAGCCATTTGTTTTAGCTCATAAGCTGTTGGAGAGAAACTGAACTAGCCTAAAAGTAATATAAGCAGCTCGGACATTCAAAAGAAAATATTGGAGAATGGATATGAGCCACAAAACTCTAATATTTATACCTCCAATTATTATTTTAATTTTCTCCCACCAAGCAATCTCACTCTGGGAGAATTGAATCCAGAAAACAGCATTAATGTGACGCACTGATGTTCTACAAACCGGACATCCAGCAAACCAAATATTTATTTAAATCTGATCTGCTGTTACTAAGAGAGCACAACACTTAAAATGAATACAATACATTTGTCGTAACGTTTGCAAATAATTGCAAACACTTTAACTGGCAATAATAAGCAAACACCTAGTCCTCTTAGATTTCCCCATGAACAAATAAATATTCATATTTCATTCAGAGAGGTTATGAGGAGGCAGACCAGAAAGTTTGCTCTTCAAAAGAGTGAATCACATGTGGTAAGAAATCCCAACTCTAACGACACCCACACACAGGACATGCAGAGGAAGCGTGGATGAGTTGGTTACTTAGAGCAGGATCCCAATACATTACACAATCGCCTGCCAGCCCCATGTTTTTGTTTGTAACAGGACCATTGCCCCACTGACAGGTGCCAATGTCTACATTTCATTGTGTTTGCACTAAAATGACATATTATCATCATGCATGTTTTAATAAAAAATAATCTGAATGCTCAGCTGCTGTTTGTGGTTATCGTTGTGGAAGAGAAGCAGAACAATGCACTGTCGTGGAGAGGCAGAAGATGGTGAGCCATGCACTAAAGGGTCCATCACAACACTTCTATTAGGGCGTCATATGAATCAATTTATTCTTCCAGCATGCACCCTACAAACACTTTGCAAAATTTTTTGGCTTACCCTGAGCAGGGTAGGATTGTTGAGTTTTTAATATGATCTCAGATTGGTGTAAAACTAAATTACATAAACAGCAAAAATGTCCTCTAGATGAATAGCATTAAAGAAATCACAGCCAAACAGAGATTTAACGCATGGGATAGGAGTAACATTAGTGAAAGGATACGATCTGTGCCTGGGAAGAGTGTCCGTCCTGTAAGCAGCTCCGCCATGATGCATCCAACCGACCAGATATCCACTGTTAAACATTAAAAAAAATCTGTTAGCAAAGGCATGAAAAATCATCTGTACAGATGAGGTAAAAAGATTTTCTTAAAAAAAATAAATAAATAAATAAACATTGAGAAGTTGTGAGTCCAATGTTCTTTGCAAATATGCACTGAAAATATAAAAATACAATCTTGACACACTGGCTGTTCTTGATGTCATCCATCTATATTTATTGAACTTAGAAATAAGACCTATTTATCCAAACGGAACAGTACAATTAAGCAAACCGTACAAAATCTAAGATTTGTAAAACTGCATATGTTAATCTCAGTTTTAAGAATTATGACAGCTTACCTGTCATGTTGTAGTGCATCCAGTTGAGCATGATCTCTGGGGCTCGATACCACCGCGTTGCTACGTATCCCGTCATCTCGTCATCTGTGTGCCGCGCCAAACCAAAGTCAAGGATCTGAGCAATGAGAAGACAGAACAGTGTGCTGAGCACCGCTCATTGTGATGTGGGTCCAAAACAGTTCTGGGAAATGTTCCTCACCTTAAGCTCACAGTCTTCGTTAACAGCCAGATTACTGGGCTTTAAGTCCTAAAAAAGGTTAAAGGGTCCCATTTAGTCACCATGTTTAGTAAAGAAAAAAAAACAGTATTCTTTGGCTGAAAGAAAATTGTTTAATATATGGAGTTTATCTACATATTCAGCAGAGCCAACACTTACTCTATGGATTATATCTGCTGAGTGGATGTACTGTAGGAGAAAGAGCAAAAGAAAAAGGGTTTAACTTCCAAACTCAATACTATTTTAGACAATAGAATATACAAGTATACATATACACTACATATTTACAAGTAATACATAAATACAATCTAAATTGATGCAAAAACAAAAGAAGAAAAAAAAATGTTAGGTTTGATTATTGCATTGTTTTGACTTCTTTTGTACATGTCGACTAAAGCATTAAATGAAAGACTAAAGACGACCTAAAAGCTTATGATTAGATAAAGCAATAAATGTTTATAAAATTATAATGAAGCTTACAGAAAATATATGCATCATTGCTTTTCAGAATCATTTTACCCAGTTGCACCCAGTTACTAATTTTAGTCATTTTAGTTCAAGCTGTTAACTGAGAGAGACTCCCACCAACCTTTAAGCCTCTGAGGATCTGGTAAATGAGAAACTGGACGTGGTCGTCTGTCAGCTTCTGACACTTGACAATGTTGTTTAGATCTGCTCCCATAAGGTGCGTCACCAGATATCTGCAAATGAAACAGATGTGACCTTTGTTATACATGAGTATCAGCCTTCATAGTTGTGCGAAGGCTTTTTCGTGCTACATTACTCTCCCTAATTGTGTGGTAACTCATTATAACACTTGGCAAGTTGTTTACAAGCTTCTAAAAACCCATCAGCATTATCAGCATAAGGAACGAAGGTCAACTTGGGCATCAGTTTCACTCATGCTTTCCTGATAATGAAACCACATCCATGTTTGTTAGAGGTGGAGCTGGATTCCTAACATGTTCTGAGAGCCACAATTTCTTACCTCTTGAGCCAAACAAAGATCCTTGTATTTTAGAAGAAAATGGAGAAGAAACACATTCTAAATGGTTTGGCCATAATATGATCATTAATTTCATGTGTCCGCTCCTTATATAGACAGATTTTTACAAGTTTTTTCATATATTTCTATGCAGAGATTCTTTTTTTATTCAATTTTGTTTAGCTAAAATAGATGGAGCCATATGGAGCTAACTGAGAATGTATATTTTTAGAGTTATGCCCGTCAATCCATTATGCTTCACTGGTAACTCGTGGGTGCAGGATGGTTATCGGTATAATAGAATCCAAACAAAGGAACATATTATTTGAATATTAACTTAGTTTGCATGTTTTTTGTTGTTTCACTAACAAAAAAATCTACTTAAAATAAAAATGTTATTGATTCTAGGCCACAAGTTGTGCTTTCATTTTTATTTAATTGCAAATAAGACCATAACCAGACTTATAAACTACACATAAACTACACATTTAACTTGGTTAGTAGAGCATGTTTGAAGTACTTTCTGACTGATGTCCTATTTTTGTTGCTGAGAATGGAAAAGGTATTTTCTACACCAAGTAACTCATAAGCAGTGGAGCCAAAACTACAGTGTAGGACAAGGTACACAGCATCCCTAACCTGCCCACTGTCACTTTCAGCATCTAGTTTTCTAAATCTCTTTAAACAGATTATTCAATTCATTCATTGCATTTTGTAACAAATACTTCCCTTTATTTTATTTGGTTTAGCTTCTAAAGCTGAAATAGTTACCAAGTGGAAGGAGATAAATGAGAGAATCTGTTTATTTGTTTCAGCAATTCAATTGTAAAACCTGAGACACGCATAGCAACTGCAACACATGGCATGGTTTCAATCATTCAGTAAACACAGACTGGGGAAACTTAACCTCTCCACTCTACCTCCAGACTCTGGGACCTTGATAACCAAATAAAACACTTATTACTCCTGTTTGCCATTTAGAGGACTATAGACCACTGAGCAATAACCCAGTCACTTTTTTCTCCTTAAGATAAAAATGATTTAGAGGTCTCTGATTCAGCTGTGGATTAACATAATGTTCTGTTTGTTGAAGCTAATTATAACTCAACCAAGGAAATTTTTTTTTTTTTTCCCTGAAGTAAAATTTTTGGGGATAGTATTTTAAATGCAATTTTTTTATGTGGAATAATATAGGAATTTATGCAAGGTACCTTAGTAAGTGTCACTTT
The DNA here is from genome assembly GCF_002775205.1 of Xiphophorus maculatus. Classification (NCBI taxonomy): domain Eukaryota; kingdom Metazoa; phylum Chordata; class Actinopteri; order Cyprinodontiformes; family Poeciliidae; genus Xiphophorus; species Xiphophorus maculatus. The sequence continues at coordinate 23,486,487 of NC_036462.1, forward strand.
CTGAATTGAATTACTAAAATAAGCTAACTATTCAATTAAGTTCTAATTTATTAAGATGCATCTATTTGATGCTTTAACTTTTTTAATAAATTAAATCCAAGATCAAACACATACAACTCATAATTAGCACAGCAGAACATATTTGTAATCAGAACGCATTAACATTCTGAATTCGAACAGCATGAAACAAAAGCTGAATTTTTACTCCTACTTTGTGAAATTGAAACCAGTTTTGCTTCACCTAATGGAAATGCTGCACACAGATGCGCAGTCTAATGCTCCATCTATAAAGCCCTGCTTTTAATGGCCCAAATCATCATTAGTGAGAAACTTGTGTCCATCTGATTTTCTGCAGGATGAAAGTTGTTTTTACTGCCTTCACAAACGCTCACCTAAAATAGAGGTGTCGCACATCCTGAATTGTCTGTGCAGGTTCAACTCACATTTCCACAAATGTGCAACAAGCTGATGACGCAACAGCACACAGAGAATTCAAGGACGCTCATTGAGGATTCAGCACGCACACACACACACACACAGAATACATTCACAGAGAAGGCCAGATGGCTGTTACCATGGAGACTAGCTGTGATGTGCACTGTGCCCGCGTGTTCAACCCTGCATTCACCTTGGTACACACTCGCCACAAGCTGGGCTCACAGAAACTTTAACTATCTTTTGCTGAACTGCCATTAGTTGCACAAACGTCATTTAGGTTTGAAGTCGAGCAACAGAAGTGTGAACAGAAAGGAGGAAGAGAAACTGAAAAACAGTAAGAACCAAAGACTCCAAGTGGGGACAAAAAGGCAGCAGAAAGAGGGAGGTGTGGAAAACGTAACTTACACATCGTTGAACTCCTCTAAGCTGGTTGCAGGGGTGAAAACATCTAAGAGTCCAATTACCTGCAGGGAAACATAAGTTAGGACGTTAGTAATCATTTACAACTGCCTGCTCTTCGACACAGAACATGGGATCTGAAAACACTCGGCTCACATGATTAAATATGCTTGTTTTAAATCCAAAAAAAGCGCTAAAGACTTTGCAGATGGAAATTTTCTCAAAATAAAATGTTTTTTGTGTTAGCTTTTTTGAGTACTAGAACCTCACTTGCAAAATAAACAGGTCCTGGCATCTGCATGTTCTACAAATTATGAAATAAGACAACACAAAAGTTAGTTTTCAATGTCTTGGTGTGATAAAGGGCCATTTACAGTTTAAAGGCTTTTGGTGGACCAATGTAGATCAGAACTGTTTTAAAAAAAGTATTGCTGTATCATACCTATTCTGAAATTAGACCTTAAAGATTAAAATTTATTCACTTTTAAGATCTATGCTCAGAATTGTTAAGTGTTCCAACACCACGTTTTATTAAAAGTAATTTTACTTTATGTAACTGGCTGAAATGTTTTAACGGATGTTGTTCTCTCGTCTGCCAGATAATTCTATTTGTGTATATTTATGAATGTCTTCATTATAGTATTTTGATGGAGCTTTATACTCCATCAAAATATTATTTCCTTATATTTTGATGGAGTTCTCACAATTCTCACAAATGTTCTGCTGTCAGGTATGAAAATCCATCCATCCATTTTCTTACACCCTTCTCCCTAGTGGGGTCGGGAGAGGGGTCAAGATATAACACTTAAATATAAATCGTAAAAAATCCAGAAAATCAGATGATTTAAAAAAAGAAAATTGGAATAGAAAGTGCAGACGGGAAACTCAACTATTTATCCATATGCAATTGTTTTCTTTAATAGTTTTAGATCTGGAAAATAACAAAAGTAAATTCCAAACTATTTAAGATTCTGTAGTAACCTTGACTGAAGTACAATAACTAGATATTAAAGTGACCTCAATGTTTCTTTAGATTAAGTCCAACTAACAAATCTAATTTGATCTGATTATATTAGATGTAGGTCATGCTATGTTATGACTGCATAACTCTTTAATCACACAAATGGGGACATTACACAGAATGCAATTTTTTACTTCCTTTGTGGTCAAGTGTGTGCACAAAGCTAAAAAACACAAACCACTTGGATGTCACTGATGTGTCTAAATACAGTTCATTTTAAAAGAAAAGTTGCATACAATAAAATGAGCAGTGGCTCTTTTGTGCTTATCTACAATCTTGTCAAGTGAGACAGCAAGTGCAAAAAAGGAAAACCAAAAACGATGCGTTAAATATCTGAACATGAATAAACTGCTTTCATGCTGCTGCAGGATTAACCAAAACAAAGGTGGGGAACACTGTGCAAAAACACTGAGCATAAACTCCATCTGATATGCATCTGAAGCACCTGGTTATGCACACAATCATGCATATTTACATATATACATATACGTGCAAGCATGCATACTGACAAAGAGTGCCAGCCCTGCCCCCAACCCCTAGAGAAGAGGCCGAGATGGATAAGGTGCTGTGAAAACATTTGAGCGGCCCACCCACACAGCATCCTAACTCTGAGCTTATTGGTGGAGCTGAAGCCACAGCAAACAGCTGATTGGCCCAGTCTGACTTTCCAAAATCAAAACCCGGGCAGTCTCCTGGCAACAGCATTAGCAAAACACAGAATCCCTTTTCTGTGTGTGTAAATCTCACGTTTGTATCAAAACGCTGCTCAGCTTTATGCTTCTGCTTCCTGTAAACATGAAGAACAAGAGCTCGATAGCATGCATGCACTCTTACGTAAGCCCTTCAGTGTGATTTTATTATGCGAGCAAACTATTCAGTTTCTATACAATGTCACCGATATGCATTTAGCACAATGATTCCACTAATCCCAAATAATCTCCCCCCCCTCATGTAAAACTTGTTTTTCATATGAATACAGAGAGGTAGCTACTGTATCACTGCTTTGTGCAACACTAATTCCAAAACTGCTCAACAAACATGCTGTAGCTGATCCAGTAGTGAAATAAGGGTGTGTTCAGGAAACAGGATCTAGCTAAAAAGTCATGTTGAGATTGCAATGAATCACAACAAGCTTTCATCGGGTTTTAGTCAAAGAAATCAGGTTCACACAAAAATTCTTTTACAACAACGTATTTTACAGAGATTTTATGTGACGGACCCACAGAAAGTAGGTCCCAAAAACTCCCAAAGTGAAAGGACAAGACAAGATTTGAGTCAATATTGTTTAAATCTGGAAAATTTAATCGTTATCTCAACTGATGCTACCTGGTCTACAGTAATTTATTTTTAACTTCACTAAGTGTTACCAATATAAGTGCTCCACAATATCAAGAAAAATTTAACCAGCATTTGTAATTTTAGTCAAAACTATCCTACACTAATTTTTATGCAAAGTGATGTGCAGAAGCTTTGTTAACAAATAATTTTTCAGTGTTTTACTTCCAAAGTCCAAAAATCAGATAAGCTTTTGAATTCATGACAGTTTGTTGATACTTAATTACAACATGTGAAACTCTTATGAGACATTTTTCAAATATCCATAAATTCCAATAAAGGAGCAAAACTAAGACAAGCTTTAAAAGGCCTTTTGAAAGCCTGAAGTAGAACAGTTCATAAACACTTTCTAAATCAAAAGCTTTAATGAGAAAAGAAAAGAAAAGAAAAACAGAAAGAAATACACTCTCTTCCATACATGATTGCTTTTCCTCTTTCCCATCAAATCTCACTGTTAAATTTGCTGATGTCATGACAGTGCTCGGCCTCATCAACAATGATGAGACACTGTACAGGACTGAACTGCAACATCTGGCATCAGCAACAATGACCTGATTCTGAACATCAAGACGACCAAGGAAATTATTATGGATTTCTGCAGAAGCAGACAAAACCACTCCCCAATCTCTGCAGGCAGGGAGGTAATAGAGAAACTTACTAACTCCAAATACCTGGGAGTTACTACTTCAGAGGATTTGACCTAGAACAATAAAACCTCCTCAGAAAGCAAAGTGGCTAAAATAGCGGAGAAAGTTATTGGAGCAATTCTTCCAGATAGCATTAACATCCACACCAACCACTGACTGAGAAGAATCCACAAACGTATTTGTATCCAACACCATCCGGTGCATCACCTGTCCCATCTGCTGCCCTCAGGTAGAAGGTGCAGGTCTATACAAGCTTGTAGCCACAGGCAGTGAGGCTGCTGAACAACAGCTCCCTTCTTCTCTCTACCCCATCCAGAGACAATCAGCCTAACTGCATTAATCAAACATTACTCTATGACTCTCTCTGTTACTCTTCTGTGTTGATATGCTTTCTGTTTGCCGTCACTGCTTACTAAACTTGTGCCAACACTGAAATCATTTACTGTATATTGTGAATACTGGGCTAATTGTGTAGTGGGTGTTTAGAGGACTATTCTTGAATTTCTGAATGAATGAATGTGACAAACAAAATTTTGTTTTTAAGACAACGAATTGAAAATAAGAAAGGAATTTCAGATATTTGTACAGCAAAGTCTCTTACTCCTGTGATAGCTGCAAGCACGCCAACAAACAAACAAACTCTTAGCCATGCAAATTTCTCCACACACAACTTATTCCTAAACCTTAAATAGCCAATATCTGCTATCTAGAGTAACTCAGTCATTTGTGGAGTACTATTATTAGAGTTCCTACACAATTTTCATATAAAATACCATTCAAATTTATAAAATTCCTTGTTTGTAAAGCTTTAAATTGGAACCAGGAAACACCACAGAGGAAGGAAAAAGGAACACACAGACAAAGCGAGGAAGGATCATGGGATAATGAAAGTACAGAAGGAAGGAAGGACACAAAAAAGGGAGACACCAAGGAAAGAAAGAAACATAAGGATACAAGGAAGAACGGAAGAGAGGACGCAGACAAAAGGAAAAAAGTAAGGCAGTATGAAGAACACCAATAAAGACTTAAATGAGACAAAGAGGGACAGAAAGAAGGAGAGAAAATAATATGGAAAGGATGTATGAACGAAGGAAAGTAGGATTTTAAAGAAGAAAGGAAAAAAAGAAAAGGAAGAATGGAAACAACAAATTGAAATATTTTTCATACTTCTTTTTCTTCCTCATGCTCATCCAGACTTTGAAATCAATTCAATGAAATTGGAAAACAAAGCAGTGATTTGTGGGAGGGCAACTGAAGCCACTTCCCTGAACAATGCAGTGTTGCTGTGACAAAAAGGGACACACAGAGAAGACTCCATAGATCAGAGGGTGAGGACAGTGCATTTAGTAAACTTGTTTGGTGACTCAGAAAGCACAAAGCAGGGGGAAAACCTCTTCAAGCAAGAGCTGACACCTGCCTCAGCTGGCCAGTTAAGTCTCGGGTGGTTATGCTATCATTCACAGAACAAGAGAAACCTCAGTGTGTTGCTGTGACCTTCACTTTTCTCATAATTGAAGCCTTTTCAAACCTGCTATATAAATAACCTGTAACCTGATTAATAAAGTCTGGTTACGTGTGTCACAACATGTTTTCCTCCCCCCCACCCTCCAGAATCAGCTCCGCATGATATCCTAATGTCACATGGCTCTCCCTGCATGTACAGCAGACATAAATGTGATCGAGCGGTTATTAAATCTTAAAATAAACAAAAACGTATGCAGGTTTGTGTGCGGGTTTGCAAAGCCAGGACAGAGGTGTTGCTGGAAGCGAGGGAGGCCGAACTGCAGGGGACTTACGTTCTCGTGCTTCATGTGTTTGAGCAGCCGCAGCTCTCTGTACGTTCTCTTTGCGTGGATGATGGACTGGAAAGGTCTGGACAGCTTTTTCACCGCTACCTTTAGGCCCGTCTTCTCGTCGAACGCTGAGCTGTGAACGAGCAGAACGTATGAAACACGTGAGATGAAGGCAGTCGATGTCTTAATGCAGGCAGGGAATAAACAACGTATCAAAAGCTCAACGTTTCCCTTGATTTAGCAGACAATGAGATCCTTCACCTGACTGTGTAGGTGGTCACAACCCAGCAGACAGAGCAAATAATTGCATAACACTGATCCCTCGGTTTCAGTTCTTACTTTAATAACTGAACCTGCTGCTGAACATTATGACCTCTGTGGACGGCAACAGGCAGAAGAACAATAGTCACTTTAGTACTGTTATGCTGTTCAAAGCACTGTCCAGATAAAGCAAACCTACCATTGTATATGGAACATGTTACATTTACTAAGTTTGCATGCTGTAAAGACAAATTTTGCCATCATATTAAGCATTACACCTTTAAAAACTTTGTACTGAGAAATACATGTTCATCATCAAATCTCTATTAACTAATTACTCTTTTATCACACCAGAGCTGCACAGCATTTTAGGTATCCTTATTACATATCGTTATTATAATATCTAAGTGTACTGTATTGTAATTACAAAGGACTGCTTTGTATGCATTATTTAGCAAATTATTAGACTACATCAAAGAAATTGCATGCAAAAAATTACTGGAGTTGAAAAACATCAAATATTGCTACATTAAAAGAATGCAATTGTGATTAATTGTTTACACTACAGAGATTTTTCAAATTAAAAAGAAGACTGCCGCACAACTTATTTGCTTACAAAGCAACTGTTTCCAAATAAAAACAGTTGAACAGGATATTTGTTGTTAAAAACATACAGCGAATCCGGTCGAACCAAACATGCATGTTCCAAAAAGCAGAGAAGTGATTTTGTTTTATCAAGTTTCAAACGTTACTCAAGGATTTTCCGTGGTTCCCTCAACACAGGGAAAAGTGTCAGACATGTCTTGCCTATAAAGCACACCACATATTTCTGCCTCTACTGCATCTGAAAGGAGTACAACCTGCTTAAGATAACCCACATTCCTTTGAGGTCAATCACCTAATCTAAATAGATATAAAGACGATTGCAAACCCAGGAGGAAAAAAATAGCAATCTTTCCTAGTAATGATGCTAACAAATTTGTTGTTACAATGCTAGTTTGCTTTTTTTCAACATGCTTTTGTAAGTCTAGACTATAATATTGCCAAATACAAAACAGGAACTTTAGTCATTGAGCAGTAAAAACATAACCTAACCCAGAAACAGAGCAGTGTAAATTTCTCCTGGACACCTTAACAGACACTTGGACGGTCAACATTTTAAACTACTAAGAATGCAAAACACATCCTAGAATTTACTCCCAGCTGTAGCAGATTTAGTGGTAAACTATAACCCTATTTGTCATGCATCCATAACAAGAACATTAAGATAAGCATTGTGCTCTTTCCAGTAAGCTGGAGATAATCTCCCACACCCAATGTTGGAGGCTTGAGGAACAACCATGTGTGTGTCAGCAGCGAGGGAAAAGTCATACTCAGCAGAACCAGAACTAAAATAAAAATAAATAAATAAATGACACGAGCAAACCATGTTTAAAACTACTGCTAATCTACAAGGCAAACAGAACAAGCCTAAGCACACATCATCCAATTAGTCTGTGATAAATGGAAGTGCAGCAACAAATGGCCATAAACTGTGGGCTGTAAAAAGGAGCAGCGCTGTCAGGCCAGCTTCTCATGGAAGTGGAGAGCCAGGCTGCTGACTAACAGGCACGCTAAGTGAGCAAACACATAAATGTGTACTACAAATGACTGGTAGAGATGTCTGTAATAGGTGCAGTCTAATCTTTCAGTGCATTTTAGCTATTCTCTCCTGGACAAAATCCTAAACCTACAATCACATTGTTGTGTGAACTAAAACTAAGTAAGGCATTTTGTGCCACCTTGTATTTACACATCAAGAAGGTGTTTGGTCACCTCTGACAACAAAACCTCAGCAAGTTACACGCAGTCTAATCACACAAGTCTGAAGACAGGTGCTTTCTTTAGTGAAATTTCAGATTATTAGAGCATCTCATAATAAACCAACATGATTAAACTGAGACAACAAAAACTTTTCTATAACCGTTTTCAATAGCATGCAATATGTCATTCTTAATTTTCTTTGTTTTTATATATTTGTAACATTTATCTTTATGTGAACCTACATGCCCTGATGCTGCTGTTACACCAGAATTTCCCCAATGTGGGACCGCAAAGGATATTTATATTTATATTCATTTCTAGCAATGTCTTCAGTACAACAACAGCAGCACATTGGGAACTCTAATCAAATGAAAATAATAAAAAGAAAGGTTTAAACAAAACTTTACATAAAAGTCTACAATGCATTTAGCTTTTGTTACTTAGTGTGTGTTTTTAGAACAATTGAGTACAAATGCAATATTTAAATTAACTGAAGTTAAAAAAACAAACTTTTTTTTAAAAAGGGCAAATATAATTCTTATAACTTTTGAGGCTATAAAAATATTTTTAGGTGAATTTTGCTGTCACAACCCTAATTTTCATTTGCAAAGAAAGAATGGAGAAAAAACCGCACCAAGACATAAAACTAATTCATGCAGGTATATAAGACAGGTGTTATGAGTACTAATCTTTTTATCCGTTCTATTCTTTTATGACAAGAACAAACATCAAGATGACCCAGAAATGTAGGACAGTGTAGCCTTTCCAGCTAACAAACTAACCTTTGAGAAACATGACAAACTAAAAAAAAACAAAAACAAAACTGTTTTTAAGGTTTGTCATAGATGTATTTGCACTCTTCATCATCTAGATTTGCTGTTTTTGGGCTCAAGTTGTCAGATCTCACAATGCACATAATTACAGAGCTCAGGTGTTGATGTCCTCATAGTGACATAAGGCAACAAGAGCAATCAATGTAAGAGGTTAACTGGTATGACAAATATAAGAGTTGTGATTTTGGCAGCCAAGCTACACCCTGCTTATTTACTGTTTTGTTTTTTTGTGTGTGTTTTTTTTTTAGCAAACTGAAGTAGTAGGAACGTGAAAAGGAAAAAGTAAATTGCGGTACATAGAAAACATTAAAACACAGTGAAGCTGTAATATGCTCTGCTCAGAAAGACACATAAAACACATTTTCTGAATACAATACTAAAGGACATGACTTTCCAGGCAAAATAAGTATTTTCTTTTCATCCAGAAAAAAAGAACAGACCTGCGAAAAAAAAACCTGTAAGTATGCAAAACTGACGTTTTCAACCATTTGAGAGTTGCTGTAACGCTTTGTGACGTTCAATCCAAGCTATAGACTAAAACGAATTGTGAAAATGCTGAAACTAGACAGAAAATGATTTGTTTTTAAACTTAAGCTGAAAACAATGCTGCGAGACAAGAACTGAGTGAGTCAGAGCGCAATAAGGCGTGTAATTTGAATTTCAAAAACTTTGTTTGCTACACAGTTGTGCCCCATTTTTATCTTTGACTGTCTGACACTTTAAAATGTGATTGATCTCTGGCTCTATATTGGGTTCGTGTTTTTTTGTTGTTGTTGTTGTTCTTAGCTGAGAAAAGTCAACTTGGAGCTTATGTAAAGTATTCAACACTGACTTTCTGCAAACAGTGACATTCAAGGTAAACTCTACAAACCTTTAAACTCTTTTGAATCAGTGCGACTTTTTAAAATAAAACTGAGCACTGCTAAGAAGACATGGGATTGTTTTCACATTATATCACTGAGAAAGAAACCAAGAACCCAACATAATAAATCTGTTTCACCCAAATTTGTGTGAGAAAATTGAGCAATACTATGGCAGCAACAATGAAAGACTTAAAATGAGTTCAGCATGCCAGAGGAGCTGATGGTATTCTTGGTTTTCAGAAACACTGAACAATTTCAGAGGCTGGAGGCTGTTTGGAGAAACTGGCCGGATGATTTATTAGAAGCTACTGTAGTTAAACAGGCTTTGACGTTTCTAACAAAGAAGGCATGAACTTGTTGCATGATACTGAGCGGGATTCAAAAAAAAAGAAGAAGGATTTTTTTTCCCTTTCTGGTCTGCTTTACTTTGAAATACAGTAGCAGCTGACAGCAGTGTGACAAGAGGGCAATTGCAAGCTCAAAGTTTTATCAGTTCTTTTTCAGTAAAGTTGCAAAGAAAAGATAAGCATAAAAGAAAACATATAAAATAGTTTAATCACAAAGAACCTCACAAGAGTAATAGCAGAATTAAAACTTTTTAGACTGTGTCCCACTTGACTGACTTTTGGAGGAGTTTTATGCGACATGCCAACACAAAATAGTAAATAATTGAGAAATGAGGCAAAAAAGAAACAAAGCTTTCATATTTTTTTCATAAATAAAAATTGAAAGTGTGCATTCTGTCAATCCCTTTACAATGACTTCATCCTTTGATTACAACTGCAAGTCTTTTTGAGGAATGTGTCTTTCAAATTCCTTGGAAAATCCCTCAAGCTCGGTCAGTTTGGATGGAGAGAGCAAACATGAAACTAAGCTTGACCACAGATACTGAATTACACTTAGGAAAATTTGACTATGCCATTTTAATATATGAATAACTAAGCCTGCACAATATTAGAAAATCTTGCAATAATGATAACATTATCAAATATTACAATGACAATATCTGGTGCGATATATGTATGTTTTCTTATTTCCTCTACTTCTGATCTGCGCTTCCTACTCTGTATGACCTTCAGCATTTTTGGAAATGTCATTTATGTCTAAGTGAGAGCTTTTGCTGTGTTGAAACTCTGTTTTACTGGCTAAATATTGTACTCCGAAAAGATACTCTCTGATAAACCTAATAAACCTTCGAGGTGTTAACAGCTGAATTTGCACTCAGACTTAAATGACTTCCGTTTCACAGTTGGATGCAACTGTTTTGTGGCTCCACAACATCAAAACCACTTCAGTTTGTGATTGTAACATGAAGCTCGGAGAGGGGTGGGGTTTGGGGGTGGGGTATGAAAACTTTTGCAAGAGTTCTCCAGATTCATGTTAATAGCGGTTATTATCGTCAATTCTAAATATGGGCATGCACTTCCGTGGAATTCCTCTTGCAAAAGACTTTACAAGCAGCTAAAGTTGGGTCAAAGTAAGCAGGAAAGTTATAGATCAAACACATCTATATCATAATGACATGGCTGAGTGGAGGGCGTCACAGCTGAGGCCAACACCTAACCTCGGGACTGTGACTCATCCGCGTGTAACACAACGGGAGAAAGGATGACATCATTCTAGACTAGAGTCATCATCATCCTCGGATGGGTTCCTGTAGAACGATGTGCAGTAGGGGGGCCTGCTTTCCGAAAAACCACGTGACCTCCTGGTACTCTGCAGGCTGCACCCAACTGGAAAATGTATAATGTATATGCAATACTGGGTCGGTAGTTAGTTCTTTACGTGCAGGACTAAGAGCAGCCATGCTATTTACAGACACCATGAGAACAGATGCAACGAGGAGTCACCCTTTCTCCATAGGATACGAGTATGGGCATGTCATCTAATCAGAGGAGGGACCAGTGCAAACCGAAGGCCGTCTGCACAGTAGACGCCAGGAGTGTCGCTAAAACTTAAAGCAAAAAAAACCAAACAAACAAAAAAACAACAACAACAAGCAAAAGTGAGCATGGAAAAGCAAGCAAATCTGCACAAAACATAAAGCAAAGCCTGAAAGTGACGCGAACTGCTATGGAAAGTGCACGACGCGAAGCTGTAAACAATAGCTGCTGTCCAGCATGTCTTCCACGGAAGCTCGGTGCAAGCTAATATTTACTCCCGAGGAGAGCCAGCTCGCTTGGCCTCCGCGGGTAATGGGAAGCCACTCGGTCGTTGTGCAATCGCCCTGTAAGCTTTCGACAGGACTCTGCAGCAGCAACTACTCACCACACGGATCCGTAAGCACCGGAGCCGACCGGAGACAGGTTTTGATAGCGCTGCGGGACTTCCCACACGGTCTTGTTGAGCTCCTGTCGGTAAAAAACGGGTCTTTCCTTGTGCGACATTCCTGCGGATTGACCACCAGCAGCCCCGCGGTGACAAAACAAGCCAGCGGAAACTTCTGCCCTCTTCTCCGCTCCTCCCTGCGTGTGGCGACGTGCTGTGCTGCCGCTCTCCCTGTGTAAACTCTAAAAATGAAGCACAACTTCACTCGCCCAGTCTCTGCAAAAAGAAAAAGAAAAAAAAAGAGCAGTTGCGCAAAAGGAAAATCCCCCTCCTCTGTCTGCCGAGCGCTCGAAAACAACTTGGTGTACACAATGTTTCAGGTCAGGAAGCCCTCTGTCTGGCTTTCGCTGGATTTTTCGCCTCTATTCTGAAGCTGGGCTCGAGGCGACCTGAACGCGCACGTTCGATCGTCACTGCGCGTTCACTGTGGCGAGAAAGATTTTCTCGCGAGAAAGTGCGCGCTCTTGGGTAACTTGGGGATATCCCCTGGGGCGGGAATCCCCCTCTGTCAATAGTTAGATATTTTTACTTGTGTAGCCTCTGATAAGAATAAAACATGCTAGGATGAGGCATACTTTGAAAATGTATATTAATTACAACCAAACTTGGTTACTATATGGTTTAAATTAAGAAAAACAAATCTTGTAGAGCTGGTTTTTAAAAAAGACACAATTTGGACTACGTACTGCCTTGTAGAGTAATACCTGGAGCATTTTTCACATATTGACATATTATAACCAAGACATGTGTACTTTATTGTGATTGTATGTAGTAATACATGACTAATTATTGTTATTTGTATTATTTTTATTGTTAGTAGTAGCAGTAGTAGTTGCTGTTGTTGTAGTACCCTGGGTACTCCAGCTTTCCCATAGTCTAAAAACAATTGAGACACACATTAACACACATTGTGTTAATGTGGGTGTGGGTGCGTGTGTGTGTGTGGGTGTGTGTGTGTGTGTGCATGATTGTTTGTCCTGTGTGTCTTTGTGTTGCCCTGTAATGGACTGGTGACATGTCCAGTGTGTATTCCACCTCTTTCCTCATGACCACTGAAGATCAGCACCAGCCATCCTGCAACTGTGGAAGGGGAGCGGGTACAGATGGATTGTTGTTGTTCCAGCAAGGTCCCACTGAGACACAGATTCTCTTCCTGTAGGGAATCCTGGTCAAGGTCACTGCACAATTTCAAAAACATAATCAGTAATGTTAAAAAGAAATAATAAGAGAAAAAACCTCAAGTTATCACCAAAAACAGACCCATGCCAACATAATTCTTCAGCAAGAAAATGCTGGATGGAATATCATGTCTCTTTCAAGCATTGAAGAGAGAAAAATATGAAGAGAAGGAATTGTCTCTAAACATATCTTATAGAAGCAAAGCAAAATAGGAAAGGGCACTTTTACCAAATTCTGTTTTAATTCTGGGATCTTCAACCATATTTTTTAACAGAACCCTAATACAATATGACAAAATGCTTGAAACACAACTATGGGAATTACCTCAGTAAGCTATTCCAGTAAAAAACAAGCATTTTCCTTCTATAGTTTAAATATATCTATCCAAAATATTTATCCAAGATGCAACAGCAGGTCAAATTGCATGAATCTGTTACAAATGCATGGCAGCATGATAAGTCTGGTCTTCTCAATAAGGAGGAAGAAACATTCATATGAATAAAAACACAATGACTGTATTCAGCCCTTTTACAGTTAGATCTGTACAACTTTTGTTTCTGTCCCCACCTACTTTGTATATCTACAGACCATTTTTTTATGCAAGAAAAAATTGCTCAATCTCGGTCAGTCTGGAGGAAGAGCAACAGCGTTGAACAGTTTTCAAGTTTTGCTTGATTATCAATTTGATCATGGTCTTAATTTGAATTGGACTATTTTAAAGCTTGAATAATGCTTTGATCTACAGTATGTCCATGTTTTAAACGACTGCAGGACAACATTTTAATATCTGCTATTTGCTGGCTTGATTCTGTAAAGACAGACATATTTACCAAAAGATGAGTGGGTCAAGCACAAAACTGTGCATTTTGTCAACTGACATGCTCAAGGAGGTAGATTTTACAAAAAACACATTTCCTTGGCATTTTCAAAATTTGTCACACCATATTTATTAAAGAAGATGACGTGGCAGTAAATGTCAAAGATTTTAGATACATAGACATGCATATAAATTGTTTAGTTTTATATGCACAATAGATATTGGATCTGGAGGCTCTGTATTAGGACAGGAAGCATATTAATAGCTTTTGATCTTTATCTTATTTATAAAGAGCACACTTGTATTCCATCTCTTATCCTTTGAGGTTAACACATTTTGCAATACAAGCCCAATGGCAATGCTTCAACTCATAACTGCTATTGCCACTAAAAAGCCTGTAATGAACATGATGTTCAATTACTTCATTCATAAAAACTGTTCTGAAGAAAAGAAGGTGAAGGGACAACTTGGTGATCTACTTAGCTTTTGCATGTACACTATTTTTGCTACTGTTTGTTCAAAAACATTAATAAGAAAGCATGTGTCGCACTCATAAATACACTAGATGAAATTGAAAAGGTAAATTATATAAATCAAAAATACGCTAAGTTAAACTGACTGGAAGTCAACTTAAAGCCAGTAGCAGCATGTAGAGCCCACCTCGATGCTTGAAGGGGGTAAAACTATTAAGATGGGAAATTCTACAGGGAGTTTCTGCAACGTGCATGAAGGTTTGGGGGTGAAAGTGAAAGCACCAAAACAATGTATTGTTTTGAGAAAAACGCTGACCACAATGGCTGTGAGCTATTTTGAAACAAGTTGACAATCTGAAACATGCAGACACGTGTATGTTGAGTTCTGCTTCATGGGTACTAACACTTGAGGAATACAATGTGTTTTTCAAACACAAGAAGCAGAGACTGTTTAAATTTTTTCTTTATCAAAACATCATTGAATTCTCCAAAACAACGCATTTTAATAGTACAAATAATGAAATCTGATTAATAGCAAATGAATAAATTGGCATGATCACAGAACCAGTTTGGCATTGCTTTTACATCTTCAGGCAAATTAAATGTAGCTAATTTAGCATTTGTTTCATTTTCATTTGGAGTTCTTCTGTGGCAATCTGCAAATTTGGTAGATTAGTGATAGATCTTGAATTGATCTCAACCCCTTTCATCACATTAATACATGCTTAGTGTAAATTATAAAGGGACTGCATGGGTCATAATCTAGCACCCAATTGTAAAGAGAAAGAAAATTTTGTTTCAATATCTCCTTTCACTAATCCAAATCTCACATGTGTGATTTAATTTCAGTCAGAAAATTTTAAAACATACAAATAGATCAGTACTCATTACACCTGATCTGTTCTGTGGAGACCTCAGAGGTTTGCTAAAGAACATTTTTTAGAAGAAAAGGCTTCACAAAGACCAAGGAACACAGCAGACAGGTTGGGGATAAAGTTGTGTAGCAGTTTATAACAAGATGAGAAATGTAATTTGTAACAAAATGAACAATGTACATCATCCTGAATCACATGGAACAATGGTGGTGGCAGCATCATGCTGTAGGAATTTTGTTCTCCAGCAGGTAGAAGGAACTAGTAAGGTTCTGTTCTTAAGATTATTCTATATAGAAATCAGTCCTAGAAACAAAAAGGTACAAAAGTATTTTGGAGATTTTTAACTGAGCCAGAACCATAAAGTCCAGATCCTTAATTGAATTTAAGTAGTTTAACAAAAATGTGAATTGCAAACTGGTAAATATACAGCAAAGAAAACATGAAACTGTTTGTGTGCAGCACAAACAGTTCTAGTAGTATCGACTTAGGGGATCTGAATTCAAATGCTCACCACATTTTTGTTTTTTCTTTTATTTGAAAAGCATGCATCATTTTCCTTCTGCTTCACAAATATGAACTACATTGTTTCAGTACTTCACATATAATTCCAGTAAAGCACAATGATATTTTTGATTGTAACAAGACAAAATGTGGAAAAGCGTCTGTGGTGACGATCGAACAAACGGAACATAAACTTGTACAAAAAGTGTCCTTCAAACCTGAAACATGTTTAGGAGATGCCAAACATAAGAGGCGCTAGTAAGAAAATGTACAAGATTAAAAGCAATTTTTTTTTAAAATAGTGTAGACAAGGACATATTTATATATTAGCTTTATCTTTCCCTCCACCGGTGCTAGGAAAAGCAATACATAAACAACAGCATAACTGGGAGCAAGTGGAATTAATCATTGGATTTCTATTATTTATTTATTTTTTTATATGTACAGTGTGGCAAATTTTAAATTGTACACAGGTAAAGTGTATGAAGATTTCACCCTTCATTCTGCTGTTTTAAAGTACAGTATTAATAATAATCATGTGAGTGTCTTAATTAAGACAAATAATACAACCCAACGACAGAATGAAATCAAGAGAACCAGCAGGCTCTCTCAATTGTAGGATTTGTAGATTCACAATATCCTCCATCACTGTAGTGCATACATATTCAGGGAAGAGTTATATGCCTAGTCTCCAGAAGGGGGCAGCACTGGCTTGATATTTACAAGGGTCCAGAAGCCCAGCAGGGGTTTTGTCTGTCACTTCGAGGCAGCCCCCATGGCGAGGATTGAGACAGGACCACAGAGATGAGTCCGTTCTCAGTCAGCAGCCACTCAGTCTGTCCAGTCCAAGGTGACTATCATTTCAGGAAGATGACATAAAAGGCCATGATCAAGCAGGAAATCGCCACAGCGATGTGAAGCCTTGTCCCAATTATTGCAGCTGAGAATGAGATATTGGAGGAAGAAGATTACATGTCAGTGATGCATAGATACAGCACAGGAAAGATGTATTTTAGGGCAACACCTGAACACTCTGCTTCCTTTGCTGATATATACTTTAACTGAAACAGATATCTTGTGTACAAGATTCCCTAAAGTGTCACGCTGTTCTGTTCCCACAATTATTTTGCAAACACAGCAGGAATGTCCATCCTTCATACCAGATAGGAGCAAGAGATGAATGTGGCTGGGGTTAAATAAGTGTGTGAATCCCAAAATAATAGATGAAGACCTTGTGAAGAAGCTCGCTGAATCAGGTAAGAGAGTTTCATTTGCAATTAAATGAATCATGTACCAAAATGGGGTGAAGTAATGCATTAAAGTTTGTTTTTTTACTTTCTGCAAATGGATTTAGGGACAAGGACTCTGATTTTTGAAGACATGTCCTGTGATCTGATGAAATTAAAATTGAAGTATGTTTGGCTATAAAAACCATTGTTACATTTAAGGGAAAAACAGAGAAGCCTGTGAACACCATCCCACTGAGGAGTACAGTGGTGGCAGCATCAAGTTGTGCATTTACTGCAGGAGCGACTGGTGCACTTCACAAAATACATGACATCATGGAGAAAGAGCATTACACTAAATTAGTAAAGCAACATTACAGACATAAGAGTGTGTTAAAGCTCAGGCACAAATTGGGTCTTCCAAATGGACAACGATCCTGGATGGCACGCCTCCAAATTAGCAACAAAGTGTCTCAAGAAACAGAAACATTTTAGTTCAACTTTAATGTCAGAGCCCAATGACCACCATAAAGAGATAGTCACCCACCCGAACAAACCACAGATAGGCCTATCTCGTTAGGGTTGCAGGCGTTTCAGAAATGAGTGTCAGTACATGTCGGCATTTTGGTAATTTGTTGGTATAAACTGGATAAATGAGTGCTTATCTCACTATTTACTAACTATGTCAAATGTTTTGGAAAATCTAGTAAGTTAAATGCAGAATAAAAATAAAGTTACTCTGTGACAATGACACACATACTGGTCTAATTGGAATTTTTTTAAGTTTTCCCAGTTGTATTATTTGCTAAGCTCTATAATGACAAAGTTGGGCATGAATTGCACAAACATTTCCTCTATTAATGACAAAATATGGCATTATTTCTGCACAGCAAAACTCTCCAACAATATCTAAAACACTATGATGATTTCATTTTTTAAAATAAGTGCAATATGTTGAATTATTATTCTGTTGGGGTATTTTACTTTGTTTACCTTTGTAGAAGACGCCCCACACTCCTTTCTTCTCTGACAGCAACCAGCTGTTGAGACGTGGTACCTTTTTGAGGTATGCACAAGTGCAGATGAACAGCAGCCCAAATACAAGGATGCCGTCTAAGGAGTACACTGCAAAAGAGAGCAAACATTACAAACCGTTACTCAGATGTAAACTAGGCCATTAATTTAATACAAATAAATAAGAGAACTTCTGTAAAACTACAGGTAACACCGTGCGTAATTTTACATATGCCTTTTTTCACCATTACGACAACATCAACTTTGTGCCTCCTCCTTCTTCCTTTCAGACTCTGGGATCTTGATCTCCGAATAGAATGTAAAATTTATTTCCATATGAAAAATTATTTGAACAGTAGTTGTTTATTTTCGCCTTAGCCCAGGTAACCTGGCTCGGACATCTCTGCTTCAGGAGTCGCTAAACACGTGATTTTGCAGCTGCCGCCCTGGATAAGTCTCTGTGTGGTGGCTCTTAAAATATTGACTCCAACTTGACAACTATGACGTCAGCGTGTTTACTATGATTACGCAGGTTATTTCATTCACTGAAAATCCAGTTTTTAAAATTATGTAATATCATAAGCAAATAGGTTGTTTTGTTATGAATTTCGATCATATTTGGTTTTCGCTTTTTTAATTAATTACAGAAATAATTGTAGTTTTTGGATAATATAATTTATTGAGATGCACCTGGAAATGTGAGCAGGCTGCTTGTCTAAATGTTCTCCTTCCATGTAAATGTTTAAATTCAAGTGTTAATTCTTTCCCACGCAGGCTAGGCTTGACTAACCATTTCTGAAAAGCAAAAGTAGCAAAAGCTGGTTCAATTAATCTTCTGCTAGTCAGTTTTGGTCAGTTCCAGCAATGTCAACATTTTTATGGCTAAGTCTACATCTGTCCGCTACCGACAAGATACCAACCATAAAAAGGAAGAATACACACTTCACAACCAAGGTTCACCTGGACATCCTGATTTGTTTAGAGTTAGCCTCATCGACTAATGCTAGTTAGCAAACTACTTGGTAGCCCAACAACTCGAATTGTAATTTTATTTTACTGTCAAGGAGCTTGACGGTCCATTTGTAACGCTTCAAAAAGCA
Source organism: Xiphophorus maculatus (assembly GCF_002775205.1). Classification (NCBI taxonomy): domain Eukaryota; kingdom Metazoa; phylum Chordata; class Actinopteri; order Cyprinodontiformes; family Poeciliidae; genus Xiphophorus; species Xiphophorus maculatus. The sequence goes on from NC_036462.1 coordinate 23,505,393, forward strand.
ATCAGATCAGTCCGTATCAGAATGAATGGTGGGTTTATTTCGGTTTTCATGACATGACAGAAAGCAGCACCAGGGGCCACGTCTACAGCCCAGCTAGCCTTCACTAGCTCTGCTCTTCACAACTAAGCCAACTTAAAACTATTCTCCTCACGTTAACCTGCCGGATAAAGCAGTTCACTTACCATTCGTCATAGCTGCAATTTGGTCTCTGACTATGTTATATGAGGTTTTCTTCTTAATAATTAACAAACCATCCTACAGTTTAAAGAGAAGGTATTCTGTGTCGCATCCTGGTTACTCGTTTGACTTTTCCGTTTTCCTGCCTAACACTCTTCCTTTATGTTGTACGTTTGTTGTTGTCCAACTGATATTACTGCCACCTGCTGGAGATTATTGGTAGGACCTCATTGAAATCCACAGGTTTGTAATAAAAAGCATTATACGGAGCCCGTATGGTGACATTGGACAGAAAGAAATCATAGTCATGACTTGTTTAATTCGTGGGCACGGCTTAATACTAACGTTAATTATTAGCATTAATAATGGAAATAACTGACAAGTCTGGTCTTATTTTGTTTTATTTCAATCGATTTGGATTTTTTTTCTTTCTCATGCCACCAGACAGGCACTGAAATATGATGCTTTTGGGTATCCTCCCTGCTTCATCAAATATACTCAACAACTCTGTATGTTGCATGATAGAAGAAGAAATAATTGATTTTGGTGTACTGTAAATGTAATTGTCAAATAAGGTATTAATAAACAATCAACAAAAAATACGATTTTAATTAAAGAACAACACATTTTATGTGAAAAATTGTCTTGTTTTTTTTATGTTCATATATTTACCAGTGCATGGTACTGTATCCAATGTATTAATTAATTAATTTATTGCTTGTATATTTTCATTTACATCAGTGTGCACAATACTCGTCATATATAAGATTTTATGTAATTATTACTTTTCTAGATTTTTATGATATTGTACATATGTCAGATTTATTTGTTTAATCATTCATTCATTTATGCGAGTGAATAGATTTTATTTTAGTTATTTGTATCTTAGCATAATTTTTGTGTTTTTTGTAAGTAATGTTTTATTATGAGCTTTCTTTTTCATTCATGTGTTATTTATACTTATTAATTCTAAGGTTTTATCTCAGTACTGTAAAGAGAAAAGTGCAATTTAACAACAAGGTAAACTTTAATGTGACAATGTGAGTACTTATAGCCTTTAATAAATATGTCTACAAAGCAGATGCTCATTTGTGTAAAGACTTTGGTGTTATCCCCGACATCATGTTTCATTATCCTAATCTGTGCGTATGGTGCTCCTGCTGCAGCGCAAAAACAACAGAAGTTTGTCCTCTAATGATAATAGGGGTAGAACAAAGGGTCATAAGACACTTAACAAGATTTGACAGAGTGGCACAGCTGCTCTGATCCACCTCACAGCTACTGCAGCTCACAGTGTGCAAACAGCAGAGAAAGCTTCTCCTGCATCATCCGTTTGTGCGGAGTACCTTATCCAAAGCAATGCGTCTCTACCAAAACATGCAGGTAAGATTGTCTTATTATGATCAATGTGCTGCTATTAGATGATATAATTAGGAAGCAAAAAGATTTCCTCAAGAAATAAAAGTGTAAAAAGGAAAACAATGTTAAGCTGTTCTAATAACTGTTTCTGGGTTAAAATTTCTATGACATTTGTGTTACTGTGCAGAGATGTAGTATCAAATGATCATCCTATAATTCATTTTTTTTAACTATACATTTTTTGAAAATCTTGAATAACAAAAATCTATTAAATTGTTGATTAACAAAAATGTAGCGGACACACAATAATAGAAAACCATTTATTTAGTCAGCCAACTCTACGCTGAAGTTTTTTATATCCAATTTCATTTCATAATGATTTCAAAATCACAGCAATTTTTCTTTCCTTATTTGCAAAATACAAATTTTAGAATAAGGGTCTTTAATTCATATTTTATTGTTCTGACATGGATAAGATGAATAAAAATAATACAAACTGTTTCTACAATGCTGAACAATCCAACAATTGTTGATGAACTTAATAAAAATTGGATTTCTGTAGTGTTTAGAAGAACCATGCTTAGTTATTTATCGTTTCCTGTGTTATTATGATCAAACATAAATTTAATTACCCATTTTATTTAAAACATATACCTAATTCAATGGTTTACATGCTTGATTGAGGGAATGGTTGTCTTTGTGGATTTGTATGATTTGAGCCTAACAGTTTCTAACTGACCTTTTTTTTTTTTTAGGTAGCACAAAAAAATGGTCTCAGAACCAAAACAAGTAAGATTCATTGTTTACATTTGATCTGTAAACTGAAAAAGCCTAAGCTTTTCCATGTTTTGCAATTCAACATTATAATATAAATCACATGATTTATGGCGTACATTTTCTGTCTTGCCGAGAGTTAGCTCTGGTGTAGCACAGACACTGACGCACACTGACGTTGAATTTATCCGTATCAGACAGAGCGCAGTGTTGGATCAGGCCGCCTCACCAGGTGATTGAAAATCAACAACAGGAGGAAGATGACCTCATCAAACCACAAAAGCTGATAAATCCCATCCTGGCCTCTGTCCAACGGAGAGCTCTTCATCAGGAGCTCCTATTCTGCCACAGACGGTGAGGAAACAGCTTTCTGTCTGACAACAATCAGGTCATTTCAGCATTATCACAAAAACACATACAAGGGAGCTGAAAACATGGGAACAGATGATATTTAGACTTCCAATGACTCCCTGGAATCTTTGTTTTTCTTTTTTTGGTGGTATTAAATACAGGTTCAGTGTTTTAGGAGATTGATGTGCCTTTTCGGCTAGGTCATTTCAGAAGGAGGTGCTTTCTGTATTGTCTCTATATTATAAATCAAGTTGTTGTAAATCAAGTCGCAGTGCTAGTCCTGTATTTTATCTGTCTCCTTGTTTGAGTCATTGAATCCTCTTAGGCTTTCCCTGTCCAGCTGTCTTGGAGCTGTGGACATAGATAAGCACTCTGTCCAGGTGGTATAGGTCGACTCAAAGGCCAAACTCTCATCTGAATATCCCTGATTATCCCTAAAACAGGTGTTTTTCTTTTCTAAAATGAAGAAGTACCGCTTATGTTGATAAAGACTGTCCACTAGCTTTATGGGTTCAATCTCTAACAGTGTGGATTTCTAATACTTGAGCACTTATATCACCTTCTACATTTTTTGGAACCAATGATAAAGATGCCTTAAGATGAAATAATCTTTTGCTGCATTTTTTAAAACCTTCCATTTAAAAAAATGCAGAAAATGCACCTATTGTTCTTTTTTTTGTGTGTGTGTGTTTTTGTAAAATGATTGCTGTCACAATGTTTGGCATTCCTAGTGATTCACTCCTAATAATTTTTGGCAAATTAATTAAAAGAAAAGATATTTTTTTGTTCTATGATACTTTAAGGTGATCAGTATCAAAGAACTTTATATTAGCAATTGATTTTTAATGCCTGTAGCTACAAATATATTGTGACAGAGTGGTCTATTTCTCCAATTTGAACATTGAACAAAAATGAAAGAACATTTTAAGGATGGCAGATATGTCTTTATGAGTGAAAATAAAATTATTTTCTGCCAGTGTTGTTCTCAGGCCCTGACCCACCACTCTCAGTTCTTGTCTGATTCATAACTGCTTTGCCCCTCACTCCCTAACTCCTCAATCAATAGCCTTTACAAAAAAGTACTATGAGAATTTATTGTTTTCTATATTGATTCTGTGTACACCTCTGAACCAGAAAACAAGTTGTTTTCTCAGCATCAAAATCAGATGGTGTTTTCAGACCTTCCTTATACCACTTGCTTTACCTCTACTTTCTCCTATGGCTGTTTCCATGACACAACCAGCCATAGAAGCTGTTCTAGTTTTTGAAATAATGAGCTAGTTGTGGAAGTTGTCCAGCCAATTTACCTAAAAGAAAAGAAGCCACAAAACATGCATTTCACCCCATTTGGGGAATCTGTGTGATCAAAGGCAAACCCCCTCTAACTGGGGGCAGTAAAAAAGGGCACCAACTCCCATTGGATTGCACATGTATGAAAGCAGTAGCAAACGTGTTCAAAGAACAACTAACAGATAAATATGTTCTATTTTTGAAATGGTACAGGTGTTCCCCCCCCTCCCCGTTACCACTGCCGCCCTGAGCAAAAGCCTATATATGAGTCATGTCAAAACCTGCCATATATAGGTTAGGAGTCACCAACTCCATAAGAGTCATTTATTTCATTTTTTTCAATCTTCAATTTGAGTTCCTATAATTAAGGAGTGTACTGTGCATTGTGCCCGCACTGATTTATGTGTTACACGCTCAGCAGCATTTGTGACTCATTCCAGAGACCAAGCCCTCTGGTAATAATCTGTTGCATCTCCAGGGGTATGCTGCCGCGAACGAAGCCAGAGCTGCAACGTGTGCTCGAAAGCAAAAACAGAGAGCAGCTCAAGAAAACGGAACTGTCTCTCCAACCTCGCTCCGACTTAGAGGTCAAACTGCGCAGGAGACAGCAGAGAATACAACATGTAAGCACACCAAGGGGGGAAAATAGCAACTGTTCAGTGATTAATTTTCTCTGGGATTGTGAAACCTTAAAAAACACACACAACATTTTTTTTTCTGTATTGCAGTCTGAGCTGGAGGAGAAGAAGTGGAGGGAAGGCCTGAAAAATGTGCCAGAGTTTGTTCGCGTGAGACAATCCCTGAAGCATGTTCCACATTCTTCCTAATGCAAATAGGGAAATAAACATTCTAACTGTGACAGTGTGGTTTGTTTCTATCATCTAAAAGGAGCATCATTATTTATGTGAAACAACATATTTCAATTGAGAATCGCATACATCCAACCAGTTATTGCCAAAGCAGTGATCAAATAAATATGAATCTATACAAGCACTAGAAAAAGTTTCCTGTAGGCTGTAGATTGTAGTCATGACTTTGTCATTTTTAACTCAAAGGGCAATTCAGCTCTTTTACTATAAAACGAAACTGAGTTTGAGTTGAGTTACTCTGCCAGGCCTGATTGTGAACAGACTGAACCTGTCTGACAACAGGAAGTATGTTGAGCTACAGGACCGTTGCTAGGCATCACCTGCTAAGCACAAATGCTTTGCAGGTGATTTTTTCTACATTTGATGGGGGAAAATTAAGATAACAGATTTTGGGTGGGTTTGAGACAACGAAACAAATAAAGTAGAATGAATTAAATGTAACACTAGGAAGTGTAATAAAGAATTACAACTCGTCATGTAAACCGCTGATAGACTAAAACATGCTGTTACAACATTGTGTGATGAAAACCCCTAAAAAAAAAAATCAAAAAGGTCTGACTTTACAAAGGCAACTTAACTATATAGCCATGACAGGTTTTGTTTTCTTGAGGAATAGTAATGGGGAGGAGATGGCTGAAACCAGGAAATCCTCAAAGTCTGCATAACCGTTTCACATAATTATGTTAGATTAACACTTATTCACACTGCTGGCCAGAGTAAATTGTCCTTGAGGGAGAACGGATGTAGTATTTAAACATGAGATTATTTCTCAGGTTGTTAATTTGTTCAAAGCAGTATGTTGCTTTAGTGAATTACTGCTCGTCTCCTTTGAAGGAGAGGAAAGATGACAAGTGAAAAAAGGAGAAACTGCATTGGTCCGTTTAAGCTGAGGCTTTTGATATATTTTTTATTTTTTTAAACACCAACCTGCATTGGGGACATCGTTTGGTTGCCGAGTTTGGTTCTGGTTCTCCTCTGGTTCTGTTTGGTGGATTTCTCAGCAGTGTTTTGTTCATTTGTTTTTGTGTTAAATTAAAATAACATTTTCAATAAACTATTACACAAAAGTAAGAATGTTTGTTTTCATAATGGAACAAATGTAAAAATTCGGGAAAGTGTTAGGCTTATAATAAAAACGCTAACTGCTACAAGATTTATTAACATATAAAACATCCAGCTAAATCAAAAATTCAACGCTGCAGATTATAATAAATTATGAGTCGTTTGAGTGAGTGCAGCAACAGGAGCCGGCTCTGAAAAGAGCCAAGCTTCCCATCACTACTTAGCACTGTCTCATTGCAACAGCGCAAATGAAGCACCAAAACCTTGGTGAGCCAGAAGAGGAGGGTGACAGGATATCAACAGGGGTAGAGTGACAGAACTGCTGAGTTATCTCTAAAAGCAACAAACAGGGAATATATGGGACAGTGGCAAACCTTCCCAGGAGTGGCTGGGGAGTGGTCAAAGATGACTCATCCAGGAAGTCACAGAGAACACAAAACAACATCGATATGCTTCATCTGCCTCGGTTAAGGTCGGCGTTTATGATTCAAAATAAACGGCATCCATGTTGGAGTGCCAAGCAGAAAAATACTGCTGACTAAAAAGAAGATGCAACAAAATCCAATTGCTGTGCTGGGGTTAATACCATAAATACGCCTTTCATACATGAAAACCTTCAAATGTTAAATCACAAGAATTCTGTGAAAAAGACTTGGCACATATTTCTCCAGAGTTACATAAAAGACTCATTGCCACTTTTAAACTGCTTTTTTACAAATTTGATGGCTAGTTTGGATAATTTTTTTCTGCTAATTAAATTAAATCATTTAAAAATTTTATTCATATTTACCCAGTCTAATATTCAAATGACGCTCATCATCTGTAACTTCTACTCGTGGCAAAATAAAATCTGTTAGAGGGCAGACACTTTCGTCCACAGGACTTCACCTGACTAAGATTGAACTCTTTACAAAATTACCAAAGTAAATTTGAAATGACAAGCATACATTTGGGGTTTTTTAATAAAACATTTAGACATGTGATAGCAATCAGAAAAGCATAAGAAGTGACGAATAAACGCAGAGGACAGGGGAACGGCAACATTTACAAAAACATAACATGAGCCATTAAAAATAAGCTTCAAAGTTGGATCTTTTTGATCTCTTTTTTTCTGAAAACAATTTTTCAAACTGAAAATCAAACCAACAAATCTGGTCGCGAGTCGATGTTACAGCCCATCATCCAAATCTGTGTCATAAACTTCCCGAAGTGTTAAGACATTACAGACATGAAAATGGAGAGTTTATGGTGAAGAGTCACATCAAAAATGACAATTACCAACAAAGAAACATTACAGGAACTTAAAAGTAATTAGAAAAAAACAAAAACAAAACAAGTGAAAAAAGTGCCAGGTGTGCTGCTAACAAACATTCACGATTAGCACAATAAATACACTGACCCCGACAGTACAAAAAAAAAAAAACTCTTGTACCGCTAGTGTTTGTCATATCATTCTCACATTAGTTTTACTATAAGGAGGAGGAAGGCCTTTTCAATAAGATATAGTCAAACATTTTCTTTTGCACCATTAAAACAAAACCTTACGTAGCATGGTTCATAAACAAGTTGTTTTAAAAAAAAAAAAAAGAAAATTTCTCATAACCCACTATTTGTGTTCATTCAGTCCAACATGTTCCGAAGTAACGTCCACTGCACTTAAGTCCAAACTGTAGTGCTGCGTTTGCTACAGAATAAGTTAATAATAAATAAATAAATCACAAAAAAATTACTTTCACAGAATATAAAAAGAAGGGAAATAAACAATATGGGAGAGTAATGTCCAGGTTTCCATGTATGACGACACTTTAAATATTGCCCACGAAGACGTTTCAGCAGATGAAGCACATACAGATTTAAGTTACTGAGGTTATAAACTGGAGATCACAGCGAGGTTCAAGCAGTAAACGACTAAAAAAGCAACAGGATTGACATTGGCCTTTTATTCAGGAAGTGAGAAGTTAAATTGGGGAAATACTTACGTCGAACAACTTGAGGTCGAAAACGTCCGAGACTACACAGAAAAGGTAACAGCTCGGTTTAAAACCCCCGTCTGTTTCTAAAAACAAATCAGAGGGAATTCATGTACTGGTGTCTTTGCACCACATTAATATATGCAAAGACAAAATCAACAGACTTGAGAACCAAGCCTAGACTATAGTGAGAGTTTCAAACCAACCTTTGGCTTGGTTGAAAGTTTTTTTTTTTTCAAAATCACACATCTACAAAAAACACAGAAACCACATCTGAGGGATCTGAAAATGTTTAAATACTTCCAAACTATAGTGAACATTAGCATTTTTTTTCGAGCCCTCCCAGTTTAAATGAGAGAGAAAATTTCCCACCATAGTGCTTCTTAGTAAACCTACAAAACAGGACAGTACTGTGCTGTGGATTATCAGGAAAACATGAAATTGCATTTTTACTGAAGACTGCAATAATATCAACTGCAATTAAATGTTTTTCTTACAACTCCACTCTGTCTGTATGCACAGCTCTATGCAGCTTGTTGTCTCATCTCAGCTACATGATGTGTTATTATAGAAAGCAGTTTTGGCATTAATAATCAATTTGCAGTTCCATTTGGTGACCACTAGATAATGTTAAGAGCCCCACCTGGCAGTTATTTAGTGACTACTACCCACTAAATAAACTTAATAAACAAAACTCGAATAAAAAAAAAAAAATCTAAGAGCAGCGTTACTAATTCTACACCAATAGAAGTTTGATAAGCAAGACCAGATGTTTAACTAACACCTGGCTGCACTACACTTTTTGAACACCAAGTGGTTCCTATTGAGCATCTGTTGACATTCATAAGTCATTCAGAAGTATGCAGCAACACTAAATAATATGCAGGTGGCACCTTTAAGGTGGTTTATTACATGCCAGATGGTGCTGGAAAGCGCATAATTAAGTCCAAATATGGCTTTCCATAAAATGAAGAACAGAAAGCCTAGAGACGGGGAGCTTGTTTTATTCTATTGCTTACTTGACATTTAAGTAACACTGAAGCTCAATGTTTTTAAGGTTTTTATCCTTAATTAGACAGTTTAAAGTCTCCAAGAGCCAGCTCTTGATTAAAGCTGTTCTTTCCTCTTGCCCAACTAAGAGCTGGTGAGATAGCTCCGGTTTATAGGTAGCAGTGCATGTGAAGGAGAAAACGCAAACAAACACGCAAATAACTGGTGCTATCAGTTCTACACTGGATCCATTTGTGTTTCCACGAATGTAAGGTTTTTTTTTACAGTTTAGAATGAAGTTTTCAACTGGAGTATTATTTGTCTTCTGACATCTAGTACCAATTGCACAATTCTAAAAGCGTCCACACAGATCGCGATCCAATGGAAAACGTGAACATTCCTCATTTTGTATTAAAATATATATTATTAGGCAAAGGACAGAAACTATGGAATCCCATCTTTTCTTTGGCAGCACTGTGAGGGTGGAACACTCCAGTCATAAATGTAGGATAACCGCAGCTTGACCTCCTCTTTGCAGAGCCTCCCATCTCGCTGCAGAGTCTGGTGTTTCTCCAACATGTCCTCCAAACTCTGCTTGTGCGTCACCAGGTATTTGTTGTTGCAACCTCGCGACTTGTACTCCGTGTCGAAGCGCGGGTCGTGCGTCCGCCGAACATCCACCGGTGCCAGCCAGGCGCCCAGTGACACGTCCTCACTCTGCCATATCTTGAGGTAGCCCGCGTTAAGATGCACGTAGCGTACCAGGTCTGAAGAGAGAATGTAACCCCCGCCCAGGGCATAGGGCAGGTAATAATCACAGAGGTCCCAAGAGCTTTCGCGCCACTTCCCAGCTGATTTGACACGGCCTCTCCCTGAAAAGAAACCCCAGTACAACTTGCTTGGCTCTTTCCCCTTCAGCTCCTCTTTAAGGAGGTCCAAGCGAGCAAATGTGTCGTCGTCCGCTTTGAAGACAAACTTAAAGTCCACATTCTGGTCCAGCCAGGAGTACATGTGCAGCAGCTTTAGTGTCAGGTTCTCATAAGAATCCCGCAGATCAGGCAGTAAGAGCAAGTCTTTGTGCCGTCCTTGCTCCGTGTTCAGATTCTGAAGGTCTTCGCTGGAAAGGCCCTGAGTTCCAACCACGAACATGGCCAGAACATCAGAGTCACGTTTGGCAAGCCAGGTGCTGCGGATAATGCTCCTGCGTTCTGTGTACTTGGGTCCTGTTGTGATGAGGACCACGAGAAATGCTGACAAGTCTTTCGAAGAGGACACAGGATTCTGGTGGTCTTGACGGAACTGCAAAGACTTGGTGTGAGGAGCAAAGCCCGGAGGATCCAGGTGACCCTGCTTTAGAGTTTCTGATGTACATTTGGCCAAGAAGACAAGGACAACGGCAAAACTGCATACAGTACCAATGACCAGAGCCGTCTTATGGCGACATATCAGACGGAAGAGATTCATGTTGCTGAGTGTGGGAAGAGGAAAACAAATATTTGTCAGTGTTTTTTTAATTCTACAAACCTATTTGATTATGTAATATTCCTCATAACATTTCGCAAACAGATTATTGCTAATGTTACTGATAAGAACAAAGATCTGGACAAAGAAAGAAAGGCAATGTTTGCAAAGGGCTGCACCTGGTTAATGAATATCCAGGTATATCTGACTTGAAGTATTTATTTGTTCACACATATGACAGACTCAAACTAATACTCTGAGGTAAAGGGTTAATATGCATTAATTCAAGTCATTCCTTACTTATGTTAACTTGATTTTCTCTGCCTGTTTTCTGTTCATTTGTCTAGTTTAAATACAATAGTTTGCAATAAATATCAGCCTTCCGATAAGGAATCGGCAAAAACAGCAGACTGCTGGACAGATGGATGAATAAATGGACATAAATGTTTGGCTGCAAAGATGGATAAACATATGGAGAAATGACATCATTAAGGGGTGGAAAGCTCAATAAAGGTATTGACAGATGGACAGACAACAAGGACAACCATTTGGATGCAAAGATGCACAAATGGCTGGATGGATAAATATGTAAATAGATGAATGGATGATACAACAATGGATGACAGACAAATGAATGCACAGATGAATGATTAAATAAAAAATGGATAGATGGATGGGTGGATAAAAGAAGTTGACGATTAATTGTTGGATAAATGAGTAAATCTAAGGAAAAATGAGTAAACACATGTTTCAGTTAATTTGGTAGACCCATGAATGGGTGGATGAACTTGAAAACGCCAAAATCGCAGCCCACATTTGTCCAGACCGTGTGGGAAACTGTAATAAAACCCATAACATTAAATGCACTTAAGGATGACTCTGTTCTTTTGACTTTAATAACGGTGCAGATTAGCATGATGCTAGTAAACAGCCTACCCATCTGCTGGACAGGGCACCCCGATGACACATGAATTGGGTCACCAGATATCATATAGAGGCTTACTCGTTTACCTTTGCTGGGTTAAAGGAGCACCGTCCCTTGAATGATGCAGGCAGGTCGGGCCACGGAAAGCAGCTGTGCACGGCTAGCGTTACCTACCCGGATAAAACCATCTGCGCACTTTGTAAGCACTCTACGCGGACAGCAGACACACACAGCCTGTTCATGTTGGTCTGACCAGGGAATGGACCAGGCTCAATCACAAGGGTTACTATAAATAGGTTAGAAGGGAGATTTTGTGATATGATGTGACCATCTTCAGTCTTGATCTGAATCAGTTCTGGGTGGCTCTGTGGAAGAGGAAGCGGAAGTGAAGCGCCCCCCGCCGTGAGTGAGTGAAATTAAAAACACAGAAAGACAATTTTTAAATGCATACATGGTAGAATACGTTTAAATAAATTTAACTTTTTTAATTTACTTGGAAAAAAAACCCTGACAAATATACAAGTATGAATTATAACATTTTATTGTTACAAAAGAAAATGACCACATAACTAAGTGTTGAAAATAACTATAAATCTTTGCGTTGTACTTATACACGCGTGTTATTTTCTTTTGTTCTTTCATTATGTATCTGAAGACAAGAGAAACCAGGAAATAAACATAAAATAAGAACGACAGTTGCAGACTGGCACATGCGCATTAAGATCCAGATTTTACTTTCGGAGGCACACCGGATGTTATGTATAGACATTCCAAAATGAAAGCCCACAGCTGGATTTTGACTGTTGAAACAAGGTATGAAAAATTGAAACAATGAAAAATAATTTTTCTTACAGTTTGAAATTGTTGCTTGATATATATGATTTTTGAGTCCCAGGCTGAACTCGTTACTTCCTCAGAGTGATCCTTGATTTAGGGGAAAAAACAGTGGGTAAATGGATTAATCAAATAATAATAATAATAATAATAATAATAATAATAATAATAATAATAACAACAACAACAACAATAATAATAATAATAACAAAAACTAATCCAACCTAAAAAGATATTACAAGTATGCTGGGAAAATAAAATACTGGTAAAATTAGGTAGTGTTTGTAAAATATGAACAATGTTAAGGGAGTTTCAAAATTTCAATATTGTTTACCTTCATTTTTCTTTCACTCCGATGTTCTCGTTTTGCTTGCTGTCAAAACGCGAACATCGGAATATACACTTGTCGCACTTGTCAGCTTTCTTTGGCATGCATGTTTTGTTCAATTCTATGATTTATTTATTTTTATCTGTTCATTTGGTAATTTGAGGATATCAGAGAAAATTTATTTTGAAAGGTCAAACAGGAAGTTTTGCATTTCGTAGGTCGCCTTGGCTGTCATGGCGCTATCGGTCGCTGAAGTCCATCATATGTAAGGAAAACGATGGCCTCGTCGTAGTAAAGCAGTCGTATACTATATAGTAATTCGACTTGACGTTCAGAACTTTCACTGATCCGAACATGTAAGGTTTATTCTCCGATTTATGATAGCTAACTGCCGTAACGTCAGACTGTAGCAGCAGCATAAGATGATGACGGATCGGGGCACCGGTTGGATTGCTCTGACATGTCCAGTCACTCTCGCCATCTTTCTACTAATTATTACTTCACATGTGGTGCAACCGACTAATGAGTTTGACCCGTATAAAGTCCTGGGGGTCAGCAGGAGGGCCAGTCACGTAGAAATTAAGCGGGCATATAAAAACCTGGCCAGAGAATGGTGAGTAACACAAGTGTGTGAGAGGCCATTAGTTTGTATTGTGGGTGTGTGTCATGTTCTACAAAAACCGGTGTCAATAATTGCTGATCATTTACCACTAAATATGTTTCATTTGGCTTAATATATGCTATAGTTTATGATGTCTTTTCTTTAGGCACCCAGACAAGAACAAGGACCCCAGTGCTGCAGATATGTTTATTAAGATTTCCAAATCATACGAGGTGAGTTGAAGAAATATTATACAGGCTACACAACTGCTTGCTGTCATATCTAATTTTCAGCTCCACTATATCATTAATGAAATCATGAGTATAAAAACAATCTCCTTTCACTTCTGTTTTTACTCACAGATCCTGTCAAATGAGGAGCGACGGTCCAACTTTGACCGCTATGGGCAGATGGATGAAAACCAGCCTTTCGGACAGTCACAACATCATGGGTTCCGCCACTTTGACAACAGCTTCTACTTTGATGAATCTTTTTTCCATTTTCCCAGGTATTGTAGTTATTGTTGTTGTTAATAATGCAAAGGAGATGGGTGCAGCTACAGAGTAGAACCTACCCCAAAATAACCAATAAAGTATCTAAAAATATATCAACTTACTAAAAAAATAATTATTCCCAAAAAAATGGGCTCTTACTTTACTAAGATAAGATGGGAGGGAAAATGTGTAAAGATCAAAGTTAGTCCACCCCTGCAAACTCCTTATAACGTGCATGCATGTAGATATTCTTGATTTTGCAGAGCTTCTTGTTGGCAAACCCTAACAAAAACACTTCTGTCTGGTTCCAGGTCCAGAGACTTTGCAGACAGCAAGTATATGCTGCACCATGCTCAGTTTAACAACGACATTCTCCCAGACAGCTACAAGAGGCCGTACCTGATCAAAGTGACTTCTGAGTGGTGCTTTACCTGCATCCACATCGAGCCAGTGTGGAAGGAGACGGTGCTAGAGCTGGAACCTTTGGGTACAGCTTTGAGTATTTTTAAAAACGTCACAATACTCTACGCCACATGTGTCAAACTCAAAGCCTGGGTGCCAAATCTGGCCCGCCGTCTCTTTTTAAGTGGCCCTATAGACTCCAAAATACATCAATAACTCCCTCCAGTTTTTCACAAACCTGCAAAATTCACACAAACTCAACAGATCCCCACATTTTTTTTTGTAATTTTTGCTGCAGATTTCTCTCAAAATTGGCCAAAAACATTGAGTTTAAGTGACTGCTACCTCAGCCTTACATCCTGTCAAGTCATAGTTTGTGATTGATGCAGCGATTAAGAAAAAGTCACATTTAACATCATATATTAGCGCAAACATCATAAAAATTCCTTACAAATATGTCTAAATTAGCACAACAACATCTGTGATTTTGATTGCAAAAAAAAAAACAGAAAAAAGCACAAAATCCTGGATGGACTGATTGGTGTGAAAAGATGCTCAATATTATTTAATTTTAAGAAACACCTATTGAATGCAGACACAAACAACTGTTTTAAATCGGTTTCATCAATACATTCTCACACAACAGACCCTTTAAGAACAGTCAGATTTTTGATATGGCCCAAAATGAGTTTGTCACCCGTGCTCTACGTTTAGTGGTTAAACTGATTTAGATCACTGATTACACATTCTGCCAACAGAGCAATTTAAATGTGCCTTTAATTCTCTATTTAAAATTGTTTTAGTTGCTATAAAGCAGCGAATATTAAACATATCAAAGCCTGCAAAGTTGTCTTGGTTTCAAATAAATCTATCCAATAAATAAGTGGATCATATCTCGACTGATTTTTGCACCAACCTTAAAAATATTCCTTTATTAGGCTTTGTTGATAAGGAAACAAGGCCTATATGTTTATGTGTAATAAAATATCTAAAATAAAGGAAACCTGAAAGGGGACCAGCACTTTTTCACAGGTTTCTATGCGTGAGTAAATTGGCAGCTCCACTAGTGGTGATCGTGATTTGCCTTGATCAAATAAACATATTTCTGAAACTTCCTTCCTTGGATGTATTACATGGATTTGACTATCAAATTTTTGTGGGGTCATACTTATATGAGCAGTTCACTTCAGATATGTCAAATTTATACAATTGTATCCATTGACCATGTTTGTTTGTTTGTTTTTTTACCTCATTATATCATTGTTTATGTCAATGTTGAATCAGGCGTGGGTATCGGCATCGTGGACGTGGGTTCGGAGCGTCGTCTGGCCAACCAGCTGGGAGCTTATCGGGCTCCCTCCATCATTGGGCTGGTGAACGGCAGGATGACCTTCTTCCACCAGCATGTGGTACGGGAGCACCTGCGACAGTTTGTGGAGGATCTGCTGCCTCACAACCTGGTGGAGAGGGTAACTGCATTTTCATTTCGCCTTTACAAAGGTTTCTCTGGAGTTACAGCCTGACAGCTGCTTCTGTAGTTGATTCCTTTTTCATGCAAATAGTCACACTAGGGATACAGTGGCTTTGTCCTTTAATTAGTATTTAGCAAACTGAGGTGTAAATACACGGCAGAGGGTCAAACACACCTCCTTTCTATTGCCTGTTGTTATCCTGTTTCCAACACTTGTCTTTATTTTACTAACTTCTATGATGTTCTCTTACAGATCAATGACAACAACTATCAGGCTTTTCTTGACCGGTGGCATGTGGAAAATAAACCCAGTCTGCTGCTATTTGACCAAGTTCCTGTTGTGCCTCTTCTTTATAAGGTAAAGGCATCTGGTCGACTTTAGACATGTGAAAGTGCATTATTAACCTACACATATATCATTAATTTCTCATCACCCAGGCAACAATTATCTCTATGGAAACATCACAGTTTGACCATTTTTAATAGCATCTCCAACAGGATTAAAAACCTTGCATAAATCAAGAACAAATACTTTCTTTAGATTATATTTGTTATTGACAGTTTGGATTCTCTATGTCATCATAAAATCTTTTACATTCTACAGAATTAAGTTCAAGCCCTTAAAATATCTTAAATAAATCTCTTTCTTGATTTGTGTATTGCTTCTGTCCTATATAGTTATTCTATATGCTGCAGCTGCGATATATCCTGCTGAGGATCTGGATTTAATTACACTGTCAAATAACAATCAGAGTGAATAACTTTGCTCCTGATGTTAGCTAATTGTTCCTTTGTTAAAAATGATTTAACGGATTTATTGCAATTTACACTCTTGGTGTCTTTACAGTATCCAGTGTGCTGCAGCAATCCCAATTTTCATTAACTTTTGAGAATAAATCAGAAAGCAGTGCTGTTAGATTACCTGTAAATGTGAAACCATTCAGATTAAAATCTAAAAACACTATCTTAAGTTGACAAAGTTACATTAAATTTGATTAAGTAGCCATGTTAAACAGAACTTAGTAAGCTATTAAGATGACTTTAATTGTTCAATTGTTATTCATGAAAAGCAAGTCCTGAGTTTGAGTCACAATGGTAAATGGTCTTAAATAGTTTAATATGTCCCTTACTGATACCTAAAGAAATGGTTTAAAGAAAAAATGGAAATGTGACCACAACAGTGTGGTAATTTTTTATTTAGTGGTGCAAAACATTTGGCCAAAGACTGAAGCTAAAAAATCCTGAAATATTTTTATAAGAAGCAAGAGAATTTTGTCTATTCATGTTTTCTAAAATCATTTCTTTCTATTCGATCTTATCATCCTTCAGTTGACAGCTTTTGCCTTTAGAGACTACATTCGCTTTGGCTACGTGGATCAAGGTGCGACGCCCAACACTAAGCTGCTGCGGCAGTTCAACATCAACACCTACGCTCCCACCATGCTGCTGTTTAAGGAGGACACAGAGAAGCCTGTAGACATCATCCAGGTACAACTTGTGTTCTCTGAAGACCCGGGACCTTCCCTATTAAAAAAATGTTTAATTTTTTGATTTAAATTTTGAACTCCTCTTGACGTTTGTTTCTTCCAGGCCAGGGGGATGAAGAAGCAGCTCATGGACGAGTTTGTTACGAACAACAAGTTCCTACAGGTGCCACGGCTTGTCAACCAGCAGCTTTTTGATGAACTGTGTCCTGTTAAGCAGTTCCACCGACGGAGGAAGTAAGAAAAATTAGCAGATTGTTGTTGTCATAGTATATTTTGTAGATGGCTTGATTAAACTCCTTTTTACAAAATTTTTCTGCCCCTTCTACACTTCTTCTCTACATACAAATTATGTTTGGGCGAGACAGAAATTAAAATTCTAAAATAATTTTTAAAATTATTATTGTGTCCATCAGTTTTCAAATCTTTTCACTGGTGTCAAGTTTATTTTAGATGTCTTAGAATAGTTTTCCTGCCAGAAAGTGAACCTCTGCTATAATGTCCGATTACGGTTTCTAGCAGATATTCTTCCTGTATTGCTCTTCATTTGGCTTAATTCTGTGGATCTCTGTCAGAGATATTGTTTCATAACCTAACCCTAGTTTAAACTTGTACCATGTGTTTTTTGTATTTTTTCAGGTATTGTGTGCTGCTTATCACTGGTGAGGATGAAGCCTTCCTCCCAGGCAACAAGGCTTTTGTGGACTTTGCCACTGTTAACAAAAAAGACATCCTACGCTTCGCATACGTCTACCAACGTCAGCAGCAGCCTCTCTGTCAGGCGCTACTACCCAACCAGGCTGCCGCCTTCCCTCAGGTCGGTTCAAGCACAAAAATCCACAAACACCAAGTACAAGATGAACTTTTTTATTTTTTCTCCCTGCACTCCCCCAACCCCCACTGACGGCGCACAAAATGTTGAAGTCGTATAGGATTCGTTGTTTCAGATTACAGACATGCGACGCGCAATGTGCCGCGCCGCCTCGGTTTAAAAGTGTTCTCCGATAACACTTGACAGGTGGTGATTCTGGAAAGGCGGAGTCAGGCGGGCAGGGTGCTGTTCCGCTCCGTGAGCAGCGGCTGGAACGGCAGCCAGGAGGACAAGTACCGGCTCAACGAGCAGCTGGAGCTGCTGCAGAAAGACCCCACCTACCTGAGCTCAGACACAACCTTACCAGAACTCAATAATGAGATGGCTCCGGTAAGTCGCAGACAACCGAGCGCAGTTTGGAGACAGAAAGCTGTTTCTTTCTTTCTTTTTTTTTGCCTTGCAGTCCTGTTTAATTTTTAATGCCTGCATTTTTTTGTGTGTCTGTGTGTTTTTGATTTTTTCTCCAGATTTTTATTATTCAGTGGATGAATGCTGCGTATGATTACATCCTTCAAATATATGATGGCCTTCTATACTCAAACTGGTAAGACAGTACTCCCTCAGGAAGCTGCAGAATGTGATGGAAAAAGAGATCAACGGTGTTTGTTGAAACAAGATCGGATGCTGCTTTAAGATCTGCGTTGGTCCTTCTTTAGTCTGTCCTGTTAAAGCTGCAGTGCTCCTCTTTGAAAGTTATACAACAACTAGTGACTGAATTGGCAATGCAGTGTCTTTTTATGGGAGTGCTATTGGGGTGAATCAACAAATACACCTGTGTCTGGGAATTTTAGTACATTTTTAAAAATAATATTTATATTTTTCCCTACTTCTAGGCGAGAGATGATGCCTATCCTGTCCTTGATCTTCTCAGCTCTCTTCATTCTTTTTGGTACTGTAATAATTCAGGCTTTCAGGTGAGTCTTAAATCAAATGCAATCAGTTGAATGAGTGTGCAGAAATCTAACCTCCTAGTTCATGGCTAGAAGAACTTTCACCTCTCATTCTCTCGTTTGCTGTTGTTCACAGTGAGCCAAGTGAGAGCAAACCTCAGAAACCGAAGGCAAAGGAGCAAAACGCAACTCAAACAGAGGATGATGCATCAAGCAGAGCAAATACCTCGAGGTAATGCAGTAAGTTGAAATGAGCAGAAGATGGACCCAATATATGAGACATCTTGCATATCTCGTGTGAATATCTGTAATGATGTACTGGGATTAGTAACTCCTAGTCTCAGACTAGCCCCTACAGAGCATGCCTGCACACAAATGGCTCAATTATTTTCAGCTGGTCAGTTTTACATCAACATATTTTTGGTTTAATTTCCACGACTGCTTATATTAGCTCTGATATCACTGTAATTTTATCTCTGTGAAGTCCGATCAATGCAAGAAAGACCTCGCAAGATGATTCCTGTCACGCTCAGCTGGAATTCTGATTTAGCAGATCTTCACAAAACAATAAAACATTTGCCACTATATTGAGGCTAGGTTTTATACACAATATTGAAATTGTTTTTATTTTATTTTATTTTTTTGACCATTTTTCAAGTTTTGATAAGTTTGGAAAAAATAAAATTGAGAAATGTTTAATTTTAAACACTTATTTCTTCGATTTCAAGGAAAAAATGTAGTGATTCTTAATAAATTCAGTTTTTTGCATTAGCAGGCATTTTAGTTGCATTATTTAGCTTTGATTTAATTTTTTTAATTAATTGAGTAAATGTACATTCAAAAAAGGGAAAAATGGATAATTTCACTTCTTTCTGGACTTTAGACAACTTCAAATTCTGGTTAAGCTGGGCTTGAAAAGTGCTAATTTTGAAATGCTTATAAGCAAAATACTTTACATTAAAAGACAAAGAATTCACAGTCATTCTTATTTGGCAAATACAAATAAAGTTTAAAATTTTGCTATAAAAATTGTCTGAATTAGTCCAGATGTACAAAATGTTCACCATGACTAAAATAAAATCTGTAGACTTTAATAAATTTATACTTTCTACTTGGATTCATACTTTTAATTTAAAAATTGATTAGAGTTTCTATGAACTTTCTAACTAGTCAGTGGCTTTTTGTTTTAATGGATGATAAATATGATGTGACACAGAACTCATATTTAACATTCAAACACACACAGTGAGCAGAAAGGTAGAAAAAATGTTAAAAATATCCAAAGCTGTACTCCAACAAAGAGAGGCATCGTGGAGTCACCAGGTCACCTTGACAACCATTAGATACGCTACACATACCAAGTAGTGCGAGTGACATGCCAGAAACCTTTGCTTTTAGTCCTGCAGTCACAGACACAAATCTGTTGCAAAACTCCACTGGGACTTTAATTGGAACTGTGTGCTTCGAGCTTCCTCTGCAATAATCACTAGAGTTTTGTTTTTCATGAACCAAAAGCTTGAGTGGTGGAGGATCTGTGGTGCTGTGGGCCTGTCAAAGTACTTGGTGTCATAAACTCTATGAAATTCCAGATTTAAAATTAAATCGGGTAGAACCGACTAAAAAGAAAAAGTGGAATTATTTTTTTTAAATAATGTTTTTATACACATCCCTACATGTAGCACACCTGTATCCCTTTCAAAGGAAGCACCAAATATTCCCAAAGTATGGAGTTCCTAGCCTCATCTACGCTGTTGTTCTCCAGTTAACTCTCCTCTCCTCTTGTTGTTTCGTAGCCGTCCTCCAAGGAAGGACTTTGTGGAAGTGACAGAGCTAACAGACGTCACCTACACCAGCAACCTGGTAAAACTGAGACCGGGTCACATCAACGTTGTGCTGGTGCTCACCAACGCCTCCAAGAATGCTCTGCTCAGAAAGTTTGCAAAGGAGGTTTTCTCTTTCTCTGGGTGAGTCTAATAAGATCCATCTGCTGTGTTAAGAAGTGGCCCATAATTCCTGTTGTTTATGCTGAAATTGCTGTCCTACTTCAGCACTCAGACCCTCCACTTCTCCTTCCTCAACGCGGATAAGCACCATCATTGGATGCCTTCGCTCCTTCGCTCCGCCTGTCCTGCCTGGCCGAGCGAAAGCCACTCGGACGACGAGGAGTCCTTAGACTACACGGGCCACGTCCTGGCCCTCAACGGGCACAAGAAATATTTTTGTCTCTTCAGACCCGTCTTCACCGGAGACGACCCCAACGACTCGTCGTCTGACTCCTCCGACTGCAAGAGGAAATCACGGTCCAGATCCAGGTCCAGCTCCCACTCCCGCTCTCGCTCTCACTCCAGGGAAGACGGAGCCGTCCCCAAGAGAGGCTCGAGCAGGGCCACGAGCATAGAGGTCCACCACAAGCTGGACAGGCTGGGGTTGTGGATGGAACGGCTCATGGAGGGCACCCTGCCCAGGTTGTACGTCTCGTCGTGGCCTACGCTGAGCGATGCCTCCAGCGCCTTCTCCGCAGAGACCTGAGGTCAGAGAAAAGAACAGCTGCACCTTCTGTTTTTTTGTTTTTTTCCCTCCTGAACAAAGATAGCTGCAGAGCAACCATGTTGTTTTCAAATAACTGTTGACGTTCTGTGTAGCGCGGCACTGATCTGTTGGTGAGCAACAACACCTTGTCCATATTGCTT
This sequence comes from Xiphophorus maculatus, assembly GCF_002775205.1. Classification (NCBI taxonomy): domain Eukaryota; kingdom Metazoa; phylum Chordata; class Actinopteri; order Cyprinodontiformes; family Poeciliidae; genus Xiphophorus; species Xiphophorus maculatus. The sequence goes on from NC_036462.1 coordinate 23,526,686, forward strand.
CGTCATATTCACAGTCTGGATGATTCACAGTGCAGGAGATGTTAGCTGTGCCTAGCCCTGTCTGAAATTGGAAATTTATTTGTTTATATGTATTTTGTTATGCCATTGTGTACCATAGGTTTTATTTATAAATCTCTGTCATAATTACATGGGATGAAAATCCTCCAGTAACATCTGTCGAAATGATTTGGTACAGACACACCCGGCTCAATCAGGCCCAGATACAAGCACTGCTTTCATCACACCCAAATGCACTTGAGCATAAACGCAAGAGCAAAGAAGAAGCAAAAAAGAACTAAATAACAAAAAAAACAAGTAAAAGAGATCAGTAAAAGAGTTCTGAGAAAAGTCCTTGCACGATAATGAAAAAGCTTCCAGAGGCAAGAAAGATCTTCTGCTTATACAAATTCTATTCCTTATATACAGGAGGTGTACATTCAGCCTGTATGTTGGGTTATAGAGCCAGGCTTGGATATTTAATGTCCAAAACATCCAATCCAGGACCTATATACTTGGGATGCATTTGTTGGGCTAAAATCAGTTCCAGCAGCAAGAAAAATGTGTGAGCCTATCTTTAAATATTTATTGTTGCATTAAGAAGCCATCTAAATGCTGAAACTCAAGAGAATATGTAAAAAAAAAAAGAGAAGCAGATTATGGGTACAATCCAGTCCTGTCATTTCTTTTCTCTTTTTCTGCCATATCAGCTACAGAAATGTCTCTGGTAAAGAGAGTTTCATTTTCTTCATAATTACCAGTTTATCTGTAGAGAAAAGGCAGACACGGTACATGGCTTTTTGTGTGTGCACATGTTTTCTTCATCTGACCCCAGGAGTTTGATCCTCTGCTGTCTCTTATTTATTAGGTGAAATCATTCAGTGTGTGGCATTTTTTGCATTACTTAAATTATTTAAACACGCACCAAACCTCTGAAATGCACCTCAAGTTTAGAAGCTTTAAAAAAAAAAAAAAAGAGAGACTTCTCTTTAGAGATTGATTTTCAGCATGGGGCCTGAAGGAATAGAGTTAGGCTCAGAATTATTCATACCCTTGGCAGACTTCATACTCCCAAGAACGTTTTATTTAGCACATGTTGAAAATTACTTAAGCCATTACTTGATCAGTGATAAAGCCTTTAGTGGTTTTTCAGCAATCAAACGCTCCTTAAAATTCATGAATCTTACAGATTCCAGTCAAAGGCTGCCTCAATGCTAAGCAGTTATTACATCCAGTCAGAGGAAACATGTTTGCCAAATGCTTCTTTAAATCTAGCAGATACACTTTTCAGTTTAATCACAACTTCTTCCCCCCCCCATTAATTTTTTAGCTGATGGAAATTTAAACTTTGAAACTGCTTCAAGAGATTTTAAACATCAAATAGGGATATTCGGAAATGTTCATTTAAAAACTGAAAATATTTTTTGTCACATTTGGGAGAAGCAGTCAGAACCTATTATTCTGTCTTTTTTTAAATCTTAACCTTTAACCTCAAATGTGTAAGCTTCAAGTAGGTAGACTCAAAAAACGCTGCTGGATATTTTTTTTTTTTTTACACTTCTTAAATGTTTCACTTTTCCTGATAATTCCTTAACTACTAACTATAGAAAATGAAAGATTACTCATTTTCAGAAAATGTTTATTTATTAAAATGTGTGCATCAATTTCTGTTTTTGCTTCTTGGAACTAATAAATATTTTTATCTACATTAACAGGGCATCAGTTGTTTTTGAGTCAGTGGCGCAAAACTGAAAACAAATCTCTGTTCATATTTTTATAATGTGGATATAGAACATGTAACTACTGTTTGTTAGCAGAAAACACAAAAATGGGTATTAATCATAAATATAACTGCTGCTAAACATGTGGTGTTTACTGTTAAAGGTGTGTGCAAAACAAACAAACAAAAAACTTTTAAGTGAATTTCTTTTATTGCAGTACAGTAGCTTCACTGAAACTTTTAGAAAAACTCAACTAATATTTTTTTTCATTAGACATTTAATTATTTAAAGTAGTATGTTGTGTCTTAGATCCCCAACATGAAAAAACATGAGAACATGCTATTCAAATTAGGCAAATTTATGTTAAGCTCCATAAGTCAGGGTGCTAATGGCTCCAAAAAATAACAACTCACCTTTAAACATAAGGGAGGTAAAGACCAACACACATTTTTCAGTTTGAGATTATGCTATTGCAACTAGATATGCTTCTATTCTATAGATTTGTTTTTCTTTTTTTTAATCATACTTTACTAAAGATGACAATAAATGTGGAGAAGACTGTGTATATGCTAAAACAGAGTGCATCTCATTTTGTTTCTGTAAATTAACTTGTCATATAATCCAAACTCAGTGATTGCTGGGAATGTTGGACACCTTCTTTTTGCACAGGTCATCGGGGCCAAAAGAGCGGGGCAGTAGCTCGTCCACAGTCATCTTCTCGTACGACTTATCGATCTTTGTAAGATAAACCTCCCATTTACACCCAAACTGTAGTTGGAAGAATACAAAGATAAGAATAAATACTTTTTCTTTTTTATCTAAACATTATATCTTTCTATCTTAGATGGTTCATTCACAACTTCATAATAATATGCCATGTGCAACTCAATTACTCAGCAGTATATGTAGTGCATGTACACTGCCTGGCCAAAAAAAAAGTCGCCACCAAAAAATGGTCACACTAATATTTTGTTGGACCGCCTTTAGCTTTGATTACAGCCCGCATTCGCTGTGGCATTGTTTCAATAAGCTTCTGCAGTGTCACAAGATTTATTTCCATCCAGTGTTGCATTAATCTTTCACCAAGATCTTGTATTGATGATGGGAGAGTCTGACCACTGCGCAAAGCCTTCTCCAGCACATCCCAAAGATTCTCAATGGGGTTAAGGTCTGGACTCTGTGGTGGCCAATCCATGTGTGAAAAAGATGCCTCATGCTCCCTGAACCACTCTTTCACAATGTGAGCCCGATGAATCCTGGCATTGTCATCTTGGAATATGCCCGTTCCATTTGGGAAGACAAAATCCATTGATGGAATAACCTGGTCATTCAGTATATTCAGGTAGTCAGCTGACCTCATTCTTTGGGCTCACAATGTTGCTGAACCTAGACCTGACCAACTGCAGCAACCCCAGATCATAGCACTGCCCCCACAGGCTTGTACAGTAGGCACTAGGCATGATGGGTGCATCACTTCACCTGCCTCTCTTCTTACCCTGATGCGCCCATCACTCTGGAACAGGGTAAATCTGGACTCATCAGACCACATGACCCTCTTCCATTCCTTCAGAGTCCAATCTTTATGCTCCCTAGCAAACTGAAGCCTTTTTTTCTGGTTAGCCTTACTGATTAGAGGTTTTCTTACAGCTACACAGCTGTTCAATCCCAACCCCTTGAGTTCCCTTCGCATTGTGTGCGTGTGGAAATGCTTTTGCGTTCACAATTAAACATACTCCTGAGTTCTGCTGTTGTTTTTCTTCGATTTGATTTGACCAAACGTTTAAGTAATCGCCGATCACGATCATTCAGGATTTTTTTCCGACCACATTTCTTCCTGGAAGACGATGGTTCCCCACCATCCTTCCAGTTTTTAATGATGCGTTGGACAGTTCTTAACCCAATTCTAGTAGTTTCTGCAATCTCCTTAGATGTTTTCTCTGCTTGATGCATGCCAATGATTTGACCCTTCTTAAACAGACTAACGTCTTTTCCACGACCACAGGATGTGTCTTTTGCCATGGTTGTTTAAGAAATGAGGAGTTACTCATTGCATCAGCTGGGGTTAAATAACTTGTTGCCAGCTGAAAGATAATCGCCTATGCAGTACTTATCCAATAGGAGGCTTGTACCTATTTGCTTAGTTAAATCCAGGTGGCGACTTTTTTTTTGGCCAGGCAGTGTATATATCTTTTTGTATATTTACCCTCAAACTAACATGTACTGCCTGGAGACAGAAAAAAACAGGTATAGATAGTACAAAAACACATCATACCTCTCTCATGACTTGTCTGCAGGCTCCACATGGGGAGATGAACTCTTTCTCCATATCACTGAAAGATCAGAAGAAACAATTTCCTTTAAACTAGAATAAATGCATTTCCTCTGAAAATGCAGTGTGGCTGCTGTATTCTTGATGTAAAGCAGGAACACTTGTTGAAGAGTAAAAATAAGCATCAATATTAAAAGAGAAGGGCTGCACTATAGCGCAGTTGGTAGAATTGTTGCCTTGCAGGAAGAAGCTCCTGGGTTCGATTCCAGGCCCGGGGTTCATTGTTCTTTCCAAATTCTCCCTAGGTGTGAGTGTGTGTGTGCATGGTTGTTTGTCCTGTCTGTCTCTGTGTTGCCCTGTGACAGACTGTCCAGGGTGTACCCCGCCTCTCTCCCGGAACGTTAGCTGGAGATAGTAACAGCACCCCTCCCGACCCCACTAGGGACCAGGGTGTACAGAAAATGGATGGATGGATGGATTAAAAGAGAAAAAAGAGGATATAACCATGGAAAAATGAACTCTAAGTATCATGTTTAGGTGTTAGATAGTATGGAAAAGTGAGGTCGATGCAGTAGAGCACTCAGGTTATAGCAGAAGGCCTCAGAAGTTATTTCAGAGATGAAATATGTTTATAATACTAACATCTAAATGGCATGTGCCAGCAATAGTTTAAATGCTAATCTTGGCTAATATAAAGATATAAGCTTATTAGCTATGAATATCAGATGTTACTATGCTATGGTTGGGTAGCATTAGCTAGCATGCTAATAAAAGCTAGTTATCCTACACTAAAAGCAGTTTTTAAGCTATCATAAGCTTAAATGCTTAATGTATTGCTAATAGGAGTGAATATTAGCTTTGTGCTAATGGTGGTTAATACGCTAGGAAAAACTAATGTGCAAATTTTAGGACGTTAGCTAACATTAGCAACTGTGTTCAGCTAATATGAAGACCTTAATATCCTTAAGAGTTAATATTAGGTTATGTTAGCTATGTTAGCATTGACTTACTTTAGGCTACTTCCTTAATATAGACAGGTATTGAATATTTGGGTAAGAAAGAGTGAAATTTTTCATGAACAATATCAATTTAGTTAGTCGTGAATGACTAACTAAAGTCTCTGGTTTGGTCTGTTAAATTAGTGAGCTGATTGCCAACTTAAAGCCTCCTAAGGACTTTATAGACTTAAGAGTCCATAAAGTCTCCAAAGTCTTTATGGAGAGGTCCGGTGGTCGCTCATGGAAGTTTGCATACATTAATAAATTTCTCTTTATTATTTAGAAGATATGAGTACATGAGAAGAGCTTTCCATTCTAGTCTATAGGAAATTTAACCTCTGATTACAATGAAAGTGATTATTAGACTTGCTGTAAGTTTAAAAAATGTTTCCATTGACGTTTCAGGAGAGAATTTGTATTGGTATTGGTCATAATGAGAGACAATGACTCAGATTTAGCTGGATAGTGTCACTGGGTAGAGGGCTTTTTTTTCTGGGAATGTATAATTTTATTACCAAATGTGTGTGAAACTGGGTATTATTGTTTAAGCATTTTGATGTGCAAAAAGAAAAGCAATGTGAAGTGGCTCATGGATTGATAATTCAGAAGTGTCTACAGGACAAATTCCTGTCCTGGGTGAATTCCAGACATCAATCAAAGGCGCTAGTTACCTGGCAATGGCAATGGCAATGAAGTCTTTGTAACCTTCTGACACGGCCTTTGCAATGACATTTCTTTCAGCACACACTCCCAGGTTGTAACATGCATTCTCCACATTGCAACCTGACAGAGGCACAAACAGACATAATGAGTGATCCTGTAAAGAGACCCACTACAGGTTAAAAGAGCTGGCTTATTTACTTATTCAGGTCTTTTCAAACAGTGGCTCTCTGGGTCTTTGGACTCACAACTGTTTGCTTGTCATTCACCTCACCACCCTTCACCCCACCCCCTCATGTGATGAAAACAGGTGACTTGTCAAGCTTTGTGCTGTCCAGCAATGCTGACAGGACACCTGTGTCCGTGTACAAGGTGAGGTTGACACAGATTGCATCTATATCATTAAACGGTAGCATATGATTCTGTCAGATGGACTTATGATGTCCTGTCACCTAGGAGGATTATTGATTGATAGGCTGGATTGTAATCCTTTACTCTGAATTTTCCACATAGTTAACTCTTAGGTAACAATTAACATTATTTAGCAGCATCAGCTTCAGAACAAACCTACATATGTGCCGATTAGATTATGAATAGGGCATCTTATCCCAGAAGTCAGAACTGATTTGGCTGAGTCAGACTGCATAACACTGAACACAATGTACTTATAGTTTTTCAGACTCCTGAAACCCAGTCATAAGCAATGCTACCAGTTTTCTGTTTGATTCTGTTAAAATCAAATTCGACCTCTGTTCATCCTATGTTCTCTTCTCAGTTGTCCACACCCACAGCTTACCTGTAAAGACACGGCCGTCTCGAGTCTTGAGTGCAGCTCCCACTCTAAATTTGCTGTAGGGAGAGTAAGAAAACGTTTTGGCCTCGTGGGACTGATGGATCAATTCATTAACTTCCTCCTGTGACAAGTGCCTTTGGTCCATCCTGCGTTCTTTATTTTGTTGGCTTGGTTTTGAGCATCTAAATGAGAATGATGTGGCTCTGCTTTAAATGTGAAAAGGACAGAGGGAAAAGGGGTGAGGGTGCAGTCATACAGCCAATCGTTTGCTCGGAAACCAACCCAACATGGCGTCATGGAGAAAAGGGGAGGCGGTTTTAATCCGCAATAAGGGACAATTATAGCAAAATATTCTTGGGCGAGTCTTCTGAACTTTGATGTGAGTTGTTTCATGCAAATCTTTCCATTCCAGTTCTGGTTGTGTATTTGTGTTGTGCATTTGAATAGGACTTTTCATTGGCCTTTTTTTTACAGACTATAAAAACGTATGTGAATATTTTTGAAAGGTGCTCGTGTCCACATGGAGCTCAATGTGAGCAAAATGACATAAAAGGGCAAATAAACGGATACAAGTGGTTTTGATTTGTTCTGCGTTATTTTAGCTTTATTATGTGCACTAAAGCCGCTGAACGTTCAATAAAAGTTGGAATAATTTACCTTTTTTATTTTGTGAGTATACATCACAATATTTACAGCAAGCATCAGTCATCAAATGGGGCAAAATATTTAATAAGGTATTTAACAAACTATGACTCTTACCGCTACAGTTATGTAGAATTAAATTAATTGTCTAATATAAAATAAAAATTAGCTTGATGCTCTCTGGCATCTTGCCTTGAGCACAGAGTTTGAGAGGTGCTTTTTCCTATATCATGCTAGCTATATGGATTTCCCATTTAGCGGGAATATTGATTATGATGAGATTTTCTCCAAATCAAGAGTCCTTTTCAACCTGGATAGCTCCACTGTTGAAAATGTGGAGGTGTCCAAGAGCCAACAGTCATAAATGACATTGAAATAAATTCCACTCCAACATCTGGAATGAGGTGACGCCTCTGGAACCTGTTGTTGCAGGATAAATGTCCCAACTTCAGAAGATGTGCTTTTAACTTAGCAATACTCTTTGGTCCTCATCCAACTAAATTTAAAATCTAACATAAGTGATTGGCTGGCCTAAGGCCTGCAACCTTAGGCCAGCAGGTGCCTAAGGTTTCAAGGCACCTCCAGAAGAGCCCTGACTATGAGAAGAAACCTTTTCCCCGTGTCAGAAGTCTCAAGGAATAAGAAACTGGATTTGTCAAACACGCTGAAATGTAATTAAAACTTAACATAGGAGGACCAATTTTCAACAGATCTTAGGTATGCTTAAAGCTTCTTTCACTGCTCTGCCTGGTAAATAAAATGAAGTAATACAGTGGCTATTTGTCCTAACCATATTATCAACTAAATTTAGTTCTGACTTTTTGTTTCTTTCCTTGGAATTGTTAAACACTGAGAGCAAAACAACAACTCCTCTGCACTCACAACCCTTGGTTTAGCATCAACTCCTGCTTTTTCCATTCAGACATGTGTTTTTCCAGATAAACTGGTTAAACAAACAAAACTAGGTCTGACTCATAAAATATTTGGACTGGTTATACACCTTGAAATGTAATTAAAAATTAATATTGAAGGAACAATTTTGAAATGATTTCCAGTATGCTTAAAGCTTACTTCACTGCTCTAAGTAAAATGGTTATTTGTTCTAAACATGTTATCAACTAAACTAAACTAAACTAAACTAAACTAAACTAAACTAAACTATTTCTGACGTTTTGTTTATTTCCTTGGAATTGTTAAACACTGAGAGGAAACACAACAACTCCTCTGCTGTTACAACCTTAGTTTAGTGATTTATTGGCTCATCTGACAGGAATCTCTTCCTTCTTCAGTGGACCCAGCACAGATCATGTTGCTTGTGATCCTGAAGTAGTAGTAGTACCAACACTCTGTAAAGTAATCCACATCTACAGACATCAGCTCAGGGGACAGGCTCTGGCCATAGACAGAGGTGACTCCCCAACCGCTAACTGTGCACCGAACAAAGTTTTGCAAAGTGCCCGTATGGGGCAAAATAACTGGACTGACCACTTCGTTGATGACAGCAGGGCGGTCCAGCTGACCACAGAAGAACAAACCCTTCACTTAGATATATTACTTGTTGTTAGCAGAGCATTTAAGATGCTTCTCAGCAAAAAAATTCACATTTCCTTAAAAATAATTCCTGTGATATACCTTATTGAAAAATTAAAAAGGTAGCAAGGCAACCATTCTGTTGTTGCCATTTTTTGATTCGTCCTGAGATTTTGCATATTCCCTTTTTGCCGTTATTACACTTAGCATAATTTATAGCTTGCAGATTTTTCTTAAGTATGCATTCATCTGTAGAAAGAATTCAAGTGTCACATTTTATATGACTATTATTATTCTTGTTGTTGAGATTTTTTTTACTTTCCAAAAATACTCAAAATCTTTGTTAAAATTATGCCTGCTGCAATGACAATAGTAGAGAAAATTATTTATAGAAATATTTACATTAAGATTGAGATTAAAAATATATATCCCATTTTACATTTTGCATTACAAACTGTAAAAGAGGATGTCAATATTTTGAAAGACACACGTGTTCATGTTTAGCTCAAGGTGAGCAAAACAACAAAAAGGACAAGTCAGTTTGAGAAAATATGTATCTTTATTTTAGCTTTTTTTTTTTTTTTTTTAGCTTTTTTTCTTTCCTTGATAGAAGAATTGTTTGAGAGGGGTAAAAAATCCCAGACATGAAGTTGAAACCTTATTTGAAATAGGGTCTAAAAAAAACAATGAAAGTGAATCTTTTTTCTTTTTTTTTAAAACAAACAAACTGTGTCTCTCTGGGTTGATCTGTTATAATGTGAATAATCTGAGTTCCAGTCATTGATTAAAAAAGAGTGTAAAAAGTAACACTGTAAGTTTGGGCAGATTCATTGAGAAGATTCTGAGCAGATTCATTCACGTTTATTAAGATAAACTATCAAAAAGACAGAAAAGCCTTTTGATCTTCAGCATCCATTTGAAGATTCATCCGAGGAGTGTCTTCTTTGGCCTGGTGGATGGTTAGCTGTTCTGGATGACCCAGTCGATCCATGAGATGTAGTTTCTCACATTAGTGTAGACGCCGGGGTAAAAAGCATAAGCACAGCCGATGCCCCATGACACAATGCCTTCCAGTCTACCGTTGCAGACCAGCGGTCCTCCTGAATCTCCCTGGCAAGGGCAAATGAAGGGGATATTTTTTATGAGCTAAATCCCAGCAGTCTAAAGTGATGAGATTAAAGGTTTTGATTAAAAATCTAACTTTCGTGTGTGACACAACCATCCCCAACTCTTGTTCCCCCCCCCCACCCCGTTTAGAAAATGTTTTTTCCAGATAAACTAGTTAAACAATCCAAACTAGATCTGACTCATAAAATATTTGGATTTGTGAAACACCTTGAAATGTAATTAAAAGTTAATATTGGAACAGTTTTGAAAAGAACTTAAGTATGTTTAAAGCTTACTTCACTGCTCTAAATAAAATGGTTATTTGTGCTAACCGTTTTATCAACTAAACTTATTTCTGACGTTTTGCTTCTTTCCTTGGGATTGTTAAACACTGAGAGGAAACACAACAACTCCTCTGCTGTTGCAACCTTGGTTTAGTGATTTATTGGCTCACCTGACAGGAATCTCTTCCTCCTTCAGTGGACCCAGCACAGATCATGTTGCTTGTGATCCTGAAGTAGTAGTAGTACCAACAGTCTGCGAAGTAATCCACATCTACAGACATCAGCTCAGGGGACAGGCTCTGGCCATAGACAGAGGTGACTCCCCAACCGCTAACTGTGCACCGAGCAAAGTTTTGCAAAGTGCCATTGCGGGGCAAAACAACTGGACTGACCACTTCGTTGATGACAGCAGGGCGGTCCAGCTGACCACAGAAGAACAAACCAGTCAGTTAGTCATCTCAAAATGTTAGTAATGCATATGAAATACTTTTCAGCAACAAATCCTCACAGGCATCATATAATTCTGCTTTGTAAAATGTCCAAGTGAAATTAAAAAATGAAAAAGGCGACAATGAAACTACAGTGTTGATGCCATTTTTTTCTTATTTGTCTGCTAATTTCTTATTCGTCTTGCATATTTTTGCCTTTTTTTTATTTTTTATTATTGCACTTGGTGTTGCAATCCAAATCATAATGTGCATACATTTTAAAAATATTCATCTGTAGAAAGACTGCAAATGTAGTCTGTAGAAAGACAACATTTCTTACAATTATTAATTATAATTACAATTATAATAATTATTATAATTACTATAATATAATTATTATAATTATAATAATAATATTATTATTATTGCACTTTTTTACCTTCCAAAAATCCTCATAAAAATAATAACAATAATTGCACAGAAAATAATTGCTAAAAAATATTTATATACATTAATTACACTTCACATTAAAAATATATATTAATAAAGGACATATTGAAATATAATGTTATATATTTACACATAGCTGCATATTCCATTTAAATACTACTTTTGGACACCAATTGGATTTGAAATGTGTGTATACGGTCAGCTGACATGCTAAAGTTTTCATCTTCTCCCTTTCACATCTATGGGAAATCATGGTCTGAAATTTCAGTCTATACGGTGGCTCCCAATTCTGAGTGACTCAGCATTTTCTAAATCAAAACATTTGTCACAGTGGATGTTTCACCTTAAGAAGCATGATGTCGTTGTCAAGGTTCCAGTAATTGAACTGGTAATGTTTTATGATTAACAAGACGTCAAATATTTGCTCGTATCCTTCCTTTTCTTTGATGTTGTGCTCCCCAAGGACCACTTTCATCAGCTGATTCCTGCAGAGGTTATTAGAAAAGCACACAATTCACTTCATAGGGTTTATTTAAAGACACCTGATGAGGTTAGAGTTATTTGATGTTATTTCTTTCTGCCATAAAAGACTGATTATGATAATACATTTTATGTATGTAGACTAACTTCTGATACATATTAATGTGTATTGGTGTGACTGGTGAAGGTGGACAGCTGCAGTAACTTACGGCCTCCAGCAGTGGGCAGCAGACACCACCCACTGCGGGTGAACCAAGGTGCCTCCACAGAAGAGGGAATCTCTGTACAGGAGAGAGGCTTGATATTTGATAGAGTGAGGCTCTACCACTGTGCCACCAACAATTCTGTTACCATTCTCAACTAAAAGAGACAAAGAGAAACAAAACATTCTTTCTCCTCTACCAAAGGTTGCATTTGCAAGCAGATCCACGTGAATATTCTGGCAAAACAATAATGCATATTATCTCTCACCTGCCAGGTTAACAACAATCAGGGGGAGCAGTAAGAGGAGACAGTAGGGAGAAAGTTGCATCATATCAGCTGCTACAAAAAAAAAAAAAAAATACAGACAATAAAAATCAAGTTAAGACAAAAATCCTCACTGAAAGCTGATGGAAAGGGCACAAGCGGTGTGCTCTTCATACACACAAAATAAACAAGTAATATTAATTCATTCCATTTTGAATTGCTAAGTGAATGACAGAAAGACAAGTAGTAAAATGAATCTCAGAAGTAAGATCATTTTCACAGAGCAGCAATAAATCATAACTATCAAATACATGAAATGTATAAGACTTCAGGATCAACTCTTGCACAGAAGTTTGGAGTTGTGATCAGAACAAAATATAACAGATTATAACATGACATAATGCAATACAACATATCACAACATATATAACATGACAGCTTCTTTAACAACATAAGAAAATGCAACATAGCATAAAGTAATAAAATGTGATGTAAATAATCCAACATTATGTAAAACAGCATAATGTAACTCTATGCAATATAAAATGACAGCATAACGTAACGTAACGTAACGTAACCGTGAAGAAAAGAACTCAAAATCATTCATCACCCTGGCAGATTTAGGTTTGCAGCAATCTTTTAGTATGATCAACATTTTTCTTTTGACTGGATGCAACATTAATCTTCTGGGGTCCCCCAGGAAGATTATGTAGACTGAGATAAAGATTAGGGTGATAGCAATGAGGCCTTCCATCCTCAAACACTTGGAGATTGTTACCAAAGAGAAGTAATCAAAACACCAGCAGAAAACTAAAAGGGTTTAATTGCTGTATTGCCAATAAACATTTTTCGCTCGATCATTTGGAGGTGTATACAAAAAAGTCTTTGCTGCTTTAAATGTCAAGTGGCATGTAAAAAGACAAACTGATACTTGTTTTACATTGTTTTATTAGAGATTCCTTTCTCATTTGCAATCGAAAAACAACTTCTTGGACAGAGGATGAAAATCCTTTTAAATCTAAGTCTGGCTGAGATGTGAATAACACTCTCACTGCTTTGTGGTAACAACATATAAGCTTTCTCACCTTATCAACAGTTGGGTCAAAATCCTCCAAATTACCAGCTTCAAGATACACTAAAACATTCCCACACATCAAGAGAAGACTGAGAAGTCTCAGGACTCTTTTATACTCTAAATAAGCCTGTCCCTCTCATTATCCCTCACCATTATTAACATCTCTGTCACATTCAGAAAGGAGAGTATCTGACCCAGTACTAGAAGAAAAAAAACACTTTATCCTTCTTTTATTACACCTTTTTCTTTGGGGGGCCTTTGTTCTCACAGCATCAACTTATTGTTCAGCATTGCAGATAAAGTGAATCTTTGCAGACATGAAACCCAACAAGCCAGTGAAATGACAACCTATACTTGTTCGACATGTTGTTTTTATATGTTATAAAGAGCCCTCTAATGTTCTGTCCACCTGAGATGTGGCAGGAGATGATTGCAGTCATTCTTTCTTTGAACAAGGAAAGGTTTTTTCTCTTTTTTTTCTCCGGTATTCCTGTAAAGCTGCTCAGAGAGTAAATCTTCTTAACCCTCTTTGTACATCTCATATTGACTCGTGATCAAAAATAATGACCATGTGTGAAGGTGTTGCTAACCGTGCTTCAGCTGAATCGCACTCAAATGTAACTCTGTTCTTATTTCATTTTCCCTCACAGCCAAATTCGCCCCAGACTCCCCTCATTTATCTCCTTACAGACTTTGCAGCCATATGGGTGTTTGCAACTCCCAGCCTACATACAATCAGCACTCCCCAAGGTGTCATTCCACCTGTGAGGTTGGAAGGTGATAGCATGCTCAGCTTTCCCTTGGGTGAAACGTCGCTGTGACAAAACAGAGTGTGCCTTTGTGTCTGGTGTGTTTGTGAGACAGGGAATGTTTTGGGAAATGAATGTTGAAGTTGAAAAATAGAAAAGGCAAGACAATCAACCCTTTCCCACAGAACGACACAAACTAGTGCTTAGTTGAAAGGAGGTGATACACGGTTTATAAAATCTTTTATGAATAAAGGCATAAAGGTGTTGTGCATTTCCACCTGAACTGACAGAAATGGCAGGAAGAGTAATAATCAGAGAAATAGCCATGATATCTCTGGAGAAGCTGCAGAGGTCCACAGTTTAGAAAGTCCATTAACAAGACAACTACAGAACCATAATTGGATTTTCTTGGGCTGTTTTGGAACATAAATATGATTCTGTCTGAACGATTCAATGTAAATATAAACTCTAACCATCTTGCCATCTCCTGCTAAAGAAAAGCATCCTCACACAGTATGATGCTACCACCACCATGTTCCACAGTGAGGGTGGTCTGTTCAGGGCTCAGTTAAAATAAATGAAGTTTAAAAATATTCTGTTCATAAAATAATAAATTAATGATGTACACAAGAAAATAAAAACTTAGAAAGGAAATTTTGGAAAGTCTCTTTCACCATTTTCTTGCTGTTAGTCTGGTGCTGTGTTCATTTGCAGCTCGGACTTGGGAAACACCTGGCCATGGAAGGTCACACACACAAAGTCGTTTCTCCCTTTCTCTGGGTAAAACATCAGTTAGTCAGATGGCTCCACATGTGGGACAACAGGAGGTCAGGTGACCGCCTCCCCTTACTCCTCCTCCCCTCCCCCAACACACCAAAACTTCCCTCCCAGCCCTCCCACTGTGGCTGATATTGACTTGCCAGATGGCTGATCATAATCATCATTATCATCATCTTCATCATCATCATTGTTGTGGTAGCCGCTGGGTTGATAAGGACTTCTTATCATTGCTGACACAGATTCAGCAATGGCCAATGAGTCAGAAAGAGACACTTGTGTGCAGAATCCCTCTGTGTGAATAGCCCCACGATTACACAACAAGACCACATGGAGCATACAGAAATACACACACACATATACATACACACCCATACACATAGTACGTCTTTTGAGAGACTTTGCATTTACTTCTATTCATTTTTCATTAATTTCTATAGCCAAACCCTGATCCTAACCCTAAACCTAACCTAAACTCAGTTCACACCTTTGTCCTAAACCTTAGCCCTAACCCAAAAACAGCACCTTTGGGCCCCATATGGACCAGTCAGTCCTCACACCGTAGCATTTGTTTAAAAAAATGGTCCTTAGACTGTACCAAATACATGAACACATACACACACTCACAAAGACACCCCCACACACACGCACGCACCCCCCCCCCCCCCCCCCCCCCCCCCACACCCACAGTTATTTCAGCAAGGATAATCCTGGATGTTGAAACACAGAGTGCTGATATCGTATAGATGAATCCACCCGGGCACGGTGCCATCTTTGTTGCTATGGCAACAACGTCAGGTCTTTCAACAGGTCAGAAGGGTCAGAGGACAGACAGCTCTGATAATAAAGACTTTCTGAATGTGAACTTTGTTGCTCCTTCTTCTCTTTTTCTCCTCTCAGCCCATCCCAGAGTGACTTTGCAGCTTCATGAAAACCAATGAAATGAAAAACTTTTTTTTTTATTGGAAACTGAAGGATATGGTTTGATTGGAATCACTTCCACTGGTACCAGAGAAGAGGAATGAACAGTCTGGGCCGACAGAGAAAAGGCTGCTTGTCTGCAGTGATTCAGTCATATCGTCTAAAGTAACATCCTTGTTTGCTATATGATGAAGCTGCTCATGTGTTTAGCCTGTCTGCTCCTGGCGCTAACTGCGGTCGACAGTGAGTATATTTTTTGGGATAAATGCCTAAAAAGTAATATTTTAATGTATCTCCTTGATTGTTTAATGTATCTCCTTGATTGTTGCATAGCAAAAAAAAAAAAATCATTGAATTGAATAAATAAATTGGTATATTTTATTTAAAGTTCCTTTGTGATAAATTAACTAATTTGTAAATTGAATTTGAAATGTAATCGCTGATGTCTTGTTCAGCCAGAGTACAAACTTTGAACATGTCGGACCAACAGATTGCTGCCTTCCTTCTTAACTTTCAGATAGTGAGTCATTTTTCTGCAGATATTTTGTGCATGCACAATGCAATGCACAACTGCAAGAAAGAAAAAAGATGCTTTGAGAAGGAGAAGGAGCCCCACTTTTTCCCCAATCCAGCCTCAGGAGGTTAAAAACTGGACATTGCTTTTACATTCAGGGCTCCTTTGGACACTTGATTGAACACAAAGATCCATGTAAGGCCCTGGTGAGCCCAAACACTGCAGAATCAACAAAGACAAAATTCAATTTGACATGCTTTAATTTTATGATCCACCCACAATTCAGCATAAATCAATCCTTACCTTTTCCTTAGTAAAGAGTTAACTATGTAAAGCGATGTAGAATTTCTTATTTGAATAATTTAGAAATGTGTTCTAAACATTACAATCCATGATAAGTAATGTTTTTAGGTTAAACTCTGAATATTAATTTAATCAAATGCCTACATGGCTGACTAATTAAATGTAAAATAGCATGAATAGAGTAAGTTTTATCTTCCAGGTTAGTCTGTTTGTTTTCTATCTCTCTTCATGTGCCTTAATAATAATAATAATAATAATAATAATAATAATAATAATAATAATAATAATAATAATAATAATAATAATAATAATAATAATAATAATAATAATAATAACAATAACAGCAACAACATCAACAACAACAACAATAATAACAACAACAACAACAACAATAATAATAATAATAATAATAATAATAATAATAATAATTTCAACCAAATCCGCGTATGATTGGCTGATCAGCATCAGACTCATCCCTCACTTCACCAGCTGGCTCCTGAGGCAAAGCTGAATATTAAGAGAAATGAAAAAAAATACAGAACCAATAAGAAGCTTTGCCAAGACGATCCAGTACCAGATCTGATCAACTTGCGAGATTGGGTTACGAAAAATATATATTTTTTCATATTACACACTTTGCTGGCTCACCTCCAGTGAGCTTAACTATTTTTCTGCACATGCAATTCCTTTTTGAAGCAAAAAAAAGAAGGACCATTCAGGATATCCAGCAATCTAAACGAGAACCAGCAGCCCGATTGATCTTTTTGTCTCCCTTTTTAGCTGAACTGCTAAACTGGAACACTACAGCTGTGTGAAATCAAAGTAAAATACTAAGCCCATGAGTGAACCAACAGTCTGGTTTTAGACTTTATTTCATGGTAAAAGTTCAGGTTCAATGCATCTTTCTATGGAAAAGTTGGCTGTACAGTCGCTAGTGCACTGGCCTTGGTTAACACACAAAGTCCTACAAGGCCCTCGATAGCTTTTTTAAGTGTAGTGTGCAATTTTGATGAGATTATAAATGCTACAGAAGTGCAAATGATATACAGATTGTTTCATTAATGAAATATTTGTTGTGAGTGACACAGCTGTCCAGCAGAGAGACCAGCTCTTTCTCTCAGTGGACACGCTGCAGCCATGACTGGTTCATTGCAAAAAAAGGGACTTTTGAGCAGCAAAAGTCTAAAACAGTCCTAATAATGCTAACAAATTTTAAAATGGCTCAGAATGTGTTCAAAATCCTATTTATAGTCACTAGAAACTAGCTTAAGTGTTAAAGATGCAAATATGTCAGAAAAAAGTAAAAACGTACAAAAAAAAGCTGAGAAAGTTGCTGAGTCACAGGAAAAGCACTCTTTAATTATTTTTGGAATGGCGTTGAACAAAGAAAAATCTCAGTCAATCATAAGTGGAAATGGACATGAAGGATTTTGAGAGAGTCTGCATTTCTTCCCCTCATGCTGAGGAGTTGCAGGAAATGATCCCCACTTCTCCTCGGTCTCTGATTGTGCAGCCTGAGGTCAGAGCTCCACGGTTCAGCAGTTACATAATGCTGGCAGGAGAGTCCCTGCTGTAATATTTCTGCATCCAGAGTGAAGTAGTGACTCAGGGACGCTGCGTTCCATTACCTCTATTGCACCCAGGCCCCCCATATGGCAGAAATATAGCAATTTTCTAAATGGGTAAATTAACTCGGAGGAAGTGGGATTACGAGCAACTATACAGTCTTTCTACTCACCGAGGGCGTTCTGTTTTACTTTGACCAGCTGTCATAGCTTTCCTACAATGCAGCTTTGGTTGCTTGCTGTTTTTTTTTTTTTTTTCTTGGAGGATAAACTATCCCAATGCTTCACTGCTAACCCAGTTTACCAGGAGAGACTTGGTTGTTCATAAATTCATATCCGATAGCAATGATGAAGAATTCACAGTAAATCTTAATGTAAACATGTGTAAATATCGCATCCTATTTGTTTCTCCATGTAGGCCGAACGCTTATGCAGAGCCGCATAATCGGCGGCCACGTCGCTGCACCGAACTCCATCAAATACATGGTGTCTCTTCAGAGAACAAGCCGCCAACACTTTTGTGGGGGATCGCTAGTTCACAGGTACTGGGTTCTGACTGCAGCGCACTGTAACATCGGGTAAGAGTGTTCAACAGCTGCAATCATCTGTAACTAAGAGCTTGAAGGATACCACCACATGATTCATATAATATATATTCTCTCCAGTCCTTTTCACACTGTGAAAAATGTCCACACCGCTGACATTGCTTCTCTGCCTCAGTTAAACAAGACAGAAATAAACATCAGGTATTAATATCACCCCAGTTTTATTATATAAAAACAATTGACTGACATCTGCCAATACCGATGTTAATGCGAATATATCGTGCATTCCAAATAAAACTAGTCTTTAACATAATTTCTAATGTATAAGAAGCAATAGCATTTTTCACATTCGACATATTTTGTTGGGATTTTATGTGATAGAATAAATGTACTGTGCATCCTTCATTAAGCCCCCTTTACTGTAAAATCCCTAAATTTAATCCACTGCATTCAATTGCTCACATTATTTAATTATGTAAATTTTAGTCTGTTTATTGTGTAGAGCCTCACTCAGTACGACAGGAGCAGATTTATGGAAGCAAAGAAAAAAAAAGCCCTTTCTGGTATAAACAGGTAATGTCACAGCAAACCTGTGCGTTGGAGGTCAAACTGCACACAAACAGATACAGTTGAGTCAGCTGACCTTGGTGCAGCAACATTCCTGTGTGTGTACGTGTCCACGTGTGTGTGCGTGTGTGTGTGCGTGTGTGTGTGTGCGTGTGTGTGTGCGTGTGTGTGTGTGTGTGTGTGTGTGTGTGTGTGTGTGTGTGTGTGTGTGTAAAACACAGAGTGACAGTGAAGTGTCATCTTGTCTAGTTCCTGGAAATCATCCATATCTCTGTAGCTCTGCCCCAGTCCTGCCAGATCACAGTAAGCCATTGTTCACGATCCATCCAGCTGCAGTCGCAGTCGATCCTTTTCCACACCCTGAGCTGGTAAATTTCTACACTGCTGACACGTTTTCCCATATGCCATTTACTTATTCAAACAAGTACAGAAATAAACTCTGTATACAATTATTCACTAGGCTGTTCTCCTGAATATATTGTTTTGAACAACTACACTGCTCAAAGTCAATCCAAAATGTTAGCAAGTGTAAATACTTAGGAAAGAAGCGAGGTTTTGTTTTTATTATGAGAATATCTATGTGTGTACAATTACTGGACAACTACGACAGTGCAGAATTATAATGCAACCGAATGAACATTTTTTTTCTTCACCACACTTGCTTATTTTAATCTGCTAAAGCAATTATAATACATCATCTGCAGATAAAGATTTCTGACTTTGAAAAATAATCATCACAGCTATAAGCTCTGATTTCATGGAGTCAGCTCCTTAATTTGTGGACAATCAACTTTTTGTGTAGAACCTTTTAGTTCTGAACTCTCCTATTAGGCCGCAGGAATTAGTCAACACCAAAGGAGTAATATGTGTTGCTCTCCTATCATTGGACAAACACACATCTTGAAGGTGGAACAAAATGCATGAAAATGATCATGTTTAAAAGTGATGTTCCATGCAATGCTTGTATGTGTATGTTTTAGGGCAGATCAGATGATGATAGTGGCAGGTGACTACAAAGTAAATATCTTCGAGGGTACTGAGCAGTATGCTAAACCCCACAAGCTGGTCATTCATCCCTCATACAACAGCAGCACCAACAACGCCGATATCATGCTCATCAAGGTACTGCAGAGATTTAGTTTTCTTTTTTCATATCTTTTCTAAACTGCGTGTGAATATTTTATAAGTTCCTTTTCCTACCAGAAACCATCTAATATTTTCTTTTACTCTTTTTATTTATTTCAGTTGCGTGCCCCTATGGTCCTGAACAAGTTTGTGTCGCTGGCGCCTCTCCCCAGACAGGGGACAGGCGTGGTCGAAGGCCACCTGTGTCAGGTGTCTGGATGGGGCCACGTCAGGGTGGGTGGAGGACAGGTCCCTGTTAAGCTCAGGACGGTCACAGTGCCCATTGTTTCAGCCGCGAGATGCAACGGCAGCGACTCCTTCAACGGCAACATCACGGCAAACATGATCTGCGCCGGCTACCCGTCCGGAGGAAAGGATGCATGCAAGGTTAACATGGGGACTGTAGGGTGGTACAAGGTTTAACCTGTTTTACACGCAGGAGTGTCTTGTCCTTGAAAACACATTAATTTATTTCTCAAACAATACATTTTCCATCACCCAGTAATGTATATCAGGTAGCACAAGCTGATCTGATTCTCATCTCACATTGGAATATATCCATAACACAGTTTTGGGGAAGTCCATCCCTTTGCCAGTAAGAGGACACAGATCGTTATGTCATTACATGATGAATTGTTAGGCTGACATGCCAGACTATAGTTGTAGATGAAATGGAAAATCTCAAAGGTCAAAATTTAACTGTGATTTTAAACACACAAAAAAAGCTAATCTGGTGGATGGCTGCAAAACAACAGCACACTTAAATTCTGGTGAATGTCATTCATTTTCATTGTGCATTCATTGCATTCATTGTGCTTATTCATGTGTGTTTCCTTTCTTAGCCTTAAATGTGAGAAGAAAATTACCTGAAATTCAATATGCAATGTACCAATAGTCATTTGCCTTTGTGAAGAGAAACCTACTTAATTACATCGAACAACCGATACATCTAACACTGTACTGGGAGACTTTTCAAGCAGTTGCATAATAAAATGGCAAGGAAAGTATTTCCACCCCTCAATCATTCATGCCAGACAGTTTAGTTTGGTCCCATCTGATGAGAGTATCTTCTTGTGCATGTTTCCTCTAGATGGCTCAAGATAAACTGTAAATTTGACTTCTTATCTTTCCAAGTTTACTTTGTTCTTGCTATTGTTCCATAATGGCTGGATTTGTCCACAACCTGTAGCGATGAGACTCTTGATTGCTCCTTTGCTTCTTCGCTAATCTTCTCTAACAAATCTCTGAGACCTTTAGGGAATAAATGAATTTATTCTGAAAAAAAAAATACACAGGATTATATCCTTGAATTAAAGGTCTTCCGAAGGCAATTGTCTGCGTTGTAATTCATCTAGAGGTTTTAGAGGAAAGTGAATGATTGCAATTCCCAGTTGAATTTGATGTTAAAACATGGATCATTTTCTTTCCACTATCAAAGTTACGCTCTAATTTGAGTTAATCAATCCTATTAAATCCTAGTAAAATACTTTGAAGTTTACAGTTGTAATATGTCAAATAAAAATCTAAAAAATTCTGCTTACGCTTCTACAAAGTGGTATTTTTTTCTTTAATATTCCATCACAAATGTTGCATTGATGGCACTGAAAAACAGTTTGAAGAGGGAAAAAAATATATGTATAAACACAAGTTTCAATATTTTCCATAATATTATGAGATGTTTTTGAAACAAGCTTTGAATTTAGATACGATTACAAAAAGCTATCATTTCTGAAATGCAATATTTCATATCTTCCCAGTGAGACTTTTTCATTGGACGTAATTTGTTCTACAAAATGAATGACACATCAAATTATGTAACATTATATTAGTATGCTTGAAGATAATACAGTAAAAGTGACCTTAAATCCCTGAGACATTCAAGACAAAGGATTAGCAAGCCCCTGCTGAAACGTTTTCCCACAGGCTCAGCTTTATGTGAAATCTGAAGGTGTAATCACCAACGGGACATTGTGGCTCGGTAACTGATAGAGGGTGTGGTCTTGTCTTTGCAGGGAGACTCGGGCGGGCCGCTGGTGTGCAGGGGCCGGGTGTACGGCATGGTTTCATGGGGCAATGGCTGCGGCGACGCTCAGTTTCCAGGTGTGTACACTGCTGTGTCCAGGTTCCGCCGCTGGATAGATCAAACCATCTACGGGCCACACCTGCGTTGTTTCGGATACAGATGAAACTCCGAGTATCATTTTGTCGTTGTGTCAGCGTAAAGAGAAATGCATCCTCTGCTCTTAAATATTAAAGCTTTAGTAAAAGTCTGCGTCAACTAAAACCATTACTGGATCCCCTGCTGTGCCTCCTACTGTAGTTCACAACCTGTAAGAAATTGCAGATTTATGACAATAAATACCATCGCTTGGATAAGAGTGTGATATTTCTCAGTCACTTTTTAGGGTGTGAGGTAAAAAGCATCTCTAAGCTTTTTTTTTTTTTTTACAGTTTGCCACATTGCTTTAGTGTTTCCTATTGGGATTTATCTTATAGACCAATGCAAAGCAGTAAATAATTATCAAGTGGAAGGAAAAATAAAAACTTCCAAAACTTCATAGGTAATAGAGCAGAATCATAAAAACTGACAGAAAACAGGAAAACTATATAGGCAACTTTTTCATATGCTAAGTTATATATATTTTGCAATATATTATTATTTGTATATCTATTCTAGATTTTTTTCCAGTTTTTAATTATTGATTTATTTATTTTTTACGTGCACCAGTAAAATTTTGATACATCATAGGCACACTTGTAGTTTTTCAATATTTTCTGTAAACTCCGGTAGCCAAGCAAACAGATTATTTGGTGCCAAATTCACAGTTGCATCTTTGTGGAGGGAAAAAAAAGCCTTTGTTGAGGAGTTGGAAGAAGAAAGTAATTGCTGACAGAAAGCCATAAAGAGCACATTTTGTAGGTATACAGTAATTAACTGGAATACAATGTTTTGGTGAAATGTGGCCAAAATTATGAAATAAAACCTACACTGAGCATGATCCTAAACGTAACATCCACACGGGGAAACGAGGTGGTGGCAGTTTCATGTTGTATGGATGGTTTTCTGCGTCAGAGACGGGGAATCTGGTGAGAGCTGGATGGACGATGGATGGAGCTAAGCACGCCAGTCTGGAAGAAAACTTGCTAGTTGACACAAAAAGCTTGAGACTGATATGGAAGACCAAAATCCAAGTGAGAATCTGTGGCAAACAAAAGATGTTTGTAGAGAAATATGTCTTTTATTGCCTCTGAAGTCGCAACAGAAGGTTCTATATGGAGTGAATTGAGGGTTTTTTGGAGCCCATAAACTATCACCCAGTTGAGTTGACAACTGGGTGATAGGTGATAGACGGAAGCATTACATTAACCTGCAGGCCTGCTTTCCAGATCATCTTGTTTTTATGAATCTATTTTAAATCTAAAGGGAGTAGGTGTGCCATAATTGCTTTTTTATGAATAGACAACGTGTAGAAAGTCAGCTCTGCTGCAGGCTCATGTGTCGTCTGTCCTTCCATTGTCTGCGTAGTTATATTGAGTTTGGTTCTTCTGAGAAAAGACGATTTGGGCCCTTTATCAACTCAAAGAATCTGGGGAGGCCTCCTTTCATCTTGTTCCTTCTGCAGATACTGTATTAGCGTTAACGGCAGGTTGAAACCAACTTTAAAAAATAGTTCAGTAAGTGTGTAAATTTTAATCCTACCAGTTTCATCTGGCCTGGACATTTTGTACCCGATGTGTTGGCATATAAATCTTTTAAAGTGGTTTATTTCAGCAAAATAAATCATATGGGACTCCGACATGATAATGTGTGTATTTTTTTCATAATGCACAAGGAAGGGAACACAGTGAAACAATGCATCCATTAATGAATGAACCTATGGATGGGTGAATGAATCACAACATGATTTGGGAAACAAATAAATATTAATTTTAAAAAAATTATTAATTTAGTCTGTCATAGCAATGTGACAACAAACCATGTCAGTGAAGGTTTATAGCTGAGACTATAAAATATAAATGAAATCAAATACATAAAATAAAAATTAATATCAATGAAGTTGAATCAATCCCTGTTTGAAAAGGAATGGTAGTTAAATTATACAACTATTTAACTAATCCTACATGTAAAGTGCATTAAACCTACGTTATCCATACACATTTATACGTGTAATTAATATTTCATACTGATCATAGTTTTACAACTACAATATCTATAAAACAAGGCTGCGCACCACTTTTATACTGCTAACATCATCTATAAATGTTTTACTATTAAACAGTCTATTGTTTTTAATAGAGCTAGTGCTAAATAACTGTATCCATGTCACATCCACCCACAAATGTGTAACTCAAATCTAATTATGGTATTTAAACCTAGATTATTACTATATAGCATTCAAGCTGAATCATTCTCTTTGTGTTTTCTAAAATAGCTGAGCTGTTCCCCTCAGTTCCCCTTTTATCGCTCCATTTATTATTTGACTGGTTTTAAAATATGCACAGGTGCATAAATGACAACATCCGATGCAAGCCAGATTAATTATATAACAATGATTCACATCAAATGTGTGAATCAGGTCCTTTGCAAAACAAAATTAAGTACATAAAAATATTTGATGAATATGAAAGGCATATTGTCGGGTTAGCCCAGTCAGATACAGATTTAAAGTCAATACTTTAAACTTATATCCTGTTTATAGAACAATACAGTCAAGCTCAGCTCAGGTTATCAGTTGGAAAAATGTTTTCTCACTCAGGAAAAATATTTCTCAGTGTCACTAACTTTGATGAAATCCCTCCTCACACATGTTAGATTTTGACAGTAAAAAAAAACAAACAAAGAAACTTGAATGCTTCTGATATCTGACCTTATGAACCGTTTGCTTATGTGTGTGCTGCTCCAAATCTGTGCGCAATCATACAGTGATTTCTGCCTAAGAATTTGCTTCATTTTCCTAAAAACTGCAACGCCCTTTGCTTGACTTCCAGCATATTTTATGGGCTTACATAAAGCCCAATAATTTTTTGTCATACATCCTTTTAATGATTAGGGCTTAGCACATGATTGTAAAATGGAAGGAAAATTATACATAGTTGCCAACATTTTTACATAAAAAAATCTGCTGCATGTGTCATGGATTTGTACACAGAACCGGTTTCCTCTGGTACCTCTAATTAAATCAAGTGCAACCAGTCATCTTCAGATGTTGCTGATTTGTATGACTGGTCCAGAACAAAGAGCATGACTAGATTACATCATCCAAGAGAAAGTTGTGCAGAAATCAGGGTTAGTTAATCAAACAATATTCCAAAGTTTGAGCATCTCACAGAGCACTGCTCCGTACATCAACTAAAAGTCGAACCGGTATTGTACGGCCACTTACCAAGACACCTGAGCTCACTGTCCAGACATGGAGAGCATTATTCAGAGAAGCAGACGATAAGCAATCCTTAAAGCTGGAGGAGCTGCAGAGATCCACAGCTCAGGTGGCAGAATCTTTTGATAGGCCAACTTTTATTGGAGCACTCACTGTAATAGTACAATTAATAAATGTTTAGTAACCGAGAGCATAAATGATCATTATCTCCTTAGGGTGAGGTGAAACTGTTCATGCTCTCAGCAGAAACTGTCTGTACCTGGATTTTTATTATTTATTGATAGCGTCATCTGGACTCGGTTTTTATTTTTGCTCGCACACACACTGCCACAACTGACACTAAAAATAACGAATGCAATATAAACGTGACAACTGAGAGTCCAAATGTCACACCAGCAGCTTATGAAAATACTGCCATCATCTGGCCAGCTTTACCCCCTGATGAACAAACGTCCTCCTCGAAAAGAAATCACGGCAAAAGAAACAAAGAAAGAAAATAAAAGAAAAAAAATGCGCAAAATTCGTGAAATTGTAGAGATCTAACAATTTGATGTCTGTCAGACTCGTGCTGCTGCAGTAAATAAATAAGCAAATAAACAAATAAATAAATATATATATAAATTCATCTCGTTTGGTACAGAATTTGGTCATGTCCTTGTTCAGAATAGTCGATTGTTTGATTTCTTTTAGCAGAGAAGGAGCTTTCTGGTTGTCTCCAGCTGGACGCTTCTGGGTTGCACCAGAACCCCCCCTCCCTGTACACAGCTCCCTCATCAGGTCTCCCCGGGATCGGTGTTTTGCATCGCTCCTCGATTTGCATTTCTTCCTCAGATTTTCCGTGCGACGGGTTCAGCGGGCGCTTCTTCACGGCTCTTTTTTATATAAAAAAAAAAAATATAGAGAGATACATACATATACGCGCGCCTCCATTTCCACAGCAACATCCATACGCGCAAAGAGAGACAGAGAACTAGAGAAAAGGAAACAAAACATACAAACGAAAAACAAAACATCTGGATTTTTAATATAATGTTGCCGAAGCTCCACGATTGGGGAAACTGAAGAGATTTTTTTATTCCCTGCTTTATTTTCTCTTCTTTCTGGTGCGTACCAGCGGAGCTAGACACGTGTCCTCGGGGTAAACAGAAAGGGCTAGGTCGTGCCAGCGGATCGCGTTGTTTCTTTCCCTCTGTTGTTGTTGTTTTTTCCCCCCTCTACTGTGTTTGTTACCGACACACCGGGCTTAAGCTTGGCTACCGCATATATTGTCTATTTCATCCGTCGCGCCTTGGTAAATAAGACGCATTTTGGAGATGTCGGAAGTGCTGCCTTTCAACGAAGAGAAAATGAGTCATTATGGAAATGAGGGCGACGAGGAACACCTTTCCTTCACCTGTCGCCTTCAAGACACCAACAACTTCTTCAACGGCTCACAGAACAAGCGTCCGCCAAAACTCGGACAAATTGGCAGGAGCAAACGAGGTAATTATATAATTAAGACGGGTTTTTCTCCTTCCCCCCCCTCCCCCCCGGTTTTCTCCCTATCTCCATTGGCTTATGTGGGGATGTGGTGAATGCGCACTTTTGGCTGATGTGGACCATGGCTCAGGATGCAACGGCCAGTCTTTTTGTTTGTTTGTTTTGTTTTGATTTTTTTTTTTTTACCACATCAATTCAGCTGGGTGCACAAATTTACTGTTTGCATGCATGTGTGTTGCGTAGATTGTTAAATAATTCGCATTGCAACACAAGTTGGATGCGCACTGCGTTGCCACTTCAATGTTGCTCAATAGAATTGATCTTAACGCAACCTCCCCCCTTGATGAAATGGTGGCATGGTTGAGTTTTCTATAAATCGTTCCTTATTATTATTATTATCTTTTGTATGACTCTTTATTAAGGAATTATTTTTATGACAATGCATAAAAAGGAGGTTGCACATAAATGCATGCAGTTACAAGCAAAAACATGGCAGTCAGGGAGGAAGTACACCTGTAGGTCTGCAGTGGAGACACTCACACATGCACATGTGCAGGAGTGCATCAGAGGCAGTTGTTTGAGTGCTGCTGTGCTCTAGGTTACTCTCACATGCATGCACATATCACGTCTTGCTCTCACAGCGCTGTGCTTTTCATGCTCTCTTGTTAGTTGATGGTGAATTTTCAAGACGCCACACCAAGACCAGCCTCCCCCCACCAACCCCATCATCCTCCTCATCCTCATTAACTTTCCCTCCCCTGTCATCCACAGTTGTGATCGAGGATGAGAATGGCGACGAAGCGCTGAAAAACGGAACAGAGAAGACTTCAGGAGAGGCTTAAGGCATCCGAACCGACCGAAAGACAATCCAGTTTTTTTTCTATGGCGATATTTACCAGTTCTAACCCAAAGACACTGTATATAAGCACTTTCTCTCATGTGGCAGCAAGCAAGCACTTCCACGCCCTCCTCTTCCGAGTCTGTCATGACCAGCCGGATGGATGGATGCACAAGCGCTGGCCACAGGTGGGAGGCGGCAGCAAAAATAAGAAAACGAAAAAAAATGGAGACCTCCAGGTGGACCCCCATAACGCATTTACACAAACACACCCTTGATTACAGGGTTTTGCCATAAATCCAGTCACAGGAGAGGAGACTGGGAGAGGAGGCAAGTGGTGGGGAGCGAGGTGAAGGATGGAGGCGATGCTGTCGAAATGCAGAAATCAGGGACAGGATACAGAGGTAGATCTATTATAATAAACTAAAGCACACACTTCTCCTATATCTTATCAATCAAACCTTTCTGCTCTTCGTTTTGTGACTGAGGGCAAACGAATACCAGAGTTTTGTAAATATGGAAAGGGTAGCCCATATTTTCTTGCACAAAGGGAGAACTGGTAATCTGGTTTTGTTCTGTGTTGACGACTTAATTTATTCTGGAAACCTTGGGGAATATGTCTTTTTGAAGTGACGTAAAGCCCGTGGGAGATTTTCGTTCTTTTGTTGTTGTTGTTTTATTTGCTTTTTTTTCTTTTTGTATGTTGAGAAAAACCGAGCAAATGAGAGTGATGTTATTTTTCACTTATGGATTCTCGATGTTGCCTGAGTGTTTTTGTTACCATACTTTGCAGCTATAACAAGTCATTTCTAAACAGCGTACTTCCCACCTGTTTGTAAGCTTACCCAGGCTTTCACCTGGATCGATTGATACTGTAACTTGACTGTAAACACCCTATTGATAAAAAAAAACTATTTATATTTCATTGTGCATTATTGTGTGTGCCAAATCTCATGGGTTTACTGAATACCATTTTTTTGGTTGGTTTTTTTTTTGTGCTTAATACATTTACTCGATGATTCCAGTCGTTTCCCCTGGGGTTGCCATTTTTAGGGCTCTTTTTGGTAAAAAAAAAAAAAAGACGAAAAAAAACACTTAAAAGTACCAACTCATGCATGGCGAATATGAATTCATGCATGCATGGCAGCAGTTCTGAAACTCTTGTGTAATCTTGAAGCACCTCGTATACAGCTTTGAATGACAAAGACCTCAAGAAACAGTCTTAATTCTTCGTTGTACTGTACGACTCTCACTGATTTGTACAGTGGCCTAATATCTTGTAATAAAGATTATGATAACGTACTATTTACTGTTAGTGTTGATTGTGGTTTACAATAAGGAATGATGTATTTGATGTTTCTTTTTGTTTCATAAAAAAGGAAGAAAAAAAAAACCTTTGAAATCTGTAGCAAAAACATGAAAATATAGTTTTGTATCAGAGAGTTAAAGATAGTAGCAGGTAACCCGGATTACTTTTTGGACATGTTGCTTGGACAGTTTCTCCTGTTGTTATTGTATTGCCTATCTGGCTGCCAAGGAACGGTGAAGTCAGCGTTTTTTTCCACTGTGAGAAAGTAGCATCCCAGTCTTTGGAGGGCGATCGGACGTGGAAGAGGCACAGGATGATGAGAGGATAATCCCACGGAGAATCTGAGATGCACACTTTGTCCTGCCAAGACAAAGGCGAGCTCAAACAGTTGCACAACAGACTATGATCTCATTAAGTGCTACAGTTCTGCGAAAAGATTTTTTTTTTTTTTTTTGTGGGGATAATGTACAACACTGCTTCCCAATGCAATAAATGTCTGTTTGCATTAAAAAGCTCTGCTTTCTCTCTTTAATCAAGTCCTCCCTTTAAACTCCACCTCTGTCTGGGATGTCGAGGGCACCCGGGCGTGAGGAACGCTGATGAGACATGACATTTCCAGCTCTGCCATGGTGACTGAATGATTCATGTTGTGTGACGAGCCTCTGTCAGCGCACGGCATCTTCAACCTGGGCCGCCTGGCTCTCACAGGGACACGCATGGAAACACGCACATCCCAGAACTTGCATGTCCATTTCCCATCCATCCGCAGGCGAAAGGAACATGTTGTTAGTTCCCATAACCACCACTATCCCTTCTCCCTCCCATCTTGACAGACATGAAAGGGGCTGCTTGAGCCGGGTGCCATGGTAACAGATGCACCTTGCGCTCTATGGTGCAGCGGTGGGTTTCGAATAGTCTTCCCTGAGCCTCTGCTTGATATCATCGCTATCTTTAATGGAATGGTCTTCATTCTCTTTATCTGGTCGCTAAGCGGCATGACCGCATTATCCCTCCAAAACAGCCCCTTCTTTCAAGATGGCAGGCGACCATGACAGCGTTGGCTTCTCTGGCAACAAGCTGTCCCCTCACACAGGATCAGAGGTAGCACATTTGGGTAGTAATGGTGCGGTGGCTGTCAATGTGCTGGAGCTTTGCTGAACAAATGAAAAGATGTAAAAAGGTGTAAAAGCATGTGGCCAGAATTCACATGTTAACCCAAATCTGTGTAAAAAATAACCGTATGAATAACAGACATGACTTATTCAGATTACTGTAATAAACCAGGAAGGCTAATTTAGTCATTTCCAAAGAAATCAAATAACACACAATGCCTTGAGAAATCAATTAGAAATGATAAAAAAAAGTCAACCTTTATCTGATCAGAAGAAGCACCACACCATTAGTGCTCAGAAAAAAAGTGTTTATATATTTTTTATCTGTTTTTGCTTTGTTGTCACACTGAAAATTAAATACAAACTGCAATTTTCAAATGATGATTTAACTTCAGTAAAATTATATCAAAACTAGCCACGATCCACTATTGAACCGAATGCAGTAGTGACATTTCCCAGGAATTATTTCTTTCCTTTTTTATTTATTTGCATAGGAATACGTGTTAAGTATAAACAAATACTGAACTATGATATTTGTAGCCTCAGCTAATTTGCAATTTGCAAGGGAGGACATCCCCAGATGGGCCTTTGACAACATAAAACAATTGAGACTGTAAATCAGCATAGCAAGATAAAATGTCAAACATAACATAACTCCTAAAATCAACTTAAAACAGACCACAATAGCCATCATGGACCATGACTACAAATCTGGTCTTCTTAAAGAAACACCTTCAGTTGCTGGTCTACCAAAGACTGCGTTGAGAGCTCAAGTCACAAAACATCCCAGAACCACATGCAAAGCAACAAAGACCTCATTTGTCTTTGTTGCTTTGCATGTTCAAATTCATTAATTCATGAATTCATGAATTTAATTCATTATTCAATTCCTGACCATTAAGTAATGAATGAAATTATTACTGTACTCACTTGAGAAATATTTTCTGATACTAAAATTAATTTGATAATCTGAAACATTGAGTGTGAGGGCCTCTATAACAAAACTCGTTGGTGTTGATTCTGTTACTGAATAAAGAAATATCCAGATTTGTTATTTTAGTAGCAACAGTGTAAATTTAGAATAAAGTGAGAGGAATCATTGAGATGTTGGAAGAGAAAATGAAACATTTTACTCTGACATGTCAAATAATCTTCATTCAGGCTGTGAGAGAGCAAGACTTTTAGGATGTAACAGGAAGGCTGAACCCTTTTGAGTTTTCAACCTCTGTCTGCCATAAAATGTGCTAGATTAAGGAATGTTCATAGCTTTTGGAAATGTTAGATTAAGAAAAAAGATCTTAACTCTGGAGAAAACATCCACAGAGAGATAATAAAGGTAATAATGCTCATTGCTACAAAGGATCTTATTTTAACTAACATATTTAGCTAACTTTTTAAGAACTCATTCAGCTCGTAATTCACATAACAGTAAACGCCTGTTGGTCAGCGACTTCTCTCTCACACATGGTGGGTGTGATGTTGTCTCTGCTCCTATTATAAATAATAGATGACCAAACAGGAAGACCGGAAAATATTGTTGCTGCTCTTACATCATAACAACAAAACAAAATTAAAAATTGAGATATAAAATCTACCCCAATATTCGAGAAATGATGCACTTTTTTCAAAATATGGCATGGAAGAGTTTGAAATAGAGAGACAAAAACAGGAAAAAAATACATACATATGATTTTCTGGAAGACACATTCAAAAACAGGAACATGTGTCCTGTTTTACTGAACAGTGATGATTAGTATGTATTTGCAAAAATTAAAATGACCAATAAAGTATTTCAATATCGGTGTCTGATTTTGAAATATTTATTCTCAGTCAATTTAAACAGTCAGATGTATAAGTAAAATAATTGATCTTTCCCAAAAACATACAAATTAGTGAGGATTCTGCTTAATAGGCTCAGAACATCACCTACATTCTCTCTTTTACCTTACTTTTGTAAGGAAACAATACTTTGGAGTGAGTATTTTGTAGCAGAAAGCCGTTATGTTCATGGTCCAATCCCAACAGTCTTAAGTTTGATCACTGCCTTGTAATTGTATTAGATCCACCAGTTGAACATGCTAAGTGTTTTTGGGCAGGTCAAGCGGGAGTGTGAAGATGGGCGACAACAACGGTTGGATACGCAGCATCACTCTGACGGAGGAGCCAGGTGGACGTCGAGTGTAACCTGTGAAATGAGCCAGTTGAACCTTTCAAGTTGAATTCTGCAGACCTGTTGCCAGTTTCTGGAAGAAAGTGCTGCAGGTGAAGCTATACTGTTACTGTAATACAGGGCAACACTCTTGTCTAATGCATTGAAACACACACATATTTTGCTGGCCAGAAAAAGCCTTGAAGATTAATTAGCAATGGTCATAAGGGCTGGTGTCCAACAGCTTTTGGATACATTTCTGACTGAACAAACCAATATAAAATATGTAGGTCATTAGCAGGACTCTGCAGAACTTAAACACATGCTTAAAAATAAGTGAAAAGGACTGAACGCATGAAGAAGAAGTAGAAGACATGCAAATCACATAGAAAACCACTTGAAATGTGTCACTATATAGAAAGTAGTCCTTCCTCCAGTTAATTAAAAAAGTTTCTCTTTATAAAGCAATCGCATAAAAAGCATTTTATGAGGGTAAAAGCAAAAGGATCCCTCAAAACCTGCATTTTGATGACAGTGGTTACAGAATTACTTCTAATCTAGTGAGGAATGCCATAGTCATAATCTGGAAGTGATCTTCATTATTTCACTATAATCTGACCCCAAACAGGTACTCCTTGAAATATTTTTATAGACTCAAACAAACACTCAAAAGAGTTTTTAGGAGCCAAATTCCACCTGCAAAAAACCCATTTAGTGGGTAGAACGCTCACAGTTTAAGATTCTCAAAATCTGACTGGATGCTTGTCCAGTTTCAGACATATTGACATAATATGACATATTATGTCTGTTAATAGTGTTTTAAATTTAAAACACTATTACCAAGAATTTAAAAGTGGGTTCTTCTTAGATTGGCTACATAAGGACAAGTAAACAGCAGTTTGTAAGAACTGCTAACATGCATTTAACATTCACATGTGCTAAGTCAGTTGAACACTTTGCAGCTAGGTCCCTTTGCACCAGACCACACCAAGACATTAAAAATTAACGGGACCATGCACAGTCTCTGCAGGGTCTATGAAAAGATCTTCTGGAGATGCATGAACTGTATGAACACATGAAAGTCCTCAGACTGTTTTAATCATGTGCAAATCTTCAGCGGTGGTCCAAAGAAGTTGTTGCAATGCTGTTGGTGGTTTGGATGTTATGTGTGTTGCATATTACTACTGCACCAGCAGCAATCAAAAGGATCTCAGAACATGTGCTGAGAAAGACAAGGAGAAGAAAACGCTTGTAAACAGTTGCTTAGAAGGTTTATTATATAATAATTCTATAGCAGTCACATTGTAAAATAATACCTAATTTCTGCCACAATATGATCAGGAAAACACAAAGATTTCAGACTTTGGTTGTATGGTTCTTTCTGAGTGAACTTGATGAGATATTTAAAGGAGCGCTTTGTCGCAGCATCGTCATTAAAATCCTTGCACAGGATGACAAACCGACAATTGTGTTTGCATGTCTGTAAACAATAGTGCTGCGATTCATGGCAAATTTCAGAATTGTTCTGACAATAAAGAGTATTGCATCATATCATATGATACTGTATCATACTCCTGCTGGCACACTGGTGAAAATCCTGATTTCTATTGTAAGACTGAAGCTGATTTCAGAAACCTCCTGTATTTATTATAAAAATCTGTGGAAGCTGGAAGGAGACATTGTAATACAGAGGGAATACCTCTGAGCACGAAAGCACCAGGGTATAGGCATTTGGCAAGCACAGAGAATGTGGCTGCCTTCATAATCAAAAGGAGATTTTTCCAAATTTGCTTCGGTTCAGCTACGTTTTAACGATCCTATTCTGGCAAAAGGAGCGTCTGATGGAAAGGCTAAATCAAAAATAGTCTTAAGGTCATACAAAAGTGCATCAGAGTGCAGAGTTTGAAACAAATCATGTTGTGTATTTTATGTCCCGCTCACTTCAACAACACATTTTATAACTAGAACATTTTTGTCAGCCATGCTAAGCGAACTTAAAGGCCAAGGAATAATGATATCACCACGCTGTAGACGTCTTCTACCTCTAATTCAAGCTTGCGCTTAAATTACTCTTCACAATAAATTGGTCCCCCATTATTGTAATTAATGTAGTGGGGAATTTAAGTCACTCAGCTAGTGTTTGGAAGATATTACGATAAACGGGCTTTGAAGTGAGCACTCATGAGAAAGTAATCACCGGTGCTGCGAAGGGGGCAGATGAAAGTCAAGCGCTGGATCGCTGTTGGGTTACATAAGCTGTGACAGGTGAAAGGAAGATACGGAAAGCGGAGGAAGAGGAGCATCGCGAGGGATGGGAAGAGGCAGGGATACTCAAGTAGGAAAGACTGGAGGGGGAGAGGGAGCATTCACAGGTCACTGACATAAAGGATACAGCCACACCCTGCAAAGGTTTATCCCAAAAAAACCCAGAAATCACTTCCTTCCTGGTGCACACTAAAATATGACCTTTGTCTGCCGCATGGAAATGTGGACAGTGATCTCACACTCTGAAGCATTCACGGGAAAAGAAAAAAAAATATCACCTTAACTTATTTTTCCTGTGAATCAATGGGTGCTATGTCATGTGTACTGCATGCAAATGGGTTGAGTCAAAATTAAATATCCCCTCCACTGCCTGCGCACTCCTCTGAGGTTTGGCCCACTCTGACACACCGGTTTTGTGTTCCTTTTTATGTCAGTACGCACACAAGTAAATATCAGCGGGAGCATGTGTGGTGTATGCAAGCTCACTTAGCAGTGGGATCAGGTATTCTCGGGCTGATTGAGTCTCTGCTGGGAATTTACAAGGGCGACTGATGATAAGGAGGAAAAAGGAAAAGCATGCAGTCAACCATTGGAAAAATACTACAGCAGAATGTTCTGTTTGCTGAAACACTTGACAAAAAAATAACTACCTTGTCAAGGCTATGGTGGGTAAAAACAACCTGGCTAGATTTGTATTGCATGACGTCAATCTTTCAAGCAGAGTTTCTTCTCATCCTCATCTCCAGAAAGTGCCTGAACCTGAATTCTGTCCGGGTTTTTTTTTTTTTCTTCTTTTTTTTAAACAGATGGGTCTGTCAGGGCATAGTGATTTAAAAAGTAAAAAAAAAAAAAAAAAAAAGCAGGACTGACAGCCAAAAAGACAGAGATGGAAAGACCACTCTGCGTTCAGAGAGAGGCGGGGCTGGCAGCTTGGAATGATAGAGCGAGAGAAAGTGAGATAGAGAATGGCGCGAGATGGAGATGAGAAGATAAGGAGAGATGGAGGGAGAGAAGAGAGGGATAAACAAAAGTGAGAGCGCAGGGGTTGGGAGAGAGGACGAGAGACGGGGGTTCAATATGATGAAATGAAAGCTATGGGAGAAGCAGTTCAGACCCACCAGATGGTTACTATAGCAACCACATTCCCCAGTCTCTCTCTCTCTCTATTTCTCTCTCTCTCTCAGTCTTTCCCTCTTGTTCTCCCTTGCTCTCTCTTTCTCTCTGTTGCTTTGTTGCTGCTTTAATTCTGTGGAGGGAAACTGGAGAGAATGTGTGTGTGTGTGTGTGTGTGCGTGTGTGTGTGTGTGTGTGTGTGTGTGTGTGTGTGTGTGTGCGTGTGTGGGTGTGTGCGTGTGTGTGTGTGTGTGTGTGTGTGTGTGTGTGTGTGTGTGTGTGTGTGTGTGTGTGTGTGTGTGTGTGCGTGTGTGGGTGTGTGCGTGTGTGTGTGTGTGTGTGTGTGAGAGAAAAAGAGAGAAAGAGAGAGAGAGACAGCATTTTACATTTTTGGTGCAGTGGCATATTAAAGCTCCACAACAAACTTCTTTACATTTCTTATAAAGACTCTTTTATGCGTTGATTACCTCATTCCTGCAAAAACACCTGGGCAAAAGCAAACCAATGACCCTTCCTCATATTCACTAGCGCTGAGGTGTTTACTGTTTCTGCATCTGCAAACAGATTCAAACGCAACGACGGCGTCTTTCTAACGCTCCGCAGCAGACTATCACTTTCATGTGCAGAAATTCCAATGAAAGACATTTTCAAAACTAAATTGCGCAATCATACACAGATGTATTCACATTCACACACACACGCCCACCCCCCCTGCACCCACAGACACAACCCATGAAATATCCAAACCGAGATACTCAACAAAGGGAAGAGCTTTCCAGGCCACCCTGGCTAATCTCATGCATGGAGATCATTTTCAAAACAGAACAAAATGGTGGGCCATCTCTGCTTAGCGGAGTGGGTTTCTGCAGGGCCCCCGGGGCAGGATAGCATGTAACTGTGTACGTGTGCCTCCTGAATAAAAGATGCTGACCTAGATGGAATGGCGCCATTGGTCACTTCATTTGTTCTACATGTGTGATTGGCTCATGCTCGGACACGACGTGGCCGTCCAACGGACTTGGAGCAAGTGTGTGTGCAAAATGTGCAAAACTTTCTTTTATCTGCCAGTTATTTGGGGAGGGGTTTTTGACAGAAACACTACCTTACAAGAAGATAATTTGAAACACAGTGCTCTGGAGTCAGGGCTTGGAATATATATTGTCATCAGTGGTCAAGCCTCACACGTGTTCTTCCTTGTCACCTTCTCAGTAGAGGAGCTAATGCACTTTTCCAGCCCCCGTCACTGGAAACAAAGCTCAATTTCTCACCTCTGGGGCTGAATCCTGAGCACATCTTCAAAGATAGAGTTATAAATGAAAACATGAGAGGCATTTTTACCATCAGCCAGCATTACACGGCTCACTGATGCAGACTGCATGCGTGCAGCGTGCCGGCCCTCGACCACGTGGGACTAAACATAGTACATATGTCTGTAGGTCTGTGAGCATGAATGAGCCCAACTCAAAGGGTATTTTGTATCAACACTGTACTGAGCCCTACTACATAATTGATATGCAATTTGACTGCCTGCCATCAATAAATTATTTAGGAATTGAAAATTGTTGCGCTGAGGCCTGACAGCCCTGAGGCTCTTTTGGCCCAACTGGGTGAGTGAACATAGCCGCCTGATTGTCAGTGACTGCTAATGTCTGAGCGAACGAGTAGTCTGCGCCACTTTGTTGAAGATTTTCAGGAGAAATCAAGGGTGCTCAGCACTGTGCTACAAGCTATGTGGGAATCAAGCTGGTATTTGTGGGGTTAAGTCCCAGCTGTGAAAGAAGGAAAGATGAAATTCAATGCTCATCATTGCCAGGAAAATACTGCAAGCAAAACCGATTCTTAGAAACAGAGAGAATATGCCTGTTCTTCTGTCTTAACCACACCGGCTGGTAAGCAGTTGTTTCATCCATCCATTTTCGAGATTGCCTAGCAGGCAGGGGACTGTTTCCAGCCACCAATAGCCAGGAGCGCATACCTTGACAGGTTGCTTGATTGTCATTGAGGCAAATAGGAAAAATGCAGCCACTCATGCGTGCTGCATGCACGCTAAGATGCATAATACTGGACTCTGAGAGGAAGTCACACAGGTCCAGGCAAACTCCACACAACACAAAAAGCTCTCTGACCAGATTTCAAACTTTGTCCAGACTTAGTGCATATAACTTAGTGCATACCTCCACAATAGTCTAACATTTCATATTTGACTGTGTACAATTAAAATCAGCAAGTTGATGCAGATATACTAAAAAATATATTTTTTTTGAAATAAAAAAAGATTTGCATTTCTTTAGCATGCATTCATTTATTTTATTGTTTTTGCAAAATTCTTGCTGTTAAAAGAATTGTATTTAAGCCACACAACAAAACTGTCAGTTTGCATATAATCCTAATTAGCCTTCTAATTGTTTTTCGAAGCAGACAAGTCATTTTAAAAGCTTTTTTTGACACCAAAAAAGGCCGTACATTAGCCACTCAGGAAGTGAGTGCCATATATGGACTAGGAGCTGTACTGTGGATTTGCAGTGTCTGATATTGTTGTATGTAGGACAGGGATTGTTTTCTTGATTTAAAAAACTACCACCAAGACCTCAAAGGACGACTTGAGCCTCCATAGTTACCTGAAAGACCCAGGTGTGTGATGACACAAGGTGAGACTCATCATATGAATACAATTCTTAAGCCTTGGCTTCAAGGGAAAAACAACAGGCTGATAGACAGAGCATTGTCTTCCGTGTGTTTATCAAGCATTTTATTCTAATTATTAAGTCAATAAAAGACCATTTTATGTGTATGCTTAAAATCATAATCAGTTAAACTGGCATTCCTCCCCAGATTGACCAAATCCTTTATAAAACGATGTATGCTTCAAATACGACTGAGAGAAAAAACCCTAATATTTGCAACCTGTTTACTTCACTTTTTATACAGTAAATAAAGCAAGGAAACAATAAGGGTCAAGCCAAAACCAACTCTGTGATTAACAGATTTTAAAGGCTTGAAAGGCAATGTGGCCCCAAATCAAATTTGGTTTTTGGCCCCAAAGCCCACATCAGGCTGGATCTACACTGTCTTATGCAGTAAATTCTTATTATTGTATTTTTGAACCACTATGTTATTCGATTTACAGATCCAAACTGGGCCCAAAACAAAAATTGTAATACCAGCCATTTGGGGGCATCTAAATGAAATGGTGTGGCTTGTATATGTATGATTTAAATACATATACAAATATGTATTTAAATCAATCAAATGGAATAACTCAAACAAGTTTATGAACAAATTTGTAGCAGTTAAAGTTTCATAAACCTTAACTGCTGTTATTACCACAGTTTGTTTCAGCTTCTCCATCCCCAGGCTTAGGGGAAATCTCATCTTCAAACTGGTTCAGACCCATAAAAGCTGAACCCGTTCAAACTCAAATGGCTTCTAATTGGTTTGGAATCTATTCCAACATCTGGTAGAAGACCTTTGTCCACCATAGTGTTTACTAGTTCTAGCTAAACAGTTCCCGATCCTCTTGTGATGCCATCAAATCATGTACATGCAAACCACAGTAAGCAGGATTTTTGCTGCTGGCTGTGGAAATTTTTGCTTCCACTTGTTTTTAATTGTCAGTGTACATTTGCTAGGGAAAATGTTCTGTTGTTGTTCAGAAAAAGAAGCACAAAAAAACAGCATGTAGGAAAACTAAAATATACTCATTTTACGTTTAAAGGTCTTGTTATAAATATTTCTAAAGTACAACTTACAAGCTGTAAAATAAAACTTGAATTTGTGGTTGATTTGATGATACTTGACCTGATGAAACAGTTGCTGCTAAAACACCCAAGTTTATAAAGTACAGAGATTCAGACATAAGCAAGTTGTTGCACCCGCATTGAAATTCCTCAGTGATGTCCATTGTGCACCAGCAGCCTCTAAGCTAAGCCTCAGGAATACAAACCAGCTGTGCGCCCCCTAACTCTTCCCATCTATACTCACTTTCTCTCAGTATGCTCTCGCTTGTTGACTGAAAACAAGTGCTGCATCACCATTTTAGATTCTGGCGTGGGTGTGCAGGGTTTTTTTTTAATATTATTTGTTTTTTCCCCTCTCCCTCTCTGATAAAGATGCATGAAGAGAGCAGTAAGAAGTGAAGAATCAGGGGTATGAATCTTAATGACTTCTACCAGAAGAAAGTGGGATGAAGAAGTCTGGAGAGAATCCGCCCTTAATCTCGCTTTCTCCCCGATCGCTTGTCTGCCTTTCACCCACGGACCCGTTCTTACAGCTTGTTCGTGTTTACAGGATTTGTCTCCCTTTGATTCAGATTAATTAACTACCAATGGACAGCCATGTCTCTAAAAGCTGTCTTGGTAAAAAAAAAATAAAATAAAAAATGACTTGAGCACACAAAATAAATCCTTGGGCAGTGTAGTTTCACACATGGCGTCGTTTTTGTGCAATAGTATCGATAGTTGTTCTGGTCATGGAAAAGATAAATGGTATAAGAGGTATCAGTGTTTCAGTACTCTGTTCACATATCTTTATAAACTGGATCGACAATCCCTTAATAAAGCCAAGATGCCCATACTAACTGCAGAGGAGCTGCAGAGATTGACAGTGATACATAAAATGTTTCTGGCTTACATTCAAAATGCTATGTGGGACACAAAGCTAACACTGCACACCATCTAAGTACACCACATCCACATGATGAGACAATAAAATTGTGGAACTACGTTTCTTCAGCAGAAACAAGAAAACTTGTCTAATATGATGAAATAATATAGCTAAAAACTGGACAAACCTATGAGAAACCCTTTAGGGGCAACAAAAGATTTCAGACTGAAGCAGACCTTTGTCCTTCCACAGCATGACGAACTTACATCCAGGGCTACACCAGAGGAGTTTAGATCACAGCATATTAAGATGCTAACGTGGCCCTGTCAAAGTCAGAACCTAAATTTTAATGAGGATTTATGTCAAGACTTCAGTGTTTAAAGTGGTTACCCATCCAGTGTGGCTGAGTTTGAGTTTGTTTGCAAAGGATAATGGGAAAATGTTTCAGTCTCTTGATGTGTGAAAGACTTGCAACTCAATTTCAATTCAGCTCAAAAAGATTTCACTAATTCCAAATTGAAATGAAATAATTATGGCAAAAGGGGTCCTACTACATGCTGACTTGGGGGCTGGAGGATTTACTTTTCAGATTTTTATTTGTAAAAAAAAAAAGCAAAAAAACCCAAATCTCAGTCAAAAAGACTGCGGTTTATAGTTGTAATGTGAAAATCGTCTAACTGTTCGAGAGTGGTGAATATTTTGCGAGGCATTGTATGTGTTATAGTTCATCCATGTTGATGTGTGTATATTTTCAGAAATATTATAAGTGCTTTCTTATGCAGTAAACCTTTCACAAATATGAACCAAGATATTCACGGTACTCTAATCACGTTTATCTCATTAAACTACAAAAAAAATCAGAACCACTGGCATCAACGGCCATAGGACGAGCTACTAAATAAACCGCTCTGCCATTTTTACTGAAACATTTGTGGCTCAGAGTGGCAGCAATACATCTATATAAGCTGTCTGGTAAATGGGAATAACAAGATGCCCCATAATGTTGTGCCATCCAGATCTTGAAGGAGGTTCTCCGAATGAATTAGTGCCGTAATAACCTATCAGGATGCATTTGTTGGATGCCTTCCCTCAGCAATAGTACAGAACCCACAGATATATTCAATTTATTTCCAAAAACTTGAAGGGCCGTTAATATTGGATTTATATGCCCAGTCTATTTAAATGCAAATGTTGCGAACACTTGCTGAATTTGTAAAACTTCTCCGGCAAGCTGCAAAAGATGAGGCCTTACCGGGCCCATGGCAAACTGCATGTTCGCCCATTCATAAATCCTAGTCAGTGTATAAACAACTGTATGAATGACCAAGGACAGTTTTTATTTTTAAAGCCCTTTGTTGATATTCACTATGTGTCATTATTGAAAAACAACAAAAAGAACAGCACAATGTCATCTTTTAATTTCAAGACGTAATGCTGAAAAAAATCTCGACTGAATATGAGGAGATTATAAAAGCATCTATTGATTGTAAATATACGTATATAAAAATGGAAAAGAGTTAAGGTGACCCTTTACTATGCATTTCTGTGCTGTTTATTCTTTCAAATTGTTCACACAGTGTCTGCTTTGATACCCTCTCTGTCACATTCAGTGCTTGAAATAAGTCCTTATCTGGCAAATAAAGTCCTTCTCTCCTTGTCTTCCCAATTCTCCGGAGACCTCAAACCTTCCTTTTACTCTTTCAGTTGCTATGGATACCTCTGGCAAGGATGCTGATTGGAGGCAGTAGTAAACTCTTCTCTTTGAAATCTTTGTCAAATTTGTCTGCTAACAGATGTCTCAACAACCACCAGTGTACAGCACATATAGTGAAAGGAGGGGTGATATAAGCACAAAGACGAAAGTAATTCCCTTCCACACAACCCAAACCCACTGTCATCCTCCATCTATCTGTCTCGGCAGAGTGGATGAAATGTTTGAAATCAATTCTGCATTCACTTAAAGGGCAGCAAGCCACTGCAGCCATGCTCCTGAGGTGACCGGGACTGATCCTACAGGCCTGTGGTTAGTACCTCAACTTACACTGAAACACCAAACTATTGTTATTATGCATCTGAACCTGATTATGTAACGAACAGAATGTCCATGCGAACAAAGTTCGTTTTCTTCTTGTCAGATGGAATAATTGTCTTGGGCTTTGCAAGTGAATACAATTACATAGAGAGCTGTAAAAACGTATATACCGTAAGTCTTGTTTTTAATTACAATTTCTGATAAAATCATTTTAAAACAATTATGTCAATTTACTGTGCAATTGTTGATTTTACAGTAACCCCTCATACTAACAGTGGAGAGGAAACACTCCACTTCAACATGAAGAAATCTCCAGCAGAACTTGACTCAGTGTAAGAGGCCTTCTGGCACGACTTACTGGGGGATTTAGAAAGACAGAGCTGATGCATAAAAAAGGATACAGAAGAACTAATGTAGGATTACTTATGTGTTAGGGAAATGTAAAAAGTTAATAACAACAGAGGAGGAGCATTTAGTTAATGGCAGGATTATTTCTGCAAATGTAATTTCTTACAAAACAAGAATATAAGAAATGTCCAACAGAGCTAAAAAAAAAAAAAAAAAACAGACTTAAATTCATCTTTTATGTATCCGATTGTGCTTGATGTATTATTAAAGCTAACTATAAATTCTATAAATTTTGTAGTTGTGTATCACGGAAAAATGTTTTACCTACCAATTATGCTCTGTTTAGCTAATATGTGACACTAAACCTGCAGGTATTTTTTTTTTTTTGAGAATTATGATTAGATCAATTTAGCTTGTTCCAATCCCTTATAATTTTGTATGACCAAGGGATCTGAATTTCTTCTGTGCTACTGTGTTTTTACAGGATGGTTTGACACACAGCAGATTAGATTGCATACTATGTAAGGAC
Organism: Xiphophorus maculatus; assembly: GCF_002775205.1. Classification (NCBI taxonomy): domain Eukaryota; kingdom Metazoa; phylum Chordata; class Actinopteri; order Cyprinodontiformes; family Poeciliidae; genus Xiphophorus; species Xiphophorus maculatus. Next base: position 23,569,808 of record NC_036462.1, read on the forward strand.
TTTGACTCCCTCTGCAGGCTGAGCGACTGAATAGTGCATTACACATTCACATTTTAATCATCTGGCTTTTACAAAATATTAAAAAGAAAATAACACATTTTAACAACTTTGTTTCTCTGATTTTTTTTTTCTGTCAGGGCAAAAGTTAAATGTTTGTTCTAAAACTAAATATCTGGGTCACTACGTCACAGACCAGCTCTGTGATGATGATGACATTTATCGGCAGTGTAATTATTGTACGCCCAGGAAAACATTCTGGGGAAGAAATTTCATATGTGCACTGATGAGGTAAAAATAAGCCTGTTTAAAGCTTACTGTACATCCTTGTATACAGCTCATTTGTGGTGTAAATTTTAAAAAGCTAGCATGCAGAAGCTTAAGGTTGCCTATAATGACTGAGAATTCTGCTTAAGAAACCCAGGTTCAGCAGTGCAAGTGAGATGTTTTGTAATGCACATGTCAGAACATTCCAGGCACTTGTGAGAAATCTGATATACAAGTTTCTGTGTCGTTTGGGCAGCTCATTGAACAGTCGTATTGTAATGTTTTCACATCCCTCTCTGTTTTCTCCAGTCGGTTCTGTGGAAACATTGGTATGCAAGTCTTTTATAAGATTTTATTTTATTTTATCTTGTTTTTTATATGTCGTGTTGTTGTGTATCATCTCTTTGTAGACCACGAGTCTGTTGAATAAAGCAATCAATAATAATAATAATAATAATAATAGTACACTATTATTGTTATCATTGTCATATTCGGTTTTGCATATTATTTATAAAAAGGATTGCATTTCTAAATGCAGTTTTCAATTATAAAGTCTTAGTTCAATTTTATTTCTTTTCAAAATTATCGTGCTAGGAACTATTGTTGCTAATGCCTTTAAGTCAGCCGGAAACGTTAAGTCGTTACACCCCCGTCCAGAATCGGGATTGGCACGCCATTGTAACAAGTAGTTACTTTTACATCAGCGAGTGGTCATTCAGAGCCAGACTTCAAACTCATCTATCCAGATTGTAACAGTGGTATATCAACCTGTCCCATAATGGCTTCAGAGTCTTGGGCGCAGGCCGTGGATGAGCAGGAAGCCGCGGCAGAATCGGTAAAAGCCTAAACTTACGCAACGTGAGCTAACCTGTTGTTAGCCTGTTTAAAATGATGATTTTGCCTTTTGTGGGAACTGTCTGTGTGAAAAATAGGTGTCAGTGGTCGGTTCATAACATACATAATTTTCCAGTGATAGTGCTGACAAAGAGTTAGCCGATTTCCGCGGCAGATTTTCCTTTTGAAGTTTTGTGACTCATAAAACTAAACTACCGGCTAAGTTAGCCCCATGGTAGCTTTAGCACGTAGCGGGCTAGCATGGAAATGATCCAAGCACACTGTTAACTACTACTTACTACGACTCTCTGATTGAAAACTTGTATCATGTTCTTCTCCACAGATTAATAGTCTTCAGATAAAAGAGAAACCAGAAGAAAATGGTAAGTGTAGCTATATTACGAATAAAATAAAATATAAATTACAGGGAAAGCGTAATTGTATTCCATAATTTTGTTGGTAATATAATTCATATATCATATAATTTTTGTACAGTTTTCCAGTGTTTGTGTAATGGTAAAATACAAAGTCGGTAGTCAAATGGGAAATGTCTCCCGTTTTTGACTTGTATAATGATGTAAAACAAGAAATTATCTAAAAAAACTATTGCTTTGCCTGATTAATATGTTGATAGTGTAATCTAAGTCAGGGATGTCAGGCTCCTATTGTTGAGGGCTGATTCTGAATTTGTTTTTCGGCATCCAAACATGTGGTTTACATGGTTTAAAGCAGAGAAGCATCTAAAAGTTGCATCTTTGAGGACTGCAGTAGATGCCTACTTTATTGTGGTTTTGTAGTTTTTCTGATTAATTTTAGAAATTAGCGTTATTTACATAATTAAATGTATTAAATCTGCAAAGAAAGTTTTCAAGGTTGACTGCACAAAGTCTTCATTTTCACACAGATACACACAGGCAGAGAGTTAATCAGTCAATGTTTCTGGGGGCATTTATACAGCAAAAAAATGTTAATGTATGTCTTCAAAGTTTAAGCAATCATAAAAACTTTAGTCTTCTTCATCTTTACTGCCTGTGAGTGCTGTGTTATTTCTTCAGCTACTCTTCATCCATCATGCTCATCTTGTTCAATTTTCATCTAAATCTTAGAGAAAATCTTAATGCCTTGCTTGTTGTTGCCTTAATTGAGTGCTTCCATATTTATGCCTGTCAAAATAACAATTTTTTCTGGACTATTATTGTCCTGGAAATCATTGCCATAAACAATAATATTGTTGTTTTAAGACCATTTTCTACTAATATATTGACAATGGCATAATAATACAAGTTCTCCCTCTCAAAGTATAATAGCTAATTTTTAATTTATCATGTGATTAATTGATTTGACAGGCTTATTATCCATGTCTTAATCTGGCTTTTTTTTTTAAACATTAGCTCAGACGAACATGAGCAGAACACCACTGACATACACGCACACACACACACACATACGCACACACACACACACCACAGCTACAGGGTTTTTATGCACGCACTGCCGTTTGGAGGAAAACAACTGGAACTTTTGTTTAAAAAAATCAGAAAACAAACAAACCAAAAAATAAGACATTCATTAAAAATGGGCAACTGTAAATATTAATATGGATGGATTCTTTAATTATATTGATTCCCTGTTAATGTACAGTTTTGTATGTCTTCAATTGGTGCTCAGATGTACACAACTCTATCGATTTAATCATTTTATAACATGTCGTATTCATTTTGTAGCACAACTTTTAAAAGCAAAAATCAACTTGTAAATATTACTTTTTAGGTACCGTTTCAAATGCCACAGACTCCAGCAGTGGGGCTGCAAAATCAGAAGCTGAACGTGAAGCCAAACCTGCAGATGACGACGACAAGGGTGAGGAGCTTGAAATGTGGCTGTGTCTAAAATATGAGCGTAGGCTTTGATTACACCCATTCAAGTTGCTCAATCTGTTGTGCTTTAAGGTTGCGTTGCCTTGTATGTCTTTCAGAGGACAAAGCAGCACAATCGCTGTTGAACAAGCTGATACGGAATAATCTCGTAAATACGACAAATCAAGTGGAAGTTCTCCAGAAGGATCCAAACTCCCCACTATACTCTGTGAAGTCCTTTGAAGAGCTACGCCTGTAAGTGTCTCCTCTGTGTTCTTACATTCAAAATGAATAATAAATCTGTTTTTTTGTCCTTTCTATGTCTTTCCTCCATTGATTCATTCCTTCTGTCCATTCTGTCTTCATCACTCTCGAATGTCCTTCCTTCATTGTGGGTGTTTCTGTCATACGTTGATCAAAGCAGTTTCATACAGTACTAAAAAAAAATCACTAAAACAGTTTGCTTTGGGTTTTTTTTCCATTTCTTCACAGCAAACCACAGCTTCTTCAGGGTGTATATGCCATGGGGTTCAATCGACCATCTAAAATCCAAGAGACCGCCTTACCCATGATGCTGGCAGAGCCGTGAGTTCTACTTGATGTTTTCTATACCTCGTAAAAACCTCTGGTTGGTGCTTTGGGCTGTTTTTTTATTTAAAGAGAAGTTGAAAGAGGGCTGCTTTCTTTTTCTGAAATATGTCTTGCTACTTGGAATCAAATTTAGTCTTTTTCTGAAGTCCACAGAACCTGATTGCCCAGTCTCAGTCAGGGACAGGAAAAACGGCCGCCTTTGTCCTGGCAATGCTCAGCCACGTCGACCCCAACAACAAATATCCCCAGGTTAGAACAACATCTGCATGTTTATGTAAAAGTGTAACTCTCTTCTCAACACTTGAGCTGCAACATTTCTTTGGGTCTTTTCCATTAGTGCTTGTGTGTGTCACCAACATACGAACTGGCACTTCAGACCGGCAAAGTTATTGAACAGATGGGCAAATATTATCCTGAAGTCAAACTAGTCTACGCCATTAGAGGGAACAAGTGTGAGTCTCTCTACAGCACTTTGCTGCCAAAAAGAAAGCAAGTCATTTCTTTTGTTTTGCCTTAATCATGAACAGTGTCGTCTTGGGTCTTTTCCAGTGGAACGAGGCAGTAAACTGCAGGAACAGATAGTTATTGGGACACCTGGTACAATGCTGGACTGGTGCAATAAATTCCGGTTTATAGATCCCAAGAAGATCAGAGTGTTTGTGTTGGACGAAGCCGACGTCATGATCGCCACGCAGGGACACCAGGACCAGAGTATCCGAATCCAGAGGTAAGCTGAAACACACGTGTAACTAGGCCTGTCGTGATAAACGATAAATCGATTAATCGTACGATAAATTAAAACTATCTACGTCATTTCAATTATCGGCATTATCGTCTCTTCCGGCCTTTTTTCTCTTTCTGTTGATGACACCGAATGAAAAAAGGCTCAACTCCGGTGCTCTCCACTGACCCTCCTTTCTCATTTCCTTAGTGTAAAGCCCAGCGCACAGGTCACGATCTTAGAGCTGTCGGCCGATTGTCGGCCCATTTTTAAAACCTGACAGACCACACATTAGCCGACAGAAATCCTAGGTATAACGGTTCGATCGGCTTCGTTCCTGCCGTGTGGTGTCCAACAATGGGCACAAAATAATGGCTGCAAGTCCAGTTAACTAATTTTAAAACCAGACATTAATCAGTGCTTTACTACAATCTACCTGCAATGCATGTAGCTAATGTCAGTCCTAACTGAATAAAAATCATTATAACTTATTTACATCACGTTAACGAAGAACAGCTGAAAAGTTACCGGGTTTATCAACTGCGGTAGCAATTTCCCTCCAACTCCTCCCCTTGTCATTTCTATATTCTTTGCATGTTGAATAAACATTAATGTTGTTTCGTCGGCTGGACTTCGGGTTGCGATTCCCCGACATAATTTCCCCTCAGAAAGCACGGAGGAGAATCCGCGCTTTCTGATTGGCTACCTGTCACATTCAACAAGCTGCGTTAAAGCTCCCAGTCGGGGAAAACCACTGATTTAGATCAGAGGGCAACGATGATCTACCGTAACACACCACACAATCTTAGAAAGATCAACGTTTTAAGATTGTCATAAGGGGAAAGATAGGAGCAAAAAACCGTGTAGTGTGAACTATTGCATCAGGTAGTCGATGTGCCCGTCTTCTCTATTTAAATCTAATTATTACTGAAGGGCAACATAATATACAGACTTCATAATCTGCACTCTTTTGGTTGAATGCAGTATTTATTTCCACTTTGGCTTTATGTTGTTTAGTTTTTATCAAGTACATTTTTTGTTAATGGAGACTGAGAATCCATTTTGTTTTTGGTTGTTTTGTTTATTTTGTTTATCAGTTCCAGTGTTAAATATTCTTTTGAAAATAATGTGTCTCTATCTTTGGCAGGAAATCACATGCATTATTACGTCATTTCCATTAAATCAGTGTAAAAAGGTCTTCAGACAATATTATCGTTTATCGCAATAATTTTTTGAGACAATTAATCGCTCAGCAAAATTTGCTATCGTGACAGGCCTAGGTGTAACTAAATATTTGATCAAATTTAATTTCAAATTAGCTATATGTTAAATAATAATAATAATAATAATCTTGGATGTTAATTGAATTGTCAATTTTTTAATTTTAGTTAAATGTTAGGAGCCATATCAATATAGAAATAATTACGGGAAAAATCCAATAATGCAATCATATTGACCTACTGTATATAGATTTGAAATCAAAATGAGTCTGAAATTCAGAAATCCATTTTAAGAAACTAACGATATAATGTAGAAATTTGAGTCTGTGAATTTGGAAATTTTATAATGAACTGTGATTATTTTACTACTTTGCAGTGTTGAATATGACCAATCTGTTTTGAATTAACACAACCTGCTTAGTTAAAAGGTCTACAACAAAAAAGTTAGAATTTGAAAACGGATTCATAGTAAGTTTTACTTTCAGAGTTTTGGCCCAGTCATTTAGTCATGTGCTGTAGTGCAGGACTCAACGATCCTAACAGCCATTAATCATCTAAGATGGAACAACCTATTTGGCCCCTCAAAAAAGATGAATAAGTGCAATAAAGCATGTTTTATGGTGAAATTAAACCCATTTTTTTTCAGTTTGGATCTTTTAGAAAGAAAATCTGTGCTTTACAACAAAGGAGCGTATACATTTTCTTTTATAGAACATTTAAGGAAAATGAAGGGAAAACATGAAGTCATCTATGTTTATAGAGAAAATGACACGTGTATGTTATAAAAAAATATTACGACACTGTTAGGGTATTTTTTGTTGTAGACTTTCTTTGTGCACATAATGTGTACACTGAACTTACCTTTTGGATTTGTAAACACTCGGTCTTATGTAATGTTTGGCCAAAGTTAATGAAGATGCTCATCTCTCCGGAACTGCAGGCTGTGGACCTCTTCTCAAGTGACACGCCTAACGGGTTTTCCTCGGACGCAGTCTAAACCTTTACCAGAAAAACGCTTTACTTTCTGACTCATGCACATGTAATAATCATTTGAGAAAGATTATTATGTGAGCGTTCACAACTAGAGATATAAATGTGTGTCTCAAAAGTTGAAAATGCAAAAGCAACAGATTTATTGTTTGAAAAGCTTCCTGTTAGCACAGTCGATGGTTTACAACACTGTCCATGACCTCCCTCTGTAGGATGCTGCCGAAGAACTGCCAGATGTTGCTGTTCTCAGCTACGTTTGAAGAGAGCGTTTGGAACTTCGCGCAGCGCATCGTGCCCGAACCCAACATCATCAAGCTGAAGAGAGAGGAGGAGACTCTGGACACCATCAAGCAGTACTTTGTGCTCTGCAACAGCAGAGAGGAGAAGTTCCAAGCTCTCTGTAACATCTACGGAGCCATTACAATTGCTCAGGCCATGATCTTCTGCCATGTGAGCTCATTTTCTCACACTCCATGCATTAAAAACATTGTGCATATTTTTTTTCTCCACTAAATTATTAAATCTTCCAGTTTAACAGAGTTTATTGGTTATAATTATGCTCTGAAAAAATTGGATGGTCATTTTTCCCACAATTCGCAGCACCTGAAGCTTGTTGTGTTATTCTCTTTGCCAAGTGGCTACAGCAACTTTATGGTTTTTATTTTTTTGTTCCTCTGTGCAATCCAGACGAGGAAAACTGCAGGTTGGCTTGCAGGGGAGCTGTCCAGAGAAGGCCACCAGGTGGCGCTGCTCAGTGGAGAAATGCAAGTAGAGCAGAGAGCTGCAGTCATAGACCGCTTCCGAGATGGAAAGGAGAAAGTCCTGGTGACCACAAATGTCTGTGCTCGAGGTAAGGATGATGAAGTGGAAAATAAAGGGAATATGAAGTACAGGCTTGGTCAAAATTTGCAGCTCATAGTATTCAAAAGATTAGACTGCTGCAGAATTTTGTCTTAAATTATAATAACCAGCGGTGACTTTTTGCATCAATCCTGGCTGCTTTTGAAAAGAGCCATTCTGCCTAATGGAGCTTGAAGATGCCTCAGACTTACTGTAATAAATCTGCAACTTAAAGTCTGATTATGCATCGTAGTCAGATTTGATTTTCTTTTTTTTATGCAGGCATTGATGTGGAGCAGGTTTCTGTGGTGATCAATTTCGACTTGCCAGTCGACAAAGATGGTAACCCTGACAACGAGACATACCTGCACAGGATTGGGCGTACCGGCCGATTTGGGAAGAGGGGACTGGCCATCAACATGGTGGACAGTAAGATGAGCATGAACATCCTCAACAGGATCCAGGAGCATTTCAGTAAGTTCAAGCAGCTTCACTCTCCTTCATATACACACACACACACCTCGGATCGGGTGTCTGAACTGCTGTAATCTCTGCTTTCTTCCTCCTACAGATAAGAAAATTGAAAGACTAGATACAGATGATCTGGATGAAATTGAGAAAATTGCCAACTAAGCGGAGAAAGCGTCCCCACCCCCTCCTTACTCTCCAAGGACTCTACGCTTCTATGATGTTTTAAGCTTTTATTTTTTATTTTAGCTGTCAGAGAAAAGAGCAGAACCACACCAACAGATCATATGTTTACATGTGGACATGACTCCTTTCAGACAAGTGTTTTTTTTTTTTTGTAAATCTCTGGAACATACCCCATTTCACTCTTTGTACACTTTTTTTCTAAAAAAAAAAAATAAAGTCTGTAACTTCAGTGCTGTGTATGGATCTTAATGCTCTAAACATTATCAAGTTATTTATTTGGAAACTTGTGAAATTTAGGAACGTTTTAGCAATTTATAGGAATATTCACAAGTTCAAAATTTAAAAAACAAAAAAAGAAGCATTTAAAGGTGCCACAAATGTTTTAATGTAAAAGAAAACGTAGCAGATGGTCGGTACAAAGGGTGAAGTTGGGTATGCTGCTCCAAGTGGTAGTTTGTTCAAATCATTTTGTTTATGAGATGGTGAGGTTTAGGATCTAAGGGTCTATGCAAACTTATCAGCCTGATAGATATTATCAAATGCTATCAATATGTATTCTCATAACACAAATTAATCCTGAAATAACCTCTAGCATCAGGGTGTGTAGTCGGATGCCAAATTCGGCTGCGTAGAATGATACTAACTCATAGGCATAAAGGTGCATCTTTGCTTAGCCACTAGTCATTCGTCAGCCATCAACACACACCATCTGTGTCACTTTTGAAAGCCAGAATGGCCACTATCTGAACAGTCCAGGCAGCCATTCATCATAAGTCATCTTCTGTTTCTTCATTGGACTCATAAAATCTCATTTTAAGTCCAAAACATGACCTGCAGGGTCCAGTGTGAGTCGTTTTTCTTTCATGTCGTTGCTATCCCATCCAACTAGTTCTAATCAGGGTCTCCAGTTCAGACCTCGGCGCAGTTCCCATTCTTCACCCAGACTGTGCCGTCAAAAGGATTGTGAGTTACAAAATAAATACGCAATGCCTTCCTCAAGTGCATTATATATACGCATAGGATTTTGATATCGCTATTTTAAGACATTGGGCTTAATATTCTGGCTAACACTTGAAATTTTGATATACATACTGAATAATAGGGAGCCTTTAATTATGGGTGTGTGAACTACATTATCTTTTTGAAACCAAATGCTGAATTGAACTTGAGGACCTATGCTAATAATCAGACTCACTGTGTTGCTTCGATATGGTTGTGTGCATAGAAAACATGTACTTGTGTACATATTTAAGAAAATGTATAAGGATAAACATGGGTGAAGTATTTAGGTTTGTCACTTCTAAGAAGTGCAATAAAACATTCCCGACGAGGTTTAATTTTAATAGAATACAGTGAGTCTACAGGACCTTGCAAAAATATTCACGCCTCTGTCAACGTTTTCATTAAAACTACAAACTTTAATGTCATTTATTTGAGTAGTATGTGATGGGCTATAGCTGTGAACAGGAAGGAACGAGGTGTGCCTTTCTAATTTCTAGAATATGTTTGTTCATCCCCCTGACTCAACACTTTGTAGAAACCCTCTCACTGCAGACGCCAGTCTTTTATGGCTAATGTTTGAAAACTTAATTTCTATTTTTTCCCCAGCTTAGTCAGATTTGGTGGAAAGTCTGTGACCATCAGTTTTCAAGCTTTGGCGCACATTTTTCAGCCTCTCATAGGTTTTCTTGCATTTAATTCCTTCCTTCTATTTATTATGACCAGCTTTCCTGGCCTCGCTGAAGAACAGTGTTCAGGATGTTGTGCAGACATCTGACCAAAGCTCCTTTGTGGATTGTGGTGAACGGGAAACTGGACTTTTTTAGGATTTCCTTTGCCACTCTTCCATGTTTTTGAGAGTGACTTAGACACACTTACTATTTAATAGTCAGGCAATGTCTGTAGTCAACACAGGGGGTTGAATACATATGTACACTACACTTTGCAGTTTCTTTCTTTAAAACCTTTGAAAGGTTTTCGAAAACCAGGCACCATGAACCCTTGTCTTTCCACCTTTCAAATTTACACTAGTTTATGTCTATCGCCCAAAGGAATGCATTGGTGTTTGTTGTTGCAATGAGACATGGGATATGAATCACTTTGCAAGGCACTGTAAATCAGTGTACCTTTGTATCAGTTTGGGGAATGTTGGAAACAAATCACAGACACAAAAAAGTGTAATGTTAACACTGGAGCCTCAGAGCCAGTTGCCAGTCAGTGTGAATCTGCAACAAGCCTCAATCAGCAGCACAGAGAAGGTAACTGGTAGTAGTCTGGTTTTAATGGACTGTTAATGGACCTCAAAACTAGCTGAACAAATGCAGACAAATTAGGAGAAGCTAGGAAACAATGAGCATGAGAATACTCAACACTTTGTAGGTAAAAAAAAAAGAAAGAAAAAGTGATGAATGCAGTTTTATTAGGACAACCGGATGTATACATTGAGTGTGTTTGTGTGCACTTTGTTAACCTGTAGTGTAATGCCTCTGTGTGAGAGCCATGGACACAGCAGCTTTTGCTAAAGAACACCACGCCAGCCCCCACCTAACCTCCCCACTTGTAGTACACCATGTTTTGATAATGTTATGAACCCAGTTCATAAATGTGTACATTAGCTAAACAGGCATTCAGCAAGTTGTGTCCGTAGTAGCCAGTGATAGGTTCAAGGTGTGTGGTGTTGTATAAGCGGAGCTGTGTTCATGGACACAGTTATGTATTCTTATATGTTGAATTAAATGAACATATAGAGGTTCACCTTGTTCTCCATTGCTTATTTATGTCAGATTGGAAACTCTGGTTCTGGTTCTCAGATCATTTAGAAGCGGTACCTTAAGTGCCACAACATTCAGAGACATTTTAAAAACAGGAATACCATAGATGTTGAACTTTAAAAAAAAAACTTGGTCAAAGAACGTTGTTATATAATTGATGAGTTCAGCTAATCTTGAGAAACAAATTTTTCCTTAAAAATTAAATCAGACTAAATGTTTCCCGTTTCAGATAAATTAGCATTATCAAAATGATTCCCACAGGGATGACTATGCTTTTAGGTCATTTGAAGATGCCCAGACTATGTGATGACTTTGTAAGCTTCTAATGGGTGAATTCACAATCCTGTGGATGCACTTAAAGAAACACGTCAAACATGCTGTTTGACATTATAAAAGAGTCTGATAAAATATGTTTACCTGACTCTTCCTGTTTAAAGAGTCAGGAACAACATTGGTTCATCCTTGAGTTTCCTGATGTCTTAAAGTGTCATTATTATATGTTCAAACAATTATATATAAGTACGATTGGCACGCCAATGTTCAGCCATTTGACTGTTCAGGAAACAGACGGGCTTCATGTCCCAGAGACCAGAAGGACTCGACCTGGGAACTAAAGCACAAGACCCTCCAAAGAAGCTGACTGAAACTGGTGAGAGTGCCAATATTCAGTGAGAAATACATCTGACATGGGCTGAATAGATATAAAAAGAAACATTTCTAGTTATTTTATCTTTTAGAAAATAGAAATAATTCTGACAAACCTGAGCATTTTATTGCCTTGGAGACAAAATTTCCCGAGTGAAACTAAAGACGTCTAAAGCACCAAAGTTCAAAGCATAACCAATAACTCAAGATAGATGTTACTAAAAAACTTTATTATAGTCATTATCATAAAGACTTTACAAATATATCAAATATTTGTTATTCGGGTAGCATCGTCATGTCTCTGGATCTTCAGTGGCGTCAGGCTTTTGGGAGAACAGAAGGTCTGAGGAAATCAGAAACAAAGATTTAACCTGAGACGTTTCCCGATGTACAAGTATGGGAAATATAACAGCATAGCAAAAATAAAACCCTGTAAAATATAACAGCTATATTTAAGATTAAGATAACTAAACCAGTTATGTAGTTCTATATTGTAAACTCTTTGTAGTCATTTTTGCTCCCCGTGTGACTTATCCAGAATGATGTTTAATAACACATTTATAAGACAATATAAGCTTAAACTGTTGATATTTATGAAGAAAGAGAGAGGAACACACATTTCAGCTATAAATCTTTTATACTGTAAATTTAACACAAAGCTGTACAGGCCAATTTCTGATTGAAAAATAAAAACAAGCAATTTTAAAATGAATGAAACATCAAGACATTGTCTAATAAAAGCAAACACACATTATAAAATGTTGCTATATCCAGCTCTGATCAACAATGCAGTACAACTGTTGTTCATATCTACTATCAGTGTCTTCATGTTACTTAAATTTTCTGCACATACTGCATTAAAATCTAACTGGAAAACTGGCATAACTTGATATATTTTTTTAAATGTGGCGCTAGGGACTGTTTTTATTGCATACATGGTGGAATGTGTGAGTTTAGCAGTAGAATGGGAGATGTCAGTTTTAGATGTAAGCCAAACATTATTTCCTTAAAAGCTAAATTGAACAAATTTTACCAAAAAGGTAAAATAAATAAATATACAATTGAAGAATCTACATGTAGTGCAATGTTTTTGACCTACTTAGAGTTTATTTGATGGAAGAATGGCAGAGTAACTAGCCTTCATACAGCAAAGGATGATGGTAAAATATTCCCTGTTCATTTGTATTGGGAAACAAAAAGTTTAGAAAAATGTAAGTATTGTAAAAAATAATATAGAAGTTACACACAGGAAACATGAGTGTAGTAATGTCCTGAATGTGTTATATTTCAATTAGCCGTCAGAGAGAACAAACTCTTAAAGGCTTTGGATTATATAACAGATTATATACACATTAAAGAAAAGAGATATTACATATGACTAAAGATTCAGAGTGAGTGATTCTCACTCACCGGACTCTTTGTAATCTACACTTTTAAGGAAGAGGCCATGGGCTGGAGCCGCCACACCCTGAGGGAAGGCCAGAGTGTCCCGCGCATCCAAGATGTGTTTGACCTGGGACACGGACAGCAGCCCCTGGCCTGCAGCCACCAAGACTCCAGCCATCCTCCTCACCTGGATCACAACGACCACAGCTTCACTCTCAGGTTTACGTCAAACATCACTGCAGATATGTGATCGTTTTGGTTTTGATCCGACTCAGCCATCACCAGCAGAGGGCACCACTCACAATGAATTGGAGCAAAATCAGACGAGCACACATTAATAGAGCAGGTATTTGAAAGAGATTAGAGCAACAAACCTGCTTATAGAGAAAAGATCGACTTTTAAAGGTCAGTTCCCAGAATTGTAGCTGTCTGTAAAAAAATAAAGTAGCATTAGCAGCAATACGCATAAAACCAGGTTTTTAAAAAATGTCTGTACTTAACCTGAATGATTGATTTAACAAAAACGATATTTAGGTCTCATTTTGAATTATGTTAGGACAGATGTAATTATTCTAACAACCATCAGAGATGAGCAGGAAGACGGGAAACTAAAAACAGAAAAAGGTAAAAATAACCCATGTCAGACAATTCAGGCGCAACCCGCGTCTGCGTGGATGAGGCTCATGTGACATTCACCCAAACATCAGACAAAATTCAAGAGTCTATTGTTGCATGGATTTGTTTAAATGTCACGTCACGAATATGCCAGAAAGCCACAGGATTTTGAGCGAAGGCATACAAACTCCATTTCTGCATTAAAAATCAGAGCAACCTTTCTAGTCCTTCTTTTTTGTTTTGGTAAAGAAAGATACAAATAAACGAAGAGACATGTGGCAAGAATTGGGTCAAATGCAAATGTGACTCGCAGCTTACTGTCTGATTGCATTTGACAAATATTAAATATAGACCAAGGTTCATTTAACAGGGCTGAAAGCAGTGTGTGCTAGACATCATTATTACACATATATTTAAACCAAAGTTACCAAAAACACAAAAAAACAAATAAAAGTTAAGAGTAGATCAGTATTTTTCTATTTAAGCTGGAAGTTGGACATCCGTTGTGACACAAGGAGATGAATGTGGGGAAAGTTGTAAAATACAGGCCTTTTTGAATTGCTGTTTTTGACCCAAATAACTACAAAGAGTACCAGGAAAACTAATTAGAAAAATAAAGATATAAAACAACATTCATGCTGGGAGGCTGACACATATATCTTGGAAATATTAAGATAATATCGAGCTGCAGTTGATTTCTTTTAAATAATGATTGTGTGAAATGTAGCTCTAATAACACAGACAAGCTATTTTGTAAACATGCCTTATCATTGTGGTAGCATGAACATATTGACCCATAAATTGCAATTGAGACTTTTGCAAAAATTACAAGCAAAATATATAGATTTATATAATCGCTTTCATTAAAAAAAAGAAAAGCAACACATATCCCTATTGCTGATCAAATACAGTTAATTTGTTACTTTTTTTTGGTAACTTTGGTTTTATAAATTCTGTTTAAAACATATGTATATTCAGTAGTAATTTTCTAAGACTTACTGTGCAGAATAATCCTTCTCCCTTCATAAATATGCCAGAGTAAAGTATAGAGCATACTTTATAGAGTAAAGTATAAAGAGCTGGTTAATTAGTCAGGCTGTCTGCTCTGGTAGCCAGGCTACAGTCAGCTGCTTTGCAGACATGCACCTTGTGGCTCTACAACTGTAATTTTAAAGCAACATTGTCTTAATAAGAATGATTGGTGCCGTCACCAACATACCTGTTCAGATTTTGTGCAAGTGGAAGGAAGCCCACAGAGTCAAATTAGTCTTTCTTGTATGCACAGGAAAACTGTAGAAGATTTTTTCATCCAGCTGACTAGCAGTTTGCATCAACATTTTAGTGCATTTGGAGTTTACATGTTAAATATGTAGTGCTCTGAAGAAGTATTTATATCCCTACAAATTTACTTTGTTTGTGCTTTTTTGTCACATTATAACATTTTCACATTAAACAAATTTGAATAAAGATGACCTAAGTAAATGTAAAAAGCAGTTTTCAAGTCAAATATAATTTATTAAAGGAAAAAAAGGTCTCAACGTGGAAACCTTTGGGAAAAACGTAAATGGTCTGTTGGAGTTTGGCTCGTAGATGCAGATTTGTTTTTGGCTTTCTTCTTGAACAGCAGCCTCTCGTTTAGTGGGACACTTAAGTTTGTTTTTTTTTTTTTTTTACTTTTGTTTCATATGACAATAGAAGCTTACAAGTAATAATCCTTACAATCTGCTCACTTTTATCACTTAGAAGGCTGAATTATTTCTCAGTCAGTTCAGCACAAGCCTCAGACAAACTTACCCTTTCAGTGAAAGCACTGCACAGACAGCACAAGGACTAAATGGAGAGTGGTTTACTTGTAAAATAAAATTAGATTAACTTCATAAAAAACAAGAAAAAAAACACCACCTTATTTTTAACTATCTACAGCCAGAGCCAATGAGTCCATCCCTTTTCACTGCCCTCTTTTAGGATAAAACCTTGAGGCCAACCTTTGACATTTCTTAATAATTTATCACCTAGTTTTGTTTTATTTTATCGCAGTTACTTAGAATAGTGACGGTCATAAAAAATGAACACTTAACTCGAATGCAGGCTTTCTAGACTAGTGTTGCCTCACATCAACACCTAATTATAAAATATGCAAAAGACTTTAATTTCGTAGAAATGCAAGCTTGACTGGAAGATGTGCCATGGACCTTTAACCCTGGAGGTCACTTCATGCTGGTGCACCACGTGTGTTGGGGGTTAGGGCATAAGAAATTACATTTATTCTAAGAAGCGCTAACCTACTTCTATAACGTGCGCCATATTTTCAGGATTAATAATTAATACTCATGGAAGTGTTATCTAGCATACAGAGCGACCCCCCATGGAAATGTAATCTCCCACAGCCCACGTGGCCCTCTCCATCTCTGCCATGGATTATACTGAATCCTCATTGTCTAAAGTATATAAACCTGCTTAATACATAATCACACACAGCTCCTTAATTAACACAAACAACATCTATACCTGCTTGATCGAACAGCGGGGAACATTTTAAACATCAGCTGTTTAAAAAGGCATTAAATAATACAGAGTGTAGCTGAAAGGCAAGTCAGTCCAGTTATTAGCAGCTCAGCTAACAGTGTGGAAATCCAGGTCTTTGAGGCTGGAACGCCTGTTTTGCATCACCCTAATTTTTAGCACCCTCCACAGATTCTCTATCAGAATCAAGTTGGGACTATGATTGCAATCTTTTTCAGAAAACATTTTTTTATCAGGAAATCATACAATATAAATATTCTTACTGAATATTGTGAGAAGCGTGTGAGTAGCAAAAAAATGCTCTTTTTTTTTTACAAATGTTTACAAAGAGCTTTCATATACATATTTATATATGAGGTCCTGTAAGTATATTAAAATTCAAAAGTAAAGTCCATCAACGCAAGAATTATATATTGACACGCTAAAGCTAAGCTGGGCACAACGTCTTGTTTTCCTGTCCACAATCCTACCTGTGAAAATGTGAATGTGCGAAGGAGCTTCCAGGCTGTATGGCAACCACATCCATCGTCTTCACAGGATTTTTAAAAGGCAAGTCAGAGTTCACTGCCCTGAAGCTGCTGAAATCATGAGTCCCAACCAGCAGTGCAGCGGCCTCATGCATGGCGTCTATATCCAGCTCTCTGAAACAAACAAAACATTTGATTTTAAACGCACAAATGACGCGACTCCCGGCAGGCCAGTTTCCCAAAATCAGCCCTTTTCTGGTCTTATTGAGATTCCTTCGTGCTGACCTGAAAGCAACTTGTCTAAACAGCTAGGTCAGACTGAAGGGTTCACACTAAGTAAGAAGTATTTCTAGGCCTGCTTGTTCCAATTTCCCATGAACTTATATAATATTAACATTCTGAGGAACAAGGCCACGTGAGAGAGCAGAAGCATGTCGACGAGTGGCTCATTTCGAGCAGGGAGTGAGAGTGGGATCACGGCTTGGACTCTCCACAGCTTCACGTCGCTGTGTAAATATGAGCCGACAGAGACGGGGATGGATGCAGCGAGGAGTGACTGAGCCATTAAAATCCTTAATGCAATCATTTAAAACCTCTGCCTTACAAAGAAATCTTAATTATTGACTCAATAAAGGAAGAGTTTGGTACCAAAGAGTGAATGATATTGGATTACCATCGATTATAGATTAATGTCCTGATATCTCTCTGCCCAGAGACTGATTCCAATAATTGCAAGCAGGAGAAGGTTCCACTCCCGTACCATCACACTGCCACTGCCAAAAATCCATTTGCAAAGAGGATTTGGAAAGTTCTTCAAGGCTGTGATTTACATCTTCAACTCTGCTACTTAATGCACAATGCATTTAAAAACAAGAGAGGAAAGCTGGGCCTGTGTACTTTAAGATTTATTGTCGAAAAGCTTTGTCAACATCAGAAGAAGCCAATTAAAAATGACAAAAACAGAAATCTGTACTTGCAAGAAAAACCCCATAGGTGCATCTTCAAGAAAGTTTGAGAAATACACAGTAAATAAAAAATAAGCTGCATTCATTTCTACTGAAAACCAGCTTGGAAAGTAAAGAACTAAAGCAATCTATCAGATATTTCTTGCAGTGGAAAAGCGGGTGTGATGACGCGGGAGAGGAGCGGCAGATCAAAGAGAAAACGAAGAGACGCTGCTGAGGCAGAGATGCTCAGGGGCAGAAAGACGAGATAAAGGCTGAACATGAGAGAGGGATAAAGAAGCAGACGACGGAGAGAGAAATTAGGGAAAAGGAGAATGAGAAGAGATTGAGGAACAAGTGAGGGATGGAGAAATGAAAAAAAAAGGAAAGTGAGTGAAAAAAAAGGAAACCTGGCTAAAATGCGTGGGTGTTGTTCAGCGTGTATAAGCCCGCAGCTTATCTTGCCCTACTTTTCCCTAAAAAAAAAAAAAAAGTAAGAAGAGCAAACATACACTCTTTAAAACATTTTTCCTTCATGCTCCCTCGATGTAGTCACAGCCAGAAGAACATTGCCTATGCTTCAAAGCCCTAAACATTTTATCTCTTTGTACATGCTGTCCCTCCTCTCTCCCTCTGCCTCCTTCTTGTTTGCTTTTGGTGTGTCAGCTTACATAAAACCTTCTCACAGTCCCTAATTTGTAGCTCCACCATTCCCAATTGGGGATTATTCATGCAATTAATATCCAGTTATTCTCTGTGAGCTCTGAGCTTACTGTGAAAAAAAAAATCATAGTCCAAGCTTTATTTCTCGTGATGCAGCAGAGGAATGGAAAAACATGCAAATAATGGGTGAAACACAGCAAGCAAATAGTGATGGGATCACTCACGTGTTGCGGAGACTCCAGCACAGATTCCAGTCTGTGAGAGGGAGCAGAGTGTGGTGGGTGACGCCCAGCGCTATTCGGTAGATGTAGGTCCGAGACTGAGCACGATAACGGGCATGAAAGTCGTCAGGGACGCGGTTAGCATGGGTGACCCTTGAAAAACATAAGACCAGTATTGATTCTGAAAAGTTGGAAACAGCATGTCCATTAATTTAATCTGAAAAATGTCTTTCTTAACCCATTTCCATTCTCCTAGTAATAACAATTCAAGCTAATTCCAATTTCTCTTTAAAGTCTATGAAATTGGATTATGTAAGAACTATCACAATGTTTTTTTCTTTGTATTCCTGAGCTTAATCATTTACATCAGAAGCAGAAGCAACGCCTCAGCGTGTGTGAGAACTGCTATAAAACCAATCATTATCATAAAAAAAAGATAAAATCATTCCAGGTTTGCCATTTGGTGTTTTTATATCCTATATTAGTGATTATCCTGGTCATCAACTCAAACAACAGTCTCTTTGTGAACTCAAGAAAGAAATTCAACCTTTACCTCAGCTCTGATATTTCCAAAAAACTTGCAGCCGTTCTAAATCCAGTATGTTTCTCATCTCAGAAAGATAAAAATAAGCATCTTGTGAGCTGTATTCTGTACAATCTTCCTGTTATCTGCAAAAACGTAATGCTCTCTCTTGCTTCCTCACAGCCTGAAGTAGTCACATACAAGTTTTGTGTGGTAAAAAAATATTGTTTGTTTCTAAATGGCTTCTTTGATTTAAGTGCTTCCTCTTGACTTGTTTTTGAAACATGTGGTAGCTCTTTATATGCTGTGTTCCCTGATTGGAAAGGTTTTGGATTTTTGAGTTTGCCTGGTCTCCACCGGTTAGAGAGCGATCAAACTGAATGTTGCCCAAATCAGTGATGCACTCATTCAACACCAAACAGACATTTAGATAGACAGCTGCTTATTTCCAGTAGTCAGTGGGCAAGAGACATGGTACACCCTAGACAGGTTGCCAGCCAATCACCGGGCTACATAGAGACAACAGAACAATCAATCAAACACACTTATGCCTAAGAACGATTCAGAAAGATCAATGAACCCGACAGTCATGTTTTTAGACTGTGGGAGGAAGTCAAAGCACTGGGAGCAAAAGGGAGAACATGCAAACTCCATGCAGGAAGACTCAGGCCGGGATTCAAAGCACTTTCTTGCTGCCAGGCAACAGTGTGACCAACTGTGTCACTATGCAAGTGTGTAAAGTAATAACTGAGTAAAAATCAGGTTACGGTCATGGACATATACTGTGATGGATTATCTTGTAGTCCCTCAATATCTTGATGGTTTATTTACAAAATTTTCTAACACTTAATCACTGGATTAAAACAAAACCTGAAATGAGTTTGAGCTACAGAAATTAAAACCAGGAATACATATCGACTACTAAAAAGGTCTGAAGGGTGCATTGCAGATAAATTTAGTAGAGTTCACCACTACTAGGGCTAAAGTGACAAACAGTATTCTTCAGGGTTAAGTCGTGAACTTGATAAAGGGCTGCAGCAAACTAGCACCATGAGAGTGACTGAATGTGACACATCAATACCCTTACAGTTTGTTCACACAGATTTGTATCTGCAGTGCAGTCAGTCTGATGGTGTACATGTTTAGTGAGTGCTAGATGATGTGGGAGACATGTAGCAGTCCCGTTTAAGCATGCTCAAGCACACAAAGGTATGACAACAGTGACAATAAGAAATTCACGCTTGTGTAGGGGTGTGTGCGTGTAGAATCTGAAAAACTAGGTTACACTACCAGGGGAGGAGATTTGAGTGTGGCACACAGCAGAGAAAACCCTTGTGTATGCCTCTGCCAGCGCCTCCGATGTGAAGTGACGGCTTTTGCCCCCTCCCCACTTACCCACCACACACCCACATCAAATTTTCATACACAGTGTACAAAAGGTGGCTGCACAAATTTGGGAAAATGGGGCATTGTTTGTTGTGGCACCAGTCCATCTATGAGAAAACAGTCATTAACCTGGGCCTTAACATAGACCATTCCGTCAGGACATTTTCTCTTTTACAGTGTGCAGACTATGTTTAATTCTCATCTTGGCTCTGCATCCCTGGAGGCGGCAGACCAAAGCTGTGAGCCAGCGTTGTTGTGGAAGATGTCTTTATTTCGGTTACAAGCTCCCTTTGCAGCAAAAACGAATAGTGATGGTGATGAGAGACTTTATTCAGGCTTATTTCTAATGTGACGCAAAACAAAAACATACATGATGCTGATTTAGTCATACATCTATGGAAACAAGAGCATATTTATACTGTATATTCCCATTAAGCCAGATGAAAGCATCCTTGTGAGTGTGTGGAAGTGTGTGTGTGTGTCTGTTAATGGATGGCACAGCCCTAACAGCAGAGCTGGGATAATCCTTTCCAACCTTTTCTCTACAGGTTTAAGGATTAGCAGTATGCAGGGAGCTTCCCTTCCATCCTTCAGCACTACTATGTGCGTTTGCCAGTTTGGGTTTCACACTATCTGTCCTCACAGGTCTGACTCTTCAAGACAATCTCTCCTTGTTAATATCCACATCTTTGCTGATCCAGCTTTCTCCATTGTTTTCATTTTCAGCTGTTTTTACAATTAAAAAAAAAAGCTAGTAAGTAACTTATCTAATCATGCATAGCTGTAACTGGGAGCACCAGAGTGGGGAAAAAAGATTTTATTGTTTATTAATAATACTAACACTTACAACAAGACAATAACCTAAAGTGCACAGCCAGAGCTACAATTTGGATAAAAGCATATGTATGTGTCAGAATGGGCCAATCAACATCCACACCTGAATCTGTCCACATCCAAACAAGTGGCAAAACTTAAAAGTGTATTTTCACAGATGCTCTAGATCCGGTCTGACTGACATTAAGCAATTTTGAAAACTGGAATGTGCAACATTTTCAGTCTAGATGTGCAAAGCTAGTAGAGATACAGATATACCATCAAAAGACTTGCACCAGTAGCAGTCTTTTGTAAAAAAGTAGTTCTACACAGTATTGACTTAGGATGGCTAAATACAAATGCAAGCCACACTTTCAGATAAACTATTTGGAAAATCATGCATCATTTTCAGTCTGCTGCACAGCAGTGCAGTGGCATTGCAGCAAGAAGGTCCTAGGTTCTTTCTGCACAGGGTTTCCATGTTCTCTGTGCATCCCTGGATTCTCTCTGGGTACTCCAGCTTGCTACAACAGTCCACAAACATGACTTGTAGGTTAACTGGTCTCTCTAAGTTGCCCTAAGGAGAGTGTGTTTATTTATAGTTGTTTGTCCTGTGTGTCTTTGTGTTGCCCAGTGTCAATTACTGCAGATGGTAAACTCTTTATTATGTTATTTTGATGAAAACATCTTCTCAGGAAAAACATTCACTTTTCTCAACCATAAGTTTGGCTCTGTTACAAATAATTTTAATTTTGCATCTGTTCATTTCAACATATGTTAATGTGTCAGAAGTGATGAGGGTTTACAAACTACTTTCTTTTTTGAATCAAAAGGAGTTGTCAAGATGAGCAACAAAGGTTACAGACAGTATCGGAGCAAAAAAAATGGATCAACAGAAGAAAAATCTGCTTGAGAAATGAGTGAAAGGTTTCCAAAAATCAATAAATGAAAACACAACTTCTTCAAGGAAGACTTATTATACAAGCTTATGAAACGATAGTCTTGTACCAAGAGCAGTGCATGCTTTTTAGAAAATGTTCAATGTGAGATTTACAGAAATGTTAAATCAAATGACAAAGAAAATCTGGTAATGAAAAAAAAAGTGTCTGAACACTTGCACACATCTCAGAAATGTCCCACTGCCAATTTTGAAGGGTTTTCAGATTACAGCTCACTCATCCCATTTGATTTTGAATTTATTGTTTGTCACTTTACATATGTATGATGAGCTTTAAAATGAAGCCTGACTCACCTGATTTGCTGTTCCTTGATGTGAAAATTGAGAGCTTTAACCAGAACGTCCTCAGTGAAAGGAGGCTTGTCGTCTTTGCGCTGGAGGTCAAAGTGAGCAGAGTTCGAGAGGGCATGGACACCTGTATCTGTCCTGCTGGACACCGACAGAGACACTGGGTTGACTGGTCTCAGTCTCTTAATTGCCTCCTGCACAAAGACAGGAAAAAATGCAAAGCTTTCAGTGCATACAAAATGTAGAAAAAGCCTTGAAAAAGTGTGAAGGGCTCTTAATCAAGATTATTTAAAAAAATTTTAAATCTAGATTATCACAGTGTAAGAATCTTGAGTTCCATGTTTTATGGTATTCGTGCAAAAATGAAAAACAACATATAAAATTATCTAAATTTTTTAAAACAGAAAGGTAACACTTTCCATTCTAATAATTTCTATTTGTTCCAGTTATGACAACTGGAATGCTTAGCAGGGTTCAGACACTGACAGACACTGTTTTTAAATTTTTTTTAAAATAAAATTTATATACGGTATGTATATATATATATATATAATTAAGCACTGCTTGTGCTGGTATCTTTTCTTTTTTTTGTATGCAGCACTTATTGTTTGTAAAGTGCTTTACAAATAAAGCTGCATGGTGGAGTATAAATAAGTAAAACTTACCTCCAAGTGCTCCTGGACCCCCGACTGACCCAGCTGGTGTGGCGGTACTTTTACTACTCCCCTGTAAAAATGTAAAGAAGTAATAAATAAATGATTGCTATTATAATGTAACCCTTGCGCCGCACACTGACCTGTATTTCGTCCCAATGTACTGAAAAAAGATGAGGTAACGTGCCCAGTTGTGCATTGTGTTATGAGAAATCTTCGTTCACAAGTTACCACTTGTTAGTAAAACTACAACGATGCGATAAAAACCCATTTCACGTTCATGTTTACAGCAACAACGTAAGCGCTGACTTTCACTGTCCTCTCGTATGGAGCACATGCAGTAACAGAAATCAGTGACAGAACCGTATTTGTAGTCCGGAAGTGCAGTAGTAATGCCGCTTACAGTCAATAATACCCAGGTCTCCTTCTCTTTTAGTAAATCAAAATAAAAGAGCAAGGCTGAGTGTATTTTCAATAAATAGTCTTTTTAACATTAAAAGGCAAAAACGCTTCGTGTCACCTTCACACTGGCGGGTAACATTTAAAGATTTGGCATCAGCATTGTAGTACATGCGACAAAAAAAAAAAAAAAAACAACTGCTAATTTAAATGTTAACCGTCGACAAACCCTCTTCCTTCCTAAACACAAGCATGAAATCACGTCATGTTAAATAAAGGCAAGCGCGGCTGGTCGCTTATTGATGACGTCATAGTGAATGAAAAAAAAAAAGGTGTCAGCTGCAAGCCAACCTTCATTGAAAGCAATGAACCCAGAGAGCATAGATGTCAGAGATATGTCAAGTGCAAGTGATCAAAAGAGAGTCATTCAATCGATCAAATGTGCAGGAAAAGAGACAATGAGAAGGTTTGATTTATGCTGATTTCTTTTTTAGCTGTTTTATTAAGTGTAAACTTGAAAGGTTAATATCTGTATTCTTCTTCTTCTTCTTCTTCTTCTTCTTCTTCTTCTTCTTCTTCTTCTTCTTCTTCTTCTTCTTCTTATTATTATTATTATTATTATTATTATTATTATTATTATTATTATTATTATTATTATTATTATTATTATTAATAATAATAAAGGTTCTACCTTTCCACCACAACTCCTGCCATCCTTGTTAGGGTAGGTTGTATCTGTTGGACTCTCTCCCCTCCTCTTTCAGGCTCTGTGTTGCGGCTACGCCCCTCTCCCTCCCCGGCAGCGGCAGCAGCAGTGTAGTAGTATCTCCGCCTGCCGCGCCGCGCCGCGCATTGCTTCAGCTCGCATTTTGTGTCACGGTGCCACCGGGCGAGAAGCGACACACTGCTGCTGCTGCTGCGCGTCAGGGGGGGATATACCCGTCACCATCCTTTACGGTCAAAGCGACATCCCTCCGTGGGCAATGACATTTGCAAATTGAAGTGGGAATACAAGATCACAACAGCAAAATGACGGTGGACTTTGAAGAATGTATAAAAGATTCGCCCAGATTCAGGTAAGACTCCACATCACAGGGTACATCTCAGCGGTGCGCAAAAAAAGGCGCACCTTCTTTTGTATGACTGAGTTAAAAAAAAAAAAAATCATATCACGCGTGGTTGTTTTTGTTGGGTTTTTTTTTAAATGTAGTGCTTTCAAGAATTAGAATGAAAGGATGCCTCGCACATGTGCAACAATAAGATGGCGTTTCTTCTGTCCATATGTCTGTTTCCTATGTGTCCTTCTGATCAGATTTTCAGGCCTTGGCTGAAAACGTCAAATAAGGCTATGCAGAATTCATATTAACTTATGATGTGTTTGTTGGAATGCTCTTAGTGGCTGTGGTGTCTTCTGTGGTCTGTTGTTTGAATGTGGGCAAATTAGCTCAGAATTTATGAGAACGTAAATTCTCATAAATGGCCAGACACAGACAGGATCCATGTTGCTTACACGCAAAATCAAATTGCAGTGACTCTCCTTCAGCCTGTACATAATGCTGTGATATGTGGGACTCATTCATTGTGACAGCATGAGCAGATCCTGCTGTGTGAGAGTGTTGCAGCGTGGTATACGGTGTGGGTGCAGTCCTTTCGTCTTGTTCATGCTGAAGGTTGCGGTCAGAAACTGTGTTAAGTATGGACTGATTGAAGGAAGGGTAGATGCTCTGGCAGCGGCAGCACTGGCGGCCAGGCTGAAAGAGGCAGCGGGAATGGAGCAGCCAGGCACACATCCAGATGTTCACCTCCATCACTCCCAGCTGTCTCAATCCTCGTGCCAGTCTGTGGGGTCCAGCGAGGAAAATGTGGAGAACCGAGCAGGCCATGTAGCTCCAGTTTATCCCCAGACACATCTGTTCTTCCTGAAAAGATTTTTTTCGAACCACACTCTTTTGTTGCATTTTTCCCTCCATCTTTTATCTCTGCAGATCAGCGTCTGCTGCCAGTTTGCTGTCTTGATCTCCAGCAATTGTTTCTACTTGCATTCTCGTTTTGTGACTTGTAATCTATAGAGCAAATTTCGGAGGCAGATGTCCAACCTGCTGCTTCAGTCTTTCTTGAGTGTTTATGGGTGACTCAGACAGCAGTTCAAGGAAAGAAGCAGAGCACTTCCTTGTTTTCCCCACTACTGCTGTACTTTCCCATATTCTTGTGAAGAGAGTATTTGGAAAATTCCACAAAAGCCAAAGGAAACCGATGTGGTTGCTTCACTGGATCACAGTAGCATGTACAGTACCATAATTATAATGAAGGTGGTGAGCAATCTGACATCGTTTACATTTATGAGGCCTTAAATAAGTAATATGGAAATAAAATACAATAATTTGGCCCTATTATAAAGTTAAATCCTGGTTTTGATTTATTTTTTATGATGTAATGATTGTTCACCTGATAAAGCAAGAGAGTCTTATGATTCCAGTTTCCTGTTTTTGACTGAATATCCACTTTAAAACACTGCAGTGCTGGCAAACGTCACTTTTTCAGATTTTGTCATGGTGCAACCAAAAACAGTTATGAATTTTTCTGCCTTTCTTGTGATTGACCAACACAAAGTAGAGCGTAACAGTGAAGAGTAAGGACAATCTTGCATGGTTTTCAGATTTTTTGCTAATAAAAATCTGAGAAGCATTTGTAATCGGCCCCTTTTACTCTAATACCCTGGAACAAAATTCTTCTTGGTTTTCAAAAGTCACATCTGTAAAAACCTGTTCCAGTTTTTTTTTCAGTGTAAAAGCAGCTGCTCTGCTGCTCTGCCTTACAGATTTATTAGAGAAAGCGAGAAAACAAGAAAAGCTTAACAGAGACTAAGGAACACATGAGACAAATCAGAAAAAGTTGTGAATAAGTTTAAAGCAGAGTTAGGTTATAAAAAAAAATTGCCCAAGTTTTGGTGAAATCAAGATTATAGTGTTTAGTTCAGTTCATTATCTAAATATGAAAAGATTATGGCACAACTGCCAAAACAGGCCTGTCCGCATAAACCAACAAAGAATAATTAGAGAATTATAGAACGCTTCGAGTTAATCTATCGCATAAAAACCGGTAAAGTTTGTAGTCACAATGTGACAAAATTAGAAAAAGTTCAAGAGGTTTGAATATTTTTTCAAGGTGCTGTATGTAAGTCTGGAAACACAAATCAGGCTGTGAGCTATATCAAGATTCACAGCCTTGATAAAAAAAGATATTTTTTTCATATCTTGTGCAGATATGAAAAAAAAAAAACAGCTTCCAAAGAAAAATGCTTCACTTGTTAGATGTCAGGATGTTGTGGTTCAACACGTACAGTCCGAAACCAGAATTGTCCAAATAGCGTCTTTAGTTGAACAAATACCTTGGGAAGTAAGTTCAGTGAGAGTGAAGAAACTCTGGACCATTAAGAGTTTAAACTCGGCCGTAAAATGGTTTCACAAAATCTCCATAATCCCAGAAAAAAAAAATCTTTTAATCTTTTTAAAAGGAATACTTCTTCTACAAACAGCAGCCGGCCTGTTTTTAAGTGCTGCGTGACACAACCAGGTAAATAAAGTCAGCTGCTGCAAAACTTTCTATTATATTTATTTTTACTCGCATCCAACTTTCTTCTTTCTCCTTTTGTCTCGTTGTGTCACTCTGGGGAAACGCGAAATTAAAGAAGCCGAGAACCGGTCCTGTCTGTCTTCCTCCTCGTGAAGTTTAAAGAGCTGCACCCTGATGCTGCAGGTCTGAACTTGTATGTGTGCAGTAGTTGTGTGTGCAGAACGAGAAGATGACTTAGGAGCATTTTAGTTAGGATTGCGTACTCATAACAGACATCTTTTTGTTCCTGTTTTCTTTATTGTGCCATGCCCCTTATTCAGCAGTCATCCGCTGCATTCATTCTGTTTTGAAAAGATTCCCTCGAACTGTGTCCCTCAGTTCTGTCGTCACCAAACCACTGTAATATGATTTTGCTTGAGATACCCAGAAGTTTAGCACTACGCTTTTAAGAGTAGGCCGTCCATGTGCTTCCGTAAACTCATAAATGCATGAGACAAATTTTGTCTCGGTTATCACTGTAAGCACAGAATGGCCGTAGAGTGGGCAACACAAACAGGACTGTCCTCATATTTTGCGCTCCAGCTAAAATACAGCAGCGATACTTCCGTAGAACGTTTCTGTAAAGCATAATTATACGGACAAGAACAAGCGGCATTATATAATGTGTCGACTGAGCCATTCACAGTTAAAATTGGGACATTTCATTGACTGAATCTTTGTGATGAGTCTATTAATACGCACATGGTGGGTGGGAGCTGTAGCCGACCAGCAGCTGCCGAAAGACAGACAACTGAGAGCTGGGGAAAGGAGGGCAGGAGATTTAAGAATGAAGGAGGAGAAGGGCTGCAGAGATAAGAGAATCAGTTTTTGTGTCATTTCTTTTCTGTCGCTTTCCGATCCAAAAGAAGTGTCAGGGGAGAGTCACTCTGCAGCATGCTCTACATTTATTGGCACTCCTGGCAAAAAAACAGACTACTTTTTAGAACAAAGGCAAAATTATTACAGATAACTTTTATAGCTGTCTTTAGCATATTGTATTAGCATTTAAAATAGTTAGCGTGGCTAACTAATATAATATATAGTAATATATAAAATTAAACTCCAATATAGTGTCTGTTTGTACTCTTTAGGGAATATAGATTGTTAACACATGACGTTTCCGAAAGGCTGCCAATATTTCCAAATTTCAGCATATTTTATGATAGAGAGAGAGAGTTGAGAGAGGTTGAAAGCTCAAGAGAATAAAACGGAGAACTCTAGCTGGATTCTTCATAGTCTTCCTGTTATCTGCTCAAAGTCTTGCTCTCACAGTCTGAATGAACAGCAGGTTTGGTTCCTTTTAGTTTCTTACACCAGTTTTTTCCGGCTTTCTTTTTAGAACCTGTTTGATACTGTTGTTGACTTGTATGGTGTTTTCTTTATAACCTTGTACTTTTATGTTTTTATTATGTAAAGCACCTTGAACTGCCTTGCTGCTGAAAGGTGCTATACAAGTAAACTTTGATTTGATTTTTCGATTGATATAATAAATAGCTAACTTACTGTGTTCTTCTCTCAGAGACCAAAGAAGTGTGAATTTCTTTCTGCGTTACTGGAAATAATAGTTTTAAGGCAGATATGTGTGCTACATCACGAGCTGGGAAATGGGTATTTTCTTTAACTTTATATAATTAAAATGCTAAATATAGCTGAAAAAAGGCCAAACAAAGCTGTTAAGTCTTCATATTAGTCGTAGTAGTGTATTATGGTACCGATCTTATACTATAGTTCTACATTTTACCACACCTTGTTATAGAACTCGAGCAAAATGTCTAAATTGTGGTACTTTGATAAAAATGATATTATTTTAAGATTTTTTTTTATTTTTACCCTGGCTGCCAATAGATATTATATAATTATGTTAAATGTAGTAGATTTAGTCATTTTTTAAAAATCCAGTCAGTAATAACAGCATGTGTGTGTAGGTGTGTTGGGCCATCTGTGTTGAATGATCACTGAAAACAAATTGAGAAGCTGAACGTGGGACAGCAGCTGCCGACTCCTGCTAGGTGTTGTTTAGTTTACTGTGTGTACAGCTGACAGTATACAGATCTTAACAACAAACTATAACTTTCAGCTCGTCTCTGCCCGTTTTCTTGGGCCTTTAAATAGGACCCAGTTGGTATTAAGCTTAAGGTTGGTGATGAAAATATTACTTTTGGAATAGCTTGAATAATTGAATGCCTTCATATTGTTTAGTAAATGATAGTAATTAAAGAAAATTCAGTTTGTATGACTCACCACTGGATTATACTTGGCTAAAGACTTGACTGTGTCTTGTAAAAAGAAGCCATTTGTGTGGTTTTATGTGAGATTTTCTCCATTACTTTAATATTACATCTCCCTTTATTGGCATATTAAAGCGCCTTTAAATGTCTGTCTGCTAGCCTGGTTTCCTTTAAGTGTCTGGATATTTATTTCCTACCTGCATCATTATCACCATCACCCCAAATCTTTCTTCTTCACACGTTCTGTCTCCCTGCTGGTCTGATTTAGTGGATCCTTTTTTTTTTTTTTGGTCAGCTGTGTGTGAAGTGTGTAAAATATACATCCTGCTGTGTTTTCCAAGCAGGGGCAGGAAAGTGGGCCTGCCGTTTCCAAAGCGTGACCACTGGCATTGGCAGGGATGGAGAGTACCTGTCCATTAGTCTCACTGAGGGAGGGAGACAGAATGAGACTCGTATCTGTTCACACACAGCTGCTAGCGGCGTGCGCCGGTGGGAGAGGTTTGAAATTGGAGGGCACAGGATCGTCCTTGCATTTATTGGCGCCGAGAAAGCGCATCGACATGTTGAATTTGATTAAAGTTGTCCAAAGGACCTTGGCCGGACTGTGTGTTTGTGAATGTGGAGCAGATGTCCTCCAGAGCAGCATGTGAACCTTTAAACTTCAGCAGCATTAGATCCTGTCTGCAGCATCGGTGGCTTGTCAAAATGTTAAGACAGATTCCAAACCACTCGCATTAAGATGATAATGTCATGATACTCTTTCCCGAGCACTTCTGGTAATGCACCCATGCACGCAGCAGATGTGCACACAGAGTGCTGAATATGCGCCTGGCTGGTTTCCTGCAGTCAGTAATGCTCCGCATGTAGAAGTTCCTGATTTATATTAAAGTCTCTGTTTGTTATGGCAAAATCATTTTCATTGAAGGTAGAGGAAGGAAGGCTGTGTTAAAGCCCAGATCTGGTCCCATACACACACAGAATCTATTTCAGCAGGTTTAATTCCAGAATACTCAATATGTAATTTTATGGCAAAGCTTTAAGCTGACTTTCATGACAAACGTGTTTTTTAAGCTGGTCAGGTTTGACTCAGATGCTGCATAGAGTGTCATCTAGAATAATAAATGAATGGATTTGAGGATTTAGACAAAGTATTTAGACCACTGACTGGCTGAACTATTTATAGTAATTTTTTTTACTGTTTTCTTTTGCACTGCGCAAATGTTTCAAACAACCTCTATTTACTTTACAATATCTCCTTAAAACCATTTAAGGTGGATTTCTCTTCGATTCC
The DNA here is from genome assembly GCF_002775205.1 of Xiphophorus maculatus. Classification (NCBI taxonomy): domain Eukaryota; kingdom Metazoa; phylum Chordata; class Actinopteri; order Cyprinodontiformes; family Poeciliidae; genus Xiphophorus; species Xiphophorus maculatus. The sequence continues at coordinate 23,600,164 of NC_036462.1, forward strand.
AGCACCTGTAAAAAACAAAATCTGATGACATAGGCTGCAGTACGATACATTTTCAAGTTCAACATACTTTTTTATGTGCCAAACACATTATTTTATTTTTGTTTTTTTCATAAAGGCACGCTGCCATGCATGTTTTAGGTTTTTCTTCGCTTCAGCCCATGTGATTCCAATTGACAGGTGTTTGCTGAACTGCAGTCACCTGAATCACACGTGGTAAAGCAGGGAAGCCTCTGAAGCGAGCATTCCTCGAAGACCAGGGCTGGAAAGCACTGTCATAGATTAATTTTACAGTTTTTATTATACTTCAAAAAATTTGCAGGTATTTTGAAGTGATAAATATTGTCTTTGAATAATTACAACTTTTTAAATAGCAGTTTTAAAATCGTCTGGACCACCAGGAGCACCATGTATGGCAGCTAAGAGACCTTAACTCGTTTTATTGATAAGGTTTTACTTAAGAGATAACATAGATGTGCTGCCCCATAAATACTGTATCAATTTTCCCAGCCCATACGTTCACATAAGTATTTCAGCTCCCATTGAGAGTGTAAAAGTCTAAGCTTTAGTGGAGAGTTTCATTGCTTCACGTCAGGAGCATGAAAAATTATTCCTGTAAAGGATTTAAAAAATTGCACTGTCCTGCAGGTTCCCTGCAAAATTTCTTCTAAAAATTCCTAGCTTCTCCACACTCAACGTTCAAAGGAGCCCTCGCTCCTTTATGCCAATTTTAAAACATTAAAAACCCTCACTGTGAGTTCACTTTGAATTTATAGCAGATATTTTTAAGGTGAACTAAATACTCAGAAGGAAGTAAGGACGGAAAGAAGGAAGCAAAGTCCATAGGTAGGTTCAGATTATTATTCAAATTATTAAAAAAAATAAAAACGTTTTATTAAATGGATGGTTGCATATCTCAAGCGTACCCTTAAGAATGTCCCCATGTGATTTAAGGCAAAAATGAGCAGGAAGTGGACGAAAGATTCTCCACACATCTTTCTCATGAAGACTCTTTTCTCCAGCTGTGGTTTGTGTGGTGGTTAAAGCATTTGTTTACTTTGAAGCAGAGAGTGCACAGATTACAGCTGTGCTCACAAACCTGGGTTTCCTGCTTGGGATTCTGCTTTCATCTCAGGGATACAGCGCGCTCACTGAGATGCCTGATACCATAATTTAAAAATGTAAAATGTATTTACATTATTCAGTAGTGAGTACTTGCTTTATCTAGTTTGTGTTCCTGTCCTCTTTGTCCCTGCCGTTCATTCCTTTACCTCCATTTCTCGGCCAGCATATAGGTTGTCATGTCCATGAGAGAGCATCGCTCCAGCACATGGGCCGTCCCTCTGAATGCATGCTGCAGCAGATTTTCTGCCACCCTGCTGCATGTAATGGCAGAGGGGACTTGGTGTGGTAGCCGTGTATAAAACAAGATTATCTGACACTGATTAAATCAAGAAAGCAGCCTACACAACCTATTAAAGCTCACACACTATCAGCTTCTTAAACCCAATAACCTCAGTGTAGTTTTTCTATCCATACTCTGCAGGAATGCAGGGTTTGATGTACTGCAATTTTCAAGTTCTGATTATGCAGAGTAATATTCTCTTTTGTCATTCTGCACTGTGTAGAGTGCCGACATATATTAATGTGGAATTAGAAGGTTAATAAGTTACTTGAAATTACTACCTACCCAGGTAGTAAAGGCTGGTTAAAAGCTTAAAGGCCTTTAACCAGCCTTTAAGCTGGTTAAAGGCTGCAAACTAGTTTTAAAATACAGCTACCTTAATAAGAGTGATGGGTGGTCCTCCTGTTTCCACATCAGGCAATGTTTTTTTCCAAACAACTTGTTGAAGAAACAGTCATTAGCTTTTTTCAGCTATCTGTAGTACAGCTCTTCGTTATTTTATACATCATGCAGTCCAAGAAAACTCATTTCATCATTTTCTGTAAAAACAGAAAATTCAAACTTTTTTTGCAAAAAAAAACCCTTGCACGTGTTGACACATATAACCAGTCCAGAAATAGCTAGCCCAGCATTTGACTTAACAGTATTCAACAAACCTATGCATATCTTCAAGTTGTGCTTTTTACTTATTTCCCGTTTATTATTGATGCTCGAAAGGCTAATTTAGTCCCAGACGTCTGAATTCTTTCCTGCAGTGTAGAAAGTAACATGAGCAACCAAAAGCTTATTTAATGTGGTGTGTTTTCTTCTTTTAATGGTCCTCTGTGGTATTTCATAAAATAAGATGGCAATAGAACTTCAATTTTGTTTTTGTCTTTTTTATTGTCTTAGTGTTTTTATGTGTGATTTTGAAGTGTTAGGTGGGGCACATGTCCTACTGGCCCTGCCAGTTCTGCATGTAACAATCGTATTGATCTTTAGTAACAGTCTGTTTACTCAGCCTGCTCTCACTAAGAAACACTGAATGCTTTGTAACCTTCAAATGTATGCTAATCCCATTAAATATACCCTTATTTAAGACTAGTACTGAATCTAGAAAAGGTTTTTTACTCAGAAATTTTCACCAGGTTTTGCAATTAAAATCAAAGAAAGATATTTCAAATGAGTTTGTAATGGATTTTATATGAACTTGGTGAAAAATAAAGCCAATTGTACAACTTTCATTCTCTGTTATTTACATTCATCCATCTGCACTTTCAGAAAATGTTAACAAAATTTCAGCAGTTAGGAAAATTTGAGATTCAAATAAAATCTTGATACTAAATTGCCCACATTTTTCCTTCTTAATGCTGACACAATCAGCTTTTACACTGGATTTTTTTTTGTCTGATCCAACTAGTGGTGGGGCATGCTTAAAATTGTTCATCGAGGTAATTGTAGGGTTAATTAACCAATTCAAACTTGGTGCCAAATATATTGATTAACTAACGTGTCAGTTTGACAACAAAGATATTTATTGCTTTTAACTAATTGAAAGTTATTGAGCCATTCAGTTGGTGCAAAGTGTTGTAACCATTCAGCTTCGAAGTGTTTCAGGAACACCTGATCACTCATGTAACTTCTTTGAAAAAAATACTTCATTAGAAATATCAACTGTGGACGCTAACATTAGCAATGGTTACGTCTCTGCTTGCCGTTTTGCAATGAGATGGTATTTTAGGCCTGAATAGTTCCAGTAATACACCAACTCGTTTTTGCAGAACTTGCACACATCAAAAGCATTCCATCAAATCATTTTCTTGACGCAAACCTTGCCATATGAGGAAAAATGTGATTAATTGGGTTAACATTTATGTAATTAATTAATCTACATTAACATGGTAAAGTCCCAGCCCTATTTCAAACCCATATTTTTGTTTATATTTTGGGTTGGTCCCATGCCTTTGTACTATAGGTGATGAATCTTTGCTGACAAATCTTTTCTTGAGTTTCACAGAGATGAAGCCTTCAAAACATAAGTTTGAGCTCGGTAGAGTTCACACCCCCATGTAGATGTAATGAAATCACATCATGATTTCATTACATCATTACAGGGAGAGGTATCTACAGGACCAGACACAGTTGTAATTAATAAAACTGTCACATAGACTATTAAGACATACTTGGAAAAACCTTACACGCATAAAGCTAATATACCTTAATGAATTTCTAGTCATGTTATGCATGGTGAAAAGATCAGTGAATTGACAGTCTTAGTTTTAGTTATCAAAATAACTTCATTAAAGATGAACTCAGAATTGGGGTTATTTGTAAGAAAATATAAAACTTTTACTGCAGTGTATTTTAGCTAGTTTTGGTGTGGGTACACAATTATGCTAGTTTGTAAGCAATGTAAATACAACCCAGCCTGAATAATAATCATGGACCCATTTGGTGTTTTTGATTCTGGTCTACAGTATTTAGTAACAGGCATTTCTCTTTTGATATCAATGTGACTTAATGGCGAGAGATGCACTTAGACCTAATTTGGACTAGTTTAAGCTTGACCAGTGACCTCAAGTTTCCAATTGTTTTACGATCAGTTAATCCAACATAGTTTAGCAGCTACCAGGTTTTGGTAACATCAACACTGAAGTGTGAATGCACCTACTCAGTAAAGAAGACTCGATTTTAGATCACTTAGTGTCAGCCACTTCAGAAGAAGAGTATCAACTGTGGGAAATGGACTGGAGGAAAAAAATCATAGCCTGCAGATCATTACACTTATAACTTTACAAAAACTGACATCAAGAATACATTTTGGACTTTTTGTCCATCTCTAGTAGCATACTTTTAGTTCCTTTTCTCTAAAAAGACATGTGTAAGCCACAAGTGACTTGTCATTTATTCACAGTGCGGGGATTAGCTGGTGCTGACAAGCCCTTCTCACAATACAAAAAAAACTGGTTTGGTTCTAAAAGACCAAAAAGAGAAAGTATGAGATCCTTTGTTCCTATATCCTTGTTGCTACTGACTGAGGGATCTACGTACCCGTCACTTTTCACATTTGCCTCGTTTAGCTGAAAAGATTGTACTTTATATGGATTATAGAAGGATGTTTATAAGAGGGTGGAAGCCTGAGAAGGAAAGATGGGGTAAATAATAAATAAATAAAATAAAAAGAATCAGAGGAGTGGACCATGAAGGCCAATCGGGCCAGGAGAAGGATTAATTGCCTTTAAAGCTATTCCCTTGATATATTTAGCAAATTATTATGCTCTTTGCATCACAAACTACATTATTTATGGTGCATGTCCACCTAAACGTGCAGGAGAAGAAGATATTTGTCTTGTTATATGGACGGTGCCGCTCTTTTAGGTGACCAATAAAGAAGTCCTGCGCCCCACTCTGACTCACTTCATGTGAAATAGACAGAAGGAATCGTGTGCGCTGACTCTTGCTCGCGCACATCTGGGATCCACCTAGTCATCTGGTTCAGATTTAGCCCAACTTTCTCTGCCTTTGTGTTTCCCTGAACACTTCTAATTTGTATGAACCACAATTTTCTGTTATTTTTCATCTTTAATGTGTTGTTTGTTCTTCCTGTTTACTCATCCACTCCTCGTCCTCGGCGCTTCTGCGTCCTCCTCCACCCACGTTCCTTTTGCCTTCAACGGTATTTGGTGCCATATTTGGAGGAGGCTAAACCAATTTGCGTCAGATTTTCTGGACCAGCGACATGAGCTTTGAGCGTGTTTACTAAACACCGCCGTTAACTGACTTCTTTTGGGTTTTTGTGACTTACTTCATCTTCTTTGTTTGTTTTTTTTTCCTCTGCTATCCTTGCTTTTCTGTGTTACAACATCCATCACTGAATGTTTCATGATGTCCTGCTGATGCAGGCGATTGTTTGGCAGCCCACCAGACCTGAGCCTCGCTGAATCTAGACACTCCTGCAGCGCTTAACCTAAAATGCCATTGACAAGCTTATCTTCTTCAGAGACACAAGAGGAGACAGCAATGCTGATTGCACTCTTAGAAACTGACGGATTCCCAGTCACAATCCTTCTCCTGTTATCCAGCCTTTGGATCTCTATGGAATTCTCTGAACCCAAAGGAAAACATTCCCATCTGCTATGTCAGCAGTCCCACACTTTCTTGGATCCATCTCTCCCACCCCCTCATAGTCCCTCACATGTGCATCCGCTCAAATGAAAAAACACAAAAATCGGAATGCTTCCTCTCGTTTATTGGATGGATTGCCCACTGCGTACAACTGGAAGAAATCAGAAGAGCAGAACCGCAGTCACGGCTCGATAATGGACATTATGTCTGGGAGCAGGAAGGAAGGATGGCCATGTTAAATATACATATTAAAGCACGGCTGTGGTATAACAGGAATTACAGCGTGTAATCGCACATACATATGGGAGAGTGGAGCAGACAGATGTAGCGAGCTGAACAGGAAGCTTCTTTGGCTATGCCAGTGCTCGTTTTAAACGCCACATGAAACAAGCAGAACTAGAAATTTCACAGTGAAGGCAACTTGTGGTTTGTTTTGCATCAGAGGCTAATAAACTGAATAAAGGCATTACTTTCACTGCAGTGCATACGAGAAAGGCTTTCTGGGACACTTCAAGGTTGGAGTGAACAGAGAGAGGGATTGGGTTCTCACCTACCACATTGACCAGTAGCTAAAAGAAATGGACATGTGTGACATGTTATGTTTATACTCCAAGAAAACTGAAAGTTAGATGTTTATAGAAACTTATAGAAATATTTCCCCTCATTTACAGAGTTCTTCTGCTTTTGCTGCTTTGTCACGCTTACATCAGATCATCCAACGGATGCTAATATTAGACAAGGATAACTTCAGCAAATACAAAATACAGCCTTCAAATGATGGTTTTATTTATTAATGGTAAAAACGAAAACCAAATTAACTGGCCCTTGTCTGAAGAACTAATTGTAAATCATAAATTGATGGATTAACCTTTTTTTTTTTCTTGCGGGATGGGGTATGAGTTTAACTTCACTAGCCACATCCAGAAATAGCCTCAAAGAGCTCAAAGAGCAACACTTTCAGTCCCAAACAATGCAAATGTGAGAATAAATGAGAAGTAAAATGATTGACATTTATCAATCTGGAATGGCTGACAAAGCTACTTTCAAGATTTAGGGATTGCAATGTACCACAATTTATCCACAAATTAGGAAAACATGGAACATGTGAACCTTCCCAGCAATGGTCGGCCTCCTGAATGAACCCAAAACAACATCTGAAGCACTGCAGGCCTCACTTGGCTCTGTAAAAGTCAGTGAACATAATTTAACATGATAAAAAAAGTCTCTTCCTCAGCCAAAACTGCTAACGAAAGCCCATTTCACATTTGCCAAAGAAACTTGATAATCCCAAAGAACAAGGTACCGTAAGTCTTTTTCTACAGAAATACTCCCAAATATCACAATCTGTATTCAAAACATTGAATATTTCTCACTTTAACTCTTATTTTTGTACATAGTGCAGTTAATAGACAAACTGATGTATTTTCTGTACGTTGAAGACAAAATTATTCGGTACTCAGTTTTGGCTTCAGTTCTCAGCTTGAATATTGCCTCAAGCAACAACTGTCATAAAACTTTCCCCTTGCTGTCTCAAAATATTCTCTGTCTGCGTGTGAAAAGTCACTCATCTGTCACAAGGTAAAATGTCTCCAGTCTACCCTACAGTGGATCATAATCACATTTTTAACTGTGTGCGAAACCATACCTACAATCTGTCATCAATAATTTCATTAAGTTTTCTTTTCAATGATTGCACTGAAGTTTTCAGTTCACCCAAGTATGCGTGTACCTTAAGACATAAAATTGTCTTGTTTTGGCTGTAGAAATAGTATGATTTACAGAAAAAATGGAAAAATAACTATAACCTGGTCCATTTTCTAAAAAATACAAATGTTGTTGCTTTACTCAAGTTAGTCACACTATGGTATTTTATTCGATCAGGAATTTCGGAGTTTCCTGGGATGGTGGTCATCAGCAAAATCTTTAGTCATTACCAAATAATACACATATGCAGTGAATACTTATAACTGGCCTTAGTCCAAGTCAAGTACAACAAATTGTGGTTTTATTTTGTGTTTTTCAAACAATTTTTCTTTTCAGCTTTAATTTTATATTTATGTGAGGCTCTACAACCACTGGTATTCACTGGTTTAATGGTAGGCTTCATGTTGGTCTGGATGGTCCTGAAAAATATGACACTGTGGAGCTAATTTGACCTTTTTCCCATCAATAAATATCATAAAGAAGAAAACCACACAAGTACACGCACTGCAAACCAATTCCAACACAGCATTTGGAGCTGGTTTATTATGATAGCAGTTAAATCATTTTAAAGTCTTTATTTGCAATACTGTGTGACACTTGCGTGCAATAAGAGCCCCGCATATATTCATAAACTGTACATCAGTATTCCACATTAAACCAAACCAGACTTAAAGCCACTTTTTGGCCAGGCATGCCGTGGTGGCGTAGGGGTTAGCGCGACCCACATTTGGAGGTCTCAAGTCCTCGACGTGGCCGTCGCGGGTTCGACTCCCGGACCCGGCGACGTTTACTGCATGTCTTCCCCCCTCTTCTTCCCGCTTTTCTGTCAGCCTACTTCATGAAAAGGGACTCTAGAGGCCACAAAAAGACCCCCTGGAGGGGTTAAAGAAAAGCCACTTTTTGGCCAACATGTGATCGATTTGCGTGGTTGTGTTGTACACTGCCAGACCTCAGTGAGTGTTTGACATTGATGGACCCTCTTCGACGGATGGAAGTGTAAATCTGTGGTTGTTCCCTGTTTGGCAGATCTGACTGCGGTGTCAGCAGGAGTCTTATTCCCCCCATGTTCAGCCAGCGCTGCCAAAGACAACAGAGCGAGATCTGGCTGTTGTGCAAAGCTTGCTTCTTTGTTCTGGTGCACAGCTGGCTTCAAGGCGGGATCTCTTTACCTCCACATGTTAAGAGTGATTGCTCTCAGACAAGCATGCAGCGTCACATATAAACTCTATGATTGAGAGAAAAAATTTGCTGCTTTCTTAATGTGGGGTAATGGATCATATTTCATATTAGCAGACTCTTACAGTTTTACTCTTGCTAAACCTATACACTGATAACCTGCATGACAGCCTGGATCAAAGAGGTTTCCTTGCAAAAGGAATCAAACCAATTGAACACTTTTGTATTTTATTATGGTATGAGTAAGCAGGTGACATCAATTTTTACTGGGCTTTCATTGGCAATATCAGAGTCAAGGGGGCTGAATATAAATGCAGGCCATGATTTTCAGATTTTTATTCATAAAACCAAATTAAAATCAACATATAAATTTTCACCCATGCCTTTAAAAGCTTATTTAAACCAGAAAACTCTTTTGTGGGGAATTTATTAGCACTTAGTTAATGGAGAAAGTCAAATTAAACATTGGCTCAAAACAGCCCTGCTAAATAAGCATCTGCATGGTCTCATCAGATGTTCCTGCAGTTGCTGTGTCTGATCACACTTCTGACCTTGACAGTCAGCCAGGTGTGTGTTTGTGTGTGAGTAGCTTCACCAACTACTGTGTGTAAACGCTGTGCTTGTGTTGGTGTATGCATATAGGTGCGGTTTTGGGTTTCAGGGGTAACACGAACAGCAAGTCTTATCAGTGCCAGACATTCTTTAAGAAATATGTCATACCCTGCATCTTGTAGCAGACACAGTGTCTCTATTATGCTCAGCAAGACTCAAGGAATGCATGTTAAGCCTACCTGTAAATCTGTCTCTTTATCCAAACGGTGTAATAATGATAACCGTAATGATATGTGGGCTTTTCACACACCAGATTTAGGGATAGCCTCTACTTCCTGTGATGAACTCTTGAGTTTTTTTTCCTGTTGTTGCCACTAACTGCGATGTAATTTACTGGGATTGACTCAAACTGTGGCACCACAGCTGCGGGCAAGCTCCCTGCCACCGGCCAAACACACAAAGGACAGGGAGCAGATCATTACACGCTGCATGACTTGCAATGGAACATTTATTCACTGGTTCAAATGGTATGTAGGTTTATTTTCCACGTTGTAATTAAATGTGTTTTTTTTTACACAGTATGAATATAGCTGGTAGATCAGGCGTGCATTTGTATTCGACCCCCTATTTACTCTGATACCACTTATTAAAATCTAGCTGCCTTCAGAAATCTCTAAATTCTGTGTAGAGTAGAATGGTTGGTGTACAGGTTCTTTTGTCAGCATGGATTAAAGACATAATCTCATCTGTCTCCTTTCGCTTTCAGTGATGAGCTCTTCTTCCGCCAGTTTTACCGCACAGAGCCGAGGAAATCTTGTTTCGCCGGAAACGGATAATATCAAAAGGGACAACGTTGACTTTCATTTTGATTCTCTCCTGGTTTTGGCTCCTCGCTTGCAGGCATGTGGGGGTTGTGATGCGTGTCCTGGTTAGTCATCAAATAACAAGATCATTTGATATTGTTGACTCATCTCTATATTGTGAGAATATTGAGTGCACTACACAGTGAGAATACATCGCTTCTGTGAAGCAACTGGAAACTCGTATTAATTGGGAAATTTTTTTGTTTGTTTTTTGCAAATTTCTCCTCATCCAAGATACAAGCTGCAGAGTGGGAGGACTGACTCATCCCATCTATGTTAAAAACAGCACAGAATACAGCAATTTATAAACTCCAGAATAATCTCTAGCTGTAGCAACTACATCCTTCTACTGTTCATTTAGCAGCTCATCTATACTGCTGCTCATCTTTGTATATAAGCAAAAAGAAGTAACTGTTTAATCAGAATGCAAGGAACCAAGACACTACGTTCATTATGTTGGACTCAGTGGAGGACGCACAATCTCTAGTTGCTGTTTTAAATGTCCTCCTGGTCAGCCTATTTTTTTTTTCTGCGATATTGAAAAGAACAGAAGCACAAAAGAAAAATGAGTCCTGGGAATAAAGTGCTTAAACGTCACAGGGGGTCTTCCTCCTCTGCTTTTCACATGCAGGCTGCATCTGTGTGCACGCACCCTGTGCTGCTGGTGCTTCCACCCCGCTGGGAGATCAGTGAAGGTTAAAGAGGTTAGGGATTGGGATGAGCGCACAGTCCCACTTTTATGCTGTCCTTTTTTAAGCTTCCTGTCAAGCGCATTCTTTTGTGAGAGCTCTGCGGGCTCTCTTTATCTACAGTTTCTTAACTCGCGTCACACGCTGGTTTCAGAGTCAGAGGGTGTTGCAGCCAGTTTTGTGATCTTGTCATCGCTTTGTCTTTGAAATCTTCCTCAAAACCTAATTTGCGATGGAGACCAAATACGTCTGATGCATTTGAGTAAAGAACCAGTGGATTCACATTAAGAATTTGTGTTTGGACTTAAATAGTCCAACAGCTTAGGTCCAGATACTAATTTCATGCTGCAGACAGAGGATACACTGCTCTGGCGTCAGACTTGTTTTCTTTGTCAGATTCAAAATATCCTGGATAAGTATGGACTTGCAAGTTTTGCAGTCAAGAATGAGAACTGCATTCTTCTACTCATTTGCTCTTGCTAAATAAATACAGACATGTATAAATATTTTGCTGATGAAACAGGTCTACAAATATGCAGAAATGTGTCACCAAAACGGCATGTGTTTACTGTAAAACTGCAGTTTTGAAGGAATCAGTACCGTTTCTGTGACATGTTTGAGTTGTAAAAAGCTTCTGCTGACAAAGCAAAAAATGTCACTTTATGATGATGTAACTCAGGTTGTATTTTTCTAAGTCAGTGGAGCGACTTCCTGTGAAACCCTGTTTAGCGGCCCCCTCCTCATTCCTTTTGGAAAGCAAAGAAATTGTTGTAATTTACAAGTGGGGAAAAAATAGCTCCACCTGGTCTTAGCTGTGGTAATAATACATCAGAGGAAAATGGTTTCTGTCTGTTTCACACTCCTTGCACGGAAGGTTTTCCAGCTCACTTGCTGTTGGCCTGCAGCTGGAATGCACTCTGGAATGACAGAAAAAGACTTTTCTTCGTCCAAGACTTTCGTTTATTACTAGAAATATTTAGAAATGTTTTGTTTACACCAAGAGTGATTTACAGAATGGCTTCTAATGAGCAGCGATAACAAAGATGAATCATATTTGGGTGAATGTTATATTTTAGTGAGGACAAGTGGTAGGTGGTCTGACAGCTGGTGGGAAACAGATGCTGTGTTTTCTCTCTAAATGTCAGCTTGCCTTCATGTTTTGGGGAATTACAACTACAGAGAATAAAATGCAGGCAGGGAAGTTTGAATTCACCATATTCATGTAGTTTTCCATCAGTCGTCCAGATGACATGTGAAAAAAGTTGCTCTGCTCAGGTAAGACCAGTATCAAACATTGGCATGCATACAAAATGCTGCATGTGTAAAAAAAATTAGCAATTGACATCACATTAAACATGGAGACATGGAGGTCTCAGCATCAGGCTTAAAGAATAGTTCCCTTCAATATAGGTGCAGCATTTAGGATTCATAGCTCAATGTAAGCCCCAAATGATTAAAACCCTTTGCATAATAAATAATATTTTAATTTTTTACCAACATTGGTAAGTCATCAAATAACAACATCATAATATCATTTGATAATGTTGACTCATCTCTGTATTGTGAGAATATTGAGTGCACTACACAGTGAGAATACATTGCTTCTGCGAAGCAACTAGAAACTCATATTAATTGGGAATTTGTTTTTTTTGTTTTTTGCAAATTTCTCCTCATCCAAGATACAAGCTGCTCCTGTAAGAAATATTAGCTTATTTAAGTGGCTTAATCCTGATGTTTAATATGTGTCGGTTACCATGTCTGTTGTCCTTATTTCCAGCATCATGTTTGGTCTCTTTGTCTCATCAGCCGACCGTCGGTGCAGTCAAATGCTTTTTTTTTTCAGGGAATGAGTGTGATGTTTGTTGTGTGTAGGGAGGGGCGGCGGGGCTGGCTCAGGGGAAGCGGTGAAGGCGTCTTTGTTTGCCGCACATAGGATACTAGTGTTTGGCTTGGCTTGTTATTTGTGTTAAAGCGAGTGTGTGCGACATGTGTGTGTGTGTTTTATGAGAATAATTTACTTGAGGCTCTTTTAATTGACTCTGAACACTCGTTTGAGAATTCAGCAGTGATGAGGCCTGAATACTGTTGAACAAATTCAGACTTTTCAGTGCAGCTTAGTCCTCTGGTTGAGACTTCCTTCTTCTTTGTTATAAGCTGAATTGTCAGCTAAGAAGTGTGTCTTATGGACAGAGAGTCAGGAGGCAGACTGGTAGTGAAATGGACAGAAGGAGGCGTGCATTAATAAAAACAAAGAGGCTAACTGAGAATGTAATTTTAGGGGAGGAGAATGTCGTCTCAGAGGACTGAATACCGTTGCTTAAATTGCAGTTTAACATTTTAGTGGAAAGGTAGGTGGAATCATATTTAATTGTTGTAGTTATAAATGCTACAACAATTATTTTCAGCCATAGGAAGTGGCTGAAAATAATTTCTGTTAACAGAACAAAGAGATGAAGGATGGTCCGTGGTTATTGTCCACACCCAAACACCACCTGTTCCTGCTCTCCCCAGAAACGAACTACGCTTACTAAATATGCTCTCTGCGAACACATTAGGTGAATTACTGATTTTATTGTTTTAGAAATGTTTTAGAAATCCCATGAGAAATTTTCAAAACATGCACAAGAAGTGCTGTGAAAAGAGGAAACTGACTGATAGACATGAACGTGTTTCCAGAGCGTGTGACAGATCACTCTCTGTTTGTAGCTTTTTAAGAAATCTGTATGCAACTCAAGGGCACTTTCCTCTTGACAGCGGGCGCCGCATGCAGCTGCGAAGCCAGAGGTTCATGATTGCAACACACTGGCTTGATACTCTCAGGAGGGGGCGGGGGTGAACATTTTTCCTTTCCTGTCTGACAAATAAGATGATAACATTCACCTTGGATGGGGGAAGGGGAACCTGAAATAGTTTCAGGGAGATGCACGACTCCAGACAGATCAGACAAAGAGAAAATTAGTCAGGAAAAAAGGCGTGAGTAATGGAGATGCCTGTTGCCATGGAGATTGGGGTCAATGAATGGTTGCTATGGAGCCCACGGCTTGGAATATGGGCAGAGGAAATTTTGACGTATGCATTTGTCGCTCTGTGTGTGTGCAATCTGGACGACAAAAGCGCATATTCTATTTTTAATGAGAAGGTGATGCTGAAAGCTCAGAATGTCTGCAGGAAGCAGAACGAACCACTGTTGATCATTTGGGAGGATATCAATCTCAGTCATCATTTTCAGACTGGAAGACAAAGAGACTCCATCCACCACGCTGACCAGATGTTTTGTATTTAATCTCCGATTTTTACTTTTTTAGTTCTTGTTGTGTTTAACAATCATGTGATTTATATTTCAGTCTTGTTTTATACCAGTAACAAGCCTGGAGCAGCAGATGAAAAATAATCTTTGTGGCATATTTGCATTATTGACTGAAGTACTCCTGTGCATTAAATTTCATTGTCAAAATAAATAATCTTATTAAACACTACAAAGTGATAGATCTCACACCAGAGTTATTTAAGTGACCACATATGAACAGAATAAAACAAAGTGCTCTGAAACTTTGAACAGCCACTCAGGATTTGAGTGAGCCTCAAAACATTGCTGAGTTGCTTAATGATGCCCTCAATGTGCCAACAGGACAGATTAAATGAAGGCTGAGAAAAATATGCATGTCAACATCTGAGATGGCTTACAAATGTATCTTTGCCATGTCTGGTGCGCAGGTTCCCAGAGGCGCTGCGGTAATTAACATTTGAACCTGCTGCTGAGAAAAATTAAGCATGCATGTTGAGAGGACTGAAACTGGAATTGACAGGCAAAGTGGTTCTTAGGTTGTTTTTTTGTTTTGTTTTTTTCTTGACCTGAAATTTGTTGCTCAAGAAGAAACACTCCAGCAGATTGGAGGCACTTTTTAAAACTTGAATATTCTCATTATTTAGTAAAGAGCTAGCACAGCTGGGCTAAATTTAGCTGTTTTTTAATTTTTTTGACTTTTGTCTGCAAGGGTTTAGACATTTCTGGCATAACCACATGCTCTTTAGGTTTCTGGTTCGGTGTACATGTGTTTTGGTTTGATTTTTTTTAAATGCCCATGCCCATGTGTGACAGTTTTGTCTTCACATGAGAAAAAGGTGCTCAAAAATATTGTCATTGTGCTCAAAATTACTATCCCAAATTACTATTTAATATGCAATATTTGTTGAACAATACTATTCCAAGTGTCAGGAATTCTCATTTTACATGTCGATGAAATAGTCAGCCTTCTAGATGGAGCCTCTGATGTTCGAATTTGATACAGATGATGGAGGTGGATTGTTATTACAGATGAAAAACAGAAGTAAGAGCACAATGTGGATTTATCGTAACTGTCACAACACATAACAATGATGTTTCCATTGCATGCTTTCCTCATTTTGTGTAAAATTGTTTCTAACTCCAGTTATTAGAATTTCCCAACTTAGAAAAAAAATAACTTCCATGTATCAGCTTCATAATTTTGTTGTCTTTATTTTTTAAATATTAGTGAACCACAGGCCTGTATGACACTGGCTGCTTGCTTTCTAATGCACACAAAGGGACGTCACTCATCCTAATATAAATAGATATTAATCGGTCATAGAATGTTGTTTTTTTTTCTCCGAAGAGTTTTTGCGGTGCTAGTGGCTCGTATTTTTTCTACAGTAGGCAGACAGGAAGGAGGGTGAGGAGAGGGGGGAAGACATGTGGTAAAGGTCGTCGGGACCGGGAGTCGAACCTGCGACGTCCGCGTCGAGGACTAAGGCCTCCAAACGTGGGGCATGCTAAGCCCCTGCGCCACCACAGCACGCCCATAGAATGGTTTTTTTATGTCCCCTGCATAGAGTTAGGATCAAGATTATTGGAAGCTGTGGTAGATTTAGACCGTCATGTTTTGTTTAACTGGTAGTAATGTTATTACTTTTGCATTGGCGCAGCCAGAATCTGAACTTGAATCTGGGGAATCTTTCAAAGGTGAAAAAAAATTATGATGATGGCAAGGAGGACTTTTAACCAGTGCAAAAAGTTGGTTATCAGTAACAAGTAGGGTTTGGTTACATGGTTTAAATATTCTTATTATACATTTTTGTCTATATCTGTCATGTAAGGGTGGTGTTGAGGTGGTGAGGCAGACGCAGATGGAACCAGGTTAGATGAATAATGAAGATTTAATGAACAAAATCCAAAAACAGTCCAAAAACACAGGCAGCACGACTGAGCGGAAGCCAGGGCTCAACGTCGGTAGCAACTGGTATAATGACAGGACAACACGAAGGACTGAGCACATTAGACACCAAATGAGACGAGGACCCGACAAAGACACAGACACACAGGTGACACTAAATACACAGGAGGTAATTACGGGGACGAGAAACACCTGGGGACAATCAAGGGGAAGACAGGACAACATGGAAACTCAGAAACACAGAAACTCGAAATAAATACACAGGAAAAACACGGAACATGACAATATCAGGTTAATATTGAACAATATCCAGTAGTTGAGCTTCTTTAATTTTGCTTGGCACATCAGAACTTTCCAATGTTTTCTGCCATTGTGCTCGTGCATGAAGTGATGGCAGATTCAGTCTTGAAGACACCAAAGGTTCACATTTGCTCTATGTTTTGACGTGTGTGAAGAGATGCAAGACAAAAACTGTGCATGCTTCATGCTACGGTTCGTCATCTGAGTGGAGGAGAACCTTGGACTCACTACTCTGTTGTGGACAGAGGTCGTGTGTGCTGAAGGGAGGTGGCCACGTGTAGCCGGTGCACGTGTGGCTTCCCTTCCCCCCTCCACATTAGCGATGTCAGACCTCAGACGACGTACACTACGCTAAAACTGGTGGTGCATTCGGGCCCATCCCCCCTCTCTGAGTGGCCAGCATCATCATCCTCATCATCCACAGAGCTGCTTTGAGCCACTTGTTCAGTGTTTAAACCCAAAGTCACAGGAAGCATGTTATTATGACCCGTAATCCTCTTTAAGATTGAGTTTTACTCCATTTCACTTTAATCCCACTCAGTTAGTGGAAAAGTTATAATGCGTCTCATTTATTAAAATACCAAAAGAGGACAAGCATCTCGCGCATCTCGTAGGTCTGTAGCAGTGCCGTTGTGGGTGCATCTAATCTTTCAAGAAACACTGAAGTTTGTAACTTATCTGCAAAAAGCACAAGTAGCGCAGTCATCTTGTGCTGAAGCTAAAAGCTCAGATCAATACTGTTTTGGCTGCAGCTGCATCAAGTGTTGTCTGCAATCCTTGTCATCAAATCTGAGTCTGTGTTTATTGGCAGTCGGTGCTACTTGAGACACTGCGAGCTTGTAATGGGCCTGTACCCCAGATTGAACAGCCGCTTGATGGGACGGTATGTGGTTCTGAGTGATTTAACAGTGAAGAGGATGCTGCTGGAGCTGGTACAGAGATCGAGAGCAAAGCACAGCTTGGTAAAGTTGGTAGAGCCACTTGTGATGTAATGGGTGGTGCTCCAAAACACGGGATTTACTGAAAAATCAGCTGGTTACCAGAAATGGATGATGTTACACTTGACTGGCCTTGATTGGGAATTAACTACTTTGTAAACCAAAAATCTAAGCATTTTTTATGATGCTCACAGAGAAATTTACATAAAAGTCCAATCTGCATTCTGATGAGTGAACCTAGGACATCTAAATTATAAAGCTTGCACTAACAGCATCACGTTGCTACTGACTCAGACTTGGACTGTATTATCTCCAAAAGAGATCATTTTTCATAGCACTTCATGTAATAACGTACCATAGACAGATGTAACAAACCAACAATAGCAAAAACATTTTACACATGATACAACATTATATAAGTTCTGCCCATTAACCATTTGCAACAAAACACTAAATCGTTACATTTTGAGCAGTTCTGCTCAAATTCACCCAGATCTCTTGTTAAAGGAGTGATAAATGAGAGAACCGTTCTTCTAAAGGGAATCTGTCTGTACTCAGTCCTGTACCAATGCCGTGAACAGGATGAAGCTGTGCCTAGAGTGGGTGTGTGAAATCCTTTTCTGTTGAAGAAAAAGAACAAAGGAGCTATTCTACATATTTTTAGTTTAATTTAATTTATAAAGATGTACATGTCCAATCACACCTTTGAATATATAAATAACCTTTTCTTTATAGTACTTGCAGTCTAAGTTGGAAGTAGTGCAAGCCCGGTGGCAGCCAGGCGGAGGCTTGGGTGTCATAATGCAGCTTTATCCCAATCAGTAAGCACAAGCACTAACATGTGGGGCTGATGGCAACACTCTTCAGTGTGGAAGTTGTTTCTAAATGAAGAATACCCAGCTTAATGTTTTCAGCACAGAAGATGCTTGAATATTAATTCAGAGTACAAAAGCTGCTAGAAGCTGGCCAACTATTTTCAACGCAGGTGTAATAGCTGATAATTAATTCGGCAACTTAAGGTTAAAAGGGAAGGAAAGGTCAGCAGATAACCAGGACATTGTGAACATGTTGCTGTGTAGTTTTTCCCGTGTCCTTTTAATTTTTCATTATAAGTTTACCATGACATAAATTACTTTGTGGGGTTTACCAAAGATCTCTACAGAGATTAAACATAGAGACAGTTATTAATGCTAACCTTGCTTAATGCAATAAAATTCTGCTGATAATTTGAACTATTACTATAATCATGTTTTCCTTGCTTTTGTACTGAGGAAAAACAGATCTCTTGTCGAAGACTAATGGAGATATGCTTTACTGTAATTCGTTTCTACTCAGTTATGCTTCTACAGATGTAGTTTTACAATAATTAACAGAAACGCATCACGTCTCTCCATTGTAGGGAAAGAGAAATTGAAATCGACTGTAATCGACAGTTCACAGCCTTTCAGAATCTGAAATTGGTCCCAAAAGCTCTGGTTGGTGCACCAGAACTAAATAATGAAGCCATTAAGGAATTTCAGGAGTTTCATCATGCTGTTGTCATATTTAGGTGGGGTGGGTGTGGCTGAGAAAGATTTGTGGATATACAACATTTCTGTGAACATAAATTAGAGAAAAAATGTCACAGTGGGGATCAGTGGGAACCTGCAAATTCTGCCCCCTCACTCCTCCCTTGGCGGATCCACAGACGGAGCAATGTTGTGTTTTATCTTCTGTTGTTCTTTAAAATAATTTACATACCATGCTGTGATACTAAAAGGAAACCTCTATACAATCAACACATTGTGTTAAGTGGCAAAGAACTCAAGAAGTCATAAAAAGTCAAAAAATGAGCATTTCTTTGCCTTACATTGAACCATTGGAGCTTATAAGCATTTCAGGAATGCCGTTCTGTGGAGCAGGTGAGAACAGATCTCCGTTAGCCCCTCCCACATCACCCTTCACCCTGCTGTTGGGTAAAAATGGCAACGGCAGAGTTATGACCTTTGGAAAATAAACTAGGTTGGCAGGTGCTATTGGCCATATCTTTCCCCATCTGTAGACCGCATTTTTACAGCTGACGCACGGGATCAGCTGTAGACGAGTTGGGATCAGGGTGGGGCTGGGACTGGATGATGAGATCAGTGACGCTCTGAGGTATATGGTTGGCAAGTTACAACAGATTTAGGGGTGTGATGCTGATTCCTTGGCAGGAACAACTGAAATTGAAGAATGGAAATGCTGGCATGAGTTATATAAATTTAATTAGGGCTAAATAGGAGTTGTTCTGTGGTATTTTCCTTCACAGGATTACTTTTGAACCTTGTTTTGCCTTTCCAAGGAAGCGTAGAGTGGCGTCAGACAAATAAGAATGAAAATTTGATTTAGAAAGATGACCTTATGAGCAGCCTCTGTGACCCACTTAGAAAGAGGTTGCCATAACAGCTGACCCTGCGTGTGTGTGGTCATGGAGGGGTTTGTGTGTGTTTGTGTACTTCTGCACTAATGGAAGAAGACCCTGAGGGGAGGGATGGCTAAGGCTGATCGCCCTCCAAAACCACCTGACACACTCCTGCTGAAGGCCTTCAAGTCTCATTACCCTCAGACTGAATAAACAGAGAAATGAAAACTAACAGTAGTTTAAAGGGTAACTTACTTACCGTAATTCTGTTGCTTTTTATTAAATTCTGTGAATTGTCTGAAGGTGACGATGAACCCGTCCGTGTTGCTGCTGAGTGCTTTATTAGCTTTATCAGTGCAGACGTCTCTGCATGATGTCATTCATTGATTTTTTTTTTCTTTACTGCTCTGCTGGGCCACTAATCTACCAGAGCGATGCCGCTGTTGATCTAAACATCAGGATTAATGCTCAAACCTGAGAGGCTGCGATGTCTGGTGGCTGATTGCAGCTTAATGTGCAGGAGGCTAAACCACAGATGTTGATGCGATGGCAGCTCTGAGTACACAGCGTTACGTTACAGTGCACAACAGCATACGGCTCTTCCAACACGACAGCCCTCCCTTTCTTTCCTATTCCAAAGACACAAAGTTTTAAAACTTTTCTATGTCTCTATATTCAGTCCCTTGCAATATCTTCACATCCGTTGCATTCTTTAAGATTTTTTCAGGTTTCTGTGAGAAACTGCATTGCATTTTATTGGGATTTTATGTAATCAACCAACATAGAGTATTGTAGTGGAAGGAAAATGATACTTAATTAAAAAATTTTAAAATCAGAATCTGTAAAATGTGACATGTTTGTATCTTGATGGCGCTTAATCCAATAACATCCTACAGAATATATGGTTGAGGTTGACGACAACAATGTTAAACATAAAGTTACAAATGAATAGTTTGATTAAAGCATATTCATGTGTTAGAAAGGCTTAAAGTCCAAAATTTAATCTGATTAAGAATCTGTGGAAAGACTTGAAAAGGGATGTTCCTAAACAGGTCTCGTTGGAAAGGGGGTGGATAAAAATACCTTCCACACTTTTTAGATTTTTATTTGCAGAAAGTTCAAACCCATGTATCATTTTCCCTCCACTTCATCATGATCAACTGCATTGTGTTGGTCTTCAACATACAATCCTACAAAAACAATTGACAAAATGTGAAAATTGGTGTGAATACTTTTCCAAGAAACTACGAGTAATTGGAACAATACGGAATATTGTGTTTTGCTGCGTATCCAAGAATCTGTCCCAAATAATCTATTGATTCCTCTGTCTGTCTCTCAGGTTATCCTTTTGTCAGAAGTGGCATGAGAGAGAAAGCAGATCTGATTAACCGAGTGTCTTTGTGTCTTCCCCCTGCAGGGCCGGAATCGATGATGTGGAGACAGACGTGGTGGAAATCGAGGCAAAGCTTGACAAGGTATGAACCATTGAACTGAAAACATTTTGTCTTCGTGTGAGGATATTTCTGTCTTTCATATCCTACACACGAAGGCACGCACACAGTACACAGTACAAACACCAAGAACAAACACCGATAAATGCAGAGGAAGCGTTATGTTCCGTAGTACAAAGTGCTGCCTGTAATCAAGATAAAAGATGGTTCCCAAAAGCAATGACGCAACAGGTTTTTTGTTTTTTTTTGGAACGTTAGTGTTTGTTAAATATAAAATATGGTAGCTTTAAAATATAGTTCCCTAGAAACAACCTATTTATTAGGGATTGTCTTTGTAGTATGACTTTTTGAGTGTTTGTATTGCAAACAACAACCACATTTTTGTTTTAAGTTGTTGATACAGACCACAAGCATGGGCAAATCAAAACAGATTTGAATTAAGAAGAAAGAAAATAAGCAAATAAAAATCTATAATTGCACTATTGTAGCGAACATTTAGACAGCATCCTTTAAAACCCTTTGCTTGTCCTGCTTAGATAGTTATTGTACATCAGAATTCAGGTTCATAATCTAACATTTTAAATTAACTACCCCATAAAGAAAATAGAAGCCCTTTGATGGATTATTCCTCCAGCCGACAGGTCAGGACCACCTGCTGAACTCTGATCCCTGACTAAGCTCCACTGAAAAATGAGAAAAGGTCAGAGAAGAGAGATTGAAGAGGTTTTGAATCAAGGTGATTTGCTTGCTTGTTCAGCCAGCCCATGTTGCTGCGCTGCTTTGACATCACTGATGGGTTTTAGTGGATAATGTTACCAAGATTCAGAAAAGCTGATAAGAAAGTGCCAAAAAAAAAAAAGTGTTTTGCAATAACCAAAAAAGTGATTAAACTGAGGACTTGCATTAGGATATGAATTGGTTTCCTTATCATAAACAACCAAAAGACCCTGAAACTGCTGCAGATTATCTTTAACAAGGCAAAATCTTTGCACTGCCAATTCAAAAGCTTACTTCTCTGCAGAGATTTTGCATTGCTCTGCCTGTTTTGGTCCTCCAAACACATTTATTGTACATCTAATGACCTTGCTCACAGGCTGGAGGCTTGGTACACCACACAATTAGATCAGATTCACATATATGTCAATGTGTTTACATACACTGCATGCCACTGCAGGCCCGGAGGGGTCAGCATGTGTCACGTTCCTTCATATTTTCTGCTGCTTCAGAAAAACTCTCAGCTCTGCACACGTGAATTTAAATGCAGATTTTGGACAGTGACTTTTCTACACAAGGGAGCACGCTTTACATGTCAGAAACACACACACACACACACACGCCCACACACGCCTTCATTCCAGCAGCTCATTTTAGCAGCAATCATTCACGTAGCCGGCGTGCATGCATTACTGACGGCAGTGCCAGCCTCCTAGAAAACCACATTCATACAGTTTCAGCCTTGGGAACTTCTCCTCTAAATGAGATAATTAAAGGTTTACTGCACGCCCTCCATGCATCAACAGACTCTCTCTGATGCTGTTTTATGCACAGCTGCATCAGTGTGCTGCTAATGACAACTTACCACTGTGGAGCTCATCATATTACCTCTTAAGTGGGGAGGTGTAGTAGTTGCTTCCTCATGTGCCTGCTTCTTGTTATATGACATAAACTTTTTTAGGCATCAAAATGATGCTTTAGTAGTAAATTACATCAATGTTTGCTTTCCAACTTTATAATTTTTTGTTACATTTGTATGAAACTCGTCTTACAATAGAGAGAGACAGAAAATTGGGGTGTATGAAACAACAAACCGAAAATGACGAACTCTGTTTACCCCGATTCCAGAAACATATTTTTTCATGTATTGTTCATCTTAAAACATGCCGTGGTTGGACTCAAGCAGGCGCACCATGTACTGAGGCTACAGCCCTCAAGGCGGTGGTCCCTGGTTCGATTCCCGGCCCAGGAATATTTGCTGCATCTCAACTCTTTCTCTCTTCCTTTCCATATACAGTTGAATAAATGCCACTGAAACCTTTTTAGAAAACACACAGTGGCTTTTATTCTAGTTTCATTATCTAAAAGTCTATTTTCTCCTATGATACTGACAGATCATACAATATGTCCTAAATGCTCAACTGTCATGAGACTCCAAGTAATCTGCCTGATGTCCTGCAACCATGAGCACCTTTAAGACAATTTGTGTCATGGGACTGTAGGCTACCAGTTCTTCTCACAGAACACTACAAATCCATAATTTCAAAATGGAAGAAGAATAGCATAGAAACATGACCGTCAGGAGTCTGTAGACAAGACAAACATTAACCATGGATCACAAATCTGACCTTAATGGACGAATGGCAAGGACAAAACCATAACATGTGCTGTTTTCATTATACCTCAAGCAACGTAGAAAACACAGCAGACTTGTGGAAAAAGTTGCCCAGGTCAAACGGGACCAGATTGAACTTTTTTTGCTGACATGTAAAATGTTTCGTAACACAGGGTGGTGGCAGCATCGTGCTGCCGCTTACTTTTCTTTGATAGTGAAACTGGTGATTGAGAGTCCTGTAAGAAAAACCTTTACAGGCTGCAAAAGAGTAATATGAGGTTCACCTTCCAACAGCCCAAAACACACAGTCAGGGCTTCACTGAAATAGCTTAGCTCGAAGTGTATTTATGGGTTTTGTCATGGCCCAGTCAAAGTTTAGACTTTAATCCAGTTCAGAATCCATAGAGACTTAAAAATTGATCTGATGCTTTCCCAGCGATCTGACTGAGCGGAAGCTAATTTGCAGAAAAAATTAAACAAACATGTCACTCCCTAACTTGCAGTTGTAGTAAAATGTAGTTCTGTAGTACTTTTGAATAGCACACTTTTCAGATTTGTGTTTGTAAAAAAAGAAAAAAAATCAGTCATGTATCAGTTTTCTTCTAGCTCTTTAACTATTTTTTGGTCTGTCGCAAAACTGTGAATGTAAAGTGGCAAAATGTGAAATGCTTTTTAAAAATATGGTAGCTGTAATATGAATGTTAAAGATTTATAAAAAAGAAACCACAAAAGCCTTGTTGGAAACAATAACAAAAAGAAAGAACAATTAACAATCTTGTCATTAGGCATATTGATCAAAGGCACCATTGCTGCTGCCTTTGATCAATATGTTAAACCTTTAAAAAGGGCCACAGTTAAGGTTAAGGGATGCTTTTTTAATCAATATGCCACAAACTGCATATTGAAAATCACCAATAAGAATATAAAAATGCGTATTTATTTTATCTTAATTATCGTTTAGAGATTTGTGACTTATGATGTAAGTGCTGATGCTTTGTCATGCAAGGTTTTGTCTTCGGATCATTTCATCTTTCCGATCTGTTTAATTCTTGCTTTTATTTAAATATTGTCATTATAATTTCACTGGTCTTTAACAGCTCACAAGCAGAGAGAGTAATTCTTCTTTCATATGACTCAATCACTCATCACTCATGTGATGGTCTATTATTACCCTCGGAGCACATTGTTTAAAACATGTGACCGATCAAACAGGCTGCTGTGCTGATGCTTTCTTTTTCTTTTATCATGTTAGCTGGTGAAGCTGTGCAGCGGGATGATCGAGGCCGGCAGGGTTTATGTCAGCGCCAATAAACTCTTTGTGAATGGCATCAGAGATCTGTCCCACCAGTGCAAGAAGGAGGAGATGATATCGGTGAGTACAAGCTGACAAAAAAAATCTGAGCGTTTTCCCCAACGGACGACCAGCCATCTATCTCTGGAAGTGCATTCCTGAGATTCCCCAACATTAAAAATGATTGCAAGGTTGGATAAACAGTTTTGTCCAGACTTGGACGAATCCAGCTGTTCTGGTGATGAAAGAGGTGACCACAGACAGACACAAATGTTTATGCAAAGCCTGTTGCTTTTTTTTTTTATTAAAACATTCAGGCTCCTTCTCATGTCAGTGTAAGTGTCCCATAGGGAGATAAAAAACCCTCGAATCACTGAGTGTTAGCACCAACTTGTCCAAAGAGCAGATCTAAAATCTGTCGTGAAAACAGTGCTGTGCACAGAAAAGGAAGTATAATGACATTTGTGCGTTGGCAATATTGCAGGAATGCCTTGAAAAGTGTGGAGAAAGCCTCCAGGAGATTGTCAACTATCAAACGGTAAGACAATTTTACACACACACACACCCACACACAGAAACCCCACACTGTTGTTGCCACAGGCGAGAGGGGGAGGAGAGGTGCCCCCACATGCCCGAATCTTTCCAACATCTTTCTGTAATCCGGCTCCCCTTTAGGGCTCGACACCCAAGCATCACACACAATCAAACTCCCACTTCTTTATATTTTGTTGGGTCTTGTGTGCATGTTTAACGGAAAACACAGTTTTACCTGCATGACACCAGAGTGGTTCTTCTTTATGACTAAGTGTAATTGGAATCTGCTGAGATGAATCAGACCTTGATATTATGACATTTCAAAAACTCTCATGTTGGGATCTCAACAGGAACATAAACATGACTTTCTACTTCCTTTTTTGTAAGCTTGTAAAGACAAAACAAGCTCACAGTATGGTGGGTCTGATTGTCTTGCAGTGTCAGAGACCAATCTCCTCTACAAAAATAGGAAAAATACATTTCCTTTATTGTACAATCAGGAAATTGTTGATGACCAGAAAGCACCAAAAACTCATTTTGGAAGAATTAGCCAACGTAAATCTCGTAACCTTCTACAAAGTTACTAGATAATTACAAAGCAACTGGGAAATTACTTTAAAAAGTTCCTTTTAATTACTTCAGTGTTGGGATGTTTAGAGTTGCTTCCTGAGGATGTTAGTACTCTCTGGTTAGTCTTTGTATGACATTATTTGCTAAACAAAGCAGTGGAAAGTTATTTGCATGTATTTGAAGGTTAAAGTAATAACTCAGCTGAACAGTGGCACAGTTTTACGAGCAATAAGATCCTGGGTTCAAACTCCTGCTGGGAGTCTTTCTGCATAGAGTTTGCATGTTCAATCCATGCATGCATAGGTAAGCAGCGTTGGATGGGACTAAAACGTTAAGTGAAGATTGACCTCTGGAAGTCATAATATAACCTGTAAATCTCCCCTCACAACAAATGAAGTCCATACCACAGTCTGCAGAAGGACTGTGACTATTCAAAGATCAGCTGGACTGAGGAAAATATGAAAATGTAATTGTATTCTTTAGGTAATCATGGTTGTACATTCTCAGGACATACAGGTTTTCCTGTGTCTGTCCCTGGTACTCTGCCACAGTACCAGCATCAACAGCATCACTATAATGCTTCAGCACTGAGTCAAATTTTCCTAAAAATACAAGAGGTTTCTGCACCTTCACAATTAGCTTCAGTATTTGTTTGTAGGAGTTTCGTCTATTTTTTATGTTTATAAATACCTTAAAAAATTTTGTGAGTTTGTCATCAGCATGACAAGATGCAGATAATCAAGTTGTTTTTGTTTTTTTTATTATTTTACAATGAACTCCAACAATCTGACCATCAAAGTTTCATTGTTGCTCAAAACAATCTGAGGTTTTCTCCAAGATCCACAAGAAACATTTTTTTTTTGTAGCTGATTTTTCAAACATGCAGTGATGGAGAACTAAACTGAAAATCTGATAAAAGGGTGAAATAAAAAGGAATATCTATCTGTTCTGGATGTAGGAAGCTGAACATTCAGATAACTCAAGAACATGAACTTTAATGGATGATTTGTGTCTACATTTGTTGAGCATGTTGTTGAACTTGCATTGAATTTAGCAAAAGTTCTTAGGTTCTCTGCTGTGAAATCAAGTCAACAAACAGAACAATGTTTCAGACCTACAGAGCTTGGATAAACTGTGTGGGTACATTCCTACTCTGCCTTGTTCGTGTTGCTGCACTGGAGGCTCTTGTGATGGTGTTAGACCAGAAACCACAAAAAACAACCCCATCCTTCAAACTCCAGCATCATTCTTTGACCTCACACAAAACTATGCCTCTCTAAATCTGAAAGGCATTCCAGTCTAGTTGTATCACTTTGTATTTAATCTGTCATTTCCCTTTGTGGTTTTAGTTTTGAGTGGAATTTCCACTTAAAACTTTTGGTTTTGCATGGCACACAAGGGAACAAAGAGCAGATCACACAGCTACTATTTGTTGCATGTTGGTTAAATCAGTAGAGGGGCTTTCACAAGAACAATTTCTTAGTAAGAGAATACCTTCCAGCGGTGTTCGGATAGCAGTGAATCACATGCACAACATGAAGTACAAAATAATCTGTTGATCCATTCTTATTTCTCAGTAATTTGTCTGTCTCTATTCCTGTAATCTTTATTCATATCTCTTCTTCTCTGGCTTTTTAAGCCTGTTTAACCATGACTTTTCGGATCAAACTGTTGAACTGATCAGCTCCATGAGGCTGATGAGATCTTCTGTGGGGGTTTTTTATTCATAAGTCCAGTTTAATCATCTTTTATTCATTCTGCTGTTCAGGTGTGCACTGTGCTGCCCGGCTGCAGTCTTATGAACCACTTTCAGAAAACAGAGGTTTTGTATAGATGCCGTTAGTTTTTAATTGATCCTCTTCCCAGCTCTTGTTTTTCTCTTTCCCCTTAATGACTTTCTCACATTACTCTTCAGTAAGTGTGTCCCAGTCCTCCAGTCTACCACCTCTTCTTCATTAATGGAGTCATGGTAGCGTGAGACCGAAGGACAGAGAGACAATAAATCTGTCCTTTTGCTGCTTTTCACAGTTTGTCTCTTTGTACATCTTGTTCAACAAATGTTTAGAAATGCAAAGCCAGGATTGAACAGATGAAGAGGCAGGCCATGGTGTTTACATTTTAGATCACAGACCTTTTTCCATAGATCCACATCATAATCATCATGCTCCCTTGTAAACTGGAGCCTTTTTTCCCTCCCAATTAGCTTCACTGAGTTTCCTTAAAACTACAAAGATGTTTAGTCTGTTTTGTTCCTTTTGCATTGTGGTTATTACTGTCATCCCAATATTTGTTTTCTACATTTCTCCTGGCTGGAAAATGTTATCAGTGATCAATATGTAGGAAGTAACTGTGGATTGGCAGAAGTTAACTTTGGAGGGAAATGATACTTTTTATATTTCCACAAAGAGCTAAAGAGACCCTATTTGGAAATGCATAACCTGTCACATCCAGAAACCATTTATGTTGCACGACCTGATTCCCTGATGTCATCGGGTGCTGCGGGGTCATTATGTGGATGGAGGCTTACACATAAACTAAGCCTGTAATCTGCAATGCGTATGTCCAGGCTAAATAATGGTTCTCTCTATAGGGTTTAATCCCAGCCCAAAAGAATTGATTGTTGATTGTTGTGTGTGATTATGATGCAATCACAATTTCATTCAAATCTTATTCCTAATACGACCATCACTACCATCACCCGCTGGGTGCTTTATTGCAGCGTTTCCCAATTCCGGTCCTCAGGCCTCCCTGCTCTGCATGTTTTAGATGTGCCTCTATTCCAGAGCAGCTGATTCAAATGATTGCATGACCATCAAGTGCTGCAGAAACCTGTTGATCACCCATATATTCAATCCAGGTGTGTAGCAGAAGGGAAACACCTAAAACATGCAGGGCAGGGGGGCCTGAGGACCGGAATTGGAAAACGCTGCTTTATTGCACATGAAACAAACAGTAATGGAGGGAAAATAGTTTTTGCCAAGATGGAAAGAAAACAAAAGGAAAAGAAGAAAACGCAGTGGGAGGAGAAATGGAAATCCTAAGGTTAACAGGAAGGGAAATGTGAGGCCAAAAATCTGTTGATGCAGCAGCTGAGTCTGTGCACATGTGTCCTTCCTCTCCTTCCCCTTCATCCTCACCCCGTGGCATCTTCTACTCTCAAAGGGTTTCTAGTGCCATCTTGTGGTAACACCTAGCCACTACAAATTCATGTGCAGTAGTCATCAATGTCTACATAAAGTGAGATATTTATCTGCTGCTTTAATGCGACTCCTTGTTTGTGTTTGTCTGCGTATAGATTTTGTTTGACCAGGCTCAGAGGTCGATCAAACAGCAGCTTCATACCTTCATTAAGGAGTGAGTATCCCAGCTGTCTCCTTGTGGAGACACTTCGTTCAAGATTGTTTGAAATTTTCTCACATTTTATCACATTAAAGCCACAAATGTTACGCATTTTCCTGGGATTTTATGTAACAGAACAAGACAAAGAAGTGTCTAATTATGCAGTGGAAGTAAAAAAAAAAAAGGGTTTTAAATTGTATCATGTATTTATTTTGGTCATTTTAACTTTTTCATAGACAAGTTAAAAAAACAAAACTAATACAGACATAGATGAGCAATATTTAAATTCCTGTTAATGGTAAGAACCTACCTACACTTTGTTATACATACAGTTTTAACTCCTCACAACAATTATTTCACACATGAATCCTTCTAACTGAAGTGCATTTGTTTAAAATATTAGTCCCGACCTTTATTAAACAACCCATTTCCTCTTAAATCATATGTTTTCTTTATTTTCAAACCACATCTGTATACACCTTGCAAGGAGTTTATTGTAATCTATGTACATAATCAGTGCTGTTCTGAGCTCTTCTAAATCATAACATTTTAAAGTATGCAGCCCATTATTCCCAATTCATTTATTTGTAAATTCTGAAAACTATACATCATATTTTATTCACTTCGCACTCCTAATAAAGTGCCTCGTGTTTGCAATTATGACATGGCAAAAAAAAAAAGAAGTGGTATATGTACAAAACAACTGCCACACAAACTGTTTTTTCCTCCAGGATGTCTGTCTGATAAACACGATGGACTCCTTACAGGCAGAATAGTCAGCTACTCAATGTCCCTCAATATCCCTCTGGGTTAAAGATATGATGTTCTTTTTGAAGTTTGAGAAAATCAAACATACCCTTCGAGGGTCTACACAGAAGTTTTACCAAAAATGGCAATGCTTTCTTTCCTATTTTTCAAACTTGGAAGTTTTGCCCAATTGAAGGTGCCTGCTGCTGAATTTTGTGTTGGTTATAAGTATGGGTAGTCATATCTGATGAGTATATTTTTTATTTTATTTTCCATCAGGTTGACTTTGAGCTGAGATGGGAAGGGGGGGGGGGTCGGGTTTTTTTTTTTTTTTTTTTTTTGTTTAATTTTCTTTTCTGTTGGAAAAAAAAAAGGCTGAAACTGCTGGATTGTAATTTTGGAATTTCTATTTTTGTGTAAATGTACTGAGTGTATTGATCAATATGTATCCATAGAGAGATGTTTATGTATGTTTTGGCTCTAATAAAAAAAAAAAAAAAAAAAAAAAAGAATAGTCAGCTACTCTGCTGTGCAACAAAATTAACATTTTGCACATCAAGCCCTTTTTTTTCTTTCTTATCAATAAAAAAAACATTGACTACCAATTTATACTTAATATCTGTACTCTACATCTATAATTGCTTGTCAATCAAAGGCTAATTCCTTATTTGTGCAAACAAACTTGGTCAACAAAGCTATTCTGTTTTTGATGCAGTGTGTATAGTTTTAAAGTTGTATTTGGGATTTTTGTGCTGCGTCTGCTTCAGGGACATCCGTAAGTTCAAGGACACCAAGAAGCAGTTTGACCGCGTGCGCGAGGACATGGAGCTGGCTCAAGTGAAGAACGCTCAGGCACCGAGGAACAAGGTACACGAAGCAGAGGAGGCCACACAGGCGCTCATCCTCAGCCGCAAAGCCTTCAGGCACCTCGCCCTGGACTATGTGCTGCAGGTGAGACACTGCATGTTATGTTTTCAGTATTGTCCAGTAGGTGGCACTCACACACCACGGCTGCTGAGGCTTGTGTGTCTGGCACAACAAATCAGATCAGATCACCTGTGTTGTTCTCAGATTAGAATCTAAATCTGCTTTTTGTTGCTGTTGTTTTTGTGCAGATTAATGTCCTTCAAGCTAAGAAGAAGTTTGAGATCCTTGATGCAGTAAGAAACTCACACTCTGAAACATTTGCAGATGATCAATATGTGTCCTTTCTATGGTTTTGAACATCATTTTGTGACCGTTTTGTTTTGTTCCCATGCTTCCTTAAGATGCTGTCCTTCATGCGAGCCCAGTATACCTTGTTCAGGCAAGGCTTCAACATTTTAGATGAGATTGACCCCTACATGAAAAAGCTGGCTGCACAGGTATACAGTACTCTTATTCACAACTTTCAATGTATTCTGTTGGAACTGTGGTCCAAAGCAGAGCAGTGAATTACTGTGACGTGTGGAGAAAAATTATGTGATTTTTAAAAAAATTTTTTATTATTATTTACAAGTGAAAATATGAAACATCTTCACGGTAAAACATGTGGGTGGCATCATGGTTTCTTCTGAAAAATGTAGACAAGTTTTGTGTTTTGTTATATAAGCTTCTCCAAATTTCCACATAGTAATTCAGTTACTGTGTGGAAATCTTAAAAAAAACAAAAACGTTTTTTTAGCAAGTGCAGTTAAAAAACAAAACAAAACGTAATTTTTTTTTTAAAGTTTAGATTAGAAAGCTGGGGAATTGATGAAA
This sequence comes from Xiphophorus maculatus, assembly GCF_002775205.1. NCBI lineage: Eukaryota > Metazoa > Chordata > Actinopteri > Cyprinodontiformes > Poeciliidae > Xiphophorus > Xiphophorus maculatus. The sequence continues at coordinate 23,631,465 of NC_036462.1, forward strand.
ATCTGATTGCAGCTAAATACAGGACAATCTTTCAAGACTCAGTCATTCCAGCAGGACAACAATCACAAACATACAGCCAGAGGAATCACATGGATAAATACGTATTCACATGTATGAATGGCCTAGTCAAAGTCCTGATCTAAACAAAACTTAGATGAACTGCCACACTTTTCTCATGTCTTTATTGTTAAACATGTTGAAAACCATCATATGTCTCCTCCCCATTTACAGTTACGTACTAATTGTGTTTGTCGGCCACCCAGAGTCCAAATAAAGCATATCTGCCTTTGTTTTGGTAAATCAAAAAATTCTTCAGTTAAACTAATACTTAGTCTCTATAGATGAAAGTGGTGAATTAAAAAAAAAAAAAGATGCGAGGCATACTCTCCCTCTGACAGCTTCTGCTTTATGTTTCAGTTGGACCAGCTGGTGATCGACTCTGCCATGGAGAAGAGGGAGCTGGAGCACAAACATGCTCTCATCCAGCAGAGGGTGAGAAAACAACTCCGCTCTCATTTTCCAGCCCACGCCCTGATATTGCATCTTTTCTTAGCGTCACATTTTTTTTCTCCTCCAAACATCTGAAGTGAAACATAAACATCTCCAGCAATTTTTTTTTGCTGGAGAAAAAAAATTGGCAGTATTGCGTAACTGATTATGCAGTTAGTGATTGCTAACTGCGTAATCTCAGTTAGCAATCACCACATTTTTGGGGGGTTAGATTTGTCGCCTTATCAGCGATTTCACTCGCAAAGTTAGTTCTTTGTTGGTTTTTATCTTTTTTTTTTCTTTTTTTTTTTACTTTCCTTATTCCTAAGCTTGTTGGTTTGTAATGCATTCAGTTGAAGACACAAAGCAGTCTTGAAAAGATAACAAAAGACTTATCTTCAATGGCATCAAAGTTTTTGTTTAGCCTTCCAGAGAAACGCCAAGGTATTTTTATCATGTATTATGTGTCTTCTTTCTGGTTTCAGTGAACCATTAAAATGAATGCAGGATATTTTTTTAACCTTTGAAGTTCAAAGTAAAAGATCACAGTTGAAAAGAAAATCAAACATTTCTCTTCTAAAATCTCTCAATGAGTGAAAAGTAGCTCCTTTAGCCCAATCCGGCTCCCGCTCCATATTCAACATTCATGCACAGATGCACAAAAAAACATCCATCTGTTAGGGAGGGCGATGCCAACTACATGCCTGTTTTTCTGCCTGACTTGGCCCTTCCCTGTGATCGATGTAGTTGCCCAGTGAAGGCATCCTGCCAGACTTGACAAACAGCCTCGTGCTCTGCTGGCCTTTCAGCAACCTCTTCTCTTTAATTGGGTGATTTTCTGACTCACTTTAACTCTCTATGCATACTTTTGGCTTGATGAAATATGAAAAAAAACAAAAACAAAAAAAACAGCCCATCAACGAATTTTAAAAGCTGTTTCCTGGATAGACACAAAAATGTTAGAGTAGTCTGAAAACCTTTGTTACACTGTTTATTACATTTAATGCATTCACTTTAAACACTAATATTTTATTATTCTCCGTTTTTCTTCTCCATGCTAATGTGCGGCCTTGTTCTTCCACCTCCAGACTCTGATGCAGGTGAGTGTGTAACCTTCCCTAAATGAAGCTCCAATTAGAAACTTTTATATTTAATAAAAGCGTTCTGGTTCGGCCTGAGCAGTGAGGATGTCTATTTTAACTGGTTTGTGGATAATATCTGTAAATCTAGATGAAAATGGAAGTGTCCAGCATCTTTTAGCCCTTATTTTGTTCCAGATTGTGTTCTTGGTCACAGTTGATTATTTTGAAGTGAAACATTTGGTCCTTTCAGATAACATTGTCTCTCACCAAAGATCTCTGCGACCAAAAGAAAGAAAATGCAAACAATCCTCTTTTACCTTACTAAGGTGCATAGCAATCAATTAGAATATCACTCAATATATTTCCCAAAAGTTAAGCAGTTAAAAGTTTTATATTTCAAGCATTTCCTTTTGTTAATTTCAATGATTATTGCTTACAGCTAATCAAAACCCAAAGCTCAATTTCTCAGAAAATGCAAATTTCACATAAGACCAGTAAAAATCAATGGAAGACTGCTGGCTTAACAGATGTCCAACAGACAGTCACTGACAGTCACCTTCTATACATGGGATAACATCTAATCTAAAGGTCATTGCTAAATGAGCTAGCTGTTCACAGAGTGCTGTATCCAAACATAATTTGAGTGGAAGAAAAAGATGCACAAGCGACAGAGATAATTACAGCCTTGAAAGGATTCTGAGGTCTCAGGCTTGGACTGTAAGCAGATCGAAACACATTTTCTTTCTTGACTTTCCCATTTAGAACAATGCCTAAGTAGAACTACAGTGAAAAAATGCTATGGGTGATTTATTAAAAGTTCCTAGAAACTGTAATAAATATAAAAAGAAACTTCTACATTTTAATGTAAATTCAATTATAATTTCTCTAGGAGTCATTTGGTCTGGCTTGGTCTCGTTTACTAACTTTGGTCAAAAGTTAGTAAACGAAACATTTTCAATTTGGATTTTTACACCTACTGAAACTATTTGTCCAATATGTATGTTGAATTTTTGTCATTTTTTCAGTGTGAGATTTTGCTGCTACAGTAAAAAACTTATTTTCAGCCTTTGTTTTCCTCTTCACAAAGAGAGCAATGTTAGGAATACAAACTTACTCTTGCAAAGCTTTATAAGAACCTAAATACGTTCAGTAAGCGTAGCAGTAGAAATGAAAAACTACTACAAATCAAAATGTTTTCAGAGCTCAAATAAAAACAGGACAGCAGTAGGATGATCTGGGCTGGCTCTGGTTCGAGATGCTGTCCTCAGTTAAGCTACAGGTTTGGTAATTATGGTGCCAGAAAGGTCGATTTGTTGCCAGTGATTGTGGAGATGTGAGCGCACACGATGCCAGCCTGCCTCCACTCCCTCCTTCATCCGCTGCCAGCTCCGGCCAAAGTCAACAGATGGCATCATGAGGCGCAGCAGGGCGCTGAATGTGAGGCAGAGTGGTACAGACAGAAGACAAGCAGATAAAGAGAGATTAGGATTCAATGCCAACTGAGTGTGATGGAGAATGAAGCTGTGAGGAAGAGGGCGTCTTTGGTTGCCTCTCAGGGCGCCTCCCCACTAAAGTGGCTGCTTCTGTAAAGGTCTCATATTGTCTGTCAAAGGGAAGTGGAAGGCAAACGGCATTAAAGTAAAGATGTTTTGCACAACACCCTGAGGAGACATTTAGACAGATCGCCTCCCCTTTCTTCACACGTTTCCTTCAATAATATGCAAATACGGTGCAGCCTGAGGCACAGTCATGAAGCAGCAAATTTTTTTGAATTATAGATGCTGACGTTTTTTATTAATAGGTCTCTAAGTTACTTCAGACAACACAGTAAAAAGAAAAAAAAAGACTCTTTGGGGAGTAAAGTTACATGTGAATGTTTCTACACCCTCTGGAAAATAGAGAAAATCTGAAAGTTTTTTATGGTATTTTCCAAGACTGGATGAGGATAGAAAAAATAAAATAGATTTGTTTTCTTCCTTTCTTTTCACTCTCCTCCTTCAGGATCTTTCTTTCTTTCCTCACGTTGTGTATTTTCTGCTTCAAGTCCTAGTGTCGTTCCTGTTTCTATTATATGCTTTTTTCTTAATTTCCTTTCTTCCCTGCATCCGTCCTTGTGTCTCTCTCTATAGATACACAGATATTCTTTCTGTTTGACGCCCAGTTTCTATGTGAGCAGAACTTTATTGTGTCTCCCAAGGGAACCGTTTCGTCACCCTTCCTCCACCCCATTTTATTTTACCAGTAGAAGATTCTGGATCAGAGAAATGTTAACTGAAATAAACACAAAAGATTAAAAAGACACTCGGGTGCCAAAGAGTAAATGTCTTCTGGACGAAGTTTGTGGCAGTTCAAGCTTGACTCTGAAGCTGCATGTGATTCTAGTAGTTTTATCCTGAATCTATGCATTTCATAGCATACAATCGCTATGAAATGCAACCTCTTTGCTTACAGGTATTTAAACTCATGGAGCCGTTTAATTGGACGGTTGTTTCACATTCCTAATGTCCTTTAGTGTTACTGTGATTGTGACAGACAAGAGAGGTTCTTCTGCTGCAGCAGCTTTTACGTAACACCTCAGAAAACAGCAGCAGAAGCTGCTTATTAATGTGGTGCGCTTTAATGAAGTTGTAATGAATGGCATGAATGTCGCCTGTAGCTAATTATTCACCTGTGCGCAGACACACCTGTTAACTGCACCGCATGCTTATTGTACACTGCAAAAACAAAAGATCTTACCAAGTATTTTTGGTCCAGTTTCTTGTGCGAATATGTCCGCACAAACACGACAAAACTAATTCACAAGTAACCGGCGAGATATAGGAGCTTGTTTTAAGTTAACAATTCTCTAATTTTGATGGAAAAAGTGCTGGTTATAAATCTACCACTAGCACAAGATATTTTTTCCATAAGTTAAAAGAATAGTTAATTATTGACCCAAACAAGCTCCTATATCATGCTGAAAAGTTACTTGTGAGTTAGTTTTGTCTTATTTCAAGTGTACTGAGATATTTACACTTGGACTTTTCAGATTGGATGAAAAGTGTTTATGATTTTGAACTTGAAACTACACCAAAATCGAAATATTGTGTGTTTTTGCAGTGTATCTAAGTACCAAAATTAAAGTTAGACTGTCAGGATCTGGGTTTTTCTCTGTGTTTATTTTGAGTTTCTGTGTCTCTGAGTCTCCGTGTTGTCCTGTCTTCCCTTGATTGTTCCCAGGCGTGTCTTGTTTCCGTGATTACCCTCAGTGTATTTAACACCACCTGTGTTCCTTGTTGGGTCCTTGTCAGTTCTGTCTTATTTGGCGTCTCGTCTGTCGTTGTGTCCTCCTTTGTCCTTTCGATTCACAAGTTGCTACCGGTGTTGAGCCCTGGCTTCCGCTCAGCCGTGCCGCCTGGTTGTAGGACTGTTTTGTAGTTGGAGTATTTGGATTTCTTTATTAAAACCACCATCATTTTCATTTATACCTGGGTCTCAAGCGTCTACCTCACCACCTCCTCACCCGCACCTCATGACATAGACTCTATCAAAGACTCTACAGGGATGCATTCAATATGCATAACTCAGTCTCTGTGTTGTTAAACTGGCCGGATTCTGCAAACTAAATGGATTTCACTCTGTAGGGCCCCTCATTCTGCAGCCTCCTTCCCTCCAGGCACTTAAGCTCTAGATTCTCGCAGGGTCTCGGCTGATTTAAGGTGGGAAGAGGGGGTCTTGCCCTGGTGCTTGGGGAGCAATAATATCAGCTTGATTTAACAGGAACAGTTTTCAGAGCTGCAGACAGATGGAAAGCTGACTCCCCTCAGAACACACCGGGCCTCGGGATTGTTGCGAGGGTTAGAGGGGAGCTTTAAATTGTGCTGCAGGGCGGAGAGGAGAAACAGGACATGCAGCAGAGAACACCCCGCTTCCCCCTCCTTTTACCCGCTGCAGTAAAATGAGATGTTTGATCTCTCTCGACGGGGTCAGCGGGGCACGAGTGTGGCAGCTGTATGGTAATGAGCTCCAGCTCCACATCCACGCGGCGAAGACTGCTAGTCTGCTGGCAGGTGGCGCAGTGTGAAGGAACGGCACGAGCTGCTGCCGCCTGACAGTCTCTCATCTGGTCTTGTGTGACTGGCACGCCTGACCACTGGGTCCTTCAGAATACATACAAACATTTGCTGCTCTGTTTATATTAGCTGACTTTGTTGTTCATAATGTTGCTAGATGTCAGTTTGGCAAAAATGAAGATATTTGGCAGGCTGGACTTTTTGCTGGTGAGAATCATTTCTGATTGTTTCTATTAGAGCTTTTGTTTGTCACATTTTCATTGCTCTGCATGATGATGCACCTGAGGTTTTCCAATCATACTCGGTAGAGAACTTAATATTTAAACTGTCATGTTTTTGCACATCCCTCTGATTATGAATAGGAATCAGAGGAAAATGTACGTTTTGATGGTGGTTTTATGTATATATAAAACCTTTTTTTTGCTTTTCTCTGCAGTTGCCTTTCGGTGTGTGCCGTGTTTTCCAAAAATGTTGGTACCTTTTGAACTTTTTCAAATTTCAGGACAGTACAACCACAAACCTCAGGAAAACAATCCAAGGTGCATCATCTTTCAGGCATTGCTTTGTTGAACCAGCTTTTGCTGCAAGTGTTTTGGGGTATTTCTCCAGCAGCCTGGCACATGGAGAATTTTTTTGGGCCATTCTTTTTTTTTTTTTTGCAAATATACTACATCTAGACATATTGGATGAAAAGTGTTTATGATCTGCAAATTTCACATATTTGCCACAGATTCACATTTGGATTTAGGTCTGGACTTTGGCTAGGCCTTTCTATCACTTGCAAATGATTTGATCTAAGCCATCAGGAAGGTGAACCATCCCATTTTATTTTAAACATCCTCACAGCATAATGCTGCCACCACCCCCTCACACCATGCGGATGGTGCATTCAGGGTGGTGAGCAGTGTTGGTGTTCTGCTGTACAATGTGTTTTACCTGAATGCTTCTTCTGAGATTAAATCACAGACATTTTTTAGTAATCAAGTGACTTCTGAAGGCCTTTGGTTGTGCTGCATTATATTTTGAGCTATCGAAATGAAGGAGACTGGATTCCAAGACATGCCACAGTTATTTTGGAAGCCATGTATTGTATCATTTTTCATTCGATTACCAATTATGTACTGCTCTACCATATAAAATCACCCCAAACATGCATTGTAGCTTGTTGTGGTAACAGGACAAATGTGGAAAGTATCTAGGAGTGTGAATTGTTTTGCGAGACACTACATTCATTGCTCTTGAAAATTGTACACAGCCTACTTCCAAATGCCTCAACAAAATGACAAATATTATATTACCTTCCCCATTTGAGCCTTGATTTTTGGTGCTGATTAAAATCAATCAACTGGAATTGATACTTGTGCGGACACTGTGTAGGCGTGTGCGGGGGGCGTGTGTGTGTGTGTGTGTGTGTGTGTGTGTGTGTGTGTGTGTGTGTGTGTGTGTGTGTGTGTGTGTGTGTGTGTGTGTCTGTGTGGGTGTGTGTGTGTGTGTGTGTGTGCCCAACCTGCCATATGCTCAGTGTTACCTTACCGGTGAACAGAAGCTGTCTAACCGAAGTGAAACATAATCACAGTCTATGTAAAATGATAGCATGTTTTTTTTTTAATCACGCTCAGCAACTGTCATCTGTTTCTCAGACCTTTGTAAAGACAGGCAAATGTTTTTAGCAGAGCTCCAGATGTGATCCTGGCCATGCCACTGCTATCTGCTGTAATTTGATTCAAACAGGCTGCACAGCAATATCACAATTAAATAAGGTAGTGTGAATCTGAGAGTTTAAACCTGCAGTTTTCCATGGTTTAAACATCCTGGCTGAGAAAGTGACTTACCGACCTCATGAGAGACTTTGTTTTACTACTGATCACCAATCTAATTGGTCTCTGTCTTCGCATTAAAAGCTCGATGAAAGAAAGCCAGACCTCAACGTTTTTTTCACATGTTCCATCTGCAGGATTTTTCCTACGATGATCCCAAGCTTGAATTCAATGTGGACGCACCCAATGGGGTCGTCATGGAGGGCTATCTGTTCAAGAGAGCCAGCAATGCTTTCAAAACTTGGAACAGGTGAGGAACCAAACAATACAATGAATATCTACAGTCATGGTTCTATAATAGTTTGGAAAATGATTTTTTTTTTCTGGATCAGGGTGGAAAAAGAAAGTAGAATATGAAAAAATATCCAGACTTTTAGATTGTGTGAATGTTGTGTCCTTCCTTGGTTCCTTATTTCCTCTTTTCCTGCCTTCCTTTTTTCCTATGTCCTTTAGTTTTCCCTTCTGTATCCATTATGTGTCCTACATCCCTTTCTTCCCTTTGTCTTTCCTTCTTTCTGTCATTTCTTTCCTTCATTACATAACAAATTTCTCTCTGTGTCCTTTCTTATTTGTGTTCTTTCTACCTAGTGGTCTTCCTTCATTAAGTTATTTCTTTTCATTTCTGTCTTTTCTTTAATGTTTACTTTTTGCTTTTGTCCTTTCTTTCTTTAGTTTTTGAATGTTCAATTTTCATAGTGAAATGATATATTTTTTTAAACTTTGAAAATCTAAATTTTTTTAATTGGAAAATCACATTTGTTGCATTTTGCTTCCATCAGACGGTGGTTTTCAATCCAAAACAGCCAGCTGGTCTACCAAAAGAAACTCAAGGTAAAAGTAGCTTTTGTTCTTGAACTAATTTCATTTTAAAAAATATTCCCCTTGTGCAACAAAACCAATACGTTGCTTCCAGAAATTCATTTTTATTAGTCATTTGGCAAGGAATGGAGGATCGCTGCACTGACTTGCCTGAGAAGTCGAACCTGCTTTCTGTAGTTTGTGGTTTCTGTGATACTCTTTTCCTAAAACAACAGGATTCTCTGACGGTGGTGGTTGAGGATCTGAGGCTGTGCTCAGTCAAACCATGTGAAGATAATGAGAGGAGATTCTGCTTTGAGGTGGTTTCGCCCACAAAGTAAGTGTGTTAGTATGTGTCAAACAAAAGCAGTTCTCTGTGGTATAAACACAGCTGGTGCTGCTTAGATTCCCTTTCTGCTTCTAATTAGCTTTCCATTAAGATAAAGCTAATTAACTTTGATGCTAATACACACAAGGACCCAAAACAATATGCTTTCCAATCATTACATAAAAAAGAAATGTAATGTGGAAGAAGCAACAGCATAATGTGACGTTTTAGAAGTGAACAAGAACAAATGTCGTTTGCTTTTCGTTCTGCACTGTGTCTCACAATTTGTTTCATTTAGTGAGATACAAACTCTGTGCAAATAAACATTTTATTCCTGCAGCTTCTGCTACAGATTGAAAACATGGTGGCATTTTTTAATTTTGAGGTTGTGGTTTATGAAAAACCTGAATTTTAACTTCAAGGTATCTTCTACGTTATTCTAAGCTAAAAGTTGAACAGATGTCTGAGTGATACTATACACAATTAAGCCTTCAGCAATCAATGTCCTTCAACATGCTGTGCCAAGTGGATATTCTTATGTGTATAGGAATATACATTATTCAGTAACACTTTATGTGAAGACTGACATGACGCTGTCATTAACAGCTATTATGAATAAAGTGCTTACAACAGTTGTCATTAAATGTCATTTGGTAAATAATGACACAAGTTGAAACTTGTGCATGCATGCAACGTTGCATTAAACCTTGCAGTCTTATACGCAGTCCTTCAAAGTGTTACCGTTTAATTCTTTTTGCTTTTTTTTTTGTTGGCTTCATGAGAAACAAAACAAACGGCCTTATCAATAAGGTGATTCTTAAACATAGTTTTTAATTAGGTGATATTTGTGGCCAAAATATCAACCACTGTGAGTCAAGCATAAACTATTTACTCGTAGTATTTTTTTCATATTTCTTTACTACAGGTAGTTGTCTCATAGCAGGCTGTGTCATAATTTAAATGGGCTATCACTATTCACAGCAATCAAATAAGGCATGTTTTATGATTTGCTGTGTGCAGGAGCTGCATGATGCAAGCAGAGTCTGAGAAGCTGCGGCAGGCTTGGATCCAGGCGGTCCAGGCAAGCATCGCTTCTGCTTACAAAGACATCGGCGACAACTATTACATTGAGGTACAGCCCAGAATCAGAAAGCAACCAAATACAAAAAAAAAAAATCTGTTTATTTCAAATCATTTCTGAAATGTAAGCAAATCTGAACATTTGCCTTGTTCTGCAGCGTTTGGACCGGACGGCTTCACCGTCCACCAGCAGCATCGACTCTGCCAGCGAGCCCCGAGACAGGGGGGAGAGGGCGGACAAGGCGTGCCGGGGCGGCGGAGAGTCTCTCCTGCAGCGGGTGCAGAGCCTGCCGGGCAACGAGCTGTGCAGCGACTGCGGCCAGGCGGCTCCATGCTGGGCTTCAATCAATCTGGGCGTGCTGCTTTGCATCGAGTGCTCGGGGATCCACAGGTATTTGCATGTTTGAGGAATCTTGCATATGCATGTTAACATACTCCAAACCAGCTTTTCTAGTTAGCTGTTGCTCTTCCGAATTCTTCCTGATAGTAAAACCAACATTAAACTGTTTGAGGAAAGTATTTTTAGATCGTACGATGGAACAAAAAAATCTTTGCAGACATCCTTTGTTGTTTTATTTTGCTTTATTTTACCTTCCATAAAAATAAAAATGTTTAAGTGTCAATCTCTTAACACTTTAATTTTTCCAACATTTCACTTGTAAAAGCACAGGGGTATTATGGTACTTAAACGAATATATTTTATTAAAGATAATGAACCAGGGCACACTGTTGCAACCTACAGTTTTCAGGAGCAGTAACTGCATTTTAAAACGCTTCCATCCGTGTTAAATATAAAAACTGAGATTTTCACAAAGATCCTCCCAGAGTGTAGACAATCTTTAAAGGACTTTGACATATGCCACTCCAGGCAGTTTAAAAAAAAGTGGGGTAAGTTAAAAATATAGAAAGAAAAACATTATACGCTTTATTGCATCTCTTTCCCTTTTTCTATTTTCAGGAGTTTAGGCGTCCATTTCTCTAAAGTGCGCTCGCTGACGTTGGACTCGTGGGAGCCAGAATTACTCAAGGTGCATCTCTCTCACCAGTTTCCCCACAGCTCGTTCTGCCTGACCAGCATTCTTTCTTCCCAGTGGTGTTGCAATATTAATTGACACCAGCATATTGCCACACTGCTACATTTTTAATTACTCCTTTTAAATGTATTTTTCCTGTCAACTTTGCCCCTGTGTTTTTCTCTCTTTGCTTGCAGCTCATGTGTGAGTTGGGAAACACTGTGATCAACAACATTTACGAGGGAGCCTGCGAGGAACTGGGAGTTAAGAAACCGGGACCGTCTAGCTCGAGGTTAAGCTAGCTCCAGCGAGAAAGTTTGACTAGAAAATTAGAACGAACAGTTATTTTGTTGATGTATATTTTTTGGTCACGATTTTCTGACCCAATACAGATGGTCATGGAAGACCAAGGAGGTTCCCGTATCCAACTCCAGTTCAAAATATCATTAAAATCTATGCTACGTATTGGTAATAATACAGCTAGTGGTTCAGATTTCAGTATTTTCAGCTCTTTGTCCTGCACTAAAAGTCCACAAAACATTTTTTCTGTTTATTTTTATACATTTAAAATAATAGCAATGTGTCACTATGCGTCAAAGGAAGATGGAAAGATGACATATTGATATAAAATAATAAAATAAAATTTGATCGGAAATTGTTTTACTCTGTGCCCGAGATGATATTTACTTGTCTCCTTCTAGGCAGGAGAAAGAGGCCTGGATCAAGTTTAAATATGTTGAGAAACGCTTCCTGAAGAAGCTGAGTGGGAGTGAGGCACTGGTGGAGGGCGAGAGGAAGTCCCGCCCCTGGATGGTGAAGAAATGCCAGCGGCACAGCAGCTCTGTGCGGGCCCCCAACAAGGCGCGCAGGAAGTACCACCGCTACGAGCCTGGCAGCGCCTCACCCGCCAACCTCACAGCAGGTCGGTGAAGAGGTTAAAATATCCGTCATCACAAGCATGAAGCAAAATCTATTTTTCAATTGTTTGTATTTTAATCAGCCGCTGCAGCAAAATTTCGACGGGACTCCTTGTTCTGCCCAGACGAGCTGGACTCACTGTTTTCCTACTTTGACACCGGCTCTGGTCCTCGCAGTAAGTCCACAACTTGGATAATAACATAGAGAGAAGAAAATTTCCGTTTCTTGCTTACATTGACTGTAGTGATTTTGGCGATTCAGTTCCAGCGTGATGTTTGTGTTTGCTTAGAAAATGGAAACTGTGCGTGTGTAATGATTAACGTGTCCATGGCTTGGCGATGCTTGGCCCTGCAGGTCTCAGCAGCGACAGCGGCCTGGGAGGAAGCACAGACGGCAGCACCGACATCCTTGTGTTTGGCAGTGTGACGGAGGAAGGTAAAACGAGTCCACCTGTAATTAGGATTTCTATTTAAGAACTATAATTAAAGGAGAAATTAAAAAAAATTATTTCTAGCTTTCCTGCTGTGAGTGTTCATTCTTTATCTTATGTGCAAAGCAAATGTAATGTTTGTGTGAGAGAGTAATTAGTTAAAAACAAATCAATATAGAGTTGATTTTCTAAACTAGCTTTTAGTGTTTTATAGCTGCATAGCAGTTCTTACAAATGGTGTGTTCACTGGTCAGAAAAACATATAGTATTTTTTTTTACTTTCTGGTTGGTAGTCAGAGCTGATAAAGGTAAGGTAAATTCATTTATATGGCACATTTCAAGGCAATTCAAAGGGCTTTACATGAATTAGAAGGAAATGCAACAAAACAACAAACCAAAGGAAAGAGCAAAAGAAGAAAAAAACAAAACCAAAAGTAAGATAAAGATAAAATATAAGATAAAGCAGAAAAAGAGCCGAATCACTGATCAATTTTTTTCGAGCATCTAGAAGAGTAAAGGGGAGCTTGAACACTCCATTTATTTTGTGTTTTATAAGATAAAAATTTTAATTGCATTATTCGTTTGCTCACTAACAGAAGAGGAGTCGGAGGAGTCCTCCAGTGGGGAAGTGGAGATCGAACAGGAGGGGTCTTCGGATCCCGAGGATCCCAGGGAGTTGCATCCTGGGGCGATGCTCTATCGCTCCTCTCGTCTCCACAATTTGCCCCTCATGGCAGAGGCACTGGCGCACGGTGCTGATGTGCACGCTACCAACGAAGAAGAGGAGGGAAAAACGGCTCTCATACAGGCTGTGGTCGGGGTGAGAGGCTTTTTGGTCTGTCTGCGGGCTTAGTGTTAATATAAACCTGCATAAATATATTTTTAGTTGGCATCATGCCTCAGATAAATTTAATGTCACATCTCATCCTTCTTCCTCACAGTAGACACTGTGATTTAAATGGAAGACGGTGCAACACCTGTTGTGTTTGGTCCAGTAACGCCTCACAGTTATCAAGCAGATGTGTTTTGTGATTTTTAGGTGCCAGTATCATCATTTCTCATCTGAAATGTCCATGATTAAACAGGGTTCCTACGTAGTTCTGAAAAGTTTGTAAATGGAATTTATTTTTATAGGTTTTTTTTAATTCTGCATAAATATGAAAAACTGAAAATTAAATCAAGAAAGAGATTTGGCTTTTCATGCTTCGTTCCATTTCCTATCATATAAAAATATAAATTTCTAAAACAATAATAAAAGAATTTTGCTTTTTACATTCGTTTTTATTTGATAGCAGCTTTTATCTTAGATTTTATTACATCACAAAATGAGTTTCGCTTTTAATTCAGTTGTAAGTGAGTCATTTGCGTCTTTTTTACGGGTCCAGATAACTGGAAATTTTGTTATAAAAATTTCCACAACTGCTTTACTTGCCAGAACACGAATAGTTGAAATGTAATTGTTTCTATTATCATTTTTATTGCAGATCACAAACTGAATTTAAACATGTTTTGACAAATTTCACTTGCATCAGTATGTGTTTACTATGTTACAAAGAGCATGACTTCCCCTCCCTTTTTTTGCTCTGGGATCAAATACTGTTTAAAGTCAGGCTTCGTGTATGTTAGCTAATAAGTGATTAGCTTCCACAAAGTGAATGGCATCTCTGTCTGATTCTCTTCCAGGGATCTTTGATCGCTTGTGAGTTCTTGCTACAGAACGGAGCTGATGTGAACCAGAGAGACATGAGAGGCAGGGGCCCGCTTCACCACGCTACCTACATGGGCCACACTGGGTGAGAGGCTTTCAGAGGAATAACTACCTATCTATCACCAACCAGTGTGGGTAATAAGAAGACTGGGATTTAAAAGAAATGTCTGATGGCTTTCAGGAAATACTTAAGTTTCCAAAAACTAGTCAGTGGCACATGACGTGGTGTTTGTTGTTGTTGTTCGTGAAAATTTTTCTTCAGGCTACATTTCCGTCATGAGATTCAAAACTTTCCAGTTGGGTACTTCTTCAGTGAGGCAATACTGTCTGTAACATCAACAGGACCAAAGTCAGCATGTCACACTTGAGCCCTGAATCATAAGCCTGTCAGTTGGCTTAGTCATTGTCTCTCATGATCTTGCATCATTTTGGCAAGTATGAAATGTTTGGATACATTTAAAAGAAGGAGGATGGATAAAATATATTCACAGACAAATCAGTTGCCATCATTGTTCCATTGTTCCTTGTTCCCTGTGTTTGGAATGATGAGCTTCTTGTCCCTTTCTGTCTCTGTTGTACAGACAGGTGTGTTTGTTTCTGAAGAGAGGAGCATCGCAGACGGAAGTGGACGAGCAGGGTAATGACCCCCTCAGCATCGCTGTTCAGGCTGCCAACGCAGACATCGTCACGCTGTAAGGAATCACAATTATCACGTGCTTTATTAATAATCACCCTGCTGTTACTGTCTGAATTATTCACGGGGTTTTCCAACCAAACCTGCTCTGTAGCTAAACTGGTGACAGAACTTTGAGTTTCCACACTAAGACACTGACTCACTGAAATGCTGAATATTTCTCCGTACCAAATTCATAACTTAGAAGTATGACTTAGAAGCAGTAGTAGAAAGAACTGCCTTCCTTGCAATAAACTTCTCTGCCAAAATTCAAAATACAGGACTCTTTTATTGAAAAAGTGGTTTAACTGGTTCCTTTATTGGAGCTGTTAGGACACGCCTTGAGCACCAGTGAATGAGTTTCCACCATGGGAGCAAAAAAGATTAATTTAACACTGTGATTGAATTTGCAATAAATTGAGCATCTTTACTGATCAGTTTTAATAGTTTTCTATAAGAATCCTCTACGTAATTAAAAGCACTACTACACAATTACATTAGCAATGGATAGTTAAATATGTTTAAAATCATAAGAACTGATTTTTATCTTAGTAACAATTAGCTTTTCAAGTTTTTTTTCCCCCGCAAATGATTCCTTAAGTCTGTCAGTAACTTTCCATTGATTTGATATTATATTTAACCTTAAACTGCTGTATGAGATATTACCAGAGCTATATACGTAAATCAGTATGTTATATTTTTAGCAGCAGCAGGAATAATTGTTGCTTTTAAATGAAACCAGTTTGATCATTTATTGTACTTTTTGCTTTAGGTTTCCGTGTAATTACAGTGAATCTGTGGTATTTCTCATATAGGCTACACCGTTAAAATCAACTTTCCGCTCAACCCTTCCTGCGTGCTACAACATATATCACCACCAATCATTTCCTCCCTTTGTGTGTCTATTTGCACTTGCTCTTAATCTGTTTTTAACCCATTTATTTCACCCCTTCATCTCTTTCTGCCCCTCTACTCCTCCTCTTTTCCTCCTGCAGGTTGCGACTGGCGCGGATGAACGAGGAGATGCGCGAGGCGGAGGCTCCACTGGGTCAACCAGGTCAATATCCAAGCAGCAGCCCCACTGAGCAGCAGTATAGGAAGTGCATCCAGGAATTCATCTGCCTCAACATAGACGAGAGCTAGTGGTCCATTCCTTAACCGGGAGCATAAACTCTTTTTTTTTCATCCAGACTGAGAGCCGATGGGGTTGAAGTTGCCCCTAGACATTGATCTCAAGTCAACTGTAGATCTAGATCTTACAGGCAACTTCTTGCCAACAGGGTGACTGAGTGGGCGAGACCCCTGATGGAGCTGTCTAACTCTACTGACTATATAGTCACCTTCTCCATTTTCCTGCATCACTGCTAAGTCTCTGCTTGTTACTTCTTGGCACCACTCATGCTGTTGCTGACTACATTACATACACTAAACTAACTTCTGCTTTTTGGCGTTGTACTACCAGGGTTAATCTTCTAAGTTCACCGAACGCTGCGCGCTTTGAGTTGATTTCTGGCCCTCACCTCTTGGGGATCTAGCTGCGTTAATCTTCCACATTCTCTATCTATACAGACCATCTGCGTGACATCCCATTTGCCCATCTCTTCTTTAACAGAAATGTGACTATAATCGTATTTAGAGGACTAGAAACTGTGTACTGTGGCATGAGGTTACAAATGGTATCTGTTCAACTACTAAAAAAAGAAAAATAACAACTGAGAAGCTACATCGGAGGTGCCAGGGTAGTTTACTGTGACAAAAAAAAAAGATACTGAAGAGCTTGTGGAGAAGAGTCCTTGGTCTGCTGTGTAAGATACGATGTGATATGAAGAGTGAGTGAACAGGAGAGCAAGAGTTAAATGTGTTTTTTTTTTATATATATATATATTATTAAAAGAAAAAAAATAAACTGTGCACTTTTCCAATAATAAAGTATTATTATTTTTTGTTTGTTTTACATTGTTCATGTCTAGATTATGTCTATGTGAGTGGGTTTTTTTTTTATTTATCATACCAGAGAACCAGTGCAATTCATCCTGGAATGCAGTTCCTGTCTGCATATATATAATGATTGTCATTTTAATCCCAAAGCTCCGAACTTATGGGAGAAGATAGGGAATAGCCTTAATTTGCAGTTAATAAACTCACTGATATCTCGGACACGATGCTTTTTGCTAAATTGCACAAGCTTTTGAATTGAAATTCTGTTTAACTGAGTAAACTATGAAACTGCAGCCATTAATTTGCTGACTTGTAAAGTACATGAGCCAACAAACCAGAGCAGGAAGCTTACAGTGCACTTGCACAGCGCCATGCAAAAGTAGTTATACTCCTCGACCTCTTTCTTGCGTTGTGACGTTACAACAACGAACATTAAACTACTTAATTGGGATTTTATGTGATAGACCAAAACATCTTGCATGTTTGGAAAGGGAAGGAAAATGTCACATCAAGTGTTTTTTTTTTGTTGTTTTTTGTTACAAATAAAAATATTGAAGATGTGGCATGCAGTTGTATTCAGCTCTAACTCAATACTTTGCAAAACTAACTTTCGCTGCAGTTACATCTTCGGTTTTATGTTGTTGCCAACTTTCCAAAACAGCTCAAACTTAGTCTGTAAACATCAGTTTTCAAGTCTTACTGTAGATTCTCCAATCAGATATGACCTTTGACATGGCCATTCTAACTCATGAATATACGTTTTTCAAACCTCCACATGGTAGCTCTGGCTACATGTTTAAGGAAGATGAACGTCCTCCAGTTTTAACTCTTTACGGCCTGTAACATTTTTTTCTTCCAAGTTCGCCCTGTATTTAGCTCCTTCTATCTTCCCATTGACTCTGACTAGCTTCCATGTCCCTGCTGAAAAAAACGTATGCCCACAGCATGATGCTGCCATCACCATGCAGTAGAATTGGTGCATTTAGGGTGGTTTTTAGTGTTTGGCGCTGTGTGTAGGGGTCTAATTTGGTCTCTATTTTGCACCATCTTCCATATACAGTATGGTGTGTGGGGAAACTGAAGTTAGGGCTTAATTTGGCTAGGGATTCCTTCGTGGCATTTTTCAAGATTTGTAGAGTGGACAAGTTACATCTCAGATTCTGCGACTAGAGCTGTGGAGCTCTTTCAAAGAACAGCTTAGTATTTAGACTAAGCTGGAATAAAGAACTTACTGGTGTATTTACAGCACAAATTAGGTGACTTCTGAAGAAAATAGGTTTCTTGGATTTCATTCAATGGGGCTGAATACAAATGTACCCCACTCTTTTCTGATTTTTATTTGTGAGAAAAAAGTTTCAATCGTTCTTTTCCATCCAATTCCCAGACACATGCCGCCTTGCGTTGGTTTGTCTCAAACAATGGAAGGTTTTAATGTGTATAAATACTGTTGCAAAGCACTGTATCTTCACTTCCATTTCCATTTCACCTTCTTCTGTTTAATACCATGTATTGAAGACGAGTGACTTGAGAGACTGTATATGAAAAGACCTTCAACTTCCTGTAAATACTCATGTATATTAACCTATGTGAGGGGATAACAGAGCACCTTGTGTGGTCAAAGGATCTCTGTGTGTCTGGCTTCCCTTCCAGGTCAGTACTTATGATATTCTATGTATGCTTTTGCCAGAATTACTATTTGGGGGAGCTCAGCATCGTTTGCATTCTAATGCATGATGAACAAATTTTCTTTTGGTAATTTGATGACTTTGTACGGTGCAGTCCTGTGGAATGAGCATGTACCACCGTGAGAGCCCACTGGTCTCTGGTGTCCTTTCTGCACATCTGTGCCATTCCTCCATCCACAGCTTTGAGGCTGTGGCCTCTGTATCTCTGTATCACAGTTGTTTCTTTCTCCATTTTCTACAGCTGTGCTTTTATTTTCCTCTGCCAAAGACTTTTATAAAGGGAACGTGTAGATACAGAGTAGTCCTGCCTTGCTCTGTGAAGCAGCAGAGAGGTAGAAAACACTGTCGGTGTCCCCTGAACGAGGTTCCAGAGAAGTCCTGATAGATGCAATAGTTGAGTGTACTTTGAGTAGAACCAGGCTTAATGGGCGATGTGAACCTACTGTGACCAAACCGTCAAGGGCCGCCGCCGCCTTCAAGGAAGTATTAAATGTTTTATGTATATTTGTGTGTATTTACTTAAGAGTGGTTCAAGGTACTGTCGAAAGGAAATGTACTGTAAATAGTTTGGGTGTGTATTTTATCTTGATGCCAGCTGGCTGCCTCTCAGCATTCTAACACAGAATCTGATTAACTGATGATGTTTTATGTTTGTCTTTGTATTGTGTGTGTAAAAAAAAAAAAGACACATGTCAGACGGAAATCACTTCTAAAGTACTTGGAGGCATTCTTCTGATTCCTTACATTTGAATATTTTAGGAATACTTCTTGTCTTTAGAAGCACTAAGGGGAAAAAAAACAATGCAAATAAACCTGAAATTCCTGAGAAACTAACCCATGCTTCCTGCTTCTTGCTCCCATTGTTGTTTCGCAACATCCTCCCAGCATGACAATTTCATAAATATTGTGGTTGGAATTGCAGTTTATATCTTAGTACTATTTTTTTAGCAATTAAAGGTGTTGGGAGAATGTTTCTTTTTTTTCAATCAGATCTTGCCTGAGTGTGTGTGGCATTGTTTCTTTATTATGGTAAATTGTTTACATCACTTGACTTATTCAAAGAAATAAAATTCCCACTAAACTGTATAAACTCACCCCACAATTGCTGCCAGGAAAATATGCTTTCAAGTATAACAAGTACAAATGAAACTAAGAAAAGGCTATAAAGTATTTTTATTTGGAAAAAAAAAAAGTTGAACCCGAAAAACTAAAGATGAATGTCAAGTTTTAATCCGAACTCTGAAAATACAACAAATTGATTTAAACTAGAAAGAAATGTGGCTAAAGTTTACTCCAGTTTAAATAAAATAAGATTTTTTTTGTTGTTGTTGTTGCTTGGTGGATTTTATGTTTGTTTGAAACTGAAAGAAACTTGAGCATCACTTAGTACGTTTTAATTTATTGTTTGTTTCTCACATTTGAAGACCAAATCTCAACACTCCGATTCTAATTTTATTTTTTTCAGTTTAAAATGTTCTTAATTTCCTTTAGTTGTCTACGGTAATACTTTTAGGCTTTATTTAGCGCCATGCACATAACTGAAAAATATATCTCACGAATGACTAATTTTTCATCTTACACCAAAAGTGTAACACTTGTCCATGTGTGGAAATAACCCATGACTGACATGTCATTGCTTCTGTTGCCACAGGGGTTTCCACAGGCAGCAGGAAAGATAAACACAAGGATGTTCGGGATAGAGTGAGTGAAGCAACCTGGGCCGTCTGAGTGGGATCTTTCTTTCTGATCTGGTGATTGGGGGGTGATTCTTCAGATCCCTTGGTTTGCAGCTCCTTTACCTGGCCATTTCTTTATGGAGAGTCTTTGCAAATCCATTCATGTTCTGCAGACTTTTTCACATTTTGTCAGATTACATCCACAAATATTGGTAGGTTATTTTAGATGGGCATTGGCTTCTTTTGCAGCATTTAAACAGTTGTCCTTCCACAATTACTATTTTTTTTAAGCAAAATTAATCTTCTGACCAACTCTGATCAACTTCCCATTAACTGTCAAAGAATTGGATCCCTGCAGCATGATGGTGCTACTACCATGTTTCATGGATGAAATATGGGCTCATCTGGACTTTCTTTCAACAAAATTTTTCTTCTTCTATTACTTACACAAAAAGGACTCTTTTTATTTATTTTTTGAAGGGGACTGATTGCACAGTTATTTACGGGAAGCACTTGCTCCTCTGAGTCATTCCCACGTTTGGATTTTTTTTTCTGTGTAAAAAACATCAAAGTGGCCTTTTACTTACACTTTACAAATATATACCACTTTAATTTAAAAAATGTAAGTTTGTTGTTGAAATGTGACAAGATGTGAAAAAAGCAGCATGAATTTTGCATTGCACTTTATAAGGCTAGTCAGTGCACCCTGTCAGACCTTTACTTGGAATCACAGAGAGAAATCTTTATCGTTAACAAGCTAAAGTAGATCAGAATGTTCCAGCATTAAACTGAAATATTATGTCATTCACCCATAAAATGTGAAATATGCTGCCTACTGTGAAATCACGTCTGATTTTAGGTCTAACTCAATCAGAATGGCACAAACATTTAGGTCATGGTAAGTAAGAAAGAGCAGAATGAGAACTTCTCATGTGAAATTAATTGAACTGTTAATAAAAGACGTATGGGAGTGACTAACTGCACATTTCTCTGTAGCTCTACATTTGCTAAAACATGAAACTTGTATGTAAGATGGAAGGCAAACTTCATTTCATTATGCTCCGTGGGTTTTTCTCTTTAGGTGGTCGTAAAGGTTTTTGGGGATTTCCTCCTGAATTCTGAAAAGAGGTTCTGAAAAAAATGTGTTTAGGTCTCCATGGTGTCGCATTGATTTCAATATTCCTTTTCCAGGTGACATCTCCAGTGCTGATGTCTTTCGCGAGTTTTCTGTCCTCGCGTCTCTCCAGCCCGAGAAGCTGAGGAGAAGAAGCATACAATTCAGCCTTTATCAGAAGCTACAGTGACCGACAGACCACCGCTTCATTGCCCATTCTTTAGTCAATATGTGTTATAATAAAAGCAGTTGTACTGCATGTTTCATATTACTTAAATTGCTTGAAAGGCTTAACCTTCATTACTTGACTCCTGCTTTTCTAGTAAGATACCTCATCTTAAAGGACTCAGGAGGCAATAAATCTAGCTTCTGCACAGTACTCTGCACTCTCAGTATATGGAATTGCATCTCTAATCTTTGGCATATCACTTCCTATATTAATTTATTTATTTTTTCCTTTCTTTTGTAGCACACTAATGAAATGGGTGTGGATTTTTTTTTCTTTTGTTGTCAGCAATGAGTTAAGCTGGTGCTCAAACGTGATGAGAAATGACTGTTGTCTCGTACTTTAAAGAAAAAACAATGGTGAAGGAAGCCATGATTCAGCTTTGCATTTTTTCTCGATGAGATTAAGTTTGGGTGTTGGTCATGCCAAAGTCTCAAGTTTATACCAATGAATTGGAATAATAATAAAAAGTTTATTTATTTCAGTAATTCAAAAATGGTGATGATTATGATGATGATGGCTTACAGATAAAGAGAACCCAAAATTCAGTTTCTCTGTTGATTAGAATAAAATCATAAAATGAACAAAAAGCTGTTTAAGTGTGAGTCAACTGAAAAGTTTGTCTATATCAGCTTGTGTCTCTGCTGATGCCAGGTTGCTTTAATAATGGCCTTCAAACTATCTCCATTGTTGGGTCTGGTGTTTCTCATCTTCCTCTCAGCAAGTCTTTATCAACTCTCTCTGGTCTTTTAGTACATTTACCAATGTAGGTAGATGTCCATTCCTCCTGGAAAATTAAAACATCTCCGAAGCATGAAGTGCTCTTAAATTTCCTGATTTGTTGGCTGCATTGATTACACTTAGCATTCCTTTAATATGCTCTAAATAGGAGTAAATCCTGCAAGTCAGTTACTCAATACAATTTGCTTTATTTGATTGGATAGAAAACTTTTTTAACCAATTAGAATTACAAACTGAACATAACTGGATTGTTGACTTTATTTATCTCTCCAACTCTCTCGTTTTCTTTCTATCTCAAACTGTTAAATTGAACCCCCACATCTTCAGTAATGATATTTTGTGTAAGATGTAAATACTGTGAATATAAACCACAAGTGCCTCAAAAATAATAATAAAAGATAGATTTTTAATTATTTAATATTCTAATTTTCCCTTTAAAAGGAACGCAATAGTTTAGCTGTAAGCTTTGTTAGTCAAAATGTGAAATATGAAATAAACATAAATATAAATAAGTATGCAATAGATTTTTATAATATATACATTTTGTTTTTGAATGTAATTATGAAAAAATGAGTTCTCCACAAAACACTCTAATTTATTGAAATATATGTACTGTACCTGTAGCCTAGTTTACACATATCTATTAAACTGGTGTTATTTTGGGTGTTTCGACAACTACATTGATAATAGCTTATTTGATATAAAATGTCAGCTCAACTTGGATATAAAGTGACCGTTATAAAAAAAATATTAGAAAACTGAGCTTGCAGCCGTTTAAACTTTTTTGTTTTATTTTTTTCACATTTTGGATCTTCTCTTTATCCCAGTCATAACCGGAATTTAACCATTAATCATCTTCTTTTGTTGGTGTCTGAAAATAAAAGAAGGCTTAAAGAACATTCGGAAATGGTTTTGCTGGAATATTCATACTCTGTGATGAGTATGCATCTCAGGGTAGAAATTAAATAAAATAAAGAAGCAAATTTCAAGGTTTGTGTGAATATTTTGTTCAGTCTGTTTAAATTTGGTAAATGAAGAACCTTCATAAAAGTGTTGTCTACAAGGCCTGTCAGCTGTTTGATGAGGTAAACAATGTTGAAATCAGACAAGTTGCAGTTCTTAATGGCAACTCCCTAAAATAAATAGGAGTTTTTATTTGCCAACCACATTTTGTACGCCTTTAAAAAGGATTAAATGACGGGTTTATTCCACATCAGCTGGTGACACTAAAGAACCTCTCAACGAGCTGCCCATGAAGAAAGAAACCGGAAGTGCAACTGTTCTCGCTGGTGACGTTAGCTGAAGCTACGTTGGTGTCATCGTCTTCTCGGTGTGGAGGCTTGACAACAAAAACAGCAGTCTTAATTTCGTGCCCAGCCACGAACAAATATTCTCATTGGAGTCCCTGAAGAGGTATGTCGACATTACACACCCACCGGTAGGGAAAGAAATGAGAGACGTTGAGGCAGGTCACCTGTGTGGGAGCTGTTCATGACAGCTGGTGGCTAAAGCTAGGTAGCAACGGCCTTCGTTAGCCGTTAGCGCTGCGCTACTGGAAGCAGCTTTTTTAACGGCTGTACTTGCTAGCTGGAGGCTGGTGCCGGGAGAAGTTCACCAGCTGCAACAGACAGGATATAGTGTGATTTCACGAGTTGTCAAAAGAAAAAAAAGAATTGGAGTATATTTCTGTAGTTTGTAAATGAAATGTCTTACAGTTCGTGATTAAACAGCTGCTCCACATTGATCTGGCTAACTTATCGATCTGTCGGTGTTTTAACATTAACTTAGCACGTCAACTAGCGGATTAGCACTAGCTAAGTAAGTTGAGCTAAGAAGGTGTTGTTTATCAGGAAATGTTCTCGTCATACTTTACACACCTTTTCAGTCCACGTATGACTCATTATTAGTTTGCTGTTCGGCCACTATAATAGGTCAATGGATAGGAGGACACGCTACTCATTTTCACTTGAACGGCCAATAGGTGAGCGGTTGGAAAGTACATTTCGAATGTAGTCATGTGATGGCATAGCAATACTTAGTTTCATATTTGCTTTGTGGGATGGAAACCTGTTATGAAATTGCATAATAAGTTATAGTTGCTCTTACGGTTATCATTAATGACATTGTCCAGCAATCTAAAATCTGCTATCTTCCAGTCCAATGTTTTTTTTTTTATTTCAAGATCTCAGTAACTACGTTAATGGAAAACAAAAGGTCACAATGCTTTACAAACAAAACTGCACAATATTAAAATTTTGCCTGCAGTGTCGATTTTTGCAATAAAACAAGTACTGCCTCCATGCTAATGATATTCAGCATTCCCAAATTTATATAGTTGAAATTCAACGTCTGTTTTCAATATTCAGCAGTAACATTGCAATGACTGTTTTCAATATTCAGCAGTAACATTGCAATGACTGTTTTCAATATTTTGTGGCCCTAAAATGTCAAAATGAAATACAGTTGTTCCAGCTTTTTCAGATATCTTCAGAGTACAAGTATATTTGTTTTGAAATTGATTTTAATTTGTTACATACGAATTAAAATTGCATACACAATTCACTTTTTGATGCTGTCCTTGAACTAGTAATGGACCAGTCACTGCCACCATTGTTCTCAGCGAAGTACATTTGGCCAGCTTTGACCCCGCTACCTGTGGAAAAAGTAATTATCAAATAATTATCAAGCCCTGTTAATGTGAAAATCACAGTTTAATATCTTACGCAGAATGTGAGGGTTTACATAATCATACTAATATGCATCACCAAATTATATACTTTAATTGTAAGAATTATCTCTGCTCTGTTAAAGTGAAATGTACTTATATCTGCAGAGTGTAATGGTAACTTTAAGAGGTAGTGAAAGTCTAAGCCTCTCCCATTCACATGACTGAACTTCGTTCAACTGCTGATGACATCACAGATCGTTTTGACTGGGATGTTGTGGTTTGTTTTTGCTGTAATAATGTTTTCCACTCAGATGGCACACACTACAGTGAATTCCACTCCTTTTAGAATAAACGACTTGATTACCTGTCTCAGTGTATCGTGTTATACAACATATAATCTCTGTGCTGGACTCAGATCCATCTGTCCATGCAGCTATTTCAGGAATGTAGTTCGGACAAGTTTTCACTCAATAAATGATCTGGAAGACATTTGCAACCATTTTAGTTTTTTTGTTTTTTAGGTGTGCTTAAAATAAACAAGGACTTTGGTTTTCTGCTTATTTCTGTTTTTATTATGACGCTAATGTTGGTTTTATCTGGTCTCTGATTTAACATTGTTATTCATCTTATAGTTTTATTTTTATATGGTAAATAAAAAAAGCTATCAAAAGTTTTGTTACTTAAACACAGAAAAGTGTTTGAATTTTATTGTTAAGCTAATTTGCACATTAGTGAGAGTAAGATGAAATTTCATTCTCAGCTTAGTCTTTGTTTTCTTCCTGATCTCAGATGAACAACACCGGGAATAAGAGAGCTCCAACGACAGCCACACAGCGACTTAAGCAGGATTACCTCAGGATAAAGAAAGACCCAGTGCCTTACATCTGTGCAGAACCTCTCCCCTCCAACATCTTAGAATGGTGAGATTTCCATCCACAGTGCTGACCAGCACTGGGCTGAAAGAGCAGAAGGCTGCAAAAGATGTTTTCCTTTTTTTTTTTACCATATTTCTTAAGAAGTTGTTGGGGAACGAATGTATTTATAAACAGATTTGCACATGCTACAATTTACTTGAGATCAACAGTTCTCTCCAGTCAGCTGGTTGTCATTATTAGCACAACTAATATAAGCCTGTTTAAAGCTCTGATGAAATGGATTCTGTGCTGTGGTCTGGCAGCGTGGGTCATGTTGTCACTGTAACGGGTTTGTTTCCTTGACTTTATTATCACAAATTTGTAGGAAGTGTTTACTACATATTTTGTGTCTAGATCACTGGTCAGCAGCCTTTACACACCAAACAGCCATTTTTGTGCTTTTTTTCAGCTTCCAGTTAGAGAGTGTAGTACCCTCAAACTTGGATAACCTTTTCTCAAGATTTATTAATAGCCACTGTTAAAATGTGAAATTAAAGAATGATAGTAATAATTTTTTTTTTACGGTTTTCAAAATAAAGAAAACTACCAAAGATTTTACCTTGATGGGGAAAATGCAGTTACTAGTATTCTTGTTTGTTTTTAAATTACTTTGTAGTAATTTAAATGTACAAACTTATATTAGTTTTGGTAAAAGTAGTCAAGGGCATGAAGAGCCTCGTTCTGAATTGGACCATCAGGATGTAAATGCCACATCTAGATCGACTCTTATATTTACACACAGCCCCTTGACTTTTTCTCCCAAAACTTCAACCACAAGTAGCAACTTGTGATTGGCTGTAATTCCGGACGTTGGCAGAAAACTAAACACATGCTGTAATTGTCACGTGACAATTCGTGTTGTCATGCGACAACAGGAATTGGCGCACACATTCCTGTTGGTATTGAGGTATTTTATTTGCTTTCTGTTGCGGAGAGCGATTGCTGAGAATGGGGAATTCCAGTGTTGGTAACAGATCAGTATTTGGTTTTGTTCTCTCTCATGCTTTTGTTAACAGATTATTAGTGACAAATAGGATGTGACAACATGTTAATCCTACTTAATATGTGTCACTGTTATTTGCACCTTTCTGGTTCCCTGTTAGAATATAGGTCAAACAACAAGCTAAGTGATTCAGGGAGAATATTTCTCAACAAAACCTCACTGGTAAGGTTGTTGCACGTGATTGTATGTCAGATTTGATATATTGTCTAGTTGGTACTATTGGGAGTCATACAAGAGTTATACCTAGGTCAAGGATTCACCAGCAGCAATTTAAGGTTTTAGATAAAAATTTAAGTAGGAATAAAAACTGAAAAAATGTTAATGTTTTATGTTTTTCTAGCTTTCTCATATTAAAATGTATTTGTCCTGTTAATCTCTTAATTTTTTTAAAAATTAAAATATTATTTATTGTCACACACATCCACTTTTTTAATAAACATGTAATTTGCAGTATTTGTCAAATCTAGTTCTTGGAAATGAAAGAAATTATAGTGTCGTGTTTAAAAACCCAAAATCGGCTTTTAAAAAGACATGAGTTCAACTCTGACAGCCCTGACTTTTGTCCTGGTACGTGAATTGTTGTTTCAAATAAACCAACAACTGAGCACTTTTCTTTTTTTTTTTTTTTTTTTTATCTATGTAACGTGACAGTGGTATGTCAACAGCCTGATTTCCATGGAACAGCAATGTGCTGTCCAGACTGAAAAGGACCAGTTGGCAAGAAACCAGGAAAGAGCTGCTGTTGAGATTTTATAGTCTTTTTCCTTGCAGTAAAATGTTCACACGTGTCCACAGCGTTTGAACAATGAATTTCTCTGTTCATCTTTGCTGACCTTTCCTTGCTCGTACAGCGTCAGCTTTACAGTTCAGTTTAAATGAAATCCTTTTATCATTTAAAAAATGTTTTTTTTCTTTACAAATATTTTTAAACTATATGAAGCTCTTTTGCTGTGTTGCAGAATCACAACCTAATTGAATTTTATTTAATAGAAATTAAGGTGCAAACACATCGCACCATGTGCAATTGAGTGAATTGCGTTACTGAAATTGAACTTTTAAGAAATATTTATTGAATATGACAATCTCAGCATTTCAATTCAGTAAAAGAACCTTGTAAATTATAGAGCCACACGGAGGGATATAGTTCAAGCTATTATTTGTTCATTTAGATTATTATGCCTTATGATACTGAAAAAACAAAATTATTTTTTTCAGAAGATTTGAATGTTACATAAGACTATTGAAGTATTTTTATTTGAGAGGTTGTGTTGGTATTCTGGCTCTTAACTTTTTATAAGTAGTACAGAGGGCAGAATTCCTCTCATAGAGGGATAAAGACTTTTAATCAATACTTCTAAATGAAGGATCAAAAATGAGATTATTTTTTAAAGAAACACTTTGGAAAGTTGGTTCTGTTTCCAGGCCATAAATCTGAAGCTTACAGAAATCTGGAATAGTTTGATTAACGAAAGTCTTTTATTTCCCCTCAGGCATTATGTAGTCAGAGGTCCTGAGAAAACTCCATATGAAGGTAATGTATCCTTACAAAACCTCTGTACTGAGAAAAATTGTCATGTGATGTTTGTTCACCTCAGCCTGATTTGTTGTTTCTGCAGCACCTATTGTGTAACCTTATCTTTTCTTTTGTCTTTCATAGGAGGATATTACCACGGAAAACTCATATTTCCTCGTGAATTTCCTTTTAAACCTCCAAGTATTTATATGATAACGCCAAACGGAAGGTTCAAGTGCAACACAAGGTAAAAAACAAAAAAGATTGAAAATCAGTCTGGATATAGCTGCTGAAGATTATTTTGCTAAATGTTTGTGTTTTTGCACAGGTTATGTTTGTCCATCACAGACTTCCATCCTGATACGTGGAACCCTGCGTGGTCTGTCAGCACAATTCTGACGGGTTTGCTCAGTTTTATGGTGGAAAAAGGACCAACACTCGGCAGCATTGAGACGTCTGACTACACGGTGAGCAGAACTATCTGGAATGACAATAAAACTGTAGATCGACTTCATTGAACCAGATATCTGACGTCTTTTGTTGCTTTTTTTTTCTAGAAAAGACAGCTCTCTGCCCAAAGCCTGGCTTTTAACCTCAAAGACAAAGTGTTCTGCGAGCTGTTTCCTGATGTGGTAGAAGTAAGTATGAGGAGATTTCTTACAGATTTGCTCTTTCTCCTTTTTGTTTAAAAAATAAAAATCTTACGTCTTCTCTCCAACGATTTCTCCTTTTCTCCTCTAGGAGATTAAGCAGAAACAGAAGGTCCAAGAAGAGTTAAGCGCGCGCACACAGCCTCTCCCCTTACCAGATGTGGTGCCTGATGGAGACCCTCAGCAAGCTCATTACGGCCTCCCGGTCCTGAATGGAGGGCCAGTCCCTGTGGGGGACGCCAACCCCGCCCCTGGCCTGCAACAGGGAAATCGCAACCATGGACTCTTAGGAGGAGCTTTAGCCAACCTGTTTGTGATTGTAGGCTTCGCTGCATTCGCTTATACAGTCAAATACGTTCTGAGGAGCATAGCTCAGGAGTGAAAGGAGGCGTCCGCCCTTCTCCAAATGACTCCAAACTTTATACAGTCAATGCGTGGAGGAGAGACGCTCAGTCCTGAGTTCTAATCGCTCCACAGCAACTTCTGCCACCATGGACCTCACCAGAAACAAACTCAAAGCCCCTTCCCACTCTCCACCCCATCCAGAATGGCTGGACTGAAGGAACTGGGAAGTGGATGGGGTTGGAGCAGTTTTTATTAAAACGGTTGTAGTCCACTTTGTGCTTCAGTGGTTTAATAGAGTTCCTGGGAACAATCTTGGCTCATGGGTTGTGACAAAAAAAATCCATCTTAGCAATTCCCACCGTCTTTAAAATAAGAAGTGATTTTGTCCTAAATAACATGGCCTGTCTGGGGGAGAAAAAAAAAGATGATTCTCCTGAACTTAAAAGCATCTAAGTATCATATTTAATCGGGTGAAGCATCAATGCTTTTATGTTCCACAGAAAAGGAGCTGCCTCGGCCTGACATGCATTTCCTGCTCAGGCGCCCCACAAGGCATAATTTAATGCTTAAACTTGCCTCTAAGTTTATAGGTTTACATTGAGCAGGTTTCATTTTGCTTTCCATACATGAAAAGACGAGTTTGACATCATCACACCTCACATGCCAGCTCACCTCTCTGTGGGGCGTGTACTAAAGGAAGTCATTTCCAAAGAACCTGGCCTATTTTTAACAGCCGATGTAATCCTGAAACCTCGCACGGGTTTGGATTATCACATTACTGTCAGTTTGCTTTTTTTTTTGTTTTTGCTAAAATTGTTTTCTTACCAAAAGTTTATGCTAAAAATCCATCCCATTGGCTTTGTCAGGTCGCTCCTTCAGTGTTCAGAACAGAGACTTTTATCTTTGGGTTTAACAAGAAAACAGTCTTTTAATAAATGTGCATCTCTCCGTGAACGGCACAGATTGGGTTTGATGCCCTGATATGAAAATGCCAGTAAGAGTTTCCCAGTCAACCCATGAGCCACAAGTGTAAGGTACACATTGGAGACTTTCTTTTTTTTTTTTTTTTTTTAAATCGCTTTAGCTGACCAGTATAGCGCCAGTCTATCCAGGTCCAAATAAGGAACCAACATTTTTATTTGTTAATCAAAATTTTCTTTGATTAAAGATATAAATTTCCTCCCTACCCTTTTTTTTTGTTTTCTTATTTATAGAAACTGCCAGCTGATTGTGTTTTGTGAAACACACAGTGCAAACACGGGCAAAGACGCTGCCTCTCATTATTTGCTGATGATTAACTCCTGAATTTAGAATAAATGGTTCTACTGCGTATCTGATGCTTCAGCGGTAAACGGATGATTCTCTTTTTCTCTGCACCTTCACAAACAAAGAGCGGGGAGACTGATGATGGGAGTGCATTTGTGTAGTGATACAGCAAATGGCCATATTTCCATGCTTCAGTTAACCTTGTGTGACCTTGTATGGTTTCATAGTAAAGGCTAATAAATACCCTGCTTGTTGGGGCGTTTAATAAATCTCCCTTTGAATCTGCTTTTGTCACAAACTATATCTGTCAGTGTTTAGCAAATAGTTGCAGGTTAGAAAACAAATGAAGGTCTCTGCTTTCTTTTTCTACAAATAAAAGTATTTGATAAGCCCATAAACTCGTGTCAAAAAAGCTTCTTTTGTTATCTTGGGCAAACTTCCTATTCCGCAGAAGGAAGGCAATTCTTATCTGGAAACTGCCTTGTAAAACTTTCTCACCTGAATTGACTTGAGAAGTGAAGCTACAAGATTCCACACAAAAAAGTGAAACATTACATCCATACAGCCGAGTGAAAATAAAGTTGAATAAAATTATTTGCTTAAGACTCACCAGGGGGGAACAGTGAGAAGCTTTGGATCAGAGATCACTGTGTTAGAATGGCTCAGTAAAAACACAGTGCTTAATTCGATTGAGAAAATGTGCCAAGAATTGAAAATATCCTATAAAGAATTATGGGCAAAGTTTTGCTTCTCGGTGTGGAGTGGAAGGAAGCGGAAGGTGATTCAACATGAGAGAGATGACTAAACCCCTCACCCTCTTTTCGATGAAAAATGTGAACCTCTTCTTTTTACGTTGAGTCTGAAACAGAAACTAAGAGACTCGACAGCTTGATGCTTCACGTACCTCCGTTTTGATCGTGGGGCTAAATGCTGTTGTTTTTCAACTGAAGCACACAAGTTTACAGCCAGAGCAAAATGAATGTTTCTAACCAAGAGTTTCAAATTGAACTGCTTTTTGACTGTAGTCTTTATACCCTTGCATCTCATTTTTCTTCAGCAATCAATTACTGGAATACATTTATTTTTTTCCCTATTTATACACATTTTCAGGTAAGATAAGATAAGATAAATCTTTATTGACATTGTCACAAGGACAACGAAATTTAAAAGGTGCCATCAGTCAGTGCATATGCTTAAAAACAACTGTCTCACAATTCACACACCTCAGTGTATAAAAATGTATAAATGCACCTCAATCATTCCTGAAATTCACCTGGCGAAGCTCCATCCTGACTGGCTGTACCTGACATTTTCTGAGTAAGTAAACTCTGACTCATTTTGTTCTGTGGAAAATAAGTGTGTTAAAATAATCTTTCATTAAAATTCTACAATTACCCTGCTATGACAAGATAGAGAAATGTTTGTGAGAGTTTTATTTCTGCAGAACTCAACCAATCATGTATAATAAAGCAGACAGATTAAAGCCACTCCTTAAATCTGGGGTTATGTAACTTTTACAAAAAGGAAAAAAAAATGTTTTTGCATATTTGTTAACACTGACCATGATGTGACAGGGTACTATAGATAATCTGTGAAAAATATCAAGCTTCTACACCTCTTCCCAATGCTACCAGGAAGGTCTTAGCGCTGTCAATCATCTTGTGTACACGCTGCTAAATGTGCTAGTGGCGTAGAAATCACTTAATGCTCTCATTGGTGGCCGTGCTAACTAGCCGTAGCGTTCATGGCTGCTTCACCTCCATTGCGGTGAAGCAGCTGAAGCGTAGCAGAGATCAAGCGGGGAGGCTGCGAGGTGAACAAGCATGATTGACACCGCTAAGACCCTCCTCCTGGCACTGATTGGTTGTTTTTGACCAAGCTGCGTATTTCTGTAGCTATTACAATTTTGGAATAGCAAATTACTTCATTGTCTACAACTCAACCACCATCATCATCACTTATAAAATAGGCCTCAAGACATAGTTGGAACCTATTTTAAATCAAATTAAAGCCTGAGAACCTGGAGATTTTTGAATAAATAAATAGAAAATACATTCTTTTGTACAGCAAAAACTTTACAAAGCTCACGAGAAGGGAACTAAGGAGCATGTGTGATTTATTGCATGAAAAGTCTGATGGCAGAGGGAATGAGAATGATTCTGGAAGCGTTCAGGTTTTACACTGCGGATGCCGCCGCCTGAGTTCACACACAAGGTAGAAGGAGTTAGAGCGTAAGACTGCTGGGTTTCAGAATCCAAACGGAATAGAATAGAACAGAATCTATTGTTTCCCAGTGACTGGAAACTGGAACCACACAGAGACAAAGATTACAACAAAAAAAAACCCCAGAAAGACAGTAAGGTACGGTAAATGTAAAAAAAAAAAGCGAGTCAAAAGGAGTAAATCCTGAACATTTTGTCAAAGCAAATAGTTCTTTAACTTAAAAAAATATGTCGTTTTTTAACCATAAAATCTCTCCTTTCAAATACGTTGCCAGTTAATTTGTGACAATCAGAGTAATTAATTCTGTTTCACAGGAACCAGCAGCAGGAGGACCGTGTTGGCAGAAACAAGTTAACTCCAATTAATTGCTGTTGCTCAACGCAATTTTAGCTACGCAGCTTTTCTCAAATGCTCTAAATGACTCAGACTGCAGTGGAAAGCCGTCACATGTAATGGAAGATATTCTGGATGTAAACGAACAGGAAGCTCTCAGGGATTTTCATGATGACGCCTCTAACTCAGACCCGAAAGACAAAAACTATCAAACCATGAAAAATGTAATCAACAGACAAAATTTCACATCATGCCAGACTGGATCCTTTTTAAATCATAAGGTTTTTCTTTTTTTATTTTTTTTTATTTATTTTAAAAAAACCCAAGTGAATGTTTGCCTGACTGAACATGTTCTTTACAGACAGACTGTATAAATCACATCTGTGAGACTCGAGGCCCGTGGGCTAAATCCGGCCCACTGTAGCTTTTTATGTGGCCCTCTAGATTCTAGACTAAACACTAAGTGTGCTTATTTATGTTTTCAGTCAATGCAGTTTTTATTTGTTTACTGCCAAATTATATCAACCAGTCCCTTCAGTTTCTTGAGAATTATGGAAATTCACGCAAAATCATCAAAGCTACGCACTTTTTTGCACTAATAATTGGGAGTTTATTGCAGATCTTCCTCAAAAATTGTCCAAACCTTTCTTACTTGTACTAAACAGCTGCCTCAGCCTTAATTGATGTCAAATTATAGTCCGTGATCTACACAGCGAGGAATAAAAAGTTGCATTTACTGTCATAAATAAAATATTTAAAAAATTAGTACCACAGACACTTTGATTTTTATTGCAAAAAATCCCAAAATGTTTCACGAAATTCTGGAGGGAAAGAGAAGATGTTCAATATTATTATTTAGTTTTAAATTCATTGATATTCATTGATATATTAACAGATGGTGAATAGGAATGTATGTATTATCAGTACATTCTGGCACAATCGGCCCATAAGCATTTTTGGGCCAAATCATAAATGCATTTATGATTTGGGCCAAAACGAAAATGAGTTTGACACCGCTGGTCTAAATACAAACTCTGCTACACCACAAAGTGTTGTCTTAAGGCGACTTTAATTTCACATCAGACTAATTTAACCACGTTGAATACAAAGTTTAGCTTTCTGATGATGATGATGATGATGATGTCATTTATTAAAGCGGAAGAACTGTTGGCATATATATATATAAATTTGCACGCTTGTCCAGCTGGCAGAGCTTTTTTAATAAATGGAATCATTGTTTAAAAACTGATTTTTGCATTCACTCACTTTGCCTTGACTAATACAGCAATTTCACTTCAATCGACCTCGTGTGATTATCTACTAAATGCAAATAAATATCTTACCATACGGTGATCAATACAAATCTCATATGCTTAGAAAAGACAGATGATGTCTACTAATACACCATCTATTATTAAAGATTCCTGCTTTTTTATATATATATATATATATATATATATATATATATATATATATATATATATATATATATATATGTATGAAAAAAGACTGAATCTATACTGAGCCTATAAGGTTTTCCTTCTTAGTCTGAAGCCTCTTGTGAACAGAAAATTCCATAGAAGGCATGTTTACTTCTGGGCAGGTGGCTCTTCTCTGGAAAGGTAAGTCATGAGACCGCCTCTTCAGGCAGAGTGGGAGGAGAGTTTCGTTTAAGAGCCAGCCAGTACAGCCAGTCGGTACAGCCAGTCGGTGCAGCCAGTCGGTACAGCCAGTCAGTCAGTCGGTACAGCCAGTCGGTGCAGCCAGTCAGTCAGTCATTATCCTTGAATACAACTCTCAGCAGAGGAACCCGAACAAGTGAGTACTTTACGGTCTCTTGCATAGCGAGTATGTTAACAGTATCTCAGTTCTAAACATTCACTTTTCATGTGAGCTCTAACGTTTTTTTCCCTCTACTTTCTTTGCAGCCCTCTTGCCTTCCTGTCTCCTGAAATCACCATGTCCTGCGAGGACCTTGAATGCGTCATTTGCTGCAACGAGTACTCTCGCACCAGCAGGGTCCCCAGAGTGCTCCACTGCCAGCACACCTTCTGCGCCCCCTGCCTGGAGAAGATGTCCACCCTGGAGGGAGCCATCTACACCGTCTCCTGCCCTCTGTGCCGCTGGGTCACCTGCGTCCAGGCCCGCCTGTCTCTCTCGGGGGGTCTGTGGATCAACACTGAGAAATGGGACCAGATCATCGAGCACAACAGCGGGAAGCACAACAATCTGGAAAGCAAACAGCCCCAAGTCGTCCAGCCACCTGTGTAAGTTTAAATTCTCTCTTTAAAAAAAAAAAACAACATATATCTGGTTGTTGGTGGGTTGTAGTTTCTGCACAGCTTGTGTCTAAAGACAAACATCTTTCTTCTGTTTTTTATTTTTATTTTTTAGATCTTGCAAGAAACGTACTGGTGCTTTTTCTGGACTCCAGCGACTGTTCCGCTGGGCGCCGCTGCACCAGCAGAGCTGCTGAACGGCTGAGAGAGAAAAGAGCGTCGCTTCTAAGGAAACGAGACCTTGGGAACTCTTAATGTGAAGTTTGGACGTCTTCTAGAAGGACTGTGTTTGCTTTATGTCGAGTTTTTTTTTTTTTAAGATGTGGATGTGAGCGTAAGAGAAGACATACAGTTTTATTTGTCAAAATGAAATAGGAAAATGTTTTAGGTTGTTTAAAAAAGAGAGAGAAAGAAATCAAAGGCAGACCTCAACCATTATATCTACAGATGATGCAAAAGTAGTTGGTTGAGTTTTCCTATAATAATAAATAATTTATTGTAAATAATATAATAATTTATGAATGCAGTATGATTTTGTTTTTAGAATTATTTCTTATTTGTTCCTGGATATGTGTATGTAGTATCAGGCATCCTGAGTTTTATTTTAAACATGTTTGTCATTTTTAAAACATATCTGTGTTTTTGTTTTTTGTTTGATTTTGCAACATGTACCTGCAACTGTGAATCAAGTGCCTGGAAAATGACGAACAATGTTCTAATATCAAGTTATTTGAAGCATTTGAATAAAACTATTTTTCAAAAGAGCTTTTGAGTAAATGTCCTGTTTTATAGCAGTGCATACCTTTATAGTAACTAAGTTTAAGACATCAAAATGCTCATTTTAAAATCCTGATTATGTTGTTAAAGTGCAAACGTATCTACCCATCCATTATCCAACACAATTATCCCTTGTAAGGTACCTCCAGCCTTCATTGTTTTCTTTCAAAATACTCTTTTGTACTTTGTAAGGCTTGGATAAGACAACATTTAATAACAAAATATAGCTGAGTAGATGGGTGAGCTCTTACACAAAATTACAGATTCAGTCTCTACATGCCTAATTCAGTCCTTAGATCTCACTTGGGAAAATCTTAAAAATTAGAAAAGAAGTTGTTTTGCTTCATTCATTTTTGTGCTATTTTTTGACACGATTATTTGTGTTGCGGTTCCTCAAATCACTTTATTGTATTTTCATGCAGCTGTCTGCAATTCATGCATGAGCACACAACTGCAGTTTTCTTTTGGCTCAGACACACACTGCTGCAGACGTGCAACAAGAAAAGGCAGGAACAACCACAAAATTTGCATGAACCAAAAACAATAGACTTACTTGGAAGGCAATCAAGGATGAGTAACGAGGAACCATAACATCGAATCAGATGACACAGGTTCCTCGGCTGCTGATGATAAACGCCCCATAAATGTCTGGATTGATTAACACACAGAATAAGAAGCTGAAATCTAGAATGACTGCACGTACGACAGCCATGCGCACAGTAATGCTCAGTCGTCGCATGTTTTGTTCAGACAAACGGCAAAAGGAAAAGGAATAAATCCTGGCGGACGTGAGGAAAAGTCCATGTCCATACGACTAACTCACAGGCGTCCTGAATCAGAGGGGTTTTTGTTCTACAGATCTATATGGGCGGTTTCTCAGGGCGGCATTAGAAATGGAGAGTCCAGATTAAAATAACATACACATTATTATTATCTCTTACATTATTATTATCTGTCAGCTGCACCTTCAAAAAGTTATCAAATGTTTTTACGCATGCACAGCCATGCGCATGCATGGGTACTGAGAACAGGGAGACTGTAACGTGTTTTGAATAGGCCAGTATCCCGTAGTTTTCCCGTCCCCAGAATCGGGATGATTTCCAGCTTTTGGAATGGTTGTAGAGGCGCCACTCTGGAAGAATTAGACTCAATACCACACTCTGAATTACAAGTAAATACGGGGAATCATGTGATTGCACAAACCACATCCACATCTCCTGCAGTAGAAAGAGAATCTGACCTTTCTAAAGAACAATTCGCTCACATTAAGGATGCTTTATCAGCAACCTTTGAAATATAAATTTTTGCTTCATATCTAATTTTTGCCATCGACCTTGAAGGAGACACTAAAACCAACAAGAAATGCCAGATGTCACTATTTGGGAAATCTAGTTTCTCATTCAGCTACAGCAGCGACAGAGAAAAAGAAAAGTGGATTGAACTGAAGTTTTATGTCAGCAATTTATAACAGCATAAAATATGTGGCTTCGCCACTTGATTACTGTCAAAACAACTTCAAGCTGAACGATAAAAAGAAAAACTGGCTAAAATCCAAATCCAGATGCAGGTAGCGTTCAAGCAGCCAAAAACATCAAAACAGGCTTTACGGTCACAGGCATGCAAACAGAAACCGGTTCTGTGTAGAGGGGATTCCTCTGAGGATTAACATTTTTTCAAAATTCCTAAAAAAAAAAAAAAAAGTTGTAGAAATTCCTGATCAGAAACATTGAACGTTGTATTTTGTCGTGTGGTTTGTCAAAATCAAACCAAATCTGGAGCCAGTTCTAGATCTAGAACTTTAAAAGAAATGTACATTTTAGAAAGTGAAATTATATAGATGCATTAGAATGAAACGTTCTAAGCCATTATTTCTGGTCTTGATGATTCTGAACCTTGATTTAAGAACATAAAATCCCTGCTGCTTTGAACAACTGAACACTCTGCTTTTCTCCTAAACTCAGAAAAGTCGCCTGTGTCCTGCATGTGGGATTTATCTAAGTGGGTTCTTGATGTGCTGAGTCCAGCCTCGGTCTGCTCCTTGTGAAGCTCCACAAAATGTTTTAATTTTGCTCAACAATCTTCTCAAGGTTATCCCTGTTGCACTTTTACCTTCCACTCAACCTTCTACAAATATGCTTTCACAGTATAATTTTCAGAATGAATGTTTTTTTGGTCATCTGTAAGCCATAATCATCAAAACAAGAAAGAAATATTTAATTCTAATGAACAGAGTTTCACTTTCGAAAACAAGTGATCCCTGCAGCTTTCAGTGCTCACTGTTTGAAACGCAGGAACACATGGATGAAACCGGTTAGGAAATTTGAAAGAATTTTTAATAGATTGAAAATTTTTGATTTTTATTAGCAGTCTGAGAATGTGCCCCTTTTTAAACTTTCATCCGAATTGTATTCTTCAAAACATTTCTACATCTTTTGGTCTATATCATTAAGCACTTTTAGATGTTTAGTAACGGTTAAAACTTTTACAGTTCCTTTTTTTCAAATAAAAAAGAAAGAAAAAAAAAAAAGACAAAAAGAACCGTCTTCCCAATAAATTGATTGGGTTTTATTACCCCACAGCTACCATTCTATCTTAATCCTCCCTTTACTAAAAGTCAATGTTTTCAACCTTGAAGGAGTTTTCTCTAAAACCAACTTACTTTACTCGCCACTAAACTGATAGTAAAAACCGACGCTTGCTCTGTGCAGTTTTCTGGGTCACGTGGAAGAGTTAAATATAGAGACAGTTCTACCTGATAGCAATAACAAAACTAAATGCAATCAAAAACAATCATTAATCATCATAAATTATGTATGTGAGAATGTGGCTGATTCTTTTTTTTTTTTTTTTTTTGCCAGTTTGTTGATTCTTGCGTTGTGTGTGAATTGTGAGACAGTTATTTTTTGTTATTGGGCATGTGCACCGACTGATGGCACCCTTTGAATTTCGTTGTCCTTGTGACAATGACAATAAAGATTGATCTTATCCCTATCTTATCTATATAAACCTTGAGCCACTATAAAACAAAACTAAAAACTCAAAACACTTCTCTGGAAGTAACTCTGTTTATGAGGGAGAAGAACGTGATTAAATCTCATCTGCATTTTTACTCGCATTGGCAAACGCAGATTTAACCCTCTCCGCTCAGAAATGTGTGGCAAATAAAGAATCAGGTTTTGAAGCAAAGGAATAAAGATTGTGGTTATTTTATTGGAAACAGTGAAAGTGGATTATTTGAACCCCTTTTTCCCTGAATTAGCTCTACCAAACATCCTCTTTAACTACACTATGTTAGGATGAAATACAGTTAAATACTCAAGACATTACAACACAGAACCGATGATGGAAAACAAAAACAAAACAAACAAACGAAAAGAAAACACAACGAAAGCGGGAGGGTTTAACCTAAAAGCCCGCAAACCACCCAGAGATCAGCGCCTTAAAGACGACGATGCTGGCAGGAGAAGCCGTTTCGCAGCTGCATGTCTGAACACAGTGGTTGACGGTTTCGCCGCCTGCGTGTGTCGACAGATCTACTCCCCCCCCCCGTTTGGCCTGAAAACAGACAATAGGAAAATTTGCCTCAGACAGCTGGGACAGCGTCTTCCCAACATACAGTTACATAAATACGTCTTTGTGCAGAACAGGGGGGTAGTTTGTTACAGCTTTCAGGCAAGAAAACAACTGGCCTTAAATCAGTTTTAGTAATAGTAGGTCCTAAAAGTCTGGATTCACATGAACACATACATTTTTCTTTCCAGTAGACATGAAGCAAGGGGGAGGGGTTTATTTTATTTACCCCCCGCCCCCCACTTCCAAGAATCTAAAAAAAATTTTTAAAAAAGCGCTTTTCACATGATCGCTTCGGGAAGGAGATCACGCTCTGAACTTTAGCAGTACATTCAGCACTCTGTTTTAAAGTTCTCTATTGCATACAAACATGATCGATCCGTCCGATACGCCGTCACTACAGAAACACAACAACCACGATTTAAATTAAAAACATAGCCATCACAGTTTTCGCCGCAACTCTTCTCTGAACATCTTGGCGGAGCTTCCTCTTCCATAAACATCATAATTTAAAAAAAAAACAAAACAGTAAAACGACATGAGTAAACAAACATGGGAAGGGCGGGGGCAGGGAGTTACAGTATTTATGTTTGCTAAATAAATACAGGGCTTCAATGGATTAGTGTGGAAACTTAAGGCTCATGAGAAACTGAGGACTTGTTTTTGAGCATTTCTGCTGCTAGTGACAGGAGGACGATCTCTCTTTACAACAAAACCTCAAAATAAACAGATTTAACACAACGTCTTAGAACTGGATCGACTAGGATGGGGATAAAATATGAGCCATAAGGGGGAAAGTATTAAGATACATTACAAATAATACCAAAAGTCATTTCAAATACACTAAAATAGTCCAAAAGAGCATATAGATAGCTAGGGCTGAAATGCTTTCTTGTGGTTAAAAGCAGCAAACAATTAAGTGACAGACAGTAATTCTTAAGTTTCAGTGTCCCTTTGTGATAGTATGCGAGTGGGGCAGTAGATCATCTCTACTTTTTTTTTTTTTTATAATTGCATTGGTTCCCTATAGGTAGGGGTACTGTGTCAGGCGCCTGGGGCTCAGCTGGTAGGCGCTGTACGCCTCGGCTCGGGGCGTCACGCTGACGTAGGGCGAACCGGCCGCGAACTGGTGCTGGTAGGCGGCGGGCAGGCTGTGCAGCAGGTTGCTGACCGACTCCTTTCGACCGGCCGAGTCCCTCCTGGAGGATGACGAAGATGAGGCGTACGTTGCTGCATAGGCAGAGGGAGAGTGTCCGTGGCTGCCGTGGCCCCGGCTGAGCAGCTGCTCCATGGCCTGGGAAGCCGAGGAGAGCGCCGTGGAAGCTGGGTAGGTGTACAGGCCGGCCGCTGCTGCTGCGGCGGCGGCGGCGGCCGAGCCCGGGGCCAGGGCCGACACCTCTGGGAAGCTGTAGTGAGAGGCGGGAACAGTCGGAGGGAACGTCGGCTGGCGGTGTAGAGAGGAGTCGCCGTGGGAGACCAACGAACGCTCCTGAGACGAAGAAACCACCGACTGAACCTGAAAAAAAAGAAAGAAAAGAAACATTTTAAAGCATTAACGTTAGCTGTTAGCAAAGTGTTCATCATTTAAAACGGTATGTTTCAGCTCAAACTAGTTTTGCTCAGTTTGTTTATTGTCCCACCCAACACCCAAGTTTCTCACACATACTTCCTCGATCAGAAAGTTCCTAATTTTATTCGACAAACATTAATGATGTAAAAACATATGGATTTAAAAAAGCATGGATGATGTCTATATGACCATAAAGATGAAAGAGTGAAACTTAATTATTTAATTTTTTCCATGTTTATTCAGATCTGGAAAATACCTTTAGTTAATTTTCTACTTTCCAGTCAGCAGAGAGCAAAATTATTTATTGTTGTTGGATCAAGACAAAGTTATAAACATCCATGGAATACTAAGAAGGAATCGGATCATTTCCAAACCCAGCTGCCATTATAGTCTCATCCAGCAGGGGGCAGCTTTGGCTCAGTCAATTTCTTCTCCTCTCTTATTTAGCAGGTTATTCTAATGCATTTTAGTAAAACTAAAACTTCCTAAACAGTCCTGGGAGTAATTTGTAAAAGTGTAAATTGAGTTTGCTCCGGCCTTCAGTTATAGAAAACTGAATGGACCTGCAACAAAGTTCAACTATTCTGGCGGATTCTGCAGCCTTTAGCTGATGCCACAGTTTGCAGAATGATTACAAGGATCTCATTAAAGGTTTAGATCTACCTCAGTGAAAACAGTCAACAGAAACTAAAAGGAACACCACAAATATAGATGGTGGCAGCATCATGCTCTGTGGTACATTTCCTGAGTTGGACTATAGTCAAGATGGATGAAGTTGCGAACAGCTCCAAAAACCAGTCGGGTTTGATGCAAGACCTTCTAACATGGTTTTCCATTTATAGTGATTCTAAACATACATCAAGGTCAACAAAAGTTGACTTTAAAGGAGGAAAATTACATGTTTAGTCCAGCCAGAGTCCACAATCTGATATGAGACTCTGTGAGAAGATCTGTGATGTTACAATATTACATCGAGATGTAACATATTTTAGTCAAAAACAGAGACTGTATTATGAAACTAAAATAAAAGCTGTATTGTACAAGATATGACGCACTGAACGTGGCAACAGTCTGAGATACGGAGACGATGATGCATCATTCCAAACACCAGGAATATTAACAGGAGCCAAGCCACAACCTGGAAGATTTCATCTCCAACTGAAGGTTCTGCCTGAGCCGTTTCCCCCCCCCCCCGAGCAAAATCTACTGTAGTTTGGTGCAAAGACGGCGTTTAAATAATCGTTTTCTCTCCCATCCAGTCTAGTCAGTGATAGAAATATACAGAAATTGTTCACAAAATACCCCAGAGACACATGTTCATGCTTTATGGCTAAACTGGAAGTGCCTCAATGCTCCAATGTTCCATTTTTGTCTTTTTTTCCCCTCTGATCTGAAAACCGCAGAAAAGAAAAGAGGAAAGTCTATCAGAGCAAGTTACATAAGAAATGACTGCAAAGTGAAGTTGCCTTTTCAAATAAAAATGATTTTTTACTACTACTTATTATTTTAATTTGTTTATCCACTGATGATAATCTCAGAGTTATTTCATTCAGTTCACCATCATTGCTTACACACATTCATTCACCTACATTTTTTTTCCTTTACACTACGGCACCCTGGCTATGGATTTTGTATTGTGATGTATAATTACTGAAAAAAACAGAAGAAAAATTGACACAAACAAACAAGGCAGCAAGATGAAGCCTCACCTGGCTGAGGTTCAAAGGGTGGGACTGGCTTGGGAGCAGCGCAGCTTGATCCCGGCTTTCCCCTGAGCTGCAGGGCTGCCGGTTGGATGATCTTTTCGGCTTCATGTAAGTACCTGAAGGTCGAAAGTGGAATCATTATTCATTTATCATTAATGCTTGGGATTAAACTCGACCGACATCCGCAGCGCTCTCACCAGTCTCCACGCGGCCGTGTGAAGCCGCCGCCCTCTCAGAGGTCTGGCTCTTGACCGAAGGAGCCACCACTGCCAGGGACTTGGCCTGCCGGGACGGCAGGGGGCCGGCGGCGTTCAGACTGCGAGGCAGCGGGGTCAGCGGGCTGGTGGTGGACGAGTCAGAGTCATGCACCGTGACGCAGCTGATCACATTGGTGCGCTCGGTTCGGCTCAGTCCAACGCTAGACGGATAAATATTAGTTAGGATATTTTTGCCCAAAAGCAATAAAGAGTTTAACGCGGAGCAAAGGGTTG
Organism: Xiphophorus maculatus; assembly: GCF_002775205.1. Classification (NCBI taxonomy): domain Eukaryota; kingdom Metazoa; phylum Chordata; class Actinopteri; order Cyprinodontiformes; family Poeciliidae; genus Xiphophorus; species Xiphophorus maculatus. The sequence goes on from NC_036462.1 coordinate 23,674,541, forward strand.
GACTCACCTGGCCGGATGGAACTTGCGCTCATCTTCTGTGTCTGTGTCGCTGTGAATGGTGATGATGCTGACCGCTGGGCTGGGGGTGTCCGAGATGACGATGGGCTGGGACAAGGCCACAGAGGAAGTGGGCGGGGTCACGCCGCTGCTGAGTATAGATGTGGTGGATACACCCCTAGATGGAAACAATTTATTTTTTTTATTTCTCTCCATCCAGACCGGGCAAAATTTTATAACTGATGATGAAGGTGTGGGGGATTTTATTTCAGATTATTTGAAGATTTTTCTAACATTTCACCTCAACTCATCTAATCATTATTTGTGTCTTAAACAGGAACTGTTGTCACCCAAGTGTCTCCAAGCCTCTCTATTCAACTACAAACAGGTTGGACGGACTCCGTGCGAAGCATCAGAGGCGGCTAACAGATGGCTCAGAGAGGCACAGTTTAAATCAGAAAAAAATTAATTAAGGGATTAAGTTTGCCTTCATCTGGTACAACACCTTTTCCCAAGGGAAGCCGCAACCATTTAACAAACCTGTTTCTGTTCTCCCCACACCGGGCTTTTCCTTTCTTTCTCTCTTGCTGCGTTCTGGCTTGAGATCCGTTTCTGTTGGGGGTTAAATAAAAAAAATGAGCACAGCAAACAACAAAAGGAAAAAAGAAAAAACACAAAAATGGCAAAGATACAATTCTGAGCTATTTGGAAAGAGAGAGAGAGAGAGATCAACATATCACAGTCACGATAACTAATTTTGCTGAGCGATTAATTGTCTCAAAAATTATTACGATAAACGATAATATTGTTTGAAGACCTTTTTACACTGATTTAATGGAAATAACGTAATAATCCATGCGATTTCCTGCCCAAGATAGATACACATTATTTTCAAAAGAACACTTAACACTGGAACTGATAAACAAAATAAACAAAACAACCAAAAACAATAGTAAAATATATTCTCAGTCTCCATTAACAAAAAATTTACTTAAATTAAAAACTAAACAACACAAAGCGGAAATAAATACTGCATTCAACCAAAAGAGTGCAGATTATGAAGTTTGTATATTATGTTGCCCTTCAGTAATAATTAGATTTAAATAGAGAAGATGGGCACATCCACTACCTGACACAATAGTTCACACTAAACATTTTTTTTGCCCCGATTTTCCCCTTATGACAATCTTAGAACGTTTATCGTTCTAAGATTGTCGCTTGCAATTTCGTAACCGATCATCCTGTAGTGTGTGGTGTGTTACGGTAGATCATCATGGCCGCTCTGATCTAAATCAGGGGTTTTCCCCGACTGGGAGAGTTAACGCAGCTTGTTGAATGTGACAGGTAACCAATCAGAAAGTGTGGATTCTCCTTGTGCTTTCTGAGGCGAAATTACAGAGGGGATTCCCAAACCACTGACAGGGTGCAACCCAAAGTCCAGCTCTGACTTATTTATAGCATCTTGGTAAAATGAGACAAAATGTCCAAAATGTCATTTTTGTTTATATTTGGGATGATAATTTCTAGTAAAAAAAAACAAAAAACCTCACCAACATCTTAGAGACACTAAAGAAGATGAGCTTTAAAAAAAAGCTATTTTTTAATAGCGATTAAGTTCATTTTGCAAGACAAAAGTACTGCTTTCAGCATTATTTAGTCAAATAGAAAGTAATAAATATTTACTAAAAAAATAATGCAATATTCAGCTTCTATATTTCTGAGTTCTTTCCTTCTTTTATTTTTTAACTATTTATTGTATTTACTAATGTGATAATGCTTCAACGTTGAAGACTATTGACTAACCGTGTGAAATATGAAAAAAAGAAAAAACTCAATTTGTCTAGAATCATTTTTAACGGCCCGTCTTCTTCCCACACTCTGACCTTTTCCCTCTGCAAACATGGAGTCTCATTTCTGACCTACAGATGCCAAAATGGCATCAAATGAACCTCAACATTGAGACACTAAAACTAAAACGGCAAGTATACCAAATTCCTTGTCGTCCCACAACCCTGCGGCATGTTTCAACCAGTTCACCCACCGCCAGCTTTGTCCCGTCTGCACAGCAGCGCCCGAGTGAATGGCTTCCAGGGGAGATGCTGTGACGTTCGCCTGGTGGGCGGAGCCATGGATGGCCACACCTGGGACCTGCTGCCATGACGAGGGGATGAGGATTTGTTGGGTGCCAGTTGGCCAGGCCTGCTAAGAAAGACAAAAAAGACCCATGAGTAGATGCACCCAAGTAGATACCTAAAAATGAGAATCGGTTTTCTAATTGCTGCCATGGGCCAGACGTATTAAGCCATGCTGAGAAATCCACAAACTAAAAAAAAAAGAAGTAAATAAATAAATACAAGCCAGTTGCCGGGATCGTCTACAGGCAAAAGCACAAAACTAGAGAAGGGAGCAACCTTTCCCAAGCCATTCCTTTAATTATAGCATTGGCCTGCAACAAATTCACAGGATGAAACCATGCAAAGCACAAACAATGAAGCGCTGTAAACAGATCAGATAAAGAGTCGAGTATTTACAGAACCGCGGTGCCTGTTAAAGAAGATCCAGATTAGTTCAGTCCCCTGATGCCAAACAGTCTGCTGATCGTAAATGTTGGGAAAGAGCATGCCACATGTTCAGGGGCTGAAACAAAAGAGGTGTGTGTGAGAGCTTTTAGTAGTCGCAGCTCCGACCTCCACTGCTGGAAATCGATGGCAGGACAGGACAAAGAGAAGCTACAAGCAAAGCGCAGACCAACTCAGCAGCGCATGCGCTCCATGCCCTGAGCACACCTACTGGGGGAAGAACTGGGGAATGAAAATGGGCGGATGATGTAGCGGTGGGGGATTAAAAAGGGGAAATGTCATCAATCTTGACGTCATGTTCAAACACGAAGTTTCAAAAAAAGTAAAAAAAAAAAAAAAAAGTGCTGCTGGATCATAAGGGGGAATTTGAGCATGGACCAAATGTGATGTGTCCATACATGAGATTGGAAACTACAAGAAGGACTAGCCCCATACAACGTGTGGCACAGAAGGAACAGAGAACTTGCAAACGAATGGAGGGACAGAGAGAGAGAGAATGGGGAAGGAAAGCTGCCAGTGTTAGTGAGCGAGACATTCTCCACAGGATGCCGTCGGTGCTTTACCAGCACAGTGGCCGTGTGCTCCAGGAGGGCGGGCCGACCCACTCCAGGGCCCAGCCCCAGGGGAAGGGAATACTGAGGGGCTATGCCTGCTGGGGGTGGGTGCAAGGTGGCCACCATCAGGGGTGTGCAGGAACCCTGGAGGAGGAAGGGAGGATAGAGGAGGGCAGCGTTAGGTGAGAAGTTAAAGAAAAAAAAAAAAATTGCAAGGTCAGGCCCTTCAGCCCTGTGATTGGCTGAGGGGAAGCACAAACAGCTGCAAAGAGACGGACAGAGGGAACACTGGTCAGCTATGTGACTGACGTAGGAGTACTCAACATCCCCCACATTAAAAAAAAAAACACTCCAACCGGCTCTGAAAGGAAATCCACAAAGAGCCAAAGAGCAACAGAAGCACAAGCAACTTCATCTGCACAACCTTTGAAAAACCTAGATTATCTAGTAAAAACCAATTGTTAAACCCATAAGATTTTTTTGCCTACTTTAAGCCATGTTGTCAGAGGATTATCACAAAATGTGATAAAATCCTGTTATGTTTCTTCTAGTATTCACATATAAGAAAGTCAAAATCAAACACATTTTTGATCAACCTTGAGGTCAAAACTCCGAAAGAACTTATGAGTCAAAATTTATCAGGACTTCTTTTCTTAGCAAGGTCAGACAGTATTTGCTAACCACACTGAGAACAATCATTAGGGAAGCGCGAAGTTTGGCCAGAATATTTTTTGAAACATATTTTCCCAACTCTAAGTTGTGTAAACTTCAAGGTTTATGGGCTTAACCGTAGAGTATGAGGCGAAGCATAATGAGGGAGAGTGAGGCCTCTGGAGATCAGCGCCCTAGATCAAGGTATCCAAAATTATTAGGCAGCTAAATTAGGGAAAAAACGGTTTAAGAGATTCTGAAAACTGAAAAATTGCAAAAAGTCTGAGCGGGATGCAGCACTGTTGTGATAAATCATAAAAACCAGCAATTTTTTATTTAAAATAGTTAACCGGTTCCAGAGAAACATGGCTGCAGCAATTTTAGAAAATACTTTAAAACAAATTGCTAACAGTTTCCTACAATACACGGCCGGTAACCAATGGCCTTTGCTACTAAACTGATTTCAGTAGCAGACTGGTGCTAGAGTTTACTAAACACCAGTTCTTTGAGTCTGTAAACAGAAACCTTCACCCTGGTCCCAGAAACCACCAGTAATTCTGCAGCTAGCCAAAGGAAAAAGCTTCTTTACTCAGAAACCAAAGGCTCATGGGTAACTGTAGTCAAGAAAAACATTACGCTCATTTTATATTCACCCGTCAGAGTTTAAACAGCTTTTCCCCTGAATCTATAAATGTTATTTCTGATGACTTAACTTCTTTAACATCACCTTGGTGCACTAAATTTAGCCATCTATAACTCCAGTCCTTCAGCTCTCCTAGTGCAAATCACAGATCAGCAGTTAATGGAAATAAGAGTAAAATTTAAGAGCTGAATCAGTGTTGTTGTTTTTTTTTACCCCTCCAGGGGTCTTTTGTAGGCTCTAGTGTCCCTTATAAGAAAGTAGGCTGATAGGAAAAGGGGAAAAAAGAGGGGGGGAAGACATGCGGCAAATATCGTTGGGTCCGGGAGTCGAACCCGTGACGGTCAAGTCAAGGCCTCCAAACATCGCGCTATCCCCTACGCCACCACGGCACGCTCCTATTTTTAAAAAAATTATGCTTCTATAAAAATTTGAAAGTCTTGTATCTTGTTTCCCAACCCTTTTGTGTTGATGTGACACATAAAATCCAACAAAAAACACTGAAGGTTATAGTGATAATGTGAAAAGATGAGTTTTTGCAAATCCCCAACATATTTGAATATCATAAAAATGCTCACCTGGGTGAGCATACTTGGTTGGATCTGCAGTGACTGAGCAGTCTGGTTCTGAGGTACTATCGGTACAGAGTTCTCCACCCTGACAGGGAAGCTGGAGCTCTTACTCGATGGTTGTAGCCCTGAAAAACAAAACAACAATTGAAACAAAAACACAAAACCAGAAAAACAAAACAATAAAAAATAATCCAAAGATCATAAAAAACATTTTTTTCAAATAAAACTAAACCCTATTTTTTCGTTCTGTTTATTAGCATAGTTGTGAGAATGCAAGGCTTCTCTAGTACAAAGTGGAGGCTGTGGTTCCGTGGGTTGCCACCAGGGGGAGCTAAGGTGGCCTCAGAAAGTTGGGAAGATGAAGGAAACAAATGCAAAAATAAAAACTGAACCCCATCTATTTTTTAATCAATACATAAAAATATAATCAAATCTGTTTTTCAATCATTAATATAGAATACAAGTTAAAATAACTTAAAACTGATCTATATACATTCAATATTAAAAATATAAGTATTTATAATATTTGTCATGGTCATCCTTCTGATCAAGCTGCTTTCTCCTCAAGCTAGCATAGCACAAGGAAAATGGACAAGTATATGAAACACAGGTTAGATTTTATTTTACTTTATTGAACAAGACTCGTGTTTGAACTGTGGGATTAATCTAAAAAAAATATATAACAGATTTTCTTAGAATCAAGAAGGGATTGTGGCGATTTTTGTTTTAGTATCAGGTAAAACTTTATGACATCAGAAGGAATAAAGTTATATTACCTGATAATAAAAATTTTCACCACAGAATTCATGGCCAACTAAAATTAAAATGCATGAGACAGCATTTATGTTAAACGAAAGCAATAATTATTGAATAGTGAATAAAAGTGGGGAAAAAACATTGTAAAAAATTGATATCCCTTACATATTTTGAAGCATTTTCTGTGGGCTTCTAAAGGGGCAGAAGGTAATGCTGTTTGGGGGACCAGAGCATGAAAAACTTTGGGAACCGCTGCCTTAGTCTAGTACTGTATATGCTAATGCAGAATAAATTGTAAGAGAACTGCTGTGTGACTAAAAGTCTAAGATCTACCTTGAATAGTAGAGGGTGGACACACAATAAGGGTCTGCTGGAACGGTTCTGTCTGGCTACACAGCCCAGCAGGACGGGCTGGAAGTGGGACGCTTTGTTGAGCCAAACCAGGAATGTTGATAGTGGCCTGTTGGTAAAGAGCTGGCTGGTAGTTCAGCAAAGGCACCGCACCCCCTGCAGAAGGCACCTGTTGGGATGACGCCACTGATTAACACCAGAAGGCTTAAGGGTTCAGAAACACATGTTTACTGTCATTCATCTTAGATACTTCACAGAATGCAGTTCTGCTTTAGTCTGGTAAACCGCAGCGTCAATGCTGACACAACTGCCCTAAAATAACTTGATATGGTCAACTTCACTGTCCAGCTCAAGAAAACACCACTTTAGTGGACACACTGCAAAAACACAAAACGTTACCAAGTATGTTTGTTCTAGTTTCTAGTACTTTATCTTATCAGTATTAAGAAATTGACTGAAAACAATCTCCTCTAGCTTGCTGAACTGCTGCTTGTAAGTTCGTTTTGTCTTATCTCAAGTGTACCAAGATATCTGCAGTAGAAACTAGACCAAACATACTTGGTAACATTTTGTGTTTTTGCAGTGGAAAGACAAAGATCTCTGTAATTATTCCCCTGTAGAAAGTGGCACTCTTTGAAAAGCTACAGATACCACACATGGACTCTGCTGAAAACAATTTCTAACTTTTTGGAGAAGAGTAGAAAATACATTTTGTAAACCAAATTGGCTTGAGAGTCATTTAAAGATATCAGGATGAAGTGTTATAATACATGACATAAGCAGGGTCAAAGGCTTAAAAACCGGTTTATGACAGAGAGCAAAAAAAAACAATGAATGCCCACATTTAGTGTGTGCTATTATAGGTGTGCACAGGTGTGCATAAATATTTGCACGCACAGCTCCTACCTGGTTATGCTGGTTAAGCTGGCTACTGAAGGTAACAGTGAGGTTTCCTGCGGCAGCACTGGGAACAGCATTGGTGGAGTACAGAGACTTGCTACTGTCGTACGTGCTCCGACGCTTGCAGATCTCCATATTTTGGAAGCATGACTTGACACTGGGGGGGGAAAAAAGTTAGAGTGCCAAAATGTTAGCAGCTACACCTAGGTAAGCACTTTCTCCAAAAACTGATTCCCCCCCGCCTCCACTTACTGTGAGCTGTGCGGATAATTTATTAGGTGACTCATCGTGACAAAAGGGTGACCCAGCGTTTTTGTGGGAGTGATTCTTTTGTCAGCATCAAGACGAAGCATCCGTTTTAAGAGATCTATGAACTCTCTTCTGTCAGCTTTCTCAGCCAGCATGTCCGTCCCCTCCAAATGAGATGATAGGTTGACCTGAATGCAGAAAGTAACAAAAACGGTTTCATAGTCAACAAATACTTCATAAGATTTCCTAGACATTAAAACAAAGTCTACAAACTAAAGATGAAGCGTACCTGCATCATGTCATCTAGACAGTTGAAGATGTACTTCCTGGCCTCCTTCGATTTGATACCCATCTCCATTTCATGCTCTGCTGGTGTCTGGGGGGAAAAAAAACAAACAAACAAAGAATATAACGCATGTATATCTTTAGAAATAAAACCATTTTGGAATGATGAACCAAATTACGAGAGAACTTAAACATTATGCCAACTATGAGAGAATTTTAATGAAACATTGCATCAAAAAATTGGGGCAGGATTTGTTGAACAGCTTTAATTGTTTAAACTTGTTGTTTTATGAGACAGATTAATGATCTGTAAAGTAGGAAGTGTATGTAGGAAGTTTTACAGAGCAACACAGATTTCTACCTGATAAAATTGTAATGTCATGTATTAAATATACTTTTACCATTTCAAGTCTGTTATATCTCTACTTTTGTTTTTAATCTCTAACGACTGTGTTGCACAATTTGTACAAAATTCTCTAAGAAATAAAATCTAAGCTATGTTTCATAAAGATATTTTATGCAACAAAACACTAAAAATACCTTAAAAAAAGGTTTGACTTGTTTTGGATGGTTTAAGTTTTCTCAACTAAGCCCTAGTCTGTGCAGTAAATCACTTTATTATGCTACAAGAATCTCTTAAAACTGGGATATTTTAGCAATGTTTCCATCTAGTTGTCATCTACTACATATGAGTAGTAGATGTGTGGTAAGCTTTAGTATGCAATATCAACCTTAAGCCGCCAGAGCGGGTAGCTGGAGTCTGGGCCTCGGTTGAAGAAGCGGCTGGTCTTTGTGCCGGCGCTCAGGAGGTATTCAGCTGGGAGGCCTTGAGTCTGAGAAATGTATCGGATCTGGAGACACAGAGGACAAGGAATCAGTTTGTTTCGTATGACCTGCTGCATCTTCTCATTTTAGATGACTAGATTTAAGATCTGACCAACATCCATACTGACCTGGTCATACTCGGAAGCTCCAGGGTAAAGAGGCCAGCCTAAAAACAGCTCAGCAATCACACAACCCAACGACCACATGTCGATGGCCTCACAGAACGGCAGGCCCAAAATGATCTCTGGAGCCCTGGATGGCAGACAGAAATTGGCAATTAATGAATGAAGTGACAAATCTGATCCCAAATGTTTTTTTGTTTTTTTCCCCCCAAAATGACAGCTTGCGTCGAGATTATTAAAATACCTGTAGTAGCGAGACTGTAAGTAGGTTGAGCACACAGCTTTCGACACATGACTCGCAGAGCCGAAGTCTATAACCTTCACCCGGTACGGCTGCCTGATCGGGTCGACCAGCATGATGTTTTCAGGTTTCAGGTCTGCATGGATCAATCCTAAACTCTTCAGTTTCATCAGTGCTGTGGCCACCTAAAAACGCAAACAGCTGTTACAACTTCTTGACATACAATGACGACGACGACAAAAAGAAGACGCGACGTTTAGCCAACCTGCTGCAGGATGGGTCTGATGTGTCGTAAGGGGAGCGGGCTGAACTTGCTGTGCTTGAGAAAGTCATACAGGTTCTGCTCCAGCATCTCAAACACCAAGCAGGTGTGGCCCTTGTGTTGGAAGCATTCATACGAGCGCACAAAATTGTACTCGTCTGCGTTCTCTGCACTCAGCCGATTCAGAATGCCCACCTGTGGAAAACAGAAACCAGCTAGTTAGAAACAAAAGCTGGTTTACGAAGCTTTCCATCAGAAAAGTCCAAATCCAGTGAGATGAAAAGCTCCTAGAGATTCAACCTACTGAATCATGAACATGCTTTACCTCGATTTGTCCCTGACGAGCATATGAAGGATGGTTTTTCAGAATCTTGATTGCCACGATCTCATTGGTGCCCCTTTTCCAACACTTGGCCACTTGCCCGAATGTGCCTCGTCCCAGGAACTCTAGGACTTCATAGCTGGAGGACATGGAGCAGAGGATCTCATGCTGAACGAGCTGATAATCCCCCTCGCCGTTGGAGCTGCTGCTCTTGGTGGTCGGAGCCGAGTGAGGTATAGACTGGCCCGTGCCGCCTCCCCCCCCTCCGCCTGTGCGGGTGGAGTAGGTCGCTGCGGGAGCCGAGAGCTCCTCCAGGATTTGAACGCTGCCACACCCGCTCCCGCTGCCCTCGCTGACCTCCTCTATCTTTCTCTTCTGGCCGTGCCTTTGGCTCCTAACTTCTGACGATCTCTCGTGATTGTATGAAGAAGAGGTCGCCTGCTCAGGGACGCGTCGACTGGACCCGCGAGGAAGACTACCTGTGCTATCAGCGGCTCGCACCACCACCTGGCCCCTGGAGCCCGTAGCAGCAGGAGGGAAGACGAGCGATGGCGCAAACGGAGGCACGGCCATGGCTGGGGTGAATGCGTACGCCGACTGGCCTGCTATGGAACCATAGGCTTCAGTGGTGGAAACGTCCCAAACATTGCTCTCCACCTTGAGCTTCTTAACTCGGCAAAAGGCACTGGAGGAGATTGAAGGGGGAGAGAAGACTTGCAGCTGTGAACTCATTGCTGCAAGAAGGAAAGAAAAGAGATTTACAACAATTGGAAAAAAAGGAAAATGATCAGCATCCTCAATGTATAATTGGGTATATTTCCATACGTCTGTGGCTGCAGCTTTTTGCGCAAAGCGCTGAATGTATGATTATGCAACTAGCAGCGATACCTCATCAACAACATCTTATTTGCTTCGGCGAGTTGCAGATAATTTATACAAGAAATGTAAAGAAAACACACCCAGAATGTTATTCGTCAGCCAATTTCTTCCTTGGTGTTAGTGATATGGCTTGTGAACAGAGCTGAAATGTCATTAAGTCAAAACAAGAGTTGATTTACTTGAGAAAACAACATAGATATAAATATACTGTACATACCATTTCTAAAAAAAATGCTGTTTTGTGGAATGTCTGGAGCCCACCAACAAATCAATAAATAACTCAAAAGATTTTAACAGAAAACTTTAAATCACCAAATATAATGTAGTAAATGTGACAGCTGGTTGAATAATGCCCCTTTAAGAGTCAATTAACCAAAATTTATCTTATTTACTTTAAAAATGTGTATGATCGATTAAAAACCCAAGAAAATATCAAATACGTTTTAGAAATTGTCAAGATTTGTTATTTAGGGCAACTGCTTTTAAAGTTTTAACTTAAATCTGCACTCCCCAATTTCTGTGTGGAGTTTGAACTTTTTATTGCTGTATTCAATGGGGAAAAAGGTCCAGAATATTGCATAAATTATTCCAGTTTTGTAATTTTGGGTCACAACTTTTCACATTTTTATATGAAGTTTGAGAGGCCTAACTTTTCTGAATATTTTTGACAGACTAGTAGGGAAATTCTTACGGGGACGCACTAAGAAATTTTGATGCAGACTTTACCACTTGACCGACCTGTAAAAAACCCAACAATTTAATCTTTTACCAATTGGTGACCACCAGGCCACAGAATTACATCTCACTTGGGTATGAATGATGTTACCAGCTAAAGGATACTCCAATTTTGATAGTTTCAGAATCAATGACATGTTCAAAAATCAAGCAGCATTTAAATTACCATTTAAATGATCAACTCTGAGTCATTATCCTCTTAGAATAAGAAATCCCCTGGGGACATTGCCCCTGCTCGCAAAAATAATTAGTGACAGGAAGGCTTGAATTAAAAAAAAAGTATAGTTTTATATTTTAGGGGGAAAAAATGACATCAGAAGGTCTAAGCTTGATACAGATCAGAAAAAGGGGGGGAGATCAGTCTCTGCTTGAAGCATCTCTAGAAACTGTTGTCACAACTTTAGAAGAGAAACGAAAAGGACTGCTTATCTCGTCTCAACATAATTATACAGAGAAACTTTGAAACATGAGCATGGATGACAGTAGGAGATGAACTATGTACTAGAACACCGTCACACATCACGGGCTCCCAAACAGCAAAGGCCTGTCCTGCAGGGAAAATGCAAGGACAACCCCCCCCCCAGGCCTGGACAATATGCTGACCAATACCGACTTACATTAACATTTACTACCAATTCTGTCCTGATCTAATGAGATTAGGACAACTAAAACGTTATAATCTGAAGCTGTCAACGTGCTTTATCTTCCAGAGAACATTATTATATCTAAATCCTTCATTTCTCAGAGAACAAAAGAGATAAAAAAAAATATGTCTAAAATATATATTTCAGTTCTATAAGGACAGGTTGATAACAAAAATCTTTGGAAATCGAGAGTGTTTCTTAATATAATCCATACATGTATAATTACATGCGACAAACTAATCAGCAAAGCATCGTCATGAGATTGAAATGCAGAAATTGTATTTTTAAGGATGGCTTCATCTGCTGTACCCAACTAAAGCAAAATCACCACAATATTCTTTCAAATCAGATAAGTTTTAAAAAAAACCTTTACAAAGAGGTTATTACTGACTGGGTGTTGAAGAACAGATTTCCCTAACACTGGTGTTAGAATATATACTTATATATGTATTAAAAAGTGTATCTATGAGTTTCTGTCGGCTTTTTGCCCAAATGAATTCATAAACCTGAAGGATTTTTCAACCAAAAGCACAAAGATTGTTACTCAACAGACTAAAGCTAGCATGCTAACGCGTTATCTCCTGACAGTCGTGGCCTCACAAATCCAACGTTTCAACGTACAAAAATGAAACCAATGTTAACATACATGTCTGCATCCAAACATACACAAATACACAGCTGTAACCTACTGTTTAATGTCGCCCCAACAGCTTTAAATCACAGCTCCGTCCACGGTTTAAATCCCACTGGTCGGCCAGTTATCCGATTAGCCTCCGCTAGCTAGGCCTGTATTGTTTCTTCAGTCGAAAGCGAGCTGGTCAGCATTACAGCGCCGAGTTCCCACTGGAAAAAGCCCAAAGCTCTCATTTTCTAGATAAATTAAATACTCTACTTCTAAAATATGTACAATTCATAGTTAAAGGATCGCTTGCTCTGCTCTTAAAATCCGCCCTCCGTGGAGTGGCCAAATCCACTTTTCTCCGGAACGAACCACGGCCTTATATCAGCTGCAAGCTTTACGACATGTCCGGTTTCTACCGTACTTACGGTAAATTTTCCAAGGCTCGGATGCAGCAAATAAACCACATATTTTTACATTTTTTTGGGAGAGAAACTGAAAAATAATAACAAGTCTAGAGTTACAAAATAAATCCCAGACTCCTGTATATGCTACAGTGTCCTAAAAAGTAGAATCAGTGAGAGGACAGTAATATTGAGGAGGGTACCACATATTTACGGTAAAAATGAATTGACGTAAGTACTGGTAATTTTCCGGATTGCCTTGGAACTTTCTGTTAACACTGGAACCGGGTGTTGTAATCTGTAGTCCTAAGTAAATACACTTCACGCTGTTTTGAAAAGTTTATGTAACTTCTCTCTAAAAGATGTCGACTGCAGAGACAAACACTTGGTGTATTTGAATACATGGAAAACATTGGTGAATGTAGTAAGTTTCATTTTAAAACATATTATTAGAATACAGACAATACAAGTACAATTTATTTGTTTATTCTATAAATCGAGTAGCTGCAGTTAAGTATTTGCACTTTAATTAATATCTTACGAACACAGCTGTATTTATAATATGTGTAATAAAATTAGCTATTTTATCTTATTAATTATAAGTGCTTTTATTGCTGATTTTCTTGTGCTTTTTGTAATTAAAATACCACAAGAAGAAACTCCCAGGTTTTTTAAAATTGGAAGAAGTCCTTGTCATCAACCTAATCTTTAACTCACTTCAAGTCTGGACTCTGATTTTAGTAATCCTGACTGATATTGTCTGCTTTTATGTCTATGAGAAAAAAGGTAATGTCATTATGGAGTATTTAAATATCCCAGATCATTTACTGAAGTACTCTAAACATTTGCAAAATGTACATTTTAAACATCAGAACTAGAGTTTAATTTCATAATGGTGACCAATCTTTTTATGATTGTGTTCACGTATATGTAATAAGGAATAAGTGTTTTCAAATATTTTCAAAGTGCAAAAATCTATTTCTTTTGCATACTTTTGACTACTGGACAAGTTTTACACTTTAGCCACATTCTAACCCACCGCTCTCCTGGATCTGCATGTCACCATGAAGTACTTCATTCGGGCCATTTGGGGAGATAGAATGAAAATAAGAAAAATATACCAAATAAGAAAGAAAACATCACCCCCAAAAAATAGGTTAAAGTGCAAATTTTCTTTTTATTCTGATTTCATTTTACAGCAGAAATTATGTAAAGCATTCAGAAGACATATTCCACATATAAGGGCAATATTCAAAAACACTTTGCATGGCCTCAGCAACAAAATATTCTTTTTGAAAACATCAACAAGTTAGTGATGCTTGTGCATGCATGTTTGTAAAACAAACAAACAAAAAGAAGGGTTAAAAACTAGGCTACAAAACGAAAGAGAGAAATGAGCGGTTGAGATCGGCTTGAGAACACAACAGCAGGCAGGATGATGGTACAGCAGGAGATGAGAGAGAAAAGGGAAGACAGGGGGAAAGAGGAGGAAGGAGAGGTCTAGCCGTAGGTTATCTATAAGGGTCTACCATTCTAGCATGCAATGTGGTGTTTGGCCACGCCCTCTTGAAACAAGGCCTGAAAGATTATACGGTTCATTTCTAGGCGGACGTTTGAGAACAGAGGCTACCTCTGCACGTTTTACCACCTGCTTACTGTAGCAAAAGTTCTTACCTGTCAGTCTTTACTTTATCTTAGTTACATACTCTTTACAGTCATCATCCTCTGCGAAACATGATCCTGCTGATGGAGTTTCTGTGGTGTGGGATGGTATTTTGTTTATTGTACATGTTGTTGAACTGATGCCTGTGTGTGTACATATGTGAGGGAGTTTCACAAAGTCATCTTTAGCTTTGGTGGTGAGAGAGGGAGGACAGTTTAATGTCTGTTCAAGAGGAACTGTCCTCAACATGGCCGTCAGTTAGATTAAAAAACAAACAAACTGAAAAATAAACGCCAAACATGAAGATTGTTATGATGATGGAGATGTATTACTTACAGTGCCTTTAAAAAGTATTCATAACACTGCAATTTTTTTTCTTCTGATTTTGTCTTGTTTCATCTACAAACTTTAATGTATTTCATTGGGATTATCGGGTGGCTATGAAGTGAAAGAAAAAGAATACACGATTTTTAAGATGTTTCAAAATATACCTCTGAAAAGTGTGGCAGCCATTTGCATTCAACTCTCTTTGCTCTGATACCTCTAAGTAAAGTGCACCCAGTTGCCTCTAAGGTCACATAAGAGAGTCAAATGTTTTATAGAGAAAATTACTGAACATCTTGAAGTCCAAGGAACAGAGCAGACAGGTCTGGGAGAAGTCGTGGAGAAGCTTAATGCAGGGGAAAGCTATAAAACAAACCTACAAAGACAAGGCTGTCCAGTCGAACTGAATGGCTGAGCATAAAGAGCATTAATCAGAGAAAGATTCAATCAGCTCCTCGTTACTCTGGAGGAGCTGCAGAGCTCAGCTGGGGGAATTTGTTCACAGAACCACAGTAAGGTTTTTGCACCACAAACCTGGCATCTATAGAACGGAAGCTGACCAGATTCACGAGAAGAGGAAAAAAAGAGGAAAAATCCTGGAGAAAAACCAAGAGTCTGTAAAAGACTTGATCAGAGCTGAATTTTCCGCTGGGATGACCCTAAATATGCAGTCAGAGCTACAGCAGAATAGTTTCGATCAGAGCATATTCCAGGCTGAATGATCAGTCAAAGCCCGGATGTAAAATATAACTGAGCTTGAGCTTAACAAAGAAAATGGGCTCAATTTTCAGTCTCTTTAGGTCTGAAGAGCTGGTAGAGACCACTTATTGCAGCCTTAATTGCACCTCTAAATTCTGCATAGAATGAATATGGCGAGTTGCATCAAATGCATATCACGCTTTTCATATTTTTATTACCAAAAGATTAAAAAAAAAAAAAACATGTATCAATTTCCTCAAATTCAACATGTTAAGGTCTGGGATTGTAACATGACAATCCGCTGATCCGAACAGCGACTTTCCATGAAAAAAGACGTTTGTGTTGCTATTCGAGCTTCGTTATCCCAGTTCGCTAAAGGGATTTGGGTCCTGCTTCAAGATCAGCTACGCTTGCTTTATGAATGCAAGCTAAGCTTTATTTGCAACAGTATTTATTAGTGTATTGTTTTTGTTGTGAGAAAGTACAAGGGTTTAATACTTTTGCAAGACACTGCAAGATACTGTAATTCAGAATAATCTAAAAATTGCCCATTATAGGATCTGGTGAGTACATTAAAGTCAAGAACATTTGCATCACTGTAGTTTCTTATTACTTGCTTTGAATGTCATTTAAATTTAGACAAAAATCTACAAATCTAGGAGTATTTTGAGCGTTTTTTTAATTTGGAAGCTTGATCCATGACACGCCTTAAGTGATGATTTTTTTGGAGGGGGTTATAAGAGCATGTGTGTCAAACATTCACGTTAAATCTGAAGGTGCTACACAGTGACTGAACAGATGTTATAGTATAAACCATGCACGCACACATACACATACAACCAAATGTACACAGCCTCCACATGTGGGACACTTGCGTTAATGCAATCCACATACCATCTCCCTGTCCTTCAACCCTGAGTATAATCTAAAGGAGAGATTTCATGCCTCCCAAAGACACAAGCACATGAGAGAAAGAGTGTGGCCTTATTTGCGTATGAGCCAGACTGTGTACGTTTGAGTTCCACGCTGTGTGTGAGCACATCGGAGTCAGCGACCAAGTGACAGAAAAAAAAAATAAAAATCCACAAAGAGGATGACTATGAAAGTAATTTAGCCAGATAAACACGTTAGAGTTCTGTTTAGCAAAATTATTTTCTGGGAGTAAAATAAGAGTGAGATTCAGAAAACACACGAGTCTCCCAATAGTGATGCTGTGAATTGGCATGTGATAGTGCCTCTCATAGACAGAAGCAGAATTCAATGTTTTTTTTTTCCTCCTCTGATAGGTACACACAAAGGTAGGGGAGATACTGTCATATTTGTTAGCCCGACATAGTCACACATATGATCAATTAGGCCATGAGCGTCCATTCATACCAGACAAATTAGGGTTTTTAACAGAGAGCAGAACACTGTCAAGTTCAATTTTAACACACAATTTAGGAAAATAAAGAGATAACTGGGAACATTTTTGGAGAATATACAATACTTCCTGATATTAGTTTTCTGTTGTTGAGCAGGCACTTTCTAAACAAAACTTTCCACAAGATTAAACTACATGTTGTACAATTATGGCAGTGACAATGAGGAAAAAAAGAAAGAAAGAAAAAAAAAAAAAAAAAAGAAACAAACCATGAGTTCAGAGACATTCTGTTTGAAGATGGAAAGCTTTGACTGGAGGCCGGGCTGGATCTGCTGTAGGTGAGATCGATGGTCTTAATAAAAGCAAGTATGTTGCTGGAGCACAACCACACAGTAAGAGATGTTAAATGGATATAAAAAGTCTACACACCTCTGGCTTTGTAATGTAAAAAAAAAAAAAGTGACAAAGATAAAATTTTTTCCTCCTAAACAAACTGAAATCTTTTAGGCGAAACAAAGACCCCTGAAATAAAGTGGTTGTATAAGAGCGTAGATCCTCTTTTGTGTGTTTGAACTCCAACACTCTCCTGTATCTGCCATGTGACTGGGCTGTTAGGATGGCAACACAAATGCCTTTTCTTACAACGAGATTGATCCAACCAAAAATCTGTAAAGCAACCATCAAAAGTCTTCCAAAAGCATGTTTGGAAATGCATTACGCTTTGACAGAAAAAAGGTTGGACTTTTTGTTGTTTTTATTTTGGTGGTTTAATCAAATGAGGAGAATTCTGAACAGCAAGCACTAAACCTTCAGGTTTCTGCTAGAAAGCTGAAGATGAACAGCCGGTGCTCAGACGTATCATCTGAGGAGGGCTGTGTACAGCAGAGGCTCTCGTAATATGGCAAATTTGGATAATTTTCAAGTAAGAGTGAACAAATATTACCAAGTCAACATGTGTCCTGCTGATAGACTCTAACTCAAGCTGTAATAAAATCAGAACATGTTTCAGGAAAGCTTTAGTTCAGGGTTGTCCACACTTTTGCAACCACGTTATTATTATTATTTAAAAGATTTCAGTTTGTTTTTAACTGAGTGGTAAGGTTCACAGAAAAAAAGAGTAAATAAACTGAATTTATAAAGCCCCATCCCCAGACAAAAGGTCACCAAGCTCCCCCCATATTTTCCTATACTATACAGTTCAAATTAAATTAAGCAAATAAGCAGTTTCACGTAAAATTTTATACACCAACGCCTATATATAAGCCTATGTTTCACATTAAAGATGGTAAGAGATGAACATCTTTTTGTATCACAGGATCCTGGCATTTTAATGTGTGCAGACTTTTTACACCCACTGTGGCACCCTCTTCTCTTCATTATTCACCAGTCATAGCATTCACATTTTAACATCATCGGCAACTTTAGGATCATCTTTTATACTTGCATCGTCCCCATCATCACTTTATGCATAAATCTACCTTTTTCAGACAAACTTCAGGACTTGTAGGTCTACATCTGAGCTAGAACTAGGTTACTATTGTTTACTGTCAGCATGTGCTGCCTCTGTGGATCTTGCTGATAACTTTAGAGTTCTGGTTTCCCCAGCATAACATACTGTGTTTGTTAGGCAAAAATAGCATTCATAATGATTGGCACTACTGGCAAAACGGGTTTAATTTTTGCTAGCCAAGAAACAAAAGCACAAAGTGTAAATGTTTATTTATTTTTTTTTCGTCTGAAAGATCATGGTTTCAGCTTACTTTGTTTTCCCACTTATAGTTCTAATGTTAGATTTTTCGTTTGCATGCTTTTAAGAAAATGTTCTTTTTCAATAACACTTATACTGGATACTCTTAAAGTGAAGCAGTTAAAATCCTCTCACAGTCCATAGCCACTAACATGTTCTTTTAGCTGTTTCTTTTGTCTTAAATCTCATGCACATTACTTTGTCTGTATTATCTACATTATTTACAAGCAATATGCCGTCCTGTGTACCCAGATCTCTGTCTAAAGTTCTCGTTACGGGAAGTAAAATAATTTATAATCTTAAATACAGTCTTCTTATGAAAAAGTTTCAGGGTCCTTGTATCCCCTTACCTCGTCAGTTTATATACAGAAATATGCAATAGTCCAAAATATGGATTTGATCGCCCATATAGGGCTAATACAGGGAGCGATGCCCTGTATAGGGGCAAGTATAGGACCCATGTCCTTTACAGAGCAAGCATAGAGACCTCTTGGAGACAAGAAGAAGTCAAGGCAATGTTATGTGACTCTGTCCTCAAAACCACAGTCAGGATTTGGAGGTTCACGCAGAACAAACTAACAGAGACATTTAACCATTGGAACATGTCATATTTTATCACACCGGGAGGGGAGAGGTTTTTGAGTTGGGGGACCAGTCTCGAGTTAAGCCACTCTTGAGCCAGTTAAAGAAATAATTAGACCCTTAAATAAATACATAATAAATAAAGCACCCAAAAAAGAAGTCGTTTGTCCTTACACAGTTCACATTACACAGGGCAAGGATAAGTCGATGAAGACATGAGACACAGTTACACATAGAAATACAAAAAGAAACAACACTAAAGCAGTTTGGCAAGCATGCAGGAGCTCATAGCTCAAACACATGCATTGAATTGAACGAACACGGACACACCACGTTGGGCGAGCAAAAGTGCTGCCGCTGAGAACAACTCCATACAAAGTCCATGTAGCAAATTAAGACATCGTTATTCAGGCCGCTTCCCTTTTCTCTAACAATGCTCCTTGTACATTCAAGTGCAGTTCCTCCCCCCCTTTTTTTTTTTTTTTGATTAGGTGACTAATAGCTTTGTAAGCCGGTGAGTCAGAGTGGTTGGGTGATACTGTGAGATACTGAATCAGCAGAATGATTTGCCACTGTAGCCTTGTAGGATGATATAGAGGAGGAATAAGCGGGGGAGGGGGAAACCTTGCATGCAAATGCAACACAGAAGTGAGTTTTTTTGGTTTATGGTTTCTTATTCTTTCACAGATCTCTGTTTGGATACAAAAAAACACAGCGGGTTTTGTGTTTTCTGCATGTCAAAGTTGCCTCTTTCGCTAGCCAGCTGTTTCCCGTCGGAGCCTCTTCAGCACATCCAGCCGCTTGTCTTAAACAGCAAGATGTTGTCAGGCACTTCCTCTTTTTTTTTTTTTTTTTTTTTTTTTCTTTTAACTGCTTGTCCCGCTCGACAACTTGCTCTTGCAAAAAAACATACCCATGAGGAGTGCAAAGAATGCCATGAGGTTAATGTGATGGCCTCCCAGTTAAACTGGAGGAGGATCAGTGCTGTGAGCAGAGCCTGGTTCTGGGACTCTGCCCAGCAGTATGTCTGTCTGAGCTGCCATGATGGACACCTATCCTGTCCTCAGTCTGTCTGGGAAGAGTTTTTTTTTTTTCCTCTTGAGAAATGAGGCCAGGGAGGTTGAGAGCAAGGAGGAGAAAAGAGGGGACAAGGAGAGGCTGGGCGATGGAAAAGGAGAGGAGTGGGGTTGGGGCAGGAGAGATGGATTGGGGGAAAAGAGGGGAGGAGGGTAGATTGATCACAGGCTGATGGGGCTGTGTGCAGGGCCTGGTGATGCATTCTCAGGACCCCTGGCCTTTCTCTGCTCTCTGGCCCTGAGGAGAACCAAACACACATTAGACACAATCAGAAAATACGTTTACAAGGTCAGTGTGTACGTATGAAGTGGCTCGCTAAGCTATTCACATTGCATTTTGTCACATTACAACCACAAAATTCAGTCTATTTCACTGGGAGTCAATATGAGAGACCAACACAAAGTAGCGCATGCTTTTCTTACATATAAAAAACCTGAAGCTTAGCATGCATTTGGATGCAGCTCCTCTGACTCAACATTATGAAGAGACACCTGTTGTTGCAATTACAACTGCAAGTCTTCGCACATCCAAAACTAAATCTTTGACCCATTTTTCTTAAAAGAAAAAAAAGAGCGAGAGCATCTGTGAACAGCAATGTCTTAACAAATTCTCAGTCAGTAGGCCTGGACTTTGACTGTCTCGTTCAAGCACATGAACAAGCTTTTACCTAAACCGTTCCATTGCAGCTGAGGCTGCACATCTCGGCTTGTAGTCCTACTGGAAGATGAACCTTCACTTCAGTCTTGACTCTTTTACAGTCTCTAACATTTTCTCGCAGGATCTGTAGTTTTAGCTCTGCTTTCCGTCCTTCACGACTACCTTGCTACTCTAATCTAAAGGCCAGATCTGTGGAATGGATGGCTAATGGTAGAGGATTTCTGCTGCTCCTCCAGAGACACCATGGGCCTCTTGGTATGAGGTTGATTAATATTCTCCTGTATTTTGCAGTTAATGTGGGAAGTTATTTCTTGGTGGGTTTGCAGTTGTGACAAACTCTTTTCATTTTCACACTATTGATTAAATAGTGACTCTGAGTTGTTCAAAGTTTGGAATGTTGTTTATATAACCTAACTCCAATTTAAACTTATCCACAACTTTCTTCCTGACCTGTCTGTTGCATTTCTTGTTCTTTCTGATGCTGTTTGTTCACTAATGTTCTCTAATAAACAACAAAGAAATTTCCAACATACTTCTCATGGTTTCATCTGAAAAAAAAATCTATTGCTAAGCTTCCATTTCCTACTAAAATATATTGAACTTTGTGGTTGCAATCAAACAGAATCACAAAGGGATAAAATACTCTTGCAAAGCACTTTAACAGCAAGTTGTTTTTCTTTTTTGATATCCCTCAAATGTCAAAGAGAAATCGGTA
The DNA here is from genome assembly GCF_002775205.1 of Xiphophorus maculatus. Taxonomy (NCBI): domain Eukaryota; kingdom Metazoa; phylum Chordata; class Actinopteri; order Cyprinodontiformes; family Poeciliidae; genus Xiphophorus; species Xiphophorus maculatus. The sequence continues at coordinate 23,695,955 of NC_036462.1, forward strand.
GATGTTTGACAAAATCTCCTTAAATTCACATCCTTACACAGCAGACATACACTCAAATCCTCTGTACCAGCTCCATCCATCAAGGCACACAAAAATTTGCATGCCAAGCAACCCTCGATGTCCCCTTGTGATAATCGGAACATGCCCCCAAGAAGACCGTCTGCAAGATTTGCGTCTCTATCTGTCAGTCATGCACATTTATTGTCATCATTCGGCAGTCCTTCGAGGCAGACAGAGAGAGATAGGGATGAAAGAAGAGAGCAGGAGGGAAGGATAATGATCCAGGAACTCCTCTAACTCTCCCTCTCCTTCTGCTGTCATGCAAACAGGTATCAGCCTTTGAAAGAGAGGGACCAAGAGGGGACTCACCTGTTTCAGAGGCCTGTGGTCCATCAAGGGGCTTCACAGGAGCAGCAAAACAACAGCAACTATTAGCACCGCTGTTAGTCTGTGTATGTGTGCTAGTGGGTGGGTGGTATGAGAGTATGACATGGTGCCCTTGTGTGTGTGCACGTACATGAGTTTGAGAATGTGGTCGGAGGTTCACGGCTCACCTGTGGCGGCAGCGGAGCAGGAACCTCAGGATCTTGCGAGCAGCCTGGTTCTGTTTTTTAGTTAGGATGCTGCTGTAAACAAAAGATAGTGGTAGATGCTTTAGTGACATTTCTTATGCAATCCCAGCGACGTCATACCTGTGTGTGCACATGGAGCACCTGAGGGAGTGCTTATAGGAGCGGTAGTATTGCTGGATGAGGACTGCTGCTCTACGACTCTGCTGGAACTTCCTCTGCTCATGGAAACTCCGGAAACGACTCTGGATCAGGATGGCTGCCAAAGTCATCCTCTTATAAAGTGCATACTGTAAGGGAAGACAGACATGAAGCATGATGTTAGCAAAAAAGTGACATCTGAAATTTCTTTGTATATTTTTTTTCTTACTTTTCTACATGGCCTTCCTCCAGTATTTTTACCCCTTGGACCTTCCCACAATTTTTATGCTACAACCACAAATGTAATGTGCTGTCGTTGGATTTTGTGCAATCTTGCAAAATTAAAGTGATCTTACACATGCTTTTTTATGTTTAACCTATAGATATCTGAAAAGTGTGGCTTGCATTTATTTTAGCTCCCTTTAATCTGATATCACTAAATCAGTTTCCTAAGTCAGTCCACAGGGGTCTGTGTCCTGAATGTCCTGATGTTTTCCTGTTTCATCACAGGGAAACAAAGAATTGGTCATTGGTATGTTCCTGGAGAGATAAATAAGAATAGCTTCATACAGTAGTGTTGGCAGTACATGTAGAAAGAATGAATAAGGACTCATTTTAATACACAATTCCCATCAGCATAAGTAAAAATGAACCAGAGCTATTTGCTGTGTGAATCAGACACTGAGATGAAGCAGGAGCAAATGATTGTTTCTCAGTCCTTTCTGAGAGTTTTTACATCTGTTTTTAGTGCCCATAACGTCCATGAAGGAACATTAATTTCCAGTCAAGACATTCAGAGTATTTTTCTTTAACACACGCAGGGACCTACAAGTTATATTTACACATTTAGTGTAACACAATCCATTCCAACAACAAAAAAAACAACAAGTCTCTATTAACATCAGCAATCCTACCTGCTTGTATCTCTTGTAGCAGCGTTGAATCACTGCTGCAATCTCTTTGTGTTGTTCCTGAATGGGACCCTGAGAAGAATGTTGGAAATAATTTAACCTAACATTGCACATGTAACACAATTACATCGAACTGATCACATCGAACCCCTGATTGACAACAGTGCAAGAAAGCGTCACAGAGCATCAGCCGCACCGTCTGCAGGAGCAGAAGTGGAGGTCTTACTTGCCTTGTGTTTTCTGAGGGAGTGCAGAGCACGCCTGATGGTTTCGTACAGCTCTTGCTGCTCTGACTCAGTCATGGCTAGACAGGAGGAGTTTGTTTTCAACTTCTCCTCCTGCATAGCTGCACAGAGGAAGGAGCTCCAGTCAAAGGGAGACGAGGGCGCTTGGTTTGCATGAGGAGTCGGCTGCTCCTCCAGCCCTGAGAGTGAATTTGGTTTGGGGCTTGTAGCCTGGGGCTTAGATTTCAGAAACCTGCACAGAAAACAAAAATAAAACCAAGATACCAAGCTGAATGCTGTGACAGTGACATATATACTTAAAAAATGACTTCACATAGCAATTTCTTCTTGCATTTTTACTTCACGAGAAAACATTTAATGAATTATTTAAAGAACCATGGTAATATCAGAGATTTAGACTCACCTTTCCACCTCATCAAGGTAACCAGACAGTGACTTTACGTCACTACTGATGCCAACCTTTGCAGAATCTGTTTCAGTGACCGTAGTCTGCTTAAGCCTTCCTGCTGAAGCATCCATGATGTGATCAGCAAGCATCGTGATGTCCACCTATAACATGTGAAGGAAGTTTTAAAGTTAACTTTTCCTATCTTCTGCATGAAATCGTTACTCTTTATGTATGTTTTAAAAATGTATTCCTTGCACCAAAACATTTGCTGAGTAGAGCAAAATAAAACTGCTCACTATACCTGCAAGTCATCTGAGTTATCCTGGTAGGTCAGCAGCTCAGTCTCCTCTCCCCTGTCGGACAGCACTCTCTGCCGCAGATGAATGGCCAACCGTTCTTTTCCTTGAATTCTCCGGACCAGACTGTTTTGTCCAAGAGACCGTCTCAGGCTCCACATGTTGCCCCCCTCAGACCTCCTTATCCTGGCCTGCAGGTGAGAGAACGGGGCACTGGGGAACTGAGGCCGGTCCGGGGTGGAGCTGGAAAGAGGTGCTCTCTGGTAGGTGAGCTCAGTTTTTTGGAACTTGGGTAAGACGGATTGGAGAGGATTAGGCCTCGGGGAAGAGTCAAGGAGGGAGCTGATGGTGTTGGCGCCGGGGGCTGAGTTGGCGAGCTGCTGTTGGCTCGCGGGGTTAGATTTGAGACGCTTGGCAGGGGGTGGACCTCCTTGTTCCACGTTGGCTCCAGGTTGGGGTGTTTGACCAGTTTGGCTCCAGCTCTGGTTTAATGGTTGGCTCTCTGTTCTGCTTCTTCTCACCTCTGCACAGGTGAAAAAAAAAAAAAAGTTAAAAATGACAACAAACCTTACAACGCACCGCAAATTCCTACCAAAAACGACATCCTGCTCAGTCACAAAAATGACCAGAGTTCAACTAAGCCAAAAAGTATTCAAGAATTAAAAATCAACACTAATTCACGACGTGAGGAGCTCTCATTTCTTAGCAAACCAAATGAATGTTGGAGGAGAAACGTCTCGTATTAGATAACAGCGTCGCTATAATTTGGCATAATTTGTGAAGTGGTGCTTGCCTGTGTTAACACATAATAACAGTGTCTTGCAAAATTATTTACACTCTCTTAGATATTTATATCTAACATCTTTAACGTCTCAAAATGGTTTTTACCTGTTGTAGTCACATTCTTCAATGTATTTTACTGGAAGTTAATGAGATAAGCTCACGCAACAAAGTGAATAAGTATAGAAATTAAGGAAAATGATCCATCATTTGTACGTTTTTATTTATTTATTTTTTACAAATAAAGTCCTCTAATCTGCTACCCCAAAATAAAATCCAGTGCTGCCGACTGCCTCCAGAAGACACTTAATTAGTACAGAGTCAACAGCCGCCTGCGTGCGATTCAATCTCAGGATAAATCCAGCTGTTCTGTAAAGGTCTCAGGGGTTTGTTAAAGAACATTAGTGAACAAACAGCATCATGAAAAGGTTGTCCTGTTTGCATTTTGCTGCAAGCTATTTAGGGAACACAGCAAACACGAGGAAGAGGGCCTTTGTGTCACATGAGGCAAACACTGAACGCTGCGCTTTCATCTGAAATGCTGTTTACCGGAAAACCACCTCAGATCACTGCGAACACAGGACTGCAACAGTAAAGTCAGAGTCACACTGTGGCATGTTCTTCTTCAATAGGGCCAGGGAAGCTGGTTATAGATGGATGGAGCAAAACTCTGTAAATCTTAGAGGGGGGTTCACCTTCCAGCAGGACAGCAACTCTATGCAATGCAGCGAGAGCCACAATGAAAGGGTTTAGATTACAGCATATTTATGTGTTATAATGGTGAACACATATTCAGGGCTCACATTTCAAATCTCTATTATCAAAACCTTTGGAAAACATTGTATGGAACACTATCACAATTTGATGAAGTTCTCACAAGACAAAAAGTAAAGACGTTCAAGGAGTATACTTTTATAATTCACTGATTTTATCCTTGAGAATTTAGATTTTTTACATTTTTTATAAAAATGCATTGGCAGTATTATTAGACTTCTACAAATTTAGTGATGGGTGCTGTTAATGTTGCAAAAAGAACATAATTAATGTTTTTATCCTTCTTTTCAGCTTAGTGCCATTTAGTCTCACCAGTAAACATTAAGTATATCTAAAGCTGGGACAAAAGCTCAGATACAGCTTTTCTAAGTTAAGAAAATCAGTCTGCCAGTGCAGCGTATAACACAAGATAGATAAGGATACTTAGTGAGCTTGAAACAGGCTGTTGGATGGATTTTATGACTTTGGCACAATTACTGACCACATTTGTGCAGAATACTCCCTTAATACCAACCAAAATCCTTATAAAAACGTTTCTAGTTAGTTTCCTTCATCAATTAATAACTCAATCCTGAACAAAATATATTATGCTTCTGAATAAACAAACACAAGATGCTTTTGGACCTGGGGTTGGGTTGGTGCTGGAGCTGCTGTTGATTCCTCTGTTCTGTGATCCTCCTTTCCACTTCTCCATCCAACTGTCCGCAGGCTGTGCCTTAGTTTGAGGACTCTGCTGCAGCTGCTCCAAGAGCTCGGCCAATCGAGTATGACCACGGGATCGGGCGATATTCAGCGGCAGGCGACCCAGAGAGTCAGGAATGGCAAGAGCTCTTGGGTCCCACTGGTACAGAACCAGTGCTGCCTCAGTGTGGCCCAAAGCACACGCCCACATCTGCAGAAGATAGAATAACATCAATCTCATACACACAGGAAAAAAAGAAGAAGAATGTAACAGTATTGATCACTCACAAGTGGCGTGCAGGAAAAGTGGTCGACGTTAAGAGGATCCACTTCCAGTTCCAGGTCAATGCTGTCGGCATGCTTTGTGCTGTGGAGCGAAGCAACAAATGAGAAATTACTTCATCTTCACAGTGGAGGGTCACGTCTGAGTGTTACTCACCGCCAGCAGATGAGTGTCTGGATGAGCCCCGCGTATCCCTGAGCTGCGGCCAGATGCAGCAATGTCATTCCTCTGGAGTTCTTACTGTGGACGAGCTGGTTTGAAGAAGTCCAACAGGGCTGGGACATCATCTTCTCACACACCACCACCACACGACCCTCAAATGTGCTCTGATCAGGGGGGCTCTGATGGTTGGAAAGGAAAAAGGCAAATTAAATAAATGTTGGGAAATCTTTAATCCAAATGTCTAGCTGTCAATACTACTCTCTGGCTTTGTTTGGGTTCTGTCCTGCTATTTAAATTTTTTTTTTTTTAAGTTATGAAAAAAAAAACCAATATCCTGGGCTAGAGAGGTAGCAGTATGGAATTATGAGATTAAAATATCATCTTTTGCTTTATGCATCAACTCATATTTCCTTTTCCTTTGTATTATTTTTGTGATGTCAAAATAGTAAAAAAAAAAGCCCATGTTTTGGTGGGTGAGTTTAAGGACAAAACATATGGAGAACCTCACATTTTGTTGCATTCAATGAATAGGGGGACAAAAATTCAATTTTTCATTACTGTACCTGTCAATCTCTGATCTATGGGAGAGGATTGGGACCATAGAAAGAAATAAAAAGAATGTTGACTTTAATCTCAGATTTTTTTTCTGTGGATCTAATCTTCTTCTCTATTGATCAGAGTCAATTGAGGAAAGATTTGTTGAGTTAACTCTCTGTCCGGTTGACTATTGTATCTCCTGATTCCTCTGGCTTTCTGCAGCACATTTACAGGAAAATGTAAAAACAAGCACTTTATTTTTTAGATCAGTAAATGGATTGAAAAATGTGACAAAGATAACTCATAGAAGTGTATTTTTATCAAAATTATTTTTGTGTTTATTTTATATGATTTGTTAAGGTTTAGGGTATTCAATTCTGTCTGTGCTTGTAAGTTCGAAGAGAATAACACGTTGCAGGACGAAACTTCATCTTTATGAAACACAGTTTTACAAATTAACCTTGATTGATTTTCTTAACTTTGATGCTTTTTCTTCTTCTTTCATGTTAGACACTTTTATGTAGTTGTACATTTCCACACAACAGACTCCATGTCTTACTTGAGACCGCTGATCATTGGCTCCTCCCCCCTCCACTCCTCCACCCTTGGTTGCCATGGCTTCTGAGCCAGGGTTCTGATTGGTTATTTCAGCCATCCTTTGCTCCATTTGCTCCAAACGCTCCAGAATGGACATCCTGAATTGGGTGTCTGTGGAAATGCAGGTCAGAGGTTTAAATCTGTTTACCTTACTTAGGTAAGTGGGCAGAGTGCTTTACCGAGTCCTTCTTAAAAAAAACCCTGTGTAATCCCATCTTCTGCTCGCTCTCTTAGTTTTCTGTTTTGGTTACTACCTATTTTATTTATGCTCCTCAAAGCACAGGATCAACAGGGATGGTGGAGCAACACGTTCAACTAAAGAGCTTCCATCTTACTGACATCTTGGTGAGAGCATTTTACTCCTAATAGAGAGTAAAAAAAACATCCCTGTATTGTAGCTGTCATGCACATTAATGCTCTGTTGTTCTCTCAAGAACACATCAAACAAAAACAGATTCACACAGACTGTTTCACAATAACAGAATATAATTCAACCATCCAGCAGCTTGTCTGTATATATGCAGGGAAGAAAAGCATTGAAACCATTTTTTTAATATGCAGATATTTAAATCGTTTTGATTTGAGTTTAGAGTAGAATAGAGTAGAAACTGTTTTTTTTTATCACCAGAAGCTCCACAGCTCCATTGCTGTCAAAATAAATTTACTAGTACTTTGATAATGGCTCTTTAGCATCACAAAAAGACTAAATACAACTTGTCTTGCGAAGACCTCAGGGATTTTAGAGAACATTAGTGAACAAACAGAATCGTGGAGTCCATAGAAGATAGGTCAAGGATAAAGTTGTGGAGAAGTTAGGGTTATGAAACAATACCTTGACTTTTGAACACGTCACTGTCCATTGTTATTTTAGAAAAAAATCCAAAAATATCTAATGAATGCAGTCGTACAAGTGAGAAAGCCTCCTCAGTTCTGTGTTGTTGTCATGGGCCTTTACAGGAGCAAGAGACTCTTTCTATTGTGGTTGGAGGGATCAGTGGAGCTGTCCCCTCCTCTTGGTGCTGAAATCGCACAGGTCAGCCAACAAGAATAGACAAGGAACATTGTTTACTTCAGTCAAACAATTTTCTGTCTTACTGCAAATATAGCTACAGTCATGAGTTAAATTGTAAAAAAAAAAAAAAAAACGGAAGAAAAGGGTAAGACTCCACGGCAACGAATTAACCCAGCCGCCTTCACGTCTTTCAACTGCAACATGGCAGATAAGTGCGATCCTAACGCAGCAGCTGTAAACAATACACACCTGAACGTCAGTAGAACAGCGCGGTGAGAAGATACCATCAGAGTCTTTGTGTCTGCTGCTGTTTTGGTTTCTGTTCCCGCTTCTGCTAAACCTCCATCAGTCTGAGGTGAACGACTCACAGCCTCGCTTCTCCAGCCGTAAAAAAAAAAAAAAAAAAACACAAATAAAAAAAAAAAGCGGAATGCAGGGAGGGACGGACGGAAGGAAGGAGGGAGGGAGAGACAGAGAGCCGTGTCTCCACGTTGTGTGTGTGAGGGGGAGCAGCGCTTCAAATCCGCCCGCCACTGTTCGAGCTGCGGGAGGCTCGCTCGTCATCGCCACAACAGACTGCACAGACCTGGGCATTAGCGTGCTGGCTGTGCCGTGTCCAGACACGTGTTTAATAGCAGAAAGCAGTTCTGTCCCTCCCCTCCCCCTCCTCTCCTGGAGTGAGTATTTGCCCTCATATGTGAAGCCAAAACAGAGAAAATGTGCAAAAACAACACAGGTCGCGTCTCGATGTCCTCACTTACGGACAAAGACGCAGCGCATGTACATTTATCGGCTCCCATTTACAAGATCTGTCCGCAGTTGTTAACTGTCAAACGGAGCGCTGTGTGTGCCGTCATGTCCTTGTCCTTTATTACAGCCAACAGTCAGCATGCTGTGACTAAAAAGCCGCATTGCCGCATTGCGCAACGCAGAGACGGGGGCGAAAGCGGAGTCAGGACATGGATCGCCGATGGGACCCATGTGTTTCCAGGCTGCAACTGCATTGGGAGATATATTTACACACAGAGGCTGACCCTGGAGCCGTGAAGACATCTGCAGTAATTGCCTCCAAAGATTAGTGAAAGAACGTGTCATTGTCCTTTAGCGTCGTTTAAATCCGCGTTAAATGCAATGAAACTCACAACAGGTTACACAACCAGAGGTGAATGTAAAAAGTGTGACTCTGGTGTATGCTCACGCCTTAAAAATATGCACCAAACAGCTGTATTGTCCCATTTTCGATCTATCGATCAATCAACCAACCAACCAACCAATTCGAATTAATTTGCCAATTTATGATCAATTTGCATGCAGACAGAATGCAACAATAGGAGCAGCTTCAAGACCAGTCCAGACATATAATGACATAATGCTTCTCAAAATAGTTTTAGCACAAGTCATTTAACACACACGCACACGCCCCCACGCGCACACACACGTGCGCGCGCGCACACACACACACACACACACACACACACACACACACACACACACACACACACACACACGCACGCACACGCACACGCACACACACACACACACACACACACACACACACACACACACACACACACACACACACACATATATATACATGTATATAAACCAATACTGAAAATAAGGAGCAAAGCAGAAAATGAATTAAATAAAACCCACAACCAATTGCATTTAGAGGCTACCTAATTACTCAGAGTCCACCAGTGTGTAATTTAATCTCTGTATAAAACCAGCTGTTCAGTGAAAACAGAGATTTTGTTTTGAAACTATAGTTTCAAGCCACACATGATAAAGGTCAGGCATAGAAAGCCTTAGTGGGAATAAGGTTTCATTTCCCCAAGCCTCACTAAGAGAACAGATAATCCATCATCCAAAAATGAAAAGATTACGGCACATGTGTGAAGTTACTAAAACAAAGTCATCCACCTAAACTGACAGGTTGGGCAAGGGCAGCACAACTCAAAGAAGCAGCCAAGAGGCATATTTCTGGAGGAGCTCCAAAGGTCAATGGAGCAGGTGGCTTTGAAAAAAAAAGCTGTATGAAATCCTGTTTGGAGTTTGTCAAAACCTATTAAGGGGATACAGCAAGTATGTGGAAAAAGTTGCTCTGGTCAGATTAGGTCAAAATTCAACTTTCTGTCCAACAAGAAAAAACAGAACACAAAAAGTCTCTTAGAAGCTGGAAAAGACTTGAGATTGGGTGGAATACAAATGCACAACACTTCTCAGCCTTTTATTTATAAAAAAAATATTAAAGACTATGTCTGAAACGATCTATTACTTTCCACGTGAAAATGGTGGAAGGTGTGAACCATCTAGTAGAGTAAAAAAATAATAAAATAAAATAAAATACGGTAAGCTTCCTCTTATGAACCAGGAAAACAATACTTGTCTTGATTATATGGGTCAATTTCCGTCTGTGAAGTCAGATCTTTTAGTTGTTTTTAGGGGTTTGTATCAAACAAATACATGTGAAAACGACACAAAAACAAGTCTTTCGCTAACAGCAAATGTATTACATTTCTCATAGTTAAAGTTCATTCATTGTACTTTGTTTTCTTATTTTCATCCTGCTATACATCTGTTGTCTTTGTGAACCTTATTTTTTCATCACCAAATAAAGAGAAACACACTGACAAATATTGAATTTTTGTTCATTTCAGGAGTGAGTCAGTCTGCAACAAAAAGCATTTGTGCTTAGGGCACCCAAGTAGCTAGTGCCGGCCCTGGTTATGGCGTATCTAAAGCACATCCATTTCCTGGGCTTCACCCATTTGTGTCACTGCTGCTTGTTATGTTCTATGGAAATTTCATATTTAAGTATTGCGTGAATATATATAGAGAATATAATAAAACACAACCAAAGCAGTTAAAAACATGTTTTGTTTTAATTTTCTTTACCAATCGATGTGAAGAGAAACAGTAACCCATGTACCCACATCCTCTTCCATACATCCACTCTCAGACAGTCCTCCATCTTGTTTCATAATGCCAACTTCAACCACAATACAGTAATTTTTTATCAGGCAGAGAAAAAGGCTGCCGCATAATGTGACTAAAATACAGAACCTATCTTAGGTCAGCACTGACCATGCCTCAGAAACTCTAAAAAAATCACCAGCATCTAAATTTAATAATTGTTCAAATGAGGCAGCCTTATTTGATTCATATGTAATTACATGTTCAGTGTGATTCTTTTTAAAACTTAAGAGCATGTGTCAAATTAGGACCAAAAGTACTTCTGCTTTTCATTCAGCGCAGTTAAAACCTTTTCTGTATCTTTGCTAATGACTTCCAGAGGTTCCAACTGGGGCACACGTAGAACCAACGACTGGTTCTATACTGCAGAGAGGGGATAGCATTTATCTCCTCAGAGTCTAGATCTTTCATGACCTTATCTATTTAAAGGACAAAGAGACTGTGAAACAGGGGCAGCAGAAACTGGATTTTTTTTCTGAAGAAATTGAAACAAACATCAGTCCCTGCAAGCATTCCCAGAGTGTGCACAAAGCTGTGGTCGGGAGAGGGCTGACATACGGCGTCTCAGCATGGTACTCCAGCTGCAATATGGTAGATAAGACGGCCCTGCAGTGGATAGTAAGGGGAGTTGAAAGGGCCCCTACCCTCTGTCCAAGATCTGCTTCAGGCACTGAGAGACTTCTCATACCCTTTCCCTGAACTGCTGCCATCGGGCAAACTGCAACATCAAAAGTAGAAACACCCGACTGCTACACAGCTTTCTGCCTCAAGCTGTTAAAAGACTGAGCTGCTGTTATTATCGTTCAGTTTATAGTACAGCACTTAATGTATGCTCAAGCTATACATTAAGCTATGTTTAAGCTATACATAGCTTATACATAAGTTTTCTTTTATCCATTTAATCACTTTTTATTCTAACCTGTTGAGAAACAATCTTACAGTATAACTTTTCTCATTCAAAAATGTGTCTGACACATTCAGGCAAATGTCGAGGTGTGCATGACTGAAAGACTCTTTCGTCTTGAATGTGAACAAACGCGTTTATCTCTTCAGTAAACAAATATTTTCTCTCACCATCCAGGGACAGCCAGTCGTGCTGAGAAGATGGCAGTGCTGGTAGATCACGTGCCTTATATTCAAACACCACAGAAGAAGAGATGACCTCACCACCCATGGCCACCTGCAGCATCACCAGTCCTGTGTCATGAGCTGGAAAAAAAGACAGACATCAAGAGATTATTAGAGTTATTTTTTAGTTAACACTGAATAAACTCCACACAATTTAGATACATACAAAATTATTGATTCAAACCTAATGTTGCCCTAATACGGATTATACAAATCACACAGCAAGGTAGAGGGCAATATTTACTATATTTTCCTATGTCTTGTTGAAAGAATATTCTAAACTGACCTATATCTTATTTATTCAGCAAACACAGAGCCAACTCCTTTCTGTATCTTCTTTACCATCTTATACGTCTACCTCATCTCTTTTAGCCTTTTTTTTTTTTACATTTGCTATGTCTTTGTGCTCTGAAAAGCATTCTGTAAACACAAGAATATGTGGAATATTAGGTGTTTGATACATTTTCTTCTGGCGTTAATTTTTTTTGGAGAAAAGTTGGTGTGTGTTACCTGGGCAGTAGCAGCGCAGCACCCCGGGCTGGATGAGGGCAGCTGGGACACTGATGTGGTCGAAGAGGCAGCTGTATTCACTGCTGGACTCCAACCATGGACCAGTAATCAACACCTTTACTCCCCCCTGTGGAGCAAAAAAAAAAAGAAAAAAAAAGCAACCATTTTCTGACAGGATTATGTAGCTCAAAATCTTTACAATGAAACTAGGAGCCATAAAAACCTCTAATAATGAGAAAAGGATGTGGATACCACAGCAACAGCATTAAAACTGAAAACTTGTTTTCAGTCTGCAAATACATCAGCAAATAGCAAGTTCTTTGATGCACTCGATGCTTATTTATAGTCTAAAATAAGCCTGAAATGGGATTATTTAATGACCAGTCATTTACATTTAAGAGTTGGATTATAACTAACCTCAAACAAAATCTGTAAGGGTTAGAGCAGTGGAGGTGGACACCCTGTGTTCGTAGGTTTGCAGTGGTTTGTATAAATAATTACGTTGAAGGTACTCAAGGGTCATATTTTTTTTTCTGAGAGAAATGGGAAATCATTTAATAGTGAATTATTTTCTATTTATCTGCATGTTGATCGAATAAATAATAACGCAGATTATTCTAGTTCTGAAAAAGGGTCTTGCATGCTTGTTTTTATTAAAAGGAAGTTGTTACCTGACTATTTGGGTTGAGTGTTTTATGTTTTGTTGATCTACAAAATGTTTGAAAACTTATTTAACTAACATTAAAGAATGGTTGTACCCAAGTCTGTTTTTAAAAGTAAAATGTTCAGTGTTTCAGGTTTTACTTGCTATTATGTTAAAATGAAAGCAAAACAAACAAAACATGGTTTTTAAAAGAGAAAATATTGTGTTGTACCTAACATTTCATATTTATGAAAAAAAAAAGAAAATCATACAAAATTGTTCCAAGGGCCACAAACGGCCCTCAGGCTACATTTTAAACACCAGTAATTTATAAGTAGCAGACTACAGGGTGCATAACACAAACTTTTTGTAAACAAAATGTTAAAAACCATGAATCATTTTCTTTCCACCGCAAAATTGTGCCCTAAGTTATGCTGGTCTATCACATAAATTCCTAATAATACACATATAAGTTCATGATTGGAACAAAATGGGGAGTTCAAAGGGTCTGAGTATTTTTGGAAAGTACTGTGAATTTTGGATGTTTTTTATGTTCTGAATTTCTTTTTTTTTTTTTTTAAATCCCAGACTAAATCTGCAGTTAAATGTGGGTTTTATTTAATAATTGTTTATAATTATTTCTGCTATGAGACTGCTTTTAAGACATGGTGGTTCAAAGATGAAGAGTTTCCTCAACTTTCATCATAATTCAATGATAGAACCGCTGCCTGAGTTATTAGAAGTGGTACACGCTCAAATTAATGAGGCCACCCAGGGGAATCTGGGGAAAAATTGAAATTTCATTAAAACCCAATCAGCTGAGTCTGAAATATTCGGCCTCCTTAATGACCACATACTGTAGCCAAGCTGTCAGTACAAACTGGGCTAAGCGTGATTGCAACAGTTAACGTCAGTACAAGCTACCATCAATCATGTGGAGCATGGACTAATTTTCCTGTGGGGAGCAGTGATGAGTAAATAATGATTACATGTTGGGTTTACTAACCTCTGGATAAGACCACTCTGGGGAGTAGTCCGTCACGCCGAACAGCCTGCCAGTCTCCTGGAGCAGTCCCAATGCCCCCTGCTCCACCTCGGATGCCTGCAGGTGACCGGCCGCTGTGCTGTGTTCCTCTCCTACTGCGCCCTCCTGGGGCATCAGGACCCCAGAGACTGCTGCCGCCACCCCTCCCCCAGACCCCTCCACGGAGATGAAATCATTGATAAGATCGGAGAACTGGCTTCCAAATGACGCTTCAAACCCTTCCAGACTGATAGCCGCCCCGGCCCCGGCTGTCGTTGCCGGTACCCCTGCACCTTGCTGAGGTAGCGGAGAGCTGTAGAGAGCACCTTCGATGTTTGCACCTACACCTATCGACTGAGGACTGGCCACCACTGAACTACTAGCACCTGAAATGCTCACGCCATTACATATAATTTCATTTTCCGTTCCTCCTCCGCCACCTCCACCCTCGTCCCCCCCTCCGGTGTCATCTGTGGGCTGGAGAAAATGCTTGGCGTCAACACTCGCATAGGCCTCATGAGGATCTCCGGCCTTGAGGAGTAAATCTTCTCCATTTTCTGTCGGTTTCTCTAAGGCTGCGACCTCCTGGTGGCTCCTGCTGTCTGGTTGCTCAACGTCTTGTGTTGTCAGGGGAAACGACCCGACTGCTGCTGCTTGCCCATTCCTTGCACACAGCGCCTGTTGGTCTGTGCTCACTTGGTGGAGGTGTGTATGCGCTTCTCCGTTAGTGACAGGAGAGTCAGTGACCATCGGGGGGAGGCCGATGTAGGCCCGCGTTTCGCTGGATTCCTGCGTTGCCTTGGTGCCGTTGACCTGCAGCTGAGAGGGCTGGGTTGTCTGGGGGGAGGTCTGGAGGAAGAGGCCCGGGGAGGGGTGGTGTGAAGGCTGGTTCAGACTTGAGACACAGGCTGATGACATGACAGCACTGAAGTCCATCTGTTCCAGGGTGGTGCTGGGGCTAAGGCCAGTTCCTTCGCCCACGTAGCTGCTCTGGGTCACCAGTGGCTGCTCCAGTGGCGTAGCCTCCGTCTTGATGTTGTTGACGAGTGCCGGGTTGTAAACAAAGCCGTTTGTGGAGCAGTGGAGTCCCCCATCATCACCATTGCATCCCTCTGTCTTCCCTCCACCTCCCCCGTATGTCTGGCCCTGCTTGGGATTGTTGAGGAAGCAGTCGGGGTCAAAGGTCATGGTGGTCTCAGGAAGGCTGACTCCAACTCCAGAGTCTAAAGAGCTGGACAGAACCAACTCTCCTCCTTCACCTAATCCCACCCCTCCACTGAACGATGCAAACCTCTGGTTGTCAGAGGCGACAGCCAACAGGATACCCGTGGCGGTACTCTCGTGGGTCGAAGCCAACAGATGGGTGTGGCCGGCCGAGTATACCGATTCGCCAGTTAGAGTGGTGACCTCTGACATGAACACAGCAGTGCTTTGTGACAAGCCGGTGCCAATGGCAAGAGCTGGGCTGTCAGCCATGTCGCTGGCAATAGACAGAGGGGAGCTCTGGGTGGTGTCGGGTACCTCCACCTGGTTGGTTGAGGTGGAAGAAGACACCTCCATGCTGCTCTGTGGGAGAAGGGAAGGTTTGGCTATCCTGCCATTCCTCCTCTCGCCTCCACCTGCCCGACTCCTCCCCCCGCCAGGATTGGGCTCAGTCTGGCCCTCCGATACATCACTGTTCTGGACCTCCGTGCCATCTGCTTCCTCAGCTCTCTGGCCTGCTGCTACACTGGTTCCTACTGCTGTCCCTCCTCCTGCTCCGGACTCCTGTTTGGATGAGATGATACGCTGCTTCACACTGGAACATTTCTGATGCAGGCTGCTTCCGGCACCTGACAGAAAAGACAGAAAAGAGAACAGGATTCAGGAAAGTGCGCAATTTCCTGTTCTACCTTGTCCTTGAAAAATGATTATACATTTATAAACCATAAAATTTATTGCATTTTAGTGGAAATAGGATGTGAAAGACTAAACCTAAGAAATGCATAATTGTGAAGTAAAAAGAATTTTTACAAATAAAAAGCTGAAATCTTTGGAATGCACTTGAATGTATCAAATCATTCTAAAATCCCTAAATAAAATCCAGTGGAACCGAGTAGATTCAAGAGTCACAAAATAAAGTCCCCCTTTGTGTCGTTTAATTTAATCAAAGACACAGCTTTTCTTTGAAGGCCACAGAGGTTTTGTTAGAGAACATAGGGAACAAACGGCATCAGGAAAACCAGCAACCGTAGTAGATGGATCAGGGAAAAGCAGAATTAGAGTATAAAACACCTTAGCTGACATACCAGCCAAGGAAAGCATTGATCAGAAAAGAAGGAGAGAGACCCTGAAGAAACAACAACCCATCAGCAGAACAACTAGCAACTGTGCCATCCCTAATTTGGGTATTTTTGGAAGAGTGGCAAGAAGAAAGACATTGTTTCCAGTTTGCCATAAACTATGAGGAAACACACCTGACATGGTCCTAAGGTTCTGACCAAAACAAGGCTAAGTGACAATTTTTCTCTTTAACACAGGGTAGTTGATCAGAGTTGAAGGGAAGATTGTTTGGGATCAAACATGGCAGTAAAAATCCCAATATGGGCTCAAAAAACCCTGCTACTGAGGCAGTGATTCACTTTCCAGTAGAAGAAGAACACACTTTAGATCTGAATATGAATCCGTGACAAAGCAAAAGCTCTTTATCCAGTCTGAATGAGGTTGTGCCTTTTTGAAAAGAGGATAGAAAAAAAACACCTTTGTAGAACCTGTGCCACCAGTGAAAGGAGGTTCCACACTTTCATATTTGTATTTGTTAAAACAAACAAACAAACAAACAAAAAACAACCAGTATAATTTTCCCTCAGCCTCACAATTATGATCTACAAAATCATAATTTTGTAGATCTGAACAAAAGTCTGAAGCAAAACAAAAAAAAATGTAAAACGAAAAACAAAAAACAAGTCAAAGGATATGAATCTTTTTGCCAGATTGTAATCAGAGAGGATGTAACAGCACCCTCTACTGCTCAGAACCTATACTGCAACGATTACACAAGTACTCTGATATAACTGTCACAAACAAGGTGTTAAGATACATTCTATGTACTTGTTGCTCTTTTCCGGGAAATTAAACATCTAATATGCAAACCACATGTTTTCATTTACATTCCCAGCGTTTTGCAGTTTTAATTTCAGAGGTAACACCTCCCACTCATCATCAACAACCACAAGACACAGGCAAAGGGACACGAGAAAGCAGAAGGCTCTGTGGACAATTAGCACATGAAGTAGTACTTGCATCAACAAGACACACAGGTTCGGGCTCATCTCAAACTACCTTTCTAGACCACATTAACAAAATAGATTGACTTACATAATGGTGTGTGGTTATGGGTGTGTCAGTGAGGATACTGAAATTATCTAGTCCTTCACGCTGTTTCATGAATATGAAATGCTTTATATTTTAGCCATGCTTGCCGGTTTGCTATAAATTTCTCCGTTTCATGGTTGCAGTTTGTGTCTGCCTCTAGGTGGCAGCATGACTCTGATAGCTGCAGCAACCAGCGACTTACTACATGTGGTAAAACCTGGCTAAATTACAAGTATTCTGGAAATCTATCTAATATTAACCACGGATTAATCTAACTGAAACAAATCACTGCAGGAAAAAGATTTTTATTTTTTGCCAATAGCTCAATTTTACAAGCTTTGCGATACTAAATTAAACTGACAAAAGTATAAGAAACTCAAAGCAGCAACATGTGAAGGTAGAGGTGTGAATATTAAATGAAAAAATAATCAAGTGATCAGCTATATAGTGGCCAATAATTTCCTGGCCGTCAGCTAATTGATTAATGAAATCAACTAATGGTGCCGTCTGTACTTTTATAAGCAGCTGGATGATTTAATTATCGACAAAACTGTTTAGCGTCAAATAAAAAGACCATTTTCAAATTTTGGTACTGAAAAGACGTCAAACCTCACTGTAAAACTGGGAATGCAATAAATTATTATTTAGTAAATTGCTCTTAATTGATAACCGTCAATTTGTGCAGATAAGGATGAAACTGAACGAAACACCTAAGTATAAATGAATGAATCATACATATTTTTGCATGCAAAAAATAAAGAAATTTATCAAAATCATAAAATCTTCAGATTTGACTAATTTTAACCATGTCAATTTTATTTACCGACAACAACTACAAATATAATATATTAATATATAAGTAACTACCCCCTATAACTACCATGCATGCAGCAGCATAGTGGGTAGCATTGCTGTGTGTAGTATATGATTTTCCTAAGCAAGTGACTTTTCATTGACCTCGATATTAAAATGAGACGTGAGTTTAGAAAAGTTCATAATAGACACAAGAAAGTAACTTTTTTTTGCTAAGATAGTTTAAATGTTTATTGCATGCTGCAAGCAAAGGCATCTGCTTCAATGAGTCATTCACTTCAGGGTATTTAATCACCACATTAAATGTTTTAACATTCAGATGATAAATGTTTACCAATTAATACATGGCTGCTATATAGCTGTTTCACATATACAAACACATACATGAATGATTATCACAAACCATTTATAGAAGAAGGTTAAATTATGCATATTTTACAATCTCCTGCGCTCTATCCTGTAAATAATTTAGTCATTTGCAGAACTATTCACATTGTTTTCTACTGTTCTTATGTAATTAATTTAAATAAGCACCAATTAGTACACTAATTGGTGCTTATTGTTGCTTCTAATAATTTTTTATTGTAATTTTTATTTTATTTTATGTACTGTACTTCTAAATCATGATGTTTTAAACTTTAGAATAGTTAATGCTACTGTGACAAATACATTTCCTACTTGGAATAATAAAGAATATAATCTAATATATTATTTTTTTGCTCTACTAGACTGACTCATTTAACTTGTCAGCCAGTGTGAGAGAGTGGCAGCCCATTTTTAAAATATAAATTTCACTGTGTGATGTTGGCCCTCTCTTTGCTTCAACTATAGCAGCCTCAACTCTTTCAAACTTTCCATAAGGTTTAAACATTTTTTTCTGAAGCACATTTCTGAGGTCAGACACTGATGTTGGTTGAGAATGTGTGGCTTGTAGTGTGTCTGCTTTAATTCATCCAAAGCTGTTCCTTTGGGCTGAGGTCAGGAATCCAGTAAACCTCTTCCACACTAAACTTGCTCATCGCTGATTTGCTTTGTCTACTGGAAAATCATATTGCAGCAGCGAAGGGCCATTCCCACACTTTTCCCACAACATTTTGAAAACGCCTCTGATATGCTAGAGGACTTAAGCCGCATCCACATGTCAATGTCAATGTCAAATTTATTTATATAGCACTTTAAAAACAGGCATAAAACTGCACCAAAGTGCTGTACAAGACTGACAATAACACAAATGAATAAAAACAGAGTATCACATGGGAACATATTTTTCCAAAACAGGTTGTCATTTTCCAATAATCTATAAAAGAAAAATGAATCCACACAGAAACACATACAACAAATCCCCCCCAGGCCTGTAAGTGTCTCTAAACATTAAGTTTGGAACATGTGCTTAAAGCCTTCAGTAGTTCAATTGTGAAGGGGAATAAAATTATAAATGGTTAATTAACTGGGAACTGGTGGTAAGACTTGAAAACCGATGTTCATAGACACCCTCCATGCTGTCAGAACAAAGCTTAAACCATTTAGCAAAGAAGAATGTGGAAAACCTTTTGTCTCCAGAGATGTTCACCAAAAGATTTGCAGTTGTTATTGCAGTAGAAGGATGTTCTGCAAAATAGGGACCCAGTGCTGCTGAATACTAAAACACATCAGTCCTTTTAAACTTTCATTTGTACGAAATTTCAAAACCATATGTTAGTTACAAATTAGTTAATTTGTAACTAATTTGCAAATTAGTGCAAATTAGTTAATTTGTAACTAATTTGCAAATTAGTGCAAATTAGTTATGCACTAATTTGTGTTGGTTTATCACACAAAATACCAGTAAAATCCATCCAAGTCTGCACTCATTATGTGACAAAATGTCAAGCCCTCAAGGGGTATGAATAATTTTCAATGTCCTGTATGAAAACAAAGAATATACTGACAATATTAGCCATCATGACAATGTTTAACATAAAAGCTTAAATTAGTGATGTCAGTCTGGGACAGTCAAACAGCTGCACAATCTGCCCTTACGTGACTCATGAGAGGGTTTGTGCTCAAGTTAAGGAAACTCACACATAGGTTTGAGCTGTCCAATGAGCTCCTCTTTGCTCCACTTGGCCCACTCTTTCCTGTCCGTGTTGATGGAGCAGAGGACCGGACCGCACGGCTTCCCGCTGTCATCCACTGCCGGCACATTCAGGTAGTGCACCAGCACGATGTCTGGGTTCTGTAGCACACAAACATCGACATGCACACGCTGTTATTGTAAAATGACATCCATTCATTAATTCAGTGATGGGTCTTTAAAAGCGCACAGAGGGCAGGAATGAAATATATATATATATTTACAAACAGGAAAGAAGGGCAGGGGAGGAGGTAAACTGGGTGGGAAAGTGAAAGAGAAAGTAGAGGACAGGGAGGAGGTCAGACGTAGCGTGTCAGATAAAATTCTCTCACCTGCCCATAAAAGATTTAACAGCTCGAGCCCACTCATCACTCTCTCTCTAACGCTGCAGTGTCTCCACGTGTGGGTGTGTGGGTGTGTGTGTGTGTGTGAGCTCGATACAAGATATATGTGGAAAAACTGAACAAGAGAAACAGAGGGAGAGCAGCTCTCACTATACTGCAGGTCACCGACAGACCTATGGAATTTCTACCCTATGAATGATTCAACAAGTTCGCTCGTGTGCACGCGTGTGTTAATGTGTGTGTGTGTGTATGTGTGTGAGAAAGAGAGAGAGCCTGAGAGACAGAGACTTTTTTTCATGATGAAAGATTCAGTAGACAGACTCAGGTTAGGGGGTGGACCTGCTGAGGTGGAACACTTTTCTCTCCAAGAGAGGGGTAGCACACTGGGCCGCTGCTGCTCAGCGCTCTGCGGTGCAACACTGTTCATGGACTGATTTATAATCATGTTCGCTGATGTGTTTTGATATCTGTGCAAAGAGCAGAAAATGGCACATTACAGATAAAGCAAGTCAAATTTCCCTTCCCATTTTCAAGATGGCAAGATTCCAACTAGTGGAGCATGCTGAAAAAGAACATATAGTGGATCGGGGCGTAATATTTCAATTTACTGAGATAGCTGATATTTCCATGTAGATTTTATGTGAAAAATTGTGCAAAAAAAAAAATCTGATCACAACTACATAGCTGTGTATGCTTGTCCATATTTTAAATATGCAATGGCATATTTCAGTTGAAATTAGCTGTGAGAAATGAAAAGTGGGGGAGTTTAAGTGTACCCAGACGTGTCCGGGAGTCATTATGCAATATGTCATGTGAAGATGATGAGGTGGCTGTTTCTTGAATTAGCAGAGCAAAAGACCTGTCTGTGTGGGTGTGTGTGCGTGTGAGAGAGAGAAAGAGAGCACATATGCACACAACAGCTGCTCTTTGTTGCCATTCACATGAGCAGTAGAGTGAGTCCAACATCTTTATGAAAAGCAACATGCTTTTATACACAATAGACACCTGTCAAGGTGTGTGTGTGGGTGTGCGTTTTAAGCAGAAGGCATGTTGTGTGTGTAGTTTGTAGCTCCAGGACATTTTCTTAGAAAGGACCTCACAGAGAGCAGGGCCTGAGTCCCTGATGCGAGCATTGAGAGTCAGGGTTAGATAACACACTGTTCTCAGGAAGTCACAGTCAGCTCCTGTAAAAATTATTTTTACCGCCCTGCACCCAGTGTGACATTTTCTCGAGACCTATATGAGCAGTGTATTCCATAGTGGTCTATATTCGTAGGTAGGACACCAGCAAGCCAAACAACATAAATTTTTACTATCAGCCCAGTCCTGGAGTATTATTTTCAGCAGCCTGAGTCTGCCTCATTAATTTGAAAGGGGAGGACTTTTATCGCTGCTTTATGGTTTAGCTCAGTTTCACCTGTTTGATGATCTAACAAGTGAAAGCTTGTGTTCTACTTTGTAAAATAAAACCTAAAATAGTTAAAAATAATGTTTGCTGTGTGTGTCGACGCCTTATGAATTCATTCAGAATTTTGCCGGTGTTAATACAGCGCTGGTCAGAAGTTTACATACAACCTAATGTTGATTTTGGGCTTTCAATGATTCTTTTTTTTCCCACCACCTTTTTTCCAGGGTAGTTTGATTACAACAAATTAGTGTGATGTTTTACAAAGTAGTATAATGTGCAAAAGCTAGAATTTATTGTGGATTTTCTCTAATTCACACGGGGCGAAAATTCAGCAGTATATAAAAGCACAGATAAACACATTGCACTTGTTATACATATTTAAATATTTAAATATTTGTCCATTAGCAAAATGCATAGTTTTGGTTAGTTCTACTTATCACAATGACATAGCTTATTTGCTGTGTATTTTGTGCTACTCAGGCACAGACCTGCCTATTAAGCATAATTCACAATTGTGAACTATGGCACCGTTGTTGAACACCTTCACCAGTTTCTTTTGATCTAATGGGAACTAAGGGTAGTTCAGAAGTGGCTTGTGCATGAATAACACCCTGGGTGTTCAACTTATAATATCGCCCTGGGCAACTGCCCATGTTGCCTGTATCAAAAGCTGGCTCTGGATGTACCAAGAGGAAAATAACACACTACAGCTGTGTGGATTAGATGAGTCAGTTTCTGGAAAGCCCTAAGCTCAACAATATTTAAAATTTATGGACTCTTCTTAAATTCAAAATTAATGCCTGGAAATCAGAAAAACTAAAATGAGCTATATCAGTTCTACCAGGAATAGTGATCAATTAAAAATATCCAGCTAAAATTAAGCCAGAGGTTTGTTGTTGGCTAAAATAAAAAAGTGTGCGTGAAGGTACAACTTGGGGAGGGAAATTCATCCAAACAATAGTGTTTTGCTCATCAATTCTTAAGTTTAGATTGCCTCTGAAGATACTGTATGTATTATATCAACACTCCTCCCTGAAAACAGAACAGTTCAAAGGTATTATTATTAAAGCCCAAAATTAAAGTAGTATTCCTTGTCAAAATTAGTATATGTAGACATATGACTGGTGCTGTATGCGAGAGAGGCATAGTGGGAAAAGGGCGGAGAGCTTACCTGCAGCAGCCAATAGCATCTACGATGGAAGGTGGGGATGATGGAGGAGTGGACGTAGCAGCCATACAGACACTGGAGAGAGGATAGGAGAGGACAGCAGAGGAGAGGAGATCGCAATGGTGAACAAGACAAGAAAAAGGAAGGAAGCCGGACAAAGAAAAATTGCAAAAAAGGGAGTGGAGAAGGAGAGGACAGGGAAGGAGAGAACAGGAGAGGAGAACTTAGGTTATACCCACTTAGGTTGTATTGATTGTGGTGCTGAAAGTAAATTGCAAACATGCTGTATGTGTTTTTTTCCCTAATGTCTTTTCTAAAAAACCATCAATCTGACGTGGGCAATAACAGCACCAGAAACAAAGAAACTCACAGCCTTTGCAAAACAGGACATTTGGAATTAATAAAAACTTCAAAAGTTTTTAGTTTACTAGTTGTTAGAAAAGGGGAATATGTGGAGACTGCAAGAAACACTGAGCGAACAAAAGACACTTATAAGAACACTACAGAGTGTAAACATGACCAAATATAGGCGCAACTTGGTCAATTAGAATACCACAGAAAAATTTATGCATTCCCATAATTGCATTAAAAATGACACACAGATTGGTGTATTTAAAACATATACTCCTGGTAATTTTGACTGCTGGGGTCCAGCAAATAAAACCTGAGTTCCTCAGAAAGCTACCGTACTACACTAATAAATAAATAGTATTTTTAATACAGACATGTAATGATATAACCATGTTCCACAGTAATGGGAAAGTCTGCTGACTTGACGATTGTCTAGCAGACAGTCATTGGGGAGGCCACAATTGGTAATTGCTAAAGCATGCAAGCATCTTAATGGAAAATTAAGTGGAAGAAAAAAGCGTTATTGCATAGGTGGTGGAGATGATTCTAATACAAGGAGAGTTGTAACAACATCAGTTCCACCATTTAGGAAACAGATAGAAGTTTTGTGAGTCTTTTAGTTGCTCTCTCCCTGGCCCACCATTGTAGACGTCAGGGTTTAAAGCTGGTGTGTTAATGAGGAAAAACTGCTACACAGGTAAAAAAGTAATTTGTTTGACAAAAGGCAACATTTGTTTGGCACTTACACAGTTACAGCTAAAATAATTTGTCTAATCACTAATGTCCGGCACTAATGTCTAAATCCTTGAGTAACTGGTCACCCAAACACTTGATGCCTTCATCCATAAATACAACATGTTAACAGATTGTGAGTATGATTTTAGAGAGAACTGACCCACATCAGTGGCGTTAATATCCATAACTAGAGAAATTATAAACAGCACGGACAATAAAAACTTTTGTCATTGATGTTTTTCTTTCAGACCAATATGTTTGTTTGTGGAATAGGTTTCTTCATGTACTCTCTTTCTCTCACACAGACATAAACTTAACAGAGGCAGTGTTTGCGTTATGTTCTGGCTTAAAGAGTGACAGACATTGTTCTCAGTCATTCTTTTCCCTCAAATATACTTGTGAATTAGTGGCTATTTTTGCTTTTTCTGTATTATTGTTGCAACTCACCCCAGCATGCAGTACAATCTACAAAAGTAGCGGGTTGGGGTTGTAACAAAGGACATCTGTGTCTTTGACATTAGCTTACAAAGTCTGAAAAACAAAGCTTTCAATCAGTATCATTTGAAGTAAACACATGTGGGTATTTTGTTGAGCAGTTTGAGAACTAGATCTCCAAGCAATCAAGGAGGTAACACATTTGTCTACAAGGAAGTGGAGAATGGAGCACTTCAAGTTTCCTTCTGCTGATAAGTTATATAGAGATGCTGATTTTATCTTCTCAGCACCTGCCCACACTGTCAAAAGCATCAATGGCTGCTGTAATGGTATCACTGCTTCGTCAATGCCTGAGCAGCACCACCAGCAATTCAGTTAAGTTGATTGAACCAACCTTCAAAAGTTTTGAAAGTTTCAAAACCAACTTAATTTATCAGGCTTAACCAACTCAAGTTATTATGTCTATCCAACTCAATATATTAAGATTATTTTAATTTGAATTCGTTAAGTGTGTGTAAAATTACATTTAAGTCAGTCTTACTCAGATCATGTGGTTTACATCAAAAAAAGAAGTAAACTCTTAAAATGTTTTGGGGGACTAAGCCTAGTTAGACAGGAAAGTGGGTAATGAAAGGGGGGGAAGAAATGCAACTAAGGTCATCATGCCGGGAATCTAACCTACGATGGCCGCGTCGAGGACTAAGGCCTCCTCGTATTTGTTGTGCTCTACACCTGTGCCACCCCGGCAAATTTGGTGAGCTGGAAAAAACATTTCTGAACAAGACGAATAGCCGAAAGTCACATAAAAATTAGTTTCTTCAGAATTTTACACAATTTTGTGCAAAATAATTTTTTTTTTTTTTGTGAAATCAAAAAGATTCATTCATGTCCAACACCTGGCCTTGGTGAAAAAGAGTGTGGTAATGTGTAACGGATGAAGGATGAAGTGAAAGCGGAAAAGCCTTCCATCAAGGTCATCACCTCCCCATTGTGAGCAGAAACCAAGACACCCACACCCGAGCATACATGCAAACGTATGAAACGGCTTTTATTAAAAACAAAATTGCTGCCAATGTAAATACATTCAATCAGGCAGTATGTAATTTACACTTCAAGCTTGTTTTGTTTTCTTTTTCATTCATGCTCATACACACTCATGTTTTGCTGCTGCTTTTCCCTTCTCAAAAGTAGCCCGCTCTCTTTCTAAAGTGTGTTTTGCCAAAGGCAAAGTGCATTTCCATATATTTCCATTCGATATGAGGAGGCTCTCCATCCAGGGTTATGTTTTTCTCTAATGCTTCCTGCCTCTCCCCATCCTTCTTCTTTCCCTCTGCTCATCTTGCTGCTCTGCTCGTTCCCTCATTCTCATTCCCTGCTCTACACGCTGCTTACTTGCTCGCTTGAGGGGTCCTGGGAAGGAGTGACACAAACAATTACTGACCAAGTGCCAGGGAGAGAAACTCTTTTCTCTGTGACCATGTTTGTTTGTGGATGTTCAAGTGCACGGAAATATAAGACGGAGTGTTAGAATGTACATAATTGCGACATCTTTAATCTTAGCCTATCTTGATGTGCCTTCTTCGAGCTGTTTCTTGTTCACTTTTAATGCATGAACCACTGAGTCCCCAGTAAACATCCGTGTGCCTCATCACAGTTTCTCCTTTGCTCTCCTCTCCACCTCATTCTTTCTGTTTCTGACACATGCATGCTCACTCCTCTCACCTCCTGGTACATTCCTGCTGAATAATCAATTTCTGAGCTGGCTGATGTGACTCAAACACACGCACTCACACCCCCCCCACACACACACACGCACGCACGCATGCAGAGACGCTGCCTTGAGACTGGATCGATACCCCTCTCTGTTCTGCTGAAGGAGGCATTGACATCATTCCTGGCCTGAGGCCAAACACACTCTTATCCTTCACAAAGAGAGAGGAAGGGAGACAGGGACCGGAGCTGGAAGGAGTTGGGTTGGGAGGAGAAGAAAGAGGGGTACCACTCACTTTCAGGCCACAAATTGGTCTGTAGACTAAGCGGCGGCTTATTTTGCGTGTTCGTTTGAGTTACATGTATGTGTCTCCTCTAAATCAAGAAGAGTAAGTTAAGGACGAGGTTGGCAGCGAAGCAGCAAACACCATCATCGACTTGTTTTTCCACTGCAGCCTCTTACCTCTACCCCCTGGACTTTAAGCTTCATATGATCCTCTCGGGTGGTCTTCCCGTCTTTCCTCTTCTTCCAGCAGTAGCCATCTTTCCTGTACTTCACCTTTTTACGGTTGTAGAGGATCATAGAGCCATTCTGAGGCCTGCAGCAGGATAGGAGGAAGAAATTACAGTCATTTTTATGCGTTCTTGATCTCACACAGCATTTTGCACGGTGACGTCAGCGCTACTCTTGGCGAGTTTCACGTGCCCGCCCTCCCCCTTCACATAAATAGCCCTGTGCTCCAACATGTTAATATTTTAGTAGGGTGATTTACTGGCACAGCAAGAACATTGGCCTCCAAGCTGCCTTTCTGTATACACACCTGGTGGGATGAACACACACAGTCGCAAAGACACACACCAGGAATCATACATGAACAAAGACAGAGGTATAATAGTGATATCAGACACAGCAGGGTCTGCTGCTGTGTCTTCTTTGGGCTCAATGTCAAACCTGCTGCTCGGCAATCAATCATTACTCTTTAAAACATTAGGGACAGGTGCGTGTGTGTGGTTTGGGGGAGTGGGGGGAGGGGGGGGGTGTTTGTGTGTGAGAGAGATAGATTGTGTGAGTGTGCCAAAGGAGGAAAAGTGCCTCTCTGCCTTATCTTGTGACACCAGGAGGGGAAAACAGACTAGTTAACAATCAATAAACTAAAACACAGAGCCTTGCAAAAGCATTTATACCCCTTAAACCCTTTCACATTTTGTTATGACCACATACTTTAGTGTATTTTAATGGAGTTTTATGAAACAGACCAACACAAAGAAGTGCATAAAGGTGAAGCCGAAGGAGAATAATACTCTGCTTTAAACTTCCAAAAAGCTCTTTTGCTCTTCATGAAGCTGTTTGCTCAGTAATATTCTCTGAGACCTTCACAAATCAACTGCATTCATGCTGAGGATATATTCCACACAACAAGTGATCCACATTTACTATTAAGGTGATTTCTGAGGGCAATTTGTGGCACTGGACTTTATTCAGGAGAATCCGAGTGAAGGGGGATCATAGAAATGCAAATGATTTGTAAACTATATTATTTTCCATCCACTTCAAAATAATGTCCTACAATCTCTTGGTCAATCACATAAAACCCCAATAAGTTACAGTGAAGTTCCTGTGTTAACATGAGAAAATGTGAAAAAGTTGAATATGTTTGGAACTAAAGAGTCAGAAATGCCCGCCTAACGGCAGTCGGCTGAGAAGATACACATTTCCTCCATCCCCTCTGTGCTTCGCTTCTCAATCAGCCTCCAGTCCTCATCCCTCTTATCGCATCTCCTCATTTAATTTTTTTTTTGTTACTCCTACGGTCCCCCAGTTCTCGTCTCCAGTTCTTTTCATCTCATCTGTTCCTCCTGGTGCTATCCCAGCCTTTCCTTTCTCCTCTCCTCTCCGAATTTCATGTCGACACATCTATATGGACTGAGATGATAGCGGCGTACTCAGAAGGCCATGTGTAGCGAAATTGAATTTACTGTGAGCTGATTTTCTCTGACACCTTAAATCTGTTCTGTTTTGGGGGCGAGCCTGCCAGTTTCTTAGTGGAGTGGAGACCCCCACCCTCCGATCAAAGCCAAGTATAGTCTCCGTCTCGAGCAGCGTGAGTCATCTGAGAGCTGCTGATTCTAATTATGTTACGGAGAAGATGGATGAGATCAAACGCGTGCTTGTGTGTGGGCGACAGACGCGTGCGTGTTTCGCATGTGGACGGGGGAGCGCGCTCGGGGACGGTTGCCCATGCGTGCACCTCGCGAACCTTGTGATTCAGGCAGACATAAATGCTATTGATTGTAACTAGGCTGTGATGTGTGGGATATAAAAAGCTTTTCAGCTGTTCCACGGTGTAGCAGAGCAAAAACAGGGAAGGAAAGGAGGAGGAGATGGTGGGGAGAAAAAAAAAGAAAAGAAAACGGCAGCAAGATGAGGAGGCAGAGTGGGTGTGTGAGCGAGTCCAGTAAGGGAGGAGACAAGGAGGAGCGCATAAAGAGGAGAAGGCAACTCTCACAACTTTGAACCCATGAAACAGTTCAGTGACGGGAGAAATCAAGGTCATTGATTGTGATCTTCACATTGTTCCCCCAGCCGCCCCCCGGCAAAAGCCCTGCAAAAAAAAAATTGCAGTCATGTAAATGTCAGTGGCTCCGTGAGCTGAGCTCCTTTCCATCTGATGGGATTAGGTGTAATCTGTTCTAATCGTGCCTCGTGTCATGTGTAAATGGGATTATATCTAACTGCTGCTCAATAACACCAATATGACTGCTGCCGCTGCCGCTGCAGCTGCAGCTGCTGGGAGGCTGAGGCTGCACGGCAGCACAGCCAATCAATGAGAAATCCATCCACAACATAAACCGTGCTGGTGGCCCCCCGGCCGCTCCTGACAGGAGTCCTTAGGCTGACACAATAAGAGCGCACAGATATCACCTCAGTCTTTCAACAGTGTCAGTAATCAGTAATGGGGGGCAAAAGGTGACAGATTCACTTGCTTCACTTCACTTTTTTCTTCTTTGCTTTTTTTTAATCCTTCTTCTCTTTCACCTCTTTCATCTTTTATTCTCTTTTGCTCACAGTATATACCTACAGTACATCTGTATTAACTAAAGTAAATGTCAATAAGGTGATTCATCAATAATTCAACTTGCCCTTTTCCCCGAGTCTTTTATTCTGTCTCGCCTTTCTTGCAGTTCTCCTTCTTGGCTCTCCTTTCTAGGAAAAGCACCACTTATGGTTCCCTCAGATCAATGAATATTCAGTCCTGGCACGTGAATCCCTGTTCGCGTCCCATCTTTTATACACATGCTGCTCCTCCCTTTAAAATCCCCCCTCTCACCCTTCTTTGCCTGAATTATACATCACATATCCTAATACATTTACATTCATTAATACTCCATTTCCAGCTGACTAGGAGCTTTACAGTCCGCTCATGTTCTGGAGTGTTCTCTACATGTGGAGTGGGCTGCTAGCAGGATGGAGGCGGGAGACAGTTGACGTACATTACTAATGTTTTAATCAAACACAGGCACTTACTCATTGAGATTAAACCACAGTGAGTCATTGACTGACTGAGTGATACTGAGTTTGAACCATGAGACTTGGAAAGTTTGTAAATCCTTAAAAATGTTCTATTATGCATTGTTCATATGTACAAAAAACTTTTTTTTTTCTTTTAAAAAAGACTAGTCATGATAATGCAACTCCAAACAAAAACTAAAGTATAATGTATGACTCAGCCACAGAAATTATTTTTCATAATGCACTGTACATGAATTCTCTTCAGTCTCTGCAGAAATATGTACCTTAAGACCAGTTCATCAGTAGACAATGATTTTAACCAATTTCTCTTCACAGAACAACTGTGTTGAACCTCAGCTTTTTCAAATAAATGCAAAAATTGTTTTTTAATTTTTGATAAAGCCTGGGACTTTGGCTAAGTCATACTGATAAATGAACGTGTTGTTTAACTTTTACAGTCTGGTGCTTTTTGTTGTGTAACTCAGAATATCCTGAGACTGTATTTTTCAATTGTTGCAATGCAAAATTAATTCATGTCCAAGCATGACATAAGCCCATACCATTATAACACTTTCTCAGTCAGATTAAACATGTCCTTTTGTGTCTGTTTTTTTTTGTGGATATTTTTGATTTCCATAAACTGGGGATTAGCAGAAATGTTTCTCTTAACAAACAACCACTGTTTTTTAGTTTCTCCCTGACGGATGACTAATGAGTCTTAAACTAATGTTAGAATACAACTCATATTATTGATGAGTATTTTCTCTGGGGTCCCTTGTGACCTCATAGACTGAACCTGTGAGCCACACTGTATGAAACGTCTTCAATTTCCACTGTCCGACTGCAAGATGGTGGAGACAAGAAACCTTTGAGATGGTTTGACAGGCGTGCACAACCATAGGATTTGTCAACACTAACACATAGACTTTGCCAAGCAGAACTTTTTCTGACGCATTAGCACATTGTATTCACATCAAAATTACATTTTTGGTCCGCAAAGCGGAAATTTCTTTTAAGAAGTAGCAGGGAATTTCCCATTGTGAGCTAAAAATCAGTAACTTAAATGGATAAGGGGATATTATATCTGCTTCAGCTATTGTGGTAAATAAATAAATAAAGTACATTTTTAGATTGTCTTAGTTATTTTAAGCAAGTCTTAGCTTAAATTTATTGAAACTTGCACAAACCTGTGTGATCTAGAGCCCTTAGCAAAATGCTCTGCGTTGAAATGTCATCAACACGGTCACAACGTGAGCTCACTGAAGACTAGTAACTTTATGTTTTGAGTCAGAGACAACATGAAGTGGAAATTCCTTCAGCCGTTTTTTAATGTCAGCATTTATTTCATTATATCCTCCTTCATACCAGTATATTTGATTTTAATTAACCTTTTTCTGTAATACTGATAGTTTGTTACTATGGATGCACACATTTGGCAAACAGCTCTTACTTTTGTTTAGATCATTGACTTTCCTGAGAACCTTTCCTGAGATTTTAAAGAACTGTGTAGGGAGAGGGCTTTTTATGATGCAACACCAGGAAGTAGACCAGGCGGCTGGAAGCATGGGACTTAACTCTGGAAAAGCTAGCAACTTCTAGCTCTAACTTCTAGTGAATGGAAACAGCTTTGTGTTTTGTTTTTTATTAGATTTTAACATCTGTGTTGTACTTATTACTTGTTGGTTTTAATCAGTTCTCTTGTTTTATTCATTGTTATTTGTCTAATTTTCCTCCCCTACACTTCCATCCCTCGTTTCTTGTAGACTAGCCTTTGCATATGTATTGTCCTGTGTTTATTGTTAGAGGTCAGTTCTGTTTGTTATTCGTTGTGTTTGTTTTAGTTGACCATTTTCTTTTGGTTGCTTTTCTAAATTTTTGAAATATCTGAAATATTCTGTGTTTAATTAATTTGTCCAAACACATATCCTCTGGAAAGCAATAACAGATTTGTCCTTGTGCTTCACTGCTGGGTCCCTGACAACAAAACTGTCCTGCTGAAACTCCGTATGGACGAAATATTTGTCCCCGTCAGGAAAAACAGAAACAGCACCTCTGGAGTGTAAGTTAAATTTGACAATACTCAATACTAAAGCATGCAATGTAATACTAATTACAAGGATTTGATTTTACTAACTTTAAAAAAGTATTGGACTCTGCGTTTGCAAACACCTGATCTGAAGTGACTCGGTTCTGTGTGAGGAACAGCCCTTGTTTGTAGAATACATTATGTTATTTAATGCAAATACAGGGTTAAAAAAAACACAGCTGCAGGTGTGTATAAATTATCGTCTGTTCTCTGCTCACCTGGTTTTTGGCGATGTCGTCAGCCACTCATCGTGTTTCTCAAAAGTGATGAGATATGCAGCAATCTCCTAGACAGACAGAGAAAGACAAAGAGGTTATATTGGTGTGTGTACATCCCCGGCAGATGGGGTGTGTGTGTGTGTGTGTGTGTCACGGGGAGATAACACATAACAAGTATTTCCAGATGACCTGCTGATGCCCACAGAGAGAGTGTCACTATCTGATTGCCAAGGTGAGGTTTGGCCACCTGATTGGTCACAGAGCAGCCAGTGAGGAGGCAGATACAGAGGACAGACCCCCAGGGCCAGCAACCAATCACACTTCACTTTGCCTCCTCCACTGGGGAGGAAAAGCTATCTCCTAAATACACATACTCGCACTATATGAACACACACACACACATATATTCACATACACAGGGGGTGCAGGCCTATAAACCTGCTCAGAGAGTACGCTGATAGGAAAAGTTTTCTTGCACTTTGCAGTTTGCCATTCAGATAAAGCCACTTCCAAACTCCACTCTTAATTCCTCCTGCTCTCATCTCATTTCCTCATCTTTCCTCTTCACAGTTCTTCTCTTCTAGCTCATGTGAATCCAACAAGGAAAAGGAAAACTCGAATCATACAGGTGCATTTTACCGAGAGCGGGGAAAAAACAAAACATCCAAACACAGACACACACACACACACGCGCGCGCAAACACAGACATAAAGAAATGCATCCAAAAGCAATTGCTGTTTGTACCTCACACTTTTTAGTTCCTCATGCAACTCCGCCTTTTCTCTTTGCTCGCTGAACTTTCTCACCTCTGGTTTCCTCCTTCAAACATCACTCTCTATCCGACTATCATCGACTCCCATCTCACCCACTTGTTGGGAAAGACTATGAAATGTAAATTATCCTCTTAAGGCAATCAGCTTTTGAAATGTGGCACAAAGCAATAGTGAGGACGACATCAACACTCCAGCACTCCTTCATCTGCCCCCTCAGATCAACAGTCTCCTCTCTAGACTTTCTTTCTCTCTTATCCTCTGTGTCTTGGGGTGTGTGTGTGTGTGTGTGTGTGTGTGTGTGTGTGTGTGTGTGTGTGTGTGGGTGTCCCAGTTTGGCATGAGAGCTCCCCGGCTCGACACCGATATGACAAAAGATTTGAGATGTGGAGGGGGAAGGAGATGAGAGGGGGAAATACAGAGCAGCTAGAGGCTGCTGACACTTAACTGGATAGGAGTTTTTTTGTATCCTCAGTTTGATCCTCACTTCCAAGCCCCCCCACTGGCTCATTCTGAATTTATATCGGTATTTATATATACGTGTGTGGGTGTGAGAGAGACTGCTATCGCACCCTTTATAATTATCAATATCTGGCTTGAGAATGTATCTGTACAAGGTAAATAAAAGGCTCAGAGGACAGAGTCTGTACATGAATACAAAGAAGCAAACATGCTGCTTGAACTTTTTCACATTTGCAATTTACCAACCACTACAGGGCTGGGGCATATGACTTAAAGATAAAATCTTTTCACCACCTTTTTTTTTTTCCCCTGAAAAAATAAATAGAAAATATGTTAAAAACTGTCTTTTATTTCTATCATTCTGTGAATTGATCTGAATTTAAAGTCGAAATAAACAGAAGCTGTAAAACGTGTTTGTCACAAAGATGGTAATTCACTCTGAACTACGGAAATCTAAGGAATGCTTTGTGAAAAAAGTCTGATTTTCCAAAAATTAAATCTTAAAAAACAAAAAGAAATGTAATTAACTGAAAAAAATCGATTTATCGCCCAGTCCTACCTCAAACTTCAACATATATTATTTGGATCAATGTGTTGGACCAAGACAAACTGTTGGAGAACTAAAATGTGGAAGAGAAAGGACAGATGGATTAATTTGAATTGCCACTTTTAATATGACACCCCAAAATAAAAATCTAATGCAAACAACTTCCTCTGGAACAAACCCTATAAATAATAAGAGTCTCACTGAGTGTAAGGCCTCAGGTGTGTTAGAGAATAGTAGTGAACAAACATCATTATGAAGACCAAAGGATAAACTTTTGGTGAAGTTTAAAACTGGGTTTGGTTAGGGGTGCAACAAAAGATTATTTTACTAATTGATTCTTCTGCTAATTATTCTGACGATTAATTGATTATTCGGAAAAAGACATTTGTTTGTCACGGACTTTGAGGGAGAAAAACCAAACATGTGGAGGGTGGCAGTGCTCTAGACAAAAAAGACCCAAATTAAACTTCTTTGACATGCTTCCAAAAACACGTTGTGTGGCAGGAAACTGACGGTGTTCAACATCTTGTAAACAAAATCTTCAAGGTGAACCACAGGGAAACTGCAGCAGGGACGGGGAAGCTGGCCAGAGTTGATGAGA
This sequence comes from Xiphophorus maculatus, assembly GCF_002775205.1. Taxonomy (NCBI): domain Eukaryota; kingdom Metazoa; phylum Chordata; class Actinopteri; order Cyprinodontiformes; family Poeciliidae; genus Xiphophorus; species Xiphophorus maculatus. Next base: position 23,730,239 of record NC_036462.1, read on the forward strand.
AGATGGATGAAGATAAATACAGGGCCAACCTTTAAGAAAACTTGTTAGAGGCAGCAAAACACTTCAGGCTGATGGGGCGGAGGTCACCCTAAACACACATCCAGAGTGAATTGGCTTAAATCACACAACCTTCTTCTGAAACTCACAGTTATGTCTGACTTTGTGTAAAATCCCTGAAAAGCACTTTAGTGTTTGCTTGTAATGTTACAACATGTGAAAAAGTCCAGTGGTGAGATTACTTTGGTGAGACTCTGTAGACATAGGTTGGCATAATGACACACACACCCCCACACACATTAGCACACAAGGAGTGCCTCATTCATTTATGCATCTATTCATTAGCTGTGACAGGCAGCCACCTCTCCTCCTCCCAAACCACTCCGCAGCAAGTCAATATCCTATACAGCCTCCACGGCTCTGGCCAGGCACTCGGGCTCCCCTAGTGACTGTCAGCCAGCGGGAGGCGGGAGCAGAGAGGAGAGAGGGGGGAGGAGAGGAGGCGCTGGAGGAGGTGGGGTGGACAGAAGGATGGGAGGATTAAGACAGAGAGAGGGAAAGAGAGAGACTTACAATTAAAGGCCTGCCCCATAAGAGCCATTAAAAAACCAGAAACAGAGGAGTCAGCTGAAAAAGGCAGCCCGACACACACTGTGCAACACACCCACACACACACACGCACACATACACACTGCTGCTGCTGCTGCTCACTCCCCCTGGCAGCGCACACACACATGCCCATGTGAAGAGTGACAGAAGTGAGTTGGTGAAGGTCGATCCTCAGGAAGTCACAGTTATTGTCCCAGTGGAAGGAAGTGATGGAGCACTGTGAGCATGCCTGGTGACACGCTGACCCTACAGGAATACTGTGAGTGAAGGTGCGTGTGCATGCGTGTGCATGGGTGCGTGTGTTTTGGCTGTGAACTGGCACATGGGCAGGGAAAGACATCGTTCTCCAGGGATCTGCTCGAGAAACCCAGACGTTCTGCATGTCTGTGTGCAGCAATACATTACCAATACATTACGACAGGCGCTCAGATGTACACACTTTCCCCACCCAACACACACCCATTTCTGCTGGCTGCCGTGCATGTGAAAGCGTGAAAGAGAGTTACTTAAGAAATATCTAACAAAGCAGGGAGCATGAGTGGGAAGTTAGATTGGAGCAAGCACTGCAGTTGGGGAAATCAGCCTCCCACTCACGCTTCACTGAGACCATCTCCCTCCGAGAAACTGGTGGCATGTACAGAAAGGCAGCCACACAGACGCGCATGTGTACATACAAACACATTTACAACGCCTTGGGGAGGTTTCCACTGGGAAAGGGACTTTATAGGTTCACCTACACACCCGACAGTCCCATCCAGGAACTTCTCCCAGGGATAGTCACTTACCAGGGTCTGGCCATAGGCTCGTATTTATATATATAGAGAGGGAGCTGTGTGCACGTTTGAAGCCTAATGATGAGCATCACCCCGACAGAGATCTGGGGAAAACAGAGCTGTCTTCAAACTGGAACTGTCACATCCATTCGAAGTGCCTCAAATGAAAGCCGCCGCTGGCTCACAACAGAAATCATTTGGCATTGAACGGTTTATTTTGGCAGAACAGGAGGTAACAAACTGAAGTGTCCTTTCTAACTACACAATCCATACCTGCCTCTCCTCTTGGGCTTTGCAAGTCCCGCATGCATGTGTGTGTGTGCGGGCGTGTGCGTGTGCGTGTGTTTGGGGGGGGTTGAAGAACTGCATTAGCATTAAGACCAAGAGAGGTCTGCTGATGCGGTGATGTGCTCCAATAGCACCTCCGCTGGGTTTCTCCTTTCCACAGCGTCCCTGCTGATGTTTCATAATGACAGGCAATGTCTACAACGTTGCCATCCTATATGCCTTCATTGTTGTTATTATTATTTTGTGGATTTCCCTGTGGTGTTTATTCCGATCCAGTCTCGCATTTAGACAGATTTTAATCTTTTATTTTTTTTAAATGATAGACTGGTATAAAGCGATGTATAATTGTGAAGTGGAAGGAGAATAACAATGTAAAAAGTGTATTTGGATTTAGCCACTTTTACTCTGATGGTAATCCTAAATAACATCCAGAGGGGCCAATAACCTTCAGAGGTCTCCTAGTTAAAGATCCAAAAGTCTTTAAAGGTCTTTGCATGTCTTTGAGATTTGTTGAAGGACATCACTAAACACACAGCCTCATGAAAACCAAAAAACTATTAGTCATTCACTCTACAAATCTGGGCTATATGGAAGAAAGCCATTGTTGGAAGAAAACCATGAGAAGTCCTATTTAAAGTTTAGTAAGGGTCAAAGAAAACAAGTGACAGAGGGTGCTCTGGTGAAATGAGACAAGCATTTTATATTTGCCCTAACTGCAAAGACTGCACCAGAAAATCCTCAACTTTTCCACTGTGAAACCTGGACATGGCAGCATCATGCTTTTCTTCAGTAAAAACAAGGAAGCACATCAGAGTTCAACCAAAGATTGATGAAGATGAATACAGGCCAAATATGGAAAACAACGGCTTGTAAAAAACATCAGCAAAGCAAAAGCCAGAGTTACAACGGAATCATTAACATCAAGCTAGATTAATGTGGTAAAATGGTCCAGTCAAAGTCTAGACCCAAACTCAGATGAGAGCTGTGATAAAATTTGGATAAGACAAAGGGTTTTTTCTGTTACAAGCTGAAAAATCAGCACGGTTTTCCAGCCTGACAACCATCAGCAATATAAACTGAAAACAACATATTTCTTTGTGCCTTATGCATTCTAATATTGTGGCAACACATTTGGAAATAGAGCTTGAATTACTGAATTACAAACTGTCCAAACACTTCATTACGTTTTGGTCAGGGTTAGTGAAAAACCCCAAACTGTCCAAGTTACTGTTCTATTTTAAGGTCCATTACTCTTAAATGTTTTGAACTGGAAGTCAGATTCTCCCTAAATGAATATCGTGGTTCAAACAGACTATACTACACTTTAAAAACCAAGACGTTTTATTGTATACCAGATCAATACTGAGTGTTGTACTGTGTGTCTTTAACCATACTAATTACGCCATGTAGCTCTCAACAGAGAGAACAATGAATAATGATGGGATCGTTTTGCTCTGTTAAAGCCGCACAACATTTTATCAAGTCCATTGTAAACTATGAGAAATAAAGTGTAGCTTGTAGTGTACTCCCAAACTGCCTTGCTCCCTGCTGTGTGACTTTCAAGAGCCCTTATATTACCTCTGCTGCCTAATACAACTGCTTAACGCTGTTTCCATAACAACTGTTGCAAAGCCCCTGATCAGAATTCCTCTCGAGCTCGCCTTGTGTTTATCATATCAACACCTCATCACTCTCAAAGCAACATACATGCACTCAAACACGGCCGTAAGAGACATCTGCACACAAACACAAATGGATTACTAGTGTAGGAAGTTGTCGGTTGCAATAAAACAAATAACATCATCACTTGTCTGGGTTTTGTCTGTTTCCCCTTTTAGGTCTGTCGACATGGACAAACGCAGAGACTGCTCACATGTGCTAAATGCTGCCCCATCAGCAGAGGGTAGCTAACGTCTGACCTTCAGCGGTGACGAGTCTCTGTCGCCTAGTTAAGAAAGAGACGAGGATCACATTCATCTTTGTCACACACGATTAGACACACAGGTACATAACATGACAGGAACAGATGTGACTAAGATGTGTTCATGTACACCATGGTAAAAGTGAGCACACCGACTTTGACAACTCAAGGGTCACTTCAAAATGCCCTTCCTGATCTACTGTAAGCCGTATCCCACATTCTAATATGAATGTTTTCATGACCTTGTCAGGCTAATCGATTGAATAATCGCTTGTAACTGCTGATAACGATGCAAAACATCACAATGTGATTTATTCACTGGGATGTTTATATGTTTGAAACGGTAAATGTGAAAACAAATGGGGGAGTATTTTGGTTACAGAAGCAATTGTGGACGTTTTTGGTCTCTGTCTCTACAGACAGTGAAAAACACTTGCAATTCAACTGCTTTACTGGCTAAGGTTACATCCATATCCTCTGGTTACCCCAAGTCTGACTCTGATTGGCTAAACAGTCCTCCTTTATTTTCTTTCTTTTTTTTCTTTTTTTTTTACAGGAAACACAGATAGCTAAGGAGCATGAATTTGGGCTCATTCAGAGAGAACCAGCAAAAATAATTTCTCCAGCTGGGGAGAGGTCCGATTAACCTTGAGATTCTGTTACAATAAATAGTCTTGCTTGCATTGTACCCAGCCTACATTTTTCTATTTCAAAAAGCACTCTGCTTTCAGAATAGGTCTCTCACAAAGGTTTTTTGTTTGTTTTAATCCTGTGATAGTGCCAGTTTTAAGTGACGTATCTCTCATGATACCTCAAGCTTGCCTGATATTTGCTGATCAGTCAACTTGCCGTTGCTGAGGAGCTTTAGTAGGGAGTTCATTTAAGGACCCATCAAACCCAACAAGATGCACTGGCAGACCAGGTTACAAAGGACTGTTCAAGATTCATTTATGGTCAATATTTTTGCAGCTATGCTGCCAAAGGTCCATTTTTATACTTGGTTGTGTGAAATAATAAAAAAAAAAATTCATCCACCTTGTGTACTGGGTCATTTGGTGGCTTCCTGTGAAACATTCTTCCTTCCTTCATTCTTCAGTCACCAAAACACCACTGGACCTGAGCCAGAACCAACACCTGCCACTCGCAGTTATCACTTGGCCAAAACAACAACTGTCTTTGCAGGGTTTTACCCAGGAACCAATCCACTGACAGTACTGAAGGAACTTCATGCAGTGCAAGTCCAGTCGGTTTCACGTGTAAGAGAGCGCCCCAGTTTTGAAACTAGTAAAGCAGTCTTTTAATTCTTTATAATAGCAGCTCATTTGCTAAACGCTGACATTTGATCTCTCTGCCCTATTTTTTCCTTCTTTCAGACTGTTAGGTATTAGGAGTCATGAACTACTTTATGCACTCAGGTCAAGAGAGCCTTAAAGTTTGATTCAATGCGGAGCCTGGTGCCTACATGGGTGAATACTTTTCATAAAAATTAACTCACTTTCACTTGTTCTCCTTATGGTTTGACCATTTTACTTTCCCTTCCCTCCCCCTTTTTCGCGCCTCTCATCTGCTAATTTACACAGGTCAACGCGGTGAAGGTGGCAACACAAAGATACACCCTCAAAGTGCACGGAAAGTAGCACAAACTCTTTCAGTGGAGACTTGAGAGCAAGGAAGCGCTGGCCTCAATTCACCAGGGGGAAACATCAATCGCATTTTTCTAAAGACTTCCTTTTCTTGCGCGCCTGTACCTGTCCTCTTCTTCCTCTTGACTCGGATTTGCATTTCAGGAGACGGCCCCCCCTCCTCTCTCTTGGTGGGGAGGAGACGGGCGGGGGGCACATCAAAGACGCCAACAGGTGTGTGGTGTCAAACACAATGCTGGGATCCCCCGCTGCGCTAGGGCGTAATGGATGAAACCTGTCAGAGTCCTCAAAAACTCCAGCAAAGTTAACTGGAAGAAGGTGTGTGCCACACACACGTTCAGGTTTGTTTTGAAGAATGTGAGTTTCTGCCGGCGGGAGGTGGGAGAAAGAGGTAAGGTGGTGAGGGGAAGGTGTCTCAGTGAAGGAGTCTCCAGTGGTTGCGTTAACCCCCGCCTCAGCTCACCGTGAGTCATTCCACCCTCCGAGACTCATCTCTGCTCTGCGATTGTTGATGTTTTTGTGATTGAGGAGGTTTGCATGCTAAGGAGAGACGGCGAGCCACAGATACGAGACAGAGAGGGGGGAGTGAAAGAAAGTGTGTGCCACCTCTCATTGGCATAAATACTTGTTTACAACGAGACATAAATTGGCACCCTGTCAGTCAGCCTCTCCATTTCTCTTTGCTCTAACTCCTTTGCTCTGTTTCCTCTGCCTCTGTGCGGCTAAGTGTATTATAACACTCCCCGGTTCAGCCCTCTCTCATTACCATATTCTAATTACATTCGTTAAGGGGAGCATTTGGGAGTTTAATGAATAAATTTGAAAGATGGGTCTCTGTGGCGATCTTTAGGTTTGTCTCCTCCTCAGTCACCTAAGAATGGGAGTCAGTGTTCCTGCATAGTTTTAAATGTAAAACCCCATGCTTTTCAGGACTCACATTTCCAGGGTTTTCACTTCTTTTGGCTAATTTTAAACTACAAAAATGCTTCTTCAGTGGTCATGTTTTAGATTTGGTGCATGGAAAAGCTAGGAAATAGGGAAGGACACAAGGAAGGAAGGGAGGAATGTCCTAAAGAGTGACAGACAGAGAGAGGGAAGGAAAGAAGGAAGAACACAAGGAGGAATCAGAGGTTTGACACAAGGAAGGAAGGAAGGAAGCAAGAAAGGAAGCAAGGAAATCAAATTATGTGAGGGAGGATACACCAAACTTAGAAAGCAGGACAGGACAAAAGAAAGGGAGATAGTAAGAACACACAGAATACAAAATAAAGGATGGATGCATAGGAAGACACAAAGGCAAAAGGAATGATTGATACAAAAAAGGATGGAGGTAAGAACTAAAGAAATATAGATAAAAAAGGAAAAAAGTAAGAATGAAGAAGGTAAAGACACAAGCGAGGTAGAGAGGAAACACATGGGAAGGAAAGAAAGAAGGAAAGAAGGAAAGAAAGAAGGGAGTAAAGTGAAAAGAACAGAAGGAATAATGGAAGGACAGAATGCATGACAGGAGGTGAAAACAAGTAGCAAGAATGACTAATATTTTGTGAAACATCCAAATTCACAAAAAAAAACTACTTTCATCATCACCTATATGTTCCACATTTTGCCTCAGTCTTTCACCACTTTCACCAATTCACTGTAGTTCTATCTATGGCGGAAGACTCAGTTAAAACAGAGGAGGACTGAGCTGGCATTTAGAACTACATGCTGCTATGGACTGTATGTAACTGATTTAACCCAAACACTGTTACTCATAACATTTGTGTAGCCCTTTAAAATAAAGCTTACAGAAAATTTCAAAATAAAAGCCTGAATATTACTCTCAGGCCTTTGTCCTCTTTTTCTCTCAGGTTAGTGCAGAGAGAGCTACAGATATGAATACTACCAGAGACGAGAAATAGCCCTCTCATATGCTTCAAGTGGTCTTTGGATCCGCCTTACGGTTCCTGAACAGGAAGGAGTTGTTTGGACTGCTTTTTTCTGAAAAAGTGACTGCTTCAAACAGATATAATTCTGCCTCTCGTTAGCTCATTAGCATTAGCCTTTTCCCTAAAATAAGCTTGGAGCTATTTTTCTTACTTATTAGCCATGTTTAGGATACTGAATGTGAGTGTAAGACAACATGCTAGTGATATCCCACATGCTACTCACAGCAATCATGCTAACATTAGCATTTTGGCTAATTTTAGCTGATGCACTTATTTTAACATACTGAATGGTGCAAGTCCATGTTAGTCAACATTCTTGTGATTATCCACATGCTATTGATTACATTGCAGCTTTCTTTAGCATTGATGCGAATTTTTAGCATCAGAACGCTGGGTCCAAACTGACGGACACACTTTGGCAGGCCCCGGTTAAATTTCTTCAGGAATTTTCTAGCTTTCTAAATACTATGGTCCTGCAGATCACCTTTCCTCTTGGTGAGAGGACGGATCTGTTCAATATGTAGACAGCAGAAGCAGGCAGTTGAGAAATGCTGTTCAGTATGTGTGCTCTGTCTACAAATGTCTCACAATAGCTCCATTTCAGTAGAAACAAACAAATCTAGTTAACTCCAGAAGATTGTGTGGACTCCTGTCTCTTTATAAAAAAAGAAAATCAATTCAGAATTCTGTTTGCTTGTGCCAAGTAAAGATTTCATGTCATTTGTTTGTTGTTTATGAAAAAAACTTGGAGCCACCCATGCTGAAGTCATGAATATTTAACCCATCTCAAACCTAAAAACAGAAACTGCCAAAGACAAGCACCAAATTACAGATGTACAAATCGTATACAATCTCCGATTTAACACAGACAACAGACCTGGGGCCTTTAAAACAGGAGGTGGGTAAGTAGAGGTAAAACAATCTTAGGCAAGCGTTAGCATTAAATCAACCCTGCCCCTGTGACAGGCTTCTTCCACTGTTGTGTGGTTTTTGATTTGTCTCTGCCTGGAACGGAGCCCTGGGTGCTAGACCTGCGCTCACTCTTTCAGGGTATTGCAAAAATGTGATATACCCTTCTCACATGGTTTAATAAAATACATTCTCCACTCTGATGATTGCCAGCTTGTGCTTCAAGGAGTTCAGCAGTGAATTTGCAACAATAACCCAAACAGTTTTTTCCTTCCTTTTTCCCCCCTAAAGCTTGGAAATGGATGTGCTTTTACTTGGCCACTTGCCAACGATTACTGACAATTAAACAATGCCACAAGCAGCAGGACTAAGATGAAGAATTTAATTTAACCTCTTGCCCACAGAATTTAATTTCACTGTGACTACAATTCACTTAAAATGAAAATATTTTCATCTTACTAAATAGATTTTTTTTAAATCCCAGACCGACATTTATTCATTTTGTCGCTCACATAAATGAAAAAAACAAAACCAAGCTTTTGGAGGCAGCAGAAATTAGCTAATGCCTGGAATTTCTTGTGTGTTTGTTTCATTCTCAATTCAAGCATCCTTAAATTTGCCTGGAAGCAGTGCATTAAAAACAGGCTGCACTCATCCATGGCTAACTATATATAGCATGCTCTGCAAGAGACCATTTTGGTTAAAAATGTGCTTGTCTTTAATTGTTTGTAAGTGTGTGGTATCTTCTTCACATAATGTTTGCAGTGATAATTCACTGTGCATGGAAGAGCCCTCTGTCATCACCTTCCCTTTAAGCACTGTGACTCATGCTGTGGGTGCTAGCTTTCATTTTAACCTCTATATAATGTATCATGCATGTATATAAATAAAAAAAAAACAAGAGAGGATGAGAAACATTTTCACTCTTTAGACCAGACACCAGGCATGTGTGTATCAGGTTGCTTATGGAGGATGCTTTCTTTGCTTTAGTCTGGTTGTTTTCCATCCATTAACTGCATGCAGCACTAATAGAGCTGTTTAATAATTGCTAATTTAATGTGGCTTTATAGATCGAAAAGGAGACAGACATCAGTCATTGCCTTTTGGGCTGTTGTGGTAACTTTCCACCTCACAAAAACTGTAATTGACTGTGACTTTTCTGTTCAACATGCAGTGACATATGCAGGTGAGAAGCGGCAGTAACTTAGAGCCTCGCTGAAAAAGAGAAAATAATGCTGTTGTGCTTCACAAAGTGTTCATATCTTTTGAATTTTATCCCATTTTGTTAGGGATATAGAAGTGTTATTTTATTAAACAATATCTGAAGCCTTAAACATGTCATGTACCAACTGTACTGGGGTGGAGATTCACAGTCCAGCAGGACAAAGGACCAAATACAGCCTGAGTTTAAATGGTTTCAGTCATGGGTCTATTGCCAGTAGCTCTGAAAGCTGATGGCTTTGGCAAAAAATAATAAAGAACTAACAAGTGTTTTTTTAAAACATGTATAACAAATGAAGGTCTTAGCAATTTATGGAATAACTATATTGAAATTCTACAACTAACACTAAAAGTGTCAGTATTATTATGTTTTTAAATCTATTGTTCTTGTTATTAGTTTGGAAAATATGTGCATTTTTATTAACTTAATTTTCCACAAATATAAACATCCCATAAAATAATAAGTATCAACTCTGTTATTAGCAAAAGTTAGCTTGTTTTATTTATTTTAATGTAAAAAAAAATAAAAAATAAAAAAATACAATGGTAGTTCTTTAAACATTACAACAAATATTTTACAAAAAATCATAAGTTGCCATACAATATTAGTGCCATAATTAACTTTAATTAGCTGGGTAGAGGGCAAAAATGGCTTTGGATTGTAAAAAAGCAGTAAAAGTGGCCAACCCCTGGCTTAGATCAAAGCCTGACTGTGTGTTAGAAAAAGGTCCAGTCAAAGTCTGGAGCAAAATCAAACTGAGAATCTGTGGGAGGACTTGAAGGTGGGTGTTCACACATGCCTTTCCCAGTAACCTGACTTTTTGTTTGAGCTTTGAATATTTTCAAAGAGGAGTTGGGGAAGTATTTTCTCTTTAGATGTGCAAAGCTGGAGCACAACCTATCGAAAAGTAGTTCTACAAAAAGTTGAAGCAGGAGGTCTAAATCCAAATGGACGCCACACCTTTTTTTGAGAGTAAATTATTTAGAATGCAATAAATCCTTTCTACACCACTTCAAAATTATGAACTATGTTTTGTTGATGTAGCAAATGCCAATACAGATAGAAAACATCATGAAGTTTGTGGCTGTAATGTGACAAAGCGTGGAAATACTTTTTTTCAAGGCACTGCAGACATTGCAACCTGGCAAAGTTCAGACAAACATAGCGCCAGAAGATAAATGCTGCCAACAAGATGTAATTGTTTGGCTTAACAGTAATTAATACTTGTTTTAGGACTGGGAAATCCTATTGTTGCCATGTTTTACTGTTTGCTCAAACTGTGAGCAAACACTTCCACAGATTAATAGCCTAACTGTGATTTTGCTCCAAGTCTTTCAAAATCATTAGGACAGAGTCTTCAATGATAGCATGAACTATGAGAGACAAAGACTAAGCATCTTTAAAGGTGACTACTATCAGTTTCTGACACTTTGTAAAGGCACTGGTTGAAAAACAGAGACATACTTCATTTAAGTTTTAATAGTTCCCCGTCCCACCGCTTCAGACTGTACACAGACACAGTTAAACAACCGTATACTCTCCTGGTATGCAAATGCAGCATCAATATCCCATATATAGTTTCCTCCTCTGAGTCTTTAGATGATGGATGATATATTACAGCTGAGCTGGTCTAAGACTAATGACGCAGCTGCATTACAATACACAACTATGCACACAGCTAATATTGTATGTGCAGGAAGACAGAACACTTTCACACAGACACAGGCACACAAACGCCACCTTGTTTAATCCCCGGGAATCGAGGAAATTTGATTAGCATGACTTTTACAAACACACTCCATATGAGAGTAGACAATCCATGCATCAGGCGAGAAGGAAAGGGGAGCGGGAGAAAGAAGCAGAAGATAGAGATGGTTGGGGAGGGGGGGGACGAGGAATGCATGATCCTTTATCCTCAGTGCAGTTTGAAAAGAGGAAAAAATAAAAAAGACCTGTGTTGTAGGCTCCTGAATGGAAATGCTCAGTTTTCTTAAGACACATAAATAAAACAGCATCTTTACCAGTAAACCTATATATAATATATATGCCCTGCCCTGCATCTTGTCAATGTGTACATTTCCAGAACAATATTTGTGGAAAATGCACTGCACAGCATCAGGAGGCTCACATATCTCTGAATTGTTGGGGATGGGATGTTTACAGGCTTCTAATTTATCCCTGCACTCACGTTATACCTGCCAATGGTAAAAATGATGTTTGCTAAGGCTTCAAGCACGCCATCACATTTGATATTCATCACAGTGTGATTATTGCATGAAAATGGAGCCATGCTGAGGTAATTAGTTCAGTTGGAAAAGCTCATCTGCATCTGTGCTTGACTGTGACGAAGAAATGCATCCCTCGTTCCTTATAGCAGAAAACAGTACGATAAACTTAAATAAAAGCTCTTGTCTAAAATCATTTTCTTATGTAAAGTTACCAAATTACATTCACAAACATTGTTTTGAAATGCCAATGAAAACATATGAGCACCTTTATATTGCAGAGCGCCCTCCATGACTAGGGGCCCTTAACATAAATGTGTAAGAAGCTTCATAAATACAACCATTACTGTAGCATAGGCTCACACTGAAATATTTACAAAAATCTAACTTTTCATTTTAGTCAGTTTCTTCATTGAGAAAAAAAATAAAACCTACAATGTGAAATAAATATTTTAGCTCGCATCTCCAGCGCTGTAAATATTAGCACCACTGCTGGTATGGCTGTGTAAGTGCTGAAAGAACAGCACTTTTTTTTCTTTTCACAAGGCTGAAGCATAGTTTTATTTCCAGCCCATGATGCATTGCACACTAACAAAGACCCCAGGGACTTTGGAAGAGAAACCTACAGAATCACAGACCATCTCTCATGCATAACTGTGGACATGAGCTGCTTTTCCACATATGTATCCTTCATCTTGTGCAAAACCCTCTTGAAGTGTTCATTGCTGAAAAGCTCAATGTGTGTCTCCACCTGTTTATGGTTGTGATAGTGGGACAGAGAAAGTTTTTTCTGTCATCACTCCTAAACTTGTGTCTAATGGTTGCTATAGAGACGTTGACACCAAGGTGCCATTCTTTACTGTAGTTCATTAACAGTGAGCTCCCTAACCGTCCTCCTCACTTTATGAAAGTGGTACAATAATTATAAGTCCCTGCTCAGTCCCTGATTGCATCACCCTGTTTGAAGGAATTGGTAAATACAGGTTAGTAACAATTTGCCCTTACGCTTCACGACTTGTGATGGTATATCACATAAAATCTCAATGACATACATTTTGTGGTTGAAATATGGTAAAATGTGGAAATGTTCAAGAGATGTCAACTGTAATCTGTTCATTTCATAATGTAAAAATTTATTTATTTGCCTGTTCCACCAAGCTGTTTCTAAAAAATAAAAAGATTGGTTCCAGCAAAATACCAAATCTATGTGCAACTTCCAATCTGCAGCCTAAACGTTTTTCACAGCTGAAAAAAAACAAAACAAACAAATTTATGATTAAAATACACAATTTGTGCAGATATTTGAGTTGCTAGAGATGAGTGCACACTTGTGGATTTTTTTGCAGCTTTTCCTTTAGAATACGATTCGCAATATTTACTAGATTTACACCTCCTGTTAAGAAAAACATAAAAACACAAACATTTTATTTGAGCTCTCAAATCTCGTCTGAGAACATGTTTTTATTTCAGTTGTGTAAAGCTACTTTGAGGTCAGATTGTAAGTTTTATTAATGTGAGATATTGTGTATCTGATTCTATTGGTCTCATAAATTCTAACTCACCAAAGAGCACTTAAAGGCTTTAGCTCCATTTGGTAAGCATCTTAAATGAAACATTCAGAGCATGATAGATGCTATTTATATCTGCGCAAAAAAACAAAACAAAAAAAAAAACATGCAACAAAAAAGCTAAATTCCTGTGGTGATGGCTTTGAATTATTACCACTGGTCATGTGTTTGCTCATTCAGTAGTTTCATTTAAAGGTGCAGTGTGAAATGACACAGAGCCCCGTTTCTTTAAGCCGCCCTTCAAAAAAGGAAAGACAAGAAAACGCGGCATTCAAGTCAGCTGGACATGTATTTATCTCTATAAATAAGTAAGACTGGTACAAGAAAACAACTAAATAACTAAATCAGAATATAATTGAACAATTAAAACAACAGCAACTGAGAGGAACAACACCGAAATTAACTGTGTCACCTTGCATGTTCGATGGAGCTCACTGCTGAAAAACTCTTGGGGACACAAAGTCTCCATTGCAACATGTTTGGGAGTGATGTCAGAAAAAGACCTTTCTGTCCTACCACTCCAAAAGTAAACATGTGGAGTCTGCATAACTCTAATCGAGACTTTAGCTGGAGCCACATGGTTTGGTCAGACTGAATTAAGCCTGACCTTTATGGTGTCTTCCTTGGCCTTCAAGATGATTTTACTGACTAATCAAGTGACTTTTGAAGGCAGTTGATTGCACCGGTAATATTCCTGTCAGTCACCACGAGGTTAAGTTCTGGGTTTTATTTAGGGGCATCAGAGTAAAGAGGGTTGAATAGAAATGCACACAAGGCTTTTTAGATTTTCATTTGTAAACCCTTTGAAGAGTACTGTATAGTTTTATTTAACGTTTTATCATATTGGTCTACCTCATAAAACACAATAATATGCCTTCACGCTGTTGGTTGTAACACAACAAAATCTGAAAAGGTTTAAATGATGTGAACACCTACACGAGGCACAGCACATTCTCCATAGCCAGTGAGGAAGTGGTGCAAAATGTCTGCATAAAACTTTTAAATGGCTTATGTGGATGTCACACAGATATACTCAGTGCAAACTTGTCATTTACAATTACATTAAACCATCTATGAATAGTAGCGCACACTGAGACTGCCTCAGAGTGAGCAAATGAGTAAAAAAGTAGGCATCAGGGTTGTAGTTTTTTTGTATTGCATTCATTTCCATTTTATGCATCGCATCCATTTGAATGCAGCATTATTTCTATCAAACCCAAAATTATGTTCGACTGGAACCAACCTTCAAAAACACGAGCATGAAATATGTAGCAGCCTCAGAAATCCTGAACTAGGCATATTACTTACAAGTCCCTCTGCTCCAGTTATTACTGAGTCAGAAAAAAAAGGAAAAAGAAAAACGCTTAAGAAAAACCTCGTCAAAAACTAAGGTTTTCAGCCTAAGTCGTGCTTGATTTGCAGTGTGATGTTTTGTTTAAAACTTGCATTTTTATGGGAATGTAAATGCATACAAATTGCCTCGCGGCACTTTAAGATTCTGTATATTTAACTTCTGAAGAAATGGTAAAGCAAAAAGTTATCAAAGTGAGAAAGAGCTGTGCTGGTATCAGGACAAAGCTCTACACACTGAGAGCAAGTTCTCAAAATAGAAGAACAAGGATTTTCTCTCACACACACATTTTAATGCTTTATCTGTCCCAAATGAATTAAATCTAATTCGCACAAGTCACAGATATTACAGAGGTTCTATGCGGGGACATTTAGGGAAACAAAAAGTATTGTTTCCACAGAACACACTGGCTCCTTATTACATCGGACTTCGCCGGCCGTTAGCTTCTTTTTCCAGTCGGGCTCCGAATCCAACGGCAAATGAAAAGACAATCACACACATACACACAAGCATACAGAATGGAGCTCAGGCACTTACGCAACACCCCCGCGCACTCTCAGTAACACATTTTCACTGTTTAATATATTTCTGTGTCTCCAGTTAACAATATTTTGTGTCAAATTATAGTGGGCAAGATAAATAGTGGGAGAAAATAGAGCAGGAGGAGGATGTGGTGCTTCCAGTTGGGTAGGAAGAATATAGAGGAAAAGGAAAAGGGGAAGGAGGAAAGAGTCCACGTTAAGTCCTTCCTCAGACACCTGGCTTTCAGAGACTAGACCTGCAAAACCTGCTTAATCCCACCTGCTTGTGAACCTGAACTGATGGTTGAAACTTGCTGAAATCTTGGCATATGCTCAAGTTTCCGTGCAAAATCTTGCTTAAAATAAGACTCAAGATGAGACTATATTAACTCTTGGTTAACATTATTTGAAATAATTTGGTTCCTTGTGGCTGGATGGTGAGAAAAAGTGTCTGTTTGGAATTTGGGTTGAATATTTAAGCCACAGCAGACACTAAAAGATGCTGGGTGCTAACTGGGCTATGCTTCCCTCAAAGAGATGGAGAGAAAGACAAAGAGGAGAATAAAAGATGCAGAGAAAGAGCCTGGAGGACTAATTAGTGATTATAACGCGGCGTTCTCCAAACATGAAATATTTCTCACCCCAAAATGCAGAGGAAAGATTAAAAATAAAAGAATAGGAATCAAACACACAGAGCTGTGAAACACCCCTCTGGTACCGTGTGTGCACTCATGAACTGCGGCATGTATCTGCGTGCGAATGTGTGCACCAGCTTCTTTGCCCCCTCATTAAACCATGCTTTACTCTGGTAAATGGCAACAGCACAGAGCTCAATGTCAGCTGAAGAGGTTACAGCCAAAGGCAGGCTCTGGGATACACACACACACACACACACACACACACACACACACACACACACACACACACACACACACACACACACACACACACACACACACACACACACACACACACACACCCCTGCATGCACAGGAAACAGATAAACTAAACCTTTTACCATCATGTTATGTAGAAAATGCTTGAGAAGCACACCCATGACTTTTCTAAAGGAAACTTTCAGAGAGTTTCAAAAAAGTTTGTTGCTTTTTCACCTCTTGTGACAAGGCTAACCTAATGCAGAGCGTGTGCCTCTCCTGGCCCTGAGCTTGTGTGTGCTGGGCGCTGAAAACTCACACACATCAGAGTCATAAATCAAGGGCGCCCTTCACCACAGTATAAATGAAACACAGACGCCTGCAACTGGTTGTTGCAGGCCTCCTCAGAGTGATGCTAACTGCATCACTCTGGATTTCCTCATCGATTCCTAGAATGTTTTTTTTTCACACGGTTTAGTAAGTGACGGCTTCCCTCACGCAAAACTTCTTCTCAAGACATTTTTCCACTCGTAAAATTATAGCAGTACTCAAACTCCTTAAACATTTTAACATTTAGTTGCGTTACAACCACAAGCATCAATGTATTTTGGGGGGATTTTATAATCACCAATAAAATGCTGCTGCGGGGTGAAAGAAACATCCGACATTGTTTTCAAATTGTTCAATACAATGTGGAAAGTCAGTGAACATCACTAATCAACTCCCTTTACTCTGATACCAGCAACCAAATCCAATTGAATCCCACTACCTTCAGAAAAAAAGGTCATAAAATAATAACTCAAACTTTGGAAATCAAACAAAGCACTGTTCAATTTATCATGCAAAACTGGAAAGTGTAAGGCACAACTGCAAACAAACCAAAACATGGCCATTCACCTAAGCTAACAAGCAAGACAAGGCGAGCATTAACCTTAGAAGCAGCCAAGAAGCCCACTGTGGCTACAGGAGCAGCAGAGATGCACAACAGGTGTTGGAGAATCTGTTGACAGGTTCAAATATGGCCTGGAAATACCTGAGAGAACAGCATTTTTTTCCATTTCTCTCCCACGACTGCAATGAAGGAATGGCATCTTTTAGGATCTCCCAGTTTGCTCGCAACACAAAATCTCTGGAAAACATTTTTTTCTTGTGTGGTGATTGGTCAAAAATTTGACAGTGCCATGGTTACGAGGCTGAGACATAGTACAGTGGGAGAGCCTTATGATGACTTCACATGAAAACTACACTGGAGTTTCTTAAGTATGAAATGTCTGGGATAGAGAGAACTTTGTTCTTATCACTTCAGGAAAGCAAACAAATGTTTCTATCCTTAAAGAGTATCTACAGGAGTTTTATTGCACTCTCCATAAATCTGTCCTATATATAAGAGTGAGAAGAAGAAAAACATTGTTGAAAGAAAAACATGTTAGTTCTTGGGCAAACATGTAGAAGAAGGTGCTCTGGTCAGATGAGACCAAACTACATTTTTTTGGCCTATTTGTAGACTTACAAGAGATAGAGAAATAAACACTAGACATCACCCTCATCAGGCCTCGCAAACTGGGAAACAAGGTGGTGGTAGGATCATACTGTGGGGAAGCTTTTGTTCAGGAAGAAAAGTGATGCTAATCAGAGCTGATTAAAGATAACCTGGTGCAAAAAACTTAAGACTGAGCTAGGATGGAATGGTTTAGATTAAGACAAATAAAATGGCACTATTACAATTAATGAAAAAAATAATGCACCTATACTCTCCATCCAATCTTGTTGTTCTGGAGAAAGAGTGAAAAGTTCATATTCCAGATATACAAAGCTGATCGAAATATACCAAAGATGTATGGCGGTTCTAAAACCTTTGACACAAGCAGGTTGAACAGAAATGCACACCGCACTTTTCAGATTATTGGTGTAAAAATAAAAAATAAAATAAAATAAGTGTCATTTACTTCTACTCCACGGCATGGAAGTATTTCGTGTTGATTTATCACTTGAAATCTCCATCAAATACATGTGAGTTTGTGATTTTAATGTGACAAGATGTGGGAAAGTTGAAGTGCTATAAATATTCCTGTAAAGGATTGTATCTCCAGACAGAAAATGGGACTACTTTGTATTCATATTCAGCTTAATCCATCTGTTTAATAGCTCACAAGCAGCAGTATTGACGCCGATAATAAATTAAGAGTTTTGTTTAGTGTTGGAATTGCAGCTCCCGTAAGACGCGGCAGCACACAGAGGTGATTGTGAGCGCGTTCGTGACATTTTTACTTGTGATGCGGAGCTTTTGTCCTTCGCCGATTGTTTGTCTCCACTGTCACGCATGATTGGCATCTCAAGCAGGTGCACCGGTTTGTCAGGTCTCCCTATATTGCCTCCAGCTAACTTGCAAAAATCATGAGTGGGGTTTGTGTCAAATATGTATCATCGATCATACTATTAGCCCAAGAATGCGTGCATATCGCACATAATCTGTTGCCATGGCAACACCGACCCCTCCACACACATGCACAGACAAGAGCTGCGCTGGTCCAAAATGTATATGATGATTTTTGATCCGCTTCCCCGTTCAGTCATGTTGGTGTCATCCATGCAAGCAGAGCCAGACACGAGCGTGTGTGAACTATCAACTAAGCCTGCCGTACAGCAGCTAACGCGGGAAGAACAATCGCTCTGAGGGAGCAGCGCATTTTTCACAGCATATCATTACATGTCTCATTATTGCCAAAATAACAGCAGCTCCTTCATTTGTTTCTCGTCGTAGATCTGAGCAACATGTGGCGCGGAGACAGGCGTCTGTCTCCTGCATGTGTGATGCACTGAAGTCTGTGCGTCGACCCGTTTGAGAGTTGCATCATTTGCATCATAGTGGGAGACGCTCTGGAGTCGAAGCCTTTAAAGTGCACATTAGCCCACATGATGATATGCACATTTGCACAGTATCTGTTTTCATGTTTCTTAATTTATTCTTTCCAAAAGAAAAATCCCATTCATCTGTGTCTGGCTTCTGGAAATCAGGATGTCAAGTAACGCCACGAGGGTAATCAGACATTTTGTGTGACAAGAGAAGCGGGGAAAAAAGTTTATATTTGTACAACATTTAAAGACGTTTGATTTGCTTTTTATTGAAAGGCTTGCACAAAAAGAGCAACAACAAATTCCAGATGCCTTCAAGGTAGCGCCTCCATCATCAGTGTATCCACCTGAGTGTGGTTTGTTATCTAAAACTTGTCCGATGTCTATTACCATGGACAGATACACATACACCCCCAATCTATTATTGAACAAAAGGCTCACGCCTCCGCTCAGCCCTTCAGGGAGGAATCCATCCCTCCATCCCAGAATAATTTCACACATCAGTAGATACACAAAAGGCAGAGAGAGAGAGAGAGTGAAGGAATGAGAGGAAGGAGCAAAGGAAAGGGATGGAAGAGGGGAGAAGAAGTGGATGGAGAAAAAAGAAAGAAGAAAAGAAATCTATGGGGTCACAGCTCAGCGCTCATAAGAGACCAAGGTGTCAGGGGGAGCCAAGTGTAACAAAACAGATATCAAAGAACCATATGTAATTGTACACACTTGCATAAAAACAGCAGCGCACACACACATTCACACTGTTTTTTAATTTAGAAAAAGGACAAAAATAACAACAAAGACATGCATACAGAGTTTGCCATAATCATTAGCTTTCTCATCTAAAAACAAATTGTTCTTAATATATTACATTCTTTTCTTCATACACCACACACACCCCCGCACACACCATGATGTGAAAGAATAATTTCCCTCCTACTGATTTTTTTCTGTTTTTTTCTTTTATATCACACTTTAATGTTTAAGATAGTGAAATATTTTTTTAGATGACATAGAGATAACCTGAGTAAATAAAAATACAGTTTTATCAAATGATGATTTTATTTAATAAGGGGAAAAGGTTTTCCAAGCAACTCAGCCCTAAGTGATGCAAGTCATTGCCCCCCAATAACTAGTGGAGCCACTCTTGGCGGCAACAATTGCTATCAATCATTTGCATCACATGACCATGAGCAGTCATTTATATCACTGTAAGGGGATTTTGATCCACTCTGTATTGCAGAATTGTTATAATTTAGCCACAGCAGAGGATGTGAAATGATCTGCTTAAGGTGACATCATCTCAATCAGAATTAAGTCCAGACTTTTATTATGCCACTCCCAAAACCTTCTTTTGTAAAGAGTAATTCAGAAATGGCCCTGCTAGTGTCTTTCGGATTATTATCTTGCTGCATAAATCCAATAAGTTAGCTCTTATAGTAAACTAACAGCAAGAGGTTCACTCTCATAATTTGTTGCCACCGCAGCTCAACACCGTCACACTAACACCACCATGCTTGGTGATAAGGGGAATCTGTAATACTTAAGCCTACATCATGTTGTCAGACATGCTCTGTTTCAGAGATTTCCTGATTCTATAGATCAGGGAGATTTAAGACCTGGGTGTAACTAATAAACCAGAACCAAAGGGTTTTATTATTCATGATTTATTCTTATAGTGGTGTTAGTTTAAAAAGAGCAAAATCACAAAAATGAGTTAGGGGCTAATGTCCTGCACAATAAGCACTTGAAAACTAGAAGGTTTTTATGTTATATTTTTGCTTAGTTTTAAGTGTCAGAGAAAATCAATAAATAAATGTTAAATAGTTGAAATCAATCATAGTTATGTCCTTTTAATTGAAACAGTAGATCAGTTTGTACAATTTTGTTTTAAATTGTTTGTTAATGCCGTTATACTCTGATATTTTGTATGAGAGCTCACACGGCCTGTGCCTGATCTACAGACAAAACAAGAATATTTCTACTTCTGCAGGCCACTTTAGGAAAAAAAAAAAAGCCTGTTCAAAACAAGATTTATAATTCCAATAATTCTTTAGAAAACCCAGAGGAGCAAACATGCTGGACACACAAACACCTGGAGGTTTCCGTGGACTGAGTAATTACTTGGTATACTCAACGCGCCATTTGTCGCAGTCGCATTAACACACATGAGCATCATCTGGAGTCTGCACCAGAACTGTATCTTATTCAATCAGATACACACACATATAAAGACCCACAGACACTAACACACTCACGCACACACACTGAGCGGATGTCACAGCTTAAATAAATTGAAAGCTTCAAATGTGACAGCAGACTTGGCAGCTGACAGCTGATTGGTGTGGACGTCCCACATCGTATGTCTACCATCGCAATTTATTGAGGGAATAAAATAAAAATACAGACTACTGTAATAAAGATATGTGATTTTTTTCCTTTCCATCCCTGTTTAATAAAGTATTTTTGTAGCAGGTAAATAACATCTCTGATACTATAAACAAACACACAAAACAAGGGTAACATTTAGTTAGAAGTGCTATGATCAATAGTTCTACATCCCAGAAAGAGAAAGACTAAACCATATAGACAAAAAAAATAACACAGACTGAAATGCATGCATGCACTGAAATTCATACATGCACTACACATAGAGCATGGATACATAAAACTCCCGCTGAAAAAGTACCAAAAAAAGAGAGGGAGGAAAAAAAAAGACACAATTGAGTGTTTAAGTATGCAGGAAACTTTATCCCTGGTTGGAAGAAGAGCTTTGAAGGAATTCGCTCAGGGATCCCCAACCTCCCCCTGAACTGAGTGTGTATCTCCTCATCATAGAGAGAGAGAGAGAGAGAGAGAGAGAGAGAGAGAGAGAGAGGCAGAGGGGTGGCTGGTGATTGTGAGCTTGTGGTGGGGGAGGAATGGTAGAGAGATGAAGAAAGAGTTTACTTGGTGAGGAACTAGAGGACGCTGGGTTAAAGGAAAGCTCAAAGCAGGACCGTTGTTCATTTCCTTAAGCAGTTATTGCAACTGGACTTAAATATGCTGCCAAGTGAAGGTCTCGAACCAAATGTGGTCTTGATGCTCTCTATCATACACTATCTATTCATGTGAACGCTCTGTTCAAAAGACTCCATGCTAAACTCCTGGTATGACCTTCATTAAGATGGATAGCATGAAAAATGTAATGACTTTCCTGCAAGAAAAACCACAGGCCAAATAAGCTTTGCATTGCATAATAATGCCAGACCTGGTAATCAATAACACAAACACACATCCGTAATGGAGTGCAAAACCGGCACATGAAGAAAATGTCTGAGTGGAGGCCGACCACATCACAGTGTACGGAGCAAACCACCGGCAGAGAGCTGCGCCATGCATAAACAAGGAGCTGTTGACAATAAATGCTCACATCCATTTCCACCCATCAAACATTTTTCCTAAGCTAGCAGCTTAAGTCTGCAGAGACGTGCAACTCTTTGAAAGCTTTCAACACCTTGGTAGCTTAGCTCTGTGTCAGATGTGGGCAATATGAAGGAGTTGTCCCAAGCTAATTTGTCCTTACTGCACTTTCAACAACTCAACTAGAGGGAGAACTTCAGTCATTTACTATAATACTGACCTTGCCTCAGGACAGCCTAATAATAATGAGTGGTATGCATATGTTTCTGAGAAAAATAAAGCTCTAGATTTTGGTTAACATTGACTTAACCTTAAATATGCCCTTAAGTTACATAGGCATTACCTAATTCATATGCATATTTCTGAGTAAGTTATGTTTTTAAATCAGATGCAAAAAGCATACCTCTTTCCTTTTCATGGGGACAGCCTATTACACTGCAGTAGAAATGTCCTTCCAAATACAAAAAGGGGCATAAAGCCTTGGAACTAGTTAATTGCAGCCAGATAACCTTATTTATGTTAGATTTGTTACAAAACATCTCCACTTCCACTTCAGTCTGGCATTTCATCCCCTTTTAAGAGTGTTTTTCATCAAATTTTAACACCAGAAAAACTTCAAAGATGAAAGATAAATAAATCACAATCAGCTTTTCCACTGTTGTTTTTTTAAAGCAAATAAGCATTTTCAAAATTAACTTTTTCTCTGACATAAATAAACTTTTGAACCATGCCCTCGCTACAAATAAAGACACCGCTGTGTATAGAAGACCAATTGTCATGAACCACAGAACATGTCCTGTTTATATGATCAGAAAACAGAAAAAATATATAGATCTTTCTGACTGGGATATGTTGAATGGAAGTGTGGCTGTGAAGGTCAAGAAGTGAAGAGGGCAGATCTATTCTTACCAACCATAAACACTCTCGCTGTGTGAAACATTATAAAGAGATTATAAAAGTACTAAAGTCTTGGCTTCAAGGGGAGGAAACAACCCAAAGCTGCAAGAATAGGACACAATACAGTTAATGTGACAGCTGCAATAAAGGATTCTTGTGGGGCCTCAGCAGCCAGACCAGTCAGGTGACCTCAGACATTGGTTGTGAGTATAAGGTAAGAAAATGCATTGTTTTACTTCAGTTATTTGCTCTTTCTTTAACCTACTGTCAGTACAAAACATTTGCTGGAGTCTACGGATAACATTATTAAACATCATGTTGTTCAAATGTTCATCTTTTACCCATGATAATTAGCAGCAGCAATCACAGGTCATTTTGTGTCTGACCAAGTGAAATTACAGGTTATATAACAATATTTTTGACTTCCATCCCCTCCACATTTATGGGCCATTTGACATGTCAAAAAAGTAAATGTAGATGGGATTTAAAATTTTGCACAACTGTGTAGCTAAATCCTTTATTTAAAAAGAGACAAACTGTTATGGAGGAGAAAACGGAGAATTTCAGCTTCTTCTATTTAATGGCGGTGTCGTATCCTGAGGGTGTTTGTGTTGTTTTGGTTTTTCTGTGTTTGCATTTTAACTTTCTTGTTTATCTGTGATCAGCCTTAGTTTCTGCTTGTTCTTTAGATCAGTCTTTTCTTTGTTGTCTATGTTAGATCTATTGTTCATTCCTTGTGTTTAGTTATTCTTTGTTAAGGTTAGATTTATGGTTTGCCAGCTCCTGTGCTAGTGCTCCTCCTCCTCTTGTCCTCCTCTGCCATTACTCTTTCTCTCTCCCTCAGCATGCCTGCCTGGTTCCCTCTCTCACCTGCACCCTGTTGCCAATCAGCCACCTGATCTTTGTCAGTAATCAAGCTCCTTTGTTTTTAGCGCCTTTGTTTCACTCACTCACTGCTGGTTTCTTCCTGTATCTGAATGTACCTGGTTCCTGTTCTGTTCCCTGCACTCGCTCCCCGTGTTCTCCTTGTTTGTAAGTTCTTGTTTTATTATTTTTTCATTAAAATGTTCACCAACTACTCACTGCCTCTACCTGCTACCTCAATCTACAACCATGACAGGAGGTATGTTTTACTTTACCACAGTAGACTATCCTGATGACAGAGTTACTGCAACATTTCTCCTGACTTTTTCCTCCTCCCTGGACAAGTTATCATATACATTTTATAATCTCAAATTCAAACAGCACATTTTGCTATCACTGCTTATCTTAGCCGGATACTGTGTTGTGCACTGATGCCCAAGATTAGCATTCCTTAAGAAAAGCAACATAGATATTAACATTTCTACTACCTGAGACACAATGATCTAGCAACATATCACCCTGATAAGAGTTTTAGGAACACAGTGCATCTAAAGTAAGAACAGACCAGCATGTTTTATGATTCATGTATCAAAAACAAAAAAGTGAGCAGTCCCCACTCAAATGTTGCTTTTAAAGAATATGGTTTGAAAAGACTAGCAGTAGTTGGATCATGATATTCGCTAACCGTGATGCTGTCTGGGTAATGCCATTTTCTCTTGCAATTCTTGAACTTTTAACAGAAAATACAGTTTAAATTTTCAAATTAGCCGAATTAGGATAGAGAGAAGTGAACTATAGACTGTCAAAAAGGTTAAATGAATATATTGAAATGTGGTCAGTTTGTTATGTAATTATTGAGACAATGTATGAGATCGCTGGAGCTATCCATTAATTTATTGGTAATGATGCTTCACCAAACAATAAACGAGTGAGAGGAGAAAACTCATAGATCTACCATGGCTTTCATTTCACTGATTTAAATAGTAACACCAAACCAAACAATCTGTCAGTCTGAACAGACCGAAAGCGTTTTTAAAAATCTCACTTTTATTTTTTTTTCCAAACAACTAAAAACAGAGCACATGTGGATCAATAGGAGGTGCAAACCCAGCAGAAAATGTTAATTTAGCAAAATACTAGTATGAGCAGAGTCTGACTCTGACTGTATCAAAAGTTCAGAAGCTTTAAACCTTCAGCTGTTCGGATTAAAATTTCCAAACTCTATAATACAGGAATCTTTCTCTCCACTTTATTTCATCTCCCACTGTTCCAGTTTTAGGATCTCACACTGAAGAGCCACCACTGCGTTTGTTTACCTCCTCTTGGCTTCTTAATGAGCCATCATTTAGAGATGAGTCACCCACAAATAAAAACGTAAGCTCATCTCATTGCCATGCCATGGATATTTTCCCATTCAAGCGTGTCTCTTTCTCACCTCGTTGGTGTTCCAGCGATGGCGCTCCTTGGGCAGAGAGGAACATTTGGGTAGACACTCGAGAAGCTTCTTGGGAAGGTAGATCTTTAACTGGCCTGGCTCATCTGGGGTCAAAAGGGTTTGGAGGGGGGGAGAAGAGGAAATAGGTGAATTAAAGTTGGGGATTTGCAAGAGAAATAATTGTCAATCTGTGAGCTAACTGACTAAAATCACTATAAAAGTTTCATGTGTATTATTAATAACATCTTAATGTGACAATAAGAAGGAGGTTTACTGTTCCAAAAAAAATGTAAGACTCATAAAGCAACAATTTTAATTTTATTTATTTTTTTACCCTTTCTAATTTATTAGAGAATTTTTGGCATAACAGCAATTGAAGATGTCAGGCTAAGAGTTTGAATTCCCCTGAAAGAGTGTTATTACTAATTGTCTGTGTGGATTCTGAGTCATCCAGGTCATGGTAATCCAACTTCTTGAGCCGGAGGCAGCTTTTCTGCTCTTGAAATCATGCTTCCTCAATAGACCAATGAGCTAAAGAGAAAAGAACTCCTGCATGAAAAGATCAAACATAACAAAGAACCAAAAGAGAAGCCCAGCTGCTTTCTATTCATCAATTATGGTTATTTCTAATGTATAAGCATTACTAACACTATCTTAATCATTATTATGACATCTCTCTGCATGCCGTGAGTCGGCGCACAAAAACAGTTCATTCTAATTCAAAGCTCAGTGTGCAGAGGGAAAGGCAGTGCTTTTACTTTTGGACATCAGGTGGAGGTGTGCCATGAATCTACTCTCAAACAGATTTTGGATTAAATCAGGCCCATTAGCATACATTATCTGTGCATTAGGGGTTGGTAAATATAACACCTAGCCAATCACATGGGCATTTCTTATCCACTTTAAAAGCAGTTCTCTCCCCACAGTGTTGCACAGACAGTTTGGTAATGGAGTGGAGAATCCCAAAATAGCTGCTCCTGCGAGGAAACTATTTCTGTGCAAGAGTTGGATAGTCACAGGCTTAGGGCAGGTGATGTGTAATTCTGAGTTCAAATTATGTCTCTGGACACACTCCCAGCCTTCGGGGGGCAGTGAAGCACAATCTAGAATAATAGGGATTGGGAACAAAAACAGAACTTGGTAAAATCAGTTTACCTTCACTTGTCTGGCTTAATTTAACCCTGCATTATTGAAAGTATGATGTATTTGATCAAGAGATGCATAAATTGCTTGACCAATGACTAGAATCAACCAGACTTCAGCTAAACTGGTCTGAGTCGGATAATCCTACATTCAAGAGTCTTTTTTTTTTTTTTTTTGCCCTGGCCAATGTACATATAGTCATCTGGAAAAAGTAGGACAGTCTACTAAAGCTTGTGTGCTATTTAACATATTTGGATATATCAGTATTTTATATAACAGATTTAAGAAAAGATGTTGCAAAATTTTTGTTAAATGTAATAGAAATGCTATTTCTGGTGAGGAATAAACTGGGACACCCACACAATTATTTCCTGTTAAAATGTCTGAAATGACATAAAGGTGCATCACATCTGCCAAACTTGATGAGAACATCATAACTCAGTAAGGGACGTCTGGTGATGCGTTATACTTTCCAAAGCAACAGCAAATGACTGATATGCTGTTGTCTTTGTAAATCAACCTTCCAGCACCTGTAAGAATAGCAAGCAGATAACTTCTATTGCGCCAAATTAAGTAAATAAAGGGATAGGCGATTGTGTAAGTGGGTACATCTGCATAAACACAGACCCCCTAGTCTACATGTGTCACCTTGTTTGTGTTCCCAAAAGGTGTGTTGCTCAAAGGGAGCGGGACCTCAAAGGTTTTTGATGAGCGTTTGAGTAGAGGGCATCCATTTATGAGTCTCCTAGGATGATAGGGCTTACAATCTATCTGGAGGGAGATGACAGAGCAAAAGCTGGTGAAGGTGTGGAGGGTCAGGAGAGACAATGAGACACAGGGACACAGTTTGGCTATAACAAGAGAAGCTTGAAAAGACAAGTTGATCCTCAAATTGGGAAAACAACGATGAAAATGAAGTTTACAAATCAAAACCGGAGTTGTGTGTCGGCGCGCGTCTGTATGTGTCATGGTATGGGGAGGTATCTAAGCATATGTGTGTGTGTTTGTGTCGGTAAGAAAGAGTGTTCAGGCACGTATGCTCCCCCTAATCAATTATGCATTTATTAATAGAAGGCCTGAGAAGACAGAATTTCAAACAGCTGAACTGTGCAGCAGCTTAGTTAAACAGCTGAATGGTGCAGCTTAGTTAAAGCCTAATTTCTTTTTTAGCAGCACTCCAGCCTCTCTGCTATGAATGCCAATCAGCGTTTAGACCCCACCTCTCCTGGCTATAACCTCCCCCCCTCCCTTTATGCTGCTGTTCTGAAGAATTCTCATCACAGCCCTGCCTTTGAAATGTACCAGAACCACCACATCAAACAAGCCCGCTGCACATGGGGAGGCAAACACACGCACACAAAAGTGCATGCTCATACATACAAACAGACATACACATGCAGAAAAGACTGTCGATCAAAGGAAATACGTCACTGAATTTGTCCCAGAGTGGTGTTTTTGTTTTCTCTCTCTCACTCGCTCTCTTTTCCTCCCCAACTAGTGACCTTGCCTCTGTAATCCCTTCCAAAGCGCACTTTCATGAATGCTATCATCATCCTAACCTGTCCTTAAAATTAGTTCTCCCCCGCTGATCAGGACCAGCCTACACACGCGACGTTTGCAGATTCCTTGAATGCTGATGAGGATTTTTGCACCCAGAAGAGTTGCGTCTTGTGTTTCTAACAACCCTGAATCAGAAGAATGGGTCCCAGTTTGAAACAAAACTAGCACAAGAGCAATTTTCCGTTCTGTTATGTGAGATGACTCTCTATGGAACTGGTGTGACAAAAAAAAAAAAAAAAGAGAAAAAATAAACAACAACCTCTGTTCCCTGGCTCTTCACTGAAACTGAACCAGCCGGGGACACAAGAAAATAAAGCAGATCTGAATATTAAAGTGTGTTGTTTTTCATATTTCGATTTGTTTGCTGTAGGGGACAAATTTCTGCCTATATGCAGATGACTTTCTGAATTGCAAATCAGGTGGAAGGAGTCCAGAAAAGTGTGACAATGCCAGAATTCTGGAGTAAAAAGTGAAATTGCTGAACCAAATTAAACATTACACTGGTAACCTATCAAAAACCACAATTTAGACCGTAATCACACAGAAGAGGCGCCCGCATCTGATGAATATTTTACCTCATAAAACTGTCATCTCCATATTTAACACAGAAACAAGCCAATGCCCTTGTGAGATGGCTGTCAGTTAATTATAAAACTCTACTCAGCAAAGAGAGAGGAAAAAAAATTGCTCCAAATGCAACTCTTAACTCTCCCCCCACCGATATTAGGAGGCGTCGGGGGAAATTTTCACATTTCCCCCCCCCCTTTTTTTTTCACGATGAAATTAATGTGACAGAAAGAAAGGCTCATTGCACAGCAGCTTGATGGAGGGATGGAAGGGGAGGCAGAAGATATGAGAGAGATGGGGCAGAGGGAAGATTGAGAGAGGGGTGGGGGGATGAGAAATGGAGGGAGAGCAAGCAGAGGAGGGAAGGGATAGAAAGATGGGCGTGCATGCTAATTTTATCATTCTGCTGATAAACTTTTCCTCCAGTAATCCTCTGGCTGGGACGTGAGAACAGATAGGAGACAAGCATAGGCTCAGGAAGCTTGTGCCTTTCGGTCATCCCAAAGAGAACCATCTATTCTTTTTTGCTTTATTCTACATTAAATAACGATTTTGTCTTACACTTGTTTCTTCCTCCCATCTTAACAAGGTCTAGTAAAGCCATCCGATTCTTTTGAAGGGAACATGACAGCATGGGAAGGTGCAATGGTTAGTTTCCTCTCTCTGTGTGTGCGAGTGTGTGTCTCCACATCTGGTCCACGGCTATTTGGTTCCCAGGACAAAATCTGACCTGCACCTTGTCTAAATACCATCAAGGACAGTATTCAGTTTATGTCCCCTTTAAATAACCAACTTTTAAAAGTTCAAGCATAAACTAAACTTAAAATAGCCGATTTGCAGGTTGGTCAGCCCTAACTGGTGACCACAGCAAACACAGAAATCCAGATTTTAGTAGCGTGCTTCCAGACTACGGTGATAACTTTGACCCATGTCTCAGTCATCGACGCGGCCGTCATCGGTTCAAGTCCCGACCCATTGACCTTTACCGGATGTCTTCTTCTCACAACTTTTTTCCCCTGTCAGTCTACTGTGAAATAAATGCCACAGAGCCAAAAAATCCTAAAAAAAAAAAAAAAAAAACTAACACTCTTTGGGTTGGAAGTTGTTCCTGTCTGAGGAACATGCAAAGTACATTTTTATTGTTAGCACCAAATAAGTGTCTAAAAAAAAATCCCTTGATTAAAAAAGACATTTTATGGAGATTTGTCAACTGTTGGTCAGGCTGCTGCAACAGAAAGTAAAATGTTCAATGGGAGCTGCTCAATTCATAGCATATATAGTTTTCATCATTTCATTCCAATATTTAAGGAACAAAAAATCACAGTTTTCTGTCAATATTTCTTTCTCTTTTTTAACTTTAATTGAAGATGTTTTGTAGAATTGGACAACAGGAGAACTGACCAGGACTTCAATAGATACCATGATGGATGAATGTACAACAGAAATGTTCTTTTAGCAATATTTATATGAGAATAAATGCTCTTTTATTCTTTTCCTTAACTCTGGTTGGAAATGTTGGCAACCAGAGTTAAGGCAAGGGTCTGCATTCATTAACAATTACCACCATGAGTGATTTTAGTACAACTAAAAGCACTAACTGTGCTAATCTCACATAAAATATGCCAGACTATCTTTGTTAAAATTGTTAAATTATCTTTTATACCCATGGCAGGAAGGGCAGAAAATTACTTTGGTTTTAAAATTGGTAGCAGACAGTTCGGAGCTTTACAAAAGCTAGAAATGAAAAATTATTCACAAATCTAAAATTTAGCCCAGGTTATTGTTACTTCTGCACTTTAAGTGACTGTACTCTGTGCAGATTATAAATATAAGCTGCACACTGATACAGTTGTTAGCATTGATACCTTGCAGCAAGAAGGTCCTGGGTTCAAATCCCAGTCGGGGTCTTTGTGCATAGAGTTTGCATGTTTACCACAAACCTGCACATGTTTTCCACACAGTCCAAAACCAAAACTATTAGGTCAATTGTCTCTAGATGTGAGAGTGTGTGTGTGTGTGTGTGTGTGTGTGTGTGTGTGTGTGTGCGTGTGTGTGTGTGTGTGTGTGTGTGTGTGTGTGTGTGTGTGTGTGTGTGTGTGTGTGTGTGTGTGTGTGTGTGTGTGCGTGTGTGTGTGTGTGTGCATGGTTGTCTGTCCAGTGTGTCTGTGTTGATTTGTGATGGACTGGTGACCTGTCCAATGACCACCGGAGATAAACACCATAACAGATGAAATTGTATTTCTTTCTGTAAGCCAGCTATCAGGAAGCATGCAGAAACAAGTAGGGGAGGGGCTATGCTCCTTCCAGCCAAACAAAATTATGCATCTAATCAAAAGTTCTTTACATTTTGAGACTATAACTTTTTTAAACCTCAGTAAGCCTTCAGACCCCGCATGCTCGTCTTTAGCACCACAACCATGGCCAAATCTGGTTTTCTAACATGCAACTACTGCACTACAAGCTCAAACCAGATGTGACGTCAATCCCAGGTCCAAGACCTGCCGGCCGGCTCTGTGTTCCTTTATGCCACGCTCCTGTGTTTGCTCCTCCTTCCATCTCTTTATTTGCCTCCAATTTGTCCCCCCTAACAGACTTACATCTGCCCTGTGTCCTCTGAAATCGATAACCAATCAAAGCAATTATTGCCCTTATAGTCCCACTAACACAGCAAGGCAACCGCACGCCACGTGGCCACTGCACCCCCTGCACACACATGCACAGCCCTGGAGTACACACTCCATCTCACTTCTGGTTTAACAAGGACCATTGAGGATTATAGATACATAATGCCAAGTGTACAGATTAAATATGACAATAAACTACTGATAGCCAGAGTCGGCCCTGTCTGCTGCATCGATGAGCGTGTGCGCACATGCACTAATACTATAACAGCATGCATGAACAAACACGATTTGTGACAGAGCTGAATTAGAATGAAGTATCAGCAGAGAGACACAGAGATAGTGCGTGTGTCTGTGGGTGTTGGTGTGTGATCTGTTACAGGGCAGATGAGAAGGAGTCCTCGGTTTCCCTCCCCACCCTTCATACCCCAACCCTCCCCCTTCTTCGCATCATTCTGCCAGAAGGCTTTTATACTTGCTCCCACAGTCACCCTGTGCTGCAGACAAACGCCTGTGTGGCACTTAAACACCCTCGCGCGCAGACGTGCGTGCAGAAACTGTGTGAAGAGCATTTGTGTGTCTCTTACTGTTGGCGTCTGATTCGTCACTCTTAGGAGGGGTGTGTCCTGTGTAACCAACAGCAATCCTGACCATTCGCTCTGGGTTTCTTATCTTCTTCAGTCCTACAGAAAGAAAGTGAAACGCGAAAGAGAGAAAGAGAGAGAAAAAAAGCAGAATACATTTTAAAAACAATCAAGATTTCAGTTTCTTTGGCGGTCACTCACATCACTTTGTTCTAACGCCTCTAAACTTCATGAGCCGTGTGCATGGGAGGATCCACTAACTTGGATCTATTGTGTCCCCGGATCGATTGGCCACAGTAGATGTATTGCCTCCATGACTAACTTGTACCCAGGTTTAGTTTCTCCTCTCTCACATCATTTCTCTGTTTCCCTGACCACTGTTGCTATGATACAAAGTAGTCCAACCAGTGCAGAGGGAGATGGTCTTCCCGGCTATATGGTGGATGCCGTTTTCATGCCCACTCCGGTGTTTGGCGCCACACGCAAAAACACACACACACACACACATCTGCCAGGGAATGGAAAAACTGAATGGCTGTCTCCCGGCTCCATGGCGAAGACTCATTTGGCTTTTAGTCAGCATGACTGAGGCTTGTAAATCATTGCATCTATTCCCTACATCACAGGCCAAAAATGCCTCATACTGCAAATGTTTGAGTCTGCCTGTGTATGTATATGGGTAGCGTCTGGGCACCAGAGTTTTCGCTGAACTGCCCATGGGCTTTCTGTCTCATCTACGTTTCTAGTCTTTACACGCAACGGGACTCTCAACTCACGGCCTTCCCTTCGCCTCTGGCAGCACACTGCATGCTCGCTTGCATGCATGCACATATGAGCATCTTCTTTGAAGTCTAGAAATCCACAAATAAAACATTAGAAATATACCGTACTCTTTGTTCATGTTAACTTAAAAGAAATATTTAAAAAATGCCCCCAGAAAATTTCTCTTTGTGTTGCTTCCTAGTGGGGAGAGCGTCAAAACGTCTCTCTATCTCAAACACAAGTTCCATAAGTTAAAAAAGGGTCAAGTAACAAATTAGGTTGAAGTGATATGTAACAAGTTTCAGATGAGCTGGGCCACCTTTGGTGTCCATTTTGATGCCGTGTTTAATGTCTTTATTTAGTTTCCACAAACCTTCAGTTAAGATAAGGATAATATTCTGAAACACAACACAAAAAAAGCTGTCTGTGTGATATAACAGCACTTTGCTTCCAGACTGCAGGGGGGGGGGGGTTGTGGCTACTAGACTTTCTAATATTAACTCTAGAAAGAGTTACTAACAGGAGTTTGTTTTCTGTGGAACAAGCTCTCCTATAGTCATGCATAATTTATAATTACTGTTGCCATTAACTTTGAGTTTTCTGGCCTCTTCCCACAGATGGTACACCTTGTCCGGTGCATTTGTGTGTTTTTGTGTCTTTCTTAAATAAATCTAATAAAAGAAATACTGCTGTGACTAATCTTATCTACTCTCTTTATTGTTGTAAAGGTATCAGCATGAACACAGCACTTCTCTGTTTAGCTGTGTTTGTTTTCTAGAGAAAGCCACTAACAAAGCTACTGGTGTCATTAACTGTATGTAATTTTTGTTCCAGTAGAAAGTACTCCTTTCTCAGTACTGTTGTTTTTTACTCTGTCTCCAATCTCTCCTTTTAAAACTTAGCCTGATTCCGCTGGAGGTTTATTCCTATTAAACTGTGTTGTTACTTTCCACTGTAGCCCCATACTTATTTAAGAGGAGAGATTGCTGCAACGTCAATGACCAGACGAAACTTGCTTGGTTTTCTGAAATCAATAACTTTAAACTTTGCATTTTATCATCAGCTGAATTTGTCTGTGTTGTATTCCAGTCAAACGGGATTGTACTTGAATTTAAATAACTAATAATGTGAAGAATCTAAAGAATTAATAAAGTTCTGAAGAAGAGGTCCAACCTGGTATTAGCAAATTTGTACCTAACTAAGTAGGCAATAAGAACATATTTCATTATAACTATATGTAAGCTGGATCTGAAATGGATTACAATAACAACCCAAGACTTTACTAAAGACATAAAAAAAATACAAAATAAAGGTTTTATTGATGATATAAGAATCTGCCAGAGGCATAAATAGATGTATATTTGGTGGCATAGGGTCGTAGGCTAACCTGAAGATCCCAAGTAAAGTAGAAATAAGAGAAGAACTGTTGAAAGGCATACAAGATATAAACATTCAAAATCATGGGTGTAATAGTTATGTTATCCAAGTTCTAATTAAATGTTGCTGATTAAATAATTGCTGCTTTTAGTTTTCAAGCGAGGGACACATTTCATGCAGTAATTACTCCTGCCTGTAGCTGAAGCTGCTTCTCTGGATGCTATGGCCTTACAACATTAGGAAGTCAGAGAAATAACTTTTCACAGTTTTCACAGCTTCTTTATTGTATTTTAGCAGTTGTATAGAGAAATTTTAAAATATCAGTGAAATAATGTTGTATTGCTACAACTGTGTGTGGAATATCTCAAGTGGGTTCTGAGCAGCTCACTCTGAAAGATAACCACCTAGTCTCATTCAGTCCAGTTTCTTAAATCCAAATCCAATTTATTTGTAAAGCACATTTAAAAACCATGAGTTTTCCCAAAGTGTTGTATAAAACAAGACAAATCAAGGAATAAAAGCCAAGACATAAAAGAAAAGGGCAAAACAAAGACACACATGATTAAGAAATCCCAAAGTGAAAAAATAAGAAAGAATATTAATTATTCTTAGTATGTAAATAATGTGAAGTACCCATTCACTAATTCGTATCCCCACTGCAAACCTTTCTCCTGTTATTTTCTACCTTTAGACAGACTAAATTGTTCAATCTGCTTAGCCATGTATTTAAACTTTGTATCTTTTGTTCCCATGTACCAGTAGTTTGTTATTTTTAGGAATTTAGATTATGAATGGACATCATCTAAACCATCATAAAAACATTCAAATCTCACAAATATTTTAATTTATCTGTATATTTTTTTAATAAAAAACTTTTAATTACACTCTATTTTCATAGTTTTTTGGTTTGGTTCGTTGCCTGAGCCAGTTAATTCTCAAGAAATATGACAAATTTTAACTACAGATCAACCAACCAACCAACATAACTCTTCAGTAGCCTCTTGCTTGTAGCTTTTATTTATTAGTCCTATAAAAATATTTTTCTTACACTGTATTATAAAAAGATAATAGAAAATTATTTTAGCGTACTGGTTGTCAATGTTTTTCCCTGGTGGGTAAGAATTCTTGCATGTTTGATACAAATTGTGACACAGTAGACGCCAATGATTTGGACCAAAACATTTATGGTGCAACACAAAACTGCATAAGTATATTATACAAATATATTGTCAAGGGAAATATATGTAGTCATATGCTTAATTTAAGGAGTTCATTATAGGCTTCTTAGTTTACTATAAAACAATCAGTGTTAAATGAAGAATGTGAAAACAAACATGAACCACATAAGTTGTACTGCTTAGTGGGAGGACTTTACTCGGGTACTGGGATTCGTCAGTAATCAATGACGTTAACAATATTAATCAATTTATCTCGACATTTTTAGTGCACCTAAAATTCATGATTTGATTCATTTTCATTTTCTTGAAATTTTTGCAAAGCCTTTTTCTCCAAATTGTTGTGTGCATGGACGATTCCCTCCCTGCAGTCTGCAGTAGTTTACATGTGCTTCTACGTGCAAATCGGCCCAGTTCGACTCCAGTCATTGGCTGGTTGTGTCTGATCTAATCATTCAAAACAAACATGGTGGACAGAGTGTCTAATTGCTCCCTAATGAGTTTAAATATTAATGTTTGTCATATTCCAAAGCAGTCTAAAGTTTGGTACTATACTTATAGTCTAACTTAGTTAGTCAATGATAAATGGGAGTTTTGTTGTAAACCACAGAACCACAAGCACCATTCATGAAAAGCTGAAGACCAACCCACAGGCTGCTGATGAATGCACTGTCAGACAATTGCTCATCAGCTAAATTTTCTAATTAACATTTGTCTGTGCCTGCAGATGTTAATGTGTAGAATTTTGCAGAGGCCCAAATTGATTCTTCTTCATCCAGTTTAATCCTGTTTATATGCATAGATAATGTAAATATTAAAGTTAATTAAATTTGACACTTAATAAATGCTAGACATGTTAAAGTAAAATACCATATTATTACAAAATAGGTCTTAGATGAGACCTATTTTTATTAATTGCCTATTCAATTTCATTATATTTGAGGTTCTGAATACTCGGGCTTTTGTTTATTTGTGAATTTTAAAAAATAATCACGGTTTCCTTTTATTTTTTAGTTTTGTCGTGCTGAAGCTGGCACTATACACACATGATTCTAGATTTAACCCTCTTATTTCCATCACAATATTTGGCATGTGTCTAGC
Source organism: Xiphophorus maculatus (assembly GCF_002775205.1). Taxonomy (NCBI): domain Eukaryota; kingdom Metazoa; phylum Chordata; class Actinopteri; order Cyprinodontiformes; family Poeciliidae; genus Xiphophorus; species Xiphophorus maculatus. Next base: position 23,766,404 of record NC_036462.1, read on the forward strand.
TAAATATACAAAGTAAGACTGAATAACTATCTGACACTGGTAGTTGTTCTATTAAATAATTTTCATCAAACATTTTTTTGTCTACTGTCATAAAAGTCCAGATAAATTCACATGAACTTTATATAACTCTTGTGTTAAGCGTACCACACTATGCTTACAATATATTTTGCGGTATGCAACAGTGACGAAAAAGGAAAACAGATTTTTTTTTTAGGAAAAACACAAATTTTAAATATTTGTTAGAGGCAGCCCATGTCTTAACTGGAATCTGGGCCCCCTAATTACATTCTGCTTGGGGCCCCGTACAACCTTGGTCCGGCTTTGCAAGACATGACCTAAAACTGACACACACGCACGCACACATACCCCCGTGACAACCTAAAAAGCAGCCAAATTCTCACCTACAGCCTTAGCAACCATGTAAGCGCACACACATACAAAAGAAAAACAAAAAAACAGTGGACGCAAACATAAACACACGCGAACGCACCGGTGTTAGATCGAGAGTAAAGGAGCAAATCGCTGTTCTAGGGAATCTGCAATTCAGTGATCTGTTTTATGCTTTTAAAGACAAACAGCCCTGAATAAACACGCACACAGCGAGAGGGGGAGCATCTGAATTCCTTCAGCGAACACTCTCATCCTTCCTCATTCCGATCCCTTCTTCGATAAACTCATAAACCTAAAGCTACTCAAATGTGACGCTATCGATTATACTCAAATAAAATAAAATGAAATAGAATAAAATAAAATAAAAACTCCCCTATCCCGGTGCGGACCGCCGGGACAACTCTCCCTCTGTTATGGATCCGCTGTCGGTTTACCGTCATCCTCACAGTCGCTGCTTCAGCACCAGCCGCCGTGTTTTCGGGACAGGGGGGCCCGGAGGAGGAGAGAGGGGAAAGCCCCCCGCCGTTATCTCTGTCCCGCTCCGTGTCATTTACCTCCGTCCTCTCCTCGGCTGGTTTGAAAGCTCCCTCCTCTGAATTATCCAGAGCCGAACTCAGAAATAAAAAAGCCCGTTATTTCTTCTTACCTTCCGGCTTGTTTTCGGCAGCCATTTCCCCTCCGCCGCGCGCCTCATCCCTCCTCCTCCTCCTCCTCTTCCTCCTCCTCCTCCTCCTCGCCTCGACCTAGTGATGGGAGGGGTGGCGGTGCTGCTGGTGGAGGGGAGGACCACGCGCGTGCACGGCGAGGTCGGCTCAAGGAGGGGGGCGGGTCTGGGAAGGAGCGGGGGGGAGGCGGATGGGAGGCGGATGGGAGGCGAGCCTGCCGCGTTCGGTGATGCTATTCGCCCGAACGGTGAGGAATGGCGGCGGGGGTCCGCTGATGGTGAGCCGCGGTCTTCTCCATCCTCTCCGCTTCTTCCCCGCTGTCCACGCCCCCTGATGTACACTCTCTCTCTCTCTCTCTCTCTCTCTCTCTCTCTCTCTCTCTCTCTCTCTCTCTCACGTCACTGAACAACGTCTGTATTCGAGGACACCTTGACAGCCTCCCACAGCATCATCATCACCATGCTCAGCACCGTTCTCTCTCCCTCACACATGCACTGTATAAAATGGCTAAATCCATCCGGTGAATGTCATTAAAACAGGAAGTATAAAGGCAAAGCTGAAAAATTTGTTTTAAAATCTAGGAATTTCAAATTGGCTTTTGAACCTCACTCAGATTTGGAGGCGCATTGTTTTTGATACTTTAAAAAAAAAAGTTTGGTTTTTTCTCTCTTAACAATCTCTTAATGTGAGATTGTTGGCAAACAAGTTGGATGGTTTCTTCATAAAAAGAAGCATAAACATTATGGACAAATCTGTTCATCAGAGTATTATACAGCAACAAAGTGTCTTCAGTCAGAGGCTTCTTCAGATCTGCACTACTACAGACTGCTACAGGAGAGCATTTATACAAAACAAGCCTTTGAAGAAACTTGGATAACATGACTTTCAACAATATTTAATTTCACTATGTATAAAGTGATATTGAATTGAATTGAATTGAATTGAATTGAATTGAATTGAATTGAATTGAATTGAATTGAATTGAATTGAATTGAATTGAATTGAATTGAATTGAAAGTGATGTCCAAGCAAAACTAATTTGTTTGGAACAACACTGAATCACACTCATAGTATTATTTCTCTCTATTTTAACTCGTCATCATTGTGAGTGCTATTTCTGCCTACAGGTGCCGTATTTATTGTTTTTATCGAGTGTGTAGTTTTGTTTGTTTGTTTGTTTGTTTGTTTGTTTGTTTGTTTGTTTGTTTGTTTGTTTGTTTGTTTGTTTTTGCCTTGGGCAGTTTTTTCTGTATTTTGTTAGGAGGTAGAGCGAAATGATCAATTGGATTACCAATTTGTAAATATCCACAGAAAGAGTTTGGGTGACTAAATGCATTTCAATTAGATTTTCAGAGGAAAGTAGTCCCCTTAACTTTTTAGTTAATGAACTGAAAAGTTAACATAAAATCAAGTTTAAAAGTATTTACAGTAAAATACAAAGATAATTCCGTTTTCTGTTTTTTGTTGTTAGTTGTTGCTTTTTTTTTTTTTTTTTTTTTTTTTAAGAAAAATACTCACTTAAAATGTTTATTAGAGGCAATTTTCCACTGGAAGCTGGGCCCCGTAATTACATTCTGCTTGGGGCCTCGTACAACCTTGGGCCGGCTCTGCATGACATGACCTAAAACTGACACACACACTCACACACACGCCGGTGACAACTTTAAAAGCAGCCAGATTCTCACCTTCAGTGACTTAGCAACCATGTAAGCACACACAAACACACACACACAAAGAGTGGACGCCAACATAAACTACAAACACAGCACCAGAGTTAGCACATCACTGATTTGGAGAATCGGCGGTTCAGCTCTCTGTTTGTTTGTTTGATATAATATATATAATCTAAAGTCATGTTTGTGGAGTATTTTTAGTTGAGTTAGAAACGCAATCGTTCCATATATTTTTTTTTAAAATTGAGTCAACATGTAATATTTTACAGTATACAAATACACACGACTTTCCGGCCTACACACGCCGACATAAGCACAAACACAAACACACACCTTACACGCACGAACAATTTCCTCGCATGCAAACTCAGTGGAGTGTTGAGAAATGCGATGTAAGGTCGCGCCTCGCCATAAATTATGAACTCCCTCTTGAATTTCAATAAAAAGACCTGGCTGAAAGACACTTTTTTTTCCCCCCCGAAAAAGGCGCGTGGGCAGGCGGGGTGCTGTCACTCGCCCGTGGTGCTGAAGCTCGCGGTGCTGAAAGGACAGCTCCGCACGCGCCCACACGGACTGTGCGCACTCTCGGTCGGCTTTCTCTGAGTCGCGTTATTAAACTGAAGCGATGATAGGTCAGAAGCAAACTTACAGAAGGAAATGAAAAACATGCCCCCAATGTTCTCTTATTTAGGCCGTGGCAGTAAATCGTTAAAAGCGCTGTTATAATATCCCCGCAGAAAGTTTAGATCAGGAGGAGCCAATCACAATGCTCTCACTGAAGGGCTATTTATAATTCAAACGCTCGATGCCTGGTTATCCCTTCTAAATGGTGGGGCTTTACTGGGACCATTATGTTGCCGCTTCCAGCCTACACTGCTGTCACTCTGCCGCGGGGTAGAACACCGCTTCTGCACCAAAGCCCCCAGTCTGACAGAGACAATCCTCTCTCTAGACAGGCGCTCTTTGGAAGACAGAGGTTTTGAATGCTTCTACATTGGCTACATCTGCTCTGCTTTGTCCTCGACAAAAAGGCACAAAAAGTTCAGAAGCATAAAGAGAGGTGACTGTGAATACAGCTGAGAGCCATTGATATACAGTATATAGAATATATATATAACCATCCCCACATTCCAAAGTTCAGATATTTGCTCCATCATGTGTTATTTCTCATTCATCTATAGACTGTGGGAGACTTTAAAAGAAAAAAAAATGAGACACATAAAATGAAACAACGTTTTAAAGCTGACAAGCTTGAACCAGACAGTGTCTGCTACAGCTTCAGGTTGTTTCATTCATACAGTTCTGATGCTCTTCACGCCGTCATTGTGGGGACCAGCCTGCAGATTGTGTACAACCCCTTGGCAAACAAGTCCACAGAATACTCTCGGAGGAAGTTCACTGAGATGATTCACAGAAGAAAATATAAGACAGGAAATCAGTTTACAGAAATTCACTAAAATTGTAGACAAGTAGGAACAGGAGTCGATGTTTTTGAGCAATTTGCAAGAAATCATCTGAAGGAAAATGGATTCATGTACAGAAAAGGCAAACGTTAGCATCATTAACACCTAAACAGAAGAGAACAAGGTTCCAGTGGGCTGAAGAGAAGCAGTCATGGAGTGTGGGTGATTGGCTGGAAGTGGTATTCAGTGGTGAATCCTGGATCTGCCAACATATTGGCCAAGGAGATGATGCTGGAATGATCGTTTGGTGGCAGTCTAAAGGAAAACAAATAACACATTTCCAGACTCATTGAAGATAGAACGCATATCAGACAAAAGAAGAACAGATGGTAACAACACCCTTTACACCCAAACACAAGTGGATATTGAAATTATAGACATTTTTACCAGTCCATGAATCCAAAGAAGGCTTACTGATCAGGAAATCGTTATTCAGGTGCACAGAGCCAAAAAAAAGCTCCAAGTTTTATGAGGGAAATGGAGAAGGACCAGATTTTTAAAAATAATTAAAAATGTATTGTGGAATAAAAAACAAGGCTGCATGACATGATTCCATGTAAAGCAGATTTGAGAATAGTGGAGAATCTCAAGCTGTTGGAGCCTGACTTGTGAAGAATGCTGTTTTCTATACCTTGGGGAATTCAAGCTGTCAGAAAACTGAGTGGAAAAGTAGCACATAAGTAATTGTGCTTTTTGACTCTTTGTACCAGTTTTCCCTTGGAAATGAGCAATTCAATAGTTTCTTTCTCTCTACTTGTCCCCCATTAATAGTAATATCATGAGATTTTTAAGTATGGCTGTTTAATTAAATTTGGTGGCTTCTGAATGGGGTAGTTCCTTGTGATTCTCTCAACTTTTACATGCAGCACCAATAGCTCAAAACTATTCTTAGACAAATGCAAACATTTTGTAGTGTTGGGGAATGAGGGGTTTCCAAACACCTTTTTTATTTGATTTTGGAAAAATATAAAGTTCTTCCGCATGTTTGTCGATTGCATACAGCTTTAAGTAGTTATGACAACACCGAAATAAATAAATATCAACTTTAATATCTAAACTGTCGTGTGGCTAATGTAGTTTCGCTCGAATTGAAATTCAACCAGCAGAGGGCGCCATAACAGATCTAAGAACCTCAGGCTTCCCATCTCGCTGACCAATGAGCTTGCAGAATACTGACGCGATGGGCGGGATCAGACGGAACGACACGCAAACATGGCGGCGTCTACAGAAGAGGATTTTGAGTTTAATACTCAGGACTACTATTCTCTGCTCAACGTGAGGAAGGAGGTATGGTTTGTTCTTAGTTGGATTGTGAACTCTATCTTGTTTGCCGTGGCTGTTGGATAGTTTGTCATTGAACCAAAGCGGCCTACAGTCGGTGCATCGTCCTCCAGTTAAGCACCGCTCCTCAGTCAGACTGCACCTCCTCCTCAGAGGAGGAGGAGGAGAGGACGAGTCCGGGTTGATGCTGCGGACACTGATCAGATTCTTCATGAATCTCAGTCTTCACTAAAACTATGGAGACGGACGTTGCTTATGCTTATTTACTGTAGGCAGCTAAAACCCTTAAGCTAAAAGCTGAGGCATTATTACATTCTTAGTATCTTAAGTAATATAAATTTGAGCAAAAGCTGCTTTAATACTACTTGTCCTTCTATATCAATTGTACCCCCTTAACTTTTTCACATTATGTCATGTTAAAAGCATAAACTTCATTGGATTGTGTATACATTTTATGCTGCATACAGTCTTTTAGGGGTTTGTTTTCGTATTGGCTTTGCACATCTGAACATTTTACCCATTCTTCTTTGTAAGATAGTTCCAGTTTAGTTACATTAAATGATGAGCACACATTTTAAAGCTTGCCATGTAATTTGATTTAAATTTCTTTGACTTTCTAAAACTTTTATCTAAGCCTTTGCAGCATAGCAGCATATATATTTATAACTATTGCTATGCTGAAAGGTATCTCCCTTAAAGTGAGCTATCTCCCTCACTTTACCCCCTGCTGGGGGAAAGCAATCCCTCAGCATGATATTGCCAACACCATTTTCACTGCATGAGCAGAACATTTTGGTCGAGTTAAATTCAACATTTTTTCCTGTCCCTGTCTGAAATCATCCACAACAGAACTGAACAAAAAAGACAAACACTGGCCAGATAATCAAAGGTACACAAACACACAAGCTTTAGAGTAGACAAAAATAAATAATAAAATGGATAAAGATAAAGTCACAGTCAACAACTCACGCTCTGTTGACAGGCAGGGGAAAGTATGTTTTTTAATTATAAAACAGAAAGCGAAAGTGCCACTACCTCTGATCAACACCATGTCTTTAAAATAATTAAACTCATCTGGGCTTCTGACCTGTAAGTGTTAAACAGTACAAATTGGTGCAGCAGTTTAATGAATGGGGCACAACTAGTAAAAAACTGCAAAACAAAATAAAGGATTTTCAAATAAATTACTTAATGAATGAGGCCAGCGAGGGGAAGTCAAAAGTAAAGAAGCATCCTCTCATTCGCTTGCAGCAGTTAAACAATAAGCAGGGATGTTTCAATATATACAAGAGAGAAATGGAAGATTAATTCCAAGAATCTCATTATAGTATTTAAGAAGTGTTATAAATGCATTTTTTGTTTGGTTTTACTGTCAGAGTTCATTTTAAATATAACAAGGTTTATTTTTGAGGACCCACTCAACTGCAAAAACAGGATTTTAGTAGTGTCTTTATCTGATTTTTAAGTTCACCAGCAGAATCCATTTTGTAACTTGAATTGGGGATAATGGCGTTTTCATACGAGGCCAGGACAGAAAAGTCAATACTGGGAAGACATTTAGCGCCATCCATCTCCTGCTGTCAACGAAGCAGTGAGGAGGGGCCGGACCGAGCGTCCACCGATTCACCTCAGCTTTAGGTGACCCCAGCAGTCAAACCAATGAAGATGAAAGGAAATGTTATGTTTTTGTTTTGTTGTTGTTGTTTGTTTTTAAAGAGCAGGCAAGAAGGTGCCAGAATGTGAGATAAAACATTAATCGTGAAACAAAAAGTGTATGTTGTGATCATTTAAATTCCCCTGTTCTAAAGGAAGGGATTGGATTTGTTTTGATTAAATACGTGATAATTAATTTCACTCAACATTTGAATGTACAGTACAGACCAAAAGTTTGGACACACCTTTTAATTCAATGAGTTTCCTTTATTTTCATGACTATTGACATTGTAGATTCACACTGAAGGCATCAAAACTATGAATAACACATGTGGAAATATGCACTAAACAAAAAAGTGTAAAACAACTGAAAATACCCCTTATATTCTAGTTTCTTCAAAGTAGCAACCTTTTGCTGTGATTACTGCTTTGCACACACTCTGCATTTTCTTGATGAGCTTCAAGAGGTCGTCACCTGAAATGGTTTTCACTTCATAGGTGTGTCCTGTCAGGTTAATAAGTGGGATTTCTTGCCTTATAAATAGTCATGAAAATAAAGAAAACCCATTGAATTAGAAAGGTGTGTCCAAACTTTTGGTCTGTACTGTATATCAGGCTATGTGATTGTATCATTCGATTCCATGACAAGATCAGTTATGATTTACCCATATTTTCTTCTGCTCTCTCTCTTTTAGGTCATTGAAATGTCCCCAATATTCTGTTTTCTAATCTTAATCAGTAGATGTAGGCAAAAAAATAAAACGGTCGCTTTAGCCAAAAGCTGAATTTAATGCATTTCTAAAGCCTTACCAAATATTGCATCCAGCCAATCTCTTGCGTTTGCAATACTGCACACATTGATATTGCCGTAGCGATTGGGGTTTATTACATCGTTCTGTGCTGATTGTAGGAATCCCGCCTTTCTTTGCTCCTCTCGCAGGCTACAGTGGACGAGCTGAAGGCGTCGTATCGGCGGCTATGCATGCTGTATCATCCTGACAAACATCGAGACCCTGAACTGAAAAGACAAGCTGAGCAACTTTTCAATCAGGTTCACCAGGCCTACGAAGGTAGGGGGATTGATTCACAATACAGTAAACTCTTTCATTGAGTTGAATAAGGCAGCAGTTTAATTTAATCTGTGCAGAAAGAGAAAGAGTATCTTAAAAACGATAGTACAAGGAAACATGGACCTGAACTAATATTTACTCCTCAGTGCTGAGTGACGCTCACTCCAGAGCCATCTATGACATCTTTGGGAAGAAAGGGCTGGAGGTGGAAGGCTGGGAGGTCTGTTTACGTACTTAGTTATGCATTTGTTGCTTCAGTGCACATTGCAAACGCTTCTCTGTACAATATGGTTTCACCGCGTAGGTGGTGGAGAGGAAGAGAACACCTGCAGAAATCCGAGAGGAATATGAAAGGCTTCAGAGAGATAAAGAAGAGAGAAGACTGCAGCAAAGAACAAATCCCAAGGTTTAATCTACTTTTCCTTTTCTTGACTCTTTTTACCTTCAGTGCTTTCAATATATTCCTGAAAAAAAACACTTCCTTTGTGCCAATGTTAATTAAAGCGATCGACCTGCGTAACTCATTTCAACATTTCTCCTGCTACTCTTTGTTGCTGTTTAATCCTTTTTTTTTTTTTTGCTTTTATTACCTCCCAGGGCACAATCAGCGTCGGTGTGGATGCGACGGACCTGTTCGATCGCTATGACGACGACTTTGAGGAGATGCCTGGCGGAGGCTTTCCTCATATAGAAATTAACAGGATGCATATTTCCCAGTCCATAGAGGTAGATCAAAGCACACGCTGTTTGCACTCCCTGTCCACTGTTTCGTTCTCACGTGGAAACGGCGTCATGTCTTCAGGCTCCTCTGACCAACACCGACACAGCAATGCTGTCTGGGTCACTCTCCACGCACAACGGGAGCGGAGGGGGCAACATTAACGTGACTGTACGCAGAGTTACATCAGCTAAAGGCTGGGGAGAGGTACACACAACTAATACTACTAATAATAAAACTTTAGAGCTTTCAAAACTTGGAGTCTACTTGCATTTCTGTTCATCTTCAAAGGTGGAGTTTGGTGCTGGAGACACACTGGGGCCACTCATTGGGTTAAAGGTGTTTCGTAACGTTACACCGCGGTGGTAAGGCCCGGATTTTTGTGCAGTATTTCAGAGGCAGCGGTAATTCTCGCTTCGCAGCCAATATTATGTCATTTCTCTGTCCAGTTTTCTCACAGCCCAGTGCGGTTTGCAGTTCTCGCCTCGAGGCCTGCGGCCGAGCTGTTCTCTGATGACGGCGCGCCACCTGGACCAGAACACGATGGGCTACCTTCAGTGGCGCTGGGGGCCCAATAGCGCCATGACAACCAGCCTGGTGCGGGACACGAAGAGTAGCCACTTTACTTTAGCTCTGCAGGTAAAAACAAGTATAATACTGTATTTACAGAAGCTTCCATGCACTTATTACTGCCATTATTTATCTCATTAGTTTAAGTTGCATCACAATTTGTTTTACTTGTCATTTGTTAAGGTGGAATGATATATAAATACAATAATTTATTAAAAACAAGAATCAAAAGCACTAGTTCGCATTGATTACATCCCTAATACATAATCAGTGTATACATACAGACTGACAAATATCTCACGTTACAGAGAAACCTTTCTCTTTGTGTGACCATCAACAAACTCTTGGCTTAATTATCACTACTCACTTTGATAGAACTGGTTCAATTCATTGAAACTTGCTGGTTTTCTGACTCTTAATCCACAAATAGGACTATGCCAGGTTTTAGATTCTGATTTAATTACCTGTTCAGAATGTTACCCATCTGAGGAGAAATCTGCAAAAGATCCATCCCTTTACCTGTGAGTAACAGTTTGAGTCAGATGGTTAAAACATCCAAAATAAGAGACTTTGAAGCAAGACAAAAATTGACAGCTATGGACATACACAAGTGAAATGTCTTATGGAATACATAGATTAAAGGTGCGATATTATGTATTTTCTAGGTACGTAGTGCCATTTTGTAACACAACAAAGTAACTATGTCACCCTCAGTTGTCATAAATCAAACATAACTCGACTTCACAGTTTGACACTTTAAATTTCCCCTCAGTCTCTTTAAGAAGCTCCTACTTTTTAACCTTATAACATAATGTGGGCCTCAAAAAAGCTGACTTTTCAAAATACCTCCAGGCCCTTACTGAGATTTGGCCACAATGACACATGAGCTGTGTCGGTGTTTGGAGGATGGTTTGAGGCGAAACCTTCAAAATGGAAGGCACGGTGGAGGCAGCATCATGCTGTGGGGCTGTTTTGGTTAACTACAGAAAGCCAGCAGACTTATGAAGAAGATTCTTGCTAAAGCGATTAACTAGACGGTTGAAAATTGGACAAAGTTGAGCAGGACAATGAACCCAAACACATGTCAGAACAGAATAACCCTTAACCCTATTGGATATGTATGGACTATACTTCGTTTGAGGCAGGAAATCCACTAATTAATTATAATTTTATGTTATGATTCCACCCTGGGAGACAGACTGCAGGAGCGTAATTAGATGCCTAAACCGACTGTGACGTTCAGGCCCATGAACAGTGTATGTAAACTTCTGACCAGAACCCTAATGTTTTATGCTGTACTTTGATCTTCCTGTTTGGTGTGTGTTTTTAGCTGGGTGTGCCTCATTCCTACCTGATGATGAGCTACCAGTACAAGTTCCAGGATGAGGACCAGACCAAAGTGAAAGGCTCCGTAAAGTATGACTTTCCACAGAAAAAAAAGAAAAATCGTATCTTCTTTTTAATTTTGATCGAGCTGTTTGCAAGACGGGCTCTCTGAGCAGCGCTTGTTATGAATCATCGTACCATTTATCGGGTTTTTATCATATTAAACAGCCGATGTTTGGGGAAAAGGAAGTGCTGTCACTTTAACATATTGGGCTTTTTTTCCCTACACCCATAAACTGCTTCATTGTGTCCCTGAAGAACATCCAAAGCACAAGATGAAAATAATCCAGTTGTTCTGGTGTGACTCAGTGGAGCAGATTGTTGCTATAAACAGGATGTTTAGCTGCTAATCCTCCTCCCTCTCTTCTTTTTTTATCCCAGCAATAACGTAGTGACATACGCATTAGAAACTTCAAAGAATTTCAAAAAAAGATCTGGATTGCAATTGAGATTTATTTATTTTTTTTTACATTTGAAAGTAATACTTAAGCTTTGCCTTTTTGCAGTGGCTGATTTTAGGTGCTGCAGTTTTGAGACTAACAGAAGAACCCGAGGTGACGTCTGCCACCTTGTAAAGAGCAGTAAATAGAAAATGACGACTTATTTCCCCTCTGAGTCTCGTTGGTTTTCTTCTAAAACATTTGTGAACACGTTCCTCCGTCAGTTGACCTCAACACAGTCACCTTTTCGTAAAGTGGAGACTGAAAGAGATTTCTATAGCTAAGAGACAAACAGTGTCTTTTGCCAACTTGCCTAATGGTTGCTACATGATAATAATGAATAAATGTGGTGCAAAGTACAATTTGATCTTATTTTCAAAGCAAATTTTATGTCAGCAGATGTAAAATTTTCTGACTCAGTAAAACTGAATGTCCTCTGGATCTGACTTTAAAGCTGTGAGGTTATTTTGTTGCTCGCATTTATATTTACTACTTCTCCTGCTACCTGGAACATGAAAAACATCTGATGTCTTATTCACTGAATTTTGCATGACACGTTGAGAACTCTGACTGCACTGTTTGCGTACCTGTGCAAAATTTATATCGGTTCAAGTTCAGAAAAAAACTGGAAAAGCACGCATTTTTAGTTCTACCAACTTTGCACACTCTTCGGCGTCTGTCCGGTCCAATTTCTCCACCGGTCTCTGTTCACGTCTTTCGCAGGACAGGCTGGTTCGGCACAGTGGTGGAGTACGGAGCGGAGAGGAAGATCAGCCGTCACAGCGTTTTGTCGGCCACGGTCAGCATCGGGGTCCCACAGGGAGTCACACTCAAGATTAAGTATGAGCCACCCCGAGATATGATCTCACACTTTGCTGTGTGTCCTTGTCCGTCTGAATGACGGTCTTGTCTCGTCGCCTGTGCTGCTGCTAATACTCCTTCTTGTATTTGTTTTAATGAGGCTGTCGCGTGCTAGTCAGACGTACCTGTTCCCAGTCCACCTGACAGACCAGCTGTTGCCTAGCGCCGTCTTCTATGCCACCGTTGGACCTCTCTTGGCCTACGTCGCCGTCCACAGACTAATTATAATCCCGTACACGAAAGCGCAGAAAGAGCAGTGAGTAATCTAACTGCATCGCCGTTCAAGCCTTATTTGATAGATATTGATCCTTCGTCACCAAATCACCATAATCACTGAGTTATCTGTGCTGATTTGCTATTTGTTTCCCTCAGTTTCTGAGTTTTGCATCAGAAACGTCCGCCTGAAGCCCTCGTGTTGGTGAAACATTTAGCATTTCTGTTTACGAGTGTGTCGAGGGGTTTCTTTAATGCTTGTGCAACCATCAGCGAAAGCCTCCACAGTGAATCCCAGCGGGTAGCTGTTGATGTTTGCTTTGTGTGTCTCTCAGAGAGCTGGAGTTGCAGAGGAAGAGCTCCGCCACAGACATCGCCAAGAAGAAGCAGGAGGCTGAGACTGCTGTGAGTACCTCCTTCCAGAAATGCTTTTTTTCTTTTCCCTCTCCATTGTGTGGTGTAAAAGATCTCTGATGATAAGTCAGGCTCTCCTCATTATGAACTTATGACCGAATCTCATCTATCCTACACTGTTTTCCTTGGCCCTACCCATCCTCTTCCTCCTCCTCTTCCTCGCTCCCTCGGCTCCCCTGCAGGTTCTGCTGATGCAGGAGTCTGTGAGGAGAATCATAGAAGCAGAAGAATCCAAGATGGGTAAGGGAACACACACATACACACACAGGACCGCTGTACAGCAGAGTAACAAACAGAAACTTTTCTAGTTTGGAGCCAGTCCAGACTTGGTGTAATTCAGGTACATTTATCTTTGTCGCTTTCGGCACTTTATGATGCTCTGCGGCTTCAGGATCCTGGTTGTCTTACTTTTATTATCTGCTGCTGTGAAGCAAGTCATGATGTTGGTATAAACCACATCTGTGTGATATATGCCGCTTGGCATCCGTACTGGTTTGTATCTGAACTATGATTTCAGCTTCCCATGTGTTTGTTTATAAGCAAACAAATGACGTTTTGGGTGGAAAAGTTGGAATGTACTATTACATATATATGCACATACTGAAAAGCTGTGTTTTTTATTTTATTTTATTTTATTTTATTGGAGGGCAGGGTGAGCTTCCTATGTACTTTTATTTTTTGCCTTTGTAAAGTCCCTTCAGATGACATTTGTTGTGAATTGTCGCTATAAAGATACACTGAATTGAATTGAAACTCAATTGAAAACACCAGACTACAGCTGAGAAATCACAATAGATTTGTGGAAACATTCTAGCTGTGGTATCACGGTTTATGCTTTTAATCCAGCATTTTTGGCTAGATCAGCTCCTGATCTCTGATGGAAACATAAACCATGCAGATTCTAATAATTTGATTTGGCAGCAAGATATCAACATAGGATCATTGCACCATGGAATCAAATTACATGTTTTCTGATTGGTAAAAATATCAATTGAAATATTGTTAAGAGGGTATAAATACTTAAAAAGAAACTTTTAAGAAAGTCACTTTTATTCAGGGCCCATCAAAGGGAGACAGACATAACTCTGTTTTTCAGGGGGGGAAAAAAAAAAAAGACCAAATAACGCTGGTTGTTTCACCGTCCTAAACTCTGCAATAAAACGCTTCAGTGCCGATGTTTTAGCATCACCTGCAGCTGTTTTACGAACCCCAAACACGCTGTGAATTACCACCCAGGCCTGATCATCCTCAACGGCTGGTACGGAAAGTTTGTGTCAGACACCAGCCAGAAGCAGGAGAAAGCCAAGGTGATTGACGTCACCGTGCCGCTGCAGTGCCTGGTCAAAGACTCCAAGCTCATCCTCACCGAGGCGTCTAAGGTGAGCCGGAGCAGATGATAATGGCTCCCTGAGCATCTGTAAATCAGCAGGCGTGCTCTTCGTATGAACGCCATCTCTGCCCGCAGGCGGGGCTGCCGGGCTTTTACGACCCCTGCGTGGGAGAGGAGAAGAGTCTGAAATTACTGTACCAGTTCAGAGGGGTCATGCATCAAGTCATCTCCGCAGACACGGAGCCACTACGGATACCCAAGCAATGTTGGTATTCAGCCACTTTCATCTGTGACTCATAGAGCTGCATGCTTATGTACAGTATTACTGGAGCCTGAAAGCTGAGCATTAAATAATTTTTTTTTTGTCTTTTTTTTTCCCCAGCTCACAGAACCGAGTCTGAATCCTAGGAGTCCTCTGCTGTTGACGTAGGAGAATAGAACAGACTATGTACGCGGAAGAAACCACGAGTAGAAGGGATAGATTTTTTTAAAAATCAGTTCGTTTCCCTCCTCTAGTTCTCCTCTGTCATGGTATTAGTGATTCTAATTCACAAGTCTGTGCTCCTTCCTTTTTCTAAACTCCAGTTTTATTGGGTGACATCAGCACCAGGTCTCCCCTGTTGGCTACACCCAATACACCGGATCTCATATCGGTACGCTGCAGGAGATCAGACACCGGCCCAAAATAGTTTTGTAAGACACAAAAGGACTGATTATTACAGCCAGCCGGATGGCGATTTCCCTCAGTAACGAATAAAATGTCTGCGGTTTCTCACATTCGTGTTTGTCAGGTGTGAAGGAGCTATAATTTGGTCTTATATATAATCTTCACTTATCGCCATGGCAGCATTTTGAGTCGTGAAACTGTTTGGGTTAACTATACAGGATGGTGCCTCAGTAACCTTGAGGTCAACCAGGACTTCGCTCATGTTTTAGATCACATTCAAATAGGTCAGCCTTTCTATTTTAGGAAACATTTTACTCCGGTATTTGCTGCTCGATGAGATGAAAGTGTAAACTGGCTCTCAAAACGTGAAGGTTTGGAAAGGAGAGGAAAAGGACTGCCTGTTATTACAGAAAAAGTTAGACTTTTCCTCCTGGATTTCTAACACTCCACGCTGCAGTTTGAAGGCAGGAATCTTGCTTGGATTTGATTTGCGTCAGTGTTTATCGATCAGCTCTGCAGCCGCAGGGAAAAAAAAAAGAAAAAACCTGTGCTCTCTAATGATATTTGATAAGATGAAGGTTGTGCTTATCCTCCACAAAAGCTGTTGGTATCTGCAAATAAGTAATCGTTTTAAACCTGAAGCTGCAGTGTGTACTGAACTCGGCCATGAACGTTATTAATTAACGATTTTTTTAAACTATTTGCTTTTAGGGTAAAATGATGGTAAACACACATCCACAAGACATTTTAGAAAACAATGAGATTCATATATAGTGGATTTTCTCTCATCCAAACAAAGGCCATAATTATACGTACAGTATCAAACAGTCAACTACTAATCAACACGCTTCTGCATTACTCTACCTGCGGTCAGTACTATTTACAGTCCCCACAGCATGATGCTGCCACCGATGCTTTAATGTGCTGGTTTGGCAGTAAGGGGTTCACATTTGATCGGTCTCCTTTCAGTCCACAATAATATGACACATATTGGTGTTTCAGTATTTTTTTCACCCATCGCAGGCTCGAGCTTATTGTTACTGTTTGCGTAGTTTTGACCATGCATGTGTAGACAAAAGGACAATAAATTCAAACTAATGCATCAAATTTATCCTTTTATAAACATTCCACCCTAGAATGACGAGACATATCATGCGTTAGACGAGAGACTGAAGTTAATACCAATTCATGCCCATGTTTGGTGTATGTAAACTTCTGACCAGAATGCTGCACAAAGAGAGATGGAGAAATGCAGCTTCTTTACTGCTGAACCAGCTGCTGCGTCGGAGCGTTGCGGAGGCCACTTTGTTTACTTGTTTATTTTTGGGACCGTATACGTGGAGGAATCGCAGAGGGGTCTTACTGGAGTCTTTTAGTGGTTAATTCACACACTAATTAACATCTGCTGTAACTAGTTTTCTCAGCAGATTGGTACACGATACACTGAACCGCTGATGAATAGGCAAACATTGTAACACTTAAATCCCTGAGTTTTTAATTTCCGCAGCACAATAAAGCTCCCATTTAAGTCCATTAAATTAGATTTTACTCCCTATCTGATTGGTGCATCTGTTGGTAGATGGATTGTGCAATAACAAAGAGGTTGTTACTTCTTAGTTGGTTTTTTGTTTGTTTTTGGAAGAGGGTATCTGTGTAATGAACTATGGGGAACCCTAAACTTTATTAAAACCATTAAAATGGAATATAAGCTGAGTTTTATTGAGTATATAGTATATATAAAAGGTTAGATTTTGCACAAAATCTACGGTATATCAGGCATTTTGTCCAAATGGTGCTGAAGACCTTAATTGTAGCTGTAGACTTTTACTGAAATGCATCAAACAAGTTAAAAACACATGTTCAGATCAATCTGCGAGCCGTTTTGCACTGTTACCGTTATGTGTTTGTCCCTTTTTGTTGTTTAGGTGTGTAGTAAAAGGTTTCGTCTGGTCATTTGTTCATTTCTGCCATCGTAAAAGGTGAGCGGCGAGTGCTTTGCTGATTTTACATTCCAGCCTGTGAGCCAAACGGACCGGTATAAATGTTCTGTATGTTTGAAAGGAAGATGTGTGTTCTGTCCTGTAAAGTTAATAAACATGGAATAAAAACTGATGTCTCATTTGATTAGAGGGGGTATTCAAAGGAATAGCCGAGTCTGCACGTCAACAATCACAGTCCACATTTAACACTTTTCAAAACTGTCTTTAGACCATTTTTAAAGTTCAAAAATAAATTTATGGCAGATATTTCTGCAGGTATCAAAGTTTAGATATGGAACCTGCTAAGACTTTAGAATGGATGGATGACAGATGGATAAGGTGTAGAGGAATAGTGAATGCATAGACGGATGGACAACGGGTGTATGAGTCAAGGATAAGTGTGAATTACGGATGAATAAATAATGAACTAAATGAATAGATGGATGTATTAATAAATGGAGTGGTGGATAAATACTGAATACATTGATAAACATACAGAATGAATAATGGATCAATTAAATGACAAATGGATAGACAGAAATGATCAATGACTGTCAGGAAAAAGATGAACAGAGGGAAAGACGGATGTTGGACAAATGGACAGTGGGACGTAAACAGGTTTCAGACGACAGGACAGGAAACGTATTCCATTTTATCCAGACATGGAAAATACATTTCCATACTTTTCCAGAACACCCAGTGCAACAGGACGCAACAGAAGATCCCTCTGGTTAAAACGGTACCTCTTTATTTACAATAGTTTCACAGAAACAGTTTGCACCACAGTACAGACAACGCTTTCTCAGTAAGGGGATGGGACAACCCGGGATCAGGATAAGCCAGCGGGATCACAATGAGCAGATTCATGTCTTGAAGACATGAGTCTTGAAGACACTACAATTTGGAATCTGAGCCTGAAGACGCCTTTAGTTTCTGTTAAAAACAAACGCCCCGCGGACCGACAATGATTCTGGTTTGAAAACGTCGTAAAAACATCCCTAGCTCTGCAACCGCCCGTACAAACACCAGAAGACGGGTGACCAGGTATACATATCCAGTTCAACCTCCGTCTGTTCGCAAACAATCGTTTTGTGGTTGCAAGTCATTCCCCGGTGAAGTTGCTGATGCTGCATTGGTAAACTTCCCCTCAATCCTGGATTTGGATCCTAAAATTCCTGCGTCTAAAAATCTGTCTACAATATGGCTTTTTATATAATCGGAAACAATATGTAGTCTACACGTACAGGCCCAAACAGCAGATGGCACATAAATAACGAAGCTTAGGACTTTCATCTGAACTGGACCAAGTTTTAGAACCAAAAAAAACAACAAAAAAAAAAAGAAAATCCCATTAAATTTCTTTTCAAATGAATACTGTTGGAGGATGAAATCTGCTGATTAAAATGTTTAAAAGGCAAGACAAACCGATAAATATCCATTTAAAAACAATCGAGTACAAAAGAAAAATACAGAGCTTTAATGGGAACACATAGCAGCACGTGTGTGGCAAACACGCTCGTTCAACCCGACTCTGACATGCATATTTCTACCTGGAGTCTTCAGAGAGCGTCTCCGGCAGAACTCCCGTTTCTCATTCGTTAACTCCGGAACAGGACGGCCTCGCGGTTCTCTTAAACGAATGTTTCCCTCCTCCCCATCATGAAACTCTGATGGTGTAAACGAAGGAAAGACGTGAACCGAACCGAGTCCTGCTACAGAATGCACCAAAGTCACACTGACCAGAATCAACTGAAGAACATCTGTAGTGAACGCCACGATTCTTCTGTTATCTGGCTTTTTAACTTGTTCAAATACAGTTTATTGTAAAAGTGATTTTAAAAGAAAAAGTGTTTAGACACTAGAAAACATAGCTTGACGTTGCTGAATATACAGATGCATCTCCATAAAGAAAAAGCTGAGAAGTCCGTTTTATATTTTCATTGCAGAGTGATATATTCTAGTCATTTTTTGCTGTTAATTCAGTGATTATCTAACCAATCATCCCAAATTCAGTTTCTCATAAAATTTGAGTATTACATAAGAGCAATCAACAACTTGCCAGAACTGAAGCAGAGAGTTGTTAACTCTTTTCATAAAGAGGGAACCAAGAAGATGGCTGTTTAAAAACTGCTATAGCCAAAGATAATCTAAAATTGAGTTGAAGGAAGAAATCTGCTATGAAAAATGAGCAGCGTTAAGAGGACAGTTTAATTCCACTGAGCAACCTAATGAATTTTAGGTTTTAATTAGCCGCAAGCTATAATATGCTTCAAATCTATTGTGTTTGTAATGAATTTAAATGACATTTTTTCAAATTGAATTATAGAAAAAAAACCTTTTACTCATATTCCAGCTTAATGCGATGAACCTGTACAGTCAACAAACATCTAGATTCAGCGGCTGGAAGACGAGCTTGTAAAGAAGCCACGCTTGGGTTGGATCGACGCTCCGAGATAGTCTTTAACGAGGTCTTAAATATGGAAAAACAACGAGTATCAAAACAGATAAAGCAGATGCAGACCTTAGTAGTTGAACCTACATCTTTGTTCTACAGGATTATACCTCAGCTTAGTATTATAGCACCACCTCAAGCAAATGACGAGGCTTTTCTTGTTTAAAAAATGGTACATGGTGTAACAGTGAAGCCATCCTAGAGAAAACAAATCCAGTTTAATCTGAAAGACGAACATGTTTCTGTGTCCACCCTCTGATAGGTTAAAAAATAAAACAAAAAATAACAACAAAAAAAAAGACAGAAAAACAGTGAGGAAAAAGTGCAAACTATTTCTCCCACAAATCCCAGCATGCACCAAGGTGGGTGGCAGTTGTGAAGATATTCTCTACATATGGCAGTTCAAACGTTTCCAGTGTACCAAGTCTCAATATTGATAGTTTGATGCTTTTCTGATGCCCTCTACAGATAGGTATCCATTCAGTGATTGCCTTACGCACAAAGTCTGGAGGAAGCAGAAACGGAGCCCGATAACTCTAAAACAGCAATCAAACCGTCTATAGGTGGGATAAGGCCTGGGGGAAGAGTTCCACCAAAGTGTTTTGTTTAGAAAATGTGGGTTCCTGGTTGGCTGCGATGGGGTCAGGTCCAGCTGGGTAAACCGAGGGGCAAGGGGTTTAGAGTTCATGTTCTGACCGAGAGTCAGTCTAGCAGATGTTTACGTGAGCCGATGCGTGAGCGGTGGGAGCGCCGGGCATCTGGGGGTCCGTATGTGTCTCGGCAGCTTTGGCATACGTATGTCTCTGGCACGTGACTCTTGCGGATTTTGGCGCAGGACAGGTGGATCCAGGTGTTGCACTTGTTACATTCAATCATGGCTCGGCCGGCGAAGGGCTTCATGCAGAAGCACGTCACCAAGTCCCACGAGTCGTCGTCTGAAAGACACAAGGTCGGTGAGTTTCCTTTAGTTAAACCATCAAATGGCGATATTGACGTTTTATAGCGCAACGGGATCTTACCTGAGTCCACCATTATGTCCTCGTCCTCTCCTGAGCCGTCTTCGTCTCGGAACACCACTTGCTTCCCCTGGCGGAACACGGTTCGGTTTCCTGAAAAGCCCTCCACCTTCTGTACCTTTATGACCCCCTCTTCCAGGTCTCGACCGTCCCAGTGTCGATGTTCCTCCTTTGGCTCCTCCTTGCAAGGTGAAGGGCTGGGCAGGCACGTAGGGATGAGGGGAATGCTGAACTCATCTTCGGGCTCTTCTTTGATTAGTCGGCTGCCGAAGGACAGAGGGGACTGAAACTCCGGTTCTGCTCTGTGGGTCGGCTGGGCCCTCAATTCCTCACCAGAGTGATACTCCCTCTCCTTTCGCCTCTTCTTCTTCTTCAGCTTCTCAGCTTTTCTGTGGTCGTCTGGATGCAGGGTGGAGATTGTGCGCTGCAGAGAAAGCAAAATTCATATAGCAAACAGACTGAACTAAGAAGTTAAATTATGCGTTGCCCGTTGAAGCTTACATCTCGCTTGCTATGAGAGGACAGCAAAGGCGCCGGCTGTGGACGCTTCCTGCTTCTGTCTTGGGGCACCTTGGGCGGCCGCTGGGGGCAGGAGGCTGCGGATCCGGGGGTCCAGCCATCGCTGTCGGCAGTGCTGCCTGTGCTGTTGGGAGGACTGGAGCTACTGCGAAGTGGAGAGTCCTGGAAAAGGAAGCCAGTGATGTTCAGTCAAAACTAGAAATGGTCCAAAAAAATCAGCTATTGACCGGAACCGGAGGATTTTTAGCTCCACAGAACGACTGGAAACCCCAGAAATACTAGATTTTTTGTTTTTGTCCTGGTTAGTGAATGCAATTGTTCAGCATTGACGTTGTTACTGAATCAGAAAGTGAAGTTGTTTAAAAATGAAGTCAATTGAAACACAGATATGCAAGAAGCTGTTTTAAAGTAAACAATTTACTGCAACATGTTGAGAGAGTGAGACCTTTAGCAGAAAACAAGACGACTTGTAAAAACAGAGGTTACAACACAGTGTGTTACAAGTATGTGTTGCATGTTAATACAACAATCATTTCACTAGAACAAATTATGTTAAGGATGAATGAAGTTCAATGAATGGTTCGGTGTAAATGTGAGAACAGTACTGCTAGTTGAGGTGACCGTTTTTAAAAAAGCAAACAGAACAAAGAATGACAGGAAGCAGCGTAGCCATGTGTAAAACCGGTAGCGGTCTACATGTCAAAAACATACTTTTGGGCAGGAAGTGCAAAGGCTGCACTACACACTTGGACCAAGATAAACTACAGGCCCAAAGGAACCTGTTTCACATGATGCCATTGTGTTTCAAGCTTACGTACCGAAACCCAAAATTATGTTAGCCGAGAGGAACTCGGCACTCTTATTCTGTTTTACATTAAACATAATTCAAGAACAGAAAATTGAAGTAGGTCAAAAATCTTAAAGTTGGAATAGACTTTTCTGAACACATAAAACCAAAACTGGGGTTTCTGCAAGTTTCAGTAACACATTTGAAAGTATTTTGAAGAATAAAGTTACTTTATAGGGCCGACGTAATAAAGAGGTACATAAATATTTGCCCACTTGCTTATTTTTTTCAACGTCAATCGCTTTTGCACAACATGTCATTTAGTTATTAACGACATGTTTCAGACAACTAACAAAACTCCTGCATTCTAAAAAAAGAAGACATACACATATCCCAAGACCAAACATTTCAGGTGTTAGGAAATGTTTGGTTTCTTAAGACCTGAAATGTTTGATTTCAAAATTTTTGAAACCAGCTGCAATAGTTGTTTAAGGGTTTGAATTATTTTGCATGTTTACATGAAATACTGAAGAATCAGCCATAAATAACCTTCTGACAGCACTGCCATTAATCATGGGCCTTGTTGTTTTGTCACAGTGTAACCACATCCAAATTCCTCAGCAAAAACTACTAACACTCAAAACAAATGAACCCTGCAAATGAACATGCTAGAAAACAAAATAATGGAAGAAGAGATTAATGGGTAAATGAAGGAGTTTAATGACTACATTTTAAATGATTACATTTTAGAGGTGTAGCAAACTATTGCCCAGAGCTCAGAATCAATGTGCATTTTTGATTGACAAGTTAAAAACAAAAAGCAATTGCTTCGAAATTAAGAATCACCATCATTCCTATACTATAAATGATACCAAAATCATATACTTTGATGCACTTTTCAAAGATTAGTAAAATAAGTAAAAGTTTGGAACATGTGTTTTGATTCGTACCTTGTAATTCATTGATTTTCTGTTGGATTAAAACATATTTTATGCCTTGCGAACATAAAAACTAAAGTCTAAATCAACATTGAGAGATTAAACATCAAAGAAAAACAGGAATTGGTATAAGCTAGAAAAACCCTGACCAATGCAAACTATTACCCATTTTCATCTTTGTGTTCAAACAGATCTATTTTTTGCTAGAGTGGAATTCAATTCAGTGTATGTATGTATGCATGTGTATGCATTGCATACATGAACATAAATGATCTTTGAATAATTCAATAGTTTTGTAAATGTACTTTGAGATTAAATTGTTTGGATTGGATACCTAAAAATATATTCCTGTTATTTAGTTTCTTTTGTCTGTTTACATGTAAAAATAAAGAGATTAAAAAAATACATTAAAAATACACAAACTGTTAAGTTCTGCTTAGGTCACTGTCAGTGTTTTGACCACCTACCTCTTGTGGATATGGGATGTAACCGGCATACGCCAACACAAACGTGCAAAACTTGTTAAAATCCTCCACTGTCCTCCTCCTCCTGTACGGCGGGCTGAAACCCTAACAAAAACACAAAACCGTGTTGTTGAAACCTGCACATCAACAGCCTCAACATGGCGATGATGACATTAACGAGCAGTGACCGCCTGTGCACCATCCACACACTGTGCAAACTAAAAAGAGTTGGCACTGCGCCATGAACAAAGACCGCATCCAACAATATCATCAAAATCTCGACAGACACGAAGAAAAGTGCAATCGATTATACTCAGTTCATTGACGGGACACTATCTGGCGACCAACCCCCCACCGATAAACCCCAACTACAAACTAACAGCTACGGCTAGCTGCTGTGGCTAATGGTAAACAGCCGTTGCTAAGAGGCTAGCGACAACTCAGATAAGCTGCCGAAAACACACGACGACGCGTCAAACTAACTTCCCCCTATAAACGGCGTCCGTCTAAGTTATAAAAACATGCATATTAGCAAATTGTTAGCTGACGACAAAGCTAGGTTGCTTGACAGTTCAAGTTAGCCAGCGTATGTATTAGCATCCCCCGCTATGTTGATGGAATGTGCTCTTTTCGACAAAAACCCCGGGTTGGCGAGCATTACCACGTCTCAAAACCCCCGCTTGAATTAGCAGAAACGACGTATTAATCAAACGGAACAACAACTTCTGAGTACGGACATATAAAACATCCCTTAATGTTCAGCGTGTGCAACTTTAAGCACTATGACAACATGAGCATAGCATGCTAACATCGGCTGCGCCGTGTGGTGGCAAACCTACATCAACTTGAACACTGCTAGCCGTGACAGAAAACTACTCACTGGGATACCGTTACATAAATCACTCACCTCCGGCTGAAACGCATGGGATGTCGATGGGTTTATGTCACCCATCTCTGCAGAGACTCCGACCACTCGACGCGTTACAGGTAAGCTCCACACAGGCTACAAATCGGGTGCCTCGGTTGGACCGTAAAACGCTTATTTAGCTTCTACTCGCTCGATGCCAACCGCTAACTGACGTTACCTGTGCTAAGAGTGGAAGCAACAGTGTTACCTCAGGTTGACATCGCAAACATTACTTTTCCTGGCAATAGTTAACTAAATAGTCGGCGAAAACACGGGAAAGTGTGACAATTAAATGAAAGCAAACGTTGCTACACTTTTTCCCCTCAACGGAGCTATTCAGTGAGGTCGTGGTTTGATCCCGTTTACCGATTCTCCAGCGGTCCACTTCTGCTGTCACTTGCAGCTTCCCTCCCCACTTTCTTCTCTTTCTTCGGCCAAGTGTTAGCGCCCTCTGCTGGGCGCCAGCTGTTACTGGAGCTGCTAAATGATTCAGAGGTTCGTCATGTTCTGTAAATACGTTTAATAAATGAATAAATTCAATCTTTGTTTTAGTGCTGAGTCCTGTGTAACTATCGTGTGTCGTGTGTGACTATCATATCCCGTGGTTTCTTCTTTACACATAAGATTGCATTTACAGAACCCTTCATAGTTTTGCTGTCAAAAATAACACACCAAATAGTTTTGAAAAAATCCAACCTTCACTTTGATCAAATTTCTTCTGTGGGTAAAAAATAAAAAAAAATTACATATATAGATACATACTGTATATATATCTATATATTAAGATTACCAGCACCACAACAAGAGGCATAATCTGGAGCTGCTAGATAACGTCACTACTTATATCTAGCAATATTTCTTTGTTTTTTTTAACTTATATATCATAATTTATTTCAAGAGTCTGGTTTATTGTCAGTGGGTTTAAGGTTGAAAAATATTGCATGACAATGGGAAAATGGGAACTACATATTTTTGGCACAAAAAGATCTTCATTACCTCCTATTATGAAGAATTTATTATATAATTTCATGTTTTAAAGTCTTCTTGCGTCGATTGTGTTTTTCTGAAATAACATTTTGGTGAAATATGCGAAAAATGTGTGCAATATTTACAACTTAAACAGTGTGTTCACTTATTCACTCACAGGACA
This sequence comes from Xiphophorus maculatus, assembly GCF_002775205.1. Lineage (NCBI taxonomy): Eukaryota > Metazoa > Chordata > Actinopteri > Cyprinodontiformes > Poeciliidae > Xiphophorus > Xiphophorus maculatus. Next base: position 23,791,410 of record NC_036462.1, read on the forward strand.
AATATCGCAAAAATAATTTGAAACATTTCTATTATTGTTGTTGAAGAATGAATCATTGTTATGATGCTCATATCATCTTTAATATAAGAAAATTGCATTTATACATTAAGCTCATCATGGTGTTTCTTCTGAGTGCGCGGTGCCGTTTGTCCTGCAGAGGGCGGTAGTGAATCCGATTCAACGCTAATCCATTGTAATCCCCCTTAGCGTCCGACATCTTTCCATTTCCGGTTGATAAGTAGTATTCTTACTAGGCAGTAGTGGTGCTAATGTTTACACGTTGATGTCGTTTAAAATGGAAAACGAGAGACTTCAGGGTTTTAAAACGTTTTTGACTGAACACTTCACCGCGCTGGCCGTGGAGGTGTTCGGTGAGGTTGAGAGCATGATGGAGGCTTGCTACGAAGAAAACAAACGACTGAGGAACATGCTGCACATGGTGCTGACCCCTGAAATAAAGTTAACCAGGATAGGTTCGTGCTTTATAATGTTTGCAATGTCAACTGTTTGCAGTTTTAAATCCATCATAGAAGCTGATGGGCGTAGCTTTAATGGTGGCGATGGAAATCAGGAAAGTTGATTCAGAGTTCCTGCCCATAAATGCAATTTTCTGGTTTGGATAAGTTTAGAAAAAAATATTTGTATTTTCAAGCTTAATTCCACATCCTGTTGTGTAAATGTTGTCCCCTTATGCATCCATTCAGCCATCTTACTCTTTGTCCTCTATCCATCCATTCATGCCCCTTTCCATCTTTTATTCTAACATTTCCATTTTGCACAGTAACGTTTGTTGATTTGTGTGTGTGCTTGCAAACATTTACACATGAAAACAACAATTACGAAGAAATCTTTTTGGATGCACCATTGGGAAATCACGAAATGGGTTATTTGTTCCAAGAGGGTTATTTGTTTCTGTTGGTTAATGTAAAGGTTGTGGTATTTGATTCTTTAAGTAAGGTACAAGATGTACTGTTTACTAATAAGTATGTTTCTTTGTTCTTTCTGAATGATAGATGCCAATTTGTACAAAGAAACACCCCAAATTACTGGAAATCAGCTTTTGGAGCCAAACACAACGGCGGACCTTGAAACAGCAGAGCCGTTGAATAAAAAACCTAAAGAAGAGACGATTGAATATGAAATTACCTGGGAGACAGAACAGCAACAATGGCCAGCAGAAGTGGAAAACGCCTTTCCAGTTACCATAAAAGATGATCCAGAAGATGAAGTGGAAGAAACAACCTGCAACCCAGAGATACCCAGAGAATTGGCTGTGCAGCACCAGGACTCCTCTGCCACGATCTCGGCTTACGACAATGTGAGCGAACAGGAAGGCTGGTCGTCCCCGACTTCAGATGAAGCTGCACATGAATCATTGCAAGTAAATGAAGACAGAATGAATGTCAACCAGCAAATAAATCCTGAAACTACAAGTAAAAATGTAAGTGTGACAAAATTCTCCCCTAAATCTAAAGCTTTTGGTTAGCAAATTACATTGGACCGGATAGGTGAGCACGCATTGCCAAACATATGGTTATATGTGCGTCATTACTGTTTGTGAAAATTATTTATCAAATATCGCTATTCTACCACAAGTATGAGCTCGAAGACAGAGAAACTTATTAAGTAAGACCTGGCACAGAATAAAACAACAATGGTGCCTTTCCCTGTCTGCTGCTGCATGATGCTATAACAAAACAGCAGCACAGGTGGGGAAGTAATTTTTTAATCATTATTATTAGTTATCCGCTTGTGAAATGCACAGACACCGATCACGCTTCAAAGACTCCGGGTATTTTCAAAAGTACATTTAACAGCACAACAAATTAACAATTACTAAATTGCATTTATTCTAAAGCGTGTGTGTGTCTGTGTGTAATTTTTCAAATGCCTTACTACAGAATGCAGTCACTTGTGACAGAGTACATGGAATGCTGTTCAAACAAGTATGTTTAAAGCACAAATTGGTGAAGGAGCAAGTAGACCTGAAGAGCTTGTCTATGTGTTTGATTACACTCCCATTTGTTGCTTAACGTTTTGCAGCCATCCCAGAGGATTAAAAATTACGTTGAATTGATGTTTTTTTTGGGATGGAGGGTTGGTAATAAAGTTAAATACTTTAATTAATGGCAAAATTAACAACTGAGTTCCAGTGCAATGTCTTGTTAAAGGACTAGTTCAAACCATTTAGATTTTCATGGCAATAAAATAATGTTTATTTTTTGTTTTTTTTTTCTTTGTATTGAAAGGAGTCAAAGTTCTCCCAACAGAAGACAATACTACAAATTCCAAGGTAAGATTTTATTTCCTGCTTTATGCTTCTATTTTTTTAAATAATTTTTACCTTCAGTATTTCAATAATTTTGCCAATAACACCTTTTTCAGGATGATGCTCCACAAGTCTTTTACGCTTTCCCGAGCTGACCAACAGTCCTTTGTAGACAGACTTTCTGAAGCGTTTAGTGATTTCCCTGATGACCAGAAGCCGCTGATAACCACAGTGGGCCTAAAACTTGACGGGGAATGGACAGAGTGCGCTTTCGGTGAAGTCCCTAAAGGCTCCCCCATTTCCTACCAATGCCCACTGCCATCCAGTCAGGATTTCAAGCCTCATTATGATGCCCCCTCTCAACCGTTGCTTCCCCTGTCCCGTCACACGCTGGAGCCAGAGACTGTCTTTCCTACGCTCAGTGCTCAAGAGCAGACATTCATAAATGCCATGAATGTTACCTGGGAGGAAGCGCACAGCCTGGAGGAAAGCACCCGAGGAAATAAGGAGGCTGCAGATCAGCAACTGAAGATGCGTCTCACCGGCCGATTTAGAGACATCTGCAACCTGAAGCCAGGACGGAGCCACGCAGAACACCTCCTGTACAAGATTCAGAAAGGAAAGCCAAGGTGCAAGACTGCACAGATCGACGTGGAAATGAAGCCAGAAGCTCTTCGAGAATACTGCCGGCATTTGTGCGTCAACTGGTCGCCTTGCGGTTTGGTTGTCCACCCAAATGCTCCGTGGTTGGGAGCGATGCCTGAGGGGTTGGTGTACGACCCCAAAGAGAAGAGCAGCTTTGGGCTGGTGCACATCCAGTTCCTCAATGTCAAAAGCTTCATAGAGTGTTCATTTCTGATCTGTAAGAACGGAGCATTGCTGGTAAAGAGAGCCCACCGCCATTACTGGCACATGCAAGGAGAGATGCTGGTGACGGGCACGCCATGGTGTGATCTAGTGCTGTACACCAGGGAAGACATGCTGGTCCAGCGGATCTACCGCGATGAGGCTTTCATCAAACTGATGAAAAAGAAGCTGGAAGAATTCTTCTTCTATTATTATCTGCCTAACCTGATTTAAGTTTGATGTGACAAATTGAATCTTATGTTTGCAGCATCTCAGGGCTTTTGCTGGATAGAGGTTTTTCACTACAGCTTCCAAGTATATCAAATAATCTAGCCTGAATGGCATTGGAAATGTTATTTCATCACATGTGATTAAAAGCTTCGAGTCTAAAGCGATATTCACAGTAAGCTGTGGTTTGGCCAAATCACAAACAAGATATTTCTATTCAGTAAAACTGATTTAGGAGGAGTAGCTCAGTTTTCTAAACAGATTTCTGTATAATTTTGTTTGAGCAGCTCAGGTTCTGAGGATGGCATTGGAGATGAATATTGGTTCCCTGGACTTGTTGGGGTTACCTGTTCTAGTAAATATTTGAAAAGTTGTGGCGAGAACTAAAAATACTGTACACAATTCTCTGCAGGTGTTTTGTTACCATGTTGCGCATTAATTTTCTGAGCTGTAACTCTAAAACCAGTGTTGTTTCATTTACTGGGTACTTTGTTTTTAACAGATTAAAAATTGTTGCCTTTTCAGACTGACCATCCAGAGCTACGGGGGTTGTATTTCTTCTTTTCTTCTTTTTTTTTTTTACTTTCAAAAGTTGCTTTAAATTTGTTTAATGATTAATTTTCTGATGATTAATTTGAAAGTTGGGTTGTTCAGAATTAAAGTTGCTTTTAAATCTTGTATTATTGCTTATCTGTCTAATTACTGATTTTATCAAGTTTCCTTTGCAGTCTGAGGTACGAAGTAGATATTTTTCTGGTATAGAGCATTGAAAAATAACTTATGAAACCTGATAAATGTTGTATGCATCAGTTAGCTTGTCTACTAATTCATTGTACCTTCTTAGTGTTGTATTTTTCCTCTTAATGTAATGGTAAACCTTTGCAGTTTTATTTTAAAATGAGGGAAAAGGATTAAGAAACGTTCTAATTCAAGTCTGGAAATGTTTGGTCAAGAGTTCAGAGTAAGAACCCAGTGTTGAGGTTAAACTTTTAAATCTCAGATTTAATAATCTCCTTTTTTTTATGGTGTCCTCAGCCTTTCCATTTAGTCAGCTGGAGGTTTAGACTTAGATTAAAACACAGTTTCATTCTTTGACTTTTCATTTCACTTGCCAACAGAGGTGCTGCCAGGAATCTTGGGCCCCCTGACGAAAAATTAAATTGGACCAATCCACGCAGCTGCTGTTAGAATTTTTTGAGTCTATCTGACCCATCAAAAGCGTCACAGTTTTAAAGGCTTGCAACAGCCTTGCTTTCTTTGGTCCAATACTGATAACTAGCACAATATTTACTGCTCATGAATTTTACATCCAACAGTCCGCATACAGTATGCAAATAGGTTGCTTACATTTTTTCTATTAGTTTTAGATTACTGAAATGTCTCTCCCCATGAGCAGCAGTCATAGGCAACATGGAAAATACACATAAAGCAATCCAGACTTCTCAATAAAATGCTATGTAGTTGCATTTTATTCAAGCTGCAGTATATAACTTTAATAAAAAATATATGTTTTCTTCATATTTGTTAAAGCTGTCACCATGTCGTGACAGTTTGTTATGAGACAGATAATCTGTGAAAACAATTCGCCTCCTCCCTGTCCCTCCTACTCCTTTTCACCAATTTTCTGCAGAGGCTCCAGGTCCAAGAAAAACGCGGTGAAATATTGCTTTATTTGTCCGGTAGAGGGCGCTGTGCTCAATAATGAGGTAAACACTCGCAGGTTACTTTGCTGCTGGGTGTTTTGTTGGGGTTTTTTTTTTACCCCCCACTGGAAATGATGCGTCACGCTTTAGAATCGGTGTTTCTGTGCAGTCATAACTATTGGTCAGCAGATCAGCCAGTTATTTTGTGCTGACGGCTGAACGCGACTGAATGAGGGAGGAGGAGTGTGTGCAGGCTGACCGGATGCAGTTGTTTTGAAATCATCAGCTCTGTCCTCTGAGGGACGCTCGGCTCTGCTGCTTGAGTCTGCACCGAGCAGCCGCCCCGGTTAAGTCCCACGATGCCGATCAATAAGACCCACGTCAGTGTCGCCTACTCTTCGCTCGGCGTGATCCTGGGGGTCTCTGCCTTCCTGGTGTGGAACATCGTGTACAAACAGCCGTGGACCGGGGCCACGGGGGGTCTGTCAGGTGATGTAACACTTTCCAAATTTACACTCTGGCGACAAGAGAGGTGGTTTGTTCTTGCTGCATCCTGGCTGCTGTTTAGTGTCCCTGCGTGCATAGAGGTCACAGTTCAAATGTCATGAAGGTAAAACCCTCCCAAATAAACCCATGAAGGCTGATGCATTTTTTTTTTTTGCTTTACGTAAAAATAAATGTTTGGTCTTTAAAAGGATTAAATGACACTTTGTGTTAGGAGCCAGGGGAGAAATGTGCACGAAGCGGTGAGGGTGTATCCCTCATTTTCTAATTATGAGTTCATAGTTCACTTTAGTGTCTGTTAAACCATATCTACAGATGCAGCGTTTTGGAATTGTGTTGTTCTAGCAGCACGGTGCAACATGCAAAAGTGTGTTAAAATAAATACAAGATTTAGGCATAAACAACAGAAATCTCAAGCACATGACAGGTAAAAGTAACAAATGGTGCAGCAAGAGTCGAATAAAAGGTGTTGTCTTTAATTTCAAGAATTTAATTCCATTCAATCACGGTCATATTTTTTAGTTTAAGGTATGTTTTTTTTATTTTTCTGCATTTATCAGTTTTGTTTCTTAATTTTTTTTGGTATCATTTGGCTATTTCAGTGCTGTGCATTTATCAATCTAACATTTACATCAATATCTATGGATCTATTACCATAGATATGGATATAAAGGACTATAGTAGTCTTACCTATAGGAGGACAAGAAGAGTTCATATCTATTACGTTTGCACACATTTAGTACAGGCATATCCTGTAACAAGTTCAGAAAGGACGAGAAACACCTGGCAGTAAAATGATGCTATGGGTGCATTTTTAAGATCAAATTGTGGGAAATTACTGTTAAAAGCAATAGTGAGTTGTGTGTTATTTAAGCATGTCCATCTTTACATGGAGGTCAGAACAGTTCCTGCTGCTGTAGGGCAGACTAAGTGAAACTTGTTGACTGATGAAAAAGTCTATTCTCTACTTCAAAAGATAATGACTAACCAAAGTTAGCTGAACACCTTTGTAATGATTTGCCAAAATCAGATGCAACAGTCTTTTCATGTTAGCATCACTGCCGACATTGGAGTCCGTATTTGCCGATAACGTGAGTTTTAACTAGATTTTCTTAATTTCTTAGCTGCTACTTAATTTAATAGAAATACTAGAGTCAAATTTATAATGTGCTGATTTTTTAATTTTTTAATTTTTTTGATTTTTGGAGGCACAAAAGATAGCAATGATATTAAATACTTCCAGCTGTTGTTGATGAAAAGATGGTGATGTTTAGGCTGTAGAGTCTCAGTCTGTGTATGAGGTTGGTGTTATTAGGTGAAGGTCATCGGGTGAATTAACTCCCAGTGGGGCTCTAAACTAAGTATTCAGAGTTTAGCTGAACTTTGGTTTGTACTTAGTCAATTAAAAGCCTCTTATTTTTTTTTTGGTGTGTAACAGTTTCAAAAGAGAGCTTAAATAATCATAGATTTTAAATCGGAATATTTCGGTGGATGTAATTCTTGCAATGCAAAATGTCCCGTTAGTTTGCACAATTATTTTTATGTGCCTTTCTCTGCTTGTAGTTTTTTTCTTTTGTTTGCAGCTGGCAAAAGAATTGCAATAATTCTTTTGACAGTGTAGCTTTTGCACAATGCAACAATAACATTATACATTATTTCTGTTTTGGAGTATTGAAAACAACTGCTACCAGATCTACTAGAAACATAGGGGTCAGTTTGTGATGGAACTGCAAACAAAGCTCATTTTAATGGATTTATTCATCAGTCCTTCTGCCTCTCCCCTTTAGGTGTTTTGGCCCTGTGGACCCTGATCACTCATGTCATGTACCTGCAGGACTACTGGCGGACGTGGCTAAAGGGGCTCAAGTTCTTCCTTTGCGTGGCGATTTTCTTCTCTTTGCTCGCCATCGTGGCCTTCATCACTTTCCTCTCCATTGCCATCAGCAGGAAGGAGTGTAAGCTGTGCTACATCACTTACCAATGAAGGATTAAAAAAATTTAAAAAAAGTAGACAAGTTAAACTAAACAGGGCAACAGGGTAAATCCAGATGAAACCATCTAGTTGCATACACAAAAATCTTTTTTGTTTCAGGACTTGTCTCCATGAATTAACTTTGGAGTACCGGTAATCTTCTTTTCTGAGTGACTTTTTGATTTGGTTGATTCAAACCTTTTACAGTAAAACATGCAAATCTCTGGGACACAGAGTCCATCTCCTTCCTCAACTGTCTGATGACTGGACATCTTCATGCAGTGCATTCTTGCATATTAATGTTGCACCTGTTAGAGGAAACTAACCAGACTTGTAGAGATACATGGTGCATTTTCTTCCCGATATCTTGGCTTTGTTTTGTTTTCTGATGATGTAAAACAAAGTGGTAATGCGTTTAAGATGTTACCTTAGAATACATTCGTAGGTGTGTTCCCAATTAACTCGCATGTGAATCATCTGAAGCGTATAAAGCCAGGATATCATCATCTGAACTTTCCCTGATTGTTGTAAGGCATAATATCCTTAATTTGTGTTAGGAAAAAAAAAATCTCTAAGAATTCTAGTTTAGTCTGATTTGATGTCAGACAATGAGATTTGCTCACTTTTGTTTCAATATTATAGCAAATTACAAAGTTTAATTTAAATCTGCATGATTTTACACAATTCAACAAACCTAACAAGTGTTCAAATGTTCCACGAAAACAAAGGTTTGATGCATTATTGATCCTTTAGCGCTAGTCTTGTGAGACTTGCAGTAAGGAGGAGTCAGATTTTGAGACTAGTTCTGACTGTTGCTCGAGACCAAGATATTTAAATAATTTTATTTATTAATTCAGTTGTTTATTTTAGCACCCAGCTTCCATGTAATCCGTGTTGTATCAGTGTGTGTGTAGATACTCCTCTTTGGTTTTTCACGGCTCTGTGTAACACATGTCTCCCTGCTTCAGCTTTCGCTGATCCTCGGAGTCTCTACCTGTCAGCTGTGTGGAGCGCTATGAGCCTGAAGTGGTCCTTCCAGCTCCTCCTGGCTGCCAAACGCTACCGCAAAGAGTTTGCGGACATCAGCATCCTCAGTGACTTCTGAATCCGCTGCCCTCTCCGGCAGCCACCACTCGGAGACTTCGGAGTCCAGTCACTGTGCTGGCTCTACAGCCTGAATGAGCACTGTAGCAAATTTGGAGGAACTGCAGGAAGTTTGAAAACTAATTTCTTCTCTTTGTCACACTTGCATCACCGCCTTATTTTCTTACTATAGGAAGGACTTCTGTTGAATCCAGCACTCTTCTTTACAGTCCATGATAGATTTACTATTTGGCATCTACAAATGTAATCATTTGCACATTCCAGTCTTTTTTCTTTTCCTCTAACGCTAGAATTTCAACACTCTTGTGGAAATAAGTTACAGTTTCATGCTACTGCCACTAGAGGTCCCTACTCCTCCAACTATAACGAAACAGTTTGGATTTCTGTTTGTTAACCTGACTGTGGCTCCCTTATTCATGTTGTATATCATGGATGATCTGCCCTAGAGTATGAATAAAGTCTTTTACAGATAAGTCACCTTCCTAAGCAGTGTAAAACAAACAAAATGACTGAAACATTTTGACTTTCTTTTGCAAATGCTAACTATGTATAAAAGGCCCATGTGTCTCAGTTCAGGGGGATATTAATGTAAATAAGTTTTGTAGTATTTATAATTGCCTGCAAAAGGTTTGTTGTGTATGCTTAAGTGTTTGTTATTCTGTCCTGCTCATTTATGCCTACTGCCATTGTTTAGATTATTTTCCATTTCCACTTTAAGCCTTGTTCTTTGGGATTCATCTCTCTGAGCTAATCTGAAGCTTTATGGCATTACACATCGACATGCATCTGTCAATTGAATGTAGAACTTTGGGGATTTTTTTGTACAAGATTGGATCTGTTATTAAAGTGCACTTTTCACATCTAGAGGGCATTGTGTGGTGCAATGGGGACAATAAGTGTTCCTCTTTTTTAGGGTTTGATAGCACTTTCTGTTCCTCTGAAACTTTTTATATTTAGTATAGTTAAAAAAAATATTCTTTTTTTTTTTGTTCGTTTTTGCTGTGTCATGGTTGCGGTTTTATTTCAGTTGTCTCTTTATAGATATGCTACACCTTAAATAGCAAGGTCAAACCTGTAAATGTTCTAGATTTAGCCAGACTAATTTTCATCTGTGGTCCCAACATTAAGAGGAAGAAAATGTAAATTCTACTGACAGAAATTGAAGTTAACACCTAAAAAATACATATGACAGAATAAGAAAATAATAATAGAGAAAAGAAAAGCATTTGAGTTAAAAACTCTTAAAAAGCTTTTAAGAGTTTTGACAAATTGAACGTTGCTTCAGATGTTCAACCTGTGGAGGCCTGAAGACAGAGCATGACTCTTCAAGTTGAGGATAAAAACTAATCCAACACTTCCTTTGTTTCGCAGTATGTTGTGTCCATGCAGCACATCTCCTCTAGTGGTGGCGGCTGAGTCAGCATGACTTTGCTTAAAATCTCCCTAAAAAAACGTTGGAGCTAAGTCCGTGCAAAAATGCATATAAAAGTGTGAATTTATAAAAATTGATGTATTTCTCAGAAAGGCATCAGCAGATTCGTTTTCTTGTGAGATGTTACAGTGATTAGATGTATAGGTGATAATGAGAAGTTACATGAATTACTAATACAACAATCCAAAAGGTGGAATTTAGACAATTTGGTATTTAATAATATAAAACATTTAAAGAGCCAAATTCTGTCATTATGTGAGAATCAAAGATGTTATTTGGGCTTATTTTTTTTAATGTGGAAATATCACCGTGTCATCTGCATAAATTGGGATACTGACATCTGGTAAATACTTAAATATTTGAAGATAATTGAAGAAATAATGGAAGACTGTAGTTTTTAATTACAGCAATTAAAACATGGTTTAATCAAATCATCTGCATGCAATTTTTTTGGATACATAAGGTCTATGTTGTTGTATATTTAACGTGACTAAAAAGATCTGAAAACAGTATACACAAAAACAAAATTACTGACATTTCTCAACATGTTTGCGAACAACATGGAACAAAAATGATCCATACTTAAATGTAAGTATGTGGTTAATATTGCTGTCTTTACTTTCACCTTATTTAGGGACATGTCTCCAAAAACAAGGTTTTTTTTGTCCCTGGCCACATTTGCAAACTGTAATCCGTCTTTTTATGTTGTTTTGGAATAATGACTTCTTCCTCTCTCAGAGGCATTTCAGACCATGTTGGTACAGGACTGGTTTCTCTGTGGATAATTACAGTGTCTCAGCAGCTTCCATGCTGTTTATACTGCCATAAAGTTGTTAGAGCAGATAAACATGGCACTTTCAAGCACCTGGAAATTGTGACCAAGGATGAACCAGACTGGCTAAAGTCCACGTTTTGTTTTTTGGGTTTTTTGCCTCATAAATTAGTTGCCGCTTCTTTTTTCTTCTTCTTCTTCTTCTTCTTCTTCTTCTTCTTCCTGACATTGCAATGTGTCCTAATCAGAAACTTAAAAAGCCATGACATCATCTTCTGTGCTTTCCCAAATTGTTTAAAGGGTAAATTGTTAGACTGTAGGTAATCATCTGAGTTTGAAGAACGTAATACGAATAACAAAAAGATAAGTAATTGCAATTGTAAGTGGACGCACACTGATCGATTGATTGATAGGAAGGTGTGTTTCTAATGATCAGATTTGAAAGCAAACGAGCAACTGCATCAGCAGTTTAATCAGCAACTTAAATAACTGACTGGACATGCAATGACATGAGATGGTAGTCATTGTTTTGCACTTAAGAAGGATCATTGCTGGCCTTTAGAGAGTGAGATTTACATCATAAGAGGAATGAAACAAACCTCCCCCTCCCTTTATACAGAGAGAAAACACCCCACTGCATTGCAACAGTAAATGCAGCCCAATAACCTGCACTTTGAAGTCAAGCAATTATTCCATCCATCCGCGTTTTTATTCCACCCCCTTTAAAGGAAAGGTGGGGCGAGGGGGCTGGGGGAGCGGACGTGCAGTTTTTTCTTTGGGTGCCTGATTTGGTTAATACGTGGACTTTGAAGTTGATGTGAAAAATATGTGAGTGACTTATTAAAGCTCTATCAGTGTTTTTGGTGGATTTGAACCCGTTAGGTGATTTGTTAATCGCACGTTGGCGAACAAAAAATGTCCCGCTTGGATGCATTTTTGCAGCTGGAAAAGACAAAGTTAAATGATCACTAAATGTGATGGGAGCTCGGTGATTATTTCACTTTCTCTGTGGCTTTCCTGCCTTCCTCCTTCAGGACATTTTCTTGTGGCGCTCATACCTTAATGGCATTATACTGGTTTATTTGCAAGCCCCAAGAGCCTCGTTGCACCGAGGTAATTGGGATGTTGTGGTTAAATCCCCATGGTAACGTTTTTTAATCCGGCTGTTATAAACTTCGACATTAAGAGTCTGAAAAACAATCTGCCTCACTTTCCACTGAGGAGGCCGGGGGCTTTTGGAACCAAATGCATCTTATTAAGTTTTATACACCAACCTTTAAAACGTATGTGTGTGTGTTGCATGGAGGAGAAAGGGAGGGGCTAGGGAGTGTGGAGGGGGTCTTGTTTTATTCAATTATAAGTCTCCTTTCTACACAAATCAAGGAAGGAAGCCGCCTTGACTGGCAGTCTGGCTGAGTGCGGTGAGACTGGAAACAATAGTTTACACATTGGAAGAAGCCAAAAATATCCCAAACATCCTGCACAATTAGACACTGGAGTGACAGCAACACAAAAATCATAATCTCCAGCAAATCATCTGTTTTCATGAAAGAGACACATATGTTGCATTTCAATGAACCTGTTTTGAGGAAATTACGCAGATATGTTTTTGGAGCAACTCTTTCTGTTTTGCATGTGTGTCGATACGCGATTTAATAGCAGTTCATAAAAAAAACAAAAAGCAAAACTCATTCATAATTTTGTGGAAACTAGCTCTGCCTGGTGGGAATCATGAGTTGTTGTGCAAATAAACTACACTGACAGTTTACAGTTATGGTAGAAAACACCTTTAAACCTGGGCTATAAAAGATTTGAAGGACTTTATTGTACAGTATTAGTTAAGCAATGCTGCCCTCCCTGTTTCCTACTTCTGATGCAAAGGCTTTAAATACATGCAGGTGATGCACTCCAATTTCTTTTATTACAAAAAAGTATTTCCTTATTCTGTTTTCTGCTTATTTTTGGCATAATGTTTTCTTATATTGACAATTTTCAAAAGATTTAACTTGAAACTTTACATGTCGCATTACATCTTTAGTCTGAAGTTAGATCTTTTTTTTCAATTCTCATGGGAATTGTTCTCATGCCAAAAAATAACTAATTTAAAAAACAATGAACATGAAGCTTTGCACCTCATGCTCACTGATAAGTACGGTGGATGATTTGTAATGCTGTGGGCTTGTTTCTCTCCAGATGGCTCTGCAAGCCTCGTCACAGTACATTAACTCTCAGAAATGCCAGATAATTTTAAATAGGGATGAGGTGGCCTTTTGCTAGCTGAGAATGGATCCATCAGTCGGGTCATTCAAAGGGTTCATGTGGCCTGATCAGCTCAGAAACAGTTCACCAGGTGCAAAATCACCTGCGCTCTCAGACTTAAATCCTACAAGAAGCCTGCAGGGTGAGCGAGAAGAAAACAGAGGATGAGGGAGGATCTAGAACTCTAAACGATTCAGACAGATTGTGCAAAAAGAGGTGAGATGTTACAGGCAAGAAAATAAGATTATGCCAAAAGGAGGTTTAAGACGTGTTGATAGAAAGAGTGCTAATAATTGTTGCACCTGTCATTTTGTTAGCCAAACAAAAAATAGAAGTTTTCCAATTCTGGGATTTTGTTTTCGCTACATTAACTATCCTCAAATTAAATGCTGATTTGTTTTCCTGTGTGAAATTAAGCTACTGCAATAAGAAAAGAACAACAACAAAAAAAAAAAAAACAAGATTTAAGGGTTCTTTACACATCTTCATGCAAAGGTGTACATATATTGCATGACATGCAACAGTTGGTATTGCAGGTGTCTCATGTATAGTAAAGACGAAGTCGGCTGTCTGGGTTTTGATTCCCAGCCTCTGCCATTTACTGTATGTCTGTCCTCCTTCCTATCTACTAAGCTTTCACACAAGTCCAACTGTGACAAAAAAAATCATTGAAAAGAAAACCTAGAAATAAAATAATAATAAAAAACCAAACAACAACCCAACAATAGAGGTTTTCATAACTGCACTAGAAGTTGTTTTGAGCAACTTCAACAGTCGAACTGTGATTCATTCATCCCCCATCTTTTCCATTGCAATATTTCAAGAGCATTACTGATGATACCAACCTAAATCATTTGATCTAAAAAAAGAATGACGAGGAGGAGGAAAAAAAGAGCAAACATCTTGAATTGGTCGAGAACCAGATGGCCTTTCTGACTTTAAGAAGCTGCTTTGGCATTTTAAAGAAGGCAGCCTCGGAACGCTTACAGAGGAACTTCCGCAAAGCGTGGAACAAGGCCCACAGATATTTGAGCAACATCCAGAGCAATTTACTGTTTTATTTACAAACTAAAACATATGTCCTCAGAGCTTCAGAACCCCCTCTCAGTCCACATCCACCCTGTTTCCACACTAATTTACTGTCACTGACTCTTTTTTCCCTCTAATTTATTTGTCTTTTCCCCACTTGATTTTCCATCTCCCTGTCTATCACTCAGCAGTCAATCACAACCTTTCTACACCCCACCGGTGTGCTGACTACACCTTAGATCCCTGTGCTTTAATGTACTTTTAGATCTTATGGGTTTTTTTTTATGCTGGTGTTATTTTGTCTGATGCTCTCTGTGCCTGTGGGACCATCTGAAACATCTTACAGAGAGAGACACATATTTGCCGTTTTAGAGCACAAAAGGAGATGCCGTGGCGGAGGGTGTTTGAAGTGGCTTCACAGGGGGAACCAGAACCAGAGCGATGGATTTGAGAAGCCATGCAGAAATGTTAACGCAATGTAACTCTGCTAGGGCCATCTAATCTAATGGAGGCGGATACTGATTCAATGTGAAGGCAGGCGCCTTTGAAGCCGGGTTCTGTTGACGTTTCTCATGCAACAGCTCTGTTGGAGGGAAGCGGCGTTCCTTTCCAACCACCTCAGGCAGTGGCTCTCTGTAAACGTCTGACACAACTGGATGCGTGATAGCATCCAATGCTGGAGATCCCAGGTTGACGGTCCTTTTCCAGGAACATTAGGTGAGCAATTAAGAGTTAGAAGCAGTTGACTCGCAGACAGGGTCCTCATCCGAGTAAATTAACCTCAACGTGATTTGTGCTGTTTGGTTTTCCACTTAAGGGCCAAACAGGTGTTTAATTAGCCGGTAACATCCAGGTACTAAGTGTTTGAACGGCCTCAGGGTTTCATCTGTGCTTCCCATGTGGTGCAGGGCCATCATCATCATCCCTCTCTGTCTTGTATCAGCATCCAGTAGGTTATTTGCTCACCTGTAGCTTGGCAAGCACTGCACAAGATTGCACAAGCCGATCGCCACCTTGATCGAATGACTCTCTGAGTGACCTTTACCCTCTGCAGAGAATTGCTAAAGTATTCATACCTCTTTTTTTATACTTTGTCACATTACAACCACAAACCTTAATGCTCCCCATCACAATTTTATGTGATAGACCAAGTAAAATATAGCTTACAATGTTTTTTTTTTTCTGATTCACATTTAACTGTATAGTATGTAACTAGTATAAACAATATATATCTTTACATATAAAACTGTCACCATGTCATAACAGTATATCACGGCACAGACAATTTGAAAAAATCAATCTCATTTCCCTCCTTCTGTAGAAATGCACCGCTCCCTGTCAAAAACAACCAATCAGAGCCAAGAGGAAGGTCTATCATGCTCAGTGTGTTAATCACCTAGAAGCAACTTACCATTACAAAAAAAAAAACCTGATGACAACCGTTGTTGTCATCCGTGGCTATGCTAACTAGCCTTGGTATTCATGGCAGGCTCTGCTGTGGGGAACTAGCTGTAGCGTAGCAGAAAGCAAGTGGAGGGTGTGAGCAGCTCACGCTCGGTCAGACTGGATGAACAGTGTGTGTATTCAGCTCCATCATCCTACTCATCAAATCTGACCTGTTACTGTGTCCCTGAAAATAAGAGTATATTCGCATCACCATACAGCCACCACTGTTAGGAAACATGACTGAGTCGGTGTGTTTCTGCCCGGCTGCTTGGAGTGACACTTTAACTGAGATGAGATGAACTTTTTTTTTTCTTTATGTTTTTCCCGGTTGGTTAGACAGCAGATCTGATGGAAATGCAATGTGTTCTGCATTTGCTGGGTCACCCCTGTGTCACATTATCACTTTCAGAATGAGTTCATGAGTCCTGCTGTTTGCACACATGGACACGATATGATGTAACGCCGAAGCAACATTTCAGATACGCGTTCTCACAGAAAAGTAAATGAACGTTGTTTTCGGAGGAACTGTCTCTTTCATGGGCCTATTGTTGCTTACACGCAAATGACTCCCATAACGAAAGATTTCATTTGCTGCTCAGATGATTTTGTCACTCCGAGCATTCGCGATCCCAGCTCGTGTTGTCTTTCTTGGGTTTTTTTTTCTGTCATATCTTATAACAGCTGAGCCTCTCTTATCCCTGCATGTCCAAAATAATAAGAACTGTACGCGTCATCGTCCAGCCTGACCTGCCGTGCACTGTGCCATATCCCCAGCTCCACTGGGAGCTCCGCTGGGACTACTTGTAATGTGCCTCAGACGGACCCCTGTACTTGAACGGCGTAATCAGTGCCAGAGCAGGATATTAGCTAAATTGCACATGAAAGAAGGGATATTTAAAGGAAGCTCGGGCGCTAAATATTATGATAAATTATGTTCTCATATGAGAGGATACGTAAGAGTTGAACGAGAATAACAGAGGCTCGCACGCAGCAGGAGAGGGGTGTATTTTTTGAAAGCACGACTGTACCTTTTATTTTGAATAAGATAGAAAGATCACAAGAGTCACTGTACAACAAAATAGTTGTATTTCTGTGTTTAGTTCTGTCTTTTAATGGATGGACTTTGTGTATTTTCTTTACCATAGAGAGTACATTAGACTTTCTATGGTCTTGCTATGGTCTTGAAACCATAGCGTCTCTAGACTCTCTATGGTCTAGAGCAGTGGTTCTCAAATGGGGGTACGCGTACCCCTGGGGGTACGTGGAGGTACTGCAGGGGGTACGTGAAGCTTTTCAAAATATCTTTAAAAAATCAGTAGGCTCCTCATAATAAGTCTTGGGAAAAATTATTTTGTAAAAAGTTCAATAAAATATAAATGTGTGTTCATGCACTGAATTTTATATTCAGTATTTACAGGGTATTTACAGCACTGTACCTCTGTTTTATTCCAAAAATGTTTTGCCCGTGTCAGGGGGTACTTGACTAAAAATATATTTTTAAGGGGGTACATCACTGAAAAAAGTTTGAGAACCACTGGTCTAGAGAGTCTAGACCATAGAGAGGGCTTAGATGTTTGCCTATCTAAGACAAACATCTAACCTCTTTCTTAGATAGAACTATGTTTGAAATAAACTTTGTTTACTTTCTTGGTTTTCCTTACCATAAAAAAAGTACTTGTGGCTCACTTCATGAGGTATTTCTTCCATTAAAATTCTGCACTCTCTCTGTTTTTCTTTCAATAGAAAGTATCACTGACTCCCTGAGTCTGTTTCTACATCTCAACCCCGGCCTGAACTATTAACTATTAATGACTTCTGAAAACTTGATATTTTTTCCTCCTAATCGAAAGTACCACTGCCCTCTTCCTTCCGCGTTTATGTGTGTGTTTTCTGTTCCTGACAGAGCTATTGGTGCCATTAACTTTGAGCACTCTATTTGTTTTTCTTTCCAGGAAAAGTATTTCTGGCTCAGTGTTTCTGTAGTTGTATATTTGTCCTGGATGCAGTCATTGATAAAACTAGTGCTGGCATTAACTTTGTGTTCCTGCTTTGTTTTTTTCTGTTCATAGAAAGTACTCCAGGATTTATGGGTTTGTGTGTGTAGGCTGGGTTCTATCATTGACTAAGTTATTGCTGTAAGTAGCTGTATTGTTTTTATTTTAATGGAAGAAATAAAGTGTCAACCACCACTCAAAGTTTTTTGCTCCACATTTGTCTGTAGCACGCTCATGAATTTTGAATAAGAAGTAACTTAGTGGTGGCAGAGTGAAGTAACATGAAAATCCAGTTCACCACCTTAAAGCTTGTGTTCGCTGTTGTTCTTCTTCGACGCCGACAGGATTGTTATTTCCCCTCAACTTTTTCTTACCATCCAATTTCACACGTTGAGCTCAACGTTTTAGTTCAGCTAATAAGAGGAAGACCAATGCTACTCAAATTATGCAAATAAAATAACTTCAACTCAAACAGCTGTTTCTTTCAAAAAGACTAAAACAGTTAATCCTGAACCTAATACAAAACATGTTCATAACATTTTTGGACAAGATTATTGTCGGATAGTGAGATTTGCTCTGTTCTGCCTATTTTGAGCTTCTTTCAGAATGAGCTGCTTTATGGCCTCTTGTCACTTTAAATCCGAATAAGCCGATGCTGGCCACGCCCCCTGTCTCAAACTGTACACACGTAGGTGAAAATGGCGGCAAACAATTATGGAACCATACATGTTTGAAAAACGAAGTGGAGCCTCTTGCACAACCAGAAACATTGCAGGAATAGTTTCTGGATGGTAAGTCAACAACAAAACACCTATATTTATTTATCAGCAGTCATTGTACAGCGCATAAAGCGGTAAACCAGCTGACCAAACGTCCTGGGGCTCAGCTTGGGTTGCTAGGTGATTGCTAGGTAACGGTACAGTGTGTGACTTAACATTTGGACGTTTGTAAACGGCTTATTTTATGGACACCAAAGAAAAAAACGAACATTATATTATTATAAAAAATGGCTTAGTGTTTTTTTTCTTCTAAAGCTTGGGTTGTTTGTCGAACCAGCTGAGACAGAAAGTATTGAGTGGCCAATAGACACCGCTTTGCATTTTCTTTGCTCGGTTTTAAAACTTTTTCCCCCTCTAATTGATGTCCAGGTGTAAATCGTTCCTCCCACTTGTTGTGAATATGGTTTTATTTCAGGTTCACCGACATATGCTGGTTTCCAGAAAATTTTGTGAAGTAACGTTTTCTTAATTTTTCTTAGAATAAGTTAAAGTATCTTATTCGTATAAGTAGAAGAGGTCTTGTTATAAATACAACAATGTGTGGGTTCATTTTGGTTAGATATTTTTTTCTTGTTTTGGAAAATCTTGACCAGGTAAATTTTCTTGTTCTTGTTGGTAGATAATCTTTCTTATTTTAAGAAGTATATACCCTGTTTTTGTACTTTTTTTCTTGTTTTTGAAAGGGAACTTTTTTCAGTGTTTTTATTTTTTTCCTAAGAATCAAATCATGTCTAAATGTAACTCAATTATCATCCACACCTTTTGCCCAAGCCCATCTCCTCCTCCTCTCCGACTCCCATCACCTCCACCCATAGGCACTCCCCTCTCCCCACCCCACTCTTCCTTTAAAACCTCTCCAAGTGGATACCCCACAGGAAGGGTTTCTCCACAAGGGGAAATGGGTCCCAGATGTTTGTCTTTTGTGTCCCCATAAGCTCCTCCTTGGATGGCGGGCTTGAAGGGTGATTATAGGAGAAAAGGGTGTGTGGGGGGGCATAGTGTGCTGTGTACAAACATTAATACCCACAGCCCAGGAGGGTGAAGAAACTCGCAGGGCGGAGGAAAAGGTGAGGAGAAACGCAATGACTGGTTCCCTTTGCTGGGCCGGCACAGATATCCAAACACACCAGTTATGATTGGTCACACTGCTGCGCTCCTACCAGCTGAAGACGTCATCGCAGGGCTTCGAGCTTTTGTTCTTTGATGGAAATTGAGTTGACTGCATTACAAATTTTAAGAAACTTTTTTCTTCTTCTTCTTTCTCCCTGCCTTTGGACTTCAAAGTTTAAAGCACGACGTCTCTTCAGTGTTTTATTCCTGTCAGGTCAGAACCATCTGGTGTTGAGACACAAATAGACAATACATCTGCCTGTTTTGATATCCAAGCTATTCCTGCTGCGCATAAAAGCCGGCGTACTGTACAGTGATGTATGTTTTCTCCAGAAAGGGTTAATTACGGACCCTCGTGGAAACAGAGCAGAGATGAGAGCGGGGCCTAAGTGTTTAGTGAAACATTATGTCAAGACTCTGACAAGGAAATGAAATGTGCAACATCAATCAGCCTATGAGGATCGAGATCAAACAAGCCTCCACACTCCTGCATCTGGTTCTGTTTGGACAGCCGCACCATTCCCCCCCATCCCCCTTCCCTTTTCTTCTCTTTTTCCTTTCCCCCTTCCTTATTCTTCTCTCCCTCCATTCCTGCTCTTCTATTCTTCTTTGAGCCGCAACATTCCTGTTGTTAGCTCATTTTTTCCATCACGGTGGCACAGAGCCACACTTTTGCTCAAGGTAAGCAGCAGCTCCAGAGACTGAAATCAGCAACAGTGTCTCCCTGTGTTAATGCCGTTCAATACTGCAGTCGATTTGACTTGTTCCATGAATTTAAGCCTCACTGTCTCTGTGCACGGTCTTGCTTTGATGATTTGATGATTTTTTTTTTATTTTTGCTCTCGCTCTCTCTTCAGAGACAATTAAACCCAACAGGCACTGACTTCAGTTTCACAATATGGATGATATGTGAACCAGTGCAATCACAGGGCTCATCAAAAACGTCCTGCCCTGTGTGGAAATCACACACAGGTTTTTGGCTGCAAACTCTCAGGCAGCATCTACAGGATGACATGGAAGAAAAAAAAAAGTCACAACAGAAGTACCACTTGCTTGTGAATAATACCAGTTTCTTACACAACAGCTTGTTCAAAACTAAATTTAAACCAGCGTCGTTCCTGTGGAGACAGATAGATTTTACATAAAAGCCACCACAGATCGTGCTCTCGACCAAAAGTCCAGAATTTCAACAGCAGGAAACTCCCCACACCATGTTCTCCAGCTATCGGGGGATGAGTCACTTCGCTCATGACGCATGTTGGGCATAAATGGTTGCTGCTGGGGAAACTGACAAGGATGCAAAGGCAGATTCATGGACCATTTAGTAATTAAGTCAAATGCACAGTTTGAACAAACAGAACCTGACGTCATTTTCCCAGCAAGGTCTCCCTGCTGGGTCACGACTGGCAACGTGAGGAAAACGTCTTCTAAGTGGCTGCAGACGCTTCAGCGGGTGTGGAAGTGAAACATGTGCTGGCTCCAGCCCCGAGGCGTGGATGGCCCAATTAGATGCTCTCTTACCTCTACTGGCTGAAGTTCTGGAGGGGGTCACCGAGGTCAGGGGTTATTTAAGGTCCGACCTTCATTGACTTCCTAACGCGAAACTGATGAGTTGGACAGCCTATATCAAGAGCATTCGTAGAGACGCTAAATGGTTTTAGCAGAGTTTTTCTCACTTGTACGTCTTAAAGCTGTTGCTGTCTAACATCATGGTTCTCAACCTGCAGCACAAGCCTCTGATGATAATTATTTGCAAAGGTAAGAGCAAAGAAATAATCTAAGATGTAGAGAAAATATACCAAAAACATAACTTTGAGAATGTTGATGTTTGCATTTGCAGAGACTTCTCAAAATGAAGGTGCAATAAAAAAAAAAAAAGAAGAAAACTGGCAATTCCCTGAAGTGGATTACAACAAGCCAGGAGCAAGTGCTGGTGACTATTTATGCTACATTTTATGTATCCAAATCCAAATTTTGACCTGGGAATTACATGGAGCTCAACCTTAGAGAGATAGTTTGTGTATTATAGAGTGAGGTTCTGTGAGGTAGAAAAATGTCAAGTCATCACTGGTTTGCTGAAAATTAAATAAATATTCATGTTGTTGTAAAGCTGACAGCTAGATGGATGTATCCAAACCAACACAAACAATTTTTTTTTTATATCTGTGGATTACAAAGTTACATTTTTAACAATCTAGACTCTGAAGAAGTCAACGACCACTAGTTAGTAACCCTAAAGATGAGAGATTAGCAGCAAGCAAGCAGTGATCCATGCTAATTCACCTCCACGTATTAAAGGTTTTGAATATTTTCAGATTTTTCCATAAATCATATGCATTTGAGAAAAAAAACGCAGTTTAGGAAGCAGAATATAACACTACTTGACAAGCTATTGGCTGGCATATGAAAAGAAGCCAATCCAGAAGTGCCTTTCATTTCCCTTGGCACAGATTGGCTGAAGCCTTACGCAGTGGTGCCCAAAGTCGGTCCTCAGGGGCCGGCATCCTGCATGTTTTAGTTCTCTCCCTGGTTTAACGCACCTGCATCAAATGATGGCTCATTAGGAGGGCTACAATGAACATTGACATGCTGAGGGAGAGAACTAAAACATGCAGGATGCCAGCCCTCGAGGCCCGACTTTGGGCACCTCTGTTAGAGAGGAAATAAGGAAGACTGTGGATGTTAGCTTCTGCGTTAATGCTAAGCCAGTTTCCATTGTGTGCTTTAAGGTATATTACGATATTTGATGTTTAAACTATTAAAATAGACAGTTAAAAGCAATTTTTAAGGGTGTCTCAAGTATTTGCAGATTTCAACCATTTAACAATTTAACCTTATGTTGTTTTTTTTTTTACCAGAAACACTATTTGGCAATGGTGCCAAAAAAAGTAATGGGTCATTAATGTCTACTAATATATGCTTGCATGGCATGAGTATGAACAGTTTCAGCTTGATTTTGTTTTTTTAAGTGCTCAACTCTGCCAAACGGCGTCCATCCGATTAGCTGCTAGCCTTCAGCAGTACCTCGCTTTTCTTAATGACCATTTTAACCATGAGACAAAATACATAATAGTGAAATTAAACAGCTCTCTGTTGCGAGACCACTCTGCCTGCAAGTGTGTTTGTGTCAAAAATTTCAAGAGATGCAAAATGTCCAAAGTTTTTTCTTTACTTGGCTCTCAGCAGATTTCAAATGCAATGTTGCTACATTTTGTGGCTTACTTCCTTGAGATTCCAACTTCAGCTGACGTTTCTGTTTATTTGTCAAACATGGAACTTAGAAATTCAGCTTCTGAGCAGAAACGTAACAAAGAGCACGGAATCTGCTGCATTGCACTTTTGAAACACCTGTCATTAATACCCGTTTATAAAAGTTTGAGAGACATTAGTCTAACAAAGTTATGAGAGCATTGGCAGATCTTTATGTGACTGTCATTTATAAACATAAATTTCTCATATATTTCATCACACACATTTTCCCCTCTGCTGAGATGTGTTTCAGTCCAGATTTTATGAAACTCTGGAGAAACGTGACGCATCCCGAAGTCATTCAGTGCTGGCTCAGATGATTGCAAGATATGGCAATAAAATAAAATAAAAAAAATTATGTGTCTTTCTCCCTCATACCATAAATCTTCTTCATCCACATAGCTATTATACCGCCTGATCTGTGGTGCATCAGGTTGTTTTCGCAGTCTGTGGTCACACAAGCATGACCAAAAATAATGACAAATTTTGCTAAATTGTTAGAGAAAAAAATGCAAAGACATCAACAATGTGTAATTTGTGAATGTTTCTGATCCGCCTGACAATTGAACTGTATAATTATCACCATTAAGGACTAAACCATGCATGTGTCAGAAATATAAGGCCTGTCTGGCCATGAGGATGCTGGCGAACTGAAGGTCCAGCCCCAAATCTGGAACCTATAAACCTCAGACATCCCTGCAACATTAGGCACTGTTCTCCTCATTGGCTGAGAGCGCCACTTACCCCCTTTTCTCCATCACCCGCCCAACTAATGTATACTTCCTGCTTTCCTGGCTGTTCCAGGCCAGACCACACCCTCCAAAAGTCTGCAAAGCCAATGAGGAGCGACCGCAGGCCCGAGGGTTAGCGTTTGGCTATAAAAAAGGCGGAGGTGGACCTGCCTGTCAGAGGACTTGTTGTTGCTCTGTCTGGTCGGCAAAAGGAGGGAATGTAAAAGTGTGACATTTAACAAGGTAAAGCAGGACGCAGGACAGCCGGGGGGGGGGACCCAGTCTGATGGAACTTCAGCAACTGTGATTTTGTTGGACGAAGGAGAACAGCGTGACCTGTTGAGAGTATCAGAAGACCGTGAAAACGAGCCATACCTAAACCGCTCGGCGAAGCGGAGGTTGGACACTGCAATGAGAGAAGAGGTGTCCTGCACCAACTCCCCTGAAGGAGGGCTGGGGGCCAGTGAAGAGGAGCTGGAGAGGGCATCGAAGAAGACCCTCCAACAGGCAAACCGAAAGCGCTCCCCCTACCCAAAGAAGGACAGCCTCAGTCAGACGGAGGAGAGCAGCACCGGCAGCACCAACAGCCTCCTGCCGTCCGGGCCGAAGAGGCTCAAGAAGAGCCCCTCAACCATCGTGTCGTTGGCGCCCACGTCTCTGGGGCCGAGGCCAGAGCCGCCCTTTGAGGAGCTCCACTCTCAGAGGGTAATCGCCAACGTGCGAGAGCGCCAACGCACCCAATCCCTGAACGATGCCTTTGCCTCCCTACGCAAGATCATCCCGACGCTACCCTCAGACAAGCTGAGCAAGATCCAGATCCTGAAGCTGGCCTCACGCTACATCGACTTCCTGTACCAGGTGCTGCAGAGCGACGAGATGGACGCCAAGCTGGCCAGCTGCAACTACCTGGCCCACGAGAGACTCAGCTACGCCTTCTCCGTTTGGAGGATGGAGGGGGCCTGGGCCATGTCCACCAGCCACTAGGACCCCTCTAAACTCATCTCATACACCCTCTCGTGTCCACACCTCCACCTCCCTCCCTTCCCAACCCCTCTGTCTGTGTTTGACCTCTGACCCTCCTTTTTCTGCATGGTCTGATCTTAACCTTTTTACCTAAAACCTTTGCATACATTTTTTTTTCTGTGCTGCATAATGTTTCATTTATCAGCTAAATATATGTTGCTGCAACCACCATCCCTCCCTCCACCTCACCTCTGCTGCTCCCTCTTCTCTTCCTCGTCTGTCCCTGAGTTTAGTCCAGAGCAGCGAGTCACAACACTGCGGCTTCTCAGGTAAGAGCAGTACTCACAGACAAGACAAGCAGTTACAGACACGGTTAGGAT
Organism: Xiphophorus maculatus; assembly: GCF_002775205.1. NCBI lineage: Eukaryota > Metazoa > Chordata > Actinopteri > Cyprinodontiformes > Poeciliidae > Xiphophorus > Xiphophorus maculatus. Next base: position 23,816,120 of record NC_036462.1, read on the forward strand.
TTTAAAACGTATGCATACGCAATTGTGCAAGCAGAGTTTACCGAGTACAATCTTCCTTACACTCGCCAAAAAGTCTAATAATTGTTGCAGCTTTTTTTTTGGAGCCTTTCAGCCTGCTAAATAATTAATAACCAGATGAAATACAATTAAGCAAAAATAAATGAATACAACGTTGACACGAAAATGTCTTTCAGTTAAGAGAAGACTGATTTAGCGTACGTCCATGCACACTAAATGTGCTACGAAAGACACTGCATTTGAAAAACAAAGAAAATGTGATTGGTCTGCCTGACTTAAGTTTTCAAAGGTTTTCATTTCAGTGCATGTCCAACCCAAAAAACATACTTCTAAAAGAAAAAAACAAACAAACTAATAGCATTACAGAATAGTTATTTCTCTGAACATGCAACACAATGACATTTTAAGTTCAAACTAAATCTGAGCAATTAAAAATGTTTTGCAAAGTTTTGTCTCCAAAATATTTTCCAAGTGAAATTAATCTATAAAATACTTCATTAGGACTTTATTTAGATTTGTAATGGTCTTGTTGAGATAATATTGCAACTCTATATAAAAAAAGAGAAATTTCAAAAATTTGCAAATGGAAAAAATGAAGCTGTTGTCACCAATATGTTCTCAATTAAAATTGATCAGGTTAATGAAAAAATGTTTGATAGATTAAATTAAACATTTTGAAAATTTGGTCAAATTTTAAAAATTTTAAAAGAAACATTTCACACCAACTAGAATATGTATGTATCAGGAAAAATCCAAATGAAAACGTAAATCAAAAAATCCCATTAGATATTTTCATGCCACGTGCAGTGACTTGCAATTTAATATATAAAAAATAAGTATATCAGTATGTTTCCATTGCTGCAGAATAATTCCTCTTACAAACTAAAAAAAATTGATTTCTAACTGAATATAATAAAGACAAATCTCTTTTATCAAAGTGTTTTTTCCCTTTACTAAGTTTATCTCCTCTCCACTACAAACAATAATATGTAGTGCAGTAGCAAAGACAGCAGAAAAGCCTTTTTGTTTTCTGTGTTTACGATCTCAAAATAAAAAAATAAAATAAATAAACGATTATCTGCATCATAATCTAACCTCTGGGGCTCCGGTGTTTGACAGAACTCTGATGAATTTAAGACAAATGTTTTCCTTCCAAAATCTCCAGGGTCTGTTTTCCTTTTTTTTTTTTCTTTTTTTCTCAACCACTACTAACAGACACCAGATTCCTGTACAGGTACAGCATGAAAGAAGAAAGGGAGAGTGAAAAAAGAAAAGAAAAAGCACAGGCACATCAGTCCCTCTCCCCCTGCAGCCTTGCCCTCTTTCCTGAGGATCTTGTATCGTGCAATCAGGCCTCGCCGGGGCCCAGACAAGCAGGAACCTTTAGATTGGAACCAGTTGTGAGGTATTAGGGAAGGTGTGCGCACCAGGGTGAGGGTCAGGCTGTGCATGCTGGCGAGTGTGTGTGTGTGAGTGTGTGGCTGTGCTTGGAGGTTTAATTGGCGTTGCAGGAATGATTGCGTGCATACAGGTAGAAAGAATACACGCGTGTTTTTGTATTTTTTTGTATCCTTCCTATCTTCCATGTTTCTTTTGTTTTGGAGGAGTTGCAGAAAGGAGAAGCAGTAAAAAAAAAAAAAAAAAAAAAAATACATGGCAGCATTTCTATGGAATCAGCTCAGAAATCTGTGTTCCTGCTGCCAAGTGACACCACAAGGTGACTCTCTTTCAAGCAGGTGCACACGCCGAAACATCAAACGCAACACGCACAAAACGTATTTCATAGCAAGAAGCAGCGAATCGCAACTTCTTCATGCGACGTCTACCGTTAACGCTGTCCAGACGCACACGTGCAGCTGGCGGCCATGTGCTCGCTGCAGGTGTTCCACTCTGAGCTGCTTTATTAATCTCTCTGCGGACTCCGCAGCAGGCAGACAGACACACACACGCCGGGACTCATTCAACTGAGAGAGCACGGCTGAAAGCAAGTGTCCTTGAACGCACCTTGACGGTTACTGCCATCTCTGCATGTCATCGTCACCGCCTCTGCGGAAACTGCTGCAGGTGACCAAGCTTTTACCTGCAGCTCTAGAAAGAAAAGGGTTTAAAAGGAGGGAATTGGGGGGAAAAAAATTAATTGGCCTTAAAAATAGTTAACACTTTTTATGGTTAGGAAAAACTATGAGATTGCTGCAATTTTATTGTTTTTCTGAAATCAGCACCTGTACATTTTTGACAGCGTGGGGTAGGTGATTTGATTACAATATTTGTCGTATTTATTTCAGATTTAATAGCAAAAATACATTTTAAAAAAGTAGTCAAACTATAATGGGAACAAATTAGTCACCACCTACAGACAGAGCTAAATACTGCTCTAAAAATGAAAATTATTCTTGACATTTAAATGATGTATGTAAATGTCCATTACATTAAGTAGAGCAACTGTGAAGCTAAACACCAATTAATAACTGTTTTCACTTATGTTGCTCCCTTACTGATGCTTTCATGGAGCTAACAGTGGAAAAAAATATTCAAACAGGAAAAGTAGGTATTGAACCCTTCCTGTCAGAGTTTATCATCATAAGAAATTATGATAACGTTTCTCCCGATGACGATATTTGATTGTGACGGCTGCTCCTTTTCAGTGTCAACACAAGCACATATCAGGCTGCTTAACAAGGCGCTGATAAGGTGAAGCCAGAAGTCATGTGATGTAGAGCAGGTCAAGATGACAACCACAACACGCTTTTCTCATTTTGATTGACATTTTTTGCTCGAGATGATCAAATTTTCACTTGGAATTTGGGAGAAATAATGCCAGTAGTTTTTAAAGTAACAATAAATTGGTACATTTTGCTCAAATTCATGCCTATAAATAGTAAAATCTGAGAAACTGAAAAAACAATTTTCTACAGGTGTACATATGTGCACTTAAAGATTAACATCATAATTTAATTTATGTAAATTTTAGAGGTGGTTTTGAGGTGTTGATTTTTTTTTTTACAGCTAAAAACTACAGATTATTGGTTTAAATACACAGCCTTCAGTGTGAGTCGCTTTAAATTAAACATGCATTCAGTACAAGGCTCCAAACCAGCAAATTATAAAGTTGCTTTTATCCACATCGTGTTTTTGTTTGATTTGATCTGCATATAACACAAACAACGTCCTCCATATTTTACGCAGCAACAGAAGCGTGCACACTTCCAGCCGCAGTTTGCCGTGTTTTAATGAGCACCATTTTAGGACATGTGGATGTTTGGCTCTGCGTGAGACTTCAATTCTGGGAGGATTGTTCTGTCGGAGTAGAAGAAAACAAAACTCTCTCTATTGTTTATACAATAATCACAAAGCTTCTAACTGCTCCTTCCTCTGCTGAGACTCCTGGCTCCGCTGCGCCCATGTGGGTGTGTGTGTGTGTGTGTTTTATACGTTTTGGAGTGATCTGCAGTTGGATGCACTTCTGTGCATATCAGATCTCTGGCCTCCGCTCCCGGCCGATCTGGGACCAGATGTAAGGGCCTCTGCGGCTCATCTGCAGTTTCTTTTAAAAACCCACGTCCAGAAACTTGTGGCTTCTGATAGTCATCTTTATTTTTAGGGATTCAAACTAAGAGCTGGATGCAGGTGGGAGGGTTTTGTGTTGTCGGCGTGTGTGTGTGTGTGTGTGTGTGTGGGTTGGTGTATTTGTATGTGTGGTGGCCAGAAAGCAGCAAGGACAGAGGACACGTTGGCAACAAAACGCCACATGACTGAGGCCCCGAATGAATGAGGCTCTGTTAAACACACCTCAGAATGTAGAACTAAAAGGCACTAATAATATAAAATAATAATGGAAAAAAAAAAACTGTGTTGTGTTACAAAAAAAGGTCACATATTTTCACTAAATCTAATTTGTGCTCTGTATTCTTGTGTTGCTTCAAGTCTTTCTAGAGACATTAAATACCACATTTTAACTGGAGAGCGAGCTGCAGATGAAATGTTTTGTAGTCTCCACAAATCTAGTCTGTTTGTGCACATATTTCACGGCCCTAGTAATTATCTTTTAACTCTTTAGCGTGCAATACTAACTGTCTGTCTGTCTCTCTACTCTGCAGAAATCTCCACAACCTGGAATTCCCTAAACTACAAGGAAGATTCACTCGAAACTTTCAAAAGATTTCTCCTGTTTCTTCCCATCCTTATGTGGTTCCTTCCTCTTTTTTTTTTTTTTTTAATTTTTTTTCCTGGACTTCTGCTCGACTCAAGACAGCAGAACTCAGCGGCGGTTGCTTCAGCAAGTGCCTCTGAGACTCTTTGTGGAGACGTGACAGTGAACTGCAGGACATTTGAAATAATTAGAATAAAAGACAGAAAATAATGAGAAGGAAAAAAACAAAAAACAGCTGGCCTGAGGTGACAATGAAACAAAATGGCTGCTGGATGGAGCGCCTTCGATAACAACGCAATGATAACCGTCATCCCATTTCCCCCCCTGACTCTTCTCTCTTCGGATGACTCACAGCCTGACAGACATTAGGATGACTAATGATAATGGCACAGTGATGGTTAGAGGGCGGTCACAGCCAATTTATGTTTACAGCTAAAATGCTAATAAGCTAATCGCTCTGGCTCTAAAAGGTGGGAATCTGGTGCAGATCTTTTTGGGTTTGCTGCAGTGACTGGATGGCTCTCCTGGTAAATTTTTTTTTTTTTAAACATATCTTGTTTTGGTGTGCGTACACGCTGTTTTACTTAAACCCTGCTTACCGCTTTATTCTGTTTTAAACCACTGATCACAGTTCAGCTAATTGTTTGTTTTATTAGCAGGCTGTCTGTCTTTAGAGAGTGTCGCAGCTTTGAAATATCTCTGCGAAGCTTAATTAAAAAATAATGCACCAGCAAACCTCTCAGAAAGTGTGCCAAAGTGTTGATGGTGTGATTACACGCAGAGTAGAGCAGATACATTTGTAACTGTGGGCCCAATTGCTTTTGATCATGTTCCTTTTGTACTGTTTTTTTTTTTTTTTTTCCCCATTTGCTTTTCATCATTTGTCTTGTGAACAATAAAGTTTTACTCAGCGCTGTATCAATGTACTGCATTTGTGTTACCGTTTACTTTGCGCTGGTAAAAAAATAATAAATAAAATCAAATATTGGCGCATCTTAGAAATTAGAATATTATCAAATTTTCAACTTGTAGGTCATATAGACTCATTATAGGAATAATTTAAAATATTTTGAGAAACAGAAATGTCAACCTAGAACTTGGTTGTGGCTCTTTTTGCATAAACCTTGACCATCAATGCAACATTGGATGGTCAAGATCACTGTGGGACGGCTAAGGCGTTAAAAATGCTCACACTGCTTTATTAATAGCATTCAACTCATCTGCATTGCTGAGTGCCTCCTTCAAGTCAGCAGCCATGATTGTGACTCTGAACATAGCATTTCTGTTAAATACAATTTTGTTATTCACCTTATAGAATATCCAAATTTTCAAAGAAATTTAATTTTGGTTTTCCATTAATTGTAATGACTGAAAAAAAGTCTGAAACACATCACTCTGTTATACATATACATATCGCTGTTATGTCTATGGATAGAACATAACAGCGACTTAAGAGGAATTAAAACAATCATTCAAATGTGTATAAGTTATGTTTATTAAAAATAGAAAAGTCAAAAAGCAGAAAAAGGGGCGAGGGGAAGTAAGGCACTATTTACACTGTACAAAAAAAAAATTAAAATCATACAGTCAGTTATCAGTAAACTGGACTTGGGCCCCCAGTTTTGTTTAAGCTCCACATGGTTAAGGTTACCTTCACAGGTTGGTCAGTATCATATAATAATTTGGTCTTAAGGCTTTATGTCTGAGCTCAAATACAAAATACAAACTTTCTATTCGTTAAGACAAAAGGATAAGACATGTCATGGTTTTTTCCACTGAAAGCTTTTTCGTGGAGCAGAAAGATGCCGAACGCGGGCCGCTCCGTCCCGGTCATGTGGTTTACACGTTTTTATTACATCAACAAGCACTGGACAGGTGCTGAGCTGCATGTTCAATGTCACACACAGGAAAGAGCGAAAGAGGGGAAGAAAAAAACAAACACACTGGTTTTTAGCACCATCTTAACTGCATTGGACACGCAGAGAGCACTTCAAAGATGCCAAATCTGAAAGCATAAATACACGTAATGTCAAATGGATTTGTTTATGTATCTGTGCTTTTGATGCTTTTTGACTGTTTGGAAAGAGAAAAGAAACATTCAAAGAGGCTTTGAAGTTCTTTTTTTTTTTTTTTTGGACATGCCAATCTATGGACAGCACATTTTTCTCATAAACTGTGGTTGTGGTTAACCTGTGTCCAATCGCACTGTACGCACATCGACTATATAATCAACTACGTCGGGTTTTGTTGCTCCATTGTAGCTGTGAAAAGCCTTCGTTTGGTCAACGCCGATAAGTGACAGCAAACAGAAAATTACAGATATAAAACACGCATCATATTGTCCGTATTAAAAATATAAGAGTCAGAAAAAATCACAGCAGGAATGATTCTCCACAGGAAAAGAAACACTGGTCCACTTTACAAAGTTTACAACATCAAAGCTGAGATCTCTGAGGGAGGTGTAAGTGCACTTTGTCTATGTGTGGAACTGTCTTAAAGGCCTTGGGCGTAACAATCATTCAAAATACCAAAATGTGGCTTTTTCTTTTGCACAGAGTTGAAACCATATATTTACATACAGTGTGTAAAAAGACAAACTTTTTCTCTCATTTAGGCATTTAATCTGACTAAATATTGCCAGTTTGAGGTCACCTAGAATTACTAAAATTATTCTAATAGCAACATGTAAGAAAGAATAATGAAAAGGTTGATTTTTATTACTGTCAAATTCAGAAGTTTACATGCACTTCCTTGGTATTTGGTAGCATTAACTGTATACATGTAACACGGGCCAGGCATTGTGGGTGTCCTTACACAAGCGTCTCACAACAGCTGGCTGGGCATTTGTCCCAGTCACGTTTGTAAACTGCCTTGCTCACTTGGAAGTATAAAGTTTTTTATTTGCGCTTTGTGTTGGCTAGTACAAAACATTCATTTTGTTGTCACCAAGCCATCATGAAACTAAATTTTCCGTTCAGAAGATCCGTTGGAGGCCCAGCTTTACCTTTCTCTCTGATGTCTTGAGCTCTTGCTTCAGTATTTCAACATGATCATCTCTCTGCATGATCCCGTCTGTCCTATGAAGCGCACCGGTCCCTCCAGCAGCAAAACGGACCCCAGACATGATGCTGCCGACTCGGTACGTCACAGTAGGAGGAGATTGTGTTCTCAGGCCTTTAGGCTTCCCCCTATTTTTTTGTTTACTCTAAATGGTCAGCATGGCCAAACACTTGATCTCTAGTTTCATCAGACCACATAATTAAGATATTGAGTATGTTTGCTTTGGGAGAAATTGCTTCTTCCTCACTGGGGAACCTTAGGGTTTGATACACACTTTTCACACCAGTCTGATGACTGGATAGTCCATGTTGTTCAAACTCGCACATATATTACAGATTAAACAGATAAACTTCTTCATTGCACCTAACAATGAACCAGACCAGGAATGCCCTCAGTTCTCTATCTGACACAAAGAAGCAGCGTGTTTGAAGAGTTGCCTTCAACTACATCCACAGGCCTGCCTCCATTTCACTCAAATACTGTGACTTAACCAATCAGAAGCTTATGAGGTCATCACCTCGGCATTCCCAAATTATGTAAAAGCATTTCAATCTTAGCGTATGTAAACTTCTGAATTTAAAAAAAAAGAAGAAGAATAAATACAAGACTCGGTCAAAGTGGATCTCAGTCATTAGTCAGGTAAAGAACAAACATAGATAACTTTGGGAACATTAACTAACCTGAAACAGGAAAAGTTAAATGTCAGATAGAGAGAAAGTATGTCTGCGTCTCTTTTTATACAGGGCGTCTTTGGTTTCGTCTGTATACAATCTTTAGAGAGTGATCACAATGAACTGGAGCTTTGTTCAAATTCATATCTGTCTTTCATAATATCGACACCCCAGCTGCTTAAGGTATTAGCTCTAAACTGTGACTAATCGCACCAATACGATGGTATTTCTACGTATTTAAGATGTACTTTGTAAAAGAATGATGTGTCTTCTTTTATCTGTCAGAGGGTGATAACAATAACTGCAGCTATTTAAACTCCTGCTGCATGTGCTCGGCTGACAGGCCAAAGAAGAAAGAAAGAAAAAAGAGATTTAAGAAAATATGTGGACACAGAAAACAATATGAAACATATGTATCTCAGATTCCACTGTAGCTTCACTCTGGATCTCTTTAAGAAAATATCATGCTGACATCCACAAAAATGTGTGCCATATGTCGAAAAAAAATGAATATTCAAATGAAGTAAGAACTTGAACAAACGAAAATGTTTGATTGTCGTCACGCTTCACGTGCTTCCTGTGCAGTCGCAGAACGATCACAGTGCAAGACGATCAGAATAAACGGATCTTTTCCTTCATTCGATGTTTGTCAAGTGCAGAAAAAAAAAATCACCTTTCACCTGCCGTCCTCCTCCCCGCCAACACAACATTTGCTAAAAAAAAAACAAAAACAAACAAAAAAAAACTCTCAGTGGTTCATGCAGGTTTCAGCACAATCAGTAACAAATTCTCATATCTGCTCATGCTACATCCTGTTGCACCAGGTCTTCATTATTCAGTCTTTGGACATATTTTAAGTTTTCTTTTTTTTTTTTTTTACTTCAGTGATCAATGTTGTTTTCAGGAAAAGGCAGGAAAAATCTTCTGGGGACATGAATGTGGCACGAGATGAAGACTGTTCCTTAGGGGGTGTCTGAGTCAGTGGCCGTGCTGCAGCCAGTAGTAATGCAGGTTTGTATGTTCCAGTGATGATCCAAATGCATATATATATATAAGTGTGTGTGTGCATGTTTCCACTGAGTCTGAGTTGAAAGCTTTAATTGGGTCGCTCTTTCCTCAGATGGGTCTTATTTTTTCTTCACATTCTTTCAAGTGGTTTCCTTTAAAAAAGAAAGAGAAAGATGTTAGACATAAAATGCAATACTATTATGTTTAGGTTGTAGATAATTAGAGATGAACTGATTGGAATTTTGCCAATTCTGATAAAAAACACAACACATAGGAAGATAGGCTAAAAAGTATATATTGCTTTCTTTCTTTATTTTATTGTGCAGTGGACAATCATAAATAATTTATAATTCTAGAAAAAAACAACATCACACTTTGTGTCAGAGCAGACACTGAAGCAGAATTTTACTCTTTTTAAACAAAGAGAACTTGTTTACAGAGTTGACATTTTAAGCTGTCATTAGCATCTTAAACCAGTGATTAGTGTGGTTAGCGTTACTAAAAGGTTGGCCTTTGTGCGTATCCCATCGAGAATTGGAGCTGTGACATTTACAAAACAAACAAGCTTCATTACCGACAGACATTGAAAGCTCAAAAGAATAAAACAGTGTGTTCAGTCTTCCTGTTACCTGCAGAACGTCTTGTTCTCTCTCGGCGTCTCACTGTCCAATAAACCAGACTTATCTCGATATGTTAGAAAGTGCAGCTTGTTTCTAAGTTCTTCCTCACAGATTGCTTATTGGATCCAATTTTGAGTTTTGAGTGGGGATAAAACTCAAACTTGGCTAAGCTGATAATAATCACAATGTGTTTTTTTACCTTTCTGAAGTGAGGGACCCCATTGACAGGGAGGCGATGGCATTGACCGCCTCACTGTCCGAGTCTCGCCTGAATCTGTGTCTCTGTGCCTGCAGGTAGGACAGATCCACAGTCGTGGCTGAATCTCTCACACTTTGCCAGAACTCACCTGAGAGAAAAAGGAAAAGATGGACAAGAGGAAGGATACAAGAAAGGAAAAAAAAAGATTAATGGCTTAAGTCTTGGTTTTATTCCTGTTTTCATCTTGAACTTCTCCTTGAGGGGACACGCCTGAGCTATCCGAAAGTACAGCTTGCTGTTTGATCCGCTAGATGTACATGTTTGATGTGAATATAAGCAAAGACTGTGGTATAAACAGCCTCTGGTCCAAATATCCGTTTTGATAATTTCAGAAATGTAAACTCAGACTCAGTCTGCTCTCTCAGGGCTCACAGTCCTTTGTCACACAACGGGGGAAAATAGAAAATAGAAAGAAATCAGTGACTGTAAATTTGCTTCTCTATAAGTGTGTGTGTTCTGGCTGAGCATACAACTTACATATACTTCACCCCAGGCCTGAATTATGGGCTTAACATTCCTGTGGCTATTCAAATATTTTTAATTAATCTAATTTGGTTGGGATAACATTTGTGTGCAATCAGGAGGGGATGTTGCGAAGGTCGTGTGCCAGAGAAGTGTTTGAAGATAATTGGAGCCAGGGTAGCTGTGTGCAGGCGTGCGCATGTGTGTGTGTCTGCTTTGTGGGACGGCTGGAGGGATGGGAGACAGGGATGGAAGGGAGGAGAGGTGGTCAGAGCAGAAGCAAAGAGGTCAAAACGTGTTAAATAGAGTGAAAAGGGGAATTATTACGAATTACTGGGAACAGAAATGCTAAGAAGACAAACTGTTGGGTGAAAACTAGACAGGAAAACAATTAATTGTTAACATAAAACGTTCTGTTGAGGCTTTATTGATCCATATCAACAGTGACTTGAAAGCCTCATTTATATAAAGTATTTATAGGGTTGATATATATAAAAATAATGTAATCAAATAATATAAGCATACACCTCATTCATCACCAAGGAGTATGAACAATGTGGCCCACATAAATCATCTCCTGAAAAATATTTGTTGATGCAAGCCTGTACATTCCCTTCCAGCCGACTGAGGGAAATTTATCTTCAGCTCCTATTTATTGTGACAGTTGTTGTACAAATTATCTGCAAGGCTTGGAGTTTCTTTGTTAGTGTGCCCTAGACTCATTACAACAGAAATTACTCAATCAGTGCTGCAAAATTCTGCAGGGGAACATAAAGTGTCTTACAAAGTATTCATGACTCGTGAACTTTTTCACATTTTGTCGCTTTGGAACCAATATCTTCGCTCCGTCTGGTTGGTACTGTATGTGATACACTAGCTAAATGAAAATGGGACATGGTTTGGACAATTTTTTTGTTTGGGAGCAAAAACCAGAAAATAAATTCAGCCCCTCCAAATTGATATCTGGTAGAAACACTTTCTGCTGCAAAGTCTTGTGGGTATTACCCAACCAGCTATGAACATTCATAGGTTTTAGTTTTGCTGTTTGTGTAGTGTTTTTGTCTTGCTGGAAGGTGAACCTCCCTCTTATAGCCGCTTAAAACCTTTGAATGATGGACTTAAAAATGCTCCATTACAATGTCCAAAGCTTAGGATATTTGTTTATAACATGTTTAACTCTTACTCAGTTTCATACCTGTCCTATCTCATGTCTTTCTAGGTCTTTATAATAATGCTTGTTCACCAATGTTCTCAAAATAAATCTCTGAAGCTTTACAGAACGGATGTATTTAGACTGCTAGGAAGTTCAAATTTGCAAAGCTTTACAAAGGACTCTAACAAAGTACATTTACTCCAAGTACAACTAATAAGTTTGCTTTATTTGAATATTTTTCCCTTGTAAATGTTATTCTTCGTAGTAAAGTTGATGTTGTCTTTCTTACCCTGGATCTGGACGACTCTCTGCAGAGAGCGCACCGCATTCTCACAGGGCTTTTGGTCCAACAGTGACTGGGACAGAGGCTCCACCTGAGACACGCCACAGTTAGTGATCTGAGGACGTGACACACTGCGTTAATCTATGGAATGAGATATGACACGTCTCACCTCCATGCCGAGCAAGGCGCTGACACAGGCTTCAGAGGCATCACAGATGGCTTTGAGGTCATGGCCCCCCTCCAGAGCGAGGATGACCCGGCCTCCTGCCAGCGACATCAGCTGACGAGTCAAGAAGCCAAAAACTAGTAGAGATCAAACCAAACCAAAAACACACAGATTGGTTGAAATGGAAACAAAAATTCAGTAAAAGCTTCACTTTTAAATAAGTGGTTTTTTTCTTTAGCTCTTATTACGTCATTATAATGCCAATATGACAGATTTGTGTCATAAAGGCTTCATAAGGAAAAAAGATGTCTGTCAAAAAAATGTGTGACGCATTACAAATATGGGTATTAAAGTGTTTTGAGAAACTCTGATGAGTGTACACTGTGCGCTGGCTGCTCCTTACGCTTGGCTGTGACGGTGTATCCCCCCAATGAAGGTTGGTGTCCTTCAACAGCATCGAAGCCGGCGGAGACCAAGACCACATCTGGGGAAAACTCGTGGGCAATAGGCATCACTACAGCCCTGAAGACAAGACAGAAAAAATGGAGAGCTGCTATAGCCCAATCCTTCATGTTTGACAGGAAATCTGAGAGCCCATTCACCATTTCAACAGGTGATCAGGAGAACTGTGAGGAGTAAATAAAACATAATGATGTGTAAAAAGGAGTAGTCATAATGTGATTGGATTCATTTCAGAGCAGGACGGGGAAAAAAAAAAAGATTTCTGATGCCAGCACAACAAAATTAAAACAGGGTCGTTGAAGTGATTTCTACTAGAATGTCCATCCAGTGAAGGCCTTATCTGGACCGGTAACTACAAGCATTTACTGGGCTGAACACACTCTTCCATTTTAAAATGATGAAAAGAAAAAATTATCAAAGGCAAAGCGCCAAGTGCTTGATCTCAGGTCTTGATCCATGGCTGGAAGACAGCCAACCCTAAGAGGTGGTGCACCTCCCAGGTGTAAATGTGTGCAACTGTTTGAATGTGAAGCAGAACCCTGATGATAAAAGAAGACATGTTTCTATGTTGTAATTGCAGGAGATAAAAAAACAGCAAGGATCTGATGGTAGACAGGTGTCAAACACCAAACATGTTTTTCTAAGTGAAAAATACTTGCTATTTTTTACATGAGATGTCTGCATATTGTGCACTTTACTGAGCAGAGACCACTTTCCAAGCCTCTCTACTCTCCGTCTTCCTTCCTCTTCTCTCCTGCTGCCAGTTATTTAGCAAGAGCGCATGGCCCATGCCGCGTTTGATTCCCTCTTACTCGCTCTTTTTCTCTCAGCGGCAGTTCAAAGGCATTTGTGCGCGTCTGGTTCCTATTAGGAGCTCGTCCCTCTTCTCACGTCACTGACAGCCAGCCATCTGGGATCCATTGGGCCTAATTACGCCGCCTTTGGATTCCCTAACAATGCACCCCCCACTTCTTCTCTCTTCAGCTGTATTCTCCTTCCCTCCATAAGTTCATTGTTTGTCAGTAACCGGTTGGAAATGAACAGGCGTCAGCAGTGCTACCTGTGATTAGACGCACCTCAGATTTTGGCCATTTTAATAACACGTATAACGTCATGGTTCTTGAACTCGGTGATGAGCCCTCTGTTGATTGTAATGGAGTCCCAACCACCATGATCAACCACAGGATCTCTTCTGCCACTAATACACACCCCAAAACAGACTCACATCATCAACAACAAACTTCTTTTCCATTTGTAAGAGACAGACACATCCTAAAACACCCTGTCATCCAAATTATATATTCATATCGAGCCACAGAACTGGCACAAGTTTAAATAGGCTTAACTGCATTAAGGTGAAATTATGATGCATTCTTTTATTTTTAACTGTACAGTGTGATATACACCCCTGACACCCTCACAGTCAACTTCAATTACTCAAACACAATGCTTCTACTTATTTCTGACATCCAGCAATTGTAATTGTTATCCAGAAAATATGCTTGAACCCAAAATCATATGTGACAAAGGTCCTGCACCAGCAGAATGCGCCTTATTTAGACAACCCTTGTATGATGTAAGCTTCATGGCAAAAGTAGAATACAGTACTATACTGTGGTTAGCTGAGGAAGTTTTACACATGAAAGCACTTGCAATTTCCTAAACTGGGTGAAAAATACTAAAGCCAGACGCCTGCTCAGGAAAGGACCAGTTGTTTCTTAATCGGGATCCAGAACTCCAGTAAACACTGGGCATAGTGTTTCAAGACAGCCTATTGGGTCGATGGGATTTTACCAGTATGGGTTAACTCATTAGCATCTTTCCTGTGATGAGGGGCCCACCCACTGTGTCTGAAGCAAGCACCATGAAGAGCTCACATAGCGTTTTATTCATCTGGTGGCGAGCCAGTGCTGCTGACAGATGCATTCTGTGTTCATTGCAGTGTAGCGCACCACCAAACCACATTCATTCAAGACTTACAGCTTGAATGAAGTGAAAAATTTGGTTGGAGAAAAGGTGTGCTCTGGTAGCTCCGAGCTCTAGATCTTTGCATTTAACTCAGCAAAAAGTACTTTTTCACAATTCTCGCCTTTTTCTTTTAACAACAGTGCAAAACTGGATATTTCCAATCTGTGTACAAGTGATAATGTGATTTAAATAACTTCTGCATTGCCTTTCAGTGATGCTAAATGGTAAAAGTATTAAGATGCACCTTTAGCTACATGCTCAGAATTTAAAATCAGTGTTGCAGTTTTAGGGAGCACCTCCATAAAGAGGGGTTGTTTTGCATTTAAAACTTGTTCAGCTTTATAGATGCATGTTTCCCACTAGAACCTCAACTCGTTAATCCAAACAACAGTAAACCATGCGGAAATAGTGTACATTGTTTTGCAAAAGTACTCAAATGTCATGTGTATTTTCACATTTTTTCATATTGTAACTACACATCTCAATATATTTTGCATGGATTTTACGCACAAAGTTGCACAAAATTGTGAAGTGGAATGGAAAAGGAAACATAGTTTAATTTTTTTATACAGAAAAATATTTTTTAAAAATGAATAGAGCATATATGCTCAGCCTTCTGGAGAAGAGAAACTCTCATTGCCCCTTTTGCAAAAACCTCCCAACTCTGACTGGAGTGGGAGCATTTCTAAACATTGATTTTAACCTTTGCTGAATAATTTTAATTGGATTTAGTTCTGGGCTTTTACAGTTTTTTTTATTTGTGAATTAGCCAGAGCTAAACATAGCTCTAGCTGTATGTTTATGGTTATTGTCCTGTTGGAGGGAGAGCCTCCACCCCAGTTTCCAGTCTTCTGAAGCATATTAAAATGGCTTTGTTTCAGGATTGTCCTGTAATTAGCTCTATCCATCTTCTCATAAACTGTGACCATCTTCTTTCTATTGAAAAGAGGCATCCACTCTATTGTATGCTTCAATTGTAGTCTCATGTGACCAGATCACCTTCTTCCACATGTTTGTTGTATAGGGCTTGCAGGATGGCTGTTTTGATAGGTTTGCAGTTGTGCCACACTTTTTACAATTTTAGATGATAAATTGTACACTGCTCCATGAGGTGAGTGCTCTGTAAAGCTCAATGTTTTGTAACCCAATAGTGCTTTAATCCTTTATAACTTTCTCCTGATGCTTTAGTCTTTATGATACAGCTTGTTCATCAATATTCTCCAACAAACTTTTGAGGTCTTCAGAGAACATTTATATTTAAACACATACAGTATATATGGACTCTTAGGTGAAACTTTAAAGGCAATTGCTCTCATTGGATTTTATTATTTATTCAGAGTAAAGGGACTAAAAAGACATGCACAACATTTTTTGTTTGACTAACTATTTAGCAACTACTCATTCTTTTGGGCTTTAAAATTGTAGAAACAAAAAGTCAGAATTTCAATATTCTGATTCTAAACAGCAGCAGAGGGTCAGTAATGGCATTTGCTTAAGATATTTAGTGTTAAAGACAATGCAATCATACATATACCAGATATTAGAAAAAATATAAAAGTAAAAACTTCTATCCATACTCCTGCTCTAACAAAGCCTCATTTTCTGTAATAGCAACGTTCAGTAGTCAAACAGGAATTGCTTTCCAACTTAAATGTGAATAAAAAGTTCAATGAAGAAAAAAGCTCAAAATGTGAGAAGGAAATAGCAAAGAAATGTGTACTTACAGCACCCATTCAACTTTTTAATTTGGACTAAATCACAATATATTTAATATCTTAATCAATGCATTCCTGTCTGAGTCATCCTTATTCAAACAACACTAGGTCTGATTTAACTCTATAAAGCTCAATTAGATAAGATGGATGTGGTAAAAACATAGCTGTAAATTTCAGTGGCATTAGAAGTCACCATGAGTTGATCAATGTCTATAAAAGAATAACAGATGAACAACTTCTTTACACAAATTAACAAAAGCCTCAATGGTGATTTAAAACAGATTGAGATTGATATAATATATGTCATAATAAGCTAACAAATATTTTAAAAATCCCAGAATGATTATCCTGAACTACCTCCTGGTTTTAAAAGAATATTTTGCATTTGTATGGGTTTATTGATAATTACCCATACTGAACTGAGAGAAAGTTATGAGGTGTACACCATAGAATAGACATTTATTCCGAAACAGTATTACCTATATGTAAATGGACCTGAAATGAGACAAAATACTCTATAGCTAACAGAGAAAACTTTGTTTATTTACCTGAATGCAGCCAAGTACTCTGCATCACCCATTGGAGGCTCCAGACCACCAGTCCATCCCACATTGACATTGAAGCCTTTACCCGCTCCTACACCCACCTGGATTAAAGCAGACCAGGAAAAACAGTGGGACTGTGAGAAAGAAACAATCACTGAGAATGTCAAAAAAAAAAAGTAAATAACTCTGAGGGTAAGTTGAGAAACTCCACGACAATGAGATTTGTATCAAATGCTCGCAAAGTTAGCATTGCTGTTGCAAAACTTTGTGTTGCAGCAACAGAGGGAACGTCGCTGCATCTCTTAAGGCAACATCAGGGAGTGATTATGATTCCTAAATGAAATACGGATGGCTGTTAATTCAACACCCCTGTCCCTCCATTTTGATTTCTATACAGTTTGTCAACTGGCCTTTGTAAATCACTGAGCCAGAGCAGAGCTACAGCCGTTTATAATTCCCAAGCTTTAATGTACAACTTAAATGGGCTAAATGCTGACTGGTATACAAAAACCCCCCCAGTGTGTTAAGAATATACTACATACTATAAACTATGATCATATAGGTAAAGTATAATGACTATCTATTATGAGTTATGTGTGTGAGAGTTAACTCAAAATATTGAATTCCATTCTCCATAGCTCCTTCTTCATGTTTTGAATGAGACGGATGCCAGCCAGAGTTGATGAAGCTTCCCTCAGATTGACCTCGTTTACTCGGGGCAGAAAGTGAACAGAGGCCTGGTTCTTGGAAAGAAGTTGTGGATTCCTGTCTCTCGCTTTATAGTCCTGCAAGAAGCCATTTAGCTGTTCCCCAAACCCTTCACCATCAGTCAATGTGTCAGTTTGGGGAGAAATGTTGTAGGTTGATTGACAGCCACTTGGCAACAATGTATGGTAATTTCCTTTGTGTGTGTGAGAGAGAAAGAGAGAGAGAGTGAGTGAGTGTATGGGTGTGAGAGGATGCTTGAAAGAGAAAGAATGCTGATGAGCATCACAGAGAGTCTGTCTCCATTCTTCTCAGTGGACGGGATGTTCGCAGGGCAAACGAAAAACACATGAGGCCTCCTGTCTTCTGCCAACTGTTAATGTACCAGCATGCATGCGCCTGTGCATGCCGTCGGATACACAAGCACATGCACATTAACCAAACATACCATTTCTGCTATAGCTCCGAGTGCATTGCGCTGTTCTTTGTTTTCTGTCTCGCTTTCATGTTTCAGGACTTACTGGACTGAATTAGACTGTCACTGGTATTTGTGAGCTACTCCGTGCTCTGTGTTATGATGATGACATCACACCCTTTACCCCATGGAGAGATATATACCTACACAGGGGCCAGAGAGACTCCAGAGGTTTACCACACTGCTCCTCAGAGGTTGCGAGTCCACTTCAGGCAAAGCCACATCCAAACCCAAAGAAGTGTTCTTACTTTATGTGTGCTCCTTGTGAGATTTTATGGGAGAATACTGAGTATTATCGTGGGGGAGGATGGCAGCGTGAGAAGAGGGAATGCGGGGAATTGAATGAGTGGCACATGTCAGCATGGGTTGGGGTCAATTCAACTGACCGGGGTAGTCATTACACTTGGTTTGGGTAAGACCACAGGAAGGAAACATAGGCATCTCAATTTCTTGGGATTCAGACAGGCATACAACTCAACTTCATACATCCTGCTGAGAGGGCCTGACCTCCAAGACCTCAAAGTTTCTTAGACAGCAGTACGAACGTAAATATATACACAGTGGTTACTAAAGCATACAGTAAAACATCTCCATGGTGTTTTCACTGGATAAACATGTTTTAAAAGTGTCCCAAATAAATTGCCACACACACACAAAGATGATGCAAGACTTGCAGTAGGTGAGTGAAGACCTTGATATTTTAAACTTGCTTTATAAAGCATTTATACTGAGGGATTATGAGAGAAAAACATAATTGAACAATAACAATCTGAAGTTACAAAGACTTGCTCAAGGATAAAATGCTGGCTTTAGATATAAACAAATTTAGTCCAAAACTGATAAATCATTTATCTGTCAAAGCTTGAAATGTTTTGTCAGGGGCCAACTAATTAAAGGCATCCATTATCTCATAAGTTAATTTTTAACTTTGGTTTTGTGTTATGTAGAATATTCCTCGATATAGTACACAATTTTATTTGTCTTCACAGGCACACTCTGAGCTCCTGTGGTCCTCACTGGTTCACTGACCTCAAACAGATACTAGATAAACTTCTGTGTAAAAGCATTCATACCCCTTAAATCTTTCCACATTTTGTTCCATCACAATTATAAACCAGGTAATTTTATATTGGGATTTTATGCAGTAGATCATCATAACATAGCAAATAAATATGAAGAGGAAGGACAGTTTCTACAAAAAAAATATGAAAAACAAGTGTGAATTTGTTCAGCAATTTTGCTCTGTTATTTGCCCAAAAATCCAGTGTTTTTAGTAGGCGCCTCTGTGATAAATAGAGTACACCTGTGTTTAATTTAATCTCAGTATTAATACAGCTGTGCCATGAAGATCATTCTGGAATACATCTGTGAAGAAACAGAGCCATGAAAACTCTTCATAAATAAGCTTTGTTTGGTCCGGGTCTGCTGTTTGCAAACTCATGCTATTTATATGTGTTTCTTTAACAGCAGAGACAGTGAAGCTGGTCAGACATGAATGTGAGGATAAATTAAGCTAAAGACAAAAAAAGAAAAACATGAAAGGAAATCTGCTAAAAATAAGTTTAGAGACAGTCCTTACCTAATGTAACTGAGTGAATTGTTTTTATAATAAAAAAATCTGGCTCTAGATGTGTAAAACTGACAGACAAACCCCAGTGACGTTGCAGTGAAAGGTGATTGTACAAAGAGTTGGTTAAAGAGTGCTGGTGCTGGTGCTAAAGGGTGCTGGCAGGCTGAATACAAATGTATGTCACACTTTTTACTTTTATCACATTTTGAAAAGCGCTTCTCCTTTTCCTTCACAGTTATGCTTCATTTTGTTTGCGTCCACTAGATACATTTTTTATAAAATAGATAAAAGGGTTTTGTGGCAGCATTACAAAATAGGAACAAGTTCAAAAGGTATTATTGCTTTTGATAATATCTGCTGAATCAAGGTCATAAAAAAATCTACAAAATAAAGAGTTTTATTTTTGTGTGGTTCTATTAGTACAATGTAAATAAAACCATACATAGATACTGTTTAACTACCTCATTTGGATGTCCACTACCAGGAAAGAAGTTCCCATCATCATAGCGATGCAGAGAGATATACAGAACACTCGGGTCATCATAGAAGGCCTCTTGGGTGCCATTGCCATGGTGCACATCCTGGAAAAGATTTGAGTACATAAGAGTATATATATATATAAGTATATATATATATATATATATATAAATATATAGATATGTAGGTATTGTTAAAACTAATTTGCATGGTAAGGGTAACAAAAAAATCTCACATTAACTGATAAGAAGTGAACACAGTTTGTAAGACTTGCATAACTTTTCACATCAATGGCAAAAGTATTTATCCTTTTTGTTTGATATATTATAATAATAACTGTTGTTTCATAAAATATTACACTATATAGTGCGTCCTTTGTAAAGATATTGTGCAGACTCAAATACGCACGTGTTCAGCAGAGACAACGGCTGGCTCTGGATCGGTATATGTATGCCTCGGTGAACTTTTATGCGCCTGTGTGTGATTTTGAATTTACTCTAAGCACATGTGACAGTTCGACTCACACGTGGATAACAGAAATAACTGTCTAAATGATCTAAATTGTGATTAGGATTGCTACTGTAAGTCTGGGTCCTTGCTTTTTGCACCTAGACATTTCATTCTTTATGTTTGTAATGTTTCCATGAAGAGAAGGGTGATCCTGATGGATGTTTTAGTCCTTACCCAATCTACTATGAGGATCTTGCTGACACTGAGTTTGTGTTGGAGCTGCTTGGCTGCGATGGCCACAGAGTTGAAGTAACAGAAGCCCCTGTGGACAAACAAACAGGAAGAGTGGCAGCCACATGTGTTTATCACTGCGCATCTTTTGCAAATTAATTTCACAAAATCCACATATGGCCCGTAGGAACCTGTAAGGCAGTTATTTGGCTTTGTGTGGTGCCTTCTCAGGCCATGACAGTCCCAGTGCTGACTCCTGCCACGTTAACATCTATTGCAAGTTATTTAGGAATATTATTGTGTTTTAGGTTCTCCAGTGTTTGCCTTTTCTCAGGGAACAAACAAAAATGGCTTCCGTTAATAGAATGTTATGCTGACTCTAACATGTTTCACTCCTGAACAATGCAGAAGCCATGCATTTCATGACAAACTGAAGACAACGCTTATCATAAAATTTAAGGCACATTTGAAATGGTAATTCTGCCAGAAAGCTGGCGGGGCGCGAGGGATGATTTCTGAGAAATGAACTCACAGAACTCACTAACACTGGCTGTCTACAACAGAAGTATGCAAAGAAAATGTTGATGCATGAAAAACAATGGAGGAATGTTGGAAAAGGCAGTGTCAGCATTGGGGTGTAAAGTGTGATTGCCTGCATGCAGGCGGGGGTGTGTGTGTGTGTGTGTGTGAACAATGTACACAATAAGCTGTCCAAACTTAGCTCATCAAGAAAAATCATTATCACGCCATAAATAACTAGTGACAAGCACTGCTGAGCTCACACACACAGCCCCAGCTGAATGTGGTTATTTGGCTAATGCCTGCTATCAAAGGGTGACACAAATCAATGCACACAGATATGCACATCCACACGTATCCACACACAGCACCATGTGCAGGGTGCGTGGATACACAGCTCCTGCACGTCTCTTTTGAGGTGCTTTGCTTTGTGTCTTGAAAACTGTAAAGAAACAGTAGAGGAGGTAATTGCCTCTGGCATTGAGCAGGTAGTGCACACCACTCATACATTAACATAGACACACTACGGCACCCTCTCTCTCTTTTTCAAGTATAGTGGAGCTAATTTATCAAAAAAACAACAACTTTGCAACCCCCTTAGCTCCATTTGTGTGTTTGTGTGCGTGCTTCTGTACTTACAGAGGAGAAGAACGAGTTGCGTGGTGTCCGGGAGGTCTCACCACTGCAAATCCATTCTGTAAGAAAACAGAAAACAGTCTTAACACCTCACTGTTTTAACAACTTATTCTTAAACATAAAGGTGTTAAAACATTAACATGAAATTGTTTGAGATATAAATAAAGAAGAGCTGCAAACACCTTCATTTACTGCGAAACAGCTGTCCATTACACTGCACAGTAAATATTGTCTATAACATACTTAATTCAAGTTGTATAAACAAGAACTCTTAGTTTGCTTTTGTGTTAATATAATCAAATTGAGCTACTCCAGTTGAGGTCAGTTTGAATTATGAAAATCCTCCTTTTGCTAACTGGAATTAAAAACATCCTTTTTAATTCCAGCTACATGCATTCCCCAAGTAGTTGATAGATTTGACACCTAAGCAGTAGCTTTTCATTAAAGTTGACTTGAATTTTGGCAAAATGTAATCAGTTGTTTGTATTGAATTTGGAGTTATGGCTTCTTCATCACTGAGTGACCTGTCAGTCTCTGTCAGTACATAACTAGCTTCACTGCTACGTATGCGCTATGTATGAAAAACATAGCCCAAAACAATCAAACAAACAAACATCCATCCATCCATCTCACGGTGATCCATCTCACCTTCAGCTGTCTCTGTGCCACCTTAAGGGCCAGGTCTATGACACATCCTGCTGCTACTTGGGAAGCAGCTGCTGTATGTTGCTCATTCCAAACTGTATCAATGTCCACCTGTTTATAAAACAATGGAAAACACATCACAATTAGATTTTATTCATAAAAATGTTAGTGTTCCTGTAATATTATTACAGGATTAGCTGATCAGAGCACAAAGACAGTAGGAAAGGTCAAATGGTTTTTCATTACAATGGCAAAATCTATTTACTTTTGAAAACATCTCAGACAAAATATTTAATTGTTTAATGACAAAAGTGTGTATGTGTGTATGTGACCCGAATCTTCAAAAAGTTATCTCTGCTGGCGGTCTGCTGTGCTGTTAGGGTAACGCTGAAATTACAGGAATTTCTTTTTTCACAAGGTTTACCATCTTGTTTCAATCACCCTCTTCACTCTAGCAGCTAAAGGCCGGAAATCCAGCACATCGGTGCTCTTATCAGCTGCCACCCATCCCCCTTCAGAGTTTTCTTTCTTAACTATAAACATAATATTTTATTTATCCTACATCCCTTCTTAAGGTTCCTTAGGAAAATATAGATATATTTTCAGCACTTTACTTGTATGTTTTCCCTTGTTGTTTCTTCCCCCTCTGACTATTGTACAGACTTAGATTTTTTTGAGGTTTCAAAGTTATCTTAGCCAAAAACAATAGCATGAGCAATTGGTAGTATCATTATCTAAATTGTGTAATAAGGCATAATAAGCCATGTAATGTTTGCTGTTCAGTAACGCAATTAGATGAGTGGAAATATTCCCACATGACTAGAGTTTTAAAACAGATCTGTATTGTGTGTGATTGTGTGATTGTGTGTTGATGTGCGTGCGTTGGGGTGTGTGTGCGTGTGTCCGCCTGCGCAGGACTCACCCCCACACCTCCACATGGTAGGTCCACAAAAATACGTGATCCTGCATGGAAATATTTGTAGTATTTAAGCATTATAAATATATCACATTTACATATGTACAGAATGCGCACAAACAAGCCATCTCACATTTTGCTACATTACAACTACAAACTTTAATTACTTCATTGAGATTTTATTTAACAAAGGAAAGGTTTGTTTGAGAACAGTAGTGAACAAACAGGATCACAAAAACCAAGGAACAAAGCAGACAGGTCAGGTATAAAATTATGGAGAAGTTTAAAGGTGATTTGGTTTATAAAACAATATCCCAAGCTTTGAACATCTGACAGAGCACTCTTCAATTCATCATCAGGGGAAACTTTGCCCAACTGCAAACCTAATAAAGGAACAGCCACCCACTTAAGTTGACCAGTCAGACAAGCAAAACATTAAACAGAGAAGAAGCCAAGAGGCTCGTGTTAACTCCTGAGGATTAGCATAGATCCGCATAGATCTGTTGATTCTCCCACCTGAGAATCAATGGATTCAGGCTCAACAAGTCTGGTCTTTATGAAAAAGTGGCAAGTAGAAAGCCACTGGTGAAAGAAAGACATAACAAGTTCAGTTTAAAGTTTTCCATAAGCAATGTAGGGAACACAGTGAACATGTTTGAAGGTGTTGTAGTTAGACAGAACCAAAACTAAACTTTTCGGCCTACACGTGACACGCTATGTGCGGCAGGAAGCTACTACTGCACATTACCCTCAAGTTTAGGGTAATGTGCAGTAGTAGCTTCCTGCCTAAACACACCACCTCCACTGTGAACCATGAAACATGGTGGTGGAAGCCTCATACTTTAGCAAGGACATGGAAGTCGGTCAGAGTTGATGAGGGGAAAAATGGAGCTATGAACAGGGAAAACCTCAAAGAAAACTTGAGACTGGGATGGAAATTCATCTTCCGGGACAACAGCACTAATTATAGAGCCGGATTTACAAAAGAATGGCTTAGATCCAGCATAAGATGAAATTGCAATGATTGTTAAACTCAAATCTAACCTTTATTTCATATAGTTAAGCTTGGCAACATATAAACAATAAAATTCCCACATTGAAATTTGTGGTTGCAATGGAAAAAAATATGAAAAAACATTTTAAAAAGTATGAATACTTTTGCATACTATAGTGAAGCAGTGGCATAGCAATATTATGAACGTAATTTTCAGTATTATTATTGATCTTACCCGTGCGCTTCTGATTGTCCATTAACACGTGGTTTTCTGAATGGACGGAAAGCAGCTCTGCACGGGTGGCTTTTCTACTGAGGATGCACTTTAACACAGATATAAAGCTTTTTGTGAACCTCTAGCATGTTTGACAGCTAATTCTTTCTCTCACAGTATATCAGTGTGCAAAGTCCCTACCTCACATTGACTCTTAAGCCCTCTCTCTTGCAGTCTAGACCAGATGCTCTGGATTCTCCCAGCATGCTCAGCATGGCGGCTGTTGTCTCCACAGATACACTGGTGCTTCTGCATCTGAGTATCGTAAACCAAACCTGCACACACACACATGAAGACGTGACTTATAACCCAATAATTTGCTCTTAGGTCACGTTACCATGCTTCAAAATATACAGCAAATAAAATCCTTCGCTACTTAAATCAGTGTTTGACTCACCTGTTGTAAATCGTAGCTTGGCATCTTTGGCAGGGCTGGATAGTGACATAGAGGGTATTATGGTGGGTACATGTGAAGAAGGCGCCAGGGAGGTGGAAGGTGGTAGAGAGCGGCTCCGAATCACAGGCGGATGAGACTGATGAGGCCAGATTAAGGTAGGAACTCCCAGCGCATCTGGCTGTAAAGTTGATCTGAGGATTACCTGCCTCTGTGTTTTGCACAAATGAGTTTAAAGGGAATACAAGGAAGTAATTAACATTTATTATAAGTCAGAAGGAGGTAAAAGTACTTTGAGTAAAGTATGGTCCTCCAATGCCTCCAGCTGGTAAAATTACACATAATGTGGACAATTTAATTCTACGTGTGTTGAACAAGAACTTGATAAGCAAAAATACCTTGCTGCTGGAATATATAAAGCAACAGTGCCCCCTAATGGTAAGGCAAGTTCATTCAGGTAAAAATTAAAAAGGCACATTGATTTTATAGTGTTGGAGATCAGTCAGTGGTTTCTATATATAATAAATTTCTCAAGTGAAAAATTTAGAATAACATAGAATTCTAAGTAACTTTCCACCATCTTTAGAAGCTTAAACCAAAGAAAAGTTGATGAGATGTTTTTCTGTACTTTTTTGTTTGCATATGATTTGACGTTAGTACCTGACTGAGAGAGTGTGATGTCTCAATCAAGCTCTCCCGAGAGGAAGTGATGGACTCTGTGTCATAAACTGAATCGGTGCTGGCATTACTTTCTCTCCGGCGGTGGCCGTCTTCAGACAGGGAACCCAGTTCTGAGCCGCACAAAGACCCTGTTCCAGAACCTGATGCTGATCCGCTCTCATCCACGTCCATGTCTTCAGACGGGATCTGTGTCAGATGACATTCTCAATAAAATTGCAAAGGCTTATCACTCTAGAATTCTTTTAAATTTTCTGTTGTTGCATTTCTGAACAGAATAATCATAATTGATGAATTTCAATCCCTTTTTGCTTAGTCAAATGTTTCTGACAAAATGAATCCTCTTTTTCAGTCACTCAGTTAATAGTGAGTCATAGTTTTCTTTTTGGCATGCTAATGTTTACACCTGCCTCTTCTCACCTTGCTCAGCTGTGTGCTCAGCTTAAACCTTTCCAATCCAGCTTTGTGGTACAGCTGGGATAGCTGTTGGTGGGCGTGTGGATGATGGCCGGCATGCAGGGGCAGGACTGAGTGGCTGTAAGGCAGAGGCTCTGAATGCGCTCGCTCCACAGGTCGATGTGAACCCAAGGCAACTAAGCCTTCTCTTCTGGACGAGGAGGATATGTGAGGATGCTGTTGCTGAGGAATGGTACTCAAACTATGAACTGAAAACAAGAAATGAAAAAAAGAGTGACAACAAGGAATAAGGTGAAGGACAGGTCGCAGGAAGGAATTGAAAAAGGCAACAAGCGAGAATAAGAGGGATAGTAAGAATGAATACTTGTCAGAAAAAAAAGAAGAAAACTGAAACATGTTGACAGACTGCAGGGAAACTAACAAAACTTCACAGTTTGGTTCGGGTTGAATGACACATTTTTTTTGTAGTAAGTGACACTGCATCACTGTACTAAAGGGCCACTGCCAGGAATCTTGGGCCCCTGACAAAAAATTTAATTGGGCCCCCCCACGCAGCTGCTGTTACAATCTCTTGAGTCTATCTGACCTATCAAAAGCGTCACAATTTTAAAGGCTTGCAACTGCCTTGCTTTTTTTGGTCCAATACTGATACCAGCACAATATTTCTTGTGAATTTTGCATCCAACAGTCTGCATACAGTATGCAAGTAGGCTGCTTAAATTTTTTCTATTAGTTTTAGCTTACTGAAATGTCTTACTGAAATGTCTCTCCCTATGACCAACAGTCATAGGCAATGTGCAAAATATACATGAAGCAATCCAGACTTCTCAAAAACGTGAAGGCTATGTAGTGCAACTACATAGCCTTCACGTGTAGGCTATGTAGTTGCACTTTAAACAAGCTGCAGTATATAACTTTAATAAAAAATATGTTTTCTCCATATTTGTTAAAGATGTCACCATTTCGTGAGTTTGCTATGAGACAAATAATCTGTGAAAACAATCAATCTCCCCCACCTTCTCCCTGAGTTGCTATTACTGGCTAAAGTAATGCAACAGCCAAAACAACCAATCAGAACCAGGAGGAGGGTCTTAGTGCTGTCAATCAACTTCATTCACTCACTGCTAAATGTGCTAATGGTGGAGAAACAACATATCATTACAAGAAAATTGTTTATCTGCCATCACTGGTAGCCATGCTAACTAGACTGAGCAGCCACATGAGATTGTGATTGACAGCACTAAAACTCTCCTGCCACTGACTGGTTGTTTCTAGCACTTTGAGAAAGCAGAGGAAATAGATTTTTCACAGATCATCGCTCATACCATACTGTCACAACATAATGACAGTTTTAACAAATGTGTGAAATTTTTTTTTATATACCGGTATATAAAAGTTACATACTGCAGCTTTAATTTCACTTAGAAGAGGACAGGTCTGGAGAGACGTGGGTTAGAGCTGCTGCTGACTGACTCACCTGTTGTTAAGTGGTAAAAGGTACAAGGGACAAGTTAAATATATTAATGTCTTGGTAATTTTTTTCTTTAATTCATAAGATGCTAGTGAAATGGAGGCAAACAGTAGTCTGTAGCTAAGCTAACTATGCTAAATGGTTAATAGTCTCACACAGTCTACCCACCTCTCAGAGAAAACCTGGGTTGCAAATTGACAATCTTGCCTTTTTCTTTCTCTCTCTCTCTATATATATATATTTTTTTGAAAACCTGATTTTATTATTTTTCTTAGCAGCATAGCAACTGCCACAGTCGTTCTTGTTTTCTACTGACTGCTCTTGAAAAACAGTCACCATCAAGCGCTCCAAGCAGGAACGAACCATTTCATGCAGATCAAGGGGGGTTAAGTGCAAATATGGATGTGTGTTTTTTGGTCTGGGAGTGGAAACATACATTTTTCACTGCTAAAAACAATCTTCAAAAATACAATATGATTAATTTTGTAATTGACAGGGCCCCAATTATTATTATTTTTTTTTAATTTCTATGAACAAAAATTAAATAAATAAATTGTGGCGGGCCCCCTGTTGGTCAGGGGCCCTTAGAATTGTCATAACTTTTAACCTCTACATGGCGCCCCTGCTGTACTCTGCCCAATAGAGGGTGCTGTTGTATCAAGACATGCAGGCTCACACGTGATATACTGTACGTTTTAATACAGTCTCTAATTTAAAATAAAAGCTATTTTTTTTAACTGTAGATCATTTTATGTTTTTGCAAATAAGCAGGACATTTATTACTAAAAGTCATATTGTCAACTTACAATAAAAGCTGTAAACACAAATTAGATAAATATATATTGGAATTTTTGTTTTCACTAATTCATAAAAACCTCAGATGAAATCCACCTCCTCCGGAAATAAAACTACAACTTGTAGAAACCAAACATGTAAGATGAGGTCAAAGTATCAACTATGAGCACTAACAGCATAGTCAAATGTGCATATGTGGCTCTGACAGTTATCAGAGCCACATATGACGTATGTGCCATATGTGCAGATATATGCTTCGCAGACAATGCCACTCACGAGGAACAAGCTGCTGGCGCATCAGCCCCATGTGTGGTTCAAATATGAACACTGGCTGCAAGCGTTGAGATATAGATGGGACCTCCAGAGGGAGGTAGAGAGACTGCAAAGTCGATGCTGCCACTGGCTTTGTTACACGCAAGTCAGCCTGCAGAGAAAAAGAATGACAAATTTAGAGATGCTACAGAAGTAGAAACACATTCATTATGGGTGTGGCTTAAAAATGAACAAACTGGGTGATTTGAGGAAAAGCTACGGATTTAATTGCCTTGTTGATTACTCAATGTATACATTTATACTGTCACGAAAAAGGTCAGAACAGAAGTGGAAGCCCTGTGGTGTACATATACTAACCTTAGAGAAACTGATAAAAGGAACCTTATAAAAATATTTTTTTTATCTATACAACATTACAGCAACAAACACACAAAAGCATGAATTTTTATGTTTGTTAATTTTACATGACAGAAATTACCTGACTTTTAACTTTTATTTTTTACAAAAGAATTTCACATCTAAAGATTTAAACCCATTCTACCGATTATCCCTTGCAAAAATAATTAAAGCTATATTTAACAGCTGGTGGATACTAGCCCCCTTTCGTCCACTGGAGCTTCATCCACATGTTTTATATTGACTCATTTTGAAGTCTGAATCAAATACTACTCAGCAATTAGGTAATTTTGGAAAGGAATTTGTTGTGCTTTGTTTAATTCAGAGGCATCAAAGTAAAAGATTTTTCTTTAAAAACAACAAAACACCACTTACACTTTTTTAAACGTGCAATAGTGGTGTTGTGGCTATTGCACATCACAAAGTAATTTTGTTTGGTTGTGCACTGTAACTTTTACACTGACGTACAACTCAAGAATTTATTGGTGGTTCCATCATGAGAGAAACACACAAAAACTACAAAATTCTAAATTCAATTCAAATTTCTTGCTCACCTGAGCAGGAAGTCCAGCAGTGATGTTGTGCTTTGCAGTGTGGTTGGCAGGCAGAGCAAAGTGGGCTACATTACCATTGTTCATCAGCACCCTCTTTGACTGGAAAAGCACAGGTCTAAATTATTGCGGCACATTCCACAACATGCACAATTTCTCAAAACTCATCACATTCAAACTGTTGTGAAACAAACATTCTTAGCATCACTGAAAAAAACAAGACTACACTATGACGAAATAGTCCTTAAACTGTACTCATATTTCATTTAGACTTTTCCTCACTGATTGAGAATGTATTTGTGTTGAAAGCTCAGACAGTTGAAATTTACTAGCGTTCCATTAAAGACGCAAGCACGAAATGCATATGGAAACCCTTAACTACGTCACACTTGTAAGCAAAAGACGTGACTGTGACTGACATGCTGAGAAAGGGTCTCACCTCAGGAGCCCGTGGGAGGGACCCATTGTCTGACATGAGGGTGTCGTTTGGTGAGCTGCAGCCTGATGCTGAAGTGGTGCTTCTGCTTGGGGAAGAGTCTGCATGACAAGATGAAGGGGAAAAACCAAACATATTATAATTACTATAACACTGTGTTTTCCACTTTAAAACATAAACATGTAATGAAACAAAATACAAATTAAAGCAGGTATTTTTCTCCTAAAAAATACAAGTTTCTTTTGCGAAATATTCATTTCTACAGTGGAGGAACAGAACTCTATACCAATGAAATACTAAAAAGCCAACATTTAATTTCCTCTGTACTAAACAGTGAGCATAAGTTTCTTTTCCAATTCCTGATCTTGATACTCAAGCCAAATGTCAGGTTGCTAAGATAAAAATGTGTCCTCATCCAGCCTAGTGGACAAAGCTATAAAGAAACGTCACTTGTGTCAAATTTATACCACAGGGTAAGAGGAAGTCATAGATTAATAATTAGAAACTGTAAAATCTCTGTTTAATTTAAAATATTAGTAAAGACAAAATTGAAATATGCTTCAGTTACATTTTTGTAAACTACAGTTTAAGTAATAACAACTGACTACTGAATTTGATGGGTTTCCTTAGATAGAACACTTTTTTAACCAATTTGACTAAACTTGACTGTATTGTTTGAAAACTAGGATCAGTTGGAATGTATGTCTGCATTCCTTGTTGTGTGATGTGTGTGATTTTATACTTCAATCATGTTCAAAATAAATAAATAAAAATAAATGTATGATTGAACTGAATTGAATTGAACTGTGCCACCCTATGATTTTGTAAAAAAAAAAATCCTAATACTGGAATTTTCTTTTCCACTTAAAAATGTAATTTAAATAAGGTTTGGATTTTTGAAAGAAAAAAATGTGTGATATTTTGCTGATGTAATACATTTCAAGAATGTTTACATGTCTTTGGCAAGGGTGCTAAGTGTCTGCCTCTGCAGATGAACATAAAGACACATTAACCTTAAAACGATGCCATATAAAAGCAAACAGAAGACTAAGCATGAATGTTCATACCCATATTTTCTGTCCTATGTTTGACATCAGGAGGGGCACTGATCTTTCGTTGCAGCGGGTTAGGCCTTGTGGAGATGAGTTTCTTCAACTTCCACTTCAGTGTGGGCTCAGATACTGCTCAAATACATACGCACATGTAAAATAATAGTGACAGAATCGAGTTAAAGTGAACTGTGCAAATACTTCAGTGCTAATGAATACTTAAAATCATTCACGTTTACATTGGGCATTCTCCAATAAACCTAAACAAAGTAATCAATCACTGCCAGGCTTAGTTCAGATAAAAGCTGCTTTGTTGTCGCCGTGCCAACTAAAGCACTCTTGTGCGCGTGCGTGTGTCTGTGTCAAAGGTTTTAGAGCAAAGTAAATAAATAATGGTTGGTGTACTCGCAGAAATGTACCAAAAAAAGGGAACCACTCCCACTCCGATTCATACAGTGAGGAAGAAGTATTCAGGATTCTCACGCAGTTCATTTTACACATACCTTAGTTAAGGTTATATAACTTCTCTTTGCCTCATTGTTGCCTCACTGATTTTATGGCTGTCCTGCAGCTCTGACCCTGATCTGATGCTTAGAGCTTAATTTATTCTAACCCAATGACCACACCAAGATGTGTTGATTCTCTTAGATTTTCTATCTTTCTTATGCCCAAAACATGTTAAAAAACTTTTAGAGAGAAGTTTACAGAATCATGTTAAGCTACGGAGTACAGTAATTTTTACTGACTCAGATTTCACCGTAATCGTCACATCAGAAAATAACTGAAATGGAAAATCACTAGCATCTTAAAAAAAAATTTGACTTGAGGGTGGCAACCCTGGTCACAAACACAAACAGGAGTCTCACCTGTTCTTCGCAGGGCGAGGTCCTTTCGCTGGTCACAGGGTGTAGGTTGAGGCTTGAGGGACATGTCAGGCATGGGTGGCCTAGGTAACCAAAACAACATCAGACGCACTGGCTTAGTCACGGGAAAATATGGGGAGAGTTGTGAACATAAGTTCTTAAGTCTTGTCACTCATTCTTAGCCAAGTTTAGGTCTGGGTAATTCCAACAAATGAATAGGCTTTGATTTTTAGTGCAGTTGTATGTTTAGTGTCACTGTCCAGCAGAAAGTCTTACAGTCTCAAGTCTTTTGCATACCTCCAAGAGTTTCAGAGTTTCCCTCCATGTTTCTAGCCCCGTAAAGCTCCCATCAACTCTGATCAACTTTACTGTCCCCATTTAATAAAACATCCCCACACCACTATGCTGCCACCACCATAAGTCCCCATAAAGGTTTCGTTTAGGATCATTCGTTTTTGTCGTGCATAGTGTTTTGCAAGGAGGCCAGAATATTCTGTTTCAGTCTCACCTGACCAGAATATTTACTTCCAAATATTTGAGGTTCAGGGTTTCTTTCCATGATGTTTTACTTTTGCCACTCTCCCATAAAGGTCAGATTTGTGGAAGTCATTATATTTTTGCCTAACAG
The DNA here is from genome assembly GCF_002775205.1 of Xiphophorus maculatus. Taxonomy (NCBI): domain Eukaryota; kingdom Metazoa; phylum Chordata; class Actinopteri; order Cyprinodontiformes; family Poeciliidae; genus Xiphophorus; species Xiphophorus maculatus. The sequence continues at coordinate 23,848,503 of NC_036462.1, forward strand.
TTCTCAATGAGATGTTGAAAGCAAGGAATATTGTCTTATTACCTTTTCACAACACCCCCAACCCACCTGGTGGCAGCTGTACTCAGCGGCTCTATTTACCAATAAGGTGACTTCTGAAAGCAACTTTCTACATTTAAGTTTGTGGTTGTATCAAGTCCATCTTGACAAAAAACATTTTAACATTCTTGTAAAATAGAACTTTAAATAACAATGATTTATACAGACATCAATGCCAGTCTCACCTGTATCCCGGAGAGGTACTGCAGTGGCTGCCAGGAACCCTATCATGAGGAGGCTGGTTCTTCATAATTATATGATCACGCAGAATTTGCTTTACATGTTTGCTAGCTACAGCACCTGCCACACATTAAAATAGGACAATAAAGTGCACATAGTAGTTATTTTTATTGTAACGTAATAAATAGATATTCCTTTCATGCAAATTTAAGTACAAGCTAATATTAAATAGCAGTAGAGGGTTTCTCAAAACAAAATATAGGATACTTCTGTTACTTTCTTTTTTGGACTCTGTCATTTTGAGTATTTCCTTGGATTACAATAATACATGGCAGTAATGGAAATCCCCTTCGTTTACACTGAAAACTGTTACGCTGTGATGACTCAGACAGGCAGCCTGTCTGTACTCTGACAACCTTTCAGAAAATGTCTGAAAACAACACATTCAACTCACTCTGTTCGTTTTTATTCTTTGGTAACAGCTGCTGTGGGTCTTCTCTTTTCTCCTCCATCTTTCTGCGTCTTTGTTCAGTGTTATACTGTGAAGAAAAATTAGACATTAAACATTAGACCTAGTCCAGTCTTCTTTGTACCATACACATGAGATGTATTTAGGCATTTAGGGAGTGACACTTAGCTGCTGCCAATATTAGTTAAAAAACCTTTTGTACACCATTACTGGAACAAAATGCAAATATTGTTTACAGCTCAGACATAAATAAGGCGGAAATGATCTGCTAACAACATTCTGACCTGATTGCTACTTATATCTGCTGAGGTTTATGCTTGTGTATAGCTTATGGGGAAAGCAGCTGCTTTCCTCCTGTGGTTAATGTGGCAGGAGGTCTTTCGACATTAAACTGGTATGTTTTGTACAAATAAAATGCTGATACTGTGGAATGTGACAATACATAACAAACAAGCTCAGTTTCTTGATTTTGTACAGTATAAGTGAACTAACTAAAATAACACAGATTCCTTCTTACTGCATCTGATCACTCTTTTCATCTATGCTTATAAATGCTGGGATCTTTATTTGAACACATCTTTGACTGTACAGGACTAATGCCTCAGTGTCACATCACCTGCAAGTGGTGCTGGGAAAACTGAGAGCAATGTTGAGCAGTGAGATGTTCCAGATAGAATGAAGGCTGTGGAGCCAGCATGGCCGAATCTGGACGTGGATGTAACAGCCTGTGAGTTACAGTCAGATCCATGGGCTTGACCCTTCGAATGGCCAAATGTGACTGCTGAGGATCACATCCACTGTAGAAAGGAACAGAAAAAAGGAGGACAGATGATCAGTTGAGCGGTGACATTGGGTGAGAGTTACCTTTAGATTAGGGCTGAAACTAACAACTATTTCTCTAATGTATTAGATGTCAGATTATTAATAATGATCTCCCAAGGAGAATGTATGTCTCTTGAGACTGCTAATAATTTTTCAAAGGTAAATATGCATCTTTGCTCTTTGTTTTACTCATTTCACCAGAAGGAAACAAAATAGAGACCTCCAGTAAATAGAGCAAAACACAGATACTTATTTCACAATTGCGTGCTAACACAAAAGTTTTAGTTCACTGAATTTAAAAACCTAAAAATATCAGGGGTTATTTTTGAGTACAAGAAGTCCAACCGCAGCATTGTGGGACAAATTTACTCTCATGGTATAACTTACAAAAGAAAGAGCTGACCAGAGGGCTAGAAAAAGTGAACCTGGCATAATCTTGCAAACAATGTGCAAATATAGAGGTAATCTAACACTGACACCTGAAAGTAATAAATGTGCAGAGCCATGTTTCAGTACTGATGCAAAAGTATAGATACAGAATGTATGGAAGGTTACATCTTGCTGCCCTGGGGGTTCAGTGACAGTGAAAAAGATGTAGTTATGGAAACTGTTACCGTAACACAGCAACTATTCTATCATGACAACAGTCACTCACATCACAGCAGCTGGGATAGTGCTTTATATTTTTAGCAAAATGTTTCAGTTACTTCAAAAATTATTATTATTCCGATAACATCCAACCTGATGTTATCCAACTATAATAACAACCAACTCTCATTTCTTACAGTAAGTCAGAGTACGAAAGAAAAAAAAGAAATGTGCTTGATGTAGACAGAGTTCCCCTGAAAAAGAAAACACTCCACCCACACACTTACTTACTTACTGTGTATTACATGAGACTGAAACTCAAAAACAGCTTGTGACTTTATGACTGCAGATTAGTTTAAAAATCAAAAACACATTTTGTATAATTTAAGATGAAAGTTTGTGATTAGATTTGTTTGTGTGACAGCAAAACCAATGCAGAATTTCTGGCACATCTCTTTACAGAAGCAAAATAGTCACACTTTAAAAAATGTGAACAACGCATAATTTTTTCTGCATTTCTAAATAAAACACACAATACCAGTTAACTTTCAGCTGGCATGTGAGACTTGACAGTATGTAACAATGTTATTGCTTTTTCCTTTTAACTTGATATGTTCTCTTTTTCATTCTAACACACAAAAAAATTAAGGTACAGCTTGAAGAACCAGTCAGAGGAGCACAGTGAGTATTACCAAAAGAATGTCTGAGTGTTTTTAAAGAAATTAAGCAATCACTAGACGAGTGGTGGTGGAGGGGACTCTGATAGTCTGCAAACACTTTCACAGACACAAAAACACACACGAGCACCAAACAAGTCAACTCCCCTGAGAGAAAGGAAATAATCAGGAAGTCAGAAAAGGAACACCTGCGGTATATTTTTACACAGAAAAACTGCATGGGGGCTTTTTCTGTCATAAATGTTGAAGATTTGTATAAGCCTTGATTGCCAGGACAAAAGTCAATGTTAACTTTATGGCATTTCGTATAGAAGTTGTGGGATTTTTTTCAAAAGCAATTAAAGAATGGTCTGCAAATTGTTCAAAATCCCACTGGAAAAGATGACAAAAGCAGAGCAAACAAACTTGAAAGGTTGTGGAAACCTCTAGTACTATTTTCTAAAGCTACATTGCTAACATATCTGAGCAAGAGGGAATCCTTTAGACACTCAAAAAAAACAATTAGCATTTTAAGACTAATGCTTTTCTGGTTGTGACTTTCTGACATGCAGGCACTGAAAACAGACATATTTCTGTTGTGGCGATTGGTAAAAGTTGTAAAAGGAACTGAAAATCCATCTCGTGCAACAAAAAGTGCAGCTTAAAACGGTTACAGGCAATTTAGAAAAGAATACATCTAAGTGAGATCAAGTCATCCTGTAGGGATTCAGTCTAAAATACTTTCCAAACACCTGCGTTTGGAGTTTATGCACTAATGATCTATCTTAAGGCAGAGTTTCAGCATGATTCATGACATCTGACTTGACAGAAAACCAGCTTGGTCACTGCACTCTGCATTCAAAGAGCCAACTAGAGAGATAAGATTTCATCTCCATTCACCCTGAGGGATTAGAGGCACTCATGATTACTTCCTATCATATTACCACTGTTCTTCAGAAGAATTAAAACTATTATACGCTTCTTTTTAACTCTGCTTCACAGTGATTAATATGTTTGTAGCGAACATTATTTAGGTGTAGTATTCATTTACCAACTGTGCTTCACAAATACAATTACAGGGTAAAATCTGGTGGGAATAAGAAGAAGTTTGAGTTGATAAGATCTGTATGTTTGCTTCTCTCTCTCTAAAGTGTTGTTGTGCTAAAAATAGCAGGAGGCAAACTTCTGGTTTCTGTAATAGCATATTCGTTTCACACGATCATCCTCTTTTTGTGGGCCCAGTGCAGCAGCACACTAACACAAACACACATTCACACACGCATAACAAACACACATGCTTAGACTTTACTGGCGTGCATGCACACCCATGCACAGACAGAAACTCACACAGAAACAGTGACTTCCTGTTTCTAAAGTTAGTCTGCACCATAACATCCTCTAGGTTCATTTAGGCAAGCAGAAGCTGCTATTTTCGTTGAATGGCTTCACTGCAGCTCGCGAGATTCACAGATATTCTGTCAGCAGTAATTCTATTCATGCTGCAAATTAAATATTATGCCGACTTTGCTTTTTGACTAGACTAAACTTCAAGTTAAGTTAAAGTATAGATATAGATACCACAATTCCACAATTTTTAGCCTCCAGATGCTCAAGCATTTCACCCCCTGCGGTTTGCGTATGTCGAGAACTGAGCTCCTTAATACTGGACCAGCTCCTGAGGTCCATAACGTGACAGCTACTTCACCATGCTTGGCATCTTCTAGCGGGAGTACCCAGTCGCCCCCCGCACCCACTCCTCCTACGTTTATAGGAATCCACAGCTGCTGGGCACATTCTGTCCCCTGCTTCCGAGCAGCTGGAGTATCAATCTCCAAATGTGTTCATCCTCCTGTGTGCGTCCATCCTATGCACCCCGAGATATTAATAGCTTGCAGTTGTTTCTTTTGAGAGTACACAGCAGGCCTTTGTGTTTGCATAACCAGGGTCTGTTTGTGTGACAGTTGATGGTGCATTCACATGCATTAGTGCATCAGTGCTGGTGCATGTGTATTAATAGTCACCATTTGTTTCTTTTGAAGGAGCACTGAGGCTCTTTGTGTAAGTTTCAGTGCATGCGAGATGACCGATGTATTTTTAGCATCACCTGTCGACAAACACTGGCGTTATTGAGCACAATTATGCATGCACATGTGTTTCAGAACAGTGAGTTTGCTGCTTCCCAACATATTAATAGCAACACACCACTTGTCTGGCAGGAGTGCGTATAAGAGCTTTGAATGTATTATTAGTATTATGAAAGCTAACAAATGCTAACAAATTTATTTGTCTACTGTTTGTTGAAGTGGCAGTCAAAAACTTAAGTACAACTCCAAGTTACAGGAAAAAGGAAACATGTTCATGACAGTAAGGTCTCTGAAAATAGATTGCATTGAATGATAATGCCTCTTTCCAGGAAAAACCATACAGTTTTTATGCCATGAATTGAAAAAACATCCCGAGATTGTAGAGATTGGGAGTTGTGTAACTAAAAATTTATATTTTATTACTTTATCTAGAGCTTCATATTTTTTCGTGTGTTCAAGCAGCCTGTGGTCAATGTGATTTGTAGATGTCATGGTGTGCACGTAGCCCAAACTCGATTTACTAATTAGGTGATGATTGAACACAACTGATTGTTCTGGATTTTATTTAGGGATATCAGAGTACAGGAGGTTAAACAGAAACATGTCATGCACTTCCCAGATGTTATTTTTTTGAAAACATTGTGAAAGCCACTTGAGCTCAAATGTTGGGAATGTGCAGTAATGGCATTCTCAAATTTGAGAGAAACACTTAAGATTCAGACAAGCAATTTAGAATATTTTTGGAATTATTATTTTTTTCTGTATATCTAAAGATTAAGCATAATCCCTCAGAATTTATGTACAATACAACATTCAATCTTGCCACAGTAAATTTGAGGTTTGAGTTATTTAAAGTAACAAGCAATTCTACTGCTTTTTGAATAGTTGTTCAAATTCAGAGCCTTCTGGTAATGTTTCAGTTGCTGGTATAAAACTAATCACCACTGCTCTTCTTTTCCTCTCAAAAATTTATTTGCAGAAATTCTCCACAGTGCCACAACAATTTCTGAATACATACCTTAACATGACCTAGGACAACAGAAGGTTTCCCATAATCAAGACCTTTGTGAAAGTTTTTAATCCATCAGATTGCACATAATGTAAATGGTCTTATTTCTTTTTTGGTTTTATGTGACTTGTTAGTCTTTAGTAAGTATACGAGAGTGTGGTCAGAACAGGATGCGAGAGCTACTTTCTTCATATGATCAGGCCTCCAGTAATTATAGCATAGAGGACTGTAAGCTTTGTATTGCCCCTAGGAACATCTGTCTTCAGAAACTGTAACAGGATACCTGGATGTTTCAACAAGGGGCTAAAGGCAGTCTGCATCCACACTGAATATAATCATTCAGTTTAAAGAGAAAACATGTTGCCAGCATTTCCATGTTTACCAACTTTCAGGTGCATCATAAAAGCCAAACTAAATTTAGGACAAGTGAAATGAAAGTTCTCAGTCACACCTCAAAGACGAACCAGTTCATTAGGGCAAAGTTAATATGATTTTTTTTTCTCGTAGCATCAATAACAATGCATTCACAGCGTACATTCCACATGTCGGAAACCGGTTTGTATAGAACTAAAAATAACCTGGAAGTTCAGCAGGAACTGAAATTCTACAGTTCATTTAGTTATTTAGTGAAGTCAGCTTAGCTATTTGTTGAATTTATTTTTATGGTTTGATCAGTAATTTAATTTAAAAAGGGAATCTATTTTATAGAGCCATTGCATACACTGAGAAATGTTTATTTCTGTGAATTTGCATCATAATGGCATACAGCTATTGAAAGTCCGCAATCAGAAAATTAAAAAATATGAGCCTACAAAGAAATATGCCCATGTACTGCACTGTATGCACTCAATACTTGAATTGTTTTAATGACTGTATCACCACAGTTTGTCATGGAAATAATCAGCCTGTAGCACTGTTTATGTTTTGGGGAAGCCCAATTTACTTTAATATCACCATTCAGCTGTTCTGCATTGTTGTCTCAGTTGTCTCTCGTCTTCCACTGGACAATACTCCATAGACTATAAACAGATTTTAGTTACAAAATGAAAAAATACTAAATTAAAGCTTGGAATGTATCCCTCTGTGTTCAAATTAATTAACTTACCTATCATATTCCAATTTATCACAATGTAATTTGCATTTACAATTTTATAAAATTATTTTAAAGATGAGCAAAATCAATATGGTAGGTCCTATCTAAGGACACTAATAGTTTTCATTACAGCGGGTCAATGTTTCCATTCTGACCTGTGTTACATTCAACACTTCTGAAGAAGATAATGCTGAAAATATCTCAAAGACAAGAGAACAAAAAGTGTCCTAAATTTTAATCACACTGATATATATCTACACAACATTCTATATAAATTATGCTTTCTTTAAAGACTGCTTTTGAGCATACACTTATGATGCCAATAACATCTTAATCTTGCATTTCAGCTTTTATAAGCAATTGGTGTGAAATCATCCTGCTGCATTGCCTGTCAGCAACCTTCTGGGGACTACAAATGCAATCAATGCAGTGCGCTGGTATCAAACCTTTCATGATGTTGGTCACAGTGGGCAGGTTGAGAATTGGAATGCAGAAGCAAAAACTCATCCGACAAGATTCAAACACACAGGCCAACAAGTTGTTAAAATAACTTAATCTATTATAGGGGTTGAAAGGTGTTATTATTATTGGAAGGTTATATAACATTGCTAGTTATGTCCAAGAATGCAGTCATGAGAACTGCATCTTCTTCGAAGATATGTAGACCAAAGTATGTGACAGTGTGAATAAAATGACTGATGTTTTAACACCCTGGCTGACAATGATTACTCATGATGCAGTTTTGGGACAAAGTAAATAACAGTTTTTCTCAGTTTCACTTCGGTGCATTTCTCAGATCAGAATAGAAATTCTCAAAACTACTTATTCAAGCTTCAAATCCTTGTGTCACTTGTGCACATCAAACAAGCTGTTTCTCATTTCTTTGAGCAAGTTGCAAATGCCTTTGTACGTCCATGCAAGTGATTATGTACAATTCTCTGCTAAAAATGTACCTTTGCGCAGACGTATCCGGCAGACGCCCACTTTGAGTCTGCTTGGAGTGCGCTTGCACCTCTGTGGAGTGAAGTACACCCGAGTATGTGGGAGCCTTTTGACTTCTTTTCCTCAATCTGTCCTGAATTGGTAAGTTTCTCCCAGGTGAATCCTGACTTTCTTCAACATAGGTATGTGTGAAGTCAACAGCCTAAGAGAAGAGGAAGAGAAGTGAGGCTGTGAAGGAGGCGTTAGGAGGCAAAACAGAAGAGAAGGCAGAAAATGAGTCAGAAAAACTGTTATACTAATTGCACATTTTCAAATACATTGTGTGAGCAGTATCATAGTAATATTACCATGAATTATTCAAGTTAAGAATAGGCCTGGACTTAACCTGATGGGAGCTAGTAGTTTATTTCTTTCATGTGAAATAGATTTAGAGACTGGTCATCTTTAGCACTGATTTAATCCAATCAGTGGCCTCTACATCTCATCTTTACACTCTATCTTCCAACACGCTGTGATCCTGATATTACCTAATGTTACGTGAAGGAATTCCTTAGCACACCCACACAGAAACATTAGTGCACGTACTGTACCTTATTTTGTTTTTAACTCATCTGCCTTAGGGATGATTTGACTAAGAACTCAGATTCTCATGTTGACTTCTGCTAATAGGTTTGGCAATAACTGTGAATCACTATTATTGCACAAAGGGTAAAGTGATTATACACAGAGAAGGGCTTCTTTGTTTTAAATTCACCCTGAAGTCAATAAGAATGATATGACTACCTTCCAGTGCTAGCCTCTGCTGGCTTTAATAAAGTTACTGATTGTTGACTTCCACTCTTACCCTTTGCTTTTTTGCCCTCTCTATCATGCTATCTTCTTATCAATTTCTGTTTCTCTTTCTCTCTTTCTGTTTTTGTCTATCTCTCTCATTCTCGCTCTCTCTCTCACACACACACACACCCGTACACACAGAAATAATAAACAGCAAAGTGATGGTCCCTTTGCTGTGTTGTTGAGAAGCAGACTGTATCAGTAGTCAGCTGAGTTGATCTTAAATCAGGAACAGGAAATGTGATCTGGGCCTCTGGTCGATCCAGAACACTATCCCTATTGTCAGAGCACTGCTGTGGCTCACACGGGGAAAACACTGCTGACTTTTAAAGGTTATCTCTTCTGGGAAAAAGGCTGGCATTACCTCTTACAATTGTGGAGCACAATTATGTGTACTGGATAAAATGTATAGTCTTAAGCTTGTTGATTTAAAAAACAACAGCAGACGGGTGTCCACTGCCAGTGAAAGTACCATAAAATTGTATTTTCTGCAAATGGTTATTATACAACTGAAGAGTTGAATCACAAATGCTGAAAATAAATGATTTAACCTTGAGGTGGAAGAGCCCTTTTCAGTATGACTAGTCATCCTTATAGAAAAGAGGAAAAACAGTCCACAGACTAAAAAGCAAAACAAAAAATCTTTATAACACTAATGTCCCACAACATTATGTCCAGCTACAGTTAAAGTAACTACATAAAATTGCAAATAGAAAGTGTTAATGGATGTCCTTCTGTTTTGGCCTTTAACGCATTGTGCTGAAATCTACAATAACTGGACTTCAGCTGTGGATGGTTTGTTAAGGAGTCTCAATGCTTCTGAATAGTTTTGACATCTGATCAAACAGATCAGTGGCTGCTTCTCCTTGGTATGCAGGCGACAGCTGTAGGTTGTTTAATAGAAAGTAACAACCATATTTTTGACTAGCATAAGTTGGCCTTTACACTACTCATGCTGATAAAAGGTAAGATTTTTTGACACATCACAATAGCCTAAACCTTTGGGACACGCATACATTCACAATAATCAGATGTTTAGCTAACGATTTGGCACTAAACAGTTTAGTGAACTCCCTAATGTCTTCTGGCTTGACCGATAAGATAGGCTCTGTTTGCAAAAGAAGGCCCCTGATAAAATTTGACAGATTAGTTATATGAAGCTCTTAATATATGCCAATTAGCTGCAAAACACAATGACAATTATTGAGATAAATGAATTTATTATAAAATTTAGGCCTTTTGATTCACCCCACTCTATAAATCATCACACCAGTCCTTCAGTTTAGCTGTTACATGTAAAGAAAAATGTACAAAATAAACATGACCATCTTGTTTCTTTAAAATAACTCAAACCATGTGAAATGAAACTCAGCTTCATACCTCAAGACAAGTCAAAAGGATGCTCACTACACACAAACTTGTGATAAGAAAGATATAAATAGAACACCATAGTTACAACTAGTTAAGCTAAGGTGTGGCCAGTTGCTGACACTAACTGCGTAAAATTGTTAATTATGTTGAGTTGAAAATGCCTTTGTTCACCAGGTCAGAACATTATTTCTTCATAAAGTTATCTTTAGAAAAAGAAACATAGGTAGATCACACAAATTTGTGACTTACAACACTGAAGTATAATATAAATGTGAATAGGAGTGCAGGTGGTCTTTATTCCTCTGGCATGGTGCTGATGAAACTAATGTAACTCTATCTCTGCTACAGTATTAAGACTATGACCTCATCTGTGCCGAGAGAGAGAGCTAACCTGGTCAAATGGGAAACTTGCACTATGTGTGTGTGTGTGTGTGTGTGTTTGGACTTGATTGTCCACAGGCAAAAGAAAAAACAAGAAAGCTTCCAAAGAGTTGGACAGATGATTTCCTCTGATTATTGTGGAGCAGCACACCAAAACTAAAAAGCACAGACATTTCTGGAGTTTTACTACTGCTTTTTTCACAAACAACAAGTTTAACTGGTTTCTAAAACTTTCGTGCTAGAAAGGATAACATTTTGTACCAGTACACAAATCATGATATCCATGCTCACTTAACTCACAGCATGTCTGTGTGTCTTTCTTCTTACTTAATAATTGTAAATTATGAACCAAGTTTTTCAAAACATTTGTATGACTTATTTTCATCTGTGCTCTTGTTGCATGAATTACTGCATCAGTATGCTGTGACATGGAAACAATCAGCCTGAGGCACTACTGAATTGTGCTACTATCGCTTTTATAGTGATCCTTAGCTAGTTTCCATGGCTCTGGTGTCTCATGGCAATATCCAATAGGTTCTCTATTGCATATTACTCCACCCATGCTTATCAATCACTTTAGCATAGTGATACCAGTGATCATTAAACCAGGTACTGGTTTAACAAACTTCTCACAATGTGGACAGGTGGAAGGTCATATTGGAAAATGAAATTAGCATCAACATGAAAATTGTCAGGAGAGGAAAGTGTGCAATGTAGATGGCAAACAGCTACACTGTCTCTGAATTTAATATAACACAGGAGTAGACAACATGGCTAACTAAATCATGACTCAAAATCTTGGACCATGATTTGCAAAGGAAATGAGCAACAATACAATCATTTTTCTCCTTACAGTGGGTAAAATGTTTAAGAGGTCATCCCTGGTTCTAGAAGGGATTAGCAAGAGAAATATGCATATCCAAAAGTTTTCCTTCCACTTAACTTTACATTGGATACAGCACCCTGAAACCCCAGCTTCTTAATCAATGACTCATGTGGAGCATGTCAGTGACAGTCTGTTGGGTACCTATTAAGACAGCTGTCTTCCCATGATTGATTGGGCCATAGCACAACATTATTGTTTTTTAAAAATGATTTTATAGGAATTATAGTACTTTCTGAGAAGCTGTTAAACACAGCTATCAAATTATCAAAATAAAAACCTATATCTATGGCTTTCAATTCAAGTAATGTTCTAAAAGAACTTTTCAGTGATATTCTGAAACACTGGTTGACTATGACTGAGGAAACAGTACTATTCAAAATTACATCCTCTGATTGTGCTTACAATTACCATTATTGCACAACAGAGCACTACATCAACATAAAAACTTCATAATTTGTGAACAACTATTGGTAAGTCATTTCTTGCAGTTGTTAAGTCAGTTGTGACATATATGCTACAAATCTAAAGCCTGTCTGTACATGTCCTCTTTATAAGACAAACAAATAGCACAAAATGACTCCAGCTGATTTAGCGTTTAGAGCTCAGCTTACATTTAAATTCCCATTTCCCACTCTTCACGGGAAGCCGGTAATGTAGTTGGCACGCTGATGACAGCAAAACAGCCCACTACTAGTGGGCTTTTTTTTTTTTCACAGGAAGTCTTAGAAAGTTGTTTACCGGGCATGTTAGCGTGTATACAATGCCTACCTTTCAGGCTGTGAAGTTCAGAAGCGACACATTTTTAAAATGAGGTCGCCTGGAAAGCCGGTGGAAATCAGACAGCAGTTGTACACGTCGTCTGTGAACGTGTCCTCATCATCCTCGAGGACGGACGTTGTTCTTAACGAACTGGTCGTTATAGTAACAGTTAGCGGACGGTTTACTGCGCCGTTCCAACCGCCAAAGCGCGCGCCGCTGTTACTGCAGCGCGAGGAGCTCCTGCTACAGAAACAATTACTATCCACCGACACAGAGCGCTGCTGTGCATTTATGTGCCTCTTCCTCGCTCGCTCTGACAGCCTGTCGGCGGCGAAACTGCTCATAAACCCCGCTGGAACGTCTCACTTTCATCTGCGAGAGCTGCTGGTGTTAGGGCTCCATCTGCTGCTGAACTCGTCTGGGTGAGGATGAGCATTGCGCGCGCCAGCGCGAGCGTGGGTGTGTTCACCTTTGTCTCACATCTGGCTGAGAAGTGGATGCATTGAATCCTGCCTAACAAGATATCCTAGCTCTAATTATAAATATCTATTAATAGTACTGATATCTCTCCACTTGTGGAAATTTACAGCAAAACCTAAAGCGCAGAATAGACCTTATTTTCTATGTTGACTTATTATAAAGAAATCCGTAAATTAAAAGTTTTTATGTAGTGTAATATAAATTCACCTGTCCATTCAAGTGATTTTTTTTTGTTTGCAATTAAACTAAAAAAAAAATTTTCAGCCTACAGAAAAATCGCTGCATAGAATTAATGAGATACTGATTGATTGAATTGACAAAATAGGGCGGGAAATTGTGTACTTTTCCAAGCTGCATAATCTTTGTTGTACTCTAATTTACTGAAAATATATTCATGTCAAACCACAATTTAAATGTATGCATTTCTGTTGTAACTGTAACCAGTAAGTACAAGTTGTTATCATGTAAATATGATCTCGACGAGTTTTTTGTGTTGTGTTTTAGTATACAGTGACTTATTAAATAAAACAATGAAGGGTCATATTCATAAATATTTAAACTCCGAAGAGCTGCTTTGAGTGACAACAAATCTGTAAGTTCGTAGTTTTCATTGAAACCAAATTAGTGAATATTTGTAAACGAGGAAGATATTCAAAATGCACCTTATTACCTAAAAAAAAAAGCTTTCCGTGTTTGGATTCAGAAGAAGATTTTAAAGTAGTTTGAGTCAATTCTGGAGAGGAGAAAGATGGGATTAAGAGAAGAGGGATTAGGGATGTACTTAGAACAATGTCTGCAATGGTTATAAGAAGTAAGAGAAATTAGATTATGAATCTTTTAGAGACATGTGATGCAGTGTGAAAAAGCTAGATGTCTTCTATAAGTGAGAACACAGAGCAAATCTAAAGATAAAACAAATGTGAATAACATATTGTAATAAATTAAAAAATTAAATAGTTGTACAAATAAGACGAAGCACAAAAACACATATATGTGTTACAGGCATAAGCATTTTTGTAATTTATATTTGGTATAATAGTGCAAAACTAGATATAAGTTAACTAGGAACTTTGACCAAATATTTTATTCACTTTCTTTTAGATCTGGGGTGATACTCTTGTAACACTTTATTGCAAAATAAAATGCTCTAAAAATGAGTTTGTTAACAAAGCAATCTGTGAGAATAGAAATCTAAAAGTTAACTTGCAAATTTAGCACTTAGTAGAGACGTATCATAAAAACCTGCCATTCTTTTTGATCCAAAAAAATACTAATAAAACTAGGTGATCAATTACAAAAAGCAGCAACAAAGAAAATAAACTAATAAATACAGTCAGACGTTTTCTTGGCACTTTTGTCTGTCTTACTTGTAGCAAAATGGGGGTTTTTTCAGTTTATTATCTGTTTAGACATCAGATCCACCATTGATGGCAAGCCCTGTTCAGTTTCTGCAATGAAAATATGAATGCTATTATTGGATATCACTGGTAGTCATGTTAAATAAACAGGAAAACACATTTGCATGCACCTCAGTCACCCTCCCAAGTATGCAAAAATACCAGTTCTGGGAGGGAAAATCTGAAAATGAAACAATGAGTCACTGGTGACAATCCACAGAGCTTTACAATAAAATAACTCTGGCTTGCAATGACTGAAGTAAACCCAATTACTAACTTTAGACTTTGATTAATGAGCAAATTAAGTGTCTTAGTTTGGAGTCTCTCAATTCACCATAACAATAACACTTGGATAATACTTGGATTGTACTTATGCAAAACTGCTTTGAAATAAAAGGTGTTTTATAACCCTGTTTAAATCTAATATATTATTATTATTATTATTATTATTATTATTATTGACTGGTGGCACTGGGTTTTATCTGGGATATTAAAGTAAACACAAATACACCCCACACTTTGAAGATTTCTGTAGATTAAGAATTTGCACATTAAATGCATTGAAATTTGTGATTGTAATGCATGTTAACATGTTCAACCAAGCCGCCCTTATGTTCAGAATTGAAACCTATGGGAAATAGGGAAAACACTATGGCACCAGATGGAATAACGTTACAGAGAGTGATGAGAAGACAGCAACAGACTGCCCAAAAATGTAAATATGGCCATTAAAATAATTTGGTAAACCACAGGGGCCTGTGCGAAATTAGTCAAGCCAAGAGGACAGCCTCAAATTCTAAGATCCATCCAAGCTTTTTATTTGTCGTTTATCCTCCACTAACTTCAATAAATTGCATTTTAATTTGAAGATCTGACCATCATGTGAACCCTCTGGACAAGAAGGTTCTGTTTTCAATCACATGTGCTTATAAAGTCGGGCACAGACACCCGTCCAAGAAAATCTATTTCCACTCGATTTTCCATTCTCACATGTTCTCCTCCAAATTGAGATTTTTTTAGGTCTCAGAGTCATCACCCTGCTTGTGGCCAAAACCAAACTGCCAAAGATAAGCCGATCTCTGTGAATGCCGCTTTTAAAAGCCAACAAAGTAGACATTTTTTTCATGTGACCCAGACTTGGTTCTGGCCTACTGAGGCAGTCAGTAGGTTTTTATTGCTGCCGAGATAAAATGTTTACCTAAGGGGAAATTTGTGGGATGGGTTAAAAAAAAAAAAAAAAAAAGTAAGAAGAAGCTACCATCAACAACAGAGTATGTTTTCCCCTGTACTCTTGGCAGGCCATCTCACAGTCACAGGGTTGACTGTGGCCTGAACAATTTGAGATACGTTCAAGCAAATTGAATTTCATAACATTCCACTTTAAACTCCACATTCTTGACACAGTGCTTCTCCCAGCAGCAGATGTAGAGAGTGCCTGGAAACGATTGCCTCTGAAATTATGGCATGCTTCCCCGAAATTAGACAGTTTAGCATCGATGCTTGAAAAATTAAACAGCGCAACTAAAAATTAATGTGCTTATTTATTATGGTTTCATGAGCCATAACTAGCATATTATTCATGTGAATGATGTCAAAACAAGACCTTGCATTTACAACATAATTAGCAGCAAAATCAAAAAATATTATGCACAATTATATTAAATTATTATCGGTCAGCCTGGACGTGAGTCTGAAGGACTTATTAAGCAGGCTTGCAGTGCCTTAAAAAATATCTACAGCATTTCAGATTTGCTCACATTACAATCACAGATTTTATAGTGCATTTTATTGTGAAAGCAACTGTGAAGTGGAAGAAAGATTGTACTAAAAGCTGAAAAGTGTGGCATGCATTTGCAATAAGCCACAACACTAGAGAACCCCACTATGTTGTAATATCAGCAGGAGTATTTTATTGTTTCCCATGTCCTTCACAAGGTTTGTAGCAAATTTCAGATTTATTTAAACAATGGTTTTCTTCTTGCTGCTCTTCCATTAAGCTTAGATTTGTGGAGTGCAGAACTGAAAGTTGTCCTGTTCACATATTCTCCCCGCTGAGCTGCGTATCACTGCAGCTTTTCCAGTCGCCATGAGCTTCTTGGCTGTTTCTCTGTTTATTGCTGACCTGATCAGTTTAGTTACATGACGGATGTACAAAATTAATATTTCCACCCACCACTAAAACACAACTATGAACAGATTTACCCCTGTTTGCTCCATTTTACAACGAAAATGCTGTTTCTGCACATTGATTTTGTTTCTGCAACATCACAACTGAAAAAATAATCAAGATGAACCATTCACACTGAATCAAACAAAGCTTTCTTTGTGTTTCAGTTTGGCCTGTTAAATTCTTCCAAGTTTTAGAAACTTCTAATTTGCACATGGTCTCAGTGTAGACTAAAGTTTTATGATTTAAAGGCACATTGACTCATGTTTAAATGAGGTTTGAACATAGAAACAATGTTCAAATCAAGTCTGTTCTTCAGTGGGTGAGCTGTATTTATTAATTACTTCCAGGAAAAATTGTTAGACATGCTTTTTTTTAGATTCAAGAAGTAAAAAAATGCACTCTAGAATATTTAGATTTTTATTTGTACAAAAGTTTGAATCTATGTATCACTTTCCTTCAATTTATGAACTAATTTCTTTTGTAACATGACATGTCATGACATTCCAGTTTGCGGCTATGACGTGATTAAATATAAAAAAGGCGCGGGGGGTGTGTCCTCTGGTATGTCATGATCGGAGGTCAATGACAAATCCCCTAGAAAGAGTTTAAATTAAGGGGCTTCAACACATCTTTTCACCTTACATTTAATGAGAATTTAATCGCCAGGTTGTTGGAGAAAAAATATATTGTGGTTGACTCTCAAAGCAGTTTGATTCCCTGATAAATTTCCAAAAGCAGAGAAATGACAGATGTTCCCTAATGTGGGTAGAACTCCAAGGTGGAGGCTTGTGGCCAGTGGGGCTCGCTGCTCTTCCAGTCACAGGAAGCCGGTAGGAATGAGAAGAATGCAGTCAGGCAATACGGTAATGGAGGGAGCAGCAGTTGCAGGGCAGATTGCCAGAAAAACAAAAAATACTCGAGGAAAAGATATGGTGAGAATGAAAATTATTAAGGCATAGGGCAGGGAGGTGTGGGGGGGGGCATTTACCAAATTATATACGAAAATAAGATTCAAAATCAGGTAAATGAAAACTCTCATCTACATGAAGTACATATGTTGTGTTCGGATGTTGTGGGTGGAAATGGTAAAACTCTACTTCTTGATAACAGCTGTTTAGGGCGGATAACTTGCATTATGTCGGAGGGGTCAATGAGTGAAATGACACAGCAGATCACTGGGATGTGTGTGGAATGTGTGGAGTTATCAGTCGGACAGATTTCCTGGCAACCAGTGGAAGCCAGAGACCTATAAACAAGAATGTGCTTTTTTAACGTCCAGGGGGTCA
Organism: Xiphophorus maculatus; assembly: GCF_002775205.1. Taxonomy (NCBI): domain Eukaryota; kingdom Metazoa; phylum Chordata; class Actinopteri; order Cyprinodontiformes; family Poeciliidae; genus Xiphophorus; species Xiphophorus maculatus. The sequence goes on from NC_036462.1 coordinate 23,865,967, forward strand.
CCCTATCGCGCAGACACATATATGCACTCTGGAAAGTGGAAATAACATGGACATTTACAGCAGGTACAAACATTGTGAAACTGAAAAGCTTTGATGTGCCTGTTTTTACTTTTTCCCCTTCTCTGTTCCGATCATTTTATTTTCAAGTTAAAAGACTATTCCACTCAAATTGACCTAATTTTTAAAAACAACAACAACAAAAAAAACACTAATTTTAGCAGCATCTTGAAGCATTTTAGGCTGATTTCTGTTGTTGAGATCATCAAGGTATTATTGGTTGTCAGCTACATCAGAATGATTTTCAACACAGTATTAAGTAAACTTAGGGCTTGGACAAACAACTTTTGGGGATACACACTGACTCTAACGGGTGGAGTTTTAGCAAATTGGATTTGCTTCTTTCAAATTCTATCAGAACTTATTGGATTTGTGTCATGGGAGGCTTGAAATTGGGTAGCATGGCTCTGACTCTTTGTTATATTCCTTGAACTACTGGAAAGCTTTGTTTTTGTGAGCAACTGCTGTTGTACTTTTGGTGACTTGGGTGGGAACTATAACGGTAAAGAATGTGTTGAATGTCAGTATAGGCGAGGTTTCCCAGCAGGACCATCACATTAAATGAGAGCTGTTTTAAGTTAAGCAGCAAGGTGAAGGTGATGGATTTAAAGGCAAAACAGTAGTCAGAAGGCTGCAGACATGGGGTAATTATATGCAGTATTGATCCAACTGAAGGAGCAAAGAAACAAACAGCACTGCTGGAGAAAGGAAGCCAAATAAATCATTGAAAACAGACTAATCTAAAACTTGGCAGATAGGAGTCAGGAAAAGAGGCCGACACAAAGGTCTGGCAGTGAGCAAAGGAAGCCTGGCAGAATGTAAGCTGAGGAAACTAAAGCCATATAAACAACAGGTGAGTGGAAGTCAGTAAACAAAGGTCAGGCGTGTTGACAGCGAGGGTAAAAAGGGACTCAAGTAACTCGGAAAAAGTTCACAATGTAAAACAGGAAGCAACGAAAATCAAAATAAACTGAAGCAGGAAAATACTATGTGAACACAGAGAAGCAGAAGAACAAAAGGTATGATTGTAATAAGATTTGTAACAATAAGTAGCATATACTGTATTAACCCGATTCAAAACTGTAAAAACAAACTTAAAGCAATTTATTTTACCTGCCAGTTTTTCTAATTATTGTGTTTGTTAGGATGTTTAGTCACTCCCAATTCAAAAAAGCCCTGACATAACATTTTATTTTATTTTTTGCATAATTTTCGTATCATAAGCTAATATTTGTCAAGTAACTTCACGTTTCACAAAACCCATTTGACTGGTCCAATGACAAAGTACATGTTATGCTCCAAATACCTACACGATATGGTAGGTTACCTTAATAAACTGCCCAAAAGTCTGAGATAAAACATTTTTCAAAAAAGTACAGTTGTTCAGAATGTGAATGTTCAGATTACTCTTGTTAATGCATTTTTCTTAAAGAATATTCCTTAAGGTGCTGTTATTATGATGAAAATGGTGAAGTGAAATTAACTAGGAGAGCGTTCTAGTTATTTTAGGGTTTATGTTGTGAAATTAGTTGAAGTTTAATAAAGAGCCCAGTTTGAGAGAAATGCTACAGCTAACATGATCAAATTACTATAAGCCACTCTGTCCATGTCTCAGGCTCATATATTGCACATACTCTTTCACAGTAGATTATGCTCAGCTGTGACAGAGTTTTAAACTGTGGACAGATTTTCCAGATTACTTTCACCAAAGCTCAGATGAGATAGACATTTCTCAATTCCCAAGTCAAGCTATACGTCTTTGGAACATGAATGCAAGTCATAAACCACTAAAACAGGAGCTTTAGAGGTTTAAATGCAAACTTTAAATAAGTCTTGAGTCTTACAAGGAAAGTCACAAGTGTATAAAGCTCAAATTGAATTCTGTCCATATGACATTAGAGCACAACTCCAAGTTAAGTGATTGGTTGTTAGAGTGAATTTAGTCTGTAAGTGTGAGTAGATCTTAAGGGTTTGAGCCAAATCCCAAATCTTTGAAGTTCACATCAAGTCTGGATTCTTGAATTTTTAAGATGAATTGATGTTTTGTTTCTAAAGTTTGTCCACATCAAGTCTTCAGTCTTCACAGTTCAAGTTCATGTCAAGTCTTTAGTCTTCAAGAGGTAGTTCAGGTCTGAGACTGAAGTCTTTAGAAAATCAGTCTATGTCAACATTTAGAATGCAAATCAAAGTAAAGTCACTACTAGAGTCTTTGAATAAACTAGTCAAGTCAAGTGAAGTACAGAGCAGTTACAGCACGAGTCGAAATTCAGTCTTTTGAGTGGCATTTCAAGTCAATTTAGTAATGCTTGGAAGCATCAATTAACGCATCTGTTTGTGGAACTGTGACTTACAGCAAAGTCTCAGACATCTCTGTCAGAAATTCACAAGCGAAATCACATGACGTTTTCATTTTCACTGTGGGATAAAACTTATGGCATAGAAATAGTTAAAAACCAAAAGACCCTCGCCTTGCCTAAATGTATAAAGCAGAAATGTTTATTTCTTTCTTTCATCACTAGAACGGTGCATGGTAAAAAAAGAAAAACCCAAACAAACCAAAAAAATCTAGAGTATGTTTAGGTAGGTCTCACTCAGCTCAGCGTAGCAGCTGCATGCTGACTTTGAACCTCGAAGGTGCTGGAGGTTGTGAATAGCAGTGGGAAACCTCTTCAGGCTTTCTGCTCCCAGCACGAAAGCAAAGATTAACCACAGAGAGGAGTGATAGTGCCTAAAGCGCCCGTCTGGTTTCTCTGGAAAGTGACTATGATGTTGGAAAGTGCTGCTTTACGACGCCTTCACTCTCCAGTGACAGCTTGTGTGGAAAAAGTATACGAAGCACATGAGCGCAGAACAATGTGTGCAGATATGAAAGGTTTAAGATGTGGTATTTAATACATCAGCGGCGCAAAAGTCTCAACAGTGCGAGATTTCACTCAGGCTGCTTTAAATTTAGCATTCAGGTTAAGGATGGTGAAATATCTTCATATCCACCAGGGGTCAAAGTGAAGAAAAAAGTAAAGGAAATCAAATATCTTTGATACAAGGGCTGTTCCTGCTTTAATCCACTTACTGTAAAGCTCTTCAAGGTCATACTGATAACCAAGTTATTGAAACCAAAGATTTACAAGTTACAACCTGATAAAATGTCATTTTTTGGAGGGTCTTCCTTATTATGACCTTACTTGAGTTTGCAACCTTTCCTGATATTTGCAACATTCACCTGATTACAGCAGACACAATGACCAGTGAGGCAATTTACTTCAGTTTGCTAGACCAGATTACATTATAAGCACAAATTGCTAATAGATCAAAAGCTGCTAATTCATTTTGGTAAAAAAAAATGAAACAAAAAAAAAAACTAAATTCAAAAATCTTAACATTGTGGTGTGTTATTCAGTTCAGCCTCTTTTGTCATTTTGTATCTCCTGTTACCCCTAAATAAAATCCAGATGTGTATCATTTAGTATCTGTCAGGTGAGCAAACAGCATCACACACACCAGAGATGCTTAATGAGCATCCCAAAATGGAAAGAGTCATCATGTTTACAATGTTTGTGTGAACCTGCAGGCCTCAGTGTCCAGTTACTTTGCTGCTGCAATAATGTTGAACAGTTTTCGTTGTGTGGACGGTGGAACTGTGGTCTGAGAATGAAAAAAAGCACGAGTTGCTCTCTCTCAACTTCAGCATTTAGCAGTCAAACAAACATGAGGTCTGATGAGTTATTTTACTGACAGAAATACAAAACACTCGAGATTATAATGTTTCCCATTCAGTTTGCCTGCCCAGACTGATCTTCAATTTTTCCTTACTTCCCTGGAAATGGTTCAAACTTTTTATGAAGTGGGTTCTCCTAAAAGCTGCAACTATCAATTACTTGTATTACCAGCTAAAATGGCCGAAATGCCAAAGATAAAATCTGCGAATATTTTTGCTTCATTCAACCCCAATAAAAACAGAAAATGTATGACCACACGAAACAGCACGTTTTACGAGTTTTGAAATATGTCAAAGCACAAACTTCCCAAACTAAACAAAACATGCTATTATTGCTAGTCCCTGATTTTTGTAATGGACACGGAACACAAGTTTGATTTATGGGCTATGAAACCTCATAAACTTGCCTAAAATTAGAGCAACATAGGAGAACAAAAATAAAGCAAAAAAAGTTTGATGTAACGGGACAAAACGTTGGCAGCAGAGGTTTTGTGCAGGAACCTTTATGAAGCGTACGGACAAACCAGGAAGAGGAGATGAAGAGCAAAACATAACGTACAGCAAACACACTTTTATGACATTTTTTTCTTATTATGTACCCTTGGACAAAATGCATTGCATATAAGGAACTGCATTTAATATTTGAGAAACCAGTGCTTAATAAGTGTGAGCTGCACTGACTGATGCATTTAAAATACAATTCTAGAGGTTCTCAATGGGAAAGCGACTTAATTACACTGACTGTCAACACAACTCCTTCCCACATCATCTCTACCTCACTGTCTATCTAACCCCTTGTTTCAGTAGACTCAAGTTTTGTTTCTTGTTTTTTTTTAGTCTCTTACTACTTTTTGTGGACATACTTGCTCCCCAGGGTGGGTGTTTCTGCTTCCAATTTTCTACTCTTACCCATCCTGGGAAACGGCACTTACAAAATCCAAAGAAATGAAACCAGAAAAAAGAGAAGCATGTGTGTCTATTAGTCACCACAATCTTTGCTTCTTTTTTTTCTTTCTTTCTTTCTTTCCCCACTTAGCATATCTGTGTAATTTCTATGGCATTTGCATTAGCCGCAAAACTGAGTCCAGAATAAACCAGTGCTTCTCCCAAGATGAACAGAACCAAAGCTGACTGCTTCCCAGGAGGATAAGTGAAGATGAGTCTTAAAACAACAATCTTACCAGCAATACAAAATTTGAAAAGAAAAACAAAAACTGCCCATACTTTGTGAAGTCTTCACAAAACACACTACGCCCACTAAAATTCTGCTTGGCTTTCACACTGTGCACCTTTCTGTCCTATAGCAAATAAAACCATTAGATGAGAACTGAGATCAAAATCCTACCGGTCCAGGGAGAGCTTCCTCTGTTGTCCGACAGCAGTCCAGTCAATCAGCGAGGCAGCAGCAGGACGTCCCGGTGTGTGCTTGGGGAGAAGATATCTCTGCTTTGACAGGGGAGTGGTGCTGCAGAGCTGGAGCCCGGCCGTGCACTGACGAAAGGAGTCACACAGACAAACTGCTTGACACTACGAGCGCCCTCTAACTTTTCAGTGTCTTGTACTTTCAACTCACTTTCTCTCTCTCTCTCTCTTTCTCAAACACACATGTTTAATCACATCCCCTTTATGTTCTCTTTCACAGAAGACACTCTGCCCTATCATCCGCTCGTCAAACTTTCTGCCGGTGCTGTCCTTGCGGTAGAAGCTCTGTGAAAGGGAGAGAAGGAGGGAGGTGGTGGTGGTGGTGGGGGGGGGGTTACAGGGCTGGGATGACTGTGGGTGCGTGCACGCGAGAAAGAGAGCGCGACTGACTGTGCAGTCACTTGTGTGTCTGCTGAAAGACAATTGCAGGAAGTGTTGTTTCAGGATGAACAAAGTATAGAAGACAGCAATGCAAAAAACATGCATCGAGATAAAAAGGATTTGATTCAGTGCTTTAACAGTCTCTAATGCTTCTATTTATTGGATTTAAATGGTTGAAAGTATAGTGATGCAAAAGTTCTATTGATGCATATTATTCTGACACTTTATCAAGATTTACATACGTTTTCTTTTCTTTTTGGTGACAGATGTCTTTTTGTGTGTTGTTGATTTTTTTCAGTTTTTCGACTTCAATTAACAAAACGTCACATTTCATTATGCTTACAATGCATAATGAACATTTTCTTCAGATTGCTGACCAGACTCCGTCAAGAGATTTCATAAGCATATTTGAGAAAGCAGGGTTACCTGTTGCCTGGTAGCAAGAAGATCCTAGGTTCCAATCCAGACCTGGGGTCTTTCTGCATGGCGTTTGCGTGTTCTTCCTGTACATTTTTGGTTTTTCTCTGTGCAAAAATTGGTCTCTCTAAATTGTTTTTAGGTGTTGCTATGTTGCCCTGCAACCCTAACCCTGATTTTATGTGATAGACTAAATGAAAGTGTCGCATAGTTGAGAAGTAAGAGGGCAGAGATAATTGTGGACAATTTTAAAAACTTTCCTTAAAGGAAAGAGTGCTTACCAAGACTCATACCATTCTGAAAAATCGGGCAAGTATTTTCAGAAAAGCAACCAAGAAGCCTAAGTTAGAAGCTGGAAAAGCTAACGAATGGCCTAATAAAAGTTCAGACTTAAATACGAAGCTTAAAAATTGATGTTCGCAGAGACTCTCCATCAAATCTCACTGAACTTTAAGCTTTATGTTGTTCTTATTACCAAAGATCAACATGGAAAATTTTAATCTCTGTTATACTAAGTGGGCAAAGATGTACCCCAAAACGTTTCCAACTTAAAGCATGTTAGTAATCATTAAGGCTGAATTAAATTGTTATGCTACAATTTTCCCAATTTCTATTAGTTAAAATCAATAAATCAATAAATCATTTCCTCCCACTCCAAAGGTATGAACTGCCTTGTGTTTTCTTTTCTCACAAAATCCCAATAAAATGTATTGAACTTTGTGGTTATAGTGAGAACAAATAGGGCAAAGTTCAAGGAGTTGGAATACTTTTCCAAGGCCCTGTAGGCTTTGGATTGAAAAAAAAAAGAGAAATCACATGGTCCTGTTACTTCTGTGTAAACACACAAATGGAGCATTGAGTTTGATTACTTACACGAGGCAACCCCAACAATCACATTTCAGCTCGAGTAGAAGTCAGGAAGCTGGCCATTAAGGAGAAAGGGTCCCACTGTGTTACAGATTTTAACCTGTTAAAGTTTCAGTGCGATTCCATCCCTGCAAAATCATGTTGGAGTGGCAGGTTCCTTAAGTAGGACTGATTTTTAATTTGAGGGATGAATGTTAGAGCAAGAGTTTGTAGAGTGATTTTCTGCTTGGACGTCACAATAAATTTGAGATCTCAATAAAACTGGGATTTAATTTGCAAGAAGGACTTTAAGTTTATCGCTCAGGCTAACTAGTGATTTAGTGAGCCTGAGTGATTTTACCTCTACCCCCCAGCAAAATACAGTTGAATACAAAGCCTATCCTGTTTCCTTTCATCTAAGCAATGCTAAACTGTGACTAAAATTTTCAAGGGTTAATTAAACTTAATTTTTGTCTTCTCTTTCATGTTGGTGTAGCTAAAAACATGTTTGTGAGACTTAAAATGTAAAAAAACTAAAGTGGATTTAGTGAATCATCAAATCCTGTCATGTTTTGCAGAGTGTTTATGTATTAGGATGAATTCAGCACTCTGCTGCAGACTCAGAATGGTGTACTCTGTTTGACATTACAACAAAGTCTCATGTGTTAATGACTTTATTATCATGAAAGCGTAATACTCTATACACAGTCAATACTTTTTGGGTTAAATATTTTCTAGTTGAGGTCAATCAGAAAATAAATCTGATTACCTTGCTGCTGGAGCCACTTCGAGCACTTGGAAGGTCGAGGTGAGTCAATCTTCAGCGGTGCAGACAGAGCAATTCCATAAAGTAATCATCACTGTGGCATTTGACAGGTTCTTGTATGTATGTATTGTGTAGTGGTGTGAACATATATGGTTCTGGGAACGATGTTTAATGGGAAAATATGTTGTGTATGCTACAGTATTAGAAGCGCAGAAATGTGATTCTGGGATAAAGGTGGGCAGTCATGGTTCTATGTGCAACGAAACAAATTCTAAATTAAGAAGTGATTATTATTTTAAATATGTCACATATAGTAGATATAATAAATGTATTTTGGAAAATAGGCATAGCTGGATAAACTCAGAATGTCAGATGGAACCAAAAGGCTCCTAAATAAAACATTCCTTGGTATCTGTGGAATATGCATCAATAGTTTGTCGAGGTTTTCTCAACTGAGTAATGTCCAAGTTGTTACGTAGTTATTCTAGAAGTAGTTATTCTAGAAGAGGCGCCTGCTGTCACACAAACTAATCAGCTGAGTGTGACTTTTCTATAAAGTTACAGTAATGTGACATCTTACTTTTAGATAAAAGTAACTATAAGGGTAATAAATACATTAAATTTCACTTTAAAAATATCTAAACTATCCCTTACAAGTAAAATTTTGTAGGCAGCATTGGAGTATTGAAATATAATTTTCAAGGTCTCGTTCTGGGCCAAATAACTTTCCGGGCTACTTCATGACTTTCATGAAGTAGGTCTAAAAATGGACAATCAGTGTCTGAATAACTCTATTTCTGTAAATACGCAACATGTCCAGAATGTTTTCAAGCACAACTGGGCTGTTTGACTTCCTGCCGCAACTTTCATTCAGATTTACCTCAAGACTTTAACTAAACCAATCCAGAGCCTTCGCTCTTTTTTCCAGGGCCATATAAAGGCGACATTGTTGATGTGAAAAGGGTCATTGTCTTGTTGTATAACCCAATTGTGCAAGATCTTAACATCATGCACTGCTGGCCTGACATTCACCTTCAGGATTTTCTGGAGCTGAGTTCATGGCTTCATCAGTTACAGAAAGTCGCCCAGATCCTGAAGCAGTCAAACATCGCCCTATCATGTTTGACTGTTTGTGTGGCGTTCCCTTTCTAAAATACTGAGTTAGTTTTCAGGTTAGACTGTGTTAGTTTATCTTAGGTTCCACTTTTTTCTTGCCAGCAAGCAGAATAGTTTTTCAAAAGTCTTGAGGATCGTCTTGGTGTTTTCTGGGAAATGTGAGATGGGCCGCTGTGTTCTTTATGGTCAGCAGGGGGGTTTTGCCTTGCAACTCCTCTAGGAAATATGTTTTCCCAACCTCTTCTTTATTGTTGAATCATAAACATCGACCCCAGCTAAGTTAATTGATCGTTGATACACTCTTGCAATTATTTTGGTAGGCTGGTCACTCTTGGGAGGGTTTACGTTTTGTTCACGTTTTTTCACTTTGTGAATAATGATGACTGTAGGTTGCTGTTGCTCCAAAGTCTTCGAAATGGCTTTCCGAAACTTTTCAGACTGTTAAATGTCACTGACTTTGTTTCTTACCGTACTGCTTTTGCGATCATTCAGCCTACCTCATGTTGCTTAACAGGTTTTGTTTATGGGATTTATTTTTTTCTGCAGGTCTGGTCAAGCTTAGGTGTGGTTTTGTTAAAATGAACCGAAAACGGTTTCTCTCACAGTAATTGTGTAACTTAAACAGGTGGGGCAATTATATTTTCCACATTGGGCCTTAATACATGAACTCGTCATTTAAAAATTACAGTTTGTCCTCATTGTGTCATAACATTTAACCTGATACATATCTTAAAATAGAGAAAGAAGAAGAAATCGGTAATACTTTTCAAAGCACTGTATTTGCTTGATTTTAGTAATCTAAAATAAGTGTACATTTTTCAAATTTTCAAGTATCTCAAATATTTTTTAAGGATTGTTTTCTGCAAATTCTTCCTTTGTTCCCCTATTCATTTGAACAGCCACATATTTTGTTTTACTCAATCCTTTATTGAATAAGTGCTAACGCTGCCTTTCTACAGGCACAACAACTCGGTAGCAGCCATCAGACTGCAGCAAATCCAAAACGCATTGGTCCCACTTCACTAAATCAACTTGTGTTTGCTTCAGGGAGTGCACACTTCGTGATCTTAGCTGGTCATGTAAGAGAAATGCAGTTAAAATGGTGGACAACTCCTCTGACCTCAGCTCTTGTGTGGTCTGGCTCTCTCTGCTACCGCTAGCAGCTATGGATTAGTCGCCTATTTCAATAGTAACTCCATCCTTTGGAAAAACATACTGACCAAAGGGCACTTGTGTTTTTGGGTTATGACCCTTTCTTTATCTGTCAGTCACCCCGAGGCTGGTTCTCCTTGGTCTCACTTTCTTCTCAAACAAACTCTGAAGGAGAATGTGTGGAATGATTGAAACTATGTAAAATGTGCGCAAAACCAAAATAAATCTGAAAGAAAGAAGTAATACGTCTCCAGTTGTTTTAATCCGAGTGAAAGAAACATGTTTTCTAAATACCGATTTTCCCACAATTAGGTGTAATGTGTGAAAGTCATCTGCTTGAGACAAATAGCTAACTTGTTCCTCTTTAGAGCTGCAGAGGGAGAAAAGACAAAAGAGACAAAGACGTCAAGGCTGATAAGAGGTAAGAGTCCTTGAGGAATACAATGGGATCTGCTTCATCTGGAAACACGAGGTGCAGAGGCTGCTAAAAGTTTCTGCGTATCGGAGCGAGGAGGAGCAGGAAGAAAGGAGAGTACCTTTATCTCCTGGAGCAGTCGAGACAGAACAACAAAAAAGAAAATATACAGGACATAGATTATCAGGCTGGGAATGATCATCTTTTACCCCCACTAACAAAAAACAAAGAAAAAAGTTTTATCAAATTGATTTCTTTTTCTATGCCCTTTTGAAGTTTGGGCGGCTTTTATTTATTTATTTATTTTAAGGTAACGGCTGACAGCCTTTGTTTTCTCCACTTCCTGATTTTAATAGGCCAGTGCATATAAGCCGAAGCCGCCTTTTCAAACTTTTAGTAAAAAATAAAAATAAAAAAAATACTGATCATGCATAAAATTGTAGTCATAACATACCAAATATAGACTAGTTTGTGCGAGTTTATGAATGGACCAAAATGCTGACTGAAGCTGCAAAGAATAACTAGACCTAAAAAACATAGTTAAACTAGAGTGACATAACTAGAATCACTAAGAAGGATTGAACTAAAATAAAACAGAAGCAAGACTGATCAAAGAAAGAGACTAAGGAACACAAAATAATAGACAACCCTCGAAACAATTCAGGATCCTGATGTCGTTGAATCTGAGCTCAGATAACACATTTTTACTACTCTTTTTCTTCAAGCACAAATTTAAATTGCTTGCTTTATCCATTCCAAAACCACTCTTCATGTGTATTTGGGATCATTGTCCAGTTGGGACTCGCCGCTGTGTCCAAATTCCAGCCAAATTCCAGCTGTTGATTTGAGGGAAAGTTGAGGATAGAGGTAGAATTTGCAGGCCTTCTTGACTCATGCACACTTTACTAGTTCCACTGGCACATTTTCAGCATGAATGAATTCAGAGCTTTGTGCTGACCACTCCGAAACGTTGCCTCAGTTGTCCTGAAGACACTTTGCAATTATTTGGGTGAGTGTATTTGTAAGATATAATCTCGTACGTATCCTTTATGTCGCATCTGAAAATTGTTCCCAAAGACGAGCCAGGCTTGTTGATGTTCACACCTCTCCTCTTGATATGTTTGATCTGATTTATTTTATTTTTCTGTGATGTAACACAAGGAAACTCTGTCTGAGGCGTTGTCATAAAACACATCCACAAGTGATTAGCTAAAGTCAGAATCACCATGTCATCATTCATTGTGTTGTTAAATACCAGGTATTTCAATATCTGGTTTCATTAGCTAACTGTTACAAGTAAAATAAAAATGCTTTTTAATTGTGTTCAAGCTCTAAGCTGTTCAACTTTGTCATTGGTTCCCAAATCTGGTCCTCAAGTACCGCTACCTTGCATGTTTTAGATATGTCTCTGTTCCAGCACACCTGACTCAAATGATTGTCTCCCACCAAATTCCGCAAAAACTTGTTAATCAACCATTTCCTTAGGTCAAGTGTTTGTGCGCAAGAAGACACCTAGAACAAGCAGGGCAGTGGTACTTGAGGACCAAGTTTGGGAACCACGGGTCTTTGTGATTAACAAATATTCTATTAGCTTTCTTGTGATTAAAGGTTTTCTATTTCCTAAAAGAAAAAAACAGCAGGCGGTGGCACTTTTCAAAACATTACTGCCTTGAACAGATTCTTGACTTTCTGTACAACAAACAATACTGCCGCTGCTCTGATATTTCAGGCTGCGATGACCCTTTGAAAGAAACACATCCACCAACTGTGTCAAACGCGCTCGGATATGTCTGAGAATGCTGGCCGCCGCGCTTCTCAGCTTTCAGCCAGCCTGAGTGGCGAGCTGACCCGTCTCCCGCAGGAAGGGGGAGTTTCCTGAAAGGTCATGGTTGTTCCAGCCAGACCAAACACTGGCTAATTGCTTTGTTGTTTGCCGGGTGTCGGTGCCTGTTTTTGTGTTGTGCTTTTCCTTTGTTTAGCATTCCCAAGTATATTACCTGAGCCTGTGGCTAAAAGATGAGGAGGGGACGGCGAGGGGAAGTTGGAAGAATGGAAAACAAAGGAGGCGGAGGTCAGGTACTGAAAATATGAAGGCAGCGGTTGCGCTACGGATGCCATGATTAGGCCGTGAAGGGGGCCCCTGACTCCTCTCGGCCTCCTTTGCTAAAAATAGCAGGAGTAGGAAGGTGCATATGGGACCCAAGGGAAAAGAGGACTGGAGGGGACAGGACGAGCCAGGTCCACAGCGATTGTTGAGAGAAAAACAGCTGGGAGACTGTGTGTGTGTGTGCAGGCATGTTGGCGTGCATGTGCATGATCGTGCTTCGCTGCATGCAGCTGCACTCTGTCTTTCAGGCCTTTAAAATTGTAAGATTGACTCTTTCTCTTTAATGTGCACGCAGCAGGAAGGAGTGCAACGGGTCCTTGACAGCCAGAATGTAAGAATGTGCAACATGAGGCAAGGGAACAGCTGTATAGAGGGGGGCCTAGAGGGGTGGTGGGCCGGGGCGACTGGTTCACAGAAAAGGGGAGAGGTCCAGCCACAGAAAACATAAAGAAAAATAGAGGAGGGGGGGGGGGAAAGAAAAAACAAAACAACATTTGGAGTGTAACTGCGTGCGGAGAGGGTGGACTTCTCTGAAGTCAACAGATTCATCGGTTTGACTCGAACATTGACCTTAATCAACTCCAGAGCATTTCTGGCAGAGTTTAGAAGCTCAGCAGATGTTGTGCTCAGCTGTTGCAGAACTGATCCACAGTTGTGTCAGCATGCCTCCCATTAAAGTGGGCCCTCTGTAATGAAACAACCTTGGGAACTCAAACAGCTCAAACTGGCTGAATGAACAAACCCAAGAAAGAGGACCTGCCGATTCTCCACAACCCCTCCTCGCCGCAGTGTTTCTGTGCATGTGTGTGTGTGTGGGAGGAGGTCGGAGGGGGTGGAAAAATGAAATCACACAGTTTAACTCCATCTCTAGACTCCAAGTTGACATTGATATGTTCATTTGTTCTCCGCTATCCCTCTAAAAATTCCCTTTTATGATCCACCACTTTAGATGCAGATGTGGAGCAGATTTCCGTGCGCTTGCGTTGTTGTTCTGCATTTTTATGTTAAAAGGCATCTGCATTTGATTTATTGTGGCACTCCCATCTTTTCGACAGACAAGCCACAGTTTTTTGCTCTCCCTCAGCAAATGGGAGAAAATAATAGCAGAAATAATAATAATAATAATAAAAAGAAAACGTGTCGGGCACAAACCACAGACATCATGAGCAGGAGCCAGAAAGACAGCATCGTCTCACAGTTTTACTATAGGTACAAAACATTCACACAGCACCATATCGCGTCTGGAGATCAGACTCAGTTTTTTTTCTCTCTTCCTTTTTGTGTCGTTCCAGACAATTTGGCACCTACAGTCAATGCACACCTGGATCACAAGCCTCATTCTTTGCTTAGAAAGTTTGAGGCTTCACTTCTTGTGAAATAACCCCCGTCCCACCCGAAACATACCGCCATTGTCGTGGTTGGAGATGACACCTATCGCAGCATCTCGTTGGTGTGTGCCTGTGTGTACTTTAGATCAAGGTTGCGCATCGGCTACATGTCACGATGCACCTGTGCGCCGGCGGAAATGCAGCTCCCCCCCGTAACCGCAGCACATACACACACGCAAACACGCACAGACACACTCAGGCCACCTGTAGTACAGCCTCTTGTAAAACTCGAGTTGTTGCAAATGCATTGCTGTTGCAACTTTTATGCATGACGCTGGACCTTCTATACAATCCCTAAATAAAGAAAAGATTTTGTGGCACTAGTGACCTTTGTTAGATAGGAAATAGGCAGAGAGAGAGAAAGTGGCAGACATGCAACAAAAGTCTCAAGAGTATATAGAAACCTCGGACGGCCGTGTGAAAGACTTAAAGCCACCACACTGCTCTAAAATTATTTCTAAATTGTAGAGCAAAGAAGGTTTACACTTTTAGCTTTAACCCAGGCGACAACATGTTCCATGTTTCCAAAGGAGTTCAATGCACTGCAAAGGTGTTTGCAAAGGTAATAAAGGTGTTTGCAGAGGTCTTTTTTGCAAAGGCTAATTCACATTTTATCAGATCACAAACAGAAATTGAATGTATTTTATTCTGATTCTATGTGATTAAAAAGGGGCTTTATAATTTTCCCTTTTATAACAAAGGGAAATCTGAAAAGTGTGGCTTGTGTTCTTATTCAACCCTACTGATTTAATATATTGAAAAACTGCTGGTCATTACAATTACAGCTGCACACGTCTAGAGACTGAAACTTTTGTCCCTTCTTTTATTCATAAAAGCTCGAGTCCGGTCAGTATGGATCAAGACCATCTTGGAACATCAATCTTAATGTCTTGCCACAGATTCTCATATTTAAAGGTCTGGACCTTGGCTGGCCCATTCCAACAGATGAATATGCAACAACTATGCAACAACTACCTGTTCCATGTGACACTTGGAACAGGCCACATATAAAACGCATAATGTGTATTCAGTACAACAAACTTCATGTAAGTACCAGGTTGAGCCTCCTTTTGCCTTTAGAAATGACTGAATTCTTCATATAGATTCAACAAGGGGTTGGAAACATTTCACAGACTGTATAACAGATATAACACACTGATTTGCTCGGCTTCAATGTTAAATACATAGTAGTATTCAGCACCAACATTCATTCACAAAACTGGAGCTAGCTGCATACTTTATTTATTTTTTGTCCATTTTCTGTAAATGTGAAAAACAGTTGTACGTGAAAATCCCAGTTTCTGAAAGATTCAGACCAGCACCTACCGGTCATGTTCAAATCCACTTTAATCCCCCCCCCTCTTCTCTCTCCTCCCCCATTTTGATGCTAGATTTGAACTTAAACAAATCATCTCCATCATATCTAGATGTGTAAATCCACAGAGTTGGAACAATCTGATTGACTGATTCTCTAATTGTGTGAAAAAGCAATGCGACAAGTGTAAAGAACGCTAGCTGCTATCTTCGTGCTGACATTTTAAGTGAATTCTCCGACACAGACTTGCAACATTGCCTTTGCACCAGACCTCGGCGAGGTTTCATTTGTTTTTCTGTTTGCATCTGTATATAGGGTAGAATGACCACAGCGCTGATAAAGAGGGCGACAGGTGTCCCCCTGCCTTCAGCTGTGATCAGAAACTCTGTGGTTTTTACTGAGAAAATGCCCCGCTGCAGAGGTGAGAACCCACAGTTTCAAGCCAAACAGCGCCTTACCTCACTCAAGTTCAAATGATGATTGACTGACTTATCAGCATATCACATCTTACACCTTATGTTGATCCTTAACATACCAGAATGACAATAGACAGCAGAAAAAAGAGGTAAGCTTAGATGCAATATAACTCATGTGGCATATGATGCAAAACTCTTCCATAAGTAAAACAATGCAAACAAAAATTACAGTATCGAGTGTCATTTACCGTATATACATTAAAATACACCTAAAGCTGCAATTACTTACAGACAAGTTAAACATGTTATCCAGGGCAAATGAGTTGCAACAGAGCAAAAATGTTTTTTTTTTTGGAAATCACATCTTCATCTTGATCATACGAAGAGTAATATTTGAAGATCTTAAAACAGAAGATCTTCACGACAAAACCACCAACGTAAGTTAACCTCATGAAAATATTTTTGCCTGACTTGAACACTGGAGAACATTTTTAGAAAATACGAGAAAGGGCAAAATGACAAAACACATCCTTCCATTTCATGGTTTGTTTTTAAATAAAATTGCATAAATTAAAAAAAAGAAAGAAAGAAACAGCTACCCAGCTGATAAGCTTAGTAATGCAAGAATGGATTGTTTTTCCCCTTACATCAAATTCTTTGGAAAAACTCACATGACACACAGCTACCCTAAATAAAACTATTAAAACACATGCAGAAATAAAATAGTGATCTGGATTGCCTTGCCACAGCAGAAAGCACACACACACACACACACAAGTTTGTATTTCTGCCCATTTTGAGACTTGTATTGACTTATATTCATTTTAGTGACTGCATTTATGCTGAACTGTTTTCCCTAACCCTACCATTACTAGTCTATTCCTAAACTTAACTAAAACCTAATTTACACCTGACCTGTAAACTTAACCCCTAACCTGACACAAGGGGGTCCACCAGGTTAGGACTTAGTTTGGGCCCTATAAGGCCCAATGGTCTTCAGAAGGTTAGTAAATATGCCAGAAATGGTCCTAAAAACAATAGTGAAGCACACACACACACACACGCCCGCACACCCCCACACACAGAGGCGAACACGAAAGGCACACAGTAGACTCTGCTTGAAGAAAAGCCGCACATCAAATGAGAGGTTTTGTGAACTCACAAAAAGTTTCACAATTATCTATGTCACTAGAAGTGTGAATGCATATGTGTGTGTGTGTGTGTGTGTGTGTGTGTGTGTGTGTGTGTGTGTGTGTGTGTGCGTGTGCGTGTGCGTGTGTGTGTGTGTGTGTGTGTGTGTGTGTGTGATCTTAGCCAATGCTGAGATGTTAAATGTTCAGGAAACCACAGAGACATTCAGCTGGAGCGCCACACAGTGACATTTAAGATCATCTTCGCATCGCACACCCACATCATGAGCAGTAGTTAGGTAGCTACCTTTTTTCTTCAGTAGTAAAAGCTTTCATTATGCAATGCATTTATTGACGATGTTCACAGGGATGTAAGTTTTCAGTCTTTTTTCTCTCACAGTAATAGATTTAATGTTTAAAAAACTGTTGGAACCCCTCTGCTTGTATAAAATCGATCCGTTTGTCACCCAAGCCCATGAGCTAGGCATCCCAAAGCATACAGTACCTACACAAATACACTTTTTAAGTCTTAGAAACATGTTTTTACATGTTTTAGAAACCAAATGCAAATATCAGATGATTTATTGTTTAAATGCATTGCATTAGCATGCTAACCTTTGATAATCAGCTGTTTAACTCAAAGCAGGACTGAAGCTAATCCCCTCCATTAGTTCTGCAGGGATCTGGTGACAAACCAAAAATCCTGCTCACATGGTGCTGCTAAGAGAGAGGGGGAAAAAGTCAGGAGATCTGGGAGGACATTTAACATTTTACATTTTGTCATTGTTTCATTCGGAAGATGTTGATACTCCAGAAGGCAAGCTCATGAGAAAACAAGAAAGGCCTCACAAAACTATTCATATCCTACAAATTTGTTCCTATTTTGTTATTAGAAAAAGCTTTAATGTATTCTACTGCCAAAAGTATCTGCTTGTCTGCCTTCACACACATTTGGACTTCAGTAGCATCTAATTCTTAATCCTTTGCAGCTTCACCATACCTGTAAGATCTTTATACTCTAGGCTTTAGGAGTGTGCTTATGGGAATATCTGAGCTTTCTAGTAGGATTGCATTTGCAAGGTCAGACACTGATGTTGGAAGAGAAGGTTTGGTTCAGTTTTCAGGTGGAGGTCGGGGTTTTGTAAAGATCAGTCGAGTTCTTCCACATCAGTCTCGCTTTTCTGTGTTTTTATGAACCTTGCCTATGTGGAGATTCATGTTGGAACAAGAAAGAACCATTCCTAAATGGTTCCCACAAGAGATGGGACCATGAGATTGTTCAAATGTCTTAAAATGCTAGCTCATCATTTCACTGGATCTAATGGGCTAAAGAAGCCCAACTCCTGAAATCAGCTCCACTTCATAACCACCTCTGCACCAAACTTTAAACTTGACACTAGGAGAACAAGTGCTGTTTCCTAGGAACTGCCAAACCCAGACTCATCCACTGGACTGCCAGACAGAGAGGCGTGATCCAGAATTCAACAAAAGACTGCCCCATTCCCATGAAGTGCAGTGGTGCTTTACACCACTTCATCACTTGTTGATATAAGCCTGGGATCTATGGAAACTCATTCTATAAAACCTTTTAGTAGTACTGCATAATTGTGACTTAGAAGAAAAAAGGACATATCCTTGTTAGCAAAAACGTCAAGCTTAGACAGATTGTATGGAATGAATCTTTAAACTGAGATTTTCAACCTTTGTCACAGATTCTAGATTTAGATTTAGATTTGGACTTTCTAGGTCATTTTAAAAGTTGCGTCCACCACCTGTTTCACAGAGGGTAGGGTTTGTTCAGCACAATGTCTAGGATTAGTTTTACACACAGTGTATTTACTCCAATAAGCTCAATTTACAGCCATGTACCGGGAAATTTTAGAGCACCTCCTGCTTTTTTCTACTGATGAGCTTTATGGAGATGCTGATGTCATTTTCCAGCAGGACCTGGCAGCTACCCACTCTGCCAAAGGTAGCAAAAGCTGGTTCAGTGACCACGTTGTTCCAGCTCTTGATTGGCCAGTAAACTGGCCTGACCTGAATCCCACAGTGGATCTATTGGGCTCAGTTCAGGAGGAAGATGAACGGCCCCAGACCAACAATGTAGATGACCTGAAGGCAACAATCAAAGCAAACTGGGCTCCCATTGTTATGTCACAGCAGTGCCACAGACTCTTCATCACCCTCATGGTATGCCACATTGACGCAGCATATAATGCAAAAGGAGGCACAAATCTAAGTATAGCATGTTTTTTTTTTTTTATATTGATCTTATGTAATGTTCTAATTTTTGGAACCATTACATTTTGAGTTTTCATTTTCAATAAGCCACAAACGTCTACATCACAAGAAATAGTCTTGAAATATTTCACTCCATGTGTGATGAATCTATACGACATACCTTTCAGAAATGAGATACAAAGTTCAATATTCATATAGTGACCTGTGATGGCCTGTTAATTATTTATTACCTCGCATTAGGACTGATGAAGCAGGAAACGATCAAAAACTTGAGGGTCTGTGCTATGGTTGGGTGACATTGTTCTGTGGTTTGAATGAAGAAAACAAATATAGCAGTGATAAAAAGAGAACAAAGTGCAAGTTATGCGATTGCTTTCCTTGTGCACTTCTTGTAACTTTGACGTCTGCACACTAATTATCTACAGTAAATCCATTTCAAGGCCGAGACACTGCAAGAGAAGATGAGTGAAAAACTCTGTATATGAAACCTCCATTCAAAAAGAGTGAAAACATTTTTGGTCATCACTGAAAACATCAGAGAGACGCTTTCCCGTATTCGAAACTTACCAACAAGAAGTCATTTTTTTACCAATAGTTCTAGCTGTGGTTTCAGCTGACTGTAGGCAGCAATGGGCACCACTTAGAAAACCCTGAAAAATAAAACCCTTCATCCTTTCCTGTCACACCGCATCGTGAGAAAGTTCCACTGAAACCTTTCAGGATAATAAAAACAAGCAGAAGGCTGCTGCTTGCAAAAGATTCCAAATAATGTTGCTTTTGCTACTGCTGAGATAAACTCCTTCGAGCCGACAGTTGTTTTTTCAGGAAAACCGTCTGGTACATCTGTGTGTGTTTATTGGTTCTCACCGAAAACATCCAATTCAAGTCTGAAACTTGCTTATCTCACCACCGGTACCTTTCAGGTGGTGATTACCTGTCCCACTTACTTTCACTGTTGGAGTTTCCGAGCTCCTCTGGAAACTGTGACCTTTTAATTATTTTGCAGCATGATGATGTGTATTTTTAGAGCATGATCTAAAAAAAACCCCCCCACACATCTTGATTTCTGATCAAAAAGTCAAACCAAATGATTTAGCAATAGGTGTGAAATGCCTTTCAGCTGAAGAGGCACTGCTTGTTAGCTTCTTGGTATTCTCATCAGAAAATATGAATGGAAAATATATGAAAAGAAGTAAAACACCAGCTGAGAGGGAAGGCCGGGGGTTGAAGTTAACCCTAACGCCAGAGTGAAAACTGTCTTTTTTCAACAGACAGTTCCTAGTGTAAATTATTAGCAATGTTTATGTCAAATCATATAAAATAATCGCAGCTTAAGTTCATTTTGTTCACAACCCATGGGAAACAAGCTTTCAAATCTTCCAGATTCCCACTCAAAACTCTCGAGCCTCCAGTGCTTTGGAAAATGATTCACAGTCCCTGAACTTTCATGCATTTTGTCACATGACAACCAAAAACTACAAAGTACTACAGTGATTTCATGAGTCAGACCAGCAAAAGCACAAAGTGTCACATATCTGAAGCGCAAGGAAGATGATACAAAGGTTTCAAAATATTTTTTTACCAAAATCTGAAAAGTGTGTCATCAATTTTTATTGAGTGCTCCTGGCTCAATAATTTGGAGCTGCAGCTTCAGTGTCTCTTTGCCAGCTTTGCATATCTAGAAATTGAATATTTATTATTCTTTGCAAAACTAGATAAAGAGCATCTATAAAAAATTCTCAAGACCACTAATGATGTTGGTAGTCCATGCTGAAGAAAACCATCCCCACAACATAATTTTGTCACCACTTTTTTCCTCTTTTTTCGGTAGGTTTTTTAAAATTAACTCTCTTATGACCAACTACCTTTAAACACGAAAAAAACCTTTATCTTTCTCTCTATTAGAACAGTTGGAACAACCATACAGGACACAGACTTTAGACATTTTGATGCTGGATCAACAGAAATAAATGGACTGCATTTACTTCTGGCCCTCCATCTGCATAGGGTGATGTTGGAGCTATGTCATCTGAAACCCAGCAATTGTAAAATTGTGAGTGATGTAAATGTAAATATTTAATGAAAAATAAGGATTCATGTACAAAATACAAAAGTCCAGGGAACAAAAATAAAGCCAAACTGGAGACACCAGGAGCTCCGTGGGAAACCAGCGAGAAAAAGCAAGAGAAGAGACGAGACGTAAGACGCAAGTAGTGACTGACAATGAGGTACTTAAATACTGGGAGGTTGGGTGCTGGAACAAAAGACCTGGGCTGATGATCTAACTGATTGCAGGTGTGAGTGGAGGGAGCAGGACCAGACTGAGGGAAGGAGGAGAGAAAGTGGCACAGGGAAGCAAGGGAGATAAGACAGAGGGAACAAGAAAATACAAACACCAAGGAATAACTAGACCTAATAAAATGAAACCGAATGAAACTAGAGTAACAAAATATAACTATAAGAAATAACAGAACTAGAAACACTACGAGGAGCTGAACTAAAAGCAGACAGGAATAAGAATGATCTAACCAAAATAGGAACAAGGAAATAGAAATAAACAAAACTCAACCAAAGAACTCAGAGTGCTGACAAAAATAACCTAGACCCGGTTTAAACCTCACCACAACTTTCTTCCTTAACCTGTCAAGCAATTGGTTGCGGAGGATTTCATTAAAAGGTGACAGTGAAGAACATATACCCACCATATGTGTGGTGGGTATATGCAGGTTTTTATTCCAGAAAAAAAAAACTCAAATAAAAAGAACCAACTATGAGACCCACTTTCCCTCCACTTTAAGTTGATCCAACATTTCCAACAAAAACACACTGGAGTTTGTGTTTGTGGCATTACAAAATGCTGAAAAATTCAAGGATTTCAAGTGAGGCACCGTGTAGCACAATACGATCTGCAATAAAAACCACATTACTGAAGTGCTTAAAACGTGAATAAGCTAGTGGTATGCTACATGCGTGCATAGAGTATAAATATAGGGCACTGGAAATCATAGAGGAAATGTTGAGCCATTAGTGTAACCTTGCAGCCATTCTTTTCCAGGGAGAACACTTCCTCATACACACGGATAAACACGCACACTGTACTCTTGTCTTCCTTTGCCTCGAAAGCAAGAAGGGCAAAAAAAAAAAAACATAAATCAGAAAAATGAGGATAAGATGTTTTTCTTTCCTTCTCAGATTGAAATGTAGAAGACTACATCACTCTTCTTTTGTTTCATTTAAATGTCATATGTGACTTTTTTCCTTGTGACATTAGTAGGACGTTAGTGTGAACCTCAATGACTAAAGAGAAACTGCTTTCTCAGGGTTTGTTTGGGTGTTTCCTTTGAGCCTCCACCTTTAAGCACTCGGCAAACAATCGTTGTTATTTTGCCCCACAGAGGATCTAAAAATGGAGGAGCATCCAGATGCGTTCTTCACATTCTGAACCAACACCACAGCCCTGAACACATTTGGATGAGTTGCAATGACCCTGCATCCAGCCCAGGGTGAGAAAGCACCGAATCTGCCGGAAAATATAAATAAAAAGAAAAGGGTGGCAAAGTTTAACATTTTTTCTTTGTTTTGTCATTGTGACCGTTTGGTTGGAACTAAAACGGCTCGTCTCTCTTACACGCACACGTGTGTGAGATATGCACACAGAAAACAACACGCCCTTGTTATTACTGGAAAGTCACAACTGACATCCCCTATTAGGCAGGGAGGCTGCCATGTGGCAACTGAGCAACTCGTACCCCGAGCTGGGACACAAAAATACAACGCTCGCACTATCAGGGCGCACATGTGCTGCGACAGTATCAACCACTGATGAGGGAACCACCCATCTGTATTAATACCAACTCAGACAGAAATACATGCCTTCTGCGACCATCTTATTGTGCGCCGAATCCCCTCTCTGTCTCTTTATCTAATAACCAGTGGCCAGAGGCTTTTCCCCCCAGAAACCAACCAAAGTCGTGGAGTGTGGTGCTAAGAAAAAATCCCAGTGTGACCTGCGTCATCATCAGCTATACCAAACTGATCTAAATGCAAAAAAAGCAACCAGAAATTTTCTTTGCTTATTGCTCACAATTGTGTCACATTGTGCTGTTTTTCTAATTAGGATAAGCCTACATGCAGATTAGCAAAATTGAATATGATCAACTATTACAAAGCTGTAGTTAGATGAGTTGCAATCAAAGTACAGGTGATGTTTGTTTTTTTTTTTACCTGTTTTGCCAGTTGCTTGTTCTTTTGTTCTTACAGGCAGAATGGGCAGTTGCCCAGGGCATCATTAGAAAGTGGGAACACAGAGCGCATACTATAAAATTGTATTCAATACATGATAATATGCATTCTGATGAGGCTCACTTGTCAGATTAAAAGTACCCTCTGAAAACTGACAAGCTTTAATCAGGGAGAAAACCTACCTTTCATCAATTTTATTGGTCTGATAAAATATTTTAATTTTTAATGTCATGTCTTCATTAATTGTAAGCAGAAAATCCTCATAATTAACATACACAAAGGCTTTCAAGCATCTATCTGTGTGTAATTAATATATATAATGTCTTTGAGTTACTCCTGACAAACATGAACCTTTCATGTATTTCCCACAGGCCCGTTCTGTGTTACTGAACAGGCCTGTGGGAATATACAGTACACTCCAACACACACTCATCTGGCATAACATTGCGAACACTAAAACCAAAAAAAAAAAAAAATCATATATTTCTACCATGGTTCTAGTTACTGGTATATTGGGCAGTAAGTGATCATTTTCTTAAGAGCTAATGTTGGAAGAAATGTCACAAGGATTTGAGAGAGTTTGACAAGAGACAGATGGCGATGGTCAGACGACTACCAGAGCATCTCTAAAGCTGCTGCCCTTGTGGGCTGCTCCCACACCGCAGCGGTCAGTATCCATCAAAAGAGGTCAAAGGAAGGAAAAGTGATGAACAAAGAATTATTGATGCTGACGGGGGACAAAATGCTGCTCCGTGTAATGCGACCCAACTGATGAGCTAGCGTAGCCGTCGCAGGTGAAGGAGCCTAGTGGTGTTTCTAGCATTTCTATTTGAAAAATGTCAGAAAACCAAAAGAATCGCAGTGTTTTGGTTGTGGTTCCTTTCAGCTGGACATTTAGCATTAATTCAACCTTGTCTTCTTCATTTGTGTTATTACTAATTTTCCTTTAATCTCCTTTTTGTTTTTTTACACACATTATATGTTGAACTTTTTATTTTTAGTCAAAAAATGATTTTACTAGATAAAAACAATTGCATGTACCTTATGATTAATCTGTTGATTAATGCAGGACAACAAATAAATTCAGTGAAAAAAAAAACAAGTTGTAAACCGTTAAGGCAAAGTGAATCTGCTGGTGGTTTCGATCAGAGATGCCTGTTATTTAATCAAAACCTCAAGATCAGACTCCGTATTCCGAATCAAAAATACGTTTGTTTTGAAATCTATTTTAATCACAGACAGCCAGGCCACCCCCACAGCATAACACGACCTCAGCCGTGCTTTACTGTTGTGGGGCATTTATTTAATTTATTCTGCGCTAATTTAGCAACTTTTTTTTAGCGCTCTGTGTTTTATCCTGTTGGCTTCGGTTTGATGTACGGCTGAAACCTGCATGAAGGGCCTGAACGACTTTCGATGCTTCAAAAAGTATCTTGACACGATTCACAGAAAAAGCCACAGCCTTACTTAGAGTTTCCTCCTAGCTCTGAGCCTTTGAAGCATCTCAGCATTTTCATAATGAGACAACTAGTTGATGCCGATCAGTCAGAATTATTGACATTCTGCTAAAATAGAGACAAATCCCAGACACATTTTTAGTCCCATTTAATGATTTTTTTTTTACTGACTGAGTAGAATCACAAGGAATTATGTAAATAGGGACCAAGACATCTTAAGTCATTTTCATTCAGCAATTTATTTTTTGTTGTGGGTTTACTTCATTTGTTTACTTTATTGTAGGGATTTTACAGTATTGGCCAATTTAGGGAACAAATTATTCCAGAAAGAAGAAAATTAAAGCGCTATAAATTATTTCCAAAGTAGTGACCTAAGCATAAAGAGAATGTATGCTAACTGTGTAATATGCAGATTACACACATCAGTTGTTACTCTGCTGTACAGTGCAGCCAAAGAGCCCCGATCTTATGGATGCTGTTGCAACCCGAGTCCCTCTTTCCTTCATGTAACCTCGTGCACAGATGCAACGGCTCAGCAGGGCCGCATGAGCCCAACCTTATCAGCAGGCAAAATAAGTGCCTTCGCTTCATAGCAGAGCTGACAATTAACTGTCGCCCAACGACTGGATCGCTCTGATAACCTTTTATTTGTTCCTCCAGTGCATCCACACTCTTGCAATCTCCCTCCATACGTGTCCAGCCCCAAAGATAGGATCTGAGGTGAACTCCAATCTCTTCCGACATATTGCTGGTACGTTGGATGTACCTTGACATAAGTCTAGTGTGGGTGTTAATCTGTACTGGTGCGCTTCAGTAATCACACCACGATTTTTTGCCATGCTGCTGCCCAGTACGGACTAAGTGACTTTTTTAAAGCTGTTTGTAGTTAACTGTTTGTGCCCATTTTTGGCACAGATTAATTAGATTTTTATCTGGCTGATTCCAGTGGTAAAATCTTGAGAGGTCATTAGGCCAGAGAGGGGACGTTGAGACATGTAATGAAAGACACTGCCCTCTAGTGGCTAATTGACAGCATGAGACAAAGACCATGAAGAGACAGTTCAAGTTTAAAAAGCCTCAGGTACATTGAACCGTCCATCGTGAAAACTGAGAAGCTAACTGTGTGGTGACTTTGGGTAATGTCTAAAATTCTTTTTAGTTAATTATGACAGAAATCTATGACTATTCTTCCAACTCACCACTGCTCAAATTTAGTCAAATTAGATGAAGAGCATCTGAGAACACCAATTTTTGGCACAGATTAGATTTTTGTCTGGACTTTATTTAGGACACTTCAATCCTTAAACATGTTTTGACCTGAACCATTCCAATGTAATTTCAACTGGATGTTTATGTATTCGTCCTGCTGAAAGGTGAATTTCTGCCCATGGCTCAAGTATTTTGGAGCCTCTAGGAGGTTTTATTTAGCTCCAACCATCTTCCCTTTCACTTTTGAAGAATATTATCCCTACAGTGCGACACTTCAACCAACTAAAATCACCACGTTGTAATAACAGCAGTCATTAACATAACTACAAATTCCACTCATGATACCCTTTCATCGGGCATGCCGTGGTGGCATAGTGGTTGGCACGACCAGTATTTGGAGGCCTTGAATCCTCGACGCGGCCGTTGCGGGTTTGACTCCCGGACCCGACGACATTTGCCCCCTCTCCTTCCCCGTTTCCTGTCACCCTACTACCACATAAGGGACACTAGAGCCCACAAACATACCCCCTGGAGGGGTAAAAAAAAAAAAAGGATACCCTTTCATCAAAATGGAAAGTTCGAAGCCTAGTCTTTATAGTAACATTCATAATTTTCCTTACTTAATTACACATTATAATGAACCAATTTGTGTTCTATTACATAGAAATCTATAAATAAACACTTAAATGTTTGACTTAATGGTGACAAAATGTGAAAAGAACGACAACTGAACACTTCTGCAAGGTACTGCATATGTTGACTATATTGTAGGAAAAAAGCTAAATTAATATTGTGTATTAATCTTCACAGGCCGTGGATCATTCAAATTGTAAAGACGCAATTTGCTATATACAATTGTTTATTTCTGATTTGCAAAACAAGACAAAATAAACATTACATTTACACCAATTTATAATAGAAAAAAGAAAGAAAAAGAGATCTTGAAATTACATTAGAATTTAGGAGACTCGACAGTCCTGATAAACAGAGCCATACCATGCTGACCGACGCAGGCAGTTTACGGCTAGCAGTTTGAATCAGTCTACATGTCACATACGCTATAGTAAGTGGTTTTGTTGGTTCGGGTAGGATTTGGAGTCAAAATGCAAGGTGAGAATTTCATGCCAGATTCCATATTGTTAATTGCAAAATGGGGTTACACAATTGATTGACAGAAAGCTAAACAATAAGTCAACCATGCGGCCGGATGACCTTTCTGCTGAAATTTCCGGGAGGAACGTGTGAAGCCAGCGAGCCCGGCTAATACCCTCCCCCTGTGCGGTGAAAGGGCTCATGTTATGGCACACAGCTCAGGGCGGATGTAACTACGGCAACTCTGTTCCTCTTTATTCACCAATGAATAAAAATTAACAAAAATAAAACACTCCCAATTTCATTCAGTGTTTACCTGAAGCAGTTTGACATGGAGACAAGAAAGGCTCACCAAAGTGAACGTTGTTGTTATGATGTGAGGATCTGAATGGAATAGATTTTCCCAGGAAGCACCAGTAAGTTGCACATGTTCTAAAAGACACAATAATCCGAGGAGGCTTGCCCCTTCCACTGCCAACTCGTACTTTGGATGATGTTATGTATGGTGTCAACTGCACGCAACATTTTGGCGCCCAAAATTAAAAAAAATAATAATAATAAATAAAATAAAAAAAGAAGCGGCATTACATGGATATTGAGGATCTTCAACTTCCCATTGGTGGGGAATTGTAAAAAAAAAAAAAAAGACTTTGCAACAGAATACTGGAAAAGGTTGAAGGAGAAGACTAGAAAACCAGACATGCATTACAGAGCTCAAGCTATGCCAAAAAAACCTCTCCCTTCTTCTGTTGCAAAGTCCGTCAGGTGGTTGTTGTTGTTGTTTTCTCAAAGCTGCATTCACTCCGGTCATTTCTCTTTAGTTTCCCCTTTAAAAACAACGGGAAGACGCTGCAGATATCAGCATCATGGCAGCAAGATTAACTGCATCCTGCCGGCGACTATCGTTATAAAAACAGTTAAAAGAAGCGACGATGCAGATAAGAATGCTGCAACCTGAGCGAATGCAGCCTCATCCTAGCCAGAGTGGAGATGGTCAGAGTACAGGCACTGGTTAAAAAAACCCCCCCAAAAAAAAAACTAAACAAAACAAATAAAAAACACTCCTTGTATTTTGTGCGTGAAGAAAGGGGAGCAGGGGGAGGCATTGCTAATTCAGAGGAAATAAAAATTGCAAAATGACAAACAAAAACCATGAATGACTTCATTAGCTGGACTCTCCCAAATGTGTGAGACATCTCTGAGGTAATCATTGAAGTATGACTCATTAGACAGCAATAAATATCCACATGAATACAAATATTTAAAAAAGTAAAAACAGAGGCAAATTCTTAAATTCTTAATGCTAAAGCAACTTATGAGCTAAAAAGAGGTAGGTTTTCTTTTTTTTTTTTCTCTTTTTTTTAGGTAGATTATAATATACATCCATTGTGGACAGTCCTTTTAGTAAGAACTACATTTATGTCAATTCCATTACAATGCCTGTTCTGAAGGGGAACAAAAATACTTTAAATCCTTCGTGTGGAAGATGGCTGACAGTTCGGCGTGAATATACATTTGTATTCCAGACAGGATTTGTAATGGCCACAGTTGTACAAGAAAAAAAAAATTATGAAACATCTTAAGAACAAGAGAGGAAACTGTAAAGCTTGCTGGTGATAGTGTACCTTAATGTATGTATTTTGCAGGCATTGTTACTGTGTTATGATGCTGTTCTTAAAAAATAAATCTATACAGAGTCTGAGCAGCCTAATCACCACGACAACAAAAAAAGAGAAAAAAAAAAGAATAAAAAAAACAAACAGGAATCTCTGACAATGCACCATATTCACATTTACTGTATTGGTGTGATTTGGGGGAAATTAAATAAGAGAAAAAGACAAAGTAAAAGAAAAATAACATGTAATCAGATATTTAATGGCACAAAAGAGGATTTCTCCCCCCGACGCCGTGTGATACTGAGCACAAAAATTATTTAGTGTTTAATTAGTGGCTGTAATACATTCTTGCGAGCTTTCCTGTTCGGTTGTCAAATCCACAAGTGCAACTCCTCTGTTACCCTGTTCTTGTGTGGAGGGAACTCTCCCTGTGGCACTTACACATTCACTGATCCTCCCACGCTACCAGACATGCACAAATCAACGCAGCATCTCAAATAAAAAAGAAGAAGAAGAAGACGAAACAGAGCAAAATCAAACCCACATTGTCATACAAAACGGGGAAAAAAATTAACATGGAGACTTTCAAATCTACAGAAGCCAGTGTTCAGTAACCAAGCACATCATAAACCTCCCCCCCATCACCCTTCATTAAACTGACACTAAACACACACGAGTGGTACTACCTAAACACAATCGAGCTTTAACTCCTAACAAGTTCAATCACAGCAGGGTCGTTTGTAGGGCACATCAAATCAAATAAAAAATAAAAGTAAAACACGATTTTTTTTTTTATATTGAAGGGCGGCTTTAATTTGTGCTAGGAAAGCTGGTTGAAAGTTGAGCCCCAACTATCAGCTCACAGAGCGACACAGTGACTGAAGTGTTGAAACAAAGTCACAGTGACTTAGAACGGTCTTCATCAGTGTGGAGGATTTAAAAAAAAAAAAAAAACTGGGCTCAACCGATCAAAGCAACAACTTTTTATATGGAGACATCTCCACAAAACTGGGCGCTCTCTTCCTTCGCCATCTTCCTTATGTAGTTAC
Source organism: Xiphophorus maculatus (assembly GCF_002775205.1). Taxonomy (NCBI): domain Eukaryota; kingdom Metazoa; phylum Chordata; class Actinopteri; order Cyprinodontiformes; family Poeciliidae; genus Xiphophorus; species Xiphophorus maculatus. The sequence goes on from NC_036462.1 coordinate 23,895,516, forward strand.
ATTTACCTACCAAGGTGAAGAAAACACCCACTGTATCTCTCACTCTTTTTTCTTTTTTGACATTTGTCAGGTTACAATCTCAAACTTGGATTTATCCAACACAAAATAGCCCACAATTGAGAAGTGGAAAGAAATTGCACAGTAAACAATGTGGTAGAAGGTGCGACTGTCACTTGTGATCAAAAAGCTACTTTTACACCTACTTCCAAAAGCGCCATGTGTGGCGAACAACTTACATTCGGAACACAGCGTCTTGTAGGTGAAAAATGGTGGTGGCAGCATCATGCTGTGGTAATGTCTTTCTTCGCTTTTGACAGGCAGGCTGAGGATGACATGATGGCTTGATGGATCAAGCTAAATATAGGCGCACTGGATTTTGGGAAACTCAATACCAACTTCTTTCCCATCGAAAAAAATTCTTTCACTTCACAAATATATTCTACTTTGCGTTGGTCTCTCTCATCAAATCAAATGAGTGGAAGTTTGTGTCCGTAACTTGACAAAATCTGAAGGTTCAAAAAGTGTGGAGACTTTTCTAAGGTCCTGTATGTTAGACATGGGGTGGTGGTTTACTCTTAGCTTAAATAGACAAAAATACATTTTTCTTTTCCTTTGACTTATTTTGTCTGCAAATTTGTCTGTGGTTAAATCGACTGCTATTGTAGAGAAGTGTGAAAATGATTTCTGTGGGAGAATTGCTTCAACACAAAGGACATGTCATCTTTCAAGGTCAAACCTAAACCCCACATGTAGCCTCACAACACTGGCCTCAGTTCTTAAATGCTCTTAAATGCTTTCTTGGTAGTTTAGTTTATATGTCGATAGATGCTGTTTGGCGAAGCTTTAGCCAAAGGTGACTTACAGCAGAGAGGAGGCAGGTTCCTATAAATATACAAGCTTATGTTCCTAAAGTCATTCATAAATACCATTTTAGCTAAGGACATGATGATTCCCAGGTCTCCAGAGTCATCAGTTCGATGTATTTTAATATAGCAGGTGTAACTTGGCAATTTATATGGCTTATATGTGAGAGCAGCTTATCCTCTTACTAAAAATTTACATTGCAAAGTGAAATCACACTATACAGATGATAATCAGTCCAACACACAAGCAATCCCCGTTTTAGCCATTTCTTGATCTTTCCTACTGAAGGATGTACCCAAACAAAAAACACAGAACAGAGTGCTTCAAAACAAAGTGTTAATAAATCCGAATCAAATTGTGTTTGCATATTTCTTTCTGGGGTGGGGAAAAAAAAAAAAAGTCTTCAGGATCCTTGTAGCCCTATGTACAGCGGTAGACATTATATAGTTTTAATATATGTAAATATATATATACCTGGTATTTACAGGATGCAGCCACTAGAGGGCTGCGCAGCATACAACATCAAACAGGAGGGCCAGGCTGTGGAGGTGCACAGCACCTCTGCAACTACCCGGCCCTCGGACATTCTAGAAAATCCACTTCCCAGTCAGAAACGAAAGGGGTGTGATATTTGTGGAGGTCCGAAGCAGCTTCCCAAGCTCTCCGCCCTCTGAGCTCACGGTATACTGGATAGGAACAATTCATGGAATTGGTTTTTATAGGCGAAATGACACGAAACGCGCAAAAACAACTATTGCAATTATTTCCATATTTATGCCAAGTCCAAGTAAAGTATGCAGCTATATATAAACAAGAAGATAGGCCCCCAGCTTTGGCCTCCGCTTACTGTTCCAGTTAGGTTTGGCATGTTAGCCCTTTAAACATCTGTGATAATATACTGGATGCAGAGGGGTGGCTTAACAGTGCTTAGAATATATGAGATAGCAGTATTTATAAACATAGAAATAAACAATCAAACCATAGATTAATCAAAGATACTTTGAGGAGTTACAAGCCATTAAGAGGTCCTGGTTTGATCAATAATTAGCAGTGTAAAAATAGCTAATACTAGTGGCTAATTCTCACCTCAAACCCAGCCACCTTATTAAAGTCCTAAAGTCCTAGCAAAAACCTCACTGAATCACAGAAAATGCTCTGGATTCTGTAGTATAAATCCGTATGATGATAGTTTCCTTCATTATAGTCAACTTGCAGAGTGGCTGCATGAGGAAAGCTAACCATGGAGCAGCAGTAATGGAAGCAGTTTCTAGATTATTTGACCATACCTTTGGTGAAACTTTGAAAGGCATGTGTGCACAGTCATTTTCATATGTTGCCTTGGAAAGAATCAAAAATAAACAAACAAAAAAGACAATTTCAAGATGACCAAAGATTCAAAGTTGTGTGCAGGCACTGCTTTTGCACTGGTAAACTAGAAATGTGCGGTATCCAAACTGTTTGTGTGAAAGTGACTCTTTCACCGAGGTGATGTAGTTATAAAACAACCCAGTAAAATGAAGAGGTAGCTGAACTGAATGGCTAAATGTATAACTGAGGATGCTTGTTGTGAAAAGTTGTGTGTACACAACACGTGCACGCACAAAATGTCCAGGCATCTTAAAGCAGCTGTTTGAATTAAATAAGTAGAAAAACATGTATATAGATATATAGGCAAATGTCCTGTGGATAGCTTAGTTTGTAGTACATGACATTCCCTTGTTTACTGTATTATTTAACATCTGCTTGCTCTCTGCACAAGCTTGGCCTTTGAAGCAAGACACACTTCTTCAGACGTTACAGAGATGAAGACACACACCAACACACACGCACACACACGCACTATACTTTCTCTGCTCCACTTGCTCCGTAACCCACGTCAGCTTAAAGTCCATCCAGCACCTTCTCAGCTCTCTCTGTCCGTTTTCACCCCGCCGCTGCTGATGTTCGGCGGCGGATTCTAAGAGACTTCGCTGCCGAACACTTCCAGCACCAGCGGAGTGAGCTGCATGCTGTGTTCCGGCTGGAAGGACAGTGAGCGGTACTGTTTGGAGTGCTCTTCGTTGAGGCTGCGCAGGTCGGCCAGCTTCTGGATCATCTTGGCATACAGCAGCTGTCCACCCGGGTGGTGGAGCCGGATGTAGGCCTGCAGGGTCTCTGACAGCTTGTCTTGGAGAGCTTCGATTCTCGAGTGGTCCTGCACACCTGGACGGTCTGCGTCGGGTGACAGGGAAAAAAACGTATATATATTTACGGTTGTTCCAGAGGTGACTAAGCAGGAATAGAAAATAAACAGAAACGAGGATGAAGCAAATAATATCTCTATGTTCTGTGCAGAGCTTACAGAACACGCCTTTCTCCCTCCTCACAGTACCTGGAGAGAGCAAACAGATGGCCATCAGCAGCACATGTTCCTCTTCATGGAGGTTCAGCTTCTTCAGGCCCACCTGGAACTTCACCAGAGGCTCCAGCAGCTCCAGGGTGTGGCCCGCTATGAGAGACGAGCATATGATACATTCTGGTGAAGTTTACGATCACAAACTAATGGCACTCTTCTGCAAGACTGTCTGTCGGACACCAGCATTCGTGGCTCCATCCATTACAGCAAGTTGTGCCGATCGGTAAGATGTCCTTTCCCTGAAATGCTGCGTTGGTTTTATGCCAGGTGTAACGAGACTCACACCGGCCTGCGGTGCTTTCAATGCTGCTCTGCATCGTTTCGTGACCTCCTAGATGGGGTCGTCATTGTGAAGTAATTTTAGTCGACTGACCGCTGCGGGGAGGTTTACCGCTGCTCCATGTTTACTCCGTTTGTAGACAGCGGCGCTCGCTGTGCTTTGCTAGATTACCAAACCTCAGAAATGGTTTCGTAATCCAGACTGATAAGATGTCAGTGACTTTGTATCTCACCTATTCGTTTAATCGGGACATGATGTGTTGCTTTTTAAGATCTTTCAGCCTACTTTTCAAATAGGGTCTATTTAAGTGATTTGTTGATTTTGCAAGTTTTGCACTAATTGGTTCTGGCTGTACAAAATTAACATAGAAGATGTGAATAATCTCCATTAATCATTTTTAACAATGGGGTATTGATAGTCTTCACTCTTACTATTTAAAAAATACATTTTTAATCTACTCAGGTTATGTTTGACATAAAAACTTTTCAATGTGGCATAAAGGAAAATATGTGATGGGGCAATTACTGTTTCACACAACTGTATGTGTAGTATAATTTTATCAAGCATGGGCTTGTTACTGACGCCAATAAATCTCGTAAACATTTGACGTTGCGCCATTACATGCAACGTTGCCCCTCCCCTGCATGTTTCTGCCCATTTCTGGTCAGCCAGCTAAAAAATAAAAAAATAAAATAAAATATCACTCCCAACTTTTTCCTCACTTACAAATAAGACAAATTTGTCTCTGTGGAAATACATCCACTCACTAAAAACATGAAGAGCCAAGGGTTGTAAAGTAAAGCAGTGCCACCCATCGCAGTTGGCAAGCTACAATCAATCTGCTAATGTGAGGCCGTTATGAAACTCTAAGGAGCTGAGCAGTGGAAAGGTCAAATATCCTGGAAAATAAGCTTTTGAAAACCACAACTACTTTCAGAATGTCTTTATTTTATATTCCTGCTTTAGTTTATGTATTAAAATAAAAAAAAAAAATAAAGGTCAAGTTTTATGACAGAAATATGGAGTGCATTACAATATTTTAGCAGCAGCAGGAATATATGTTGCTTTTCAGTTTTAAATGAGTGGCTATGCCATGTAAAACATATTTTTATGTAAATACAAAGACATAATAAAAAAATACCTTGCAAAGGTCATCTTACCTGCCCAGTAGACATAAATACACACAGAGCTCAGCTTTTAACTCAGTACAGATAGGTCAGTGTAAAATGGTCCAAGTAATGGAGACAAAAGAGCATCATGTTTGTGACGTCCGCCTCTGTGCCAAGTTTAACATTATGAACCAAAATGCTGTATATTGTTATTTAATGCTACAGAATTGAACAGATCAAGTTCCCTGCCTTTCTGAGACTACCGCCACTTTACATTAAGCAATCTAAAAAAAAAAAACACCTTTAATTTTCTTACATTACAAGCATCCAGAAAAACGCTCATAATGCACACAACACCCTGCAAGCATGTATTGTTTTTCTCAAACTTTGTTGAAAGAGGTTGTTCTGCAAGTCCACCATAGTGAATGTTTCACAAAAGCGTGAAGAGTACAGAATGCACACGCTATTGATTAGTGCATGAGAAAACACGTCTGTTCTCTCATGTTTCTGACAAACACTCAGTGACCGAAAGTCCTCAGCGACAGATAAGAGCATAACAGCGCTTCTCCTGCTGGTTCACACACTTGTTGTTTTGCACAAGGAGCAGGTCAGGAGTGACATTCCTTACATGATCGCAGAAAGAGATCTTGCTTGAGCGGTAAAGGAAAGCTATGCCCAAAGGGCTACAGATATGCAAGACTGGTTATGCAGTGACAATTAAATTAGCACCTTTGTCCCAAAAGAGTAAACACTGGGCATTTCTGGTTACTGTGTGTATTGTTTATAACCTCTGATACAGATACCTGCAACAACATTCTTAACATACACACACACACATATACAGTATATATGTATGTATTTTCTATAACTTCTAGCTGTTAAAATGCGTTCAGTTTGTAAATAACCCTGAACAGTGGCTTGTCTTCAGAGCAGTCAAACTGACAAATCAAATATAGCAGCTTTCAGACTGACCTTTGGTGACATCACTGATCTGGTATTTAAAGTCAGGCCCACCGCAGCTCCAGGACATGTCTTCCAGGTTGAAACTTTGATTCGACCGCAGCATGATCACCTCAATAGCACTGGACTTGAGCAGAGCAATCTGGTCCTCTGCAGTTAGCTCCCTGGAATAAAAGACGCATGGTTCATTTCAAACAGGGTTAGCTAATAAAACCGCAAAACCTACTACTAATTATATCAAACTTTATCAGTTTGGTGTAGAAAAATCATGGCTCTTTCGTAGTTTAATTTTTGAAATGCAGTTGAAGTTCAAGGCTACTCAGGACTCTAAAAGATAATGTGCAACTGTTTGTTTTGTTTGCAAGCTGACACATGGACAGGTTACTACGTCTAGGGTTAAGCTTAGTTAAAACATTTCTTCTGGTAACAACAATTCTTTCAAAAATATTTCTAAACATAGCTAATGAACTGACGGGAGTTATGAGCTGAGGCCCGGAGACGTCAAGGGGAGGACCCAGGGTGTTGTTAAAGGGAATTAGAAAGCAGATTCAAAGAGGGCAAACAGGGTCTAAGGTAATTTTTCACGTCCATTACCTATTATGAAACCTTTAGGAAAATACAGGCTCTGGCTTGTTTCTGCCTTGACTTTGAATTGACCCTTCGACACACATTGCGTTTGTCCCCGTCAACACACTGACACACACACTCCAGAAGAAACGGTTTCCATGAGGATAACAGAAACGGCCTCTGGAAAATAATCTTTGCTGCACAAAATAAATAAAGAGTGTCAATGCTCCGATCAGCGATTTACAGATTCTAATTTTGGCTTTCTTAAAAACAATAACGTGGAACAAAGAGTAACTATAAAATCAAATAAACATTAACATATACATTAAGTTTCATGTAAGAGACTGTAGTTTGTAATACCAGATAAAATGGAGGAATTATAAGATTATCCCCATTTATTTGTGCTTTGACAAATAAATGAGTTTTATTAAACATAAAAAAAGAAATGTCAAAGAACGTGATGCATTTTTACATCTAAAGGAAGGACGTTTTAGTATTGAAACAAATTTAATACTTTACCTGGGAATCACTGCATTACATTTTGTATATTATTTTGTTAGTTCATCTTTTTTTCTTTATATCTTTGAATCTTAAGGTGCCACGTAAAGATCTGAACGAGTCAGTATTTCTTGTATTTCCTGATGTTACTGAAATACATTCTTATCAGATTCACAACTTGGGTGTGTGAGTGACTGTAGGAGGAAACTTTGGCTCTTGAAGTTTGGAGAGCTACCTACAAGACACACTTGTAGCACGGTTTTAGGAAATGCCTACTGTTTTATGAAATAAAGCATTTTGTGAGGCATTCTACAATACATCATTAATCTGGCTGACATGGCCTTTAAACCATGGCTACATGCCACACAATGGCATAAAATCAATTCATTTGGCAGAAAAGATATGTGAGCAAAGTCTTCAAAAGTGTGCCAAATGTCACTTTTAGATAAGAATTCATGAACTTTACAAATAAATTAACATGAGGAGCAATTCCAAAGGTTTAGGGAAGCAAAGGTTTTGTTTTCCTAAGTATATCAGAATAAAACAAACAAAAACAACACATGAACAAAAATGAAATCAAGAAAAAATAGATTATAGACAGTAAAATTCCTCCTTCCAGTTTATCTCTTCTTGCACTGTTCATGGGTTAAAGTTCACAGGTGGGAATCAAAAACAAAACAGTCAATAATTCTTCTGTTATACAATGTAGTCGTTCGCTTTTATTGCTATATTCCTTACAACTTGAAAGTATTTATACTGTTTGAACTTTGTCACACGATAAGCATAAACCTTCATATATTTTGTTTGTTTAATGTGATTTCACTAAAGCTCACTGTCAGTCTGGTTGTGAAGCATCTGTGATATCAACATTTTTGACATCTATTTTGATGTCTTGCTGTGGATTCTCAATTGGATTAAGAGCCAGACTTTGACTAGGTCATTTCAAAATGTGTACACCTAAATCTAAGTCATTCCTGTCTTGTTGGAAGGTGGATTTTGGCAGAGTTTCAAGTCTTTTGCAGCTCCTGATGTATTGTTTGTAGGATTGTAGACTGTTTTGTGTAATGAGCTCCATCCATCCATCTTCCCATCAACTCTAGCATGCGTGTCGATGCTAAAAATGCACAGTGATGGCTTTTACACAACTGTATTTGTTGAATAGAAATGTACACCACACTTTTTTGGTTTCTATAAAAACATATCATTTATAATTTTTTGTATCATTGTGTCACCTTTAACGATAAACATTCAAATTTACAGTTGTTTTGAGTCAAAATATGAATAAATCTCAAAGGGTGTGAATATTTTTCAAAAGTGCTGTGAATGGTAATGCAAGTTGAAAGCTGTTTCTTAGTTGAGCTTAAAGATATTCTTCATGCACACACTGACGTACCTGAAACCAGGAATCATCTTGGCAAACCCAATCACTTTCTGTATACTGTAAGAGACCAGGTCAGCCAGGTGGGGAAGCATTGAGTAGCTGGAACCTTCCTCCTCGCTGGAGTCCGGGCTGTTGCCGTGTTCCTGATACATCATCAGCAGGTTGTTGAAGTTCATTTTAGTGTCAACAGACTCTGCAGCGACAAATTAGTTCATGTTTAACACCATATTAAAATAATGAGACACACAATGACACATAGATGATTAGGAAATAAATAAGCAGAGGTTTGATGAGCTGTGGAGAGCAGCTTGGAAAACATATGGAGCATTTACAGCTAGCAACGGTTGTTTTCCATAATTTGTCCCTGCTTGCTGTGTGTTTGTACAAGCTCAGACCATGTCTTGAGCCGTCTTCACTTCATTAGTGATGGATGCATTAATGAATGGCTGTTTACAAGTGGGAGTCAGGTGTCTGCATGGTACTTATTATTCGAAGGGGTTTGCCTGGATTCTCAGCACTGTAAGCTAATTTAATGCCATAATCCACCATGTAGTTAAAAAAAAGCAAACCGGAAAATGAAAATATGTTTCTCAAACTTGCCTTAGATATCATGATATAACTTTTTAGAATATTCAAATAAAAAGGGTCACATTGCTGGATAAACTAGTGTTTTTATTTGTGAAGCTTTTTACCTGGAGAGTGACTGAAGGAGTCAGAGGAGGCATCAGAGAAGGAGTGGAGGGAGGCAGCTCTGCTCGCGCTTCGCGTCACTGGGCCCTCGCGCACAGGAGGCTGCACAGGAGAGGGAGGGATTTTATGAAAGCTCAACCACAAAAACGGCCTTCCCTTGCCATTTTGCCTAAGATTAATTTATACAGGTGTGTCTCAAAAAAGTAGAATATCATCAAGAAAATATTTATTTCAGTAATTTGAAACTGAAATTTCAAATTACTGAAATTAAAAAGTGAAACAAGTAACAGACTGTGACACACTAATGATGTTTTTCAAGAGTGGATTTCCATAAACTTAATTATTACAGTTTGAAACAAATAAAAATCTGACATTTTTCACAGAAAACTACAATGTTACATTGGGCTTACTATGTAGCATGTCATGGAGGTGATCAGCCGGTGGGTCTGATCGCCCACAGGCTGCTTTAACACCAGTCTTCAGTTCGTTTGCCTATTTTGGACTTCCCTCAATTTTGTTTTGTCAATATCCAGAGATTCTATATGGCAGAGGTGTCCACCTCCAATCCTCGAGAACTGCATATTCTAGAAGTGTTCCTGCTCTAACATGTTTTAATCAATTGGTAGGATTACATTCTTAGTGGTCAAGTTGTGCAGAGATGTGTTAATGACCGACTATTAAGTCAGATGGGATGAACCAAAGAACAATTTAAAACATGAAGGACAGAAGCCCTTAAGGAGTGAATTTGGACACTAATACTCTATTGGATTTATGTCTGGCAAGTCTGCAGTCCAATCAAACACAGTACTGCAATAGTCAGTAAAGCAGGCATTGCCACGTCCTGATAGAAAATGAAAACATAATCTCCATAAAGTTTTCCAGCAGAGGACATGGGAACCTTGAGAAACTGTGCAGCCATATTCTGATTAGTATAAGTAGGACACTTCTGACAAGTTTCAGGTTCAAGAATCTCTTAGCATTAAAAATATAAATATGTCCTGGATACATCTGTGTATGGTGACTTATCAAGCCCAACATAATAGTGCTGGATTGAAAATGCAATCATTAATCCCTTATTAGGGATTCCGTTGTCTTTTCACATCATGAAAGTTGATTGTGGGATATGTGCGCTTTCAGATTATCTAAATGAGATTGTGGAACCAACTCAATGCTTTCTATTGGTATTCTTGGAAAATTTCCTGTATGTGTAGCTGTCTTCAGACAGGTTGTCCAAATACATTACATGCTTCAAACACAAGCTAAGTTGTTAAACGACACCCTAACCATTAAAGCTACAACTTTTTTTCTGCTTGGTGAAAGAATAACTATGAATCAATGAACGAATGAATCATTTGTAAGGAGCCACTGAATTTAGTTGCGGTCGAAAACTTGTGAATCTCCTCCAAACTCTTAAATGGGTTTTGCTTCACAATACTCTTCAGGCTGTGATTATTATTTCTATCGTATTTTCATTGCAGCAATATGCTCGCATACAGCACTCTGAATTGATGTTGATGAAGTACAGAAATAATGATCTTCTCAGTGATATTCTAATTTAGTCAGATGCACTTGTATTTACACAGAAAAAAAGTCACAAGAATGTACATGAGAGGAAGTTTAATGGATGAGAAAATGGGACAGAAATGAAAGGCCTGTTTCTGGGTTATGTGGATAGTATTTAGGAAGAGAAATCATTCAAGTGATCATTCACATTATTGTATTAGTGAAAAGTCAATGTGTTATTACTATAAGATAAAAGAAAGCCAAGATGGCAAATGACTAAAGTCAGTCTTTGTCATTTACACATTTTAGCCCTGCATTGTGCTGATATGATGTCGAGCAAAATTAACTGAGACACCAACCCTAAAGCGGCAGAAATCAGAGTAGGAGTCGTCGTATGTTTTGTGGTGTGCCTCCACCAACGTGGCAATGACGTGACTCTGTTCATCTGAGAGTCTCGGTCTTCGTGCTTCCTTTTCTGCTTCACGTTGTGCCTCCTCGTCCTTCCTCCGCTGAATCAGGTCCTTCTTTCTCTGCACTTCCTCATCCGTCAGAATGACTGCAAGGCCAAGACGAAGAGAACGTTTGAAATCTACACCCAGAGCAAACTCAACTTCCAGATGAAAAAAAAAGAAAAGAAATGCTTTCTTTGGGTAAAAATAGCACAAATAAAACAGAAGAAAAACCAAACAGGTCAGGAAAACCAATGGATGACAAATTATAAATAACCACACAAACAGAATCCATCCAAATATCAAAAATTGTTCAAAGGTACAATACTTGGGCTCAACACTGTGATGACAGGCATGTTTATGTTGCATTGGGTGAAAGGAGGTTGTTATTCTCTGGAGGAAGAGAATGGGAGGGGATGGGTCTATATGGAGACCCCTGCTGCACTGAACAACCGAACACATTGTCTTTGTTCCGTTTGCTCCTTGTTGTTCTAGCCGCTGAATTAGCTCACAGAAACAGAGAGAGAGCCGGCTCTTGACAACATGCTGCTGTTTTTGCAACAGTAACAGCCACATCACTGGCTCCTGTTCACATAAAGCTTACTGTAAGGTCTGTTGCCAACAAAAAAAAAAAAGAAAAAGAAAAAGGTGGAGGGTGAAAAAACAAAAAAAACATTCACCTGGCAGGCTGAGACCATTTGCATAAAAGAGAACTTTGGACAATATCCGGATATTAGCAGAAAACAAGACGAGATGTGCCTGCCATATGCAGACTATAAAAACAAACATAAAACTGTAGCGAGAAGATGCCAGGATAGATTGCACATAAGGTGTTTAAACTTCAGATGTGGTATACTTTACACAATGCCGAGAGGCTCCACTTGTTTAAACAAAGCATGTAAACACTCTAAAAAGGGGCAAAGGCCCAGAGATACTTAACCTGAGTCGAAAGATTACATAACAGACAAAAGTCCCCCCACCCACCAGTCCTGATGAATGCATATACCAGTTGTACAACTTAAAAAAAAAAGGGTGTTTGTTTTCTTTGCCTTTTTCCCCTCCTCTGGAGAAATCGGATCTGATGTAATGGAAGTACAGTAAGGAAACATATTTCTTTACATTCTTTTGGTGGGAAGCTGCTCTTGGATCAAACCCTGGTATTAACTTTATTTATACACAGCATGTTGGGTAAATTACAACACAAAAGCTCAAGTTTCCAACCAGATAATCTATTAACAAAGCCACACAATAATCAAAAGAGCAAATTATAACCTAGCAACTAAATTTTAAAAAGACCCCTACTTTAAGAGTTAAAGTGTTTTTATGGCTGTTTGGAACTATTGAGGACTAAACTGAAAGATACTTGAAAACTTCTTGTTGGCAAATATCAGCTTAAACAAATTCCAGCTACAAGGGTTAGAATCAAGCACTGAAAATATGGGTCACCGGGTTTTTTTTCCCCACTTACACTCTTTCATCATGCCAATGTCCACACAGCGTTTGAGGCGGCATGCCTGGCAGTGACGCCTGTTGTCCTTGGTGATGGTGCAACTGCCGTTAAAGGGACATGTGAAGGAGGCCTTGCGTTTCATGCTGCGCCTAAATAAATGACATACATTTCAAAGGTTATTAAAATATGTCTACGGTTCCTTGCAAAAGTTTTCATAACCCTTGAACTTTTTTCCACCTTTTGTCACGTTATAACAAAGTGTGGTGTGTGTACTAATAGTGCAACCCAAAGTAGCACATAATTGTTGAGTGGGAGAAAAACATTCCGTTTTTCAACTTGTCTCAAATAAAAATGAAACGTGAGGCGTGCATTTGTATTCAGATTACAGCTACTTCTTCAGAGAGTAAGATGTAGCTGTTCAAGATTCAAAAGTCTCAAGTCAAAAGTTATTGTGACAGAATATTGTAGAAATGTTGTGAAGAATAGTATAAAGTTGTTTTCTGGGTAAACAGAAAATATACTTTATTTTACAATTTAGTTTTTTCTTTATTAAAAGGGACACACATTTGCAGTGTTTTGCACAAATATAATCAAGGCAGAAATAGATATTTTTTCCTTCAGGTCTAGGATTAAAAAGAAAAAAGCAAAAATATGGACATGCCAAGGAATCTGAGGGTAATAGAGAAGTTGAGCAAAATAGTGACGCAGAGTAATGATTTAGTCACACGAACGTATGAGCATCTATAAACTTATGTGAGCTGAAACACAGATGAACGTGCTTTATGAGTTCAAACGAAGGCCATGTGAGAGACGAGGAAGGAGATTATTAAACATCCGTTTTTTTTCTGTTTTCCTTTTGAATACCGACACTGTTGGGAGGAACAGACGCAAATGTACAGAACAGACGCACATACTTCAAAACAAAACGTAGGAAAACAAATTGTTTCAGTTTTGTATTTGCTTCAAATTTTAAACTTTTCCAAGTAAGGGGGCAGAGAGAAGGGGTCAGTACAGTGGATAGGTTGTTACAACAGTTGCCGCACAGCAACAAGGCTTTGGGTTCGTTTCCAGGGGGAGTCTGCAGGTCTTTGCTGTGCATGAGAGTTTTCTCCAGGCCTTAAGCTTTTCTAAGATTGCCCAAAAAACGCATGACAGATTAGTTGGCAACTTTAAATTGCCATTAAAGTGAAACTAACTACACTGTGAAAGCAAAACTCTAAAAGTGGGCAGTGTGCGTTGACACTGAGGGGAAAGGCCAAGAGTGGTGAACAGAGGGGGTTGAGCCGGGCTGCGGTCAGGACGAGGGAAAACACCATCGCAAAACCTATTCACCTCGTCACTATGTGTGGCAACTTTCAAATTCTCTAGCGACTTCTTTATCTCCCAAAAAAAACTTTTTCTGTGTTGTTGGAGACTTTTATGGGCAACAACAGTGGAGCTCTGCCCGAAGTGAGTGCTGCGGTGAGCAACTCCAGCTTCTTCAGCACTGCAGTCAGTCTTACACAGTTATCCTGCAGCATAACGTCGCCAGCAGTCAGAGCAGGAAGGAGACCCATTCCCATCCGTGTGCACAATGCAAAGATCCAAAACGATATGGATCAATGCTCGTCACACTTGCAATTCCAAGTCTTCACTCACCAACGGCAGCAAAAATAAAAGCAGTGGTGAGGTTGTTTTACCAGCAGTTTAGCTTTTTCCGAAAAAACAGAGGCTTCTTCAGATGTCCACACAACAGTATGTCTGTACTGACTTAATTGTATTGTGCATCTTTTAATAATTTATTTTTCATTGTACTTTATTTCCCCTCTTAAAATTGAATTGCTTTGTGTGAGGTTAGTAAAAATCCACTCCTTTTCCCTAGAGCTTACATGCTATTCCCAGGACCCACTGGAGATTAAGCCAGATTTTGACTGAATTTTAGTATACCTGAAAAAGCCCTTGCATCCTTCACAGGTCATGGCATTGAAGTGGAAGCCTGTGGCCTTGTCACCACACACTCCGCAGATCCGTGGCACATTCCTGTCAAACTCATCAGGGGCCACGGTGGATGTACTCACAACGGTAGGCTCCATCACTAAACAGAAAGCAGGGAAAAGCAGGAGAGTGTTAACAAAAAATGTTATACGCTGTATCTTAATTGGAAATAAAGAAATCGCATCCTAGTCAACGCTCCCTCATTGCAATACAGAGAAAAATCAATTTCAACTTGATCAAGGTTATCTACAAACTCCTACATGCACAGAGAAACATTGCTTTCCCTTGCCAACCAAGCTGTGTGTGACTCAACTTCCCAATTTACCCTTTGGAAGCAAACGCAAATTCAGTGGTTTTGTCCAAGGGTGCAGAACTGACGCCATATGAATCAAACGGAAAAAAAACTCTCCTTTGCATACCCCCCAACGAAAAAAAAAACAGGATTTGGGTTCTATTTGATTACACAGTACTCCGATTACCTTTTAAACTTGGCCACGTGATGGGAAGAAGAAAAAAAAAACATGTCACCACAAGGCTAACATCCTCATAAACAAACAATCACTGTCCTTCACAAAGCTTCTCTCATTTCTTTCTTTGGTCCCTTTCACTGCAGTGAAAGTCGAGCAAATGATGGAAGGAGGAGGGGGATGTGGAGGGCTATGGTAACTAAAGCAACACTCAACAAACTTGCAAATAAATCAAAGGCCAATGCTGCAAGGAGCCAGCTGAATAATTCAAGATAATTTGACACAGCTTTTCATCACTCACGTCCAATAATAATGCTCACAAGAAGAGTAAGTAGGGATCAAGGTGAATGTTTCAGCATATTCTGTTGTCGTTTTGCAGCTTAGATTATTATAAAACTGAGTGGTAAGGCTTTACAGCTAAATCTGAGCAAGTCTTGTAAATTCTATGAACTGGACACACATTTTTTAATTAAAACTTTTAAGAGTCTAGTTACTACATTTTTAAACACAGACGTCATTATTCGTAGTGGGTCAAGCTTGTACAGTAGCTGAAATGCACACCACATGTTTCAACAAAGAATGTCGGATACGTGTGTTGCAGTACACTGCTACATGTCTGCAAATACTTGTCCAGGGATTTCATCTGATGGATCGAACAGAGCTTTGATAAACAACAAACCACAGAGTAATTCTCAGACTGTTTGGTTTTGCTACTGAGCCAGAGAAGTCCAGGAGATTCAAACAAATACAAAAATTGGAAAGGCAACTATGAGGGCTGAAGAAACTCAGCATTTCGGATATCAACTAAAATTAATTACTGAATAAGCTAGAATATTTTCTAAATGAGTTCTGTTCCCATTTCTTCCTGTGGATATTTAGTCAGACAGTTGTTCTGGTTAAGTGTCTAATGTCCTACAGTTTATGGTCAATGGGGGGGAAAAAAAGTCTTTAAGAATTTTGATTTATCATAAATTTAACTCTGCATCTTCATGAAATTGTTGAGATTGTTTCACTATTTTTAGAAATATCAAGATATAATTTCAAGATATAATAATTTTTTTGGTCAGTTTTATTACAGGAAGAGTATTTGTGAAACCACCAGGTTTGTTTAATTGTAGTGACTAATTTCAACTTCAACATTTTTAAATCTACTTCTCTTTTTTTGAAACAGAAAATTCCTGGGTGAAATTCCTTTTTGGTGAGCTCTTAGGGGTGAAGGATGAATTTCCATGATTGGCAGTTCATATAGTTGAGAAGCAGTTTTTCCCCCCCGTATTCAAAACTAAAACTCTCACCATTTTCAGTCTATAAAACACTTGATGCCCTTTTACATACTAAACAACAATTATGTTAAAGGTGGGGATTTTTGGGATTACATAAGTAATTCTGCTGTATTCAAATAACAAATCTGAACCCTAGTTTCTCTCTGTGAAACTCTGTCAAAGCTGGAATCAGACCTCAGTGACAAATGAAAGTTGGTATTGGCCTCATGATGTGAATCGGTGCATCGAAACTGTCATCAGTGAAATATTCCTCCAAATGTCCCTCTGGGTGGCATATGAAGTACCTTTCATTTCACTGTGAAAGAGAATAGTTTAGATAAGAGCCAATGTTTAATATCTTGAAGCGTTAGAATGTTATGGATACACTATTATTATGGATACAACATCAGTGTTGTTTGGTATTTCCTGATGTTAAGTGTTTGGGAGTTATTGTGGTGTCTGGAGAGGTAATAAATTGCTACTTTGTCTTATATTTCTACAACAGAAAGCTGTATGTGGTTGGTTGAGTATCAAATTACCACATTTACCATAACAGACACAAATCAATATTCACTATCAAGTAATGTTGTAATACCTGACTGGTATAAATGGAATAAACCTTAATAATAAAGTATCCTGTAACAGTTCGACTGCCCTAAAGCAATCCATTCACAGCACACATCAGTCACTGTAAACCAAAAAACCTATTTACTCTAGTCTATTATTGAATGACGGCTGAAGTCAGTCCTTTCTGACTGCATTCAGCCTTGACAGGTCATTACAGTAAATGTGCAGAAGAATTGAGAGCGCTCTAAATAATGCAACAGCTTATTAGACTAAATGTATACTCATTGCGGTCTTCCAAAGGGAAAGCAGAATAAAACTTTTTTTTTCCCAGCTTCGAAACAGGCTCTCTCTCTTGACTGATTCACATATTATTGAAACGCTATTAAGCACAGTCAAATAACTGACTGGTAATATTTCCAAATATTCCTTTCATATTATTGTATATGTGATATCATATTACTTGACAATTAAGAATAGCAATAGAGTGAGTTGTGCATATACTGGTAATTAGGAAACTACAGCATTTGCAGAATTTTTTTATTTTGCTTTTGTGCAAAATCTTCTAAATTAATAAAGGTTCAGTTTTTGTTTTTTGTTTTTAAATAAGAGGGACAATAATACAAGGTACTTTTAGTCTCCTGACAAACCTCTGAGTCTTTACTGTTCAGCCAAGAACCAGAGCAGAGATTAAGATCAACACACGTGGTTTTTGTCATGATCCTCATCACGACATCCAATCAGCCCAAACAGGATGTGATGGGTGCGTTCACATTCACAGAATGACACTCTGAAGGTAGCTTATCTCACACACCTGACTTGTATTAAAAGAAATATGTAAAAATCTTAACCAAGTGAACACTCATTTTAAAGACGGGTCTGCCATTTTAATTTCTGTCATGATGCACAAGGGTTTTGAGGAAGGTCCTCTTGTCTCTACAGTGGTTACAGTACAGATGAGTGTTTTTATAACTTGCCACTCTGTCTGCTTTAAAAACGTGGTTATGAATAAAGCAACTAAAGAGTATCTGCATATTTTAAATCAAAGAAGGCAAGAAACATAACAGTACACTTGCAAAATTATTGTCAAAATTGTGTGCTACTGAATCCAAAGACAACACAATTGTCCAAATTCAACTGGGCAAGTAACTGGGAGAACAATAATGTCAGCACACTGTTAAACTTGCAGTAAATTGGATCCTCTACAGGGAAATGATTTCCAGACCAGCATTTTGAGTTTTAGTTTCATTTTGATTCATCCTCCTGTGCACAAGCCTGCTTGTAGAGATAGAAAGTAATTTTGCTACAAGTTGTAAAGTAACCAGATGAAAGGTAAGGCCCAGTGCATAGCATCCACCAAATGGATCAAATAAATTATATCTGCTTTAATGCCTGCTCTCTGTGGAAGTGTGCACCCCTGCAACACCTAAGGTGTGGCATTGAAAAAAAATCCTTCACGTAACTCCAGTGAGCATGTGCATAGAGAGTGCTTTGAAAAAAAAATCGTAAAAGTTAATTAACACTGACTTTTAATCCACATGTTTTTGTGGAGTAGGATGAGGGCCAAGAGGCCTGGCCTTCTAGCTTTTTAAAACTTTTCATGGGGGGACACCTGGAAAAAAGGGGGTATGAACCATTTGCTAATCCCTGCACAAAAGTAAATAACATCTTGGTTAAATTCAAACTGGAATGAAAACCACTTTACTTTCTAGTCTGATTTGTTTTTTTTGTTTTTTTTAATTCATCACAATTGGAGAGACTGTAAATCATCAATAACAAACCTTGAAAAACAACACAGTTAACATGTTTAACACAGATGGAAATTAGCCCTGGGCAGCAATCTGGGGTTTTCACAAATCCTCTGATTTGGTTCAATAAAATGCAGTATCCCACTATGCCAGTTTTAAATAGATTAAATTTGAAACTGAATCCCAGAATAAAGAGCTAAAATATGTCCCTCCTTGACAAACGTCACTAGATCCACCACCCTGTAATACCTGGTTTAACATATTTGGATGTTTTACTTTCTGTCTTCCACAAGATGCATAAAAACGATGCATGCCGACAACAAACTGAACTCTTAGAGGCCACTTATGTTTACTTGCAAGGAATCAGCAACAACTGGTCGTGTACAAGCTGAGGAGGGTCACATGTCTCAGTGGAATATTTCAACCACAGCCTTAAAAGTAGACGGGTAAGCCTAGCCCTAGGAAATTTCCTAGTAAATGGGGTTTTGGATACACATCTAGGTCACATCTTTGTTTTGGTCAAATTAACAATTTATGCAACTGTACATTTTGAAGTGTGGTTCCAAACTCATACTTTTGTATGACATGTTGTGTTTAATCATAATAACATTTTCAATTGAAACTTTATTACTTTAATTAATGAACAATTAAAGTGTTTTTATGTTAGCTTCACAGACTTTCCATAGTAGTTCAGCTATTTTGGCATGACTGGGTACTTTCATTCACAGAGATGTTGTCCAGGACTGTAGTGATTAGTGTAGGAGCAGAGCGAGCCGCACAAGGGAAGTCATATTAACGACACAATTACATAAATGGGATAAAATCAGATGGATAAGTATTTGTTAATGTAGTAGAGGAGTGACCTCTGTCGGACTGACCTCCCGTGTCGCTACAACCCACTGCACCCTTCTGCCATTTGTGGAAAATTTAACGAGGAGTAGCGACCAAACGATGACAATCAACACAAACGGTATGTTTCTGATCATTTCAAAAGCAGGCTAAAAATACACCATCATAAGCTGCTTCAGTTACTGGCTAAATATAAATAGTCCGATCTCTGACAGCTCATCATCTTAAGAAGGATCAGGAGGGGAAAGAAAGCAATTTGATGTTCATGTGGGAATTGCATTTATAATATGATTTACCTCTGCTGGTTCTCTTCTGTCACAATTAAAAATCAAACAGCAGATTTGGTAGTCACATGCTGTTTATGTGGACTGATCAGTGTAACTAGCCTCCTGTTCTCTGTATATTTTGATGTAAATGCAGCTCTTTCATAACATTTGTGGGACCAATATGTTAGAGGTAAATAATTATGACCTGCACACCTTTAATCATTCGGCTCACCCAGTGAGAGATAATCTACTCAGGGAGACACTGATAGTGTTGCACTGATACAGTATACAGGATTACACACCATTACGCCACAAGTAGTTGTAAAACCAATGAAAAAGATAAAATGCTCCTCTCCATTCCACACATTCAAGTTGCCAAGTTGGTTTGACAGTTTGACAAAACCACAGCAAACAGTCATCACAGGCCCTTGCTACTTCACACAGATAGGTGTACAGGAGGGGCTGTCACTATTCGAGTATCCAACATATGGACAAAACATGGTGCCTACATACATAATTATTGTAGCTCCTTATGAAAAACTGCAGTGAGTACCAACAGTTTTAATTAATTTGGTTATTTTAACATAGTAGGCCCCTCTGTTACTCTGCTCTATAACAAGATTTTTTTGTAAGTTACTTTACAAGTTGAAATCAACAGTTTATATGTAACATATAGAAACATACATTATCTGACATTAAATAGAACTAAAGTTTCACATTTTTAAGTCAGTTATCATTAGCAGTTATTTTCATTTGGTAAATGCTAGAATAATGAGATGATTTTTTTTACTCCCTTCTCCAAATTCAGAGGTTTAGATACATCCTAATGATTTGGTCGAATTGTCTTTAAGGATGCTTTCACACCGGGACACTCCAGGCACGCTGATTGGTTGTGGAAATGTAGAACATTTTCACTTTCACAGTGAAAATGGGACAAATCACCTGGGTAATGTCATGCAGTTACAAAGGCTGCTCATTTGGGGCGCTAGCACAAGAGGCTGGCTTTTGAGAGCAGCAGGTGAGGTAGGGAGCTTTCAAGCATGTTGCTTTGTATAGATACGGCAAATGCAGAAAGTAAAAGTTGGGAATTGAAAACTCCAAAGTGCCAAAGTCCTACTTTTTTTCTTACAGATCCTCTGAGCAAGAATTTAAAGATTTTCAGGTCACATATGTCTGTAAGTCCCAGGTATAAGTGAAGTTCCCTCCTGTTTTTGATTTGCTCAAAGGTCCAGTTGCATTCCCACTGAAAGCAAACCACATCAGGGTTCATTTACAAGCAAAAAGAGGCCCACGTTTTCAGCAGCCCAAAGTCTGGTTTATTGGTCCCCACCAGAGCCAGATACGCTTTCACACCTGCCCAAATGAAGCAAGCTATCCGAGGGAGGGGGTAGTTCATTTACAGCAGACCTAACAGCTTAAACAGCACGGGTCTAATGGTTTAGATATCCACCAATAAGCTTCTTTCAACAGACCTTTAACAGAACTGGTGTAACTGTCTCAGCTTTGAGAACTGTCTTGCTTGGACACACTTTTTCAGCTTTTCCTACAAGATTTCAGTGGGACTGCGATGAGGGTTTTCTGAAGCCCTTCACATGATAATAGACATTGTGTTTTTTCTTCATGATGCCATCATCTTGTGCACCAGTCAGGATGTTGCAAGAAAAACACCCCCATAAAATGAAGGTGCCAAACCCTGCACTTCATAGATGGTGCTCTCTGGCTTTTAAGCTTCCATCTTTTTCCTCCTAATATACTGACGGTCGTTACTGTATGGCGACACACTTCAATTCTAGCTTCACCAGATCACAGCACACTTCTCTAAAAATGAAGATGTCGCTGACTGAATTTGCAAACGGAGATCTGGCTTTTGATGTCGTTTTTGACTTAATAGCTTGTTCTGATTGCCCTTTTAGCCCATTTTGGTACATGACTCGTCTCATAATGGATAATAACAACCGTATCAGGATTTTGCAAGGTCTTTTGCTTTAGTGCTGGGACTTAAACTGATATATTTCAAAATAACACTCATCTTTGAGGTACAGAATAATGGTTGGACATTCTCATGGTGCTTAAACTGGAACATGTTTGAACAGAAGGAAGTAACACCTTCAGGCATCAGAAAATTGTACCCAGAATATAAACCAAAGCTTGTCGAGTTTCACTGTTCTCTTCCTGATACTTTGGCTGATTTCTTTTGATTTGCTCATGATTTCAGACAGACACGTGTCTGAGCTGTTGCCTTAAAATATTTTTATATGGGTGCTTCTTTTCAACTCAAAAAATAAAAATAGAGTTAAGAAAAGAACGGAGACGGTCTTCTTTGGATTTTCTTTGAAAGGTCAAACTCAGAACTGAAAACGTCAGCTATATAAAGTTAGAGGGTAAATAAATTAACTTGTGATTCAAAGGTTGAGTCCATCTTAATTAAAAAACTTTTTGCCAAAAAAGCATAATCAAAAAACTAAAAAAATTCCAAAAATTGCTTGAAAGTGAATATATTTAATGTTATTTGAAATAAATGCATTAAGTGAACATTTTCATTGAACTCATGGATGTTCTTCAAACATATATTTCTTGTCCACTGATATATCTCGACATGCTAAATCTAATATTAAAAAATAAATTTTCAATAGTAACATTTGGTCCATGTGAAAGTCAAGAAGTGATTGTGAAGAAAGAGGCTTTTGCACCAATAGCCTGTATGGAATAAATATCACCAATTTAAAAGTTATTCAAAGAAACAATCTAGAAAGCTATAAAGAAAAAGACGTGTTTCAAGGTCTGAGAACATCAGCAGCAGTGGCCGATGAGTGAGCAGAGAGGCCTGCTGTAAGTATGCAACGCACCACAAACTAACTGCAGCATATCATTTTAACTGGGTGGTGAAAGCTGTAAAGTAAAGACGCAACCCCAATTCTGGCCAAGTCCTTGAAGGAAAGGATAGGGAGTTTCCTCTTCTGCTACCCCAACAGATTAACTCTAGAAGAACAAGTGCAGCTTTGCATGCTGACTCATCTTTTCCTCATTTTATTTCATGCTGGCACATCTGAAATTACACAATATAATAAAGCCTCACAGGTCTAAGCTGAAGAAATGGCACTCCAAGACAACATTCTGCTCAACACTGGAATGTATCATGTGTTGCACGACATAACGGCCCAATAATAATAAATGATAGAAATCTACCGTGTTCAGGGGGTGTCCCACCAAAATCTGCATCACACTCACAGAAAGTGACCACACTCCCATGTAACTTCATTAAGTGTGAAGTTCTGATGCCATCTGGAGTCCTGTGAGATTAGCTAATTGTGCTGCCTCTAATTTTATGGCATTTTTAGCTCTGTTTTGTAACATGCTTTGTGAAAAGTATTCAAACCACTTGAACTTTTTCACATTTTGTCCACATTATGGCAATGAACTTTAATATATTGAACAGAGAACTTGTTTCTCTTTATCTTTTTGGCAAATAAAGTCCTGATGTGTTTCATGAATTCTATTGAATAGAATGCAAGGTATTCGACTGCCATAGCTGAATTAAGCATGATTAAGATTTACAACTAGAAATGTTGTCATTTATGGCCGCTATGCAAAGTGTCTTAAAGGAATCCACACATCACTCCAAATTCCCATGGTGAAAGTCGGTGGTAGCAGCATCGTGCTGTGGGTTTCTGTTTCATCGGTTAAGAAACAGAAGGTGGTAAAATTTGATAGAAAGCATCTAATGAAAAAAACATGTTACCAGGCTTCAAAATACTTTAGAACCTGATGAGAAACCTAACCTTTCAGGAGAACAATAACCCTAGATATATTAATAAACAAGGCACTTGTTTTTGTAAAAAAAAAAAAAAAAAGAAAAAACTTTTAAAACCATGCATAATTTTCCTTCAGTGTCCTAGTTTTTGTCAGCCTATCATGTCAAATCCCAATTAAACAGAGAGAATTTATTTGTTGTAAACTGACAGAAATGCAATAAAGTTTACAGGATACAAATAATTTTGCAACCACAGGTGATATAAAGCCTAAGAAACCACAAGAGAGACTTATTCAAATAAAGCAAGCAGTAATCATAAAAATTACCATGTTCTCCAGCTAGTAAAAAGCAAATCTGTGATCTCCTGCTGCAATAATGGCAAAAACTAACATTTTAAAGTACACGTTAGTGCCAATGCGGCAAGAGACTGGAGCCAAAAGAATTTGGATCTTCATAAGTCAGTCACAAAAGAAATATGGATATTTAAGCTTCAAAAAAGACAGAGCAGCTAATAGGATAGATAAGTTTCAATCAAAATCAATACTAAAGGATTAAAAAACCCTATGGGAATCCACACCCACCATCAAACTAACCTAATTACAGCCTATCGCTAAAATGAAACATGAACATTGAGAGAAAAGGATATCAAAAAAGTGAGCAGAGGGAACAAATCAGCATAGAGTAAAAAGACACAGAAGAGAAAGGGGAAAGAGGGAAATAAAATAAAAAAAAACCTCTGGCATCACATCCTAAGAATGTCAGCAATGAGCCTACAGACCACATCCCAACACTTTAGAGTCAAATTCAGAATCGCATCCAGACCTATAGCAACAGAGGGGAATAAATGGACAACTGAATGAAAGAAGGGGGCCCAAAATGACAATCCAATAAGCATCTTTAATCTACATCACATGATGCAATCCCACAAATTGTTTTGAAATTGTTGCGTGCAGTCAAACATTTTCTCATCTAAAGGGAAAAAAACCACACATAAAAAAAAACAGAGAAAAACATAAATGTGGAAATGGAGGGAAAAAAAGAAAACAAGAGAATCAGAGGGAGAAACATAAGGCGATGTGTTTTACTGCATACCTCAAACTGGGTCGCTACGAGTACAGCAGAGACCTGAAACACATCTGATCTGGAACGGTCCAGGTTATGGAGAGAACTGGCCAACAATGGAAACGCATGGCCTTTTGATTCACACACAGTACCACACATAAGACCACAATAATAGAAATAGGAAAAAAACAGAAAAGAAAAATATATATACATTTCAAAACAAGATGAGGAACAGATACAAATACATTTGATAGAATTCTGTGCTGTACCAATGTCCTTAAAAAAATGCACAAGGGACAGTTGTCTGAGAACGACAGACAAAAAGAGACTATGTGAATCGAACAACAACGTACACAAAACGAGTCTGTAATGCAGCTAAACAACTGGCTGAGCAGACTAGTCCAGTCCTGTCTCCTCACTTGCCTCTCATTCTCCCTCCTGCAGCCTCCACAGTTCTATCTTATGCTCTTTTTCTACGATCACAGGGAGCATGTTACAGCAGCAGTAATAGCACATGACAAGGTGACCTGTGCCCCACACAGGATGGGCTAAACTGGGGTGGAAGAGGTGGTGGGGAGGGGCTTGGGGGGCTCATCATGTCCCGTGTCCAGCCCTATGGTCTCTGCAGCCCCCTCCCCACCCCCCACAACGTTCAAACACCCAGGCTCCACTGCTGGCCAGCAAAGGGAGAGGGGAGGCAGTAACGGCAGGCTGCCCCCTTTGTGCTGGGCCCCTTGCTGGACTCTGGAGAGGGGAAAGAGACAAGGCAGGGAGAGGCCCGCTCAAACACACACACCAAAAAGTCCCTTTTATGTCAGTGCCGAATATGACAAGGAACGCACATTTTATAACACGCCGAGTTCAGCACACAGACCCGGAGAGACAGACGTGGACATGTGGCAGGTGGGTGCAAAAGCACTTAGTCCAAAAGTTATGTAACCCTCCATAAAACACTGTCTCTTATTCAGAACATACTTTTCATAAAAACAAACTATATATAAATATACATTTAGGACACAAATTTTTTACACCCCTGCAAGAGGTAGATTTAAAATGATTTTGTGTTTGATCCAATACGTTTGTTTATTGTTAGGTAATAACAAAGGCATCGCTAAAAAGAAAAAGGAGTATTTTTATGTATCTATTTTTAATTACTTGTTATTATGATGTCCACATCTTGTCATTACCCTCCCTGTCAGGGGAATAAATTGTTGTGGGTTTATCTGTACTTCACATGTTTGATTACACAAAATTGGAAAGACATTAAATAATTCCATAACATAAATGCACTGCCCTGTTTGCTCTCTGAGAATATTTTCGGCATAACTTGAACTTCGGTGAAAACATATGCGACCGGTTTGATTTATTCTAGCCAGAAGCATTTAACCACAGAAGGTAATTGAAAACATAAAGACATTAGGAGGAACTTAACACGTCGTTAGTTTCAAAGGAACTGAACAAATGTGGAAAGCTACAAACATGCACGTAAGCAGATTACACAGGGTCTTTACAGTTAAGTTAAGTAGCGTCATACTCTATACAGTCACATGTAGAATGAAGCAACCGACTACAGTAAAAAGAAAAAAAAAAGAAAACAAGAGTAGGCAGTGGGAGGAGTGTTTAGGGGTTTCTATAGGCTGTACCATCTCCAGCGGCACACTGATCTGTAAACAATCTGTTACAACTTGATTCAAAAGTACACGGTCCCCCTGTTATCACATCTGAGTAAAGGTTTACCTCAGTCTGATAAAAGAAAATGATCTGTACTCCAGCGACCGCTTGGTGCTGAATTCAGTTTTAATGGTTACCCTAGTTTATACCTACTAGTTTAAACTTTGTTTAAATCAAGGCTAGTTTATTTGCATAGCACATTTCAGCAACAAGGCAGTTCAAGTTTACACTTAATTTATGTGACTTAAGAGTCACATTCAGATCACAACCTTAGAATATGTTATAATATGTTCATAACATACCAAGTTGTCCAACAGTGGCTAAATAGTTTGCTGTGAGAAAACATTCCTTAAATCAGGGGATCAGCTGATGAACTGCCTTCTTTAAATGTATCAACAAAACAAACTAACCAGCTTGAAATGAGCAAAGAAAAATTCTCTTGCTGCCATTAATTATATTTAATCCCTCCACATTTACTTCCTAACTGGTGAGCAGCTCAGAGTGGACTGTGGAGTTGTCTGTATCTCAAATAAAAAGAACAAAAGGCTTGCAGCAGATATTGATTATTCATCATTATCAACAGTGGCAGGATTCTCCATGACTGATAAAAGTGATTGCAAACAGCAAAGTACGTTTGGTTTGTAACTGTGGCCTAGATATCACTTTCTTCTCAATCAACCCTAGAGAGGCCAGTGAGAATTGCAAGGAAATCATTTTATAGAACATATTGGTACAAAAAGTGGCACCAGAAAGAAAAAAAAACTTTACAGAGTGTATGTGTAAAATCAAATCAAAAATGTTTGTTTTGATTCGAGCTGCAAATAAGCTTCTTACTTAGATGGATTTGATTAGCAAATCTTTAGTTAAGCCTGGAAATTACAAGACAATAATGCCTTTGTCCTTTATCTTCAGGGAGTGACATAACCCATCTTTTAGGTTTTTGGAAATTTTGCAACAAAAACAATCTCCATTTTTCCTTTTCTTATAGTATGTTCCATCTATAGCTTCAGTGCACCTCTAAAGCCTTGGTGCTAAAATTGTGGTGCAAATATTACTAGAATTTCAGCTTCCTGTGTGGTACTTAGTAGATATAAGACATTTCAAAGTAAATATGAACAAATTAATCCTCATGCAGAGCTCAAAAAGAACCAACAACCATGTTGCTCTTTCTTCTTTTCATATGCAATTCTTTTAGAGGTTTTGCTAATATACCAACTACTCTAGTGTTCCCTTGGCCTTTCAAGCCAGCGTTGTCTTTTTTATAGAGTAACAGTGCGTTTTTAGTTGCTTTTCATTTACCTCCTTAACCATTTCATATTTTCACAAATTAGGCCATTACACACCATACTTTTAGGGCTCAGAATTTAAGTTCTGTACCATGGGACAATTTTGTAGCAATTAACCAAATTGTACTTGCCTTACAATTTGAAAATGAAAGCAGACTTTTACCTCAAATTGATTGTTAGAAAATGTGTTCATAAGATCCCAATAAATAAAACCAACCAGTAGAAGGCCACGTGGAGTTATTTGGGTTTCTTCAAGTCATAATCTGTCATGAGACAACTGTCCAACACAGGGATCAGAACCAAAACAAATGAAAATAGAAGTAAGTTGTCATATGATGTACAATTAAACTCAATAATACATTAGATTTGAACATACCACAATCATTACCATAACATCAGGCTCCCACAACAAGAAATTTACTAATATATAATGAATTAAGTACATAGCTACGAAATGGGCTCGTTTACAAATACGAAAGGATAGAAATGGCAATGCGTTGGTAAAAAATCGAGGTTTCAATTAAGGAACGTCTTCACCTTATTTAGCTCATTAGGGTTGTTTTTTTAGTGCGTCGTCATTTGTTATCAAATGCCTCCTGTTTTGTGTTTTTAATCTAATTCTAGTTAAGTTTTTTTTTTATTATTATTGCCGTGATTAGGTATGAAAAGTTCAGCATAACTAAGACTGGCAATAACACGTCAAATACACACTTAAGACGTTCTCACAGTATTACAACCCGCATGTCCATTTTAGCAAGACTTGAAGAAAGCAAAAGGAGAAAGAAAATGTCTCACCTGGGGTTTTAGCATGTCCTCGCGCTGTTTGCAAGTCTCAAAGCCTTTCTTCGCTTTTCCCAGGTTGTTAATCCTGTTTGGTAAAAAGCAAAAATGGTATGTCGCAAGTCACGGAGTGTGCCTTTACCCTCGGACCTGACCTGCAGTCGCTCTGTTTATGTAACACTGAACTATTTTCAACAGTAACATACACACTCTGAAGTGATCTTACGGCGATCAGGCAACTGCGTAGGTAAACACACTGATTTAAAAAAAAAAAAAAACAACCCTTGGACACATGTTCCTCGTAAGCTATGGGGGCGAGTAAAAAAAAAAAAAAATCACAATAATTCAAACCACGACTTGAGCATTCCTTCAGTGCCTGCGAGTTTCATACCTCAGCTCAACTTTTCCCCATGAAGACCGTGCAGCTTTTTAATCCTCTTTAGTTGTGGTTCGTCGTCTTTGTGCTTTTGCAATGCGTGCGCCCCTTCATGTTGTGCCACTCACGAAAAGGAAAAACCACGTCCACGCTACGTACGGTATACTTCAAGGAATGTAGAAAAGACTTCGGGCAGAATACGTCTAACTAGTACGCCCTTCCAGACGCTGGCACACACACACACACACACACGGGGTGGGTTGTAGTAGCTAGCATTAGCGTGGCTAGCTGCCTGCTTTAACCCTCAACGCGGCTGAGACTTCGGCCGGATAATTAGCCGCTCTCTGCGCGCGAGTCGCTAAACTCCCAACCGAAAAAGCACAGCTAACAGGTAGCTACCAGGCAAATACACAGAAAACCTGAGCGCACCTGCAGCAGTCCGACAAGAAATAGGCTAATCCTCCTTCTACTGGACCCAAATAGATGGCCATTACTTTTTGTTATGCACCGCCCCTCCTCCTTTCGCTCTCTTCTGGGGAAAAAGGGATTTCCCCCCTCAGCGTCTACGATAGCCAATCATAGCCCGGCTTGGTGTGAGTCCTGTGTTTTGGTTGGTGGAGTTTGTTGTCAAGTTCCCATCTGATTGGTCGGATCAGGTGCTCGTAACAAAATCGCCGCCCCGTCAAACAGGGGTGTGTCTTTACGTCAGAGGTAACGAAGAGGTAAACAACTTTGACCGCGTGAGGTTTAAAGCAACATGGGTACACCGCTGATCTCTGAATCGGTGACAGATCTAAAGCGCGGATTACCGTGCTCACGCTGCCAGCTGTACTGCTGCTTTTGTAAGTCGAAATGAACAGTTTCAATCAGTCTTTGTGCTTTCATATGCAGCAGAGCGGAGTGTCTTTGTTTCCATTTGCATCCGCTTTGGAAATTCAGAAAACCCTATTGCAACAGCAATTGACATCACGCAGTTGAAACTTTAAGCACCAGAGATACCGAAGTCCACAATTTTTATTTAATGCTTTATAAATATCTTTCTTTCTCCTTTATTTTATTTTATTTTATTGTATTTTTTGTGACAGTTTTAGATGTGTGCAGCTAGGCGTGCATATTGTAGGGGTGTGTCTTCTCCGCAGTACGGTGGTAGGCTGGATCCAGGCGATTCAGTCGCATGGCGATGCTGGTATGCATTTGCTTAGCATGAGGAAGGGCTGTGTAGCTGACATTTAAATGAGATAAAAAGCGTTTTCTCGCCACCCTATGGGGTTTGGTTACACATTGTTTTTATTCGCATCTCGGATATATGGCTAAAATGACGGTGTAAGTTTGTGTGTGTGTTTGCGTGCGTGTGTGTGGGGTGGAGTGGGTGGGGGGAGGGGGGGGGGGTGCGCATAGGCGCTTGATCATGGTGCAAATGAAGCGATCAAGATTCAGTGGGGGTGCCAGTGATCCACTGTTGAGTCTTTATGTGTGTTGGAAGTACAGCTAAAAACATGGTTTGTAAATTAATTAGAGTTTTACTGTTTAAAATTCAGTGGTATTAGAGAACTGACAGCCTGGACTCTTTCTTACATAATTGAATACATTCTATTACATATTTTGGCACATGGTTTAAGCAATATGAATCAAGTGATATAAGCAGCAGAACAAAGCTAAATAATATTTTCTCCAGTTTTTCAGTAATTGAGAGAGGAATGCTTAAAATGACAAATAGGCATATTAGAGAAAGATCAAAGGATTAAAATTCAGAAAAAGGGGGCCCTGTTTGAATCTTAGACATTTAGTTTGATGTCTAAGATTTGCTGCTCCTTGCTGCTAACACGAGAGTTTAACTATGCTAAGATTTATACATCTGTCTGAGGCCTTCAGGAAGAGGGTTGTAGAGCATATATGTCTGCAAATTTATAGAGGTCTCAAAAGAACCTAAAATCAGTCCACTTTCCCAGCATGCCCTGGTCTGGCCCTCCAAGCAAGTTCACAAATCATTAGCTCTTTGGTTACAAACTGAAAAGAAATGAAGCTGAAAGTAAAACTAAAAGTAAAACACCTAAAATGAGTTGCCATTAAAGGTTTTCACAAAGATGGAAAATTAGTAGGAAAACCTAGTTTTATTGTGAAGGACCTGTTTGACTTTCCAAATAGTGTCCTTTTCAACTGCTTCCTCATTCAACCAGCGTTGTCAAAATAGTTATAAAATCTGGGGATATTGCCAGTTTAGAGGAGAGGTTTCTACATCTTCACCACTAGTTTCAGTCTTTCTGGTGAAGAGAAAACACAAATACCACTTTCATCAATTCATCCGGCATGTGAGGGAATGCGTATTAGTTGGTTTTCTCGACAGAGAACTGCTGACCACTGAGCATTCATAATCATTTTAACACAGTTCTATGCTCTGAGCTCATATCTCAGTGAGTGCACCCAGAGTGAATAATGCAACAAAAATCCCAAATCTGCGCTGATCACACCAAGGCTCTAAAGTCTCAAGTTGGTTTTAATGGGTCGCAATAAAGCAAATACTGCATAATTGCATAGTAAAACCTTTCAAGCTTGTGCTTTTCCTTCTCTTGTACTTTGAAAAGAAAATAGCACAACTTGTGCTTTCCCTTTTCTTCCTCCTTCTTTTTGTCATCCTCTTTCCTCAACACTGAGTACCAAGCCAGATTTTCTCTGACCTCATGACAAATAGACTTAGGATTTAGGCCCCTGCTTAGAAAAACCCACACCATCGTCCAGTCCTTCAGCATCTGGCTATATATGTACAATTTGGAGGTGTGTGCACTATTATTTTTGAGAGAGAACTTTATTTCTCATGAAACCCAGAGCATACTGAGCATATATGCACATTGTGTCTGAAAATATTGCAGGTTTTGGTCATTTGGTTTGTGTGTATTTTTATTTTCAGCTACTTTAGATTTTTTTTTTTTACTGCAGGCAGAAAGTGATGGCATCAGAAGCCAAAAGCATAATTACCTTAAGTGCTGGCTGCTTGGTGTGGATGTAATTGGGTGTGGTTTTTGGGCAAGCTTGGCCAAAGCTCCTTCAGACTCATGAATGACCCATCCACAGTGTGACTTGATCACTCGCCATGAATGAACTACCACTGTATCCACAGGGCTCCTCCATTTTGCATTCAGGACTCTTGATAATGCGCCATCATGATCTCATCAGGTTTGTGCATACCTAAAACAATATGGGATCTCTCACACAATGGAGATGGCACTGCATTCTTGATGCAAACCAGACGATTTCTCCGTAACCTGGCAGGGAGCATCTTCATTCTGTGCAATTTGGTAACTGAGCACAGAGTCCTTCCTTTGAGATTTCTGAATTTTTAATAAGTATTAATGAGCATGAGAAAACTGAAACTTGAAACATCCCTTAACTGTGTTTTTTTTTTTTTGGCATAATTATCAAATCTATATTGTTGTTTCATGTAAAGGAACTTTCTTAATAAGATGCTTTATGAGCACA
The DNA here is from genome assembly GCF_002775205.1 of Xiphophorus maculatus. NCBI lineage: Eukaryota > Metazoa > Chordata > Actinopteri > Cyprinodontiformes > Poeciliidae > Xiphophorus > Xiphophorus maculatus. The sequence continues at coordinate 23,927,192 of NC_036462.1, forward strand.
AAGCTTCTAAGTCTACACACTAAATTAAGATGATTTTTTTTAATCAAAGAAAATCCATTCCATTTCCTTCTGCCCACCTACAAATATGCATGCATTTTATAACACAGTATGCATACCTAGAATGCAGCATTTTGTTTACCTGAACTAGGAGTCGAGGTGGTGTAAAAAGCAAAGCAAGCTTCACCCACTATGGGTCTCTGCAACATTTTCTCCCCCCTTTTACAATATAACAGGGCTTCCATGTGTGTGGCAGTAAGGTCATTGAAGGGGGCCTGAGAAGGTGAAGGTCAGATGTGCATCTAAAGTGTAAACACCATAAAGACCCCAGATAAGGAGGGAAGGGGGACATGTGAGGGAGGCCAGTCTAAACTGTGCACGCCCAAAAGAGCACAAAAACAAGAGCTGAATAGAACACGGACGCAACTTTGAGACATGCTGTATGTCTTTACCGCTTTGTGTTTTAAAAGAAAAATACAATTTTATACAAACAATTGTTTTGCTGCTGTATACTCTTATACAAATTACAAATTTAGCACCTCAGGGAGTTTAGATGCAATAAAACACGAGTTGCAGTCAATTAATTGGCAATAAACTGAATTAAAATTTACAGACAAGCCACCTTAACTCATGAAATGTGCAGTATCTTTCTATTTGTCTTTGCACTGAAAGCTTCAAGAGCCGCAGCGCAATCAGCTCTTCTGTTCTGCTCTCCAAATCCCCTTCCAGCAGAGCTTTTCCTCCAAAATGGCAAGAATTTTTACAACTAACATTCCCTCACTATTGTAGTCGATTCTACATTAGACAGTTATGCGTTTTGTACCCGCTGGTTTGGACAAAGAGTACAGACTACTCAACAATTAGCCTCACACCATAAACCCCAAGGACACATGTGCAAAGTTCACTGTCAGCTACAGACTTGTTTACGCCAGCTTTACATTCTATCTGCACCTCAGACGTAGCATGTTCTGAGGCTGCCAGCACCTTCAACAAGTCTCAAAATGCATTTTTGAACTGTTCATTCATGTGCAAAAAGCTAATAGCGAACTGTGTGAGTGTAATGCTCATGTTTGTGGGGAGTCGATTCTTGTCCTGTGGGTTGGCCTTTGTCCAAGTCTGGCACCAACTCTGGATCAAGCCGCTCTCCTAAAAGGGGGAGTGGAAGTGGGAGAATTATTTTGGCTCCACAGCACGCATGTCAGACATGCATCCTGGCCCAGCCATTTTGTGTCCTCGGATGCTCCAGTCTTTCACAGTGTGCTGGCCTGCTCTTTGGAAACCAAGAGAGTGGAAATCATAAATCAGAAACGACTGACCCACTAAAAGTATGGGAGTCAGTATTTGTGGCAATGGCGCAAAGACATAAATAACCGACACAGTAACGAAGCTCCCAGTGAAAATACAATCTACTGACAGGCGGATTTAACTGCATGTTTTTACTGTGGTGTAAAACAACAGAAACATCAACTAAAATATGTTGGTTTTCATGTTAAAACTACCCATTAGAAGATTTGTATTTAAAGTATCATACTTGTACCATACAAACTAAGGAATTTCAGATATAAATGAACAAACAAGATAAATAAGATGTTACCGTAGGAAAAATCGCTTTGCTAAAATATTCACTCCTCTCCACGTTTTCTCATATTACAACCACAAAGTCCAGAGATAGACCCATGCAAAGTGATGCATAATTATCAAGTGAATGGAAAATGAGCAGGATGTAAACTAGATTTCTTAGAGAAAATTTGTGAACAAATAACATCACGAAGACCAGCAGAGAAAACTAAACAGAAGCTAAAAGCCATATAAAGTCACAAAAACTATATATTGCAACACTACATATTACTGAATTATCCAAGCATCTGAAAAGTGAGGAGAGTGGCACAAGTACAAGACCAGGAGAACATGCCATATAAGAATTAATCCTTTTAAAGAAGCAGAAAATAGGCCCGTAGAAACTCTGAAGGAGCTGCAAATAATCACAGCTCCTGTTTGATTTTACCTCCTGAGTCATGTGCACCTTAAATCCAGCCTTAATGGAAAAGTGGCAAGAAGCCACATGAAGCCCTGTTTGGAGCTTGCAATTAGACATAGATTATTTGTTGTTGTTTTTGTTTTTTTTTAGATAACACCACCTTTAAAGTTGTTTGGCTATATGTGGAAAAGACACATGGATGTGGAATCATCATACAGTGGGAGACAAGGAATCTAGACTGAGTTAATGGGAATACAAAGCTAAATGCAGAGTAAACCAGGAATAAAATATTTTAGACAGCGACTAGGCAGTATCAAGACTAGGCAGAGGTTCAATTTCCAGTAGGAGGTTGATCACAAAGAAGAAAGCCAGATGTATAATGGAATTTTTTTAATCAAACCATATTCATTTATTAAAATGGGCAAGTTAAAGGCCAGCTCTGAATCCAACTAGAATCTAGAGCAAAGTTTCTGTCCACAAATGCTCTCCATCCAACGTGACTGAGCTTCAGAAAGCTCTAGATGTGAAAAGCTGACAGAGACGTACTCCAAAACTTGCATTTTCATTCCACTTTCCAGCTAAGCTCTCCTTTGTGTTAGTCTGCCACATGAAATTTTAATGTCTCAATTATTGTTTGTGATTTGTAATGTTTTCAAAATGTGGACAAGTACAAGGGCTCTTTTGTCTGGATAATGCTGTGAAAAAAGTGTTGCTCCAGCTAAACAGGAAGGTAATAAAACCTGAGATGGACAGCTTTGTGGTGGCCTGAAGACAATTAACCACCTCAGTTAGTACAGCTGCATGTCACATGTATCTGCTTTAAAAAAAAAAAAAGGATTTCAACTCTTTCTTCAGGACCCAGTGCTTCAAAGAGCATCCGATTCTGAACGCACCCAAAGGCATCTTTGTTAAGACTTGGAGGGAATGTGATGATTGGCTGGGAAACCTCTTAAAGGACTTTTTGCCTTTTCTGTTTGGTGATGTAACATGAATGTATGGTATGCCTATGAAACTCAGGATATCCTGCTTGAGGGACTGCCACCCTGTTCTACTTATATCTGTCATCATGAGATGCCTCAGGCCACTGGCCAAGACCCACACAGACTCACTTCCCCTGGGCAATCTGCACTTTGTATTGAGTGTTAAATCGCTATCATCTTAGCTCGGTGAGGCATCTCTCTCTCACTCTCTGTATGTCTCTTTCTATCTGTCTTTGGCAAAAGGAGCAACTACTCTCCAGCTGAGAATGTTGTAGGCCAACAACAAAGCATTGACAAATCCCCTTCACCATCAGGGACCATCTTAGCACCACTATCTGCAGCTCAACGCTGGACTTGTCGACAAGCAGGTCACTGCTGGTGAAGATGAGCGCTTTCTGCTCTCTCGTTATCAACATTTCACTTCAAACTAAAGCATGTGTCAGTTCTTACTGATCTCACCTCAGTCCACTGTGCAGCACAAAGCCAGTTTGATTAGTCTGAAAATGCCACTGCAGCATTCAGGATACTAGGAAGACAGGAAATCAGAGCATGCAGTGTATTGCAACAGTATCCAATAACCCTTCAACTTGTCTAGATTTTGTCATGTTACGCCTAAACTGCCACATACTTTTGGTTCATTTCATGTAACCCATCAATAAAAAATAGAGTGGAATTGTAAAGGAGACAAGGACACGTGGCTCTCAATATATCTATATGCATAAAATCTGAAAAGTCTGCGATGCATTTGTATTCAGATGCCTTTACTTTGGTGCCACTACATGAAACTCCACCAACTGTCTTCAAAAATCAGAGCCTTGTTAGAGAATGTTACCGAATGAATGGCCTCCTGGAGATAAAATTTTCATAAACATTTTCACAAAAGCATGTAAAAAACAGTTTCAAGCCAGCGCAAAACATCTCTGATGACAGGATGAAGCAAAAGAGGATGACAGTGGCATACAGGAAATAACAAGGTCGAGGAGGAAACACACTGATCGATCTGATGGAAGTGGAGAGAGTCAGCAGTTTTAAGTCCCTTCGGATCAATATTACGCGGTGATGTAAACACGGAGGCTCACTATGGCTATAAACATGCCCACAATCCGCCACATGTGTGGAACCTCGGGCTGTAGCAGCTGCGTTGCAATGTGTGATGCGCAAGATGCAGAAACCTGCTTGGTGAATCCATACAGCAGGCGATGTAAACAGCATGGAACAGCTAACGCATGGGGGGACATTTTCCAAGGGAGTCACTCATGCAGTTCTCAACACATCCCAGCCACAAGCTTGGCAGTCCGTAGTGCTTTGGAAAACATTATAAGTTTCAGGACGGTAGTGGTGCTCCACACCTGCATTTTCCTGCCTACACAAATATTGTAGTAGTTGTTTTTTGTGTGTCACATAGCCTAAAGCACTAAGAGGTCAGGGGGTTTGCGCCAATGGATTTCTTTTTCTTGTCTTCAAAACCACTAAAAATCTATCCAGGCGCTTGTGACAAAGGCCTTAGAGATTGTTGAAGTTCCTCTCATACTTTAGCATTAAAGGAATTCTTTTGGACTAAACCTGGAAGATCAAAGATTAGCTGCCTTAATTTTCTCATAACATCACTAAGACAAATTTAGTTATTAGACTCTGGGGGGGAAAGTATATGAATAGTTACTATATATGGTTATCTAGCTTATTAATGTGGTGGGAAAGTCGCAGACAGAGAAATCCTCCAGATTCTTGCAGATGACTTTTCCGTCTCTTCAAAATGGAAGCGTCACTGCTTACAACACATTCTACTGTAGTGTTTACAGCTCCCTCTAGTGGATGTATGCATGGAAGATATAATCACACAAATGCTGCTCCCTGCGAAGAAACTGCATCATAAAATTTTATGACTTTTTAAACTCATGGCTACCTATCAGTAAAAAAAAACATTTCCAGCAAGTACAAATAACAATTTTAAACTGTTGTTTCCAAGCAACTGAAGATTAAGAAGCATAACATCAATACATGTTTGGAACAAACAGAGATGTTTGTTCTTTTACCTGTGGCGATAAAACATGAACAAAGTTGCTTCTGGCAAGGACGTTTTGTACTTCACATCAACTCTAGTACAGAACTTTTGGAAGTCCTCATACATTCCTTCTTCTATATCACTCGTACATAATAGTTGTCTGACACCACATAAAACAGGTTCTGCCCAGACACAGTCTCAACAACAAGCTGCAAGACCAGAATGATGTCAATTTGTATTTTCACCTGGGAGTGAGAGAATGAATTTCTCTGGTCTTGTGGAGAATGTAGAGGCCTTTGCAAAGTATATCACCCAGGTTCCCACACAGTCTGGCACAGTCTATTTACAATTATTGCATTTCACATTTATGAAAATGAAATGGATGAAACTGTTGGGACTAGACACATTTAAAGAACTGAGAACTGCTGATGTTGTTCATTGGTCTAAAACAGTCTGGACTTTTGACAAGATGAATGTGCGGAAATTTTAAAAGGCATGATAATATGATTCATTACCACAAAATAGAGGGATCAGACTTTCAGAAAAATCTAAAGATTATATTTAGTAATAATCTAAAATAGCGGATCTAAAAGTGACAGCAATAAATCAATACACTTAGTATCTGTCAATAATGGCTTTCTTTTTGACACTGTTGTTGACACACATTGCACGGATATCTAATATTTGTCCTGTTGACATCTTCTCATCTGAGCTGTGGACATCTGCTGCCCTACCAGACTGGCCATGGGCTGTTTCTCTGATGGAATGAAAAATGATCTGTAAAATGCCTCAAGTTTGGGATAGTTTTTATAATCTAGCCTTGCTGTAAAAAATGTAAAAAAAAAACAAAAAAACAAAAAACAAAAACAAAAGCAAAAAAACGAAAAACTTTTGAAAACAGTTTGTCCTTTTCCTTCCGTTTCGCAATTATCACATAAAACACATTGACGTTTTTGGTTTTAACGTGATACAATTTGAAGACGTTCAAAGACTGAATACAAGCGCCACTGATACGTCACATAAGTCAACTTTTATTTTGAAAGCCTCGCTTTTATTCTGGTAAACTGAACAGAAACTAGTACAGATAATGAAAATCAAAGGTAACTGAAGGACATTGTTGATAATTATTTAACGCGACTCCTTAGTATTGCTTTAGTATTGCATTGATTATATCTACATTAGTCAATACAAAGTCCTAAACCTCTTTTTGCATGCGTGTAGCAGACATTTGGATGTCACACACTCCCGGCGGGAGCCATTTTTACATGATAGCAATTTTTAAGCGAGGCGCTAGCCGAGCTAGCATTAGTTAGCTAACGGATAATTTAAAAAAAAGAGCTTCCGAATCGTCAACAAATGCAATGTTTGGTTATCTGTGGATCTGTGTTAACAACGACTCCATCGTCAACACCAGAGGTTTATATGATAATATGAGGTGCGAGTGCACGCAGTTGGTCCCATGGTGTAATGGTTAGCACTCTGGACTTTGAATCCAGCGATCCGAGTTCAAATCTCGGTGGGACCTCGTCTTTTTATCCCCATTCGGAAAGAGTGTCCGACCTACAAAGGTGGATAAAGCACCCCAATATTGTACTCATTAAAGAGGACCACTACTACTTCAGCTTATTTTTACTCAAGTAAAGCTAGGAAGTACGGAGCTCTCTAGGGGACATGGGGAAATGTTTTTCTTTTGCGTTTCCTCGCAATACATTTGCGTTCCCTCGCAAAACCTTTTGCGTTTCCTCGCAAAACTTAAAGAAAAAATTTTCCCCATGTTCCCTAGATGGCTCCGTAAGAAAGTAGCCTTCGGAGTAAGCACACAAGAGTAAAAAGTCATGTAAAAATGCAATTCAAGTACTGAATAATTGATTTAATATTTAAAAAGGATGTCATCAGACAAAAATATAAAGGTATGTGGAATTTCTGGTATTTTAAAGAATATAATGAAAAAGAAATTACAGATAACAGCTATTCTCATTCAATGCAAATAAATAGCATTGAGGTTGAAGAAACACTTTTCCAAAAAGGTTTATATTTCTTCAACATAAAATTTATGAAACCAATACTTACTGTAGGTAGGCCTTATGTACACATGTGAAAACAGGGAAAAAGTACCTTCAGTACTTACAATATACAGTGTTTACTGTGTCTTCAGTTGACCTCCATGGGGCACAGCAGGCTGAAATGTCTGTGTCTCACATATTTGGTTAAAACAAGATAGTTTTTCACTAAGAACAATCTTGTTACCCACAAAAAATAGATTATCCTGACATTTTACTCAAGTAAGAGCAGTGAAGGATCATAATGATATTCCCCTGGTGAAAACAAAAAGCATGTGAAGTAAAACGATTGCGAAGAGCATTTTTTCCCCAAAAGTTTCTCAAGTAAATGTAACTGGGTGAATGTAACCAGCCAACCATTAATGTGAAAGGTTGGACCATGAAAAATGTCCCATTATGGAGTATAGAAGGGAAAAACAAGATGGCGAATTGAGAAGTAGTAAAATAGTACACAGGAATGATTAAACACACATCTCTATTTGTATTTAGGACCTTGGTTTAATATTCTGGTCAAATATCACATACATCATCCCTTCATTCTTTTTTTAACACGTCAAATACCTAAAATATATTACTTTTTAACATACACATCCCATATGAAAATAAGGATTATACCATCAGTCATATAAAAGTACCAAAGAGATACATGTAGAAAATAAGGAAAAAATGATTAAAGCAGAACTTTGGCTTTAGGTTGCATTTCTCTCCAAAGCAAGGCATTCCTCAACATGGTTCTTTCACGAATGTATATGTATATAAAATATCAAAAGAGATGTCTGTTGAAGTTGTCTATTTTACTCTAACTGCAGCTATTTTATCCTATTTATTTTCATCTCACACAAATGTGTTGCCTTAATTTTTGGTGTTTTATTGAAGGGGTTTGCTGCTGATTTTCCAAAGTTAGCTAATTCAGGTCTAAATGTCTTATATCTATTTCCTAAAACTAATGGCGTGTATTACAGAAGCGACCCTTTTATTAAATACATTTATAAATCAATATCAGATAAGTTATATCAGATTGTGTTTAGGTTAGAAATAAAATGCATCTTAGATCTGATCAGGGTTAAGAAGCTGTCAATGCAATTGCAATATTATATTCAAATATTCAATTACATGCTTTTTTCTGTATGATAACTGTGTTTAAAGATGAATTATTTGCATGTAGTCAAAAATATGTTTTAGTATGAAGAATTTAAGTTTTCTATGATTTTCTGAGACTTATGCTTCTACAAAGTCCTTTCTTTAAAAATAACCAGAATATTCACTTTAAATCACTTACGCTTCTCTGTCTCACATTACATTCAGAAAACCTCTGCATTGTACCACTTTGCCTTTTGAAAGTGAAACTTACTTTTCTACCACATTGTTCACATTCATAAACCTCTTTCTGTATAGCTTTAAAGTTCCATGTTTAGGTAAATATATGTGGTAAATAGGTTGTCTTTGATGTGATTTTTGTATGTTCTACACCATATGCAGGCCTGAAAAACAGTGAAGATATAAAAGAAATAAAAATGAACACAAACACTCTAAAAAAACAAAAAAGAAAAATGTTTCAATCTCGTTTGGCAATGTTAGGCCAATCTTTGGCTTTTTCAACAACTCCTATATGACTTCCTGCTCTGCAAATTAACTTCAAAACAAGACATCCTGCAAAAAAAAAAACCATTCTATAAAATTGGATTGTGATACAAAAACAGTCACACGACATTGCACAAAAGTGCTAACTGCATAAAGGCAAAGAAACATATAGCTTTTGAAATAAACACTTATTTAAAAATGTGTCAAAAGCACCTTGTGATGCTTAAATAGTGCATAATTTCCAATAACTCTGCTCCTCATCTTCGTAGCTGTGGTCCTAGCATGACTTTGTTGATGAAGTTGACTATTGCCACAGCTGGCTGCTCAGGATCCATCTCTGCAAACAGGTGACACACATTCTCCGTTGTTGTCCCGGTCCGTCTCGCCACAAAGCCGAACATCCTGCAAAAGAGAGGGGTCAACAAACCACTCTGCCGCACATTTGTATGGGCAGTTTTACCTCCAACGTGAGAGCACCAAAGTTTCTACAGCTCTGGGAAAAATGGGGAGCCCACTGCACTGAACCCCATGGGAAACCTCATGGTTATTCCACCAAATATTTATTTCTGAACTCTTCCTGAGTTAAAATATTAGTATTGTTGTTTCTAAATAAATATGAACTTTTTTTCTTCGCATTATGTGAAGTCTGAAAGCACTGCATCTTCTTTGTTATTTTGACCATTTCTCATCTTCTACAAATAAATGCTACACTGTTGCTTGGAATTTCAGACATGTTTTCAGTAATTCATAGAATAAAAAAAACAACGTTCATTTTACTCAAATATATACCTATAAAAAGTAAAATCAGAGAAACCGATAATTTTAAGTGGTCTCTTAATTTTTTCTAGAGCTGTATATGGTCTTAATAAACCATTGATTTATCATCGGTTTTACTTTCTTTTAATGTTATTTTGTTTTGACTATTCCTGTCTCTATTTTGTTACAGAGACTTTACTTGATTTGCTTTATCTATTGGTAAAAAAAAAGAACATTCAAAAGTGTGTTTTAATTAGAATAATATTTATAGTCCTATAAATATTGTCCTGACAAAAAGGGAAATTGTTAAACAACTGATATGTATTTTTCAGCTCTCTGTTTTCACACTTTAGTGGCTTAATTTTAAAGAGTGCTTATATACATTTGACTCTCCTACTTAGCATATCAAGAGAAATGTATGTCTTCGAAGGTCCCACACACTTAAATTACCCTCAGTGCCTTTGAAGTATGCTAATATGTGGTGGTTTTATAAAGCTCTGCACACACTGTTCTCGAGCTAACCTGATGGCCATATGAAGTCTGGAGGTCTACAGCTATTGAGTCTGCAAAAAGCTGATGACTTCTGTGCACTATGTGCCTCAGCATCTGCTGGCCGGACTCTGTGATTTTACTTCTTGTTGTCATTCTGATTCGCATCCATTTTTTCACATCCTTGTGGAGATGAGTGCAGAATACTGAGTAGTAAGGAATTTAAATGACTGGATTTGTTGCACTGGTGAAATCCTATGGTACCATGTTGGTATTCACTTAGTTCCTGAGAGCGACCAATTCTTTCCCTATTTTCTTAGAAGCAGCTTGCATGCTTTTTGACATTAAGCACTTATGACATTTGAGAAAATTAGATCAGTTAAATTTAATGGTTTTTGGAGAGTGAGCCATTAATTATCTGAATATTCTGTATACACTATCCCCTTTGATGAGGCATTTCAAATTACTTCAAAGTAAAATAACAAATGCATACTAGTGTGAGTAAGTTTTGCTGTTATAAATGCAAATACATGCTTTCACACACAGATTTTGTTTCCTTTGCCTGTCTAACTGATAGAAAGTAACATTTATTTTCAGAATTGATTGAGGCAAAAAGACATGCAAAACTTACAAACACACACTGCGACAGCAAAAAACAAAACAACAACGAAAAAAACTACACAGCATAACACAAGCACTTACTTGCTTGATGTGCTATCAGAATTAGTCCACCTGATGCAAGGACACACAGACACAGACAAAACATCCAGGTACATGAAAAACACACACAAAAAAAGAAGGCAGTTTCTAAAAGCACTTGTTAGAAATTAGAATTTATGTACGTATATGTCATAGTGAAACCACAGAAAAGACGCTCGAAAATAGAACTTATGCTAAACATTTTTTTTAGTAAAATTTAAAGTATACAGAAAGCATCCTTTACATCAGCAGCCAGGGCACTTTTGTTATGCCATTCATTAAAGATAGCAGACATAAACAACTGCATATAGAGATGCAGTCTGATACCTTTTTTGTTTTCACAAAATACAGCTGCAGTGTGTGTTTGCTTTTTCAAACCTCTGATTTTGTGGGTCCAGACTGCTGAAAGTGACACTGCTGATTGGGTAATGCCGCCTAAAGAATACTCTGCACAGACAACAAAGAAAACATGACAAGTCTCCTTTTGACATTTGCATGAGGATTATGTATGTTTGCTAGGGACGTCTTCATAGGTATTCAAAGAATTAGACTGTAGTATCAATCTCGGAGGCAAAAACGTTTTATCAGGACATCTTGTCATGACACATGTCTTACATTTGTTTGCTGTTTTTTAATCAAACTGATCTATATGTGTGCAACCGTGCGAAAAATGTTCACTATGTAAAAAGTACCTTCTTTTACTGTCAGTCAGGGTGATCCCTTGTGAAGACACTTTGAAGTGGACCACTGTTGGAACTGGGCGTGGATTTAGAGCCTTTGTACACTTGATCGCCTTGGAAACAGCCTCTGGCCCAGTTAACGACTCTGTTTCCACCGAATTTAGGTAGAGCACATTGCATGCTAAATCAGTGTAAAAATGCAAATGATATACATGAGGTCAAACATACATCTTGAGCAGTTTTAGATGTTCAAAGACAAAAAAGTCAAACTGCAACATGCAATGAATAAGTCTATATTGTACCTGCTCCTTGTTTAAGGAGGTCAGCAGCAGTACTAGTATTTGTTGCACTTTGCATCTCCTGTAGGTCCCCAACCAAATCTGAAATATGGTAGACTTTAGCTACTTTATCAAAAACAAATTGTTGCATCATTCATAGCAGATTTATAAAATATACCTAGATTTGAGCTTGAAAATACTACCTTTGTCTGGGATGCGGAGGGCACATGGCAGAGAGATGGGAGTTATTGAATGTTGGTACACTAGAGCAGATAGGCTTCCTGAAACAAAAGGAGAAGAACAAAAGAAACAAACAGCTTTCACAGCAGTGAAAGATTTGAAGAGATTAAAACAATAAATACAGGCAGCTCGATGGGGCACCAATTAAATAACAACACCTAAAGGCTTATAGGTTTAACTAATCAGCTTTATGTCTAATAAAAAAACAGAATATGTTAAGCATAACACAGTTAGATCTACAAAATAACTGACCGAAGTAGGACTCATTCTGACAGCCCTTGATCTTCACTCCCCGTGGCCCTGTCTCAATGAGGAAGTGTCTTACCAGCTGTTCCACAGGGTCCCCTGTGAAACAGGAGAAAAAGAGAAAAAATAAGACAGACTGCCATGCTGTCAGGAGTGTGTGTGGTATTCACCAGCTAGATCAACTTCAGATCTGTCTGATATACACTATTGTAAGGGACAAGAAGAAATGGACTGACAAAAACAGGTCATGCAGAATGATGTAATCATAAATAAATTAGATGTCAAAAAGGATGTGCAACCCTCTCTCTCACTGTCTTGTTTTAGTCTAGTCATCCATCCCATCTGAGTCCAGCCACCCTACAAAGGCTAAAACCAGCTGCTTATAATCAGGACGTTGTTCTTTGGGTAGATGACATTTGCAGCATAGACAGACCAATAGACTTTGTGTGTAATTATATAAAGTAGAGAAATACATACATACTTAATGTGCAAAGAAAGTGTAGAAAGAGTACCTTTGTTTCCAGTGATGTTGGCATTGGGAGGAGGAGTGGCCACCTTAAGAGCGAGGCCATAAGCCCCCTGGAATGAGTTACTGTCTCTAATGAGGAAGGCCCCTGGCTCCTTGTCCTTCAACACAGCTATGGCTGTCGTAGAAAAGACAAATAAGTGACCTGGTAAAGTTTTTCCTTACCACACTATTTACAGGTTCTTTGAAAGTAACAAATCAAAACATGGATGGTACTTTCTCTGATCTTTGTGACCCTTACCTTGGTCTCTGGAGATGCCTGGTTTGTACCAATATTTGGAGCTGTCCTGAACAAACTTAGAATTGACCCTTGTCTCTGCCTCTTCTACGTAGCTGTGTTGTGCAGATTCCCTTCTTTGCTCTCCCACAGCAGGAGAAAAAGTAACATGGTGCACTGGTGAAGGACACGAGGAAGTGTGGAGTAAAGCAATATGTCCATTCGGGGATACGGCTGTGGAGGAAAATCGTTTTTTCTCGGGAAGTGGTGGCTGGATGGCGGGGATTGTTATGGCAGTGTACCCAGTGTATGGCACATGAGGAACATTTAGCAATGAGTAATAGTACGAGGCTAGGGGAAAGGTGGGTGTATGGTATCCATCTGGCACAGGTGAAGGGGGTTTAGCGTCTGCTGAGATGTCTTGGTCTGTGATAAGTCTTTGTCCTGCTTTGTCATTAGCAGAGCTGAAGCGCTGAGGAGAAGACTGTTTATCTGGAGAGCCAATGGGAGCATAAGAGGTAGGAGAGGAAAGACTAGAACTTAGATTGTTAGAGGGATTCATGTTCAAGCTTTTATTGCAGTCAGATGAAAGATTTACTGGAAGGGCAGTCCCATTGAGTTGAACTTGAACTGGAGGGATGATGACAGTGGCATAGTTTGAAATGTTTGATTTGGTCTTTTCATCCGAACTCCCTTTGACCTCAGCAACTGCAAGCTCATTATCACCTTTCAGAAAAGGTTCTGTTGATGTTTTTGTAGGATTTGCTGATATTGTTGAATTCTGGGTTTGTTCGTTTGATAGTGGTGTGACAGGTTTGCTTGTATTTGTGTCAGACTCCAAATGGGTCCCAGTCTCTAGGCTTTGAATGGAGCTATCAGCATTTGCACTATTAAAAAAGCAAAATATGGGACAAATTGAGCATTTATTCATATCTTAAGACATGGAACTTCATTACCAGTGTCAGAAAATATCTAAACAAAAGGTTTACCAACCTGTCTTCTGTGTGAGTTGGGCTGCTGCTGCCAATAACTGTGTAGTCATGATCAGAGTCCCCTCCAGGGGTGCTTGACTGACAGCGACAGTCAGATTTACTCTCTGAGTCTTGAGGTATATCATCGTCTGCAACTGTCTTTTCTTTTTCCACTTTGACAGGAGAGATTTTAAATTGTGAAACAAAGGAAATATAGAAAACACTATTAGAACCAACAATGCAGGCTAAATTCAATAGAAAGATATCAAACTCCTAACAATTAAATATTCACCTTTGTGCTGCTCAGTGTGTGACTGCTCTCTGAATCCCAAAGGGATATCAGGCAGCCTTCCCCTTCCTGGAGATGGGCTACTTGCTGGCATAGGTGATGCTGACCCAGAGTGATATCCTGAGGTATAACCCCGGCTTTCACGGCTTTCAGATGGAGAAGACTGATAGGGAGCACAGGGGCATGAGTGTTGGGGCTGTAGAGGGGTGTGGTACCCACTGCTGGCTCCATCCCTTACATCCATCAAAGACTGAGGAATGGGGTAGTTTTGATCCTGTGCAACAGCAAATCTAGGCTGCTCTAGGTTTGAGACCTGGTCCAAAGTAGGGTGGTAGAGATGAAATGCCGGCAGCGGTGACTTGCACTGCCAGAGTTCTGCTTCTCTTGTCAGCTCCCATGTCTTTTCTGTTTCCCAAAGTAGAGGTGCCTCTCTCGGTCGTTGTACCCCAGCTCCTTTAGGCCAGTGTGTGTTTTCAGCTTGGTCTGAGTTCAGTTGTTGAAACACTTTAACTGAGGTTGATGGATGTTCTCGCCTGCTGGAGCAGTCCTGACAGTGGCAATAGGAGGAAGATTTGGGCGAACTGACAAAAACCTCTCTGTAAGGGCCTCCAGGCTGTGGTTGGAGGGAGGGGTGAGAGCCTGATCCATGGTCGGGATAGTGTAAGAGGTGACATTCCTCTCCAGGGTAGCATCTGTTTGAAGCAGGCAAAGTGTGACTGTGAGCGAGGGCATGTTCTGGGGTTGGGTAAGGGTAGCATGACCTGTTGAGGCAGGGCAGGGATGGAGGATGGATTGGACGGTCCCATGTTAACTCAGCTACAGGATGAGCGCTATGGCGATGGCAGAGCTCCATAATGGCTGAATGGGGAGGAGGAGACAAAGATTTGGAGGGTAGGGCTGGCAGTGTTTGGCTTTTTGGATGCTTTTTTATGCTGTTACAATGTCCAACAAATCGACCACCAGGAAGACAGAGATCTCTGTCCCTCTCCCATCCTGCATCACTACATCTTGTAGCTGCTTGACCACAGCAGGAGTGCTCTTTTCTCATAACCCCTGGACTTGAAGGGTCTCCATCATCCAAAATTGCTGTTTCTCTATCCCTCTCTCTCTGTCTCCTCTTCTCCTTTGCCTTATCTTCCACATCTTCTTTCCTCAATGGGCACTCAAGATCTTCTCTCTCAGAGCAGTTAATCGACAGAGATGTTTCACTCAGTTGATCTGAAGAGACTGCAGAGCCTCTGGGACTACAATTGAATGTGAATGGTTGTGGTCTGGAGGCAGACTGGGTCTGGGGTTTCACAGTTGGGCTGCTAGTAAGGCATCCATTTTGCGAAGCAGCTGAGGAAGTTGCACCTGGTCCACGTCGCTTCCTCACTTGTGCATACAAGCTGCCATCTAAAGGGCCTCTTGTGTGAGCGATATCTGATGGAATGGTAAAGACAAACATAACTTATGTTACCTTTGATTTTAATATCAAGTTTTGAGTCTGTTACAGTTAGAATGGTTCTTACTTTCCATGCTGTCTTCATGGTGAAGATTTAAGTTTTCATATGAATCCCATTTGACCACTGGGTCTGAGGTTTTGTAGTCTACTTTAACATAGGAGTCGTTTTTGCGATATTCTCGACCTTTTAAAGCATATTTATTGAAACAACGTGAATCACAAACCACAATCTAATATACAAATATGTGGAGTAACAGACAGAAAGATGAAAATACCTTTGAGTTTTTCTGGACTGTTTGCGAAGATGAACTCCACCGTAGCGTCTGGAGGGAATCTGTCATCTGCAGAAAGATGAGAACAAAGACTGAGACTAAAATATCCAGAGCATAACCACAGAGAGAGAGAAAAATGTCAACCAGAGGGTGAGATCTATGAAGCAGAAAAAACAAACTTAATAAATAAATAAATGCTGCTTTTACTCTTTTTAGAATAGAAACAGAAAGAGCGGAAAGAATGAGAATGGTTTTAATAAACACAGCAGAGACACCTATCATCTGAAACAAGCTTTGTTTTTTAAATTGAAGTGTCACTGTGGGCAATATCATTCTATAAATCATACTATATACATGTGTCTGCATATAACACTGAGGGACTTCTATGACACTGCAACTAAGAGGTTCCATGTGTAAGCATTTCTGTCATCTAAGCTGACGTCATTGTTTGCTATTTGCTTTAGAGTACACTCTAACACTACAATGGTCAGAGGAGAAAGTGGCTCTTGATTCATGTCATCAAGTTAGCAACACAATTGCACAACAGGACTGCTATTTGTTCATTTGTAATATTTGTCAAAACATTTTAGTGTTGCAGAGATGCTGAATATTCTTAGCATGCTCCAGGGAGCATGCCTTATACCAGTGCAGGCCAGGTCTAGTTCCGTCTTTCCAAACCACAGCTGTGCTCCGTGAACTGTGCAGGTGTGGAACTGGACTCTGAACACAACCTCCCTCTCAGCTGCTCGGCTCCGTCGGTGGTAGCACTTCACCTAAAGAGGCAGGAGAGCAGAAATTGAGGATAATTTCAGGTGGAAAATCTCAAATTTAAAATATGTAAGTTTAAATTAGGTATACTTATTGTTTTAGGTGGCTAAGGGCCTGCTGCTGTAATGTTTTAACCCACTCAGTGAGACATGCTGCAGGATTCTAGATGTGTCCTGTGTACAGGTCCATCCATCCTCCCGTCAGCTTTCACCAGCTTCCTTCTCAATGCTCAAGAAAACGTCTCACAGAACTGCATGTCTACCACTGTGTTTCAGCATGGATTGGGTGTGTTCAGGGAGGTGTGCATTGTTATTTGCAATATTACTGTTCACCACACATAGTGTTGAATAGGAAGGCCAAAAAGTAACATCTTAGTCTCATCCAACCAGAGCAACTTCTTAGACAAACTCTCTTTAGTAATCCAACTACTTTTCTTAGATCAAACTGAATTTTATTTAGAGCTTACTGAGTGAATGGGGGTAGAATATAAATATAATACAAAACACGTTTTCACATTTTTAATTGTTGAAGCATTTGAAAACAATCTATAACTTTCTTTCCACTTCACTAACATGCACTAATTTGTGTTGTTCTGTCTCATAAAATCCCAATGGGATAAACTGAAACTTGCATCTGTAACATTACAAAATATGAAAAAGCTCAGGAGGTACTCATACTTTTTGTAAAGGATCATACCTGCATGTGATTACAAATGGGATTTAAATCAAACAAAATTTTTGGGATCAGTAAAAAATGGTTCTTAATCAAACAAAACTTACCATAATGTCACCCTTTAACAGTAGAGCTGGCTCCATAGTCACACACAGTTTTCTTGCTCTAGAGCTCTGAGGATCACTGTGAGCATGTGAAAAGAACAAAAAAAGGTAGATGTGGTTAAAACATACATAAAACAACATGTTTCAGAGGCATAAAACACAGATAACCACTACTTTCTTTAATGTAAGCACAGACCAGGCTTCACTTAAACACAGACAGTAACATGCAGAGTGAGCACCTGTCAAGGGGACTCAGGGAAGGAAAACATTTTCACCCATAGGAGGTGAGAGGTCACTAAGATATTGCAAAATACTTACTAGACACCAGAGGTGTAAGCCAGTTGTAAGGACTGGTAAATTTTCAGAAAAGGATAAAAACCTGAAAGAAAAGTTGTGGGGGAAAAAATTGCTTGGAAAGGCTTCACTTTGTTTTACATTTAAAACTTAAAACACCGTTTATTTATTGTTCCACCCTTATAATCACAACAAAACTGCAGCAGAGCAGAAGCTGACCTCCTCCTGACTGGAAGTTTGGTAGTGAGGGAACAAGGATCTGATGAAGGAACAGAGGACTGCTGTTCATTTTGATGGAACCCGACAGCAAGCTGCTGAAATAGTAGATGTACCTGTTAAAGAGACATGATGTGAGACGAGAGCAAAAATGAGATTAGGAAGGCGATGTAATCTGCGGCGAATCATGAATGTCAGACCTGCTCTGAGAGGGCTGCAAGGAGGAAGAGACTTTGTCTTCACAGAACTTCCTCATGGCCAGAGTAGTGAGAGCCTGGTCTGCTCTGAGGGCACAAGAAAAACAGCTGGTTAAAAGAGAGGCAAACATGCAAAAACAGTGTCGGTAAGGTGTGCCGATTAAAGTTATTGGGGTTTGTACAAAGAGAACATCAAAGAGATTGGAGATTGAAGGTGAGCATCTACATTCTGCTCACCATGCTAACTGTCCAAATCTCAAGACCAGTAAAGATGTAAAACTCTTTAGTTAATTTATCTTTTTCTTTTAAAATCCTGTTTCAGAGTAAACTACATCTTACATACACAGTGTTATGTCACCCCTGGTCCTAATATTAATATTTATGACCACTCATGAAAGAAATCTAGAGAAATATTTTAAATGCTGCTCTTATATCTTCTTACATTATTGGAAAATCTGAACGGGGTAAGATCAGTGCTAGCAGGTCAAAGTTTTACAAAAACTGGAGAGTGCTTTAATTATGTGTCTCAGTAGCTTGTAATATTGCACATTACCCAGCTGATATCTTGCTGTAGTGCATGTAAGCTGCCACTATCACCCCTGTCTTTCCTTTGTGTCCCTGTGAGAGCAAAGACAAAAAGAGCAGCAAATTAGATTATTCACTCTCTTACATCTTTCACAACATATTAGCCAAAGTGTCTTTGTGCTGCACCAACTTTGCAGTGGAGAACCACTACGTTGTGAGGGTCAGAGGTCAGCCACATCTCCATGGCCTTGCAAATGGCACAAATCCTGTCCAGCGGGGGGGCGTGCAGATCAGGCCAAGCATAATCCTGCACCTGGGCGTCAGAGGAGGATTGAAGTTTAGAATTATTATATATCTTTTTACTGATGCAAAACCAAGTATTACCAGCTCATAGAGTGACATAAATCAAATAAAAAGTATGTCACAAAATTTTGTTATCCCTCAAACTTTTCAACAGTTTGTCCGGTTGCAGTTAAAAGCTTCAAAATTATTTAGTTAGATTTCAGTTTTGCGTGATTTTAAACTGGAAAAAATATTTTTCAAGGTTTCACAGTTTCTACAGGATAAATTATGAAAAGGTTAGTGTACATGTCGTCTCGAGACAAATTTTTGCTGAGTCTTGCGATCATTCTGTTAAAGCGCTGGATGTTTGTTTAAGGGCAGTTCTCCTACTAGAAAGAACATCTCCAACCCAGCCCCAAGTCTTTTGTTGACTCTAAAAGATTTTCCCTCAATCTTCTCATCAGCTCTGACTGGCGCCTGTCTCAGCAGAAGCATCCCATCCTCAGAATGGTGTGTTCAGGGTGATGTGCGGTGTTAGTGCCCCGTGCATTTGCCACCGGCCTCTTTTCTACTTTTCTGATTAGTGTCCTCTGCCTTGAAACAATTCATTCATTTTCCTTCCACTGCACAAATATCCACGACTCTGTTTTCACACCAGATCCTATTTCTTGTGTCTTCACAAAACAGAATGCGATCAAGTTCAGAGAGTATGTAAACTTCTGTGAACCTGAACCTTTATTGCTTAAATAGCACCTACCACCAAATTCAGGAGGAAATACTCTTACCTTGGGGTTAAGTCTGGTGATGTCATGTCTCTTTTCTGATAAATTCAGAAGCTAGATAAACCCAGAAGCATGTTCAAATATCAGTAACTGATCAGTAACTGATCTTTCTTTATTTATATCAGTAGATTAAACTAACCAGAAACTTGTCCTGGTGCTTAGATCTGAGCATGGATGCCACCTCTTGCAGGTTTTGCCGGTACTTCTGCTCCTC
The DNA here is from genome assembly GCF_002775205.1 of Xiphophorus maculatus. Taxonomy (NCBI): domain Eukaryota; kingdom Metazoa; phylum Chordata; class Actinopteri; order Cyprinodontiformes; family Poeciliidae; genus Xiphophorus; species Xiphophorus maculatus. The sequence continues at coordinate 23,946,951 of NC_036462.1, forward strand.
CAGGTCTGGCACGAAGAAGACAGAGATGATTCTCTCTGTGATGTAAGTGAGGTCGAAGTCGTAGTGCCCCTCCATCACCTGTTCCATCACCTGTTCAACGCTTTTCCTCCTGGAAAGATAGAAAATCCACTCTTTGAGGGCATCAGAAACAGACAACGGCGCCAAATCAATGACATTTAAGTTCTAACATTGATAAAACTAGACATTTTTCTAAACTTGAGGAAAAGACAAGGCTGAAACTGGAAAGGGGAGATAATAAAAGGCCTGGAGTAACGCTGAGGGAGCAGCAAGAACTTCTAACAAGTACAGCTTGTGTTCCTCAAGCGACAAAACTCTCCTGTATCCTCTACTTGTCTGGGCTAAAGAGTTCACAAATCCAAATAAGTGGAATTGCACTGGATAATGTCAAAGTAGAAAAAATATGAACATGCTTTATCAAAGCTGTGTGTATACTTTTGAGGGCCACTGCACATCTGCTTTCATAAAAACAAAAATACCCACACTGGTCCCTCTGCATGTCGAGGGGATTTTAAGTTTTTTGCTACCTTGGTAAGGAGCCTCTCTTCTTCTGTGGTACTGACTTTGTGGAACTGTGCTGAGAAAAAAGACAGAAAAGAGCAGTACACTGCTGCAATGAAACACAATGAAGCACAATTAAATATTAAAATTTGAACAAACATACCAGATCTGGCACGGGGATGCAGGCGGTGGGCACCTGAGAGGAAAGGAAGCATATGGTTAGGCTCTGCAGGAGTAAACAAATGCACCCACTCCCGCAGACTGGGAATAAATTAGCTCATTATCTCGTCATTTGTTTGATTTAACGCGCCTGGCTCCACTCCAGCAGCGAGAAGGAATGGAGAACAACTGTGGAACGAGACAGAAAGACGTAAGCTGATGAGAAGGGTAGTAAAATTCATCCCTCCGCTGTCATCTCCAACAGATGGCTGGAAGAAGTTTTGGCATAAATATTGAAATCTCATATGAGAGAAAAAAAATTGTGAGAAACCGTCAATTAAGAAATAAACGTATCAATACATAAAGATGTCGATCCTCTCTGAGAAGCAGCTAAAAACATTTTCAGAGACTTTAGTTACCCTTTCCTCTTAACTTTGTAAGGTTTGTCATAAAGAATGCATGGATAGAGAATGGAAAATATATCAAACGTTTAATAGAAATGTTTGTATCTTTTTATTCCTCCCATAAAAAGATGGTATAGGAATTTACTGCTGCGGAAAGTCTGTACATGTGTTGTGCAGTACTTCTACGCTTCTGATAACTCAGCAATAACTAAAACATAAGGCAAACACACAATCAAAAACACACAGGGAAGCTGAGGCCCTTTGAAAAGGGCACAATAACAACACCAAAAAAACTCCACAGTGCTGCTACTTTTGTTCTGAACTGGTCATACTGAAATCTCGACTAACTGGCATAAACTCATACGCCGTCGGATGCAGAATGAGGCTACAATAAAAAACATTAAAAATGAGACCAGAGTTCACACAGGGTGAGCAAAATTAGTGGACTGGATTCATGAGTCTCAATTTTAGCTGCAACATTCAGATGGCACGTCAGAATTTGGTGTAAACAACGATGTGAGCACGTGGATCCATCCTGTCTTGTGTCAATGGTTCAGGCTACTTGTGGGAGCAGTATAGGAGATATTGTTTTGCAGCGCCCCTTAAAGTTAAAATTCTAGCAATACCAAATGCATAAAGGCAAAGAAACTACCATCATGCATCTGTTAAAATTTGAACAAGTGGCATAAATATTGAAAACAAGGAATTTCTTCACACTGCCACTAGAACTGTACACAGCAATGAGAGGTGGTGTGAGGATGAAGGAGGAATCTGTGGTATTTTGTCCAATAAATTTAAGAAATATTTATAACAGTTGTGATACTTCTTTGTTCGTTTTTTATTTACTGATTGTTGTACAACATAAACCAAAAACTTCAACTTTAATACCTTCATGTCTCTAGGCTCAGATGGGCGGATCATCCACATGAACCCAAATGAATAAACACTGTGATCAAGTCATGGGGGATAATTTAACAGGTTTAATAACGGTAATTAACAGAACAAATTGAGTCCAGGAAGGAACAGCAGGGAGACAAACAAAACAAATGTACCCATGTAAAAGTCCAAACGTAAACACGCAAATACACATGTAGTTAAAAAAAAAAAGGTCAACCTTAGATGCAGAGACCACGGAGAAGCAGAATTCAGGCAGAAGAGCAGGACACCAACGTCAACAGGAAGCAATTTGCAACTGGATGTCAGAGTTAGTCGGCAGAGGTCCACAAACACACAGAAACATGCAGGGCAATGCGCGTGTGCTTGGTAGCTCTGCCAGCCGCAGGGTCTTCATTAATGCATGCTGGAGCCAACGGGAGTGGGGCCATCTGGTTCAGTTTGTTTTGTTCATAAGTTAGCATTTACTAAGGTGCCAGTGACATCACTCCATCAGGAGCAGAATAAATGTTGGTGGACTGGCTGGTGAAAGAAACTTTTCATTCATTCAGTAGAAACTGTAACAATGCAGATTTTCTGAGTTACTCTGAAATGAGATATATTTTTTTTCTCCAAAAGTTTAGTCTACTTGACAAGTACTTAAAATAAAACATTTAATTTATTTTAAGAAATGTTCTCATCTCTGCATAATAAATCCACCAAGTGATTAATGTCAGTTCCATCAGAAGTCGGATCTGGACTGATGTGAGTCTGAATGAGTGTAAAAATTAAATGTGAGCCAAACTACTGATATATTTCACCATATTTTGCACATTCAGTAATCTCTTAAGTTTTACAACTGTGACCTAATTTCTTTCAAATTTGGGAATTTCTAAAATTCTGACTTTTGAGTACCAATGCAACACAAGTAAACGTATTCATTTTTTTAATCTAAATGTAAGTCTCCTTAAACATTGGGAGGTTGTTTTTTCTTTAAATTTTATCATTTTAACTGCAGTTAGAATAAGAAAATAAAAAAATAAAAACATACCCCACTTGTGATCATTTTTAGCCCCTTTGCTTCACAGTGAGAAGGTTCTGTGGATTCCAGGTAGTCTTTCAGTGTTCCACTTTCCAAAAGCAGGCAAAATGTTATAAGGTGTGTGTGAATATTATTTATCTTGTAGATTGTTGAATTTTTGTCAGCCTAATGTCAATAATATTGAGGTTTCAAAACCAAACCCACAATGTTGCGTCAAACCCATAATGCATCAGTTTTCTCAGGTATGGATTGGTCCATTTTCCTCACAGGATTAGTAAAGCAAAACAACCCAACATTTTGCCATGGTCTACTTGACTACAGTCGATTGTTAAGCACTTGCAGTGTCAAGACCTTAACGACATAATATGCGTCCGCCTGATGACTGCCATGTCTTGCTTTGTGTTTTCAGAGAAAGCAAATCCAACACATGGCTCTGTCAGACCAGTGGAGGTGGGATCTACATGTGAATGTTGGAGACTTAGGCATCAGGCGTTTCTCTCTGAGCTGACATCTCTCACTGGAAAGAGGGAGAAGTGAGTAAGCCATCCTGTCAGTATGAGGGAAAATGACCACAGCTCCTTCCAAATTCCATAGACTCATGAAAAGCTAAAACAAAATCCCTTTTTTAAAAAAAAAAAAAACACAGAAAGTTCAAGTTTAGCTCAGGGAAATTTTGGGAGTGGCTGGAATAATTTCTAGAAGGCACGTGTCATTCTCTGTATTTGATCTTTCTGCTTTCATCGTTTATTCCCAAATTATCACATTCATCTATGCCGCTGCTTACAGTGCTTCAAGCAGGTCCTCTTATCCCCCCCATCACCCATTCAGGCAACGTTAGATGACAAACACCGGCCTGATAAATATCACCACACAGAGCCAGCGCTCGTCACAAACAAACGGGTCTAAAGCAAGTAGAGGGAGGGAGTAGGAGCTCAAAGCAAAACCAAACCATAAAGGGGATAGAAAGATATGGGGAAGGTATCGGGAAAAAAGATGGGAGAGGAAATGGGCGTTAGGGGGGAAAACAGAGAGAGAGAAAACAAGGGAGAGTTCTGAGTGGGAGAAAGATGTCAACAGCTGAACATGCCTCATGAGTCTCACACAGATTTAGCAGCGCTATTTTAATAAGGCTTCTTATTTTAGACTAAATAGAATCCACCTCAAAAGACTTGAAAGCTTAGTTTGACTATTTGGATGTCAGTCATCTCACAAAGCCACTCACCTTCTTTGTTGTAATTATGGCAACACTTCTAAGTGGATTTGTACCATGTGCCATGTAAAAAGGTTATGGCTGTGGTAAATCACTGTCCTTAGTTGGCCTAGCTGCCCTTTTTGGTCAAGAACGTTTAGCACCTGGACAATTAAAATGAAACAACTCTCACATCCATACAAAGCACACAAAATGCGTTTCAGATGACATTCTTAAAGACTTAGCCTGTTTTGAATGTTCTACATCAATGGGGAACAGCCTAATTCCCGGAATATTAACCGGCTTATCTCAGGAAATGAAAAGCAGAGGGTCAGTGTAAACATTTGAGGGATGCATCCACACTTGTGGCCTGTGATACTCAGCCGTTGCCAGGGTGAGGGAGAGCAGTAAAGTTAAATTAAGCGTGATAATTATCTGCATGTGGCTCGTGATGCCAGTGATTATTACAAAAAGCAATAATAAAGCGACTGCGATAAGCCGCCGCTGTCATTATTTCACAGAGATATTCATCGCGACGGATATTTTTGTTTCTTTCCGACATCCGCTTCGGCCTGTCTTTACCGACTGTGTTTTTGGCTTTCCACTAATGTGCAGTGACACCCTGCGCTGGCACAGGACTGCGTGTCTACCTGGCTCCCTGCGGTGACACATGAAAGGCTGCAAAGGTTAGAAAATGAGGCTCCCGGAAGACGGGAGTAAAACAAGTAACGTTTGGATGAGAGCTGGCCTTTCTGCAGGATTTACACCTCTTGAACTGTATCACAAATTTCTAGCATTACACCTAGAAATTGCAGTGCATTCTATTGGAATTTTACGCTATAGAGCGAGACAAAGTAGAAGGCAAATGATTCACGCTTACATAGTTTGATGCCCTTAAATAAAATCCACTTGAGAAGGCAGTTAATGGATTCTGCCTGTGTCTAATTTAATCTCAGTATAATGACAGCTGTTAAAGGTTTGTTTCAGTGTAGCACTTATAGGGGCCGTGGCAAACACGTGGAGTTACTCTTGTAAGATGAAAACTCTTTACCTTTTGACCTGTGTGCAAATCACTCTGAAAAGCATCCCTATGATGAAACACGGTGGTGGCAGTATCATACTGGGAGCAGTAATAATAAAATCTGGGGGAAAAAAGCTTATGGTTTTTGAACAGTTTTTCAAGAAAATGTCTTTGGCCTCAGCAGAAAAAGCGATATAAAATATAGCTTTGCAGGATTTAAAAAATATATATATATCCACTCCCAACAACAACAAAAAAGTGCACACACACACACACACACACACACACCCACAGTGCCTAATTACAATGTCAACTGACGAATAGGTATGTATCTCTAAAATAGCAGCTACTAAACATGCACGTTAATATCAAAATTAATCAGCATAAGCCAGGACGTCTGAATGTTTATTCGCAGACAGACATCAACAGAAACTGTTTTGTGCACCTTTAATGTGAAAGGTATGAAAGACGTTCATTCAGGGTCGCAGCATCCAGACCAGCATCTATAATTTGAGTTCCACCCCAGTCCTGTACCAGTTTCCTCATACATGTCTCATTAAAAAGTAACTGTCATGAATTCACTCGGGAGAATAAATAATTCAAATCTGTGTATGTTTTACAGGTCAGCGGAGGAGTGCTTTTAATTCATTGGAGCAAACAAAATCCACTTTTTTATACATATATTTATCAAACTATGAGATCTCTATGGCTACATATTTATAAGAAAAACAAATACACACAACAGAGAAAAGTCTGCAGAGAAAATAAAAATAAAAAAAAGATTACCTAAAAGAAGTTTCAGCTACTGTGCCCATCATGGGAAGCTAAACTCAAATAAATACAACACAGAGCGTGTTTTACCTCTTCAAGAGGAGCGTCTGTCCTTTCCCTCCGCCTCTGAGCGGTCCTGTGTGTGGACTGTGTCGACACACAGCCCGCCTCACTCCTCTAGCGCACACAAACGCTTTGCTCGCTCTCTCACCAACTCACTTCATCTTCCACCCTCATAATAAGGCACACACACACACGCACACACACTATGAGTGTGCAGGCAGAGCGCGCAGCGTAGCATTAAACCCTCTCACTGCGTCTGTGACATACACGTAGAGACGGCCGAGCTCGTCAGAGGGGCGAGTGCTGTTGCTTTCTCGTGCACTCAGGGCTAATTCGGTATTCTGCATGCAGACAGCAAGCTGCCATGCACGGTGCACTGATGTCTGCTGACCTCTCCAGCAGCCTTAGGGTCTGCTAGTAGAAATGACAAAGGAGAAGCTGAAGTGACAGAAGGACGAGCATGAGTAATCTGGTATTTGGATGAATGGCAAAGATAAATAGGGGAGAAATTCTGAAATCCTACCAGATTGATAAAAAAAAAAAAAAAATCAGACACTTTAGTTTTAACAACAGCAATAAAAAAAGCATAAAGATGAAAATGTGGCATTTGAAAGAGTTACAAGAAGATGAAATATACAGAAAGGGACTTGGCGTGACATGAAGCAGACATCAGTCTCCACCCTTGACCTAATGTTCCTCTTTATTTATGAATACCCCAAAATGGGAATGATCAAACACACACACACACACACAGCTGCCTCCCACCCCCACAATCACTCACTAGCAAGCATCTATGGAACTCCTGTCATTTTCTATATTTATCCACTCTGACTTCTCCTGTCCACACTGATCACCATCCCGTGTGACGAAGTCATCCCTCATCCGTGGAACCATGCTTCCCTGGCTGCAGCCTCAGAGAAATGTTTTTGCCTATTGCCATGGTGACCGGAGGCATAAGTGTGATGAAAATAATAGATGCTATCTTTTTTTTTTTTTTAACGCTTGCCGGTAAGGCACGGGAACTGACAGAGCTTACATATGCAGCATTGCAACATTTAATACAGAGGGTATGTTGCAGCAAGATTATGGAGATAAACATCGTTCCCATAAGGTTGATTATTAATGTTTTCAGGCTAATGGAGAAAATCTGTAAAATGGGTACAAAAACAACACACACACACACACACACCTTTGTGTGTGTGCGTCAGGGCTCAGAAAGAATGTAGCTTTCTAAGAGTATTTTTGATTTGTTCTGCCGAACATGAACAGTGGCAAACAGCCACCTGCTCGTGGTGGGGTCACGACCGCAGTGGCGAGTGATACTGAGCTGTTGTCACATGAGGGTAAGGGGACTGCTGCCAATGTTTTGACATAAGCTGTGGACAGAGGGAGTGCTTGTCTCACAGAGTGGAAACATGTCATCCTAAAATGAAACAGTCCACTCTTTGTCCAAAGCCCTAGGTTTCCAACACGTTTTCCACTCTCAGTCATTTCACTTTTATTGATAGGTTCTTTACATCCTATTTATTTGAAATGTGAAGACAAGTGGGTTTGTGTTTATTGTGGAAATACACAGTTAAAAACCCAACTTCGCATTGTTCAGGATTTGCCAAAATCAGCTGTAACATAGACCGGTCCAACATAAAGCAACAATTCAGCTTTAAAACCAGACTAATTCATTGCTCACCATCTTATTCAAGCGTGATCAATATTATTCAGAGGAATCAACATGGACAACAGCTCTGCTAGACAAAGTAAACAAAATTAGAGTTTTTGCTAATATGTGTCTTAGCATCAGCACCAGATTTCAAAGATGCCATCAACTATTTTATATTTTCCTATAAATATTTTTTCTCTTTTCAACAATAAAGTGAATTCTGCTACTTCTATATATGAAATACATGCTTTTACAATTCAAGAGCCTGAAACATAAGTTCATGAATTATAAATTAAAATAGTAAAGTCAAAAACAAAAGCCTGAAAAGAAGCTGTTTAAAGTTTTTCCACCTGCTACATAACTGCAAAAACGTGAACTAAGGTACTCTGGTCAGACGAGACTTAAGTTTTTGGCATACAAGCAAACTAGCACATTGTCCATACGTTAGTTCGGTGGCGGCAGCATCATGGTGTGGGGATATTTTTCCAGGGTGGAGGTTCACCTAGTAGCAGGACAACAGCTCTAAACATACAGCCACAGCTACAGTACATGGATTGAAGGTTAAGTCACTTCCTTTCGGGACACACAGATGCTGGAGTTTAAACAGCAGCAATTGTTGGGGTGTGCCCTACTACACCGTTTTCCAAATTATTATGCAAGAGATATTTTCTCAGATTTTCTTAAATCTTAAATAATTTTCAAGTCATGAACTATTACAGTATAAATCAAATTTTACTGAACAAAGCTCCCCATGAGAACAGTATTTTTTTCAAAAATAAAAAACTCAAAATGCACTGTTCCAAATGATTATGCACAGCAGATTTTCTAAACATTTTATGGATTATAAAGAACTGCAAACGGTCATTCTTTGAATGTGCAGCATTAAGTGGTCACATGTACTAAAATCAAAAGCTGTTTCAATCAAAAACATCTCAACAGGCCGAGTTACATGTTAACATAGGAGCTCTGCTTTGATATCACCTGCACAATTCTTGATCCATTGAACTTGTGAGTTTGTGGAAAGTTTCTGCTTGAATTTCTCTGCAGGATATCAGAATACCTTCCCAGAGCTGCTGTTTTGATATGAACTGCATTCCACCCTCAGATCTTCTGCGGCTGGGCCCACTGCGACCGGTTCTAATTGTGAGCTCTGATTAGGGGCGGCTGAATAGTAGGTTCATGCACCTTAAACCTCTGGAGGATCCTCCACCTTGAGGTTCCAGAGGCACCAGCAGCTTCAAATAACAGTTTGCTGCTTTGTAAGGACATTTTAACAGCTGCTCTCTTAATCCGATGAACTTGTCTAATAGGAACCTTCCTCATTATGACTTTATCTGTACAAACCCATCTTTGTTCTGTATCAGCCACAAATCTCTTCACAGTACGATAACGCTTCAGTTTTCGTTAAATATCAAATGTTTTCATATCTTATCATACGGCACTACACTATTTGATGATTTTCGTCAGCAGAGATCCTTTCTCTTTCCCATATTGCTTGAAACCTGTGGCCTGCTTAATAATGTGGAACATCCTTCTTAACTAGATTTCCTTTAATTGAGCTCAACAGACAAACTAATTAACCCAGCTCTCTGAAATTAATTATAGTGATTCAAAGAGCCCTGATACACAATTCCAGCTATAAATTTAATAGCACAACAAAAAATGTTATCTTTATGACACTTAAATCCAATTTGCATAATAATTTGGAACAAGGTGTAATGCGTGCAGTAGATGCGTAAGTAAGAATTTGATGTGTTTTGTAAGTTTGGGTGTCATAAAATAGCCCTGTGTTTCAGCAACACACACAGGGCCGTCAAATTCTGCTAGGTGTATGATGTGTAGCTTTGGGTTCAGTTATCACATAAAAATTAATAAAATTAAATTTTACAGTTGCAATGTGAGAAAACGCAAAACTGTTCAAGGGGAACGCCTCAGACCAGAAAAAGGGTGAGGTGTGCTTTTGGGTGAGTTTCGGTTGAATGTCCGTCTTACCTTTGCTTCACACATCTTGTGGACCACGATCTTGCACTCTGCAATCAATAAGAAGAGGACCTGGTTTAACTCTGGGAATCAGCTTTGAAGTCTATGAAAAAAGACAGCCAGGATGATCTTGTCTGCCTGCATCTCCTCTGGTCAGGCCTGACTCTGGACCTGCTGCACCTGGTCTGACAGAGGTGTGTGGACTCACCCTTGCAGAAAGCTCCTGGGTTGTCAATGTTCTGCTCACACACGTCACACACCCGTCGTTTCTTGAAGCTCTTCGCCGTGAAGGCGTGACTCGTCGGCTTGGTGAGCTGGAGGAACACAAAGGCTGATCACCAATGCAGAATACGCAGCATATGCATGAAAACACAAATGATGCTCCTGAGAGGAAAGCGTTATTTCAGTGATGTCAAACTGAAAAGAGCATGAAAACTCTCCCGACGTGCACTGTGAGCGTGCGATGTCGTGACGAGCTGAGGTTCGGCGTTTTTCTTGTCATTTCCTCGGGCGTCTCGGTTCAGATTGTCCCCCTGCGGCGCTGTTGTCAGTACGGATGTGTGCTGTTTCAGCGACACACCGGCATGCACATGGATAGCCTGCTGTAAACTCAGCATCCCCCACAAAAGAATACCTGTCATCTCACACCGTCTTTTAAAATGCTCTGATTCTGTCTCGGTCTGTGGGCCGATCGCATGATGAAACACTGGAGGTTCAGCTGCTCATTTCCATGTCCCTGTTTTGAATTTGTACAGGCAAGCTGGATGTGACCGGACATACTGTTGAGCACATTTATTGTATAAATTAAGTTTCTTCTTATCTTGTCCTTTTTGAGATATACCTTCTAATCGTGTTGCGTGGCGTTTTCTCTGATGTAGTATTGATCAAAGATCCTTGTTCAACATTACAAGGTGGGAGCAACCTGGACAATGTTGGCAGCTGTGTAAATATAAACGTGGAGTTTCTGTTGGCAAAGGAAAACCTAAATATGACAGAAGCAGACTCAACTATTTCTGGAATACAGTTTCATATACAGTGACTTACAAAAGTATTCACACACTTTAAAGTTTTTTTTTCCAATTTTCTCATAATACAGCCACTGACTTTAAAGTATTTTACTTGATGAACCAAATGAAATGATGTAAAACGGCTTTATTTCATTAAAAACCGATAAACTGCATGCAGGCTTCGATCTAATCCATTTTTGCAGCTTCTAACACGTTGGCCTTCATGACCTCCCTGTATTTCCCTGATGAACTTCCCTCTCCCTGCTAAAGGACGACATTCCCACAGCATGATGCTGCCACCCCCAAGTTTCAAATTAGCGATATTATATTCATTGTTTCCCAAGTTGGCCAATATATTAGTTTTAGATCTCATTTGACTTAGGGCAAGATCTTACCCTAAAAAATAAATTCTGGGCGTGCCGTGGTGGCGTAGCGGTTAGCGCGACCCGTATTTGGAGGCCTTGAGTCCTCGACGCGGCCGTCGTGGGTTCGACTCCCGGACCCAACAACATTTGCCGCATGTCTTCCCCCCTCACCTTCCCCGTTTCCTGTCAGCCTACTATCATATAAGGGACACTAGAGCCCACAAAAAGATCCCCTGGGGGGGAAAAATAAAAAATAAAAAAATTCTGCCACCTGAGCTGTGAAAGATGATGCATTCCTGTGAGCAGAGACGTCTCTGTCCAGGAAGCCAAAGCTAGGAGCTGTGAATGTCGTCACATTCATTTCAAGATCGACAAAGTTGCAAGAAGACAGTGGGTTTTTCTACTGCTTGATTGCAGGACAACATTCTCCATGTTTTATACATTTAATTTCGAAAGGAGTGTGCCGACATTCTACAGTATTATAAAGGCCAGGCATTAAACTAGATAAAAACCACCAGAAATGCTAATAAAGAGTTGCATGTAGCCATATTGCACACCAAACTCTGGGTTGATTGGCAGCATCCAACGTTCACAGTTGGAATAATAACTACTTCAAGGAGCATTATTGTTATATTGCTGACTGGAAACTCAGAGAAGCTGACCTTTGACTCCAAGGAGAATGCACCAATACCGTGGGCTTCCTGGCAGTTTCTCCTTGTCCAAGCAACTAATTTGGGCTGACGACCATCTCTAGGTTGGTTTGAAGTTTATTTTTCTTTTGTGTGTTTACTCATGTTGTCTACCGACCCTTACAGAGCAGCTGCATTTTACCAGGAATAAACTACACCCTGGTAAACTCTATATACCATGTAAGTGACTTTGGAAGCAATTAGTTAGAACTGAATTTTATTTTTTTAATTTCAGAATATTGCAGTAAAACAGTGCTGAATGCAATCCCATGGTATGCTTTCTGTTTGGTGAAAGCCGCGGCTTTTTTCCACTTCACAATTATACATTATTTTGTGTTGGTCTAATACATTACAATTTGTGGTTATAAAGTGGCAAAATGTGAATAAACTCAACAGATATAAACACTCAGGGTTCAGTAATATTACTGTCTGAAACATTTTATCAAAATAAATGAGTGATATTATGCTTTATCTAAGCTTAAGATACAAATTATAACAAACCCCCCCCTAAAAATATATCAATCCACACACAGAATATGAACTGGAAAGTTAAAGGCACTGATTCATAACCCTCAGCTTTTTTTTTTCTTTAAATAACCACCTTTCCTGGTGAAAAGAAGTGGGATGGTGTTTATATAAGGTTGTGTCCTAAACCACCAGAGTAAAGCCATTTGTCAGCATGTGAGGCACATTAAACCTTTACAATTTTCCAGGAACAGAGGAGGGGCCCGGGAAAATCTGGAGGAAGGTGGGGTTGTGCCATGCTAAATGGTGGCGTGTGCGGCAGAGGTTCAGAGCAGCAAACACTGTACACTGTTCTACTGTAAAGAAGCGTGTAAAATTACTACTTTACTACAGTCTAACAAACCTATCTATTGAGCACTATCAGATGTGTACAACCTACCTCAGTTCTTAATTAATTTACTGCCAGTATTTAATAGTAAAACAGTTGCTTTTCTCGTGCGTACAGCATACTGTCTTAATATGTTATTTCTTTAACTGCTAAAATAAAAAATGCCAAGAATATTGCCTTTTGGTTTTGCTATCCCAAACTCTGTACTGTACAACAGCAGTTTAGCCTGTTGTAAACAGGCTAAACTGAGGTAACTCTTAACCTCCACTAGAGGCCGCTACAGGCACCGTGTGTAGAGTCAAAAACCGTGAAAGCTTTCAATAATTTCAACCACACCGCTGTATTCTAGGAAGCATTTTAATGTTGTCCATAATGTTTCACTCAGCTTGTCTATGTCCCTATAAAATAAACTTACCAACAAAATAAACAAATAAAACAGTGAAACAGACTTTTGGAGACACGTCTTGTGATTAAATGAAATAAAAAGATTGTTACATTTAGGATGAAAAAGGGAGAATCTATGATTCTTTAATACCCCAATCTCACCATAAAGTATGAGGGTGACATTATCATGTTCTGTGTGTTTTCCTGTGTAGGAGGACTGGTGCAAAAGTGTATGAAATATTTATTTCTAATTCTGCCATTCCATATATTAAAATTATTTTTGGCAACCTTGGCTGACCTAAACAGGAAAAATGTAATCAGATTTAATTAGACAAAGAAAAACTCTTTTTGAACAGTGAGTATAACTTTCAACCAGGCGACAAACATGTATTTTTCATATATTTATTAATTTCTTTTTCTGATTATTTAGCTAAAGACAGCAGTTCAGTTGAACAAGAACAAAATAAGCACAAAAAAAGTCAAATGAGCCTTACGCCTCAGCAATAATGTACAGTATATTGTCGGAGGCAACAAACTTTGATTAGATGCAAATTATTCTTTGAAATAAAACATTTAAAGTAAAATTGTCTTCACTTACTTTTATTTTTGGAGTAGCCCTTTCCTTTACAACTTTCTAACTCAGCTACTGTGGCACAAATAGAGGATTTGTGAGCCACAGCTGAAGATGAGCCAAGAGCGTCTCCTGGTGGACAAATTGTTGTAGTGCAGCTGACTTTCAAGGAAGAAAATTACGATTACATCCTCGATTGTTTTTCGACCCTGGTCCTAAAGGCATGCTGCCCTGCATGTTTTATACATTTCCCTGCTTCAGCACACCCGATACCAATTAATGGTATTTGTTTTTGACACGATGGAGATTTATCTGTCAGACCAGATTAATCTAGTTTTTTTTTAAAAGATAGGCTTAAGGGTGCTTTAAGTAAAGTCTTTTTCTAGTCAACAATAAAAAAAATACTTGGTAATAAAAATCAACAGATGATAACTTAGGTCACATTTTAAGACATAACTAAATCCTTACAAAGGATTACCCTCCTATAAAACAACTTTGGATTCTGTCATATTGCAATCAAAAACTTCAGTGACTCTTCTAATCAAATCCCCCTAAAATAACATCTGGCTGAGCCAGTTGCCTTGAAAAGTTACATAATCAGTAATCTAGGTCCACCCTCAGACAAGGAGAGTACTGATCAAAGAACAACTTATGAGACCCATTGTAACTCCGGTTGGAGAATCTGGTTATTCAGCCTACAAATCTGAACTTTATGGAAAAGGCGCCTTCATAAGGTTCTTATTAAAAGAAAGCCACAAGAAGTCCTGTATGCTGCTTACCACAAGCCATCTGACAAACTGGGCAAAGATCTGCAACAATGTGCTGTTGTCATAACATAAGACATGAACCGAACTTTGTGGTCTACATGAAAACCGCTTTGCATGGTAGAAACTAACACTGTCTGCACATCATCTTAAGCACTCTACTCCATCTCATATTGACACATGCTGGTGGCAGCATCATGCTTTGTGGAGGCTTTTCTTGAGCAGGGAAAGAGAGGGGAAATACTTTAGCAAACTAAATCAATCAAACGCCATCTTCTTTGCAATCACGGACGGAGAATAAGGCTGTTGAAAAGCTGCAAACTAATGACACTACCAGACTAAAACTCTCATGCATGTTTCCATCTGAAGTTGTTCTAAAACAGAGTAGAAATGTTTGAGTTCTTGTCTGCTCTTCTCTTTGCTAGCAGCACAAAATGATCTCTGGCTGAGTGGACATCGAGTCTCCGGAGGATCTCACGAGTATCAGCAGAATTCCAGTGTTGCATTGCAGTATAAAAGAACCCCACCCCATCTGTTTTTTTGCAGCCAACGTTTATGTCACTCCCCAACCATCTCTGACCACTAACGATAGCCTGAAGCGCCTCCACATCCAGCATGCAGATCCAGAGAGAGTCGCCAACAATCAACACTATACTGGATTTCTTTATGACCGTGACAGTTGCATGATCTCTTTTTTTTTTTTTCATTTCAGGAAAACAGCAACAGTTGCTTTTACAGTAATTCGTCTATGTTTGAAAGTTATAAAGTGAAAAAGATTTCACCCAGTTGTCCTGCAGCTCAACTAAAATCTGTCCTGGACATTGCTCTCTGTGAATGGGCTGTGTACAGTAACACCCCCCCCCCCCCGCCACTAAACATGCTTTTTTTCAGTGCCACCTCACAAGCGATGACACGCTGGAGACCAGGAGTCACAACCCTACGTACACACACACACACACACACACACATAGTACACTGGCTATCCACTCAGGAAGAGACAGGAGCAGGTGGCAAGCTGGGGGTACGCTCCAGTTCTTGGTGGGTATTTATAACCTGCATGAGTCGGGGCCGCCACCTCTAAACAGCCGTGAAAAAAAAGCTGAAAATAGGTGCAGGAATGTGTGCGTGAGAGCAACAGAGAGAAACAGACACTTCAAAACCATCTCAGACCTCCTCAGCCAATATGAAGTACTTTGTTTCTATCCACTGCCTCCAAGTCCACCCATCCAGCAGGGAATATGTGTTCATAATTTGGCATGGTCAAACACATGCATACACACAAGTGATCCAGACAGCTGAGAGACTTGAAACCACATGTTGGGGGGGAGGAAAGAAAGGAAGGAAGGAAGGAAGGAAGGAAGGAGGGAAGGAAGGCTTGATGCAATACTTTGGCTTCTTTTAACAACACATTAAACTTACAAGTACTGAGCTGGATGGGATTCTGACTCTTTCTTGATTTGATCAGAATACAGGCTTTATTTAAGCCCTCTGCGAGGTGCTTGCTTTGACATGTACCGCTATAAATTTAATTTGCGAGAATGAATTGTATTTCGTGCTTTTGGATCTCACGTTTTCCCCAACACTGACATCATTCTTTTGAACAAATTAAAAGGTGTTTTCTAAACGGAGAGCACCAGATGCCGCTGCTGCTGACCTCCGGTGAGCCACGGCGGGATTTTACTCCGATTGGTTTGTTGTGGGCGACAAACACATCCTGGCGCGTAGCCTTGATGGTTGCATCAGCGGGCAACACTTTCCTCTCGGTTCTATAAAAGTTCAAAGTGCTCGGTCCAAGTCCACGCATGCTCCTAAATAGAATCCAGCAGACAGGAAGGCGGTGAGTCAAATCCAGACAGTAATTAATACTACTTCCTCTCCATCCTGGAGCCTCGGGAGACATCATTAACCATTAAACAAGTGAATCAGCTGCTGTGTGTGAATTTTTGCCGCAGGCTTATTAGATATAACAATAACTTTACAATACACATCCCCTTGTAAGCAACTAATAATTATTTAATAAATCAGCTATTAATAAAGCTGTTAACACTTTAGATACCATTAATATTAGAGGTGAGATAGAAATAATAATAATAAAAAAGAGAAATTAGGGTGTTTTCCACACTGTGTGAAAAGACTGTTATCTGACTGGGCAATTACTCATTATTGGTTTATACAGTATTAACCACTTAATTAATTATTACTTACAAACCTGTTGTAAGGGAAAATACCTATCAGATAGTGTTATTCATTTTGCATGAACTCTTCCCATATAAACCACCAACAAATATTTGGTAAACCAGTGACGGATGAAGATGTAAACCTTATAATCTACTAATAGAGGTATAGACTGTTATTTGCCAGGTTGTTACATTATACATCTCTTACCTTTTAATCGTTTATAAAGTGTTACCAGCGTAATTAATGAAATAATTGTTTAGGATAAAGCTATTTTAAAGTGTCAGCCTCATCGGCGCCTTTACAGAAAACTCTACCTATGAGCAACTAATAGGTCTAAATCTGCAAGGGGTTTGTAAACCCTTATTAAAGTTCATTATATTATTTTATATACATAATAGATCATTATTGAAAGGTTGTTAGAGTAGCTAAAAGTGACGGGTGCTTTAATAAATGCCTTAAGAGTTTATAGCTGCCTTAATACTTTACAAAGTGTTAGTTGCTTAAGTTACTAACCATTAATTCATGTTCCCTTGACAAGGGTTGTCTTTGTACCCTCCACTGTACCCCTCATTATAATGAGTAATAAGTTGTCAATACACAAGTTAAGGATCAAGCTGTAATCACTGTATAATTCCTTAATAGAAAGGCATTAGTGCATTGAATAAACAGTGGGAGAGGCTGAAAACATGAGCAGCACCTTGCCAAATGAGATTCTACGTCAGTGTACTTCATGAAGAGGGAGCTCCACAGAGCTGGATAATGAAATGCTCCCGACAAGCAGCAGAACTGCACCGACTCTATTTTTGAGACATGGGGAGAATGGTTTGCATTTTTTTGGTTGTGACTGATGTGTGATCAGTGGCGAATGCAACCAGAAAAATTTGTAGCAATTAAGTTTCAGCTGAAATCCGCTCAAGCCAAACGATTTCATATGCGACCGCCTTGTTCTCCAAGGCGACATCAGCTTCAGAGTATTCACCGACTGATTTCCGTCAAGCTCAACATGCACTTTTTCATTTAACGAACTCGGCAATCTGCATGATGAAGAGTCAAACGTTCCATATTTGCAGTAAAAAGCTGATGGTTATGATGTACCTGTGAAAGCTGAATGATCCCAGGATGCACCTCAGGGTCCGCCTTCACAGGGATTCCTCCTGTGTCTGTACCCGGGCCGTCCTCTTTCATCCTGCTGCTACTGCTGTGCATACACCCCATGCTTCCAGTTTTCAACTCTTCCCCTCAACCCTTATCCACTCCTTAACGCCAGCACCACGGTCCGGGCAGCTCTGGATTTATCCTTCTCTCACCGCCTCATATTTGTTTTCCTCTTCTCCCACATTTTCCTTCTCTCCCTCTTCACACCTCTGCCCTGAGCTCTGACAGCTTGTCCTGCCTTGAAATCAACCCCAGATGACTTCCAGCTCTCCCGGACTCTCCTCTTACAACCCCTCTCCCCCTGACAGAAGTGTCACTGAGAGTTGACCCTCCTCTCTGCTTCCTCCTCCTGCATTCTCCAGCTATCCTCACCCTGAAAGCTCACCGTCACCAACTCTCTCCCCCCCCTCTGCTTTCCACTCAGCGGCACCTCCTTCTTGGGTCGTCCAAACTCTAAAATGCCCCCCTCTCTTCATGCGGCCGGACCTTTTGGTTCTCGCCTATCTCGCTCCATCTTGCTGCCCCTCCACAGGGGAGAAGCGGCAGCTGTGTTGTCTTGTAGATGTCAGACTCTTCTTCCTTTTTTTCTGGCTTCACATCAGGCCCTCATGTTCTTCTTCCTCACGGGGAAGTGATCTGACAGACCTTCTCGCTGCGGCGCTTCAGCTCATAGATTGAACCTCTTAGGTTCTTCTGAGGCAATGTTTCTCTTTCTCCTTCCACCTTTCCATTTTTAAATAGTCCGCAAATGCTCTAAATGTAATTAACTTGACCACTATGCTTGATGGAGCACATGACACCAACTTTCATGCATTTTTATTCCTTCTGCTTGTCTCCTGTGAAATGAAAACAATGGCAGGCTCTGTGCTTAAACCAAAGATCTGTGTTCCCCTGGCTGGATGAATTCCACCAAACTCTGGGACTCACACAGAACAGTATTTCCTCAAAGTGGGTTCCCCAGACAAAATACTGCAGTAAGTCAGAGGCTTTAGGGTTGCGAGGTTTAAAAAGAAAAAAACACCCTCCAACAATAAGCTCTTTCTGCAGCCATGTTCTTAGCCCCCAGTCAGAACGTACAAAGCGGTCTTTGGTTGAAAACTGAGACAGATCCAATGGTTGAGGGCTATTTTGGGCTGGAAACTATCAACATGTGTTTGTGAGGGTTTTAAGCTGAGGAATGCTTCTTGTATTTCTGATCTGATGTGAGCGGAGTCAGAACGCACACATTTATTGGCTGGCCTGGTTGGGAAGTGCAAAACAAAAACAAGAAACATTAAAACATTTGACAAATCCATCCAACCTGCAATTAAGATGCATACTAATCCACTAGTCGTATGATCGATGGTACCACTGCAAATCCCTTCTGAAACTGTTTTTCATAATGCATGACTGGACACTTTTCAAAATGAGAAAGACAGTAAGACATGCAGTTAGTTAGGACGTGTTTTCATCTTCATAGGACAGGAAATATAAAGGATGTCAAAGTTCAAACAACTGGAAACGTGAAAAGCAAGAATGATGGAAGACCTGAGTTTATCCTGCCACTATGCCCAGTGAGCAACATTGTCAGGGAAAGAGCAGAAGAAATATCCAAAGCTCAGATTGGCATCGCTACGGCGCTATAAATCAATGCGCACCATCTACATGCCAACAGGCTGCTGGGTGGGAAGCATCTTATCCTACCATCACAAATGTACAGTAAATGTATAGAATTTGGAAGACTGTCTTGGTCAAACATAAACTAGTTGCAGATGGTGTTTTGCTGTATTTAATGATTGCACTACATGCTCTCTCTCAAATATTTTACACTTCAAACTACAAACTTCTATTTTATTATATGATGGAGCAGCAAAGTACTGTTCAGGTACATCATTTTGAAGGAAAGGAAAGCGATTCTGTTCATCATGTCACTTAAGATGTGTTTGTATTTGGCATGTTGACAAAACAAAGTCACATTTTGGACTCATCTGACAAAAGCACCTCTATGTTTGCCATGTTCCCTACAAGACGTGTAGAAAACTGCAAGCAAAGACTTTTTATGGCTTTCTTTCAACACTGATTTCTACTTGCTGCTCCTCTGTATTGAGCACAACTAACAGAGGTAGAGTCAACAGTTTCTCCTACCTGAGCTGTGGATCTTTGGAGCTCCTCCAGAGTTACCATGGGCCTCTTGGTTGCTTCTCTCATTATTGTTCTCCCTCCTGGACCTGCCAGGCGAGTTGAAACAGTGTTCAAAGCTTTGGATTTTGTTTTCCAAGCCAGCACCACTTTAAATTTCAAAACTTCTTCCTTGACCTATTGCCTGTGCCAGTCCTCATGAAGCCGTTTGTTCTTTAATGTTCTCTAATAAACCTCCGAGGGCTCCATAGAACAGCTGCATTCGATATTGGAATTTGTGCAAATAGACTTAGATTCACGATTATTTTAATTGGGTGACTTTTAAAATAAATTGCCTGCTGGCTTTTATTTAAGGGTGGTAAAAAGGGTCAAATACAAATGTACACCACTTTTTTTTGAAGTACTCTAGATTTGTGCCCATATGTGTAGAGGCTGAGGAGATCCAAGGAACTTGAGGGAGAACTCGATATTCAAATGTCCTGAGGCGTTTAATTTTAGGGGTTTACATCTGTGGACCTTAATAATCAAAATTACACAAATATGCTAAAATATGTAGGATATTTACAAAATAAGTTTCACTTTCTGAAATGACAAATAATGTAGAACCTTTAACATTTATTTTTTTTTTAATCGATGCATCTGTCTACAGATTGTGGCACGCAACTGAGAAGGTCTGAAGCCCTGTTATAGGTCATAGGTTACCTTGTAACAGATTTTCTTATACCATTTGCAGCAACAACTATATTATTGCAGCAATGGTCTCATTGCCTTGAAGGAGGACTTGAGACATTTTTTTTTTTTACAGTCAGCATGTTGAAATTTCAACTTGAAAGTTCCGACTTAAACCTAGTAATATTGTTACTACTTTCCAAACTCCAGCACAGTTCTTAAAAGCCAGTCAGTTAAATCAGATCCTTATTCCCAAGGCAAAACCCATTTTCAATCATTAGTACCAGAAGGCTGCATAAAGAACTAAAAACCACAGGCCATCTTGAATGCATACTCTCTGTGTGTGTGTGTGTGTGTGTGTGTGTGTGTGTGAAAAGCCCCAGCAGCTGCCACCAGGAGTCCGAATCTCAGCAGGGTGCTGAGCCTGAAGAAACAAAGGAAGCTAATTGTGTTACAGACCACACCTGGAGACCAGTTAGAACAACACCTAAATAATCGGAATGACATTTAAATAACTTTGTTGTTCCATATGTGAAACAACTCTTCACTCTGCAAACACCAGTTTTATGGTTTGAGTTGTGCACAGCAAGCTGCTGCTTACAGATGATCTGCTGGACCCGACTGACATTAAAGGAAAAGCTCCCGATCTGCTGCAGCAGCTTTAATGAGCGGAAACAGTGCAACAGCAGCTGCATGAAGCAAAAGACCACATACTATTGGAAAGTACATAATCACTCCAATTTATTGCAAACCGGAAGACA
Source organism: Xiphophorus maculatus (assembly GCF_002775205.1). Classification (NCBI taxonomy): domain Eukaryota; kingdom Metazoa; phylum Chordata; class Actinopteri; order Cyprinodontiformes; family Poeciliidae; genus Xiphophorus; species Xiphophorus maculatus. The sequence goes on from NC_036462.1 coordinate 23,968,143, forward strand.
AGCTTTTGTCATTTCATGGAAATCCTCAAACGCTACTTTGGTAAAGCCAAGCCTTATCCCCCGTGGTATCAGTGTGGAGATATGCAGGAAGAGTAAATGATTCAGACAGCTGCAGAGAAGCTTTCACATGACTGAAAACCAAACTTTTATGGGCATTTAACTGATGCGGATACTTCATCAAAAAGCGTAGAAACACAGGAAGATCTGTACAGCGATTGGTGGAAAAAACAGTAATGGCACTTTCATGGATTCTCCAGGAGAATCAAGCGGCGGCCGCTTCTCTTTCGGTCTTGATGTACAGGCGCCGCAGTCTGTTAGTCCTCTCTGCTAATACTGCGATTCAGAACAATTTAAAAGTCCCTAATTTGTTGAACATGATTGACAGAAGAGGGGTAGGGGGTAAATTAATAGCCAAAGTCGACATTCTTGAGCGCTATTAGTGGAAGACAGGGTTCATTGATAAATTTGCTGAGTTCATTTTCCAATACCGAATCATTTACCAGGAGATACAAAGAGCAAAAAACTGCATTTTTCTAAGAAGTATGCAAGTTAAATACTGCTCATTAAAAAAAAAGCTCCACTTAGTAGTAAGCTACGGCTCATTTGATCAAATCCTACCTCAGCACGCCTGGAATCCAAAAATGTACAAATTCATTTTTTTTTCCTCACTTTTTCCATTTATTTATTACAATTAATTCAAGGTTTGCCATCACTTTTCCATGTGTCAGCTTTTCCATTTAAAACAAGTCCAGTAGGTGACTGTTTTCCCCTAGAACCTGAAAAGTCCAGAGGGTGGGGCAAGGAGAGAAGGGATGGATGGATGGTTGGGTGGATTGAAGGTGAAGGACAGGATTGTTGCAGGAAAAACAAGGGAGAGGGAGGAAAAGGGGAGGGGGGGCAGGGAGGTAGTGGCCCCCTCCCCTGAGAGCCACTTCCGTGTGAGAAGATTTTGTTTTTATAGACTATGTGAGATTCTTTTTTTTTTTTCTTTTTCTCTGGAGTTTGTCACTTTCTCCTCTTGACGCGCTATCAGGCCTCGTTTCGTCATCTACTCGACGTCCTCGGTGTCGTCTCCTTGGTCTCCGTCCATTAGCAAAGCGGCGTATTTGCTGGCTGAGCTGAACTTCTGAAGACAGCAAACAAACAAACAAAAAAAACCGTCAAGTTTCTTACTTTTTTTCCTGCAGTGATTATTTTATATCCAATTCAATGTGAAATTCTTTTCCACTTTAAGCTTTGTCTGGTTTTACCAACATTTTGTGTTTCAAGCTTTAAATATTTAAAAGGCCTAGCCAAGGGTTGAGAGAAGAGTTATACAGAACAGCGTATTGTTCTAAATAGAGGAGATTAAATTAATTCTATAACTATAAGAACGTGAAAAATAAAATACATTTCTTTAAAGGGAATGAAATAACTAATGTGTTTATTCACAGTAAATAGAAAGAAATGTACAGCTACATCTCAGTAAATTAGAACTATAACTGTTTATTTCTATAATTCGACTCAAAGTGAAACTCAGATTCAGTGAATGATAAATTTTATACCATCTAGTCTCCTCTAGACAGGCTGCTGAAAGCCTCCATCTTTGTTTTGTACTGGGTCAAACTTACTTCACTATTACCTCAGTTTGTAGTGGTTAATTTTGTTACTAGATCCTGGGTTAGGTGTAATGTTGTGTTTTAACACAGGAAATGTCCTGGATGAGAGTGTGTGTCTGTGTGTGGCTGTTTCTGAAGCACAGACTCCAGCTGCAGTCCACATCTCATCAATCTCCCAAAACACTTGAATGGACTTTGCCTCAGGCTCCTCTAAAAGTTGTGGTTATCTGCACCTTTTTCTCAGTTATTTTCTCTTTCATTCAGCCGTCTGAACAGTCATCAGATTTGACCTTTTTGTAGTTTATCCTGATATTGTGATTTGATATGGACCTTTACATGAAAAATTAGCTAATGCCTAGTTCACATGGCAGGATTTTAAAATTGTCGACCAATTTTCAAACATTTGAGACCACACACATACAGTTCGATCACACCGTGTGGTCCGGCAGGAGCAACACACGCACAGATTTTACTCATTAATATTCAGATTCAAGACAAAAAAAATCCAGTAAAATCCTGCAATACCATAACTGTGAAGTTAGAGAGAACAAACATGGCAGACGATTTAGAGGCGATGGCGAAAGTTTGTGAAGTTCTCTCATTAAAATCGTTACAAAAAGAAAAGGCGTTTGATAAAGAAGGGGAGACGGCATGAGGAGCGGCTCTTTTTGTGGCATTATGATATGGAGGTGGGTTTTGGTTTTTTTTTGTTAACTCTTGTTACACTATTCTGATTTTCTTTTGCTCCGTTTCATTTAGCTTCACCGGTTAATTATATGACTAAGTTTTTGTTGTTTTGATGTAATAAAATATTTGCATGCATTTGGCTAAGGTTGATGTCAAGCACTGCCTGAATAAATAAATGTATTACAGCCAACCTATCTCAAGTAAACAAAAAGTACATCAATTGTGGTTGCAATTTTGGTCCAAATCCTCTCCTTGTTGTTTTGGTTATGATATGCCTCCACAAAATCTTGAACAAAAATTCACATATTTGTCACATAACAATTCGGTCCTCCATCACAGATTTTCACTGGACTCTGGGTTGCGCTATGTCAGCTGTTCTTTGTTTGGGATTCCCTTCTGTGCTTACATGACCGCACTTTCTGATTGTCTACCTGTCACATTCAATAGGCTGCGTTCTCGTTCGAAGTCGGGGGACACCACACACGCTGCGATATCGGGCCAACCCAATCCAACATGTTGAATGTCCCTGATTGTAGATCGGAGCGGTCCCGGTGTTCTTCCAATCGGACCAGATCAGTCTTAATGCACCACATGGCAGGATGATCGGCTAAGGTTATCTTAAAGAGTTGTCCCGATAATCAGAGCGTCCTAAGATTGTCGGACGGGGGAAACCGGGACAAAAAAATCTTGCCGTTTGAACTAGGCTTAAGGAATGAGAAATGGCCAGTTATTATAAATTCATGCCACATCTTTGCAGACATTACCGTTTCTAGGCTGCTACATTTTTACAATATTGTTCCTGTAGTTAAATTATCCATCTGGTATTTGTTAAACGTGCTATTTTATAAAGAACATGAACAAAAAGAAGTGTACTGTTCTGTGAAAAAAAGCATGTCCAATCTATTTAATTTACCAAGTCGATCCTAAATATTAATTCTTTACCTAAATAACCCGTATTAAATGTCAAACATTATTAAAATTGTAATATAGCACACATTGGAATATTGTTATTTCATTTTAAATAAATGTATCTAGATCATGTTATATATTTTAATTTTGGTCTTTGTTTAAATGTAGTGATATGTGGCATTTTACAACATGCCAAACATGTATGCATAACATGCACACACGTTATAAAAATGTATGCATTAGCAAATGGTAGCGACTTACGGGGGTTGGGGTTTCCTCGTATTTCTTTGGCTCTGGAGGAGGTCTGGAGTCTCTTTTGTTGTCCTTTCTACAATCGGAATGAAGCAGAACCGTTTAAAACAAACACCAGTGAGTTAATGCTGGGTGTCGGTCGATAAGACAGTTTAAAAACCCACACAGGTACAATCTCTGAAAACCAGCAAACTGATTTTCACTTTGCTTAATCCACCATGTTAGAATGCCTAGATCATAATAATGTATGCTACATATTTAAAAACTGAAGTTGATCAACTACTCTACTGCTTAGCTATACATAAAACAGGTCAGAATACTGAAATAAAAAAGCCAATTCTGAATTACGCCGAGTTCTTCTTTAGCTCTGATGTCAACTTTGACCTAAATGATTTGGTGCAGCCAATGAGTTTTGTGTGGAAGCTGGACATCATGGCATTTGCATGTTGTGCAACATGACGGGGAAAGATCTGATAGAAACAGTAACAGAGAAGGCCAGTCTTTACAGATGCCTAGGAACTGTTCTCAGTCTCATTAGGAGCTTTGGAAAACTATTTATTCTTATTTTGTAGCTGACCTGTCTGCCTCCTTTTTTCTGTCTTTGTTGGGCACCTCTCCTCGGCCCCGCCCAGCTCCAGACCCTGCAGGCCCCCCTCGTGTCCGTGGGGCCCCTCGGTCCCGACGCACACCATCAGCCTTGTTCTCATCTTTAAAAAGATGACAGACACTGAGTGAGGGCCTGATTGTAGTGTTTGTACATTGGACAACACAACAACAAAAATACAAAAAAAAAAAAATTAAAAAGCTCTGTTACAAATGGAACCTATATGCACCAAATGAGAACTAAATTTGAGCAACATAAAAACTGTTTCTATATCGATACAATAGCAAATAAAAAGTTTTTGAAAAAAAAGGCAATAAATGTGTTATCTGGAAAATGTGTTGGTTGTTGACACTGCAGTAGCATTTACTTTTCATTTTTATTCATCAGCCCTTTCTGTAGCTACAACAGTTCTACCTTAATGAGTGGCAGCAAAAACTCTGAAAGCACAGAGACAAACCATTTTCTTCAAAGAAATAGACAGAAAACCAAACAAGTCGTTTTAAATGCCTCAAAAAATATAAAGGCGACAAAATGTAAAAAGGATTGAGTATAGAAGTGAACGAGTTATGAAGCAATGAACTTGTATGGAGAACGGTCACAATTTTAGCAATGCTGTTTTTGTCATTTCTCTGCTCATCATGAATAACTTAAATACCAGACTACAACAGTCGAAATCCAAATAGCACCAAACAGTTTCCTGCTTTTACCGAAGACCAGGTTTTTCTAGAGCAGTGGTTCTCAAACTTTTTTCAGTGATGTACCCCTTTAAAAATATATTTTTAGTCAAGTACCCCCTGACACGGGCAAAACATTTTTGGAATTAAAAAGAGGTACAGTGCTGTAAAATCACTGTCTGATTTATTAAAGCCAAACAACTTATATCAGTGAACCTGACAAATACATCCATATTGCAAACATTGCATGGTTAAACAAAAAAGAAAAACAGAAGATGGTGACCACCAGGAAGGTATAAAACCAGTCAAACCGTTTTATTTTAAAGGATATTGAAACTAAATACTGAATATAAAATTCAGTGCATGAACACACATTTATATTTTATCGAACTTTTTACAAAATAATTTTTCCCAAGACTTATTATGAGGAGCCTACTGATTTTTTAAAGATATTTTGAAAAGCTTCACGTACCCCCTGCAGTACCTCCACGTACCCCCATTTGAGAACCACTGGCCTAGAGATGCACAGAATCAACTGTTCAACAGGTCTGGTTTGCTTGCCTCCAAGGCCGGTGTTTTGATGATATTTGTTGCACAGCCCTGCAGGCAACATTAACATATCTGTACTGATCAATGTATTATTTTGTAGTGGCCAGAATAACTGTTATACTACTGCTTACATAAAAGCAATTAAATCTTTATGTAATACTGTGATATCGCTGTGTTTAATAGAATCAATGTCAACGTACTGTAAAGAACTGATTTGCCAAGTTGCAGTTTTGTAATTATGAGTACGTTAAGGTACAGATATGGCTAATATATTTACCATTTGTATTTATCTAAAATAAAAGAAATCCTGAAAACCCTTTTTTACAGACGGCTGTCTCTCCACATGGTGTGATGATGCCTTCAGCCCAATACTGTCAATGAAGGAACTTTGTAGTAATAAATAAATGCTGAACAGAAAAGTGCTTCAAATCTGACTTTTGCAAATTGTTTGTAACCTTCAGTAAATAGGAATAATTCTTTATCCCTGTTACCTTGATGCAAAGTTTGCCTTAAAACTCAATGGGTAACAAACCTCAAAATCCTCTAAAATGTAGCAGTAATTAGAGCGATTCAGTGGCTCCATGAACATGGCTGAATTACCATGGCTGTTAATGGGTTTCTGCTACACAGCCACCTGTAGACTGATATTCTTGCACGTGGAGTTTGTGTTCAGCACTCACTGGCAAACCTCACCTTTTCCAGGCCCTCTTTCATCTCCAGAACTTGGCGAGCTGCAGTAAAATAAAGAGCAACAAGAGATACCTTTAAAAAAAAAAAACTTTAGACAAGCGACTTAAAATCCATTCTTTTTCCTGGGCATCTCAATATTAGCTGTGGCCGTTTAACAGTGATCACCTGAACTTTGGGGGAGCCGAACCGCTCGGAGAGACGGGAGAGACCGGGGGCCGACCTTCTCCCTCGTTGGAGCCTGTGCTCACAGCACTTCTTTTGGCCCAAGCGTTCTCCTTGGGAGGAGGGGCCGGCATCACTTTCAGCGGCTCCTTTGAGGAGCCGGTGGAGGTCGGCCGCGGCGAGGAGCCGGGGGAGGAGTTTCCTTCTCTCCCAGAGAAAACCTCATTCTCCCCAGAGCGCTCGCCATCTAGACACCTCGACCCTGCCAGATGAAAGTTCTGTGAGAAGAACTCTGAAAAATGTTTCTAAATGGCACAAAGTAGAGCTTTTTATACCAGGAAGGAGAGAGCATGTAATGCTCTCTCCGTTGAAAACTGAGCAACAAATTTAACTTATAACGCCTTGAAAAAGTAGACATACCCCTGGAAAATGCATTATTTCATGCTTTGTAACAATAAAACCACAAATTTGAACTTATTTTACTGGAATTTAATCTGACAGACACACAAAGCAGAGCACATTGTGAAGAAACAATACATGAAAATCAAAACGCACTACCCTGTACTGATCAAATGAAATCCCACTAAAACACATTGAGGTCAGGGGCTATGGAGCTTTACATGTTTTTTTAAGGCACTGTATAAAAGGAAAGACAATGTACTCTTCCAGCTGTATTTTTAGCAGCAGGCTCTGCCGTCGAGATGTAGAGCAGAAATATCTCACCTCTCCCAGAGGTGCTTCCTGGCTGCGAAGACTCACTTTCTGTGCGAGATCGCTCAGATTGAGTTTCCTCGTTGCGCCAGCTGGGGTCCCTGAAAACAAGAAAACAATTCCTTCATTTCTGTTACCAAACAAACAATAAAAAGCACATGGCTGTACTTCTACTTGGGCTTTAAATTCAAGCTTATAAAAAATTATGTAAACACAATCGCATCAACAAACTGAGCTGTTGCGTCCTGTTTTATTTCTAGAAGTTTAACCCCGTCTCTGTCGTAAACACAGCAATCGAAGGAGCTGTTGCTTAGAGTTTTATACAGATTCATCCCATGGATTTTACATCTGCCTCAAAGCTGATCTATTTAACATTGCTTTTGTTCTTGATGAAGAGTTTCTGCTGCCATCAACACTTTTTCTTCAACGTAGAAAGTACTCCGGGAGCAGTGCCTCTGGGTTTTTTGTGTGTGCATGTTTTGTACTCCCAACCCTCCATCGGCCATGGCAGATAGTTGCTTGCACTGAGCCTGGTTCTGCTGAAGGTTTCTTCCTCATAAAAGGAGAGAGTTTGGTTCCATTTTCATCTAATGCATGCCAGATTTCTATAAAGTAACAATAAACTGCATTGAAATGTATAAAATTGACCTTCAATGTGATACTTGTTGTGTAATGCGTAAGAAAAAAAACTGATTTGAACTGAAACTGAACTAAACGCAATACATCCGGATTGCTTTTTCCTTCAATGGTTGCTTATATTTGAACTGCAAACACGCAAGTGTTACCTGTCTCTCATCTTCCTTTCAGGTACTCGGCTTTTGTCCACCTCTAGTTGTCTTTGCAGCCTCTCCTCTTCTTTTTTCAGCCTCTCTTCCACCTCCCTCTCCTTGGCTGCCGTGTCAACTGGTTTTGCCCCACCGAATATGGATGAGGACCTGCCTCCAGAGCTCGGAGGGGCAGCCGGGGATGTGCCTCCGCTGCTGTTACCCTCCTCCTCTTTCGGTACGCTGCGGGGCTTCAGGTTCAACTTAGGTCTTTGCTGAGGAGCTGGGGGGTGAAAATGAAGTCAGTACGGCTCAGAACATTTTTTTTTTTGTAGAAAACTGAACTCAAGATTTGTTGAGGTAACCTCACCTCTCTCCTCGCGCCTGTCATCTCGTCTATCGTACCGGTCATCCCGGTCGCCATAACGATCCCTGTCGCCGTAACGATCATTGCTACCTCGACCATCTTCATAATCTCGACGGAAGCTGCTTCCAAAGGCACGACGACCTCCTCCACCACCACGGGAGTCGAAGCCTAAAAAGATGACATAAAGACAGAGGCAGAAGTTAGAGCATCCTGCTGTAGAGAGGAAAGAGCGATTCAAAATACCAACACCAAAACAAAAACCCACCCAACTCTGAAAAACTCACCTCCTCTATCATAGTCTCTGCGGTCCCTGTCGTCATAGCGGTCCCTGCGGTCTCTGTCGTCATAGCGATCACGATAGCGGTCTCTTCCTCCATCATAGCGATCGTCCCGTCGTGACCCCTCTCTGTAACGGTCTGACTCATACCGGTCCCGTGATCCTGCGATGAAGAGAAAAATGTTTTTTGATGCAGATGCACAATAAGACCGGATGAGGACTGAAAACTGATCATTTCCCGCTTAACGAGTATTTCACCGGCCAGAAACTCAAAAATATAATTTTTCCCAGACAATGAGTACACACTAGCTTAAAGAGTACACACTATTTAGGTGTTTATTGTCCCACACCACCTAAATTATGGAACGACACTATTTAGGTGTTGAGATGTTAAAGTTTTACCACAGACCTGCACCACCTCAAGTCCTCTCACCCATGTTGGGTTTACACTGTGTGATTATGGTGGTCTCTAACTTTCTCAAAAATTGTAGTCTGCTGCAACAAACATCCAATTACTGTAATGACTGAAATGTTTAAACCCTGTAATGTTTTTCAAATGGCATAGTGTGACATCACCTCTGCTCCCAATAAAAACAACAAATGAGCATTTACTGCAGAAAAGCTGCTTTAGGCTCCTATGCAGCTGAAATGAACAAACTGATTTAATAATTTATGAAATCCAGTCACATATGTGATGCATCATATAAAAAGCTTTATACCAATATCACATATCCACAAAATTATTTGCAGGGAACATCTAAAAGAGGGATAACTGGAAACTTTGACTTACTTTCGCCAAAAGCATCATCCCTCCGTGGAGGTCCATCATCGTTGTCGGCACTTGGCCTAGCTCTCCAGTCGCTGTCTGTCTTGTCGGGACCCATGTCTGCCATTCGTCCACCCCTGTCTCTGCCTCCCATGGATCCACTGTCTCGTTCTGGAAAGTAAAGAAAGTATCTTGTCTTAAGATTGACATTTACCATGTCAAGTTCTTGTAATAATATATCTGCTAAGCTTAATCTCTTGTATCAGTGTGTAACATGATTAAAACTCAAAAAAAAGAAGAAAAAAAAAAGACGCTCGGATCAGCTGGCAGTTTACATTTGCATTGGATTTGAATGGTGCACACTTCAGTTCACTAGGAGTAAGAACATCAAGCTTATCCATCTGTTTTCTTACTAGATACAGTGCATCCTGAAAGTATTCACATCGCTACACTTTTCCCACACTGCATTATATCACAGCCTTATACCAAATCGTCATAATGGGGTATGTGTGTATGATTTTGAGGAAAGAGATTAATTTAATACAATCTGGAATAAGGCAAGAAAAAAAACCAAAAAAAAAACAAAGCCAATTTATGGCAGCTATTTCAAATGTGGGAAAGTTTTAAATATGAATGCTAGTATCACATGGATGAGAGGAGTATAAATATTGCGCAATGAATTGTAAGTAAAAATAATTTTAAATTATGGGGAGGGGGAGAAATAACGCTTTGGTAAACAGAAAAAATGTCCACCATCCAAAAAGAATCGACAAACGAACCTTTATCATTTGACTGGTCTGCAATGTCGACGCGAATCCTCCGGTTCCCCAAGTTCTGGAAACATGAATGGTGAACAAAGAAGCACAACACACAAGATTTAGTTTTGTGGCTGAGTGATCTCGCATAACAAAAGAAAAATGGTAGGAAATACATAAAAAAATAAAAATAAAATATTAATCAAACTAATAAAACGGTTTCTGAAGCTGTTCATCTCACCTCTTCATTCAGACTGAGGGCCTGCAGGAGGGACTCCAGGTCATCAAATTCAGCATATCCAAAACCTTTCAGCCTCTCTGGGTTACTGGGCTCTCGAGGCAGACGTACTGCGCTGATCTGGAAACAAAGAAGAAAATAAAAACCATTCAACGGAGCCAAAACTTCACAAACTTAAGGTAACCAAAGAATAACACAAAAAGTTTTTACAAATTGCTTTTACTGGTCTAATATACTTTTCAGACATATTAAATTTTGTGGGGGGGTTTTATACAAGCAATAAGCCACAATAATCAAAACAACCAAAACAATGCATTATATGCTTGTTGTGCTCGTTACAACATATGCTTGCACAAATTAATCTCTTCAGTAAGAGAATTAATTACTGAATTAATTCAGTAATTAAGGTGTATAAAAAGTGTTATACACCTTTTTTTAAAATCAAGAACCACGGTTTTAGGAGCAGAAATCGTGATTATCTTGCAACAATCATCACATACTTTGCCATATCAAACACAACACCTCTTATGGAAATAAATCGTGTTAACTGCATGTTGGTCCGCCGTGTAAGCTATACCTACCGCCAAGCCGCGAAAGAAGTCTTTTATCGAGTCCTCTGTGACGTCGTAGGGCAGGTTTCCCAGGAAGGCGGTGTACGGTGGGCTGCGAGGCAGCCTGGCGCGGTCGATGTTGGGCTCACGTGCCGAGCGAGGAGCCGTGGGCAGGATGGACCGGTCAATGGGTGGGGCCCGGTACGTATCCTCCTCAGTGTGCCAAGATGTGGCAACTAAAGTGATTCAATTGGGATACATTTTGCAAAAAGATTAAAAAATATATTTCTAACCATTGCTAATTTTTTCTACTTGCATTCCTTGTGTCAAATACTCCCAGAGTAAATAAAATTGAGCTTAAGAGAAAAAAAATGTATAGCAATGCAATTAAAATTTTTTTTTTTATTAAGTATTAATAACATGCCAAGACAAACCTAAATCATGCTTAGTGAGTATCTCTAAGATTCACAATTTAAAGTGAAAACAGTTTTATGTGCTGCTAATTTAAGCCTCTCACATGACTTTAATTCACCACTTTGTAAAAAAAAAATATTCTAGTCTTGAGCAGCAAAATGTTTATTAAATCTGACTCAAACTATCACTTATAAGTTTATTATTAGAACACAGGAAATGCCCAGATACAACTGCATGACAACTAAAGCCAAACAAAAGCCATCAGTGAAAAATATTGACAATCATCTTTACTCAGAGTTTAACCCAACCTTTTAATTTTAGCACTTCTGCAAATACTACAAAAACAGGTACAGCTTAACAATTAAAATATTTTATTGCATCACATAAAGTATTCATATAAAGTATTCATATTCTCTTCTGGATTTCCTCTACTAGAAGTTAGCCATGGTTGAAAACAAAAGATTTGAATATCATTCAATCGTCGCCCATCTTCATTCTGTATATGGCTGTCAGAGGTAATTACATCATCAGCCGACAGGTGAGCAAACATTAACCAGAAAGAAAAAAAATCATTTTAGCAGATGCATTCAAATTCACAAGCTGGGGGTAAAAGAAACACAACTAAAATGCTGACAAGTTTCCCCCCCCATCCTGTTGTGTGTTTGAGACCCAGAAGAAAAGGCCTTTCAATCCAGACATGTTTTACATGAGATAACATAACAGAAATACCACTTTTAAACAATGTTCCCATTTGTTGTGGAAAAAATCAAATCTATTAGTGAATTAAATTAATACCAAGTTAATTATTTCCTCAATATAAAAGTCATCCTGCCAGAATTGTTATATACACAGTATATTGATCCTGCAGTCACATGTTTCCTGTTGTAGTTCATATTCATGGGAAAAGTGCAAAAATGAATGCTCAAACATATCACGCACAACTAGTGCAAAGTATAAAAATGGTCAAGAATGAAGTGGAATTCTCTATATATAGAATCTTATTTTTAATTATTCATAACATTGTCAACAGAGCTAAGACCTAGCAAAACTAGCATTGCTGCTTGATTTCAAATACAGGTATTCCCTCAGAGGATTATAAGTCTGACAGCCCACCAGGCTTTACTTGCCCCCCCCACCAGGCTAAAGCTAAGTGTCTAGTTGACGCATTGAAGTGGGCATGAGAGGAAACATGTCCCTTTCATCCAGTCAGAGTATTCGCTCCAAATACTGCATTCGCTTTGACAAATAACAAGCAAAGCAGAAATTATTAAAGAAAACAAAACAATTTAGAAAAACACAAGAAAACCTAATACAATAAATGCTTCAAATTTGTACCCCAACAATATTTAGCTAAGAACAGAAATACTTTGTGCCCCTACCAGAGGGCTTAGCAAGTTTTCTGGAGGAAACCCTGAAATGTTTACATTTAGTACATGTACATTTAAGCAGAGGTACCCTGCACTACATCTACTGATGTATTTTAAATACATAAATTATTGGCTCACCATCTCCGTCCAGGTCGTCGGTCTCATCAGCCCAGCTCGTGGACTTGGATGGGTAGCTAGGAGCAGGAGTACCGCCTCCACCGTCTTCTGCCAGGAAGTCATTCAGAGTGAGGGTCTTTCCCTTCTTATTCTTCTTCTTAGCTGGAGGAAAGGTGTACAAAGCATAGGCCTGTCACGATAACAAATGTTGCTGGACGGTAAATTGCCCCAGAAGTTAAACGATGAGACAATTTTCAAGTAATATAATTGTAATGGCATAATATTGAAAGAACACATTCGCAAAGATCAATAAACTTTAAATTCTGATGAACATTTTACAAGGGAAGTGGAAGACATTTAAAATATCCAAAGTAAACAAGTTAACAGAAACAACAAGTAAAATGAATTATGAAGTCTATGTCACCAAAAAAAGACATAGTTGAGACCAAAGCACCAGACTGAAAACTTTACCAGAAAGAAAGAGAAAAAAACAAACAAAAAATCATGCAAATGAAAGTTGAACTTGTTTTAATTTATGGATTAATGAATTGATTTATTGTGACATGACTAACAAAGCATTTGGTTAACTAAAAGAATAAACTCAATTATGACTTAGCTGTGCTTCATTAAACTATCGTACTTTAAGTGTATTTTGATTGACTTGCATTGGTACTGCTGTATTACACAAATTGGTTGAATTTTTATTTGCAACATCGTCTCAAAATCATCTGCTATGATTTAATCCAGAGATAAACTAATCAAATAAAGATTGACATCTGTCAAATTTTTCCAAATTACTATATGAAAAACTTCTGTTAGATTTGAAGATTTGTTTCACATTCAATAAATGCTTACAGCTAAAAAGTCAGATTAAGGGACTCATGTACAACAACCAATAGCAAGTAATTACTACACATTTCAGAGTTTAATACAAATCTGACCAGATTAAGGATATATTCCCAAACATGTCATTCAGCCTAGTAGGTTTTCTGCAGCATTCAAAACTACCTCTATTAAAAACTAGTAGCATATTAACTTTAGTGTGTTATAATCATTAGAGGGGAAAATTAATTGTAACACCATGTCAGGCCTAGAAGTAAAATGGAATCAGTATCAACCAGATTAACCTGATCCCGTTGAGTTGAACGATGTACAAACACAAACTAACCTCAAGGTGCTTGACTTCTAATATTTACCTCTATTGGTTCATGCATTACAGGGTTTGTTGCAAAGCCAAACATTAGTGCAACTGAAAAAAAACTCCCATAATAAGTTCTCCGTTTAAGTTGCAAAAACGTATTACTAATCTTTAAGCACAAGCAAAGAACAGTACATTTTAAAGCATATGTTAAAGTAATGAAATTAGATGTTCGTTTTGCCCACAGGGAAGGACTCCAGTCTGAATGCCAACCAGGGGCCAGGAGATGCTGAGGGGAGCTTCACACAGCTCATAAAGCAGGCTTGATTTGTTTTGCTTTGAGAAGAGAGAAGAACTCTGAAACTCGGGTGTTAGAAACACACCTTAACATCAGAGGAAGAAAAAAAAGTATTTAAAACTCTTTCCAATTTAATTACAGATAAACATGCCTAACTAAGTAGCTCTAGTTGTCTGTCCACGTGTAATATACTAGCAGCAACATTTTTGTCATGACCTAATACTTTATTTGGCATGACGTTTTCTTTTTGCGTTACTAAAAAATGTTTTAAGTGTGTAGTTACTGGAAAGTATAAGCACACCAGTTGTTGCCTTCATTATCGCTTTTGTCTCGATGTCTTTGCGGGCTTAGTCAGCAAAGTGCTGCTGACGGAGGGTGCGGAGGGGGGGGGGAAGTATCCCTGCTTAGCTGGCTAGGTTTTAGGGCCTAGTGCAACGTCGCAGCGTCAGGATCCAAGTGCGCCATCAGCGGTTCCAGACTCGGCCGACTGGGAGAAGACAGCCCAAAGTTGGGGGAGATGACCTGTGGTTCGTACAGGACGCGACCCAACAGGTCCAGCTGCCTCGTTTCATCAGAAACGAAGTACCAGGGAGCGGCGCCGCACACGTGGGAGAGACTCTCCAGGCGGCCCGGACTCCTCGGCCCAACCCCTCCTCCACAAAACGCGCCTGCGCCCGACGCTTGTTTGCCCGTAGCGCCAAGGCGAGCTCCGCCGCTGACTTACAATGTGCCAGCTCCGAACACAGTTAGCAACATTTACCAACGCATCGCCTGTAAACGTTACAGTAAATAAACTAAAGCACCAAAACACCGAGGTTACGCTCCCTAAATAAAGAGCGTTTTTACTTGTAGGCCGAGGCATTTCAGATTACAAGTCGTTGCTTCGTTCATTCGGCTTCCCCTGCCAGCTTCGCCTTTAGCGTGCTGAAACAGCCCATAAACGAGTTCATAGGCACAGGACAACGAGACGAACCGCTAAAGAGACAAATAACAATAATTTTACTTTATTTCTTAGACTGTCCGGAGATATAAGCCCTTGGAATTCCCTCTAAACGACTCGTATCGTTCACCCACATAAACCTCACCTGACGCCGCCATGTTGGAGAAGCAATTCGTTGTAGTTCCCGGATGAAAGCGTCAGAGGTTTATTATCGGGGGCGCGCATCGCAGATCACGGGCCCGTGCCTCCTCCCATGTTTACTCCCTGACCCACGTCTGCTCCGTTATGGCTTTCTATTCAGTTTTATGCCTAGAAACATCTGTAAATCCTAATTGTTGGCTTTTTATTTTCATCTAATGTGAATTTTCATCATCCACACCTCTGTGTCTTAATCGTTTACAAAAAACGTCAAGGATAACTCTTGAATGTTTTAAATAACAGTACTTATAAGTAAGTTCTAGCAAACTGCTGGGCAAATTTACTGAAAGTGCTGTGGATAACTTCTTTTTTTTCACTAACCAATAGGCCTATGGTAACCCTGGAGGATCTGCAGAGATCCACGGCTCTGGTGAGATATTTTGATAGATCAACAGTCATGCGTACCACTCATATTGCAGAGTGACAAAAAGAAGGTCATTTTCTGGCAGAATGCAGTCTGTGCTTCTCTGTATTTTGTATTCACTGTAGGAGAAGTGTTTTTTGAGCACGGTACAGGATTAGTTTATATTGCATACCTTTTATATAAGTGAGATCACTGTAAAACATTTTTTACAAGAGCAAATGTTAGTAATATTGCTTGTTGATAAATCTAATTTTACCAAGTATTTTTGGAGTTTGAATATGTTTCTTTTAACCTTTGTGATTCCATAATTCAGAATGTCTGCACTCACAAAGCCAGCCATCTTGATTGACAAGTGTGTTTGACAGCTTGTTATTTTGACTTTGACATCAGGTGAACTCTGGCGGAATATTAAGGGCAGGCTAAAAATGTTTGTTAAAGCCATAATATTGCTTATTGAAAGTATTTTTGTAATTTCTTTTCTATAAAAGAAAGAGAAATAAAATTTGATCTGGTATGAAAAAAATCTTTTATTTTTAAGCCACCTGACCTTAGTATATCAAATTATTTGATTAACTTATTGAAATATTCATATTACTTTGGTAGTAATAAATGAAAGTGTTGCATTTTAATGTCACTTGAAGGCCTCATCTATGTGATACTTCATGTAATGTAAACACTGAGATAAGGGAAATAAGATCTGTGAAATGCAGAGTTACGAAAGAGATTCAGTTTTATTTTATGTACAAATAAAACATTAAAAATGAACAGTAAATACAGAATACATTTTTTGCAGTTACTCAGGCATCAGGCATCTTTGCCCGAGCCTTTTGTCAGTGACCCATTTTCATAATTTGTCAGCAGACAAGCAACAGTGTACAGCTGGTTGATAATCCCAAGAACACACAGGGGAATTTCAGAGTCAAATAACTTGTGCTCTTTGACTCTGTGAATGAGGGTCTCCACATGCACCCCAAGGCGTGCTGTGGCCGGGGTCTCCCTAACTTCCCCTGCAGACATCTGAGACCTGCCAAAGAAAAATGCTGGCCTGTAAACCTTGCAGGGTACAATGTCGTCAATAATTAAGCCTCTGTATACCATGACAGCCATCCCTGGTTTTAAGAGGGAGAGGAGACCAGATTCACGTGTGATCTGCTTGTCACTGATGGACCCTGCATACAGTCCTGAGATGAAGGTCACTGCCCCATGTGGTGCAATCCCTATCAGCCCCTTTAGAGTGCAGTGTGATTTGTAAGATGAAAACATCTTACAAAAGAGGATAGGGGAAGATGGGCACTGGCACCTCAGCTCAATACAGTCAAGGATGACTGTTGTGTCTGGGTAGTCCTTGAAGTCGGCAGGTAGACTGCTGTGGATCTGGTCCTCAGGTATCCAGATCCTAATGGAGCCAAGCATTGTGAATAGAAAGTTGGTCCATGCAGTAATGATCCAGCTGACCGTGGACAGATGGACACCATAACGGTCAGCAAGATCCCATTGCTTGGATCCAAGGGCCAGGTAATTTAGGAACAGGAAAAATTCATCAATGGGCTGCAGGGTTTGGGTTGAGGAATCGATTGCAGTTCCTCTCTGTCCTTGGCGAATACTGACCATGGATGGCAGAGAGGGCTCAATCATGGACCAGAAACGCATCAGTAGGTCATATGATGCAAACCTGAAAAACAAATACAAATTTATTTTAATACCAATAAGTATTTCATAAGACATTTACCAACACAACATAATACAAAAACTGAAAATTTTAAGATTTATTATATATATATATATATATATATATATATATATATATATATATATATATATATATATATATATATATATATATGTTTCTTTGTTTCCTGCAAAAAACAGTACGAATCTAAACCTCTAATAAAACTCCTGTTAATAGTACTATATGTGTTATTCATAATCTATGCCTAATATATTTTTAGAAAAATTTAGAGAAACAGCTAAATTTAATATTTATTTTTTTATAATGTAGGACTCAAGATTTTTTTTTAAGTTTTCGAAATTTCAATATGTAAAGTTATCTAAGAACTAATACAGTTTTAGAAAAATTTAGAGAAACAGTAAAAATGTTTCTCTAAACATTTTTAGAAAACTAAACATTTTGTTTAGTTTTATATAGTTTTAACTAAAACTACTGTATATATATATATTTATTTGCAATGAATGCAAATAAATAAAAAGCATGCACATGCAAATATGTTAATCTACAAATAAACTATATGACTGCAGAGTAAATCACAACATTATGGTATTATATGGGAAATTTACGGGAAAATACTATTACGGGAGCACAGCATAAAAGAGGGGTAAAATATGGTAGGTTCCTGGCCAAAACGGGAGACTTCACAGGTATGAAGACTTATACCAAAACACAAAGTCTCACCTTGTGAAGAATCTAATGTCCCTGTCCGATGACGCGAAACGGTGAATGCCGAATCGCTGCCTCAGAGTAAGGCTCTCGGCCTGTTCCCGTAGCTGGCAGATTTCCTCCCAGAGAGCATAATTTTCCTCCAACACCAAATCCACAACTGCAGGGTCTGGAGCCGAGGCATAATCATGTTCCTTAGTACAGACATTGGCTGGTGGGTTAGCCTCCTCCTCACCGTCCTCTGGTGGTGATCTTTTCCTCTTCTCACAAACCCCTAGTGGTGGGAGTGGAAGGGAGAAATTATTCCACTCAAAGAGAGCAGGTACAGCTCCCTTTTTTAACCTCCGTCTGCCCATTTCTGTCTCAGGCTCTTTTATGTCCTCAGGTTTGAAATGCCGGCTACAAACTCTAGTGTGAGCTTTGATGGCTAAGTCAGCTCTCCGGATAGCCACTATCCATTGTTTCCTTAACTCCTCATCAGCAGGGAAGCTGAAAAAGCTGAGGAATTTGTTGCACCTGCTACTCACTGGACACAATGGCACGCAACAAAACTCGGTTGTTGTGCCAGTTGCTCTGAGATATTTTATTTTCTGCATCCTCTTCATTGTCGCAACTGATAAAAACTGTACAGAAAACAGGCTACAGGAAACGATCTATGTGGACTACATTTAAACGGAAGTACGTCACCACTACGCGTGGCACGTCGGCTATTCTGGTATGGCAGGCCATTTTAACATAAATTCGGTTTTACCGCCCTTACATCCCAGATATCTGAAACTGCTTTATGACTAGACGTATAACTAATTTAAGATATCTTTAATTATATTTTGACTAGACAAAACATCTATTCGAGATATCTGTAATTGCATTCTGACTATTCGAAATGACATCAGATTTACCACTGAGTTGTATGAAGACTTTGGTTGTATGGCAGGCCGTTTTAACATAAATTCGGTTTTACTGACCTTACATTCCAGATATCTCAAATTGTTTTATGACTAGACGTTTTAGTAATTTAAGATATCTCTAATTATATTTTGACTAGACAAAATACCTATTTCAGATATCTCTAATTACATTCTGACTAGTCGAAATTACGTCAGATTTACCACTGACTTGTATGGAGACTCCAGTTCAAGATATCTACAATGAATTACTGACTATCTGAAATACACATTTCAGATATCTACAATTAAATTATGACTAGTCATAAAGTAAATTCAAGGTATGCCAATTTTTGTTAAAAATGTTTTGTTGCACAACGAATAAGAGCTCATAGTCGGAAATGACTATATTCAACAGCTCTTCTTCTGGGTCAGCGTAAAGTGAAATGTGCATTTTGAGTTTTAAAATGAGTTTGTTACGTGGCTTTTGATGGTTATTTACCTGTGGAAAACTGGTGGAGCGGGAGCTTTTAATTCAGAAATCTTCCCATTTTGTCTGAAACTTGTGTTTGTACAGCAATCAGAAAACATGCTTCTGTTACATGACAGTTTACTGCTCTAAAGTACGGGGTTTTAAATGTTTTCTTCTCTGAAAAACACACCAGCAATAAATCTCAGGCTCTGATAGGAGTGAATGGATTATTTAAATCCACAAGGGGGCACCCTGAACTGTTTTACACTAAAGATTGAGCATGATAGAGAATTAAACCCAACCATAGTTATTGCTTTAGTGTAATGTAGAAAATATGTTACATTAGTTACACATAGAAAATGTACATTTTAACACTATTTGTGGCTTATGATGATGGTATAAAACTATAATAAATAAGCTATTTGCTTGCTTTTATTCTGTATTGTTCAATGAACTGAGAGACTGCTATGATTTTTTTCTCTCCATGTATGGGAAGCACTGTGCCGCCATTACGCTGTGACATAATTCAGGTTAACAGCCGACAGCTGACAGAAAGTTCTGATGGGGTGTAGCCACACTGAGCTGTTTTCTTGCATGTTAATACACAAGTTGATCACTATGTTGTTTTATTAAACCACTCTCTTTCTCTGGGACTGCTAATATATTCAAATATTGTGGAAATATATTTTTTTATTCCTAAAAAGAAAATTGAAAATAGACGTACCGTTTAACTTTAAAATTACATTATGTGGTTTTTTCTGTTTAAACATTCCAAAAAAGGAAGTCTTTGTTATAAACTTAATATTAATTTTAGCAAAATGTAATATCCACAGCTGCAGATTTTTAAAGATAAAGCCCAAATTTAATGCCTTTTATGCATTTGTTTCTAGTTGTATTCTCTGAAGTACTGTACCAATACTAAAGCTTTAAAGACTTCTTCAATTTGTTAAGAATTTCACATGTAATCTGCCCAAATTTGCTGTATTTAACGTTTCCCTGCTTTTTGTTCTTTGTCCTTAAGCCTCGTAGTTTTTTTTCACTCACTGTTTGTTTTTGTAATTTGTTGTACATATTTGTGTTAATAAAAAAAAAAAAAAAATCATATAATGTATTTAATAAAGTTCAGTTCAACAAGATCTGGACTTGTAGATTAAGTTGTGTTTCCTATTTCAGTGTGTGTAAAATTTATGATGCGATGATTTTAGTAATTTAGCAGACATCTTGTTATCAGTTCTTAAGGCTTATGGTTAATCTGATTAATCTTAATTCTATTAGAATCATTTCTGACGTATGCCACAGGGGCAACATGCAGAAGTAGATGGTTCAGCTTCTACTTCTGCATGTAGAAGTAGAAGCTACATGCTTCCACTTCTGCATAATCTTTTTCTGTTGGTTTCACTTTGAGGCTACATGGACGTTTTTGTATGAGAGAGCTTCACTACTCTAAGGTAGTTGCAGTATAATTAGTAGAACTAGTTACATATGTTTCTCCAGCATCTTTTGTTCATTTTGATGAAAGAATACATTTTTTCTGCAGTCATCAATTACATGGTTTATAACTGTCTTTCTGGGTGTGGCAGATTTAAGCTGGAGAATACTCACTGGCTGCTCAAGTTTGTGAAGATAACGCATTACTATACTTGGTAGATTTGTCAGGGTAGCCTGCTTTGACACAACATAAGGTTATATGGTGCTCAGGATTTGTGATTAAAAATACAAAACAATGTAGTCAATAAAAACCTGGTGCTCAGTGTGTGAAAAGGTATAGAGTATAGGCCTCTAATATTCTGTTTCAAATTCATAAAATTATTGATCACATGCACATTTATTTAAAATGCAGAACATCTACCTAAAATCCATATATGAATGCATTTTCTACTCATGAAAGTGCATGCAGTTAGACTGCCGTAACTGCTTGATCAAACTTAAGACTGCATTTTCTTCTTTATCTTCAAACTTTGACCCAATCACTGGCCCTTAAAATTTCTAAAAACGTTTGATGCCCGTTTTATACATTGAACAGCTATAAACTGCAGAATACATTACACAGTTCTACAAAAATAATAAATAGCCAAAAGCACTGCAGCATGGAAACAACTTCTTTTATTGGTCGCAGCAGGGAGTGTGTGTTTCTGAAGCAATTAGGTTTCATTGTGTTGCTGGCTGGCTGTATATAGATTTTCTTTCTTTGGCTAAGCAAACCCAGCAAGATGCAGTTTTCCCTTGGCTGTTGGTTGTTTGTGCAAGCTTTCATTGTTCTTCTTCTGGATCTCTGTATTGAATTAACTTGTGTCATCGAACTCCTCCAGTGCATCCAGAAGCCTGTGCAAAACACAGCATAGATTTTGTTTGTCTTTATGATGCCCAATTGAAACTTTGAAATGAAGGAGGAGATGAAACCATATACATATTTATTTTCACCCTCATAGTTCTTACTTAAAGTCTCCACCATCCAGCAGACTCTTGTAAGTGCTGATCTCGGCCTCTAGCTTCATCTTCATGTTGAGCAGTGCCTCGTAGTCCTGTGTCTGCTGGTTAATATTCGCCCGCAAGTTGGTGAGTTCTTCTTCTAGGCGTACAAGGATGTTGTTGTATTTTTCCATTTCCATGTTGTAGCGTAAATCTGTGTTATGTAAAGTGTCTTCTAAAGAGGCTTTCTGTTGAAGAAGTTAGAAAACGTGTGAAAACCGTTCCACAAAAAGACATGCTTGAATAAATAATATGCAGCTCTAGTTTTACAGATTTGATCATTTCAATCTGTGAATAAAGCAAAAATGTGTAGAAAGTGTTTTGAGGGCTTACTAAGCTCTGTTGAGACGCGAGTTCAATTTCGAGCGTCTGTATTTGTCTGCTTGAATCGCTTTTTTCCGCCTGAGCCCCCTGGAGTGCTTCTGTATTCTGTGACACCTGGACTTGCACATCTGCAATCTGACAGGGGGAAAATAAAAACACGACATGTTGACCTGACAAAAGATAACCTACCACTTTATCTTTTCATTTCCCTCGTTTTTCTGGCATTCCTGACCTGATTTTCATGCCAGCGTTTAAGGTCCTCTGCATTCTTCATGGCAATCTTCTCATAGTTGGCTCTCATATCCTCCATAATCTGAGAGAGGTCCTGACCTTTGGGAGCGTCAACATCCACTTGCACGCCGGACTGAGAAATCTGATTCCTTATCTCCATTACCTCCTGTAGGAACGTAAAAAGGTTAGGGAGACAAAAAAGGGATGTAAAAACATGTTGTTTTTTTTTAGTTAAAGAGAGTTGAATTTGAATTGCTGAATGGTTGTGAAGCCTATAGGATTTTTCATATGGTGCTAAAAGGAAATATGTAAAAAAAGTTTTGGCTTTTACATAAATACATGTACATTAAGGGAGAATTGGCGCCTCCCTGTGGAGCGTGTGGCTTTAAGCGTTTTAAGAAATATCTATGAAATGTGAAATTCAGCGGTATGTAATTTGCATAATTCATCTTAAGTTAGAGGTTAATTTTTCTGTTTTTAGGGAGTTTTTATTGAATTTAATCATCCATAGTCTAAAATCTTAAATACTTAGGCCTTTACTAAATAATTGTACAGCAAACATAGTTTACAGGTTTTATTTCTGAATAAAGAAACATTTTCACTGTGTGAATGACATTAAACCACAATAGACCATTTGAGAAACAAAATATATAGATTGACTGAACCTGGATTAGAATTTAAAATTAAAGTTGGGTTTCATGAAACCATAACTTCATGCGAAAAAAATGCATTGTTTTTAAGAACACTCTGGAAACACTGACCGAGTGTTTCTATTTAGACGCAAAATGTTAGTGAGTCTTGATACCCTGTTTCATATTAAGAACAGACAGCTGTTAAAGCTGATATCCACAGCTTGTTGATGACGCTTCATCTTAGCAGTGAAAAGAAACTTGTGACTCTGTTACTAATGTGTGTTAAAAGCTGCAAGGTCACAGATAAATCCAGGGAAACTTGAAAGCATTCTCAAATACCTAGGAACTCAACAAATAAAAGAAAACTCCTCCCTGCCCTCTCCCGCTAACATATTTTTGCTACACAGATTTATTTCCATAGTAAAAAAGAATGGACATATTTTTTTCTCCTTTTTACTCTGTGTTTAAACTGAAATGGTAAACTATTTTCAAGCAATCCCTTTGGGTTTCAAGAACCACTTTGCAACTGTGTTGGATTTTGTTCTGCAAGAATATGACATATTCTATTTAAGAACAAAATAAATTTTACCCCAAGGGTAAAGTGCTAAAAATAAAGAGACACTGCAAACTCACATTTTCATGGTTCTTTTTCAGGAAATGGAGTTCTTCTTTCACAGCGTCCATCTCACTTTCGATGTTCAGCCTGCTCATGTTGGTTTCGTCGATGACTTTCTTCAGGCCAGCGATGTCGCCCTCCACAGACTGCCGGATTGCCATCTCATTCTCAAACCTGTTGCAGGTCAGACATGCAAACACCATGACACGTTAAATTCCATAGGATGATGGAGTTAAAGGAATTGATGTGGAGAACCATAAAAAGCACATACTTCACTTTGAAGTCATCTGCAGCAAGACGGGCGTTGTCAATCTGGAGCACAAATCGAGCGTTCTCGGCTATTTTGTCAAAGATCTGTATGAGAAAAAGTTATTTTTGTGTAATACATACATACGTGTATGCAAACAAAATATAAAATAAGGACATAGTGCTCTCAAAATATAGTTACTTTTTGAGAGGGCTCCTCCATAGATGTAAAAGTCTGATTTGGCACATTTACTTCCCCATATTTAACGGCAGAAACCCAAGAATCAAGAGCGTAGGATTGTTTGATTCATAGCAACATTTGCTCATAATAAAAAAGGAACCATAAATTGCAGAACAGGAAGAGGGGGATGTTCCTGTGGCAAAACAAAAACTAGTTTGTTTTAGTGTTGCTATATAAACGGTTTCCTGTTTGAAGAAGTCACACAAATAACTGTTTCTTCTCTCCAGCTTTCAGCTGCATGTTGCTGTCAGTCGCTTGTATCACTCTGGTGTTGTATGCGTGCACAGATCTTGGAAATTCTTTCTGACTGACTCTCAGCATTTTTTTTTCTGTGGTCGTACATCCTGCCACAATAAACAGCCTAAATTCTTGCCCCCTTTATGCCAAGATAGTCACCATAGATTGCCATTATATGATATTGAAGCACTGGACCCTGGAAAGGAATGTGACATTTGACTCTCTGGGACTGGAGCTGATTGTTATACAACCACTGCACTGCAGACATCTTTCAGTGTGTGTGTGGATGTGGTTACTACACATCTGTTTCCCATTGAGGCTCTCCCACACCAGAGCGTGCTTGTAGAATCACCATCTAACAAGCAGATTCTTTAGGGTTTCTTTTTTTTCCCCTGGTCTTCTGAGTGAGCCTCTTGTGATTCAAACCTCGTGTTAGTGATTCACTGCAGGAAGTTCTGGCCCGTTTGAAGCACTAAAGGAAGCTCTGCAAAGGGAGGGTTGTAGCTTAGCAACCACACCCTTCATTTTCATAAATGAAATCTGATAACTTTTGAAGATAATGCAACTTATTTTTAAAATCCCAACTAACAAGATAGTTAGTGCTCCAAACTTACTATCTTGTCAGTTTGGAGCACACCGTTAGGGAGCCATTTTAACACTTAAAATCTACTTTTTGTCATTGTTTACGTCTTTAAACAATAGTTTAAACAATAGTTTAAAGACGTAAACAACGAGAGAGTCACAGATTTCCACTTTGAAGCACTGCAAAGTTTTCTTCTCACCTGGTTGCGCAGGTCTTCTATGATGGGTTCATACTTGCTGTAATCTCTCACATCCTGACCGCCCCTCTCCAGGGCCTCCCTGATGTTAATCTCCAGCTTCTTGTTGGCCTGCTCCAGGTTCCTCACCGTCTCCAGGTAGTTGGCCAGACGGTCGTTCAGGTTCTGCATTGCCCCCTTCTCATTGCCGAGGATGCCGGCACCGGCCCCGCCACCAGATGCAGCAGCAGCACCAGCCCCGCCAAAGCCTGCGCCCGCTCCTGCTCCGCCGCCCAGGGCGCTGCTGAGCTTGAAGCCGCCAGAGGAAGATGACATGGGAGCACCGGAGCGCAGGGAGGATGCAGAGGCAGAGGAGATGCGGGCACCATGTCCGCCGGCTCCACCATAAATACTGTGAGCTCGGTACTGAGGACCAGAGCGGGTGAAGGAGATCCGGGAGGAAGGGATCTGCATGTTGGAACTTCTGTAACTCATTTTGAAGAATTGCAAGAAGAGGTGCAAAGAGAAATCAGAGCTGTCGAGGCTGACTGCTGGCCGAGTTAGAAAGTGACTCTGCCAGAGGGAAGTGGGAAACTTGTACTGCTGCCTCTCTCGTCCAATAACAGCTGGCCTCTTAGGCCTGCCCACTTCACCAACTTCTCTCCTTCTGTCGCCTGCTCACACGTTCCATTTTTTTTTTTTTTTTTTTAGCCCACAGTGTGTTTTCTGTCACCATGGTGATGCTTGAAACACTTTTGGCCGCAAAAAGGCTTGAAGGTTGTTAAAGCAAAAATAGACCCCAAACATAAATTATTCATTAAAGCAAACAAAACAAAGTTACACATACACCCTGCTCAGAGAAAGTTTTGTTTTTAAGGTAATAGAAAACTGATCCTAAACAGTAAAGACTCTGCATGTCAATAAGAAAGTTGCTCTAAACTAATAACTATTCACAACCCTTGAACTATGTCTTCTAGACTCCAACCATGCAAGACAAATTCTTGCGGTTTGTCCATAAAAGGCAGAAGGAATCAGATACTGCATAGTTTCTGTGTTTGTGGTCAGCAAGTCCTAGAATAATCAGAAGTCACAAGCCTTCTTATCTACACCAAGCTAAACTCAAGATAACACCTCTGCAGAAATAGGAAGCAAGACCGAGGTGATACGCTCAAGAACACATTTATAATAAGGACTAAATTTTACACTGAGCTGATTTGCTAACTATTCACACCCCCTGAACTCCGTCACATTTTACCACCTGACAACTAGACCCTGAGGGTATCATGGGGTTGAGGGGGTTGTTTGATAAATGAATGCAAAGAAGTAGTACAATAATAGATGGCATTCAACATTCATGACAAGTATATTTGTGAGATGTTGCATCAGATACTGCATAGTTTCTGACTATCAAACTCTCATTGCAGCGACACCTGCAAGTCTTTTGGGGGTATGTCTCTATCAGCTTTGCACATATAGAGATTAAAATGTTTTTCATTCTAATTTGCAAAGGAATCTTAAGCTCACTCATATTGAACAGATTGTTTTTGTGAACAGATTCTCAAGTAGAATCAATTCTTGAATTAGACCAGACCTTTCTAACACATGCATATGACTGGATCTAAACCATTACATCGTAGCTCTAACTCTATGTTCAGGGGTTTTGCCCTAAAAGAAAATCTGCGCTCTAGTATGTAATCTTTGTCAACTTCTAACAAGTTTTGTTCCTATTTTTCCTTATTTATCTCCATTGATTATACCATCAAGACTGACCACTGTCCCTGTGCCTGCTAAAAAAAAAAAAAAGCGCTTGCCGCAACATGATCACAATCACATGATTTTTGGACTCATCTGACCAAAACACCTTCTTCCACATGTTTGCTGTGTTGTAACCCTACATGGCTTTTGACTATTTCAACAACAGAATACACTATTTCATAAAGATCAGATTCATGGAGTGTTCATCCTATAGCTAAAGGATGAACTGTTAGATGAATAGTACATCAATTATTCTCTTCAAGGGGAATCTCTCAACAAGCAAGAGATAATCCTGAACCCAGAGTCTTTAATCTCTTTAGCTTCCCTAGTTATATCATGGGTTTCTGATTAATGGCCGTTTTTTGCCTGACCTCTCAGTTTTGGTGGATGGCCATGTCTCGGTAGGTCTGCTATTGCCTCTTCATTTTCAAATAGTGGACAAAACATCTGTGTGATATTACATTGTTTATAATCTAATCCTGTCTTAAATTTCTCTGCAACTTTTTCTAAGATTAAATTGCATACAGATGAACTCTGTCATCAGATTAAGTAACTTCTGAAGGCAATTCGTCACAACTATACAGTGTTTCAGAAACAGACCATCATATTGACCATTAAGCATTCTTGTGTCAGGGTTGGGGCTGCTTTGCTTTGTAATGACCTGGGTGACTTGCCATACTTGATGGAATAATGAATGAATTTCCAGCCACCAGTACAGGACGTTAAGCCAATCACACTTTAGTTGTGCAGAAGGACAATAATCCGAAGCACAGTGGCAAAGCCACTTCTGAATGACTCAAAATTTAATTTTGGAGTGACCTATCCAAAGTCTGTACTTTAATCCAATTAAGATACTGTTGTATGATCTTAAACTCACTGTTCAACCCAAACGCCCCAAAGTAGATGAATTTAAATATCTCTGCAAAGGAGAGTTTGTCAAAATTATTCAGTTGTGATGTTGAAGACACCTTGCCAGTTCAATTCAATTTCAATTAAATATTTTATTGATCCCAAAGGTAATGTTGTTTTTTTTGCAATTACTAATCCACATAGTGCCAAGCTAGTTTGGATAGCTTTTGAAAACCACCATTTGCAAACATGATTTTGTATTCACTAAAGTTATCTTTATCCTATATAAAAATGTCACAAGTGTGACAAAAAAGCAAAAAACTGAAGACATCTGCAATGAGAAACACTTTTCACAGCACTTTTGCCACTTTTTCCAGATTTTCTTTGTAAAACATTATGCAAACCACAATTTTTTCCTCTACCCCACAACTATGCTCTACTTTGTGTTGGTCTGTCACTAAAATCCCAATAAAACACACTGAAGTTTACAACTGTATAATGTCACAAAAAAGGAAAAGTCGCTTTATGAGACGAGGCGTGTTTTAATGCAAACAAAATGATATCTAAGCTTAAGATGTTTTCACCAGCTCTGTAGGAGATGAGAAGCCTGAGAAGCAAAAGTTAGATGATACCTCGCTAAGACTACAGTCAAAAGGAAAGAATGGATGTCCCCATTTACCAGTCATGCTGTAGGCATTCATTACTGTCTCTGAGGATGTTGAACAAGTATTATTAGAGCTTTAACCATAGGACATGAGAACCAGTTTTAAGTACAAGAGTGTGAAAAGTGATCTTTATTTATGTTGATTTCATGAGAACTACAGGTCGGCCTCGTTCTCTTTCTTTTTTTTTATTTTTTTATTAGAGATCCATTTCAGTTTCCCAAATTAACATGTTTTTAACATGCTAAAGCATAAAAATAACCTTCATGTAGATAAGAATGAAAAAGTTACTTGACAATGATCCTTTAGCATGTTCCAAAAACCTATTGGAAAACCTGTGGAAACTCTGAAGTAGCGGCTTAAGAGTGAATAAAACCAAAACTATCCTCTCAGGGGAGGAAAGTCCAAACACACACCACACCCTCCCGAGATCCCACTGCATTCATGCCCTTTTCTTTCCAAACTTAACAAATCTTTGATCATATTTCATTGTATATCACCCTTCACATTATACTGACTAACTTTTTAAAACAAACAAACAAACAAAAAAAAGGCTCAAACTGCAGAGAACTGCAATAATCTAACTGCAAATTACAGGAAGGATGAATGAAAGTAGCGTGACTCGAACCTCATGACTGTCTGAATGTGTGTTGGCAACGTTTGATTCTCCCAGGGAAACCAAACTAGCAACTGGCAAACACAAAATGTTACTTGACCAGCGATTTTATCCACAATGTAATTAAAATATCTGTTTTTGTATCTTTCTTGTAATACAAAAACACAAATAGGCTTCAATTGTGGAGTGTTGTTCCCTGCTTCAGTCTGAGAACTAGAACTGCACAATGTTTTTAAAAGACAGGGCAGAAAGGATGAAGAATAGGAAAACTGGAACAAGTTTTAGTGTGTGAGTCAAATGACTGCAGAAATCTGGAAACTACTAGGAGGGGTTTATGTGTTTCACAAATGTTGGACCGCAGCCTTCATGTTGCTGTTCTCATCTGGTCTGGCCTTGAATAAATCTCACTTCCCTTCCTGTTTTGCTTTATCCAGCGTTAGTGCAGACTGAGTGCTCTCTCACACTTACAAAAGCCTCAGAAAGTACTAATGCCCCATTTATATTTTGTCACATTACAGCAATAACTGTCCATGTATTTTACTGAGATTTTATGTGATAAACCAGCACAAAGTAGTGTAAAAGAATATCTTCATTAAGGCAAAGTGGGTTTTTTCCTTGAAAAGTATTTCTTTTTTTATGTCGAGATAAACAAATAATTTGCATCATCCTGAGTACATAAAAATAAAGAAATAGAAATCAGTTAGTCTTTTGAACAGCTTTTTGACATGAACAAATAGAGAAGAGCTGATTCTTTTCAAAAAGCCTTAATCCCTACCTCTACTGGTGACATACAGACTAGCAGTGCTATGATATATCTAAGGTGCCTAAAAGTAACTAAAACGTGAATCAATGTAATTAGACACACTACTTGATCAGAATAAATATTGATCAAATATTTAAAAAGTTACTCTATTTCAAATAGTAACTTTTAATTGAAACTAGTTGCATTTTCAAAGTAGTTGTTAGAGGCGTAAATTAGAAATATTCAGATTTTATGATCATTTTGATTTGTGCAATGCTTTTTATCTGTAATTTTTGTCATTTTTAGTAAGTAAGGTGAAGGTCAGCTTTATTGTAAAATTTTGTTTTATTTGAAAAGCTTACATCCTGTTGAGCCCTATGTTAAATTCGAAATGATATAGACGGCAGAAGGATTGCATAGGCGTGTAACAATTCATCTTTTGACAGTGTATACTGCATATTTTTTGGAAAGAAAGAAAAAGAATTTTAATAACTGAATTTGGATCAACATTATTTGTATTTGCACCTTTCTAGGTATTATTCACGGTTTGCAAGCATCCTTTACAAGAGTGCTTATCAAATGACACAGAGATTTGATCTGTTGCCATAATAGTAACCTACCCAACACTGGTAGTTTAATCTGAGTATAAATCCAACCATTCTGTGAAGGAGGGATTTATTAGCATCAATAAACAGTCTCATGAAGACCAAGCAATACAGCAGAAACTTTGTGGAAAACTTTAAACCAGGATTAGGTTATAAAACAAAAGTGGTTACTGTTTCACTGAGAACTGTTTAGTTCATCATCTCGCATCGGAAATATTATGGTTTTACATTGGTCATATAAAGCAGACAATCCAATACAAAACATGACTGATCATATAAAACTGAGAGGTATAAACTTGCCCTTATCAGTGCTCAACATTGAGTCTGTAACATGAAATTCTAATAAGATAGAATTTCATCAAAACCATCCAGTTCATGGTTTTGTTTATGGAAAAATGTGGAAAAGCTCAAAAGATATGAAAGCATTGCCAGACTATATATATATGCAGTCAAATAAAAAAGATTTAAGACACAAATGCATGTTTTCACATATCTTGATGCATAATAGATGCAAGAGAGGCCGCTTCTAAATGTGTGAAGGTGACTCATTCTTACTCAGAGAGTTCCTGACATTCCCCCTCTCTACTCATTTCTCCTTATCCTCCTCTCTTCCTGGCTGACTAAAGATACAGTATTAAAATCCACCCAGTGGAAAAAAAAAGGACAAAAAAAATTGAACAAATTCAGATACATTTATTTATTCTTTTTCCAGTTTTATGGGGAGGACAACTGACAAAAAATGTGAAGGGGTACACATCACACCGCAGCTCAATGAAATGTGTCGTCTCCGAAACATTTTCTCTGTTGGTTGTCATGTCCATTTTGAGCTCAAAGACATTTCACAGGAAGACTTTAAAGGATTGACTGTTCATTATGTGTAAATTCTAAAGAGCCAAATTAATTTCTCAAACTAAACAGTACATGTTTGTTTGGTTATTCATGCTATGATCGTAAACTCTTTAAAGAACACTTGGATTTTTTTTAATATGGTGGAAAAAATGTCAAAGAAAATGCACAGTGAGTGAATGGTTCTGCCTCCTTTGTTCAAGAGTCTAAAGATATATAAAAATGTGAAACTGATTTTTATTTTACAGAAATTGTCAGACAGTTTCCACGTGTGGCACTTGTGATTTTCTTAAAAAGGATCATTTAGTAATATATTCCCTCCCACTGAACAAATGTAGTTGAATAAAAAATTTTAATTCAACATAGCACTACAGAGTGAAACCATTTTTATTGCTATTTTGCTATTTTTTTTGTTAATCAGGTTATTTTAAGTAATGGAGTTTTAAAACAGTCTATCTGAACAATGGAAACTGAAACACAAAAATGTTCTCTTGAGGAAAATCGAGTCATGTTAAGGATCTGTTCACGTTAAATAATTTTAACTGTTAAGTTATAGCAGTGGCCCACAGGTGGCGGCATCACGTTATAATTTCTCCTGCTGACGTGGAAACACTGTGCAAGCTCCAGGAGGGTTTGCTCTGTTGATAACAACCAATTTGAACACTAGAGGGCAAAAGTCTCAACTTAAACGGTGGTGTAGTTGAAGGATAAAAGGATCTCCACATTTACTGGGTCTCAAAAAAGTATACAGTCAATATTATTATTTTTAGAATGGACAAAAATACATGAAAAGGAAAGGCTGGGGCTAAAGTAAGAAAAAGCTAAAAAAGTTCTGCTATGCCAACAATCTATAGATCATAATCAGTAAGTAACAACTAAACAATTTCCTCTTTTAAATGGGTTGATATTTTTACGCTTTTTAAATAGAGGCCCAGTCTATCACTAGAGTGTCTTTAATTGCCTCTAAAAACTGCGTACGTCTGTGTAAAAATACCAGATTCAGTGCAATAAAAAGTAGCACCAAAATAAATAATTTAGAAGCACTTCCAACTTCTAAGTGACATAAAATCTGTATAATTCAACTAAAAAACAACTAAATTGAAGAATCAAGAATAAAATAAATTTAAAAAATGCAATAATCTGATTGGACAAGTGTGTATACTCTTAACTAATTTTTGCTGAAGCTCTATTGAAATGTTTTAAATAGTTTTTTCATTCGGTATTCTTTTAGTCATTCAGCATGGCCCCAGACAGATTTGGTGATGCTTAAACCCTCAAAAATGACCAGATTGTGTGGATATCTTTTATGCAACAAGTTTCTTTTGATCTCTTTGACATTGTTACTTCAGCTAAAAAAATAGAAATGAGCAAAACTTTATTTCAGGTCAACCTAATTCACTGTATTTGATTAAAATGTGTGAGTTTGTGAAAACAATTCGATGTAATATTTATATGTAATATTTTGTAATATTTTAGAATATTATAAAATATTATAAAATATTACATTTTCTCTGTTGGTTGTCATGTCCATTTTGAGCTCAAAGACATTTCACAGGAAGACTTTAAAGGATTGACTTTAAAGTCGATACAAATATTTGTAATACAGACATGTGGGATCAATTAAAAGTATGTTTAGTACCTGCTTAAAGGTAAATACTTTCAAAATTAAATTTTTAATATGGTAAATGAGCTTCATCAGAACATATATTCCAATTTGATGAGATATACCTCTACATGAGATACATATCAGTAAAACTGAAATAGGTTTTTAAAGATGATCACAAATCTTTTTTCTTTTGATCACCAAAACCTGGGATTTTAACAGGGATGTGTAAACTTTTGAGAGTCACCTTCCAAACTTGGATTTTAGTGGTTGTTTCATCCGAGCTTTGACAACAAAGGATTTAGCATATTTCTTAATAACCTACTCATCACCTGCTTTAAAGTTATTTGGTTATATGACTCCAATAAATAATTTATATGGGTGAGGTCAAACAGGGATCCATACTAACACTAACTGGAGCTGAATTTGTGCATTTCAGCACTTGGATGCAAACTGATTCTGTTTGCAGATATAAGTTTGAATAAAGCAGGGATGAAGCAGTAACATGTGGGTAAGAGATAGATCGAGGAACTGGCAAAGGGCTGAACAGATACAAAGCCAACAGTGGGTTTTTTTTATTTGTTTTACTCAATGTAATGGCATTAAATTGTGTAGATTTCTGTCCTGACTTGGGACAGAGTGTTTTATTTGTCTAGGGTGAAGCAGGCAGAAACTCTTGCAACATATGCTTCTAACAGCACATAATGCACAGTCAAACTTGAGATAAAACAGAAAAATCAAACAAAGTCTTCTTGCAGACTTTGATCAAACATTGAACTTACTCTATTGTCCTTGTAGTTTGCCCAATACTATCTACACATTTAAGTTCAAAGTTGCTCAGAGCTATAGTATGTAAAATATATGTTTAAGAGAGCATTAAATGACAGGAGCAATAAAGCATTAAGGCCAAGAACCATTTTATGTGTTGACATTTCTTTGCAGTTTCATGCATCCCACCCAGTTCCCCCGCCAATCCCCATGAGTCAGCCAGTGGTTGTGAAACAGATTTCTTTCTTATCTTTGCTAATTGTCTTCTCATATACCCCACCGGCTCCTCTTCTCACCCTTGCTCCCGTCTGACTTGTCGCACATACGTGTGTCTCTCGGCACATTCCTGCCTTGGTGTGTCATTTAGCAGCTCTGCACAAGAGAACGTCTTTGGCTTTTTCTGAGATTTGAGAATAAAGTTTGCAAATTGCCCTCTGGGTTCCCAGATTTCCTGATCAAATAAGGAATTGTATCAAGGATAAGAAAAGCGACCTTATTCAGATTCAACCCAATGAGCTGTAGCTTTGTGTAAGGGAGAAAACAAAAGTTGGTTGACTTGTACATATATGGTC
Source organism: Xiphophorus maculatus (assembly GCF_002775205.1). Lineage (NCBI taxonomy): Eukaryota > Metazoa > Chordata > Actinopteri > Cyprinodontiformes > Poeciliidae > Xiphophorus > Xiphophorus maculatus. The sequence goes on from NC_036462.1 coordinate 24,002,056, forward strand.
GTCTCCAAGTTCAGCACAAGAACTCCTTCGTGAAGAATTACGTCACTCCTTGAGAATAGCCAAGCAAAACATGTATTTTTAACAGGACAGCTTCAATTGTTGTACATTTTTAAAATGTGCCTCCTCCTGATATGTTTTAACAATTCAAAGTGTTAAAATGGTAGTTAGGGTGGCAAGGAGACCACTCTGGTTAAAGTTGGCAGCAGCAACATGAATCACAATCCTGCCAAGCTACACATGCATCATGATTTCCACACAATAAGATTTGAAACTTTTTTTAAAAAATGGTGAGGTCTTCCCAGAAAGCTGTTTAGATTTGAGATATGCAGCGCCATGGCAACAAAAGCACACAAACACACATGCACACCCAGGACCAACATGCACACGCACACCCCTTCATCCATCCATTCAGTTTTCTGTTTCTACTTGTTTGTCATTCTTAAATATTTCAAGTCATCAAACCATTATTATTATTTTTCCCTCCCCTCCAGGGGGTCTTTTGTGGGCTTTAGTGTCCCTTATATGAAAGTAGGCTGACAGGAAAGAGAGAAGGAGGAAGACATGCGGCAAATATCGCCGGGTCCGGGAATCGTATCCGCGACGGCCGCGTCGAGGACTCAAGGCCTCCAAACGTGGGTTGCGCTATCCCCTACTCCAACACAGCACGCCCCTGTCAAACCATTATTACAGTTTTTTTTATGCTGACACATGAAATTGATACTATCTCACAATTAGCAAAACCAAACAGTTAAGGAGCGAAGCACTAGCAAAGTCCAGATTTGTACAACTAAAATCACATTAACATCTTCACACTCTTTGCAAAATCCTACACACAATGATTTCCAAAACATTGACTAAACTTTTGTGCCTTTAACACTGAAATAGATCATAATGTAGCTTCCTTCTGTGGTTAAAACAAAAACTTTGAAATAAATACACCAATTTGATAGGAGAAAAAATAAACTACAGGTATGGATTTGTCACTTTGTCACTCCAGAAGATTTTTTTCCCACGTTGTCAAACCCAGATGGGAAAAAGAAGTGGATCATGACTAGTGTGATCTTTCTTTTTCTTTTCTGGACTTAGTTAATTATAAAAAGTTGGGACATGAAGAGAAATAAAGAAATTAATAATCGGAATTTTATTGGTCTGCCCAACCAATCTCATGTAATGTTGGCGAATTTATTTGTATACTTTCTCTGTGTAAATGCAATAAGTGTTTTAGGATGAACACAGGAATGCTTGCCTGAATCCAACAGAATCAGACCAGATTGTATAGCGCGTTGGATGTTTTGACAGGAAAATTGGGGTTTTGTAAGTAATTATAGAGTTTTAATTGAAGTGTTCCAGTTTAAAAAAAACATATGAATTAAATGTGTGAAGTGTTATGGAACACCAGACAGAATTGTTTGCTCCTCTATCTTAGTAAATCAAATGATTAGCATCAGTGCCAAAATAACATGCAGGTACTTATAAAACTGATCAGACTCTACATCACAGGTGTCAAACTTCAGTCCTCATGGCCAATGTCCTGCAGTTTTTAGATGTGCCGCATGCACAAAACACTGGAATCAAATGACTTTATTACCTCCTTCTTGTGTAGATCAGTTCTCCAGAGCCTTGCTAATGACCTAATTATTTCATTCAGGTGTGGTGCAGCAAAGGCACATCTAAAAGTTGCAGGACTGTGGCCTTGCAGGCCTGGAGCTTGACACCCCTGCTCTACATGGTTCCCCTTTCATGAGAACGTAAGGTGTTGAACTCAGCTTATTTCTAAAATCCATGCAGAAATCTTTTGTCTTGGTGACATTTAGCATTAAGTTGAAATTGAGAGCGAGAGAAAATGTTTTCTCAGTCTTTTTATAATTTGCTCTGTGGGTGGGTTGTATTGAAACTAAGGTGGGGTCTGGTGATAGGAAGAAGGATTGACCGCATTTGTTTTTGACCTCACAGATGTAGGAGGAATTCACTTGGTGGGTGAGTACATAAACACATCAATCCAGACGGATAATAAAAGTGCTCAGAAAAATGGCTGAACCATAAGGTCTTTTCCTTGGGCCAATAGTAAATGCATCCATAATCCCACTTAGCTATTTTATACATGGGTTCATATTTTTGGTTAGTGACTGTTTTGGACAATGATCCTTGAATAAAACCTAGTAAATAGGTAGATCTGCTGCTTCCACAACTATGAGACATATGGTCACTTCTCAGCACCAACATCACACTGAGCAGCCGAGTTTCACTGACACATCTATGATAAGAGGCTGTGAAGTGGATAAAATGGTGGTAAAATTAGATTCTTAATTATTTCCAAGGTATGAATTTTTATAGATAAAAAAAAACATGACAAGCATTGGTCAACAACCGTAAACCTGCTAGAAGTTGAATTATTTTTAAAGTATGGAAAATTCACCTTTTCAAATATCGGAACAAATTTGACTATTTTTCTGTATTACAACCGTAAAACAAAGAATGCTCTGACTGTTCTTGTGACTTGAGTCTCTAATTTGCTACAAATGTGTAACATGACGTAATTTTCTTTCTTGACATTGCCTCACTTCTACCCTTCTCACTCTCTCCTCTTCACTACAGCCAATCGCAACCCGGCGGGGTCCCTCCCCTGCTCTGATAAATACCACGGAGGACAAGAGAGGCTCCATCTGCCCCGACTCTTCTCCTCTCTCACCACCTCGGTGCTACAGACTCCCACTGTGACCATGTCTGTCAGAGCTGTAAAGACCACCACCCTCTCCACGGTGTCATCCTCCAGGGGTCCCACCCAGGGCTACAGCAGCCGCTCATTCTCCGGCTATGGGGGCTGCGGTGTGGGGAGTGCCAGGCAGAGCTACGCCGTCCGCTCCTCCTATGGAGGAGTTGGCAGCAGTGGTGCTTCTGTTGGTGCTGCTGGGGGATTTGGACTGAGAGGAGGTGGAGGGGATTTCAGCCATGTGGGCTTTGGTGGGGGTATTGCCAATGAAGTGGTGGCCCCCATCACCGCCGTGACAGTGAACAAGAGTCTGCTGGCTCCCCTTAACCTGGAGATCGACCCCACCATCCAGGCCGTCCGCATCCAGGAGAAGGAGCAGATCAAGACCCTCAACAATCGCTTTGCTTCATTCATTGACAAGGTCAGTCACTCAAGCGGTTAATATAGCAAAATCTTAGGGACCAGCACAACCTCAGGGAGAAACCTTTGTGTCTATATAACAGGGGGGGCAACCATCTATCACTCTGTTATAGAGCTAATCTACAACAATATGGTAAGGCAATTAGATCCATTAATCTGCCTAAGCTGTCAGGACAGGACACATTAGAGAGGGTAAAAGTTTATATCCACAGCAGAAATAGAAAAGAAATAACGCACATTGTGTTGAACTGACTTTTGGGATAGATAATAAAAAACTCAGGAAATGCAAAGGAAATGAGTGCTCTGCACACCAAAGCAGGTGATCAGCCTTGGGACATTGTCTTACAGAACAACATTCTTTAAAATTATATTTGTGGAACAAATCTGGGGGAAATTAGTTGTTCTGCATAGAGCCTAAATAAGTTCACTCAAAGAGCTCAGGATGAAAAGTCACTCTCAATCCAGCAGTGTTTTTGAGAAATACCATGCCGAATCACTTACAGAAGAGAAAGTTTCAGGGGTCTGTTTTACTTACTGGTTAAGAGTAAACAAATTCCCTGTGTTTTTTTTTTTTTTTAAAGTGCACTTACAGGTTGTACAACCATAAACGGAAAGGAGTGGAAGTAATCTGAGAAATAGCTGCAAGAGACAAGCCTCTTGTTGATGTTCAGTAAATCTTTGCAGAAGAAACTTGAACAATGCCTGTTTTATGAGGCCAAGAAAGCTTTTATGCTGAAAGAAGAATGGATCATTGTTGTACCTCCTAAATTAAACATGACAATTCTTTTTACAGAGCAATGCTTGTTTTCTGCAACGGACTTGTTAGATTCTTCAGTGAGTTGCAATTTTTCAGCACTGTATAATAGTTTTCTTTATTCAAGGAGGCACTCAATAATGAAAGGGAGTTTTAAATAAAGCCTGCAGTAATTCCTTGGATCACAAACCAAAGTTCACTCTCCCTTTGCTTCCCGGACCAGTGTGACAGCAAAGTACACACAGAACTGTGCGTTTGTCATCATGTTGACTCCACCTAAAGACAGGATGGCAGAAAGAATCATTGCACAGTTGGAACCTGGGACACAACACCACATTGTGCTTAACTGTAGCATTCTATGAAAAATTTATTATTTTTAAGCTAACATTTAGTGTCTCTGAGCAGTCAAACTTATTGTTTTTTGAGTCATCCTTGGACTTTACATTAATTAATTATCCATTTGTTCTTTGACAATTGAAAGAAAAAGAATGTATGTGTTTTTACAAATGAATATAGGTTGCAAAATCTCACTCTTTTATAACATTATAATAGCCATTAAGTTTAGCTTCAAATCAGAAGCTTTAATGCAGACTCCCATTTCTGCATCATCAGCCAGTGGGGCGCTGAGTGGACATGTTCATAACTCAGGAACGACTTGTTCAGGTCGAAAGGACAGATAACTTTGAGTCTGGTTGTGCTGCACTGGGAAGAAAGCCACACGAGAGAGAATAAACATAAATTTAATTAATGACTCTCTTTGTCTTCAGGTACGCTTCCTTGAACAGCAAAATAAAATGCTTGAGACGAAGTGGAAGCTTCTGCAGGAGCAGACCACGTCTCGGTCCAACATCGACACCATGTTCGAGGCGTACATAGCCAACCTTCGTCAGCAGCTGGACAACCTGGGTCATGAAAAACTCAAACTGGAATCCGACCTGCACCAGACGACTAGCCTGGTGGAGGACTACAAAATCAAGTATGTGGAGCTGCGGCTAAAACACTAAAACTGGTTTGATTCTTTTTCAAACTCACGTCCTGGAAAGTCCAGCTTTCCCAAAGGTCTTTTGGTGCAGCTTTAATTGGCCTGTAGTAATCACTCTGAAGTTTTAAAACCAGGGGGGAAAAATGATTAAGAAATTGTCTCAATTGACAGTTCATGTCATTTAAGATTAGGTATCTGCCAATACAGAATGTAAGTCTGATACTTCACTAAACTCAACCCCACCTTAACTCACATGTGGAGCAGTTTACTGAAGCAGTATGCTAAAGACAGTATGTTTACTCTTTGTTTTTATATCTCTTGTTAATTTGGATCTCAATCACTCTTGTTTGAGGACAGTGTTGGTAACATGACACATTAAGTTAGCATAAGTTCTCATTGTTTCTGCTTTCTAAGGTATGAAGAGGAGATCAACAAGCGCAATGAGTGTGAGAATAACTTTGTCCTCATGAAGAAGGTTTGAGCAAATTTACCTACAAAAATAATGTATTGGGTCATTACTATAAACTGTCTGGTATTCACCATTAAATGCTATGATTACTCCGTCATCTGAAGGACACAGATGCAACCTACATGATCAAAGTGGAGCTGGAGGCAAAGCTGGATGGGCTCTCAGATGAGATTGAGTTCTTGAGACAGCTCTTCGATGCAGTAAAAACCTTTTATAATCACACAATTCCACATTAATGGCTCCCTAAAGTAAAAGTTCTGTTTTTTACAGCTTATTTCAATATCTTATCATTTTCTGTAGGAAATTAATGAATTGCAAAGTCAGATCAAGGACACATCTGTTGTAGTGGAGATGGACAACAGCCGCGATCTTGACATGGACGCTATTATTGCTGAGGTTCGAGCTCAATATGAGGACATTGCCAACAGGAGCAGAGCGGAGGCTGAATCCTGGTACCAGAACAAGGTGGTACAAAATTTCTGATGACTTAACATGAAACCCAACTGATGAGCAGCTGCATTGTTTTGTTTATTTATTTTTTATAATTATTGTATAGCTCGATTGAAAAATCTTGGGTTGTTTTTTTTTAATACTAGTCTTATGATCTTCAGAAACTGGCTAGAATAGGAACAATTCACATATGTTTTTCAAACATGCATCATGTGCCACATGGTTTATTACAAACACCAGCTAACAGAAGTGTTTCATGTGACACTGACACAAATCCTATCTCTACAGGCTCCAAGAATTTTAACCAGCTGAATTTACCTTGTTACCCTCTTACTTCTCCACATTGAACTTCCACATTGGAAAGTGAAATCTCTGGCTTGGAAACATACTAGGTTACATATACATACTTATCCCTCTGGTGGTCATATGTGGCCTCCATCTGTTCTTCCCGTTGGATCAGTTCTACCATGTCTGCTACCCTGGTAGATACTGATGTGAGGACAATATCTGGGTGCAGATATTTCATTGGGGTAATTGTAGGAATTTGGTACATTAAGAGTAATTTTCGTAGGATGGTTGTTGCAAAAGGACAAGTTGTGATGAGTTCCATGTATTTTAGGTAGTTTCACAACATTAACAAAGCTGATTGCCATTTATGAATGCAATGGTAGTGTCATGTTGAATAGCAATTTTCTGATCTATGTGCAAAATCATACTATCAAGGTGTAAGGTAAGACTTTTTATCTACAAACAATAATAATTGTGCAAAAGTCAAGCCCCCTCAGGACAAGGCTGGATTTGGTATCATTTGAAGGGGAGAGTAGGTTAGTTGGGGTTCATGAGACTGAGGTAGGTAAGGAGGGAGACTGGTGGTTTATTGTGACTTGAGGCAGGTATTAGAGGGGCAAGTCGGGTTCTGGTGTGGAGCAAGGAGCACGTATGCATTCAAGGCACCAATTCTGAAAATGCTGGGGAGTCTGAGGAACCAGGCAGGATGTGAGTCTGATGGCGGAGAGCTTGTTGTTCTTTCAGGTTTCATGTTGTTATCTGCCTCCAGCAAGCTCTGCTCTCTCTGGTCAGACCATTAACATAAGAAATTACTATTTGTGTACAGTACTTCTAAGAGGCAAACAGAGTCAGAAGAAGCAGCTGAAAAACATAATAAACTTCAGATGTAAAAATGAAAAGAATGAGAAATTAATGAAACATTTTTTGTGTTCCAGTATGCAGAGATGCAACACTCAGCTGGGAAATATGATAACGATCTAAAGTCAACCAGGGCTGAAATCGCAGACATGAACCGCAGAATAATGAGGCTCCAGTCTGAAATTGACATGGTTAAAGCTCAGGTGAGAAATCAAGCCTAAACGTTATACGGTCTGCTTTCTTTACTTTATTATAACTTTGGATTCACATTTTTGAATACTCATCAATTCGTATTATACGCCTACGATTCAGAGACTACTTTGTTTCAATTTATCAAGGCTATAAGTTTTCTTTTTTTCTGCAATGCTCTCTGTTTATGTCCTCCCAATCTTAGAGAAACAACTTGGAGGCTCAGATAGCCGAGGCTGAGGAGCGGGGTGAGCTGGCAGTGAAGGACGCCAAGCTACGGATCAGAGACCTGGAGGAAGCTCTCCAGAGAGCTAAACAGGACATGGCCCTGCAGGTCCGCCAGTACCAAGAACTGATGAATGTGAAGCTGGCTCTGGATATTGAAATAGCCACTTATAAAAAGCTACTGGAAGGAGAGGAGATCAGGTAAACTGTTGCTGCTTTGTAGCTAATGCGCCACCTGGCGGTGATAAGGAGAACTACGTCCACTTGAAAAATAAAGTTGGTTTCTATTCCTTCTGCAGGCTAGCAACAGGAATCAAGACCAGTATTTCTAAGCAGACTTGTAAGTCTATGCTGTGGTTTCATGGAAATAAACAGTGTCTTACACATTGACACAAACAGCATCACTTTGGTTTTTAATCTTTTCTCTCTTCTTACCACATAGCCTTCAACTACAATGCCGCCTATAACCTGGAGACCTCCCGTATCCCATCCTACGCCAGTTCTTCCCTTGATTCAATTAAGTCAAGCAGTGGTTTGGCCTCTGCCCTCGAAGACGGGGCTGTGAAGACCACCACGGTGACCACGACCGAAACCGTGGTGACCAAGACTGAGGAGAAGAAGGAGGAGGAGACTCAAGGAGTAACTGAGGAAGAAGAGAAGAAGGAGGAGGAGAAGGTGGAGGATGAAGCTGAATAGTGGTGTCTTGATTTGTTCCTGATTTTGATCTTGGTGACTAAAAATAAAGCAGATCTTCCCAACCTATTGATCACTTGTTTAAAACTCAATGATTAAAAGTATGTTCTGACGCAAGAGCTATAAACAAACATTTTCTCTCCAATAAAGTACTGCTGGATGAGGCAGCTTGATTTCCAAACCCTGAAGTTTTTAAAGGGGGCATATTATGCAAAATCTTTTTTTGGTTTTGTTTTGCTTTATGTCACGTAATAATGTTATTCCGTCATTAAGCACAAACCTGGAGTGTTGCTTTCACTCATTCCCGCATGTTTGAGAAACCCTTGAATCTCCTGTGGCAGCCATTTTGGTATGGAGATCTTCCATATCTGGGTGGGGAGGCCTTAACTCCTGCTCATACAAAGTGTCACCTAATTCCACAAAGCTCTTCCTTGGAGCTGCAGACTCCAGCCGAGCTTGTCTCACAGAGCAAAAAGCTATATATTTTTCTACCTTTCTGTGTTTTTTTGTTTTTGATTTTTGTGTTGTTTCTGCAACTTTGTTGAAAAAAATAAAAAGAGTGTATTATATCTTAAATTCAGTTTTTGACAGTTATCAGGGATAATCGCACTGGCACTTTTCACCCAGCAGATGGCGGTGCTATAAAGCACAGCTGTAATGTGGACATTCAATTCTTTCTGTGATCATTTAAAAAAAAAAACACAAGGATAAGGAAGAAAACGCAAATTTAACATATTTCATAATATACATGATGTCATATCTATATGTTGGCAACAAAGTCAGTTTAAACTGGAAAAATAATAAAACGCATTCAGTTCTGATCTGAGTCACTGCATTAAAAACATTGATAAAAGGTTCGTTGCACTTCACTCAGCAGCAGTAGGAAAACATTTGAAGCATCATGGTGGTATTTTTGTATGATCATATTACGGTTTGTGTGTGTGTGATACGTGTACATATCACACACACGCACATGCACAGACAAGTTTACCTATTAACAGAGTTAGAAAGAGAAACCTAATGGATACGAGGGATGCAATCGTTTCTTTCTCAGAAACACCAGACCAGTACCAGCCTGCCTGGGTCCTGACTCACATCAGCTTAAGAAATTTCTATTTGACCAAATCAATGGCTGATCATGGCTTCTTGTTAAATGATGTCAGACCCTTTTCACAGTTACATATCCAACCAGAGTTCTCATAAAGCAATGTAATCAAAAATTCAGGTAAATACAAGTAAAACTGGGGTAATTGGGGGGACAGCGATTGTGCAAATGTGGCCAAATGTGACCAAGAATAATTCAGTAGCAGAATCTTTTCTCTTTTTCAGTAAAAAAGGGAAGCTATCCAAGTCCATCGAGGAACAGGTTTGAACAAGGATAATGGATGGAGGTGCTCCACCTCTCATGAAGTCAGAAACAGGAAACTTGCCAAATGCCCAAATCCCACCCAATGTTTGGCTTTTGTTAATGTGGAGCTGACAGACACTGGTACAGACATGAAAAAATAATGACCCAACCGAGTAAAAATGCCACCCCAAAGAGGACCCACAGTTTGTAAACAGATTGGGTTTGCAGGAGTATTTATATCTGACCTGAAATGACACTAACAGTTCATCTCAGGTGGGAAAAATGACAGTACAAAAAAAAATCTCTGAAAGCCATTTTTACACATGTACTTCACTTAGAATAGAGCGGGGCACACCCGTGGGTCACCGGTCGATCAAATTACTAACATGAAGAGAAAGAAACAGACACCCACACTCTCTGATGAATACTGCTTTTCATTAGGATGAACAGCAGAGAACAAGTGGGAAAAGAGCCATGAATGTAAAGAGATAATGAAAATAAAATACACAGTAAGATGTCTATTGTTTGAAAGCCTGATTATTTGTTGGTTATGTAGTATTTGTTATTTTGTTGTATGCTGTCATTTATTAATTTTTTTGTTGTAAATATAGACTACATGGGCATGACGGGTTTATATTAATGCAAGTATGTGTCGATTTTCTATTGATACATCCAAAAAGAATAACATGAAGGTAAAGGGGTAGTTTTAATTTTTTAAGTTATTCTCTGTAAAGATTTTGTTGGCACTCCTGTAGTAGCCTTATGTGTTGTAGATGCCATTTCATAGTTAGATTGCTCAAAAGTAGATAAATCTTTTGAATGTTGTGAGCTAATAAGCTATTCAAATGTACACCATCTGTTTTAGGGGACTTCAGAAAATTAAAACTGCAATGGAAAATGTGTCAGTGGAACAAAATGCAATATTACGACGTAATATTTTGCAATATTAGACGTTTGTCTTCTAGGCCCCTATCTCATTATTCTGTAGGTACACTGGTCAAAATTTCTTGTGGTGATGGGCTCTATCCATTAAGTACAGAGGGTCTCTTAACTCGGAGGAAGTTGTTGGTGTGTTGCAGAAGCTGAAGAGAGCCCAGTAGTAGCTGCAAGCAGCAGCAGGCAGGAGCCTGCAGCACATGAAAAGAAAAGTGAAACAGGATTCTTAGCACCTTAAATAGACCTTTCAACTTGCTAAGGTATGCTTGATATATACTGTGCGTGAAAAATCATGCATGAGGTAGCACCTATCCTGTGTCCAACTCAAAGGCTTTGCCTCACTTTTGCTGCTAACATGAATATGTAGTTCTGGCAACCGACTTATCTATCTGTTGTTGCGCCAGAGCATGACCTTTTCTGCTCCTTTCATGAGAGAAATATACCCATGCTAGAATGACCTGATATGCAAATATGCAGATGATAGCGCCCTGCTGTTAAATAATAGTAATGTATCAATATATCATGTTGTAAAGCAATAAGGAGGAACAAACTGAAGTCAAAATCAGTTAAGAAAACTTAGTAGTAAGTAACTAAGTTTCAGAAATAAATCAAAATCTGCCATGAAAAACAAACATAGACATGCACATCAACAGATTTCCTGGAATTGCTGAGAAAATAAAAAAAAGTTGTGCTGTCGGTCAGACAATCAGAAAGTGAATTAAAGCATTCAAGCAAGAGTTGAAGTGAACTGAGGCATACAAACATGGAAAGCAAAATGTACAGAACATGTCTGGAAAAGCACAAATGTGTATTTTCTCTTTGTATTTTGGATGTTTGGCGCGATTAATGTTCTCAATATGAACATGTATTGAACTTTTCCAAGTTTATTTAGAATCTGCCATCCAAATGTGTCTGAGTTGAGTGACACTCAGACACAGCTTACCTGCTAGCTACACAAGTGGCTTCATACGCCCATTGATAAATCAAGTTCTACATTCAGAGTCTTGGTCACCTTCTAAACACTGAATCACACCTTTTATTCTCTGACATATAAACACATGTATTCACTCAACAGCTCATTTATCTCTTGTGTGTTTAGCCAATGGGAGGAATGGGTCTACTTTACACAAACTCAGCAGATGACATGCTAAACTAACACTGTGCATGCTCCACCTTGCCGCAACAATGCTGAACTTAGCAGTATTGGTCTTAGTCATTGAAAACGGTCAGCGACAGTTGCTCTCCTTACTATGATCACAATTGTGGACTGTTCGAGTTGAGAGACAGGAGTTTTTAAAGAAAAATATTTGGCAGGTGAGAATATGAAGACAAAATGGGTAAAGCAGGTAAAGTACACAGGAAAATATGAACGAATTCTGAGCTCAGTAGTTTTATTAATGGATAGGTGGGGTCATTCTGAATGTCTTCAAGCCTTGAAGTTATCAGTTTTACTGCCAGGGTGTGCAGTCTGCACGGTATGCCTCTGTGGAGCTGTGGTGTCAGCTGGAATCCTCAGCAGAGTAAATATGTTCACACATGAATGGGAAGGAAAAGTGAACGCCTTTCTGTCTGTTTTGCTTAGAGGTCAGAAAGGTTGGAGAGTTGTAACACTGCACTGAGTCATTAAGGCTTCCCAGATCACATTTCAATCTGAATGTTTTGTGTGAAAGCTGATTAAAATTGGCAGCTCAGAAAACCGAGCACAAACACAGCATCTTCACAGAAACCCACTGTTTCCGCCAGTTGAAGACTTACTGTATTTAGATTTGAGTGACTGAACAAAGCTGAGAGCCATTCTGTCTTAATTCAATCCAGTTTATTCATGTTGCGCCAGTTCACAACTGTCAGTCAATTAACCAATTCTGATTCAATTAAAAATGAAAGAAAACAGAGAAAAATGTTGAATTGAGTGATTAAAAACCTGTGTTTTAATGGCTTTCGGGTATAGTTTATTAAGCATGGTTTCAAAATCATTCAGAGCTTTGGGATTAAATACTTTCTTTCATTAATCCACTTGGTTTATTGCTGAAATCAGATGATATCGAGGTGAAAACAAGATGTGGAGGAGAGGGTTTTTAAGTGTGTTCACATAGCCAAAACCCCGGATCAACAGAATGACCCACGGATAGGCTCGGGCTGAAAAGGAATAGAATAACAACACTACATCCGTCTTACCTTTCCTTATATATTAGGTCATGCAAGGACTGGAGAATTTTATCTTGACACACCTCATTGTTGCGGTGAAAAGTTATGCATGAGAAAAGTAGATGTCCAGTGATACTGCATGCATTCCTGCGAGAGCTTGAAGTTTATGATAGAAGTTGGCTCAGCGTCTCAGGGATCGGATCAACAAACAAGAACACAACCTGGACCCGTGCCCACGGATGAGCTGATCCTAATAAGGAGCTTGTATCTCAACTGATCTATTTCCAAATCCTAAAACTGAAAAGCAAAAATGCAAACACACATTGTTGTCAGCTGAGGTTTAAATCTTGTTGTCAGCAGGGGATTGTACTGCTACAAAAGATAGCTTGGTACTTTTTAAAACTTTTGAACAAACTTATCACCGTATTTCATCTGTAGCGTAAAGGTCTGTGAACATCTACTATTTAGAGGCACACCCTGTTAGATTATAGAAAAGATAACAAACTTCAATAATCCAGTTGGCATGTTGGTCCAGCTGTCAGATGAGGTTTGACTGGCAGGACCTCCCCCTCCTGCCTGCAGAGGGCAAACAACTTGTCATTCAGCGCAGGTGGAAAGTGACTGATAACAACCAGAGCTTTGTTGTGTTCTGTCAGCATTGCTAAACAAGCGAGCATTTCATGTTTGTCAGAAACCAAAGACCAAATAATTTGAATGGTTTAAAGAGGTGCAACCAGGTGTAAGTAATAAAATGTGGCATTCTGGCTATTGAACTTTCATTGTGTCTATTCATGTTCACTTCTCACCATGTACCTGTCATGTATCAGTCTGTTCTGGACTGATTATTTCCCTGTTTTTATTTGGACATTATCACATGCAGGATGGTGATTGAGCAGAACTTACACTAGCCTGGACATTGAATGCATCTGTGAAATCCACAAATATCGCCTTGGATTTCATTTCTGGACTTTTCAAAGTTTTGCTTGTTTTGCAAAAACTCTGAGAGAATGCAAAAATATTTTCACTCTCAAATAATTAATCAGTGAAGATGTTTTACTTATAACATGCAGTACATCGAGGCTTAAGCTAAACTATTGCTAAGACGACATCTTGACGCCCCTTCAAAATGGTTTGCAAAGACAAAAAATAATTAATTTCAGTCGAGTAAAAATGATCTTAGCTGAAAATGTGCAAACAATTTTTTCAATTAATGACCTACTTGGCTCACATTTTAACTTGCTTTATGTACATATGCATCACAGCTTTCTTTAGTTTTGCTTTAGGTGTGATTATTGTCTCAAAATGTTTTAAATTTGAGCTACATTTAATTCACTTGTGCAACCTGTTTTCAAGTTGGTACACTGTGAACTTTTAAGTGCAATAAAAATGCTGTTCCCCAAAGTGCAACTTCAAGAGTTCAACAAATGCAATGCATTTTTTTCATCGCATGCATTTGGAGGAAAAGTGACACACCTGCACCAAGCATGTGCAAAAACTGAATAGCCCGTCGTTGTTCAGACTCTAATCTTCCATGTCTCAGTTGTCTCCAACTTGAACCTGCAGAGGAATCCCAATCCATTATTCAAGATGAGTGACAGAACCTTTTTTTTTTCTTTTACTACTTTTTCTTCACTAATGTTGGTGTGAAAACATTTGCCAATCTTGCAGGGATCACCTCAAATCCAAAAAAAAAAAAAAAAACAATTTCTAAGTGAGACAAATTGGTGTAGGGATTTACTGTATTGCCTCTGGTGAAGGTTTGGTGCATCTAAACCATTAAACCTGACAGCTTACGAGACTAAATCATATAACCACAGGAGAAACATCATGAACCAACATGTTCCTGAGCTTCCTTTTTCTATTCATCACTGCCACTCATTCGAACCTGGAGGATATATTTAATTTTTACAGTTTGAGAATTGGGTGCTATGGAGCTATTAGATTATGCCACTTGATATCAATGCCAAGAAACGTGTGATTGGCAGGGTTTGATGAGTTGTGCACCTGTTCACCGCTGCAGGACGTTAGTCCTAAACCATATGGGGCAATTGAAAGCGATCGGCTGATTTTGCCTTTAGTAGTAAAGGCAAAATATAAAAAGCATTGCATAATTGCAGGCCTATCTCTGCGTGGTCATTCAACTAAATAAAAAGGACAAGAGAGGAGAGAATTAATAAGAGAAGCAATCAAAAGGTCCATCATAACTCTGGAGGAGCAGCAAAGACCCACAGCTCAGGTCATCATGACAACTTTGAGTTGTACACTCCACAAATCTAGCCTTCAATCTGGAGATTGGAGAGAATTTTGCTGCCAAGACATAAAAAATAAAAAAAAGATTGTTTTCATCTTGCAGAAGTCCATTTTTTTGCTTGCCCCCAGTCTCACTATGCATTAGCTGGACAACTAATCTATGTTTCATCAAAGTGAAGGCAGTGAAAGACCTACCTAGTGGGTGAGTTACCTTCACAGAAAAGCATGAGATGTCAATAACTGCTAACATTATCACACTTCATCTGTCCTGCCCTGTTAGCAGAAGAAACTGTTAACCTACATCAGAACTTACGCTGTTGTTGAAATTTTGCAACTTTTGCAAAAGGTTTAAATGATCTTAGCTTAAATGCCCAGAGAAGTGTTCCCTGTTTGAGTTGTGAGAGTGAGGGTAGGTTTTAGCAAAATGGCAAAATGAATGCTGATAAGCAGCAAACCTCTAGCATCCTGTTGGCAGTCTGAAGAGTAGGAGGTAAGGTTAATAATTTCCTACTATCAAAGCTAGCATCTTGAAAGTATGAGGCTTAGAGTGGTGGTGTGGCTCCATGACACATTCTAACTTTCCTTCTACCTGTTCAAACAGCAAGGTAGTAGGCATGTGCCAAATAGTGTGCTTTTAGCTGCAACACTTCTGTTTCTTTTTAATCCTTTTCTGATGTTTTCACTTGATAAAGAATAAATCTTAGACCATTCTTTTCACATGTTTTCAAAGCACACGTAGACATCTAACTCTATTTAACAAGTTGACAAAAATGCTCTCCAATTTCTTAAACTTTCACAATCAAATGATTATCTTTTACTCTTACTCAAACCTAAACATACTGTATGTAAGTTAAGTCAAACATTTACAGGTTCCACAATTTGGCTGCAACTGTAAAAAGAAATGCCCCAATAAATTAGTGTCCACTCTTGTTGTAGATGTACAAAAGCACACATTCACACACACAAACCCACCATAAACCACAATAAAGGAATTACGGAGATTATGACTCCGCAGACATACTGGTGGTTGCTAGGCATCGCAACAACACCAACAAATGTGTGAAAGGGATGTTCCCTGTGTCAGTGTGAACTATTTTGTAGTAACAGTACACACAGTCAGGTGTTATTTACTTTATGACTTCAGAATGTGGGTAGAGTTTTAAATGATACAGCTGAATGCTTACAAGTAAGTTTCACTCAGATTCTGTGATAGACAGTAAGTACTGACGTTTTTGAGACCTCAGGATTAAAAAGTTCAGTTTCAACATCAGCCACTGTGTTGACTAACCAGCTACTACATAACCACACCCTTTGTGACTTTTCTTTTCCATTTGTTTGATTGTAAAACATTGTCTGTTGCAGTCAATGTGAAGTAGTAGTAGTAGTAGTAGTAAAGTTTGTAAACCTCTGAAAGTGACGGATGTGCAGGTTGATATAAGGTCATGGGTTATACAAACAGTATCTACTCATTGGAAGTCAATGATAATGCAGTCCCTTGTGTTTGCATGTTCTCCCTGTGCATGCGTGGGTTCTCTCCGGGTACTCCGGTTTCCTCCCACAGTCCAAAAACATGACTGTCAGGTTAATTAAATTCTCCCTAGGAGTGAGTGTGAGTGTGCATGGTTATTTGTCCTGTCTGTTTCTGTGTTGCCCTGCGACAGACTGGCGACCTGTCCAGGGTGAACCCCGCCTCTCGCCAGGATCATTAGCTGGAGATAGGAACCAGCACCCCTCCTGACCCCATTAAGGACAAGGGTGTTAGAAAATGGATGGATGGATGGAAGACAACACAGGACATAGTGTGACTGCAGCTTTAGTGGTTACAGCTGACCTTTGTTTCCTGAAGATTCCTTTAACTTCACAAAGCCCACTTACTTGTCTCATTTTCTAGACATTGTTAAATATTGAAAATCATATAATGCTTCCAGAAAAGTCATTTTTTACAGCTTGGTTTTCTTTTTACTACCTTTCATCAACGTACCTAAGGTATATGGTTATTGGGTTTGTTGCAAAGACAAACAATGATGATAAACTGAACAGTCACTTTCCAGATTATCCATTTAAGCACACTAACATTTTTTTAATATTGTGTACTGATTTAATGTATTTATACTACCTTGCAGCAGTAACAAAACTTAAGATTAAAGGTATTATGTCACAAGATTAACTTTCAAGCATGCTAGCCTTAACATAGGATTGCCAGAGGTATTGTATGAAATGCAAAATGAGGTTGCTTTATGGCTTACACATCAGTACCTGTGAGACACACAGACAATTTCCAAAGCCATTCTTTTCAGGGTAGAGTGAAGCTTTTCTCAGACTCACTCTTAGACTATTTGATATTTATTAATCCTTAGTCACTTATTGCAGACGGAGTTGATGAGCACTGTAGCATAACTGTTAAAACAGAACCAGTAACAGAAAAACAATGTGTGAGACAGGTAAGATATGTGACATCATACATAAGCAAATACTGTAAAGCATCACACACACACACACACACACACACACACACACACACACACACGCACACGCCCCCACATGCACACACACACACAAATAGGCCGGTTGCTAGGTTTTTATTTGGCCAGACAACTTTCCTGATCTTGCTTGTCTGACAAAGAGTGAGTCATCATGTCAGATTGCAGCATTGCCGGGGTTCCCATGCTTAGACAGTAACTGTGCTGAGGTGTGTGGAGAATTTTGATGTGATCTGTTTGCTGTTTTTCAGTCTATGAACTAAAGTCAGCCTAAAATGAGACTTAGATCATCCATATTCAGTGGAAGCCAATGAAAGGTCCAAATTTGGGAAAATAGCTCTACAAGTTTGAGTGTGTATGCGTTAGTGCTTGGGCGATAAACAAGATGGTAAAGTCCATTACTGCATGGTAATTATGGTTTATTAATAAATGCGTAGTCATTTGAGAAGTTTCTAACCTGCCAACAGTCTGCATGCAAATAGTCCTGCTACCGTGTGAAATTAGCTTGCGACAGTGACTCTGCAATGCAGCTAAACGTGTTAGTCACTGGGAGGGTTTCGTCAGATAGGGAGCTCATTGTTCAGCCAACTAACTTTTACATATTCGCCACTGCAGATTAACCGCATTCTGTTGTGCTGGCCTTCACCAGACATTTCTGTGCTTGGGCTGTGCTCACTGTGTTGTAAGGGCGTGTTCCTTTTTGCAGGTGATGAAATTAGGAGGTCCATGTTCAAACACCATTAGACACCACTCCATCATGGTGAACACACCCAGAGCCTTGAAGAAAGGCGAGGGACGTGTAGTAGGGTGTGTTCACACATCCACAAGTCCAAGATTGTGTGGGTTATTAATAATTCCTTTTATCATTAGTGAACAGCTTGGTTATCCTCTTACAAATTTAAGAAACGTTGTTAAACATTTATCTTTGCTATTGAAACGAAGCAGATTTGCATAAAATAAAGAACAGTGTCTTTATCTAGTTTAGTTAACTTCTAATCCTTTGGAGCATCAATAAGTCCTGTGTTGTTTGCATTTTTGTCTTGTTTTTAATGTAAATCATAGGGAATATTCTTGTTGATTGCTCTTGTTTCTGCATTCACTGGTTTTTCAGTCCACTCTGCCGAGGTTCAATAATAATGTAGTGTTCTTAGCACGACTAATTAGTGCACAATTCAAGTGTATTTGGGTCACACAACAGGACAATTATCAAAATCATCAAGTCACCTCTGAAAAGATAATGAGTACCTAAGTTTTTTAACCACGCTGGTCATACTTGAAACCGCCTTCTTACTACTTAAAATACCTAAATGCATTTGACTGTCTTTGGTTTTGTTCTTTTCTTTGATAGAAAATTCCCATGTATGCTTAAAAAGAAGCAGACATCTCTAACCACACTGCAATTTACAAATCAGGAAATAAACTAATCTAATAATCTTTTGCCCTGCTGAGTTATGGTTAAGGTGTGGTTATAAAAATATTTGATTTATTGGTGCATTAAATCTTTGGCGTCATAAGCCTTCACCATGCATCAATTAATTGCAACAAAATCCTTCAAACCAGTAGATCTGGATGGGAAATCAGGAGGAGAACTACATTTTATTTGCTATGTGGTACCATCATGCTATTGTTGACTTTAACTATATGGTTTCTTTCTTATTTTTATTTTTCATAGTCAGTGATATGCAATGCTTTGCAAATGTATTCATTGCTTCTCCAGATTTCTTATGTTACAGCAACATTCAAATTCTACATATTTTATTGGAATTGTGTGTGATAGACCAATATAGACTAGTGAATAATTGTGAAATGAAAAGAAAAGGAGATTGGTTTTCAGAACCTTTTGCAAACTAAAAATCTGAAACATAGACAGTTCTTCTGCTCAGGTGTAGCTTCATGATAAACCCTAAAACAATTGACCTACCACTTATGAGTTCTGCCACCACTATTACCCTGCAACTGAGTTTAACTTTGGTCTATATGTGGCCCCATTGCCTCAGAGGCTTTGGTCCAGTCTTGTTGTCAGCGAGAAAGACAATCACAGGAACAAAACCGACTGACTCAAAATGTTTGTAGGTTTCTGACATAACCGATTTTCATAGTTTCTTTGCTTTGTCGTAGTGCTACACCCAAAAATCATTTAAATCAGATATAAACCTCAGTGATCCGAGATTAGCAAAATCTTCTTTCTCTGGAAACTTGTATTTGCAAAAGTGTCACATTGAAGAATGCAACATATGATAAACTGTCAAGCTGCTGACTCAAGCGTGATTTGGGTCATTCCACGCCTAACGAAATAAAGCACTGACTTTCCCATTTCAATCAGAGACCAACGTTAGGAATTATTTATTTTTGCCTAAACATGTTTCCCCTGCACACAATGTGTCCAATGATTAAAAGCCAACAATATTCAAAGTCCGATGTTTCCCATTAATTTGGTTAATTCTTGCTGTTTCAAGGGCATGTGTGATTATGTGTATTGTTTTACGTACATTTTGCACCTGAGTGACGTTTCACTGAACAGAAAAAGAGAAGTATTTGTTGGTGAGGAAAGTGGGCTATCATCACTGGCCAATCTCTTGTAGCCAGACAGCTGCATTTATAACATTAACAATTTAATCTGAGATCCTGTGATCTGAGCAGGATAACCGTGTTAAGTACATAAGAAATAAGTTGCGCTGAGAAACATAAGAAACAAAGCCCATCGCCAACAACATTTGGAGGCAGAAGCTGTCCAACAGGTTTCTGCTACCAAGGGAAAGATTTAAAAAAGGAATCAGAGCCGCAGAAACAAACAGACTCAGGAATTTAGTTGTTGACAGGTGGAATTCAAGTTTAGTCCTCCATTTGCCTCGGGCTGTGAAGACGCTGCCAGCTTTAAAGCAGAATACTTCCTTTCCCCACTTTTACTGCCAGGTTTGCTTCGAAACACCGGGGCGGAGCGCCTGTCAAACATAATTGCAGTTTTGTCATTTCTGCTGTGTTATTTAATTTGAGTTTTAAAAATAAAGATTGTGATGGCTTTATTGTGGAAGCTTGTTTCTATGGCAAAGAACCAAAATGCTTTTACTTAAGCAGTGAGGATCCCCTTCCTGCCGGAAGCAACCGTAGACAAACATACACGATTGAAGCAGGTAGAGTGTTTTTCCAGGTGTAATAGGAGTGAAAGTTATTTCTCCAAAGCATCGACTCAGATGCCCTGCAAACATACACATACCATGCTTTTCGGGTTCCGATTTATAAAAAAGAAAATAAATTAAAGTATCCTTCCTTTTAATAATTCTAATCTAGTTTTTGTTGATAAATCATGAAACATTCTGAAAAAAATATGTAAAAGTTTTAAGTTTTAATGTGGAAAAGCCTTGCGATGAATGAATTCCTTTTTCAAAACGCTGTACTCAAGATTAAGCCAAAAAAGCAACCGTTTATTTCACAGAAATGGACATTTTGTGAGTCAGGAGTAACTGCCACTCCTCCATGACCTGACCCGACTTTCTACGTTAAACCTTGCAAAGCTGAATGAAACTTTGGTTTCTATGCTGTAACTCACAAAGGAATACCACCAGTGCGATCCTTAGCATCACACATAACCAAAAGTGTGAGGCCCTGCTCTGCGGGTATTCAACACCTCACGTGGATTTTACACCTCACACAGATTGATTCATTATTGCAAATGTTGTGAATGGATTAAACAGTCCACTTTTGTACATGTCCACTTATTAAAGTGTGTGGTGTAAAGAAGGACAGCCTGTCAAACCACACCTCAGACATTGTTAGGTGTCCACACCCAGTTTACACATACTACGGTACAAAGCAAATTCTATAAAGTTTCATTATGTGTCTCAGTTTAAATTGATCTACAAGGCAAGTATACCCATGAATCAAAAATCGTAGTTTAAGATTTTATTTGTTATTTAATTGCACATGCAAGACAGCAACGAGGAAGTTAAAGTGGATAGGCCTTGTGACATCAAAAACTATAAAATCTCTTAGGTACAAACGAAGAGCTAACTCTTCCCTACTCCTTTACTATGAGCTGAGATAAAAGAAATGAGATTTTGTGGAACCTAAACTATGTTGCCTCTTTGCTTTTGTTTATTCACAATGAAATTACAAGAAAGAGAGATTGTAACATGAAAGCAACATGGATTGATTTTTATGACTTAACATCAACAGTTTCACTTCCTTATAGTTTCACTGATTTATTTTCTACTTGCTCTCCCTTTTCTTCAAGCGCAGTGACATATGCAGCAACATATTGCAAGCAGCGCTGCCACACACTGCCTGAAGTAAAAACGTTTAACCAACTCTAACGACTGACACAAGGTGCATTCTCTGTAAAATTATATGTTGTGCTATCTCAGACATCTTTAGCAAATTTCTTTGAGGTCGAACATGCGTAAGTGCTCCATGTTACCCTGACTTGACCAACTTTAATAACTTACAGTCATAATCAGTAATGGCAATTTTAACAAAAACAGAAAAGGCTCCAATATTTTTTTTCCCTTAAGCCCCTTTTGCACTGCAAAAAAAAAGCAGGGCTGACAGTTTTTGCATTAGCACTTCCAGCCCGGTATCACTCGGCTCCCTGAAACCCAGAGAGCTGCGGTTCCAATCGGGCCGATGTTCTATCAGATCATCATACGCTGTCAGAATAGCATACATGCAGTGAGTACGCATGCCTGCGCATGCGCATTAAGAAGTCCGACCTTCAGAGGAGTTGTCAGTTCAAACTTTCTCTAATACACACACACACACACACACACCCACACACGCACACACACACACACACACACACACACGCACGCACACACACACACACACACACACACACACACTTGTGCACCTGTATGTGCACCCTCACACACACATCAAATAAACTGGATTGATGTATGAATTGAACTTGTATTTGACCTGCACCTGCAGTTAACCCCTCACATCACACAAGCTCCCAAACACAACAAAAAAGAATCTCAGACATAATAAAAACAAAGTTAGTATAGAGGATATAAAGGTGCTCTAAATCAAAATACACTTAGTTGATTCCTTGCTGAAGTTGTTAGTGGATGTTTCACTGTCCAACAGGTCATAGGTTGTATGTTCACACATACTGTCCGACACAAGACGTTGAACATCTTATATAATTTTGCAGGATGCTAAACAAGATTTTGAACATCTCATGGTCAACATTTCATGTTGAAGGATGTTGTTGTATGAGAGCAATATTTTCATAATTGACGTCCTAAACAGTATAAAAGAATGAACTGTTGACAAAAAAGTTACCGATTGTTGACTTTTTTCCCTTTCAGTATAGTTAATTCAGCAGTAATTACTTCACATGTATATAATTATAATAATAAACCTTTACTGTGTAAAAAAGAAAACTTATGACAGTTGGTTTGTCGTAAAAAGAAAAGTGTAATACTGTTGATCGTCTTTTTGTATTGTGTAACAAAAAAAACACAATAAAAATGAATTAAATTGAATTGAATTGATAAATAACAGATTATTTCATCATGCAAAATAGATTTTGGATTACAAATTCAAGTAAGCTGCTTAATTTGGGGGCTTTTGTTAGGGCGGGTTATTTTTGACCCGTAGGACAAGGAGGGTAAACAAAATGTTAAGGTCACACGAGGGTTAATGCAAAACGACCAGGGCTATAGGACCAATAGGAAAGGCGTTCTATTTATCTGTGCTACCCGTAAATCCGTCCTACCTTGTGGTAATGCGCATGCGCGCATCGATGCTACGTCACATACTGCTTACTCAGCAGATTTCTTATAAATACGTCCCACCTGTGGAAGTGTCTTTCATGGGTTTTATTTTATCGAAGATTTATTTAATTTATTTTATATCTGGCCTTCATGAAGCTGCTGTATAGATTAATGTTTTTAGTTTACATGACAGGCAGCTTGCAAATATATTTATAAATGGCTTTAGTTTTGCCGTCTGCAAAGTCGTTACTACTGTAAACAAGTAATTGTTTGGCGGTTAATCAGGACAAAATACGTTGTTTTGTTGGCTATTTTGTCCCTATATTTTAAAATATTTTACTTTAATTACAGGTTTTTTTTATTATTAAACTTTGCTAAATAGATGTTGGTAGCCATACTATGTGAGATTGAAGCTGTGCAATAGCGGCGTAATATTAGCGTTTGCATATCCTATCAGTTCAGTGACATGCGCAGTTCGGTGGACACGTTGTGGATGCGCTGCATCTCATTACAGACATACAAGGTATTAATGCGCAAAAAAAGAGTTGCTGTGATCTGTTGTCTGTCTTTAATTCCAATAAAAACGTGTTTCCCCTGTCTGATACTGTTTTATTCTTACAAACACCTTTGTATTTAAAATATTTTTTTAACAGGTAGCATATTCTAGTAAACGGATTAGTGCGCATACATCTATAGCTTTTCATTTTAAACAGGTAGGATATTCAGATGAAGGAAGTGATCTTCTTGTGGTTTCGTCGTGTATATTAATTGTTCCAATGCTAAGCTAAGCATATCTCCTAAGCTTCCACTTCAGTCCCGCCACTCAAATAATGTTATCCAATGCATTTAACATGAACACAACCCGCCATAGTTTTCTGTTTGTAAACATGACGGTAGCAGTTTTGGACGAGTAGCACTGACAGATAGCCTTAGCTATCTATCCGTACTACGGTAGGAAATCTGATGAGGTAGCACTGATAGAACACCAGGTCGAACAGAGCCTGGCTGGACCAGGCCGGACCCTGCAGTGCAAAAAGGGCTTTATTCTTAAATCTGTAACCAGACTTGGTCAAGAGCTCTGCCTTTGTTGTGGGTTTGGCTAAGAGCTGTTTCTTCACCCAGCTTCAATCGCTGGTCTGATTTATTGGCAGCTGTATTGGACAAGAATGTACTCTGACTAATGCTGTCAAAATGTGCAGCACAGCTTAAAAGACGGAGAGGACAAATGCAAATATATGCATGATTTTTATGGTTGTCGATAGATAAAATATCATGGGAAAAAATTATTTTCTCACAAGAGAAAGTGCAGAGCAAGAATTTATTTGAGCTTTAGCTTAATATTTGACACGTTTGTTAGAAACTAAAGGCATGTGCATGTGAAAAGATGGAGAAGGATGAAAAGAAATGCAGGCCTCTCTTCCAAAAAAAAAAAAAGTTGCAGCGAGAGAAACGACGCAGTGAATGTGTTTGAGAATGCAGTGAGTGGGCTTAGCGAACTGCATCAGCTAGAAAAACAACTTCCAATTGTTCAATACACATCACTGATCAACCTCAGGGGATAATTTCAAGAAAAAGCATGATAAGACTGAAAGACCCTAAAGCACAGGTGTCAAACTCCAGTCCTCAAGGGCCGCCATCCTGCAGTGTTAAGATGTGCCACAGGTACAAAACACTGGAATGAAACGGCTTAATTACCTCCTCCTTGTGTAGATCAGTTCTCCAGAGCCTTGCTAATGACCTAATTATTCTATTCAGGTGTGGTGCAGCAGAGGCACATCTAAAAGTTGCAGGACTGAGGACTGGAGTTCGACACCCCTGCCCTTAAGGGTCTTTTTCTTTTTACAGGCTTCTTGGCAAAAACTTGTATTGTTGCAAGAATTTCATTAGATAACTCAGGCAGAAAGATAAACTGTAATAAAGTTTTAGATTTGGAGTTGAGTTCCCATGTTTATCCTATTGTTTGCTTTTTGGGAAGAGATTCGGCAGAAAGAAAATCTTATACACTTTGTCTTTTGACATAAATTGATCCTTTAAAAGTAAATCTGACAACTGAGATTGTAAAAGGAGCAAGCCCTTCATAGACTACATCACTTTGCAAAACTACCTAATGCACACAATTAGAATATAATGTCCTGCTATAAAGTTCTCTGTCTTGCTCAGAAATCTATTTGTGCATCTTCAGCAAACTATGTCTTGGCTGACATGTGTAATTGTACATACATTATCTTTTAGTTGAGCAATGTATTTCATTCAACTGTTTATTTTCACTATTATTTTCCCTGTTGCCCATGTAAATTCACAAAACATAGTAAAACTGATCCAAGATAAACCAAGTAACAGCACATAAAGGAGGTTCCCTGTAGTACTTTACTCCTACCCTTGTCTCCTTTTTTCTCGCTGGAGTCTATCCCATGACAGGGTGTGTCACGGCTTATCTCTTGGCGATCCCTTCCTACCTGCTCAACAGGATTAGCCACTCCTGTTATTCAGCATAGGTGTGGAGAGCGGCGGCTTTACAGCAAAAAGTGAGAGAACAGGTTCAGGTGGCTGAAAAAGAGGCTTCCCGCCCCTTCCTCGGAGCATAAAAGGAGAAAGCATCAGCAGTTAGACACTCAGAGGGACTTGGCTCTCCTTTTGAAGCTTGCACATCTCCAGCTTTCCTTTGCTCAGCCAGCGGACAACCTTTAACTCTGCCAAGATGAGGAAGGCAATGTCAACCACAAGCTCCACCAGCGTCCGAAGATCCTACGCCACACCAGTCAGCAGTGTCTCCAAGACCAGCTACGGTTCCAGTTATGGCGCTGCACCCAGCTACTCTGGTGGTTTCAGCAGCATGTCTTTGACAAGGTCAGGAGGCTATGGTGGCTTTGGCCAGCAGAGCTTTGGCCAGCAGAGTTTTGGCCAGCAGGGTTTCGTGCCACATATCACAGCTGTCCAGGTCAACGAGAGTCTGCTGGCACCAATTCCTAACACCTTCGACAAATCTGTCGAGGTTATCCGTACCCAGGAGAAGGAGCAGATCAAGACCCTCAACAATCGCTTTGCCTCCTTCATCGACAAGGTTGGTGTCTACCTCTCTGCCCCAGTTCATTTACTGTAAGCTTGATTTGCCTTAGATAATTGCAGCTAATTCTGCCATCTTTAACCGGTACGTGAAAGTAAATGAGGAGAAAGTTGAACTCAAATTCAGTGTTTAGGATTTATGTAGGCTGAGAGATAAAGAAACTGCAGAGCAGGGAAGCTGTGGATCTTATCCTTGTAGCACAGTCAGCTCTGACCTGTGGTGTCTAGAACCAGAGGAGCCCATAAAAATATTAAGTCAGACTGTCATGCGACAGTTTGCCTCTTCATCCTTTTATTCCGAAAAAAAAAAAGACTGCGTTTGCTTGGATGGCCTGTCTGAGTCCATGGCAGCTAACTCTGCCCACTAAGTAAACATAGCATCAGTGATATCGATGCTCACTTCTCAGCTGGTCAACCGGAATAAAGAACAGGGACATATATGCACTGCTTCCACGGAGTCCAAAGTCTGCCATTTGCACATTGCACACCTATCACCTGGTTGTTAGGGGCAACATGAATGTTAACTACATGGCTGTAAATCCACTTTCACCTGATTCTATCTTAAAACCACAAATTTCACCTTGAAGTTAGAGATGTCTTTTTGGTGCTCTGCAGTTTCCTGCAAACACTTCAGAAAATAACCATTTCATGACACACTACTGCTTTGTCTTCTATGCCTAAAGTGCCACACCTAGTTTTTTTATGGCTAGAGAAACATTGTGGTTATGATAACTCAATAAAGGCTGGAGGTTGAGTCACAGCCCAACAATAGAAACATTTTCTCAGACGCTCCTGGTTTTATGAACTTTTTGGTGTCATCGGCATCATGTTGTGCCAAATTAAAGCTATTTATGTCAACGTAAAACAAATTCTTAAAGAGTATGCACTCAAACTGAGGCGACGATGAGTTGCAACTGTTTCAGCAAAGGTGTGGCAGTTTAGGTAGGTGTGCGTGTAATCAGTCGCACAGTGTAGACATTCTTAAGCATTATCCCTGAAGTGACACACCCTTTAAATCTTTGTTTTGCACAAGTCCTCTCAGTTTTAATTCCTTTTGCTTTTATCTTTCAGCTTAAAATATTTTGAACTACCAAACATCGTTCTATATCATTTCAAATATATGAAGAGCACTAACTCAAAAAATAAAAACATAATGGGGTTTCTTTTTCTTTTTTTTCCATAGGTCCGTTTCCTGGAACAGCAGAACAAGATGCTGGAAACCAAATGGAGCCTCCTGCAGGAACAAACCACAACCCGCTCCAACATTGACAGCATGTTTGAGGCCTACATTGCCAACATGCGCAGACAGCTTGATGGGCTTGGCAATGAGAAGATGAAGCTGGAGGGAGAGCTGAAGAACATGCAAAACCTTGTTGAGGACTTCAAGCATAAGTTAGTATTTAGAAAAAAAACACAGCATATATGCAAAGAGTTTCTTTCACTTTGCAGATGTTGAAAGCGTGGTATGCTCATGATTTGCTTCGTGTTTCACCAGGTACGAGGATGAAATCAACAAGCGTGCAGCTGCTGAGAATGAGTTTGTGCTCTTGAAGAAGGTGAGATGACATGAAAATGGCTCTTTGAATTGTGTCAACTATTTCTAGTGTGGAAAAAGTCTCACGAATGTTTGTTTCTTGTATTTCCAGGATGTCGATGCTGCCTACATGAGCAAGGTGGAGCTGGAGGCTAAAGTTGACGCACTTCAGGATGAGATCAACTTCCTCAGGGCCGTGTATGAAGCTGTGCGTATAACTTTTACGGTTGAAATCGAGCTACTTGATACAGAATTATGACTACTAATTTAGTCATAATTCTCCTGCACAAATGAGCTAATTCGGCAACTTCTTTGTGTAGGAGCTTCGTGAGCTGCAGGGACAGATTAAGGACACCTCAGTTATTGTGGAGATGGACAACAGCCGTAACCTTGATATGGATGCCATTGTGGCTGAAGTCCGTGCTCAGTATGAGGACATTGCAAACCGCAGCAAGGCCGAAGCAGAGATGTGGTACAAGCAGAAGGTAAGCAACATTAAAGTTGATGTTCTTTCCCTTATTCTGCTGCAAGTGTGAGCCTTTAACCTTCCTTCCTTTTGGTTTTTGATGTTCTGTTTTTATTTTTTACTGACAGTACGATGAGATGCAGTCCTCTGCAGGACAGTGTGAAACAGACCTGCGCTCAACAAAGGCTGACATCGCTGAGCTGAAGCGCATGATCGCACGTCTTCAGAATGAGATTGAGGCCGTCAAAGCACAGGTACACTTCAGTGACCTCTCGTCTGTCAAGCATTATTGTTTAGAGTCTCGTTTAGACGTTCAGACATTTGTGACATCATTTCCCACAGAAAAACAGCCTTGAGGCACAGATCAGCGAGGCTGAGGAACGTGGTGAGTTGGCAGTAAAGGATGCCAGGGCTCGCATCAAGGATCTGGAGGAAGCTCTGAATAAGGCCAAGTCAGAGATGGCCAAGCAGGTGCGCGAATACAGTGACCTGTTGAACATCAAGCTCGCCTTGGACATTGAGATTGCCACCTACAGGAAGCTCCTGGAAGGAGAAGAGAGCAGGTGGGAAAAACTTAAATGTTTATGTTTCAAGGCAGAATTGTAAGCTTAGCCACCACTTTAAGCACTAACATGCCGTTGTTTCTCTCAAAGACTGACCAGTGGAGGATCCAGCGCCACCATCCATGTGCAGCAAACCACCTCCAGCGGTGGTAGGTGTCCAGCGTAATTTATTATTATCACAAGTAAACCAGTGTAATAGCAAAGTTAAAGAAAGGTTAACCTTTCCTTTTTGTTTTCTACCACAGGACTGTCCAGCAGCAACTCTGGGTTTGGCTTTGGTGGCATGTCTGGTGGTTATGGTGGTACCATCACCAAGTCTGTCACACAGCAAAGCAGTTCCAAAAGATACTATTGAAGCCTTTTAAAAGGAGAGCCACTCCCTTGCACTTCAGAAACTTTTTTAAATCTGTACTAAATCAACGCCCTCTCATGGTGCTAAGCAATGCTGTCACATGTGTTCAAGAAACTATCTGAGCATCCCAAAAATAATCAGCAACTCTTAAAACTGGTAACATTTGTCTGTCCTGTTCAACAACATATAACAGAAGTTTCTGAAGGCTCAGGTCAGTTAACATTACAATGTTTTCTTTTTCTTTCTGCACTGACATCTTATAAAAACAAAAAAAGAAAAACAAAGGCTAATGTGGAGGAGTAAAAGAGAGATAGTTTGAACATCTGAACTATGACGCTTTTGCGATCTGTGTGCCTGATCTGCTTGATGCTAAATTGGAGCAAGTCACCGACCAAACCTGAACACCGGAAAAATATGAAATTTGAAACATTTAGTGAATGAACATGTTTACATTTGAAACCTGTGAGCTGATTGGTTATTGACTTGCTCCTTTTTGTCTTGTTCAAACTCTCATTCAGTTTTTCCGCCCGTTGCCTTTGACCTCAAATGATGTTGAAACCAGGTTTATTTTATGGAAGGAAGCATTCTACGTGGCTTGATGCTTGAATGTTACTGAAGACTGTATGAACATCCCATTAAAGTAAATCTGAGAAAAAAAAACAACACTCTTTGTTATTGTTTTGATTACTGAAAACAAAAGTAAACATGTTTTATAGTTTTTTTTAGTCATGGAGCCTTCACATAAGAGTAAAAATGTCCCACAACTGCAGTTTCTAGTCATGTTATAATATGACTACACATCAGCACACACAGCAAAGTTCTCAAAGACACGGGAGAGCGAGTATGGTGTGAAAAATCTGCAAAGTTTCCTGACCTCAACCCAACAGAGCAGCTTTGGGATGAAACAGACCAGAGACTGCAAGCCAAACCTTCTAATACCACATCTTACCTCGCAAATGGGTTTCTGGTAGAATGATGCAATATTAAAAAAATAATAATACCACTCCTAAACTTTCCAAGGAGTTTAGCTGGGCCAAAATTGTATTTAATCCTTTGACTTAAGGAAAGGATGTCACATGTATGTGTGAAAGCAGAAGAGCAAATACTTTTGACAATAGAGTCACAGTAAGAAAACCTGCGGTTGTATTCGTATGTAATTATGTGCAGATATGCGACTGGTTAACGTTTGTGATCAGAGCATATCAAAGGCGAGAAAGTCAGCCATCGTTACGATACAAACATTTATAGTAGTCGTCATCCACCCAGGGAATATTTTTTCTTCATCAAAATGCTTCAAACTAGTCATTATTTGAGATTAGGGACCATTCACAAACTGTTAACAAACTGTTATCGGCTGATTTTATTGCAGTCGTGTGAAACAGATTAGATTTTTTAAAAAGCACAGAAGGATATTTCTTTAAATACCACCTGGCAATAATCATGTATCACTCACTTTTATCTTCCGAGGACCTAAGGTTAGAATAAGTCATAATAATGATGCTGTTACATGCCAAAAATCTCACGTAGCTAATATAATAATAATAATAATCCATCCATCCAGCGTCCATTTTCTGCTCACCCTTTGTCCCTAAAGGGGTCGGGAGGGGTGCCAGTGCCTATCTCCAGCTACGTTCCGGGCGAGAGGCAGGGTACACCCTGGACAGGTCGCCAGAGACATACAGCACAAGCAACCATCCACCCACTCACACCTAGGGAGAATTTAGAGAGACCAATTAACCTGACAGTCATGTTTTTTGGACTGTGGGAGGAAGCCGGAGTACCCGGAGAGAACCCACGCATGCACAGGGAGAACATGCAAACTCCATGCAGAAAGACCCCGGCCGGGAATCGAACCCAGGACCTTCTTGCTGCAAGGCAACAGTGCTACCAACTGCACCACTGTGCAGCCCTAAATAATAATAATAGTAATAATAATTAAACATTTAGAGGAGAATTTCCCCCACCTCGAGGTAGATAAAAGAAAATTGCTCACATTGCCGTGATCGATTTCCTTTGCTGTTATGAGTATTTTTAATGTATCCTGAAGACAAATACTCCAATCACCCAAGTCTCAGTGTTTATGGCCTCGCTACATTGTGAATCCTCACTATATGAACCCATAGTATAAAATGTACAATGAAAAGCAGAAACTGACAGGTACCTTTCAGCTTGCTCAGCTTTGGGAAGAGGCGGCGGACGTTACAAAAGGCAGTAAAAACAAACGGTAGAGGTGCATCATGGATTTGCAGGGGTTTTTTCCTCCATACTAACAGCCAAAAACTAATACCACTATTACTTTCTGGTATAACAAAAAACCCACCAAAGCTTATATGACGTATAAAATTCAAAAGGTATGCCTTCGGTGTGCAGTCTTCTTCTGCCATAGCGCAGACAGAGCGCAGACAGTGACACCGCTGACACCAAGCACACACCAACCATGAAAGCATGAAAGAATCAAAGCAACACTCCATGTGTGCTATTAATGAGTGAATAGCATTATAACATGACATAAAGCTCAAAAAAGTCAATTTTACATAATACTCCCCCTTTTAAATTCATAATGTTTTTTAAATTTCATTTATACCTGTTGGTGCTCAGGTGTGTGGCTCTATTGCCTATTTGCACAACATAAATGGATTTCATTTGAGTAATGTCAAAGAAGATAACCCACATGGGCCTGAGGAGCTGCAGAAGTAGCTGTTTTGTTTCAGCCCCGCCTCTCTCTGCCCTCCAGCTGATGCATTGTGTCTCCTGACTGGTGTTCAGATGCTCCAGCTCTTAAAGTGGGATAGATTTATAGAGCTGTCAGTTATGCTCTTGCAGCTTTGGCCTTGGTAAGAAAAGAGGTAATGAAAGAGTTTTTTTTAAGGGTGTTGAATTATTTGGGGGATTCTAAACGATAGCATGTTTGGCATTAAAATATATAAGAGGAGTTTTTTTTTTTTTTAATTCACAGACAAGTCCTCAGCATCTTCTGACTTACTTAATGCATGCAGAATGCTGCTTCAGCTTCTGTTGTTGGTTATTGATGTTCACCACTGAGGAACTGCTGAATAGTTCTTTATGTGTCCAGCAGCAGTATTTCTTCCGTACATTTAGCAAAGTCTTACTTTTGAATCAAGGGTAGGACAGGAGTGGAGACAGACTGTCTTTGCAGGGTCAGCTGAGGAAATGATTAATGGTTGCACTAATTTTAAACAATGTGAACTAAATTTCTGGTTCCAGAGCCAGCACTGGGTAAATGGAGCACTGCCCGACAGTCCAGGTAGGACCTGCAGTCTTATCTTTTGCCACAGGTGAACTCATCCTCGTGTTACACACCTGCTGAAAATTGTTGAGCAATACCGGAAAAACATAAATAGAAGGTGAGTGAGATGTTATACCAGGATTGCGGTACTTGTTTTACTTATATTATCTGGAGCAACTTTTCAAAACAAGCATGTCACAGTCATTAAACCATTTCACATTTACTTGATTTGATTGTTTGCTAGATCTTTGCAGTCCCAGTCTGGAAATCATGCCTCCATTCCCCAATACAGAGGCTTGTTGTTTTTTCTTTTCTTGATTGTAAGTTAAAATTATGTGTAATGCTTCATTAAGAAAAAGGTTGATTGTGGTGGGCATAGGTCTCAATGTATACAGAGATTTTAAGAAGCTATTGTTTAAAAACTAAATTTTCTATTATTCCGTTCTTAATTTCTAAGGTTATTTGTAAAAATGCCAGAGGACCTTTTATCCAGCTGACTGAAAAAAGGTTGGATCTCTTTTTCCAGGCTTGGGACAAAAACAAAATTGGCTGTTTGCAAATATATCTGGTCGTGGTAAAACAAAATAAAGAATTAAATGCAAATTATCTACAAAACAACTATAAGTTAACATTAAAACAGCTTCATAGAGCTGAAGAAAGAGGGAGATTTTTGAGGTCTTTGGCAGCTCAAGACAGCACTGAAGTCTGGATGTTTCCAGGCAGCTTTAAACACCCCCCATCCCAATATAGCCTCTGACTTGTGTCTCTTTTTTTTCTTCAAAGAAGCATAAAAACTTTCATCCTTTGAAATCAAACTTTGCTGTGTCCTCTAAGAAATCTTTCTGAGGACATATAAAGAGAGAACCATATCAGAAAATGTCATTTTAGAGCGCTTATGCAAGCCTAATGGGTTGTCAGCTTCTATCAGAACAGCCTGACTCTTGACACTGGGTCTACCAGAAAAGCTTCACAGACAAAACTGTCACTGTGCTTTCACAGCAGCTTTTAAGATTTACTTCTCCGCTGTCTATAAAGAACAAGCTAATTCTTGCAATCTAAATTGAAAACTACTGGAGGGTAAAATCACAGTGTGTCAAACACAAGCGAGAGCCGAGACCAGAGAGAACCATAAAGTGGCTGATGTGTTGGCACCCATCAGGGGGGATGTTATGACCTTGAACCTGGAGAAAAAAATAGATGAACAGAGAAATACACACTACCTACTATCTGTGTACTTGCTGATACTTTTCATAAACTTACAGTTATGCTCAAAATTATTCATACAGCAGACTGATTTAGATTTCAAAGCATTTTTATTCAACTAAGAAGTGTGTTTTTGAAAAGAAATGAGATAAGCATATTGGTTAAACAAAATTGTTTTATACATATTTCTGGATATGTACCTGTCATAGAAACCATGCTTGCTTGTACCATCAGACTGTCTTGATTTGTTTAACACATGGTGTCTACATGGCTCTATAGTAGCAGGTTAGGCCCTTCATTTGTACAGATCTCAACCTTAGCAATTTTGATCCATTTTTCATGTGATGGTGAAACATTTTTCTTCATTTCCATAAATGTATTTATTGTAGTCTTGAATAAGGATTTATACCACCTAGAAAGTGAGAACTATCTGTCCAAAGAAAAAAAGATTGTGCTATCATCTTTTACATTGATCTTTTATGGATGCCGAGTTTGTTTTATGTCTCCGATCTCACCATTAAGGATTTTTCTCCTTGTGCTGGTGTGTGTGGCTTTTGCTTCTCTGCAGGAGGAAGCGTCCAGCGCTGGTTCAGAGAGGCAGGTTGATTAAACTCAGCTCTGGTACTGCGCTAATCGTCCTCTCCTTTTTCACGGAGTAACCCGGTGGGAAGGCTGCCTGCAGCTTGGGTGACTGAAGTTGTTACAGTTCTGAAACCCCTCCAATGTGTTGCTGAAACCCAGGAATTTAAAGTAAGCCATAGCTGTCATTTGATTATGCTTCTGTATGTAGCCGAATAACTACACAGATATTTCTCAGGCTTAGTTATCTCAAGCATTTATGGTGAAAAGGTCACATTTCAACATGTACACACAGCTAAACGCCCCACCTTGTATTACTCACTCTTAAAAGTAATGCACATGATGTGTTTAATTATGTGTAATTGATAAACGAGATGTAATAGTACCCTTGATTATATTGACTGGTTGTAGATTCAGATATATTAATGTTATCGCCATTTACCTTGTAGTCAGAAACAACAAATACCCCTGGTTATGCCAGGGTAAATTCCAAAATAAGTCCATTGTGATCCTTTAGCCAGCAAATTTTTTCATTTATGTGCGAATGCATACTGCAGAAAGGGAAGGGCACAAAATGAAAAACCCTGACACAATAAATAACTCCACTCGGATACTTCCATTCTGCAACCTTAACAACATTTTTGCTTTTAAAATCTACAGGATCTGCAAACAATAAACTGAATTAAAAAAAAAAATCTGAACCTTTTGGAGTGTCTATTTTTAGTTTGCTGTGGATATATGTTTTTATTGTTGTGCCATGTTTGGTAAAAATGTACCAAACATACAGGCTATAAGAAAACATATTCCAAAAGGATTATGTGCAAGAAGATTCCTGCATTGAAAGCGTCCCTGTCCAAAATCAAATCTGACTAACCAAAAATCAATCCAGCATAGCACTTTGTTCACATCCTCTATTCTATTTAATCATTCTCCCAAAAAGCCGATGTGTGTTGTAAATTTCATAATGCATGAAAGACCAGCGTGCTACAATATTTCTCTGTATTTCTCTTCTATTTCATGTCTTCGTATATCTGATCATGATGTTCTTTTTAAGTAAGAAGAGAAGCAAATTAGAATTTTCATATTGTTGCATGATGGACAACTACCAGATTGTTTTTTTAAATTATTTATTTTACAATGCATACTTGAATCAGAAAGCTCACCCAGTATTCAGCAAAATGTGAGTGTTTCATCTCTCAGGGTTATTAGCCGGGATAATTATTATTGTCTGCTATTTTCAGAAAACATGATGTCAGTGCTTACCAGTGGAAAACTGGTTGATTGTCCTTGCTGAAAGCTGTATCTTTTAACATAAATATGGTGCTAATACTTCTGCAGTAGTTTCATTATTGATATTATTGACCAACATTGATCGATTATCGCTGTCATTATGTGCTGTATCTATAGCTAACCTTTTGAGATTTGCTTCTCCTACAAAAGATGCTCTGTGCCATTTTCTTCCCCGTTTCCTTCAACCATGAAGGACAGATGATTTGAATTCCTCCTGGCTGTGCAATCTTGCATCCGATGATTTCCAGTTGTTACGGTCATGTTTCCTGGCTGCTCAGCATCCATTAGTGACACTGATTAACCCCGCAGCGTGTGACTGTTTGCCACTCGATGGGGCCAGACAGCCAAAGGATCTGAGAACAGGCCAAGCCAGAGAAGACTTGTTAAAATGTATGAGTTTCATCACATCTTATTGGGGCTTTTTCATGTGCTGGTTAAAACCGAGATGTGCCGGACTGCTGCTGAATGAGACCGTCAATTGCATTTTCAATGAGGCTGCCTTTTGAAAAGCGATGTGTATGGCTAGCCTGTAATTTGCTCCCTCTTCAGTTGAAAACACGCTGGCACAAGCTCTTTGAAACTAAGCAACAGCAAATGAGTCAATTTTTTTTCCCTTTTTGTAAAACGATGAATCCGTCACGTCGTTGCTGAAACATTTTTTCAGAGGAAGAAACATTGAAACAACCATGAGACAAAGCCATTTCCTCTCAGGTTTGGTCGCCATGTAAAATGCAAGCAGAAAATTACCACAGAATTATACTTGAAAGTGTAAGATCTCATATAAATTGTGTTTTATGTTTATAGCCAAGCTGTCGATATAACGTTTCTGTATTTGGGTAAACAGTGCGATCATTTAACATTCGGTCTATGTGGATTGTGTGTAGATTTGAAAATGTTCCCCTTTGAAATCAGACCTGCATTTTTACTGCATTTTCTAAAGTGCACCTACAGAAATGGCATGCCTGAGAGGTGAAAGGTGTTTGCGCTCTTTGGGCCCCAGGGAGCTGGTCCGACTACTTTTATCTCAAATGAGCGGACTGCTGAAGGACTGCTGACAGTGAGGGAAATTATTTTTAGCTCTGCTCGTCCAGAGGTGTCTTACTGTATGCTGCTCACTTACTCTGATATGATGTCTGCCTTTCAAGAGTAGCGTAAGAACTTTTTTTTTCAAAGCTAAATCTTAGATATACAGTATAGAATCGTCCATATTTATTTGAACCTCAGGTGCAGATGTGTAAAACATTTTCAAATATATTCTGAAGGACAAAATATGTCAAACACAGTCATTAAATATATTAGACTGAGGAAAGTCAGCATGTGTAGTAATACATGCTGACTTTCATGTATTACAAACATGCATTGTTACATATCAAACAATGCATGTTTGATAAGTTATCAAACATGCATTGGCGATATAAGGACAGACAGCAATGGACATGCACCAACTGCCTCCCTTTGTCAGTGAACGCACCACAGCATCATCAGAGGTGAGGCACAGCTCATCACTACCTCACCCCTCTTAAATTCAGATTTCTTTTTGATCATACAGAAAACTAATTTATAGTTATCAAGTTGACAAATAGATTTTCTCTCACCGTGGTTAGTGTTATTTTTATTTATCATGATTTCACTTCTTCCCCCGACTGCATGTCACTGATCCAAGTGAAGCAGACGCTGGTTTATCTTTATCAGTCTGGAAATGGAGTGACTCACCTGAACGTGCCCATATACACAGTCACAATCATTGGAAAAGTTTAAGATCTTACAAATCTGGAACTAATGTGATGAAGATTGGGGGGGCGAGGACCCAAGTTGAGCTTGACACCATGCAAAGCCTCAGAAGCTCATAGAGCATCTATCAGAAAATACATCTGGAAAGACGTTTTTTATTGCCCTGCTATTGGTTGGAAATAAGACATACTACAAACCATGTTTTAAGGAGACAAACTATTCAAATTGGCACAAATTGGCTCAGGGTTGAGGGGATATGAATGACACTTGATTTAGTGGGGGGCAAAAAAAGCTGAAGGTCCTCACAATCAAGAGAAGTAAAGATAAACAGAAAGAAAGATCTAAAGTCTTAATAATTTCTTGGTTTCTATTTTGTAGAAACCAAGGTACTCTTGAGAGAAATTTGTGACTTTATTCTGACTTCTTTTGTTAACAGTAAATGTCTGACACTGGCAGCTGCTGCACTGATCGGAGGTTGCAGTTCATGATTCGGTCCCTGTGTGTGGTGAAATACAGAATGAGCTGATTTGTATGCAGACACACAGAATGCTCCACGTGAGATGTCACCCTGTGATCCGCAGCCCTTAATCTGTGTTGTTTGTGGTCACAACTCTGCAGGAATGTGCTTCGAATAGCAACTGACTGTTCAGGATTCTCTTTGAAAACATCTCAGATTATTACTCTGAGTCACGGCCAGATTTTAACTAAGACCTGACGTGTTCCTTATCTCTGAGGTGGTCAGCTGTGTTTTGTCGCCACAGTTCTGGATTCTGCTCTAGTTGGTGTGATTGTGTTTGCATTGCCAAAAAGTGGCCTTGTGATAACTAGGGGCAACAGGAGCACTGCACCCCCTGCTGGAGGAACTGTTTATTATGGCCAGTGATACGAAAATAATTGAATCAGGACAGAGCACATCTATATGATAGCATTTGTGACTTTGATTTTTTAAATAAAATGATAAAGTTGTATGACTATTTGGATATACAACAACAAAAATAATAATAATAATAATAATAATAATAATAATAATAGCAACAGCAATAATAATAATAATAATCTAGAATCCAATGAAACTATAACATATGTATATATGTGTATAAAGTTATATTAGGTAATATCTATCTACCTGTCAACCTATCGACCATTCTAGCTGCAGGCCATAGTATCAAAGGGGCTAGAGATTTGCATGATCTCACTTCAGTCACCTCTTGGGATTTGTGGGAAATATATACTCTTCATTTGTTCTGGCAGGATCTGGGCGGTGGGCCGTATATGGGCTCAAGACAACAAAAATAACAATACCTTCAAACAAAGTCTCCTTAAAGTCTAGAGAATGGATTCATGGAGATAAATTACATGAGCCTAGGTAATATTTCCCTTTATCCCAGTTTAAAACCACCCTCTTTTGTGTAGTTCGATACTCTGTGTTTGATATGAAATGCAGCCTTTGTAAGAAAAAGAACAATTGTAAATCTCAATTTTCTAATTACAGCTGGATTTTATAGCTGTCTATTTTATTTGCATTGCAAAGAAAAAGTCAAAGTGCTGTAAGGCTGTAATTAAAGCTAAGAACGGAGTGAATTTGTCAGATATTTCAACAATAAAAAAAAAAAAATCAAAGCCATATTTGATATCAGAACTACAACTCTCTAATTTAGCTGTTGAATAAATTGTATAAATTAAAATTGCCAGTGTGATACCTTTAAAGGACATAATTCTGCAATGTAATCTTTTTATCCCTCAGAACTCCTGGGACCTCATTCAGAAAATCAAATTCTTAAACAAACCAAGCATGGAAAGGAAACTGTGACAATTATTTTTTGCATAATCTCTCAAGATGATTGTCCATATTCCTGGGTCCTTCATAGGCTGGCTTACCTTCGGCTCACCCAGTAGATTTTCCACAGGGTTTAGGTCTGAGGACTTGATTCTGTGTCACTTGAATCATTTTTGTGTTGTTTTCGCCATGTTTTTTTAAATTATTTTACCATTGGCTTCTTGAAAGACTCAATGTTGACAGATTGTCACATTACTAGCACAGACCAGCAGATTTGTATTAACCCTCTTATTAACCCTAAGTTCACAATATTATGGATTCTAAGTTCCCAGTGCTTCTGAAAGTAAAACAAGCCCACAGCATCGTCAATCCTCTACAATACCTAACAGTAGGCTATATGAACTTCACCTAATATTCATCCTTCATGTCATGTCAGACCCGCATGGAAACTCTTAAGTTGCTGTTTTTCACAGTATGTAATTGCTACCTTAACACCTTAAGCCAACTACTGGAAACCCTCTCGCTATGCAGGCGACTACATCAGTAACCTCCAAGTCATCCCTGCATCTCTTGAGAGAGGTCATGAGCCTCTGTGTAATCCAATCAGTCTTCTGAGACTGAGGGAGGAGGAACAGAAACAAGATGAGGAAGGTGTACTCTACTTTTACTGTGCAATAGATTAGTGACAGTTGGCAGGTCATTACATACTTGGAAACCGAAGCTAATCAGAGTGTCAGTACAGGCCAGCATGCCCTCTAAAATGATCACCTCTGCTTTACCTTTCAATGCTCCTCATTCATTCTGCGGTGTTGACAAAAAGCTGACGTTTTTATGGCAGTGTGTTGTGCCTTCGTTTTGCAAGCACTTCAAGATGTCCTCACTTTATGTCTTGTCAAGTGGTGGTTGGTTTTCTGAGCTTGGCGTTGTCTCCAACCACTGAACATCTGGTACTTCTTGGGCCTTCAGGTAGGCTGCAGTTGTTGAAGGTTACAGCACTGGAGGATAATAGGTTGCTTCATGTTTAAATCTTCTCAGCTCTTTCAGTATCAGATTATTTTTTTCCGTTTCTCAACACATGATTTTTTTCACCTGTTTGTTTGCAAGAAAATGCTTCAGCTCAAATGCTTATGCTACAACATAATAAGTGCTGAAAATCTCTCAGACATTTTACAAGTTCTGATTTTGAATTATGTTTCTTAGGTTGCCTAGGAATAGAACCGACTAATAATCCTGCACACCTTGAGGTGGGGTGCTGATCTCCTTTGGTCACATCCTCTCTCATTACACAATTTACATCACCTCATATGCTTAAATTGAACAAGTATTGTACTGCTTGAGCTGGAAAAATGGCAAACAAATGATGATATGGTCAAAATTGTGGGCACATCATTCATGCTACTGAGATAAACGTACATAACATAAATTTATGTCTCTGAGATGCGTGTAGCCTAACAACAAAATATGTCATAAGTAGGTTCAAGAAATTACGTTTCAGTGAAAACTCCTGTATGTCTGATGCTGAAGTTTCTTTTAGAAAATGAAATGCCACAACTGTGAGGACTAGAAGAAAAACAACTCATTCCAGCTGTTTGTTTTATCTCCACCATAAAGTAGAAACCACAGTGACATAGAGTCTGTTAAGCTAATTTTATGCAGCCTGGCAAACTACACCAGAGCTCTTGTTCTTCATAAGATACATGAATTTGCCAGAGGGGCTCCTTTGGAGTGCCTGCCAGTTCACTGGGTGAGCTTGGCACCTCGGCTTATAAAACTGTAATAGAAATCCATCTGTTGGAGGACTGATGGTAAGCCAGTCCTCTGGAACCAAAGCTGGTCCTCTGGATTGGAGCATGTGTTGTTTTGTTTGTGTGGAGGAGGAGGTGCAGACTTCATTTTACACCAGAGTCTTGGAGGTTCCTTCTTCTCCTTATCTGCCAATGAGAGTTGAAAATGAAAATATAAAGAATGCTTTTTGGGTTTGTCCACAAATACCGATGTGTAATATATCAGGCCTGCAGTTAGAAGCATTAAAGAAGACTTGTAAAAACTTCAGTCGATAGCAAACATTCCCTGCCTCATAGGAGTAATTATTCCTCTTTAGCTTTTCAGGTTACGACCCCAAACTGTGATATATTCTAGAAGGGTTTTATGTAACACAACAATAAAAAGAAGTTCATAATTGTGAAGAGGAAGGAAAAAGATATAGTTTTCAAAAATGCTTCATATAAAAATCTTAAAGGGGCAGTATTATGTATTTTCCGGGAACATAGTGCCATTTTATAGCACAATCAAGTAACTATTTTACCTTTTATTAACTATGTTATAAAAATGCTGTATAAATCAAATATCACTTAAAAGAAATTTGACTTTGTAATTTAGCATCTTGTACTTGGCCCTCTGTCTCTTTAAAAATTCTTGCTCTTTCTGAAACTCTGCTTTCAGGAAGCCATCACAACATTGCTCCTCGATTAACCCTGTAACAACTTTTTATCTCATTATATGAAAAGTAGCTCATTTAATGAGCTCAGCAGATGTGCAGTTCTACCAGGTGTCTGCTAATTGCTTCTGGCTATCAGAAGGAGCTGAGAGGGGGAGTTGCTCCAAAAGCATGTGGAAAGTTCACCTCTTTACCCCCAATTTCCACTTGCAAAATGCTATGGGTGTGGGAACATGATTTAGGGAGGCTTTCCCTCAACAGGGAAAATGGAGATAAACACAGGGACAGCTACAATGGAATGCTTTTTAGACAAATGCATCTTAGCTCATCGGAATGACACAGTCAAAGTCCAGATCTAAATCTAATTAATAATCTGTGGCAAAATGGATGCCCTCCAGCCAAGCTGACTGATCTGGAGCTATTTAACAATTTCAGGTCACTCTGGTGTTGAATAGAAATGGACATTACACTTTCCAGATTTCAATTTACAATATGTTTAAAAAACAATTTATCATTTTGCTTCTGCTTCTCAGTTAGGTTCTGCTTTGTGCTGGTCTGTCACCTAAAATCCCAGCAGAATAAATTGCTGTTTGTGGTTGTAACATGGATGGTTATGAACACTTTTTCCTAAGCAGTAAATATTTTGACATGATCTTGTAGAGACAGGCATAAAAGCATTAACACTCAATCTGTCCAGGAACACAATGGATATGTATAATAATGGCGTCCCCAAGACATGACACTAAAGAAACAAAACAAGGTGGTGACGGCAAAAAAATGAACAGCTGATTGATTCAGCATTCAGGAACCCTGATAAACTTACAATGAGATCCAACATTACTCTTAAGGATTCTACACACTCTCCAAATCTCAAATATGTGGATAAATCATTCAGAAGGCAAACCACATCAGTCTACATGTGCACATCATCACACCCGACATGATGGTTCCTTAGGTTTAAATATGTGATGGCAAAAAGTGTTTCCTTACAACATTTGCTATATGACTTTCATGTTTGTAGGGTCTTTTGAGGATAATGAGGCTAAATGTGGATATTCTTCACAAATGATTCAAACCCGGGAACTAAGAGATGTGCTGGTTTTGAAGCTCCACATGCAGAAAATGTGTTGAGACAGTCTGTCAGTTCAATGTGTCAAGGTGGTAAAGCATTAACAATATATACAAATTTTGAGTATTTTGTACGATGAGTCATAGTTGCTAGCTGAAATGAAACAAAAACATCTCAGCCCAAGAGATCTTAAAGAATAAAAATTTGCTTTAGCAAACCAAAAGCTGCAATTTAATCATTTTTCTTGCAGATCTGTAACAAGCAATAAGTCAATAACCTGAATTTCCTAAAACAAATAGTGCTATCTGAGATCCTGCCCAAGCTGTCTTGCCTTGTTTCACTTCTAACTATGTTTGTATCAGTTGAGTTGATCAAAACGTGGTCAGCTAGCAGGCAGGTAGAATGATGAAGTGCACTGATGAAAATTGGGGGATGATTAAATGTCCGTTCACTACAATCTGCCCCACTGTGTTGAAATGTCCTGGGCTGCCGAGAGAGAAAAAGCAGACAATTACTCTGCCTCCTGTGCAAAAAGCTCTCTCTAAAGAAAGTGCACTTACACTGCCTTCTTTAAAAGACAGAATTTGATTTTGCTTTTCCAGTTCCTAAAAGACTAGAGGGCATTGTTATTCTGCACAAGTAGCATTTAAGTGACTACAAAGGTACTAATTGCTGATCCATATACTAGGACTTGTTACTGCAAGAAAAATAAAAAATAAATAAACAAAAGAAGAAACAGCAACCTTGTTTTTGTATTACTTACTTGCACTGAAATGCTTTTGAAACTCATATACACATCTTTAAGTTCATTGTTGACTCATTCTAACACCCAATATTAGCATATTTTACAATATGTGGCTGCATTAGTTTATAAAAAAGTTGTATTATTCCATAGTGTCTCACAATACATAATGTTGATCAGTTTGACAAATAAATGCAGTCAAAAGACACGTAAGAAACTGTAAGAAATAAATGTTATTCATGCGGAACATGAACACCATTACTCACATGTGAAATACAAAACATTAGCAACCAGAGCCTGGTCCATCTTCATGTTTCCCATGTTTCTGTCAAGCCACATTAGCTTTATGAAAACAGGGAAAAGAGAAAAGTAGTTAATGTATCACACCTGCAGTCATCCTCTCATCTAAGCGGCACAAGTTAAAAATGTACGAGAACTGAACATCAAGCATTCACTGGAGCATAAAGCCATACCCAATGAACCAGGAAATGGTGGCATAGGTTGCTTCCAATATATAATATTTCCTGAACAGCCTCCACCCACAGGAGCTACAAAATGATCATGGAGACGCTGATCTCTTCTGACTGTTTAATAAGTAGAAAACAGTTGAAAAGGCACTGCAATAACCAATCAGAGGGGCAATAATGAAAAAAAAGGCTTTTAAAATTGAAGCTCAAAACAAAACATCTAACAGTTCCATTTTCTGCTTCAAAATAAAAACCTTTCCTGCTAGTTTTAAATAAGACGTTTAAATAAATTCTAAAAACAATTAATTTACTAGACTGATTATCCTAAGTTAGTTCAATTTTGTAATCTGTGTAAACTCATAGTTAATTTAGTTCTTATGAAATCTCTGTTACTGTTCTGTAGCATAAACATTTTACAGCCAGCAGGATG
The DNA here is from genome assembly GCF_002775205.1 of Xiphophorus maculatus. Lineage (NCBI taxonomy): Eukaryota > Metazoa > Chordata > Actinopteri > Cyprinodontiformes > Poeciliidae > Xiphophorus > Xiphophorus maculatus. Next base: position 24,045,917 of record NC_036462.1, read on the forward strand.
ACAGGTGGAGGAGAGAAGCTAGCAAGCAATCTACCTGGAAGGTGATGAATTTCTCCCCAGTGTTGTAAGTTCTACCGTTTGTGGAGGGTCATTTGGTGCAATAAAAAAAGGATTTCACGGTTTACAGTCCGGTGGGCCGGCAGTTGTAGTGACAGCTGATTTTTAGCACACAAGTTCAGAAACCAATTTTCACTCCTCCTCCACTTGACCCCCAAAAGGAAAATGATTTTCTGAATGCAAACTACATTTTCAAAGGAATACGGTGGCAGTTTAATGTTAAATTAAGTAAAAGAAATTGATGCAGCATGAAATGTACGTACAAGAAGCTTTTATCATAAAAGTGGTTTAAAAAATCCAAAATATCCAGTAGAAAGAAGGAGAAAGCATGTTAGCAGCTGCTTCTGCATCTGTCATGTTCAAGATGTTTGAAGGGTGATGTTTTATACCTTGGAGATTTCTTTGATATCCATGAAGTGACAGCAATGACATCTCTACACAGTCAAGGGTCAGAAAATACTCTGTTATTTGGCCCAAAGTAGAAGGAGCAGAAGCATTCGTCTCACACAGGTTAGGTTGACGCCAAAACTCTCTGTGTTACGTCAGCATGAGACAAAAAGAGGTTCAGGTAAATGTTACAGAGCCTGAGTGTTAGTCTACAATTTTGTGAGATAAAATCGAGAAAATTGTGTTGTTAAAAGGAGTTTAGTGAGTGTTGGAGGGCAGACAGGTTGGAGGTTGGAAGGCGAAGAGTCTTAGTGGATTATATCCTTTCTCCATGCTGAGTTCTTGATGTATGAGGTTGAAAAAGAGTCAGTGAGTTGAATTCATCAATTCCATTTATTAATACCAAAATACAGCTGGACCATTTCACATGCTACATTTAGGAGCTAGCTGGACAAAATGGCATCAAACAAAAGATTTCCATTCCTTTTCTATCTAAGCTACGCCCTAAAGAGGGTGTTCCCTGGTGTGTCATATTCTTTAACCCTAGCTCTCATTTGCATTTCCTAACATATCATTTCCTTTAGCTTTAGCTTAGCAACTAGCTAAAAAAATAAAAGGAAAACACAGATCTCAATAATTACCAGGGTAAGGAGCTACCAGGAGCCAGGAAGTTACGACTAAAAGTATCTGGGCACATTCTAACAAGAGGAGAAATAAGTCGGTTTCACTTTGTAGAAAACAAAGATCAGATAAGTAATGCTGAAATTCAAAAAATGTAGGCAAAACACAAAGGGTTTGAGGTTACCACTAAAACTCTGGTGTCCAGAAGAAGAAACCTACAGCTCAGGAGTTCAGCACAATGCACAGACACAGCAGAACTCACAAATCTAAGCAAAAAGGTTGTCTATAACCAGACTGGTTCATTTTTATTTAAAAGACACTACACCAACAAATTACTAATTGAGTTGTTTTAGCTGCAACTAAAACAGCTAAAACAACTCAACTCACTGTTAAGGTTACACTGTTAAGGTTACAGTGTTAAGGTTACAGTGTTAAGGTTACAGTGTAACCTTAACACTGTTAAGGTTACACTGTTGCCAATTCACATATTGCTGCTTAATCCACGGTTCTCCAACTCTAGTCTCCAACATCTGAACATTATGCTAATAACATTATGAGCTAATTCAAACGGAAAGGCTCCAACATCTGAATAAAACGCTTGAATTAGCTCCAGACCATGTCATCAAATTCTGCTGAAATCCAGCAATGAGCCATTTATTTGACTGAGTTGTGTCGGAGCAGTGATGCATCTTAAAAAAAAAGAAAAGCAGGATAAAAGCTCTTGAGGATTGGAGTTGGAGATCCCTGGCTTAAAGAGTACTAACGGGACATTTACGCCATTCAGATTATATGAAATAACAAATCAGTATGCAATAAGATACCATAGGATAAAGTAATTTTTTATACAATAAACTGCACAAACATTTATCAGACCGGAGAGGACTGTTTTCTTTGTGGATGAATTTCCTCAGATGTTCTAGCGGTCCACTTTCCTATCTTGCAGGGAAAGAGGCGGCTGAATATGTCAAAGAGGACCCAATAAATAATGGATGCCATGAAGCTTCGGTGGAGGTTGTCGGCTTTGAAATGCACTCCCAGGTTGAGTCATATTCTCAGTTCTCTCTCCATTTTACATTTAACTGGCTCTCTGCGGTACAGCCAACATGTCCAACGCACACCCTCACACACACATGAACACACATTTATGGCTAATTTTTTGATAGAGGCTGTCTGAAGTAGTTAGTGCTGTGGAGATGCTGAACTCTCAGTTATTACAAAGGTGTTGTCTTTGTCTTGATGGCTATCTCCTGCATATATCAGCTTCAATTTCACTCTGAGTACTTCAGGCTTGAGAGGCCAGTTGATTGTGATAGGAAAAAAAGAGACAGCAGGACAAAAGAAGAACACAAGCGGCTGTGTGAGCTTTCTCTAAACCAGGTGCTGAAGGAAAACTGTATGGTTTCTCGACTAGTTCAAAAGGAAGACTGCAGTGGATTTATTTCTAAACTTTAGGAATTATCTTTATGCTTAAAGCAGAGGTCTTGCCTGTGATAATCTCTTGTGCACAAACTCAGATTAACTCACTTTGGGTACAGAAGAAAACCACAGTATTGGTGACATTTTCAACAAAAAATACTCGGTGTTCTTTTTATTTTTTAGCCAGGAAATCTTAAAGCTATGCTGTGGATGCCACATGCAGAATCGTACAAAGATGCATCACAATTAAAATCATTAAAGGTTTACTTACATCTAAGCATAATTAATAACACACTATGGTGAAACATGAATATGTGTGCTCTACTATGCTATAACTTACTGTAATAAGTAGCAAAATAATGACCATCTTGCTTTAAAAACCTCTTAAGACCAAAATCATATAAAAGCTGTATGGATTTATTAGATTATCGATAAATTATTGAAAAACAAAACGAAAACAAATAGTGCACTGAGCTTAGCCCTTATTTTCATTACAATTTTGGTTGATATTGGTCGATTATTACTGTGTTCTTTCTTTAAATGCCAGAACAAAAATTACATGCCAAATGCCATTTTTGCAAGAGGGCAAAGGAGGATAAAAAAAAAGAAAACAGGATAAAGTAAAAGGTTAATGGAGTGTGAATATTAGATAATCAGTCAAGACCAACGATGGTCTAAAGAAACCAGAAAAGTGCCTTTTAAGATTGCGTATCTCTGGTAAGGTTGTGAATTTTACAATTGCGCATCTCATTTGTGAAATATTAAATCAAGTTTTAAAATGAAATGGAGATAATTGAGAACCCGGCATTAATTTGTGTGTAGGCTAACTTTGTGGGGAGTTCATAGCGGAACTAAAACAGTCTCACTCCGACTCACCACTCACGTCTTTCTGAGATACATCCGCTTAATTGAGTCGAGCCGCAGCACTCCTTTCTCCCTCCGCCTGTCTGAACGCAGCATCTCCTCCCGCTCAGGCAGGAGCGTCAGCCCTGTGTTTTGCTCCAGATCCAGCTGTGTATGTGGGCGTGTGTACGAGAGTGAGTGTCAGCGGGGAGATCAGCTGCTATCCCTGCTCTCTTCCTAATGTCACAGTTTAACTCAGCTGCTTGAAACACCGGCTGCGGCTATGGGAGCCTTTGGATTGATCATGAGGATTTTACAGTACGCGGGACTTTACGTTCAACTTAACGCGGGTCTGCGTGACGGATATGTAAAGGTGGATAATCGCATCTCTGGAAATGGTACGTTCTTCTATGACCGAGATCCTTAATTTAATAAGCATAAAAATCAGTGTCCTGGTATATTTTATTGAATGCTACTTTGATTAGATGAGGATTTGTCTTTTTTTTTCCCATTTCATTGTTTTTGGATTTTAAAACACTGAAGAGATTGTACAGCTAATAATTAAGGTAAAATCTTCATTACAGTTTTCGATTACATTAAGTTCCATTAAAGTTAAATGTAGAGCTTGACAAAATATATATATCACTGTTTACTACTTATTTATTAATTAAGCTCCAATCTTGCATATTCAATATTATCAGTTGAAGTATGTAGAAAACTTCAAATAGCCACAGATGCTGATGTTAGGCTCAGCTGGATGGAGGACTGCAAGATTTTCTGCTAACAGTTCCTGCAAATTTCTAACATATCACTGACTTAAATTTCACTATCCATACAAACAGGTTTCCTTGGAAATCGGCAGGACCTTAAACACCTGGTTTAGAATAAGGTTTGTGTTAACCATGCAGTGTAAAGAGAGCGCATGGCACTGCAACACATTAACCTTTAATGAATCTTTCCTGCTTTCTCCCGGCTGCAGTTTTTTTTTATTACCAACAGTTCATAACACCCGCAGTTGTGCGGTAAATGTATTACTTTAAGAGTTTGTTTACAGAAATGTTGGCAGCTTTTCTGGTATTCACATCTGATCAATGTTTAATATTCCACAATCATAAAATTTCATGCATTGATTCATTTTTGCTGTAATTCACTTGTTGTTAGAAAACTTGTGGGGAGGAACATTGGAATAAAATATACATTGAGAATAAATGTTGTGGGGGCAAATTTAAAATTGGACTATTTTTAATTGTCTACTACATTGCCCAAATAACTTACAGGAGGATACACCCTTTTTCACTAGCTAACACAATTTCCACAGGTTTGCTTTTATATTCTTTGATGTTCCTTGGGTCAAACACGACAAGATTCACTCAACCAAATCTTAAAGACCAGTTTTTGTGACCTTCTCCATGCAGCAGATTTTATAAGAATACAAAATCTTACAATCTTCTTTAATAAGAAAAATAGAGTTTCTCCACTATTTAGTAAAACGCAAAACACATTTTCGTATCTTACTGCTCAGTTGCAGCACATATGGCATAATGTGTTGTAAAGTGAATGTTAAGGAAAAATATGTGGAAAGGCTTATTCAGTGAACTTTCATTGAAATGTGTTTTCAAATACTCAGACCTCCATAAAACTAAAGTCCCTTATATGCGTCTCTAATGCAAAACCCTAATAAATATAAGCCTAACGCAAAAAGAATACATTATAGCTAAACAATTACAAATAAGTGACTGACCTAGTGTAAAGGTGAACTTTGAAACTGTCTTACAGCAAAAACAAACATGCAGGTATCTTACTAAACTGTCTGATGGAGGCCATCAACAGCTTTTGCTGAAATTTATTCTCTTTCACAGCCTTTCTTTCTGTAGCTGCAAGGTTAAACTGACTTCCGTTTTGTAAAAATATTAATTAATGTTTTTACAAAATATTAATCTTCAGGTTTTTGAATTATATGAATGTTTTTTCATAGAGATAAAAAAAGTCACTTTCACGAATATGTACATGCACTAATAGATTTTGCAACCTGTACATCAGAGGTTAACACCTGATAATACATCTCATTATTATTATTACCCCACATACAATTGAAGAATAAAGAACTTGTGGATCAGCCTTCTGCCCTTCAAAGACTTTTAATCATTTCTAATAGTAAATCATCAAAAGATGTGTGGAAACATCAGAAAGCTGGTCAGTAAATTTATGTACGTTTTGAATGCAATAACACCGAAGAAGTTTTTGCCACTGGTTATTCAGGAGGACACAAATTATTCTCAGTATCCCACTCTTTATGGTTGATTAGAGACAATCTATTGATTTCAAAATGAGCTTTTCTTTAACATTATTTTACTATGTTTCAAGAGATTCTTCTTGGTTGAAGGAAAAATAATTTTAAATATAAATCTTTCAAGAGTATGAATAATTTAAGGTCTAGTGGCAGGGCTTGAAGTTCCACAATATTTCACACTTAGCAGCACACAAGCAACTTCAGCAGCAGAAAACTTAAGACTTTTGTTTTTTCTTATATTTTGGTAATCCTCCAGAGATTTCTTTCTTCCTCTCTTTGATTTTTTCTTTTAAACCAGGCTCTTTGATAAATTGCCTGAGCAGAGGGGAGCTGAGCCTTCATGCAGAGCAGAGAGGCTGCATGCACCGTTCTGAAGAGTGCTTGTTAGAGTCAACCCTGGCTCATACGTTTTAGATAAGCACATCTGGCCCCTGCACCCCACTTACTGCTTGAGCTGAGGTGTCTGGTGAATCACATGCAGCAAAAAATAAAAGATCTATGCGAAGAACGAATGCAGAGTTACAGCATCCACTCAACGCATTATGATTCTTACCTCTTAGACTTAAATTGAGGTCAGATCTCGGCTGTCAAATTGGGTCTGTGAGTGCATTTTAGTTCTTGGACAGCACATAGTGAGGACATGTAATGATGACTGTTGTGAAATCTGCTATCTTTGAACATTTCGTAGCAAATTTCCTCTGCAGATACCCTTCTTTCATCCATTGTAAGTATGGCACCTTCACAGCGTTGGAGTGTGTAACAATTCATTAGACTTCCAAAGTGTCTGGGATCCTCTGCTAGGTGTCCCCCTAATGAGGATGACCAGACTCTGCACTTTTTATTGGCTTTCAATTTAACGGTGCTCTGACAGTGCTGGTTGGAGTGGGGGTGGACAGATTATAGAGTCATGCTGTCACAGCACAGGCTGGCAGAGGACTGCTTAGAAAGGAAAAGGGAATAAAGGACACTTGAAACAATGTACCCTATAAGATATGCATCGAGACCAGAGTGAATCTTATTTGAAGGGCTGGTTTGTCATTTGTGAATGGAAAAGCTGCAGATGTCTTGGGGGGAAAAAAAGGTTAGAAAACAAAAATGACACTCTCCCCAAGGAGGGTAAACCAGAAAGGATAATTGCAAAGCTGGTTGTTGTATCCAAGCATATCCATAGAAAGTTGAGATGAAGAAAGAAACGTGTGGTAGGAAAATGTGCAACAGGAACAACTGCAAAGAATATTGTCAAGCAAAATCCATTCAAGACTTTCGGGGTGCATCACAATGAGTGGACGAAGGCTGGAGTCATATCAAGAGCCACTACCCACAAATAAATGCTGTACATAGGCTACAAGCATCTCACCGGGATTAAGGAGAAAAAGAACTGGACTGTAGCTTGGTGATGTAAAGCTCTTCTTTCAGATGAAAGTAAAGTTTGCATTTATTTGGAGGTGAAAAACAATTGGAGTCTGTAGAATGGGTGGAGAGGCACAGAATCCACTTTGCTTGAAGTTTAGTGTGACGTTTCCACAGTTAGTGATGATTTGGGGTGACATGTCATCTGCTAGTGTCGGTCCACAGTCAATCAACCCATCTACCAGGAAATTTTAGAAATCTTCATGGTTCCTTCTGCTGACAAGCCTAAATGAGATGCTGATTTCATTTCCTAACAGAATTTGACCCACTCTACCAAAGGTTCCAAAAACTGGTTTAATGACCATAGTGGAAATTGACCAACACACTCCCCTGACTTGAACCCTACAGTCTGTAATTCATTTAGGGTTCAGGTCCGTATTGTTGGGTCTGATGAGAGACACCAGACTCAACAATACAGAAGACCTGAAGGCTGCCAACACAACAACCTGGGCTTCCTTTGCACCTCAGCAGAACCACAGGTTGTTTATCTCCATTCCACACTGCATTAATGTAGTAATTCATGTGACATTTCCATTTTTAATATCCCTTTTACCGAGCATATTTAAATTTTCTGATACACTGAAAATTGAGTTTTTTTGCCCATCTGTTAACCAAACGTTCTATCAATAAATGCTTGACATTTTTCACTCAATGTTTACATATTGAGTTTAACTTTGTATGAAATGAGTGACATTTTTTTTTTCTTGAGATTCTGGATTTGTGGATGTACACAAATTCACATTATTCTCTCACTACCTATGATGTAGTACAGCATGCTTAGAAAAAACCTGTGCGAAACGGCATGTGTTACAACTTGTGCTAAATCATTCACGTTGCCTCTTCTTGGTGGAGGATGCAGAAATAGCTTGTGAGTGCTGTTTCCCAGGGGCTATGAAAAATTCACTCCACAAGCCAGAAGTATGGGTGGCAACAGGCAGACAGCTGCTCGGTTGATTACTGGTGCCATTCGTATTTCATTATTTTTACCTTCCACCTTGAATTCAGGCTGAAGGTCTCTCAGCGTACTGTTATTTCCCCAAGGAGAATCTGCCGGTATACTCCATTAATGATTCTGAACCAAATATAGACTTATTGACTTTCATGCAGTATCCCTCAGTACTTACTTGTTGTTTTGCTTTAAAAACAATAATAATAAAAAAATCTCTTACTATTTGCGTTAAGAATCTCAGAAAACTTACACGATTATCCAATATTTCACTCTGTCAGTGTGATTCGATGTGTCAATTAAAGCAATATCTTATTAGCTGCACTCAAAAGAAACAGCCCTTGAGTATTGAGGGATTGTTTCCCAGATCTTAGCATTTCCCACACTAACTTAACATACTTAGTATTTTATTGTGCGCAGGATTACAGCTTTTGATGCGAGATTAAAGCTTCCGAAGATCAAGATAAACATCCCCTGTAGATTTTCTTTTTAACAGCAGCTTACTGTTGTTTTCACTCCAAACTCCCTCTGGGTGTCAGTGAATATTAAATCCATTCATCACATTACTGAATTAAATTTTTGCAGAAGGACTCCATCCACAGGCTGTTAACATTCTGTGTGGTGGAGTTGTATGCCTTAAAATTTCTTCTCATTGGTTTTGAGACACTAAAAGAAGTTGATGAAAATGAGTTTGCGCAAAGCTCCAATGAAGAAGCATCTTCTCATGAAAAACATTGCAATTAAAGCAGACGGAGATGTTCCAGCTCCCCTAAGCCTACAGTGACTTAATGAATGCATCTGTTTTAGAAGAGAACTGTCAGGAAAACTGTGTTGAGTTTGGTTGAGAATTTTAATCTTAAAAAGACTTGAAGCGCTGTGGTCAAAAACTCCTGAGTTAGCTAAAACATATTTAACCCTTTGATGCACAACATATGTACACCCCTTCTAATGCACAACATGGGTCAAAAATGACCCGCATTCATTTTCCATGTTATTTCATGCTGACTGAGTTTTTCTTTGCTCTGTGTTTCGAAATCAATTCATTTTATGATTGAATATTCCAAGTATTCTTTAAATATATTGTTTTTAATTACCACAGATCATTAATAAATTTTTTTTATTTCCTACTTTATGAACAAAAATAATTTTTATATTACTATACATGGGTCATCCAAGTGTGATTTGAAATTAAATGTCTTAATACTATAAAAAACAATGTTTCAAGTAATTACTTTAGCAGTGAATGGGGCCAAACAGTTATTTATTTAATACTTGCAACACGTTTGTCATTTTATCACACATACACATAAATCCTGATAACAGATAACAGCTATTGAACTGAACTTTATCTGTAGTTGAACAACTGTAAACTGGTGAAATGTGACCAAACAAAATAAAACACAACTGAATACATTAGTAGAACACAAACTGCCATCTCAATTTTTGCATGCCTCACAAATGATCACTAATTTTTTGTGCTCCTTGCACACCGGCCTAGTGCACTGGGAACACCAGCTGCTGGCTTTTCTGTCTTTCGAAACTGGGCAGATCGCGCACCTCTTCCTCTTCCTTTGGCCCTCCTGTCTGATGTCCTCTTGTAGCTGAGTGGTGGCTGTGTCTTTTTTTAACCCACACCTTCCCATTGCCTCAATAATATGCTTCTGGAGTTTGGGTGTGCCCTCCATGCGCCTCTTCATATGTGGCATGACGAGCTCTTTGCCCAGCTCCTTGATAAATAGTCGCCGTGCATTATTTGCACCACCCATATAATCAGGGTGATGTGCACTGAAGTTGGTGTAGGCATTGAGTGTGGCAACATCCAGCATATTGTACCAGAGAACCATGGGCCACCTCCTTGTTCTCCGCAGACATGTGTAGTTGCTAACCATTTGATCCATTGTGGCCACTCCTCCTTTCGTTTTATTGTAGTACTGGATCACTTCTGGTTTCTTCTTCTGACTGCTGTTATCCACTGCTTTGTCATCATGCATGGTGCTCAGTAGGACAACAGCCTTTCCTTTCTTCTGCACATAGCTCACCATGGTCATGTTGCCATGGAATCCAAATTCCGAGCTATGAAGCTCCCGTGATTTGGATGGCTTCATGATAGATGGTATGTCAGGCTTGTTCTGGCGAAGAGTCCCAACGATGGTCAGATTGTTCTTGAGGAACTTCTCAGCCAGAGGGACACTGGTGAAAAAGTTGTCCATTGTCCATGTAGAATTACAAAAACTGTGCTTGTTCATAACTTAAGAAAGAAAAAATAAAAATGATGATTTGTGGTAAACAAAAACAAGATATTTACTGCATATCTGGAAAAGTAAATGATAAAATTAATTTATTTCAAAAGTATATCATAGAAACACTCAACCATACATGAAGTAACCTGGAAAATGAATGCGGGTCGTTTTTGACCCATTTTGTGCATTAGAAGGGTAGTGATACAAAAAGGGTTTTTGTTCAAAAAGTAAGAAAGGAAAAAATTAATTAAGGATGTATGATGATCAAAAACAAGTTAATTGAGGAATACCTTGAATACTGAATGATGAAATTTATTTATTGCAAAGATATAGAAGATAAAAACTCAGCCGGGTCACTTTTGACCCATGTTTTGCATCAAAGGGTTAACAATAAATTACCACTGTTTTAGGTCAGTTAGTGCCTATTGTATTTTATGGTGTTAAAGTTTAAATCTTTAATTTCTATTTTCATCAATCTAAACTTGCCTTGCGATGGACTGGCGACATGTCTAGGATGTACCTGAGGCTCTTTTGGGTCGGTTCCCTCCCTTTCTTGTTCACAAACGCGATGTAAGATCCAAGAACAGATACACGTGTCTTGCTTGCTTCTCATCCATATTAACATGTGTTGCCTTTCTCCCATTACATGCTTTCCTTATTTTATCCCCTCTTAATTTTTAATGAGTCTATAGTGGAGAATAAGCAGCTATCACTTCTATCACTGAGCAATAAAGTGAAAAATGCTAAGGAGGGCCTTTTTAAATATGCATGTGTCCTACGTACAGCTTCAAACACGAGTCCCTTGCGTCTGCTTGAGGACGGTTCTGACAGTACTGCCTTTATGAAAATCTATACTTAGACGAGGCCAAGCCAAGCAAACTCATTCTTCGCCAGCTCTCAAGCATTATAAATGAGACAGCCTGGTGTGCTGAAAATTTCCCTGGAAGTCAATACTGAGAACTACATGTTTTTCATCTTTTTACAGACAGAGCCTTGAAATCTTGCAAGCGGAGTCAGCTTTTGGGTTGATTTAGCATTCTGCCAAGGTTATAGGATTGATTTCTGGGAGATGCTGCTGTGATTCAAGCAGGGAAGCTGTTGGGTGTCTGTTGAATAGGCTCCCTTCATGTGCAGCAGCACGCAGTTTGTTTGTGAACAAAGTCTTGTTTAACACCCAGTTTGGGGAGGAGGGTGTCTGCATAGCAAACTAAAAATGTAATTTGACAACTGTCAGAGGGATTATCCAACCCTGTTAGGGGATCAGAGCTTAACGGAAGATGCACACCAGCATTCTTGTGGCTGTGGAGAGGGAGTGTAGTAAGCTTCATGAACATCCTCTTCCTTCCATACTACTGTACTAGAAAAGTGTTCGAATGCAATTGTATGTAAGATTTGACCTCAGTCAAAAGATGTGCTGACAGTTTGGAATGGTTATTAATGCATCATATGCACCATGTGCAGTAGAATGACAACCTATCTGTTACATATTTTCTTTTAAATGTTAAAAACAGTTTTCAAAACATCACTTGTGTGAGCTAAGCAGCCTGGCCACAGGTGAAAACGTAATTGCCCCCCCTAATTAGACATGTTTTATGCTAAAAGATTGCAAAACGCCAGAAGAACCGTGAAGGACAGAACAAGTCAGAAACAAATGCGCAAATAACTTCTATTTGTTTGGAGAGGCTCATGAAGACATTTCTAAGTGTCATCGTACACTAACTAAGAAAACATTAAACGATGTTCAACTCCAAATGTTTATATTTGTTTGTTGAAGGTGTTACACCTTCAAAGGCATCTGCAGTTCTGAATATGGGGCAGAAGTAACAGAACCATTGCACTGAAATGGGGCCATTAAACTAACACAAGTCAATCAACTGACTCTATTAGCTGTTTTGGCCACAGGTCTCAAAGCACAATTGGTTGTAAAACAGCTTGTGGAAATTGGTTAAGGCTCCACTGTTCAGATTCTTAATTTATTTGTTAACTGAGTCAGTCAACAAATGAACCATTCAGTCTTCTCTATCCCAACTTGGACAAGGCCACCTACTGAACTTTTGTATGGTAATTAATTACATTCTATATAAAAGATCATATCAGCTTTTAAGTTTCAGTTCCACTTCATAATTATTGAATTAATTAATGTAAAATCTTCAATCAAGATGCATGAAAAAGAAACTTGTTCTCAAGAGGTTATTAACTCCAACGGACTCACATCAGATATAGAAATTTTATATTGTCCTCGCTCTGTTCACTTCTTTTTTGCTTGTCAAATAACATCTGCCTCATCAAAGCTAGCTTGGAGTGACAGACTGTGGTTGTCTGTTATAGCGATACTATTTTGATCACAAAGGTGTAGGTGTTAGCATTAAATTTTACATTTATTGAACTTAATTGCTTTAAATAATGCTTTCTGTTGTGCTGGTGTGTCTTAGTCATAATAAAGCTGTCTGTGCTCAAGGACAACACTTTGTTATAAGTTTTGTCTCTTAACACTGCGTGCACTGAGCACCTGGGAAAGTTTCACTTCTGAATAATAAAACTTAAATGCTTACATAAAGTCAATGAAGCAACAACCATCTATTGTCTATACCCACTTATCCTTACAGGGACACAGAGTGCTTATCTCCAGCTCTGATTGGGCGAGAGGCAGGGTACACCTTGGGCGGGTTTCCAGTTCACCGCAGACAAAACAACATAAATAAGTTTAATAATTGAGTAACTATACATGGTGTCATTAGTGTCTACACTTGTCTCAAGAGAATTTGTAGATTCACACGATTTTGTCCCACATGATGCCTTTCTCACTGGGCAGAATAAATAGAAACAGAAGGTTTTTGTTGTTTTTCTTAGATGCTTAAAAATCTCAGAAAACCTCTATTTTTAATTTTATATGAATCATGCTGCCATAATGCATCCCCAAACATTGATATTTCTGCCACATACAGCAGAGATGCTGTATATGGTTTGTGCATGTATGTAAAGTATGCATGTATGCATTAAAAGCAGTCTTGCTTATTCTTGAATATTTACATCTGTTCCTTTTACTGATATTTATTCATATGTTTTAAATAAATGAAAAAGTAGATTATAATGCCTTTTTGACAGGCCCTCTGCTTTACTTAGGTTTAAGGTTTATTGGCCCGTCTTTTTTCCAACCCTTGAACATGCCAGAACTGCGAACCCACCCAGATATGGCCAACTAAACTGAAAGGAAGACAGTGTCAAATAGAGGAGGGGCCAGGAGGGCCATGATAACTCTGGAGAACCAACAGAAAACCATAACTCTCTAGAAAATAAAAGTTTTTAAAAAATTGTTTGTGATATTCTGGGGGAAAAGTACTAATCTCTTTACTCTGGAGTTTCTTCCATTTCTTATTCTCTTTCCTCTACCTACCAGCTCTGTTTACAGAGGTTCCTCATGACGTTACGGCACAGATCGGTGAAGACGTGGAGATGGCTTGCTCCTTCCATGGGGCAGGCTCTCCCTCATTCTCCCTGGAGATCCAGTGGTGGTACATCAGGAACCACAAAGACTCACAAGGGTTGGCCTCACAAATCTCTAACACAGTAAGCTAAATGGCATTACACGTCTTCCTTCCTTCTTTGTCTAAACAAAGATTTTCAATCTTCAGAGATATATGAAAAGCAAAAATGTAAATTTTAAAGTTGAAATACTATCAACGTGTAATTCACAGATGTCAGAAGCTACTTTCTCATTGTGATTCATGGCTGAATTGAATAGGTTATCAAAGTCTCTTTACAGTCCTCATTGAGGGGCATTATCAAACTCAATATTGTGAGCTGAGTTATCACTAACAGGTACTAACGGGCCTAAGGTTGTAAAAATTTCATCATGGACCCTGTTGATTCTGAGTAAACGAGCCCCTCTAAACACCTCTTACCTTCTTGAGCTGTTGCCACTCCAGCTGAATACAAACTATCTCCAAGAGAGAAAACACTTTGAGGACTGCTAGAGCTGAGCTTAAAGCTGGCTATGTATCAGTCAAAGTGAAATGTAATATTAGCCAGGGCAGACAGCCCCTGGTATAAAAACGAAGGTATAATTGCTGATTAGCATTTGCCAGCGCTAGGGAGACAGGTTGACGTCCTCCCATTGGGTGGTGGTGGTGGGGTTGGGGGGACTCAGGCTCCCCTGTTGAGCCTCTGGACACCATAATTGGCTGAGAAAGAAATAGATTTTCAAAATCTCCCTTTTTTCCATGCATAATTCATACCCATGCCCAAAAGAATACCTCTGTGCAGCCGCATACATAATTGCAAGTTTTCCTAGTCGGAAGCTTACGTGCTTGGGGTGCATGGAAGCTTGAATATTTGTGAGTCTGGACTACATAAGATGTGATGTCAGTGACAGAGAATGGATATGAAGAACATCATCAGACATGTTTGTTTCATGTTGCTCGCAAAGAAGATGTTTTTAAATTTCCTAAGCTGCTTTCTGTCTCTGTGCAGGTTGGGACTCTCGAGGAAATGCCGAAAGATGCCACCAAAATTAGTGTAAGCAGGATTTGTATGCACAAAAACCCAACTTTTGAAAAATTATTCAAACACACTAAGCCTTTTTTAAATTGTCATATTGCAGCCACAAACTTCAAGTGCTAAATTGCTAAGAGGAAAGAAAAGGTTGTTAATCTGAAATACTATATTTTTCATAAATAAGAATTTGAAATGTGCTTTAATCTATGCTTTATAGAACGACTGTTCACCAGTGTTACAGCAGAGTGTTTCTCTATTGCAGCTTTACACATATAGAAAGCGTATCGCAATTCTGTTAATATTCTCAATTTCGCTTCAAATTGCTGGAGAGTATCTGTTAACTTTCATTTTCAAGCCTGACCACATACTCAATCCCATTTAGATTTGAACTACGATTGGGCCAATCTAATCTGTGAATGCATTAAACTAAACTATTCTATTTTAGTTCATTTCCCCCCCTAAATATATGACTACTTCTCTGATTATTGCTCTCCTTGTCTGGCCTTTTGGTTTAGGTGGATGGACATGTCTTGGTAGGTTTGTAGTTGTGCCATGTTCAAAATTTGGGTTGCCAACTTTACTTGACTTTAAACTTCTCCACACCTTTATCCTTGACCTTTTTGCTGTCATCATTAGTCTTCATGGCATTGTCTAATAATCAGCAGGCTATTAGTAGCCTGCTGATTCACCTATTTACTTATGTTTCTGTGGAATGTGAGTCTAAGTTAATTTCAGAAAATTCTCCTTGTCGCAGAAGCATAAATCTAAGATATTCCAAAGAATATTTAGCTTAAGATGATGAAATACTTAATTTACAGATTATTTTTATAGACAAATTTAAAATATTGCTTGGGTCCTTTATTGTGATATTTCATGTAATTTCCAGCAGTGTTTAGTTCAAAATACACTACCTCTGTTGGCGACAGGTGGTAAAAGTGGCTGGTAGCAACATCTCCCACAAACTCCGTCTCTCCGGTGTGAAACCAGCAGACGAGGGCACCTATGAGTGCCACGTCATCGACCACAGCGGCCCTGTGGAGCAGCGCTACCGTGTCCAGGCCTACCTCCGAGTGGAGCCAGACAGGCTTCAGGAGTCTGATGGTGCTCAGCTTCAGGAACTCGAACACCCCTCAAGGGGGAGTCGCTCGCAGCAGAACAACGACCGGGAACTGAGGAAGAGATCCGCTCACGCTATTCCTGACTGCAGGGGGCGCTGTGTCCTTTAGAGTGGGAATTCTGTCTGTCTGCATGTTCATGGGTTTCCTCTGTTAAAACCACCAGTGTGTATTGGTTACCACACTAGTGGCTCTTTATTTCTTGAAGGATATTCTGTGCTTAATGATTTGACTTTTTGCTTTATCTTATTGCTTGGAAGCCAGTGTTGGTGGATGTTATTTAAAGGGTTTTGTGTACCAGTACATTTTCTGTTCTTATTGTTCTTTCTTTATTTCTATGTGCTTTTTGCTTTAAAATTATGTAACTGCTAGCAACTGCAAGTAATGAATAAAGTGAACTTTTTTCTGTTATTTTATGATAAAAAAAAAACAGCAATGCAGAAATTATTAATGCATTTGCAGGAAATGGAGTTGGAACCAGGTTTTTTGGGTTTTTACCTTTTACTTAAGTTGTCTTTAACTGACACACAACAGGATTATCAGTGTTATTGTAAAAATGCTTTAAAAAAGAAAGCATATTTATTTTTGTTCTTCTGGAAACTAAGAATGAGTCACAGTCAATTTAGAGTAAACAGTATATCGTTTGACTTTAAACCATGTGTCCTCTAATCACCTCGGGTTTTAAGATTTGTTTCTACATATCAAGCTGACCATAAGCACTTTACTGTTAGTAATGTTATAGCTGCCATTATTCACAGTATCAATTTGTGTCTCCACTTTAACAGAGCATGTAATTTTATGCTCGACTTGAATTGTGTTATTTGTGCAGCTGTTATTTTTTCTGTAAATGCATTATTCAAATGTTATGTTCTCTTCTTGTTTGGTGATCTTGCTTGGTTCCTGATTAATTAAATGATCAATAAGAAATTACAGGCCAGAAGATAGCTATCTAACATTTTTATATCCTTGACTCAACAACCAAAACGCATCTATTGTTGAGGGTTACGGATAGACTCTATGGGAAGAAAATAGTGACAGAAATCTTGAATGTAAATGAATTGCTCAATTAGTGGCTAATAAAGGCACCCTCTTTTATCTGCTTTGGATTGCGTGGGTTTGACTTTACTAATATTTACCTGCATGCATTTTATTGCACAAATTGCATCACAGAAACTATATGGAAAAATGTTCCAGATTCTCCTTTGCTACCAGCTCCTGACTGACAGGAGCAACCTCTCCATGCTACTTTTCAATACTGAGTTCATCTTTTTAACCAGCAGAGAGCAGCACTGTTTAAGATATACACATATTTAGAAAAGCACCAGGCAGTACAGAAATGCTGCTGCAGATGTACTGTCGGAAATAACAAAAGTATTATGGAGTGCTGATATTATTTTAACTCAAACTCTGAAGGGTATATGTTCCAGGGAAACTAGTGTTCACTGGGAAGTTCTCATAACTGTACTACTGCACTAAATGTTCTGCTGGCATCAACAGGGTTCTGGTTTGGTTACTGATACTTAATGTTTGATTTGAGGGTACTTAATGGAAAAACACTGGTTCTTAATGGCATTCCTTTCATTAACGCCAACCTCAGTGAGGCTTATCTTTAATTACTGAATAGTTTCTAGTTTGTTTAGTCTGTCTCAATTTAAATTTCGGAATAAGAAATGACTTTTCAGAGTAAATAAAAACAGCTGAGCAGTCCTTTAATTAAGTGCTGACCAGAAATCTACCTTAGCGTCGCTAGTCAAACAGTGTATAGACATAATATCCTGTAGAAAAATTGTTTGCTGCACAAACTTTTTATGACTGAGTCAATTCGCTAATGCAGCATCGCCCAAAGCAAAGAGCCATATACCCAATATAAAAAAAAAAAAAAAAAACACTTTAAATTTACCTGAGATTGTACATTAATAGTATTCCTCTATAGAGCACTAAAGTATAATGTCTTCACAATTTTGGCATTGTGAACTGTCCATAAAAATTAAAATGACATTGAAGGGGGTCATTGAGCAGAAAATGTCAAAGAGCAGGACATTACGTTATTTACATGTTGTCAAAGGAAGAAATAAAATTTACAATTGGAATTGGAAAGCCACGTAAAATTAATTGGGAGTGTCACTATTACTGCCGTATGTGAGACTGAAGGTGGAGAAACTATTTGAAGAGCATATTCCTCTGAAATGAAAGTCACACATTGTCCCATTAGATAATGATTCGTGTTTATTTCACTGTTCCCGAGATATGATCAAAATGCTTATACATTAGATGCTGCAACAGTTATCACTCTTTGTAAAATCTGTATTCAGGCTCTCACAATTTTTGATTTGTTGTAGACAGGACTTTTATTGTAGAAACTTTTAAAAAAGGTAAGTCCTAATAGCATCTGAAGCGATGCTAATCATTGCTTTAGACTGTGAGAAAAATACAAATAGAGTTTAAAATATATGCCTTGAGTAACAAAGTTCTCTGCTAACTTATAGTATTTTTTACTCAACAGGAAGCTTAAATGAACGACAAACAAGAGAAGGGGAAAAAAAATATGAGAAAAAAAGCTTTTTTAGTTGGTAGAAATAAAAGAGTGTACATTTGCTTGGAAAAGCATGAATATAGATGGAAAAACAGATGGAATATGTTTCCAAATTCAGGTCTATATAATACTTTATTTTCCAATAATGACATTCCTGTAGCCCTTGACATGGCACAACTTGTTGCTATCGAAGTCGACAACCAGTTTCCTCAAGCCAGAATGGGTTGGAGTGAAGTAGATTTTAACTTTGGCGTCTTCCCCTGGTCCCACCGTGCAGCCCAACCTGGAAGGTAAATGTTTAAGTATTACTTCTCTGAAAGCTGCTTGAAGACTTTGTCAAGATACTCAGATTGCATAAACATTTCACAGATAAATCACTACAGACACAGAACTCTTGCTTATGACTATCTATGGCGGTAATGCAGCCAGAGCAACATGGCTTAACATGTTTAAAACTGCTCTAGGCCAAAATCTAAATGCAAGGATTCTTTTTAATCTCCTGTCAACACAAATTAGGTGTAAACAGGGAATCATTTTAGGTGCAGCTGGAAATCTAGCAACCTCTCGGAAATGATGTTTCCTCCAGTGAGGTTGGCCCCCTCAATGCTGAAGCAGCAGTTGTCCAGCGGCTCTGGCAGAGGGTTCTGGAGGCTGATCTCTGCAGCCAGCTTCCGGTTCTCCTTTGGTTCACCCAGGATCTGTAGAGAACAACCACATGAACTTGATTAAAGTCTTGCAACATTGCAACTAAGACCTTTAGTGTACAGTATTTTGTTAGGATTTTATGTGGTAAACCAACACAAAGTAGAAAGTAAGCGTGTAGAGGATATAAAAATCTTAAATTGAGATGCTCATTTGTATTCAACTCGCTATACTTTGTGATCCATGAATCAAAATCCACTGCAACCAGTTGCCTTCTGACCGCACCTGATCTGCGTGTTTTTTTGATGGCCCAGTCAAAGTTCACCTAAATTGAATCGAGAATTTGTAGCAAGGCTTGAAAAGGCTTGTTTATAGATGCTCTCCATCTAAAACTAGCAGAGATATCCCCCCCCCCAACAGCATGCCAGACTTCAAATTAAAATTCACATTTTTGAGTAAAATTTTAGAACTATGTATCTTCCTACTTCATCTCCACAATTAATCAATGCTTTCTGTTGATTTTTACATAAAATCTAATACAAAATAAATGTAGATTCACGTTGACTGTAATATCTAATGCTGCTTCATAACACTGTACGATTGATAGAAAGCTTTAGTAGATTGGTATACAGGGATTATCAGAGTGAAATCTACATGTTGAGGTATGTTTACAAGCAACACAGAGCAGCCTTAAAAATGTTTATCTGCAGAAGGTGACCTAAAAAAGCAAATGGAGACAAGAAGCACCAAAGAAGGGAAGGACTGCTTTACAGCCGATGCCTTGCAGCTGTTTGAGAAGTCAGAAGGACTAAAGATAAATTTGAATTCCTCAATGGAGTAACTCTCAGCTTGTGTCTCTGAAGTTTCTGTCATCTACCTCAGCTGTAGTCTCTGTGTGTGTTATGTGTCTCTGAGCGTGACACTCCTGGGCAATCAACTGCATACCTGATATTTACAGCATATTTACTCTGGCGTCTCACACGGTCATTTCCAGGTCAAACTTCTACCAACACAGATCTGCGTATTCACCATTCAGCTCTTAAACACGGCATTGAAAGCTTATCTTTGCAATTTAACTCTGACTGATTTGACAAATTCTGTACACCCCTACAACTATTGCTTCTGGATAACCCAGCTTAACCTCTTTACCTACTATGTAGCTCCTGTACTATACACACTCAGCAACAATACCTTATAATCACCCTTAAAACTGTTCTGCTCTACTTCACCTTAAAGTCTGTACTGCTTTTGATCTGTTAAAATTACCCGATTGTTAAATACCTTTTTCATCAACAGTGCTTTGCAAAAAAAAAAAATAAAAATTACAGTGATTGAAGTTTTTTTTACAATTTTTGTGTTACAGCCACAAATTTCAGTTCACTGTATTTGAATGTTGACCGATGGACCTACACAAAAGTAGCACAAAAGTAAAGAGTGCAAATAGTGGAAGAAAATAGATGTGCATTTGCAAAAGAAAAAAAACAAATCTGAAAAGTGTGGCATGCTTTTATATTCAGCCCCCTTCACGGTGACACCCCCTAATAAAGCCCAGTGTACTCAATTGCATTAAGATTTAGGATAATTAGTAAATTGAGTCCACCTATTTGTTATTTTATCTCAGTATAAATCCAGCTGTTCTGCAAATGTTTATTAGAAAACATTATTGAAACATTATTGAAAAAGAAAACATTATGAAGATGAAGAAAATGTAAGAATATTTAAAGCTTTTAATATCTCACATCTATTAATAGAATGGACATTATTGTCATCTATCAAATCTAAATTGAAAAAAAAGGCACATCTGTAAACCTGCCAAGACACAGCCATCCACCTACACTAACAGGCTGGGCAACGAGAGCCCAGAGTAACAAGCCAAAGGTAACTCTGGAGGAGCTGCAGAAATGCACAAGAATCAAAACTAAATCGTTACAATAATTGACACAGAATAACCTCAAAAAGATTTTAAAATATTGGTTATGCAACACTCCTCAAAGTGCACATAAAGTTGGAACTGTACTCACTCTGACTTTGATTTCAGGATTGTCCAGCACGATGTTTCTCATTGCCAGTTTGGCCTCTCCTGTGGAGTAGTTGTGCAGTAGAACTGCCAGCCGAATTAAGTTGTCCTCTGTGACTTGGTCCCCATACTTTGAGTAATTCAGCCTTAGGGGAACTCGCCTCTCTGGAATGTCACACACAAAACATTTTTGACAGAATTAGAACAAGCATCATTTCAGAGATGTCCCTGTCCAGACGGTGGCGTGACTCACCTGCACCTGGTGGGAGCTGAACATTGAGCAGGTCTTTAAAACCACAATTCCCCCCCAAAACTCCGTTGTAGGACACAGCGCAGGACCCAAACACCAGGCGACATTTCTTCTCTTCTTCGGTGTTGTTAGTGACAACAGCAAACACGTCAAAGTCGCAGCCCTTCCTCATGTCAGAGGTAACTTTGATGGTAACGTGAAGACCCGGGTCTGGGTTCTCTTGGAGAAGCTTGTTTAGGTGATTGGCTTTCTTGAATGCTTCGCGCTCTTCATCAGATCCTGGGAATGTGGAAGCACAATACACTGACTCACAGGAACTTTGTAGTTTAGGTGATCAAAAAAAATTTAAATATTCAAAATACTATGTATTATTTTGTTTTATACACATGAGTTAATAACCTGTTGATAAGGAATTTATGGAATAACAGAAAGCTTTAACAGAAATTGATTTGACTGTTTCCAGCAGGCAAACACATTTAGAAAAATGAAAATTATGCATGCAACAGATGAAAAATACTTTGTATTTTCAATAATTACACTTCACATACTCCAAGGAAAACTAAGCCAAAAATAACTTAAACATAGGATGTGAGATTTTCTAATTACATTTATTCAACAGAAGTCAAGCATTTAAATTTGCCAAATGCTTGCACAGGTTGTAAAAACACAGCTGTCTTCTTTATGACCTAATCAGTCTCTCATAACATAGGGCAAGAAGTTGGTTCAATTTTTCTTATACAGCTTCTTCACTGAGCTTTGCGTGCATTTGTTTATAGATGGCCCTCTCTAAAGTACAGGCTGATACTTTCAGTTGGGTGAGGTTTGAACTTCTGCCATCCCGATGACTCAATTTGTTTTTCTTTTTGCACCACCGTAATGGACATTTGTGCTTTCGCTTGGGTTAATTGTTCTGTTCCAGGCTTCGGCGTTTGATAACATCCAGCTGTCGGACAGATAACCTCACATTTCACTAAGGAACTTTCCTGCACAGAAAAGTTCATACTTAACAATAACCTCCAACTTATATAAATGGACTATGTGGTTGCAAATCTACCAAATTTACTGATAGTTGGTATGAGGCGTTTGTGGACATGTGCTGGGGGTTTTTTGTATAACAAATGTAGAAATGCGAGGACTGTGGGAAGCTAATGATGCCTGCACAGTTTGAGCTGTCACTCTGAGATCTATAAGTAAGCATGTCTCAGAGTATTACTTAGTTTCACCTCGGTGTGAACTTGGTCATATGTCATCTTTTGAGAGGGTTGGCAAATGTGTAATTTTTTCCACTTGTGAAAGATCTCCCTTACTGTAGAGGGATGGATTTCAAATTCTTTTCAAATGACCTTGCAACTCCTACAGGATTTATGGGCTGCAGCAGCAGATGTTTCCCTGTGAAAACTCCTTATCTAATTTTACCTTGGCATTGTGTTAATCCACACTCCTAAGCATCTGCTGTAATAGTCAAACAGGCTGTTAAATCCGTTTAATAGGCACATCTATATTAAAAGCTACTAATTAATTATTTTTGAAAGCAGTTAGAGGAGACATAGATGTCTTGACATTGTTACATTTAAATGTATTTTTTAAGATATCTATATCCTAAATTAAGGTGTTACAATTTTGAATATTTATAAGGCATTTCAATCACATTTAATTCCTGATTTTACAAGGGACCTGGGGGCAGCATTTATATTTTAGCCTAAAGGTCTAGGCGAGTTAGAATAGCTTTGTTCACCTAAATAAGTCAAACCATCATTTGAAATCTACATTTGTTATTTTCTCTGGTTATCTTTTGATTATTAATTATTTGTGCTTGTTGATTTGAAACATTTAAGAGTAATAGAGGAAATCTATATTGGGGCAAATACTTTTTGCTCTTCTCTTTTAACTACTATTTTTGTTGCACAAGTGAGAATCTAATGGTAATGCATGGCTTGGCCATTAACATATTCAATAAAGGAAGAGTTACTTGCATCTATCCAATGATAATTAATATGAATGGCCTGAATGCAAATCAGCCTAAAAAATGAAATTTATAAGAATTTAAAGTCTAATAATTTAATTATTAATAAAATAATTAAACTATCAGCACACATCTCGATTGGAATATATAATAAATCATTATATCACCAAAAATTTTTGTTTCATGCAGTTTCATTAATTTTCTTATTAATAGCGTACTGCAAAAATAAATAGATTTGATCTGATTTTAAATGTTAATTTTCTTACAAATTATGCATATTTCTTTTTAATTATTTTTAAAATTTTATTTTTGCTTTTAATTATTGACACATTTAAGTAATTGAGAATCCAATACTTACCTGCCTTTTATATGCAAGTATATCTACGTCCCATTTTATTCCATCAATGACGCAGAAAATAAATATTTTGACGTTATGAGTAATATATTGTGGTACCTTCAGGGTACTTGTAGAGGTGAGTGACGTCCTCTCTGCTGTCACTGCCAACGCTCTTGGTGCTGATCATCTGGCCCACCAATCCAATTGTGGTAACTTTTGAAGTGCTGCCGTCCTTTTTCTTCATCACTGTGACAACATCAGCATTGACTTCAGCGAAAACAAACGGGGCATCGTACTTGAACGCAAGCTCTCCCTCCTTGATGGCCCTGAGAGGGATGGGGCCGCAGCAATACACTCCTAAGACAAAGGGGACAATGTCAGAACTGAAAATGACAGATAATAGTTCTACAAAACATATATATTTATTTTAAAAGTATTGCCTTCACTCTTCTCCTGGGGAGTGGGGTCACTAGCCTGCCACCCGTCAAAATCAGGCTTGAGGTCAGGTCTAGTCATCCAGCTTTCCACCCAGCAGTGATAATTCCTGAAGATATATTACACAATGTGAGTGCTCATAATACTGCCAATCACTCATTAAATACAATGTAAGTAAGGTCTAACCAGATCATTTCTCTGGATTGAATGAGTTCCCCATTTTCGTTGACGTAACGCTCAATCACCAGGTTGCTGTTGGTGTCGTGGGCAGACAGATAGTTGGTTATGACTCGGCAAGGAATGCCCAATGCTCTGGAAACTAAAACAAAGGACGATAAAGTTTGCTGTTTTTGATTGACAAAAATAATGAGTCATTTTCTCTAAACAGGCCAATAGCCCACCGTTTCTTACCAGAGCAGGCCACAGCAGCAAACACCCAGCATTGTCCGTAACGAACAGGCTGACAGGACTGTGTGTCCCAATTTCGCAGAATCTCCACACTGCCACGCCAAACCAAGGGACTGACGCCTCCCTCATATCCATCTGTCCATTTTCCCAGCAAGACTCCTTTATCATCATTGCAATTCACCTGCCGGACAACGAAAAAGCTGGGCTCACATGTGGAAAAAAAAAGTTTTTCACATGTGAAATATAAGACTTGGAGAGGAGTAATTAGTCGTACCATGGCACTTAGCACTCGGGTTACGTAGATGGGGTTTCTTCTCCCTGAGTAGTCTTTTCCAGGATTTCGTAAACATTTGGGATTCATATCCAGAATCCTCAGACAAATATCCAGGATTCCACTTTCGAACTGCAAACACAGCAAATATACTTGATGAATGTTTGCCTGTAGGAAGGTATGCTGTAAATGTGGGAAAACAAAACTAAGCTGGATATTTTCAAGAAGTGCAAACGCAGCACAGTTTATGCACACATAGGTTTTGTAGCGTTTTAGAAATTTCATAGGCTATCTAGGAAAAAGAGCATATTTTCCTCTTATTGCAATCACTCTTATTCAAGCTCATTCAACACTCTGACAAACTCCTGGCTCATCTGATTGATTGCTTATGGTGATAAGGAGAGGTTAACAGAGTCAGTGTTGGTGTTGGTACCTGGCCAAAGTTCCAAGGAGTGGGTATGGTGTGTTTGCTGCTACCTCGAAAGATGATCCCATCCTGAGAAAGCACATACTCTGCCAGATTCTGCTCATTGTCCATGTACACTGCATCCGCTGTTGCCAAGACAAAGCACAAACAATGTCCCAACGTGAGTTCAAACTAGCGGTCCTTTGTTTTAAACAAATTCCTAAAATGCTTCACTGCGGCTTATTATCAATTAATGTACCAAGTTTTGGCAATTATTTGTTTCTTATGATTTATTATCCCCTCTTCTTGTTAGCTCTAATCCTTAACACACGCTGGTGTGAAACATGATCATCTAAGCTCTTGTTAGCTCCACTAGATCCTCTGCTTGACAGACATGTCCTCCCAGATGCAGGCATGTTTACCCACCTGGACACCAGGGATTAAACAGAAGAACGAACTCAATCTTCTCTGATTGGCCCAGGGTAAGGGTGTAGCGGCCAATTGGAGCTTTGGGAGAAGAGCAGATAGACAGGGCCACCATGTCTCCAGGGGGGCTGGTTACCGTAGCACTCCAGGTGGACGTGTCCATGCTAGAAGAGAGACCAAAACGGGCCCTGGTGCCATACTGCTCAGAGGGCTGAGGACCTGAAAACAGCCAAAAAAAACAGTTAATTAGAAAGAAGAAAGCAAATCTTTCAAAATTGTTTGCAAATTTACCTGACAAGCACCTGAATCTAAACATCTGCAACTGTTCGGCCATACATTTACAACACAGAGGTGCCATAAACAATCAATAAATGCTTACCCACTAAACTTCAGAGAACTCTGGAAGATCTTCCAGCAGTGTTGCCGACTAACGCAACTTTGGCTTTGCATTGTGCTATTCTTTCTGTCTTGAATGGAAGAGCCAACTTGAATCCATCAGAATATGGTTGTGTGTTAAGGCCTGATAGTATTATCTGTGATTATACACACGCTTCCCTTCTGACCAGCAACATTTCCTGTTGAATTGGGTGGTTTGCAGCTGTTGCCTTATCAGGCTTTTTGTAAGAGACAGATAGGTTTTTTTTCATTCTGAAGACAAATACAATGCAAGAGCTATGCTTTCCAGCAATAACAGAAGAGCCTGATTACAGTCACACACAAAAATGTAGGAGGGCTTGACTTCAGCAGTGGAAATACAGAACACTGCGCTAAAGATGAAAAGTGAACACATTCAGAAGCACCTCTCATGTTTGGACTAGAATGCTGCCCTTTCCTTTACCACTGCTGCTTCCTTTCCCTCTTCATATTTGAACAGGTTGCGAAGGAAATTCACATAAGCAAACACACCCAGTAATAAGTGGCTGAGTGCACTCACTTCCCGAATGAGAGGAAGTATCCTCAATGCTTTTTCACCAGAGAGAAGTACACTTGTACAATCCATAATTGAAATTGAACTACTATTAAATGAACAAGAACTATTTAAATTGAAAGACTGCACCGGTTTCTGCGACGCAGTCAAGAGAGCTGATGCCCGGCTGGTAGCTCCCAGACCGAAGATACAGGCTGACGGTGAACGGCTGGCCTCTCCGGACGATGAGTCGATCCACTCCGTTGAGGTCAGTGCGATGGTCCGTGTTGTTGAACAAGCACTCCAGGTTCCAGCGCTCAATGTCCAGAGCTTAAAATAAAGCAAACATCCCCATCAGTAGCTTAAAACGAATGTGTTTTTACTACAAAAGTGTAAAAACACATGCTTTTACCTGATTCTATCATATTCTAAAAATATTTTTGGTCTTTTTTTTGTTTTAAATTAAGTCAAATTTTGTTTTTCTATTAACATGCTGTCCATGCATCCTTTAAATTACCTCATATAATACCACATAAAATGTTTTGCTGTAAAGTCAGTGTGTTATTTAAGAGTCATAAACTTTATTGAGCACCAGTACATAAACCAATCACACCGCTGCAGCTAAATGCATCTAGCTGTGATGGATGTGAAGTTTTAGCGGATAGAAAAGGAGTTTGACTTTGAATGTGACATGGTTGTTATTTCCAGATAAGCTGTTTTGAGTGCTTCAGGAACTATTGATCTGCTGGGATTTTCACTCACAACCATCTGTGGAGTTTTCAGAAAATGGTGTGAAAAACCAATTACATCCAGCAATCAGCAATTGTGTGAACTGCTTGGCCTTGATGTCAGACGTCAGGGGAGAATGGGAGTCCTGGTTAAAGACAATAAAGAGGCAACAGTAATCAAAATATGTTCAATGTCATCTCTGAATCTACTACACAGAAAACCCTGAGACTGACGGACTACAGTATCAGCAGATCCCGCATTTGTCATTGCTGTTAATTCATAACTATGTTTTCTAATTTAGAGATTATGTGGCTGCATAGTAGGATTTAGTGTGCGCTTTTCAGATCAGATACATAATGCTAAGGAAAATGATTATTTAATGCTAAAATACACTTAATCTTACGACACGTGTAAAGGTATAGCCAACACTTTTATTTGGAACGGTTTTCTGTTGAGCATGTGGGAACTGGGAATGGCAGACAGGCAGGCAGGGCCCTTTTTTCCTCCCCCTTCTGACAGACAGAGCAATAAAATTTAAATTCCGATAGAGCAGGAGACTCTTTGGCGCCTCTCCCCGTACCTGGCACGGCCCAAGACGAAGTGGTCCCCCCCCCCTTTTTTGCTTGGACAAAAAACAGACACCTTTGCCACAATGAGGGGAGTTTTTTCAAGTTCTCTGAGGGCTGAGGGAGTTTCTAATTGGTCAAAGAACGGAGCGCCTTTTTTGCATATATTAAATAGGGAAACTCCTCTTCTGTTTAAAAATTCCAGGCCAGAAAACGGAGTTAGAGTTTTTTTTCATCTTTTCTCCACGTGGGCGCCTTTGTCTGTCTTATGTGTTTTCGTGTTGTCTGTTTCATGTTGTCTGTATAAAATGTATATCTCTGTACCTCTGCAGCTCTGTTAACGGATTCATGCGGTGCTTAGTATGAATTAAACTATGTGATCTGTGACGTCATTGTGCCTGCCGTTTCCTTGCCAGCTGTGACGAGATCCGCTCGACCCGGCTAACAGGAGGAAAAGGAGAGCCATGCTTTTCCAAAATTTAAGCTAACATAATAACTTTTCTCCTTAACAATAACCACCGACACGAAGAGCAGCTTGTTCGGTTATTTACTATTCATTAAGATCATTTAGTTTCTGCTTGATTCAATAGAAGCTAAACACAGACAGTGTCTCCCTTCTCCAGATACTTTGCTATTACACACAGAGTCCTCCCCTTTGGATTGTTGTATAAACAAGAGGCTACAGTTCCCTTGTGTAACACCTCCACAGATGGAGATGTATGTCAGAAGGCTAGATTTTCCCCACTTACTAAAGCCCAGTGTAACGATTTTTGCTTGAAGTCCCTATTATGATGTCAAGCCTGGACTAGACTTAATTGCACACAGATTTAGCTACAAAGGCTTCCTGCTGTTTTACATAAGTTACTTAAAAAACATTTCTGGGAAGTAGTCGGTGTTTAATCTTGGCCTTCATCTGAAAAGAAGTACACACAAGATGGTGTTGGTACAGCGTTCCAGACCAGGGGTTTCAACATTTCCCTCCCTTACTCCCCTAAACCACCAAACTGATGGACAGACAAAGCAAGAACCCTTAATGGCCCTTAGTATATTTAGACTAGATTTAGTACTAAATAAAACATTTAACATAGTGAACAGATTTCTGAACCCTTAATGTGAGCACTTTTGACTAAAATACATTATTTCATGCCTCCTTTCATCAACTTGTTACTTGTGGCCATGTTAATGTCTATTTGAAGACATAACTTTGAAAAGATACAGACAAAAATTGGGAATCAGAAACCGTACCACTAGTTATCAACACCTCAGTGCCCCACTTGGAGATGCGACTCTTACACTGAAGACTTTTTTTCTAGATCATTGGCCAGCGGGGGGAGACGTGGGCCCCCTCTTTTTGTGAATTTCAAGCCTTAAAAAGTCAACACATTTTTTCCATCTAAGCTTCTGCAGATTGTGTGATTAATAAACAGAATTCCTGAATTTTAATGGGAAATGAACTTAAATTTAATCGGAAATTTATGTTCCAATTTAAGTTTTCATCATTTAAACTCGCCCACCAATGATAATGTTAAGATTTCTTTGTTGTTGTTGTTGTTGTCGTCAGTAGGTCTGTTTTAAAAACAGAAAATTATTTTCTGAGGAAAGTTACAACTTGATAAGTGTACCCATGTTGTCCATTGGTGGTTGATAATTTCCACCACAGCACATGATTGTCTTTCCTGGGTGTCCCTGTAACAACCTGATCACCTGTCCTGCCTCTCACTCATTAACCATTGGAGACAGACAAAAGGAAAACTCTCTCCTTCCACCCAAATGATTCTGGAAACATTAAGTTGCTGAAGAGCATTACTTGTTTAATAATTGATTTTATTGATTATCCTTATCAACCCACTTTTCTGTAGCCTCGCTTTTAAAAATGAACCATGTTAACCCATAACCCAACACTTCATTGTTAAATCCAACCAGAACGAGACCAGCAGATGTTTGACCCAAAAGCAGGTTAACAAATTAAATTGGGTTGTTTTGTTACCTCATACTTTTAAGAGTGTGCTGTTCAATTAATAACATGAAGGCATGCCCGAAGATTTACGAATATGATGTCTGAAAAAGGAATGAGAAACAGATGCTCAACTTTCTGCAGAGATTTATGTCCTTTGTTGGTAATTAAGAAGAAAAAACACAACACAAAGCGAGCGCTAGCTGCCAGATGGTGCACATTTGTGATATAAAGTGGAACCGTATGCATACTTGACTTTCAGCTAAGTCTGTAGGGGTATCTCACTACCAGAACGGATTGTAAGAGGAGAGATTCCTGAGATTCCCTACCTTTTTCTCAATGTGCCCGTGCCTCTCCTCTCGCTCCTTAAACCCTGAGGGAGAGGAGAGGCACAGCACAAGGGGACTCTGTCATCAGCAACACTTAGTTCAGTATGAGCATTAAAGGGAAATTAAATAAAGATGACTTAACATGGTAGTAGGGACCAAAAACACTATTTTAGTCCAGGAAACACAAACAAGCAAACACTCTGATGTGAATGAAGTTTTCAGTCTCACAGGTAACACCCACTCAGACTCCAGGTCTACACCACAAGAACTTTTTAAAATAAAAATGAATGCTTTATTCGTGTGGAAAATAGGTGCCACTTGTGACGCCATAAGGCTGTTTAGCAATAATTTGTTGACTGAAAATGTGTTGCGGAGGTGGAAATAAATGTACAAATAGGAAGGAAAAACAAGTTCTGTTTGCTTTTCAGAAGTTCTCTGGTGACAACATGAAAAACAAAATGTAGCGTTGACAAAAAAAAAAAAAAGTATCCAGAGCTCTATGAGACAGTTATTTACTTCAGCCTCCAACTTGATGCCTGCGTGAAAATACAAACATGGAGAGTTGCTCTTTGAATGTTTCTGAATACCTTCACTGGGCGTCTAACGCAAATCATTCTGGAGTGATGGACTCTCAAATATAGAGTCAATTAGCGGTAGCTCAGAGCTGCACCTGTTTTCAGAGGCTATTATAATCTCAGAGCAGCTGTCTACTTAAACATCAAGCTGAAATATTTTTTATGCTTTCATGTCAGCAAGACCTTTCCTTCTGGCTCTGTGCTGCTGATTGATGTGGATTTAAATTGTTACCATGTTATGCTGTGTTATCATTATGCCAATGATGAAAATAGGGATAAAAACAATTTATTGCTTATTTTGTGGGTAACTGTTCAGCTGTGAATGTGTGGCAGAGCATTCAAAGCACCAAATACTGCTCTTGAAAAAAACATTCATCTTTGAAATAGGCTTCATCCGATCTGGACAAAGTAACTTCATTTGATCATGTTTTAGATTTTACTGATATTTATTGACGCTCTGGAGATTATAGTGAAATTAAAAGTTCTGATGATATTGTCAGTTTTGGGGGTTTTAACGCCATTAATTGGAATTCATTGAGACAACGATAAATCAAAATTATTATTATTATGATAGGAAATTTCTCATGATAAATGATAAACAATATGACAAATGTCCACCACGAGTTCATCTAGTGTTACAGTACATGTGTTGTAAATGGGAGTTTGCATGTTCTCCCTGTGCATGCGTGGGTTCTCTCTGGGTACTTCGGCTTCCTCCCACAGTCCAAAAACATGACAGTTAGGTTAATTAAATTCTCCCTAGGGGTGTGTGTGTGTGTGAATGGTTGTTTGTCCTGTATGTCGTTGTGTTGCCCTGCGACAGACTGGCGACCTGTCCAGGGTGACCCCCGCCTCCCGCCTGGAACGTAGCTGGAGATAGGCACCAGCAACCCTCCCGACCCCATTAGGGACAAGGATGAACAGAAAATGGATGGATGAATGGATGTTGTAAGTGGCCATTTCGATAGTGTGACTGGCACAAGAAATCAAAAACCAAAAATGTTAGTAATGAATAAAAAATTATATTAGATAAAACTAAGTCTGAGGTTGCTGGGTTTTCTTTAGATTTAGTTTCTAGTACGAAGCAGAGTTCTTTCATTTAATTATTGCTGGATTTTGCTCCACAACTGTTTGGTTTCTGCTCACTGGAAATGTTTGCATTACTTCATTTAGATTGTTTGCAAACAGCAACAGTTTCTTTTGTAAAACCATGAGAATATTTAAGGAGTAGTGGGATTCAGGCAGAACAGGAGGGTTTTCTCAATGACTGCCAGTCCAAAAATATTTACTACTTGCAGGAAGCAAGAAGTGGGGCGAGAGCCAGCAGGGTTACAGTCCAACTTTGAACAAGACAACTCAAAGAGTAATGTTACACAAGTCGAGGCAATAAAACACTTTTCTCTAAACAGATTTTCTCAAATATGCTATCAATCATAAAGGAAAACAGAAATAAAAGATAACAGTTCAACTTGAACAATTTAAGTCACACATAACTAGAAAAATCTACATATGCAGCACAGCTACATGCTGCAGGAGTTGAGAAAATTAGCAGTTTAAAGCCATCAGGCTGTTGCCTGTCTAAATCTTTATTGAATATTTTCTCAGTATGTACCATCCATATTCATAGATAATTATTATAATCATTGCGTAGAGCAAAATCCACAAATCTAAATACCCCACAAAATATTATTTTTTTTTTCCAAATTTTGATGTTTTAGATTAATTAGTTTTACCAAAATAATTTCTATTGGCCAAATGCTGAAAAAACAAATGAGACTGAATTAAAAAAAGAAAGAGAAAAAAGATTCAGAAATTTCCATAAGATGACTATGTCTATGAACAATTTGAGAAATCCAGATGATGATGTCATGGCATTGCAAGCTTCTAATAGGCTATTTCACAACAATGAAGTTTATTGGATGTGGATGTATTTACGTTTTGCAAACAGAAATATTTGTAATTCTACTGATCCAAACTAGTCTGATTTTATATCAGGCAGTGAGAAAAAAGTGTTTTTTTTATTGCAGTCTGGAAATCTGATTTAAAGTGGAAGTTTCTTACTTATAATTAAGACATGATCTGTTTTCTGCTAACAATACGTTTCTGTATATTTGTCTTTCAAATATAAAAGGTACATATCGATCTGAAAACCTAAACGCGCTTGCACTATCAACCAAGACGTCATTAAACCAAAAATATGTCTGCGGTGCCTAGAACCAATCAGCGTTAGCTTGTAAGCTTATGTTGTTTGCAACCAGTAAAACAAGCGCATTTTAAGCAATCTAGGCTTGTGACAACCAGAATAAGTTAGATTTAACCAAAGCGTCCAGATGCATTTCCTTACCTTGCGCCATAACTGCTGCGGTGCTTTTCAAAGTTTGAGGTTCTGTTTGAATGAATGTCTTGCTCAGTGCAGAGAGCGATGCCTCTCTGCTGTTATCTCGGTCTTCTATTTAAACCTCCTTGTACCAGTCAGAGAAAGGGGGTGTGACACAACCCTCATTAAACCGGAGTGGGGAAGAAAAAAAAAAAAGGACGACCAGAGGCGAGAGTTGGCTGCATTGTGTGCACAAGCTGTATGCAATAGTGATTCACTCACTCACTCACCTCCTGTCAAATGTTTTTTTCCGCAGAAAAACGTCAATGCACTTTTTGATAAAAGGTCATTTGGACCGTTTCTGCATCACCCAGAAATTAAACATGAGTATTACTCATATAGGCTACATGAGTAATAATTAAAAATGAGATATGTGGTTTCTTTCAAAGCCTCCTGTTCCTCAAAGACTTATACTTGGAATGTGTTTAAAGTTGTTTTATTCTATATTATTGAAAGAAAAGCATTTTTGTTACAATTTTATATAAAGTATAATAAAGTGCCACAACTTTACTTTTTTCACGTTACAGCCTCAAACTAAAGAGATTTTATTCTGACAGATCATAGCAAAAATATCTGTAAAGTACAAATATCAACGTTTTTCCAAATTTTATTATAAATCTGGGAAGTGTGCCATGCATTTGTTTTTATACAAATGCAACCTCATAGTTTCTCAGCTGCATCGACATAGATGGATTTTGCAAAACTACAATGGAAACACTCTTTTTGCATCACATGATTCACGTGATCAACAGCCGGATGTTGCTACTGTCGGAAATGATGAAGAGGAAGACAGGAAGTAGGTATTAGGATGATGTATAAGTTATGTATAATAAGTATAAGTATAAGTTTTTTTGTTCTGACATGTTCCGCTGGTTGCACCAGAGCGCTCACAGCATTGCACAGTTCATAAGAACTTGTGTGTCATTCATGCATGTTGATTCGAAAGCTCTTCTGTAAAATCACTGACTACAATTTCACTGTTCCCAAGTAAAAGGGGTTTGTCGCTCCAACGCCGGAATAAGGCGATGCCTCACTACAGCATAAAAACCATATCCGTCATCTAAACCAGGGCCGGCCCAAGGCAAAGCAAACTAAGCAGCCGCTTAGGGCCCCAGAGCCACTAAGGGTCCCCCTGATTTTTTATTTTGTAATAATTTCTATGTCCTTATAATATCAAAAACACACAATTTCACCATGAAGTGATTTGTTACAATAATATATATTTGATAATGTATGTAGAAACTATTATTTTATTGATAAAAAGAAAAACAAATTGCTCTTGGGGGCCCCCGGTGGCCGCGGTAGGTACTGCACGCTTTGCCGGTAACGTGAGCTGCTACATTGATGAGCTACTGTGTTGTTTCTCATTGATCTCATTGATGAGATATGTTGTTTGCTGCTGGGCATAATCATTTTGTGGCTAAAACAAACATTATTTTTACATCAGCTTCTAAGTTATGTGAAAATCATTTGAAGGCACAGAATCAGTCCAATACTGATCCACATTCTCAGGGGGAAAAAAACTTACCTGGTATAAATTACATTTTTAGCTATTGGAGTAACGCTTATAAATAAAACCTAATTTTTCTAATTATTTTGTTGTTGATGAAAGGAATTTTTAAAAGTCTTTCCAAACCAACCAGCCCAATGTGAAAATGCCAGCCTTGTTGATCTATGATCGAATTATGAATAAGTATCTTTTTTTAATTGGTTTTTGTAATCAGACACTGCTGAATCTGTAGATTCAAGAAGTGACAAAAATGCAACTTGTGTGGCGACATGTAATAGGCTAGAAGAAGTCAAAATCAAACACTCCATGTTCTGATTTAAAGAAAAAATAAAGAGGTAAGAAACAGACACAATTATTTTTATTACAAAACACTGAAATGCAAACACAAAAAACTTTGTGGGAATATTTTTTGTGATATCAAAAGCTAACACATTATGCACTACCTACTAGTAATGCAGTTTAAATGGGCTGAAAATGAAAAGAAATACTTTAAAAAATAAAAGCAATTTTATATCAAATGTTAAACACCAAGTTATTATATTTAGGCCAACAGAATTATTACATGTTTTCAAGCCACTGTGCAATTAACTGCAGCACTGCAATATGATAACCTGACTGTAATAATTTTATGATCTACATCTAAAAATATCTGATTATAACAACTAGAAATCACATGGCTTTATTTTATGTAAAGTCATACTGTATGCATTCCAAAATCAAATTTATCTCAGATCAATTAAGATGTATTTCTAAGTGATTGCTTTAGTGGTGATATAAAAAAAACTGTTTTTTATTAAAAAAAAAAAAAAAAAACTATTTACAAACTTGTAACAAAATATAGAAACAACTGGAAACGATGGTATGCTCCACATGGACTTGGAAGTCAACTGGAAAATCCTCTGAAGTCGCACTTCCAACTCAAATATTTGAGGTTACTCACTAACCCAAGCTCAAAATGCAAAATGATTGGTACTGTCACTTTGTAAAGCATAAAAGTGGCAATAGTAAATAAATTGCGTCCAACGTTTTGTATCTCGTTAAATCAGTTGTATATATAATAGTGCCCAACATCTATTTGTGAACGCATTCCTTTAGTGCTTAAATGAATAAAACACAAAGAAATACTTGTCATCTGTAATAGTAATAGTGGTTAACCTGATCACTGAGTACAATAATTAACAGTTCCCACTGGTTTTCCGTCTCCAACGAGGTGTAAAGTCCTTCCTGGATCCGACTTCCAAGGCTCATGGGTGCAGCAAAAACAACTTTATTCAGGGCTGGCGACCTTCAGTGAGCGTTTATTTCTTTTTAACCTCTGGAGAAAAATGAAACATAAAAAATACAACCAAAAAATAATTTATTCATTTAAAATTCAAAAGTGCAAATAACAGTTTAATTCCTGTCATCTGTGTTCCAGTGGCACAATTTGATCTCCAGAGAATGATTTTTTTTGTTTGAAGAGTCAAAGGATTCAGTGTTACCACTGATAAAGATTTGCTCATGTCTGGATCATCAATAGAAGCCAAATCCAGCTAGCTGACAGCTCTCTGTGCTGCTATTTGATCACTTTAGCTACAAATGAATTGACCTCTTGGATCAGCTGATCCTTATATAAATAAAACAGTTTAAATGAGACAGCGATGTCAAAGCAAAAGTAAAACAATGCATAATTTGAGTCCTTCAGAATATACATAAACTACACAAAAACAGAGGTGCAATCACTTACTTTCCTCTCCTTTAGACCAAAGTAGCATTTTGTTTAATACACCAACACACTTTTCAAGACAGAGGACAGTGTGACAGCAGTTTCAAGTATCATTTCTATGCTATACTTACTTTATCCTGTACTGCATCTCACAGATCAAACCTCTGTAGACTTTCCAGCACTTGTGCTTTCACCCTGAAAGATTCATAATTGAATTTTAATTACACCATCTTATAAGCTGTGTATTTAATAATATAGACACTGCAGGCAAATATATTTTATTGTATTGTTTTTCAACCATCTGCAGAGTAAATTAAAGGCCATGCATCTCACCTTGCTGTCAGGCAGATCCTCGGTCTGATGCTGCTGCTTGAGTTTCATCCTGGGTGCTGCTGGTGATGGGCTGCTCACTGCAGATTCTTGAAGAGTGTTTGGGCTTTGGGAAACGGACAAAGCTTCAGTGGAACGAGCAGATCCAACTTCTTTCAAGGTGACGATCGAGGCGCAGACAGAAGAGCTGTCCTCCATCTCTCCCGCAGCGGAGCGGCAGCTGTGACTGCAACTGCTGAAACCACTCACGCTCTCACCCGACGACTCGGAGCTGTCCACTGGAGGACGGAGAAACGTGGAGGAGTTTACCAACTGCACGGTTTTACTTTGGTGTTAGCAAAACCTTCTTCCTTGACAGAAACAAGTTTTGTAAAGGAAAATCCTTGCCTTTGAATTGGAAGTAATAACCCAGATCTTAGATTGCTAATGTTGTAAAGGAAATGTGAATCCTGCCTTCTTCAAATTTTCACTCACATAGTAAGTTCTGATTTCCACTCTCACGGTCCAATTCATCCTCTTCTAGAGATCCAGGCGGCGATACATATCCCACAAGCCCCCCTGAGACCACCCTTCGCTTTGGACCACCAACAAATCCAATAGGGGGCATGGAACCGCGTCCAGAGGAAGAGGAGGAAGAAGAACTACTGCCTGAACCAACAGATTTTGGTCGTCCCTCCAGAAGCCCACCCTGTGAGCCGCACGACCCCAACGAGGACAGCACCTTGTTTTCTGCAGGGACATTAGAAATTATGTTTTCATCAGTGGAAGGATGACCAAACGTTATAAACCTAATTATGATTTTAAAAAAGTCATAGTATTTGCACCAAATACTCACCTCTTCCTATCAGAACATAGTTTATAGCTCTGTCACTGATAGCCGCTTCGCTGGGCTGGATGTCCATGAAGGGCTTGTTTCCAATACCCAGGAAAACTCTCTCCTGCATACGGACCTCTGAACAGATAAGACAAATGTCAGCTGACAAAGATTTAAAACCGACAATGAAGTGTCTCTTTATCATATAAAAACTGCAATTGTGAAACCACTGAAATAAATGTACATTGACTTGCAGAAGTATGATCTCATTAAAACAAAAATCTAAAAATACAAACTGTTTGACATGCAAAATCATTTATGCTATTATCCCTAACAATTCCTTAAAATTGACATAAATGAGATCTTTTTTATTTGTGATTTAATAAAATCCTCTTTGGGATTTCTTGCACAGTAATCAGAAGTTTCTGGGGGTTTTTTTTGTTGTTCTGTGATCGAAAGTGACTTATCCAGGGTGTTCCCCAACTCTTGCCCAACTCTAGCCACTAAGCTGGATAAGCAGCTGTATTTATATTTTCACACCATGAGCAGAATGGCAAGAGTATTAAAAAAATCTTCAAACTTCACCGCTAGTGACCTGCTGCTCTCAGCATCAGTCCCCAGATAGATTGTACAATGGGAAATGGCCAAATATCCCCATTTCTGTTTTCTGCAGCCTTATGAAATGTTGTTTAGAAGGACTTATATACAGTCCCATTGGCAGAACGGAGTTGTACAAAGTATTGAAGAAACGTGGCAATAAATGTGCCACAAGTTTGTTAGTTTCAAATTCATAAAACTGGATCTCTCAATACTTACTGGAGGTTTCATATTAAAGGTTGATTTGTTTCAGAAGTTTTCAGTGTGATATTAAGTAACTTCAAGAAAATGTTTGATTTAAGCCTTTTATAGATATATATTTATCAGGAGTTTCAATACATGTAGCTAATACTACAGGTCTTACTAAATGAATTTCCCACATAGAATTGCTTCGCAAATCAAAGTGCGTTTATATTTGTACCCCTGTTGTGTATGGCCTGCTCCCACAGGATCCGCTCCAGGTCTTTGGTCCAGGCCTCCTTCACTTCCCGGCTTTCAGCTTGCAGTGTGTATGTGTCTTGGCTTTTCCTCTTTCGGAACCAGATCTCAAAACACAAGCCGCTGTCGCCGCTGTTCTGTGTCATGCCAATATCAGACGTCTAAATACAAGAGAAGGACAACATGATTTCTTAAAACTGGTGCTTCAAATGCAGCAAGGCAATTCCAGGAGCAGGAGGAAACGCCAAGCATGCTTAAAACGTTAAATGTAAGTTGTGTTTATCTTTGTGCAGAAAGGAAGAAACAGAAAAAAACAAAAACATTGCACTTTTTTGTAAGTGTGAAGTACAGTCCGTTTTATATGTTTATTTTTGTTGTTTTAAGTTTATTCAGAAATCTTTGAGGGGTCATTATCGTTGACATAAAATAAAAAAGGACAGTTGTTGAAGAAGCATTTGATTAGCTTAGTCAGTTTTATCCGTTACATAAATGCTCCTTGTCAGCATGTTAGGAAGTGTTACGAAATCTTGGACAAAGAAATGTTTTTCTTTCTGCGGGGTTATGTTTGTGAATGGACATGCTGAACTAAATGGTTACCTTGAAGGACTGTTTGTAGACGTATGTGTCATTTCCCACATCCGTCTTTCTGGTCTTGCTGAAGAGAACGAGGTCTTGAAAGAGGAAAATGTGACGGAGACATTTCTTCTTCCTGAAAGTTACCAAGAACTCATCCTGGCGTATCAACTGACCTTGTTCTTTCAGATTGACCTGTGCATACACAAGAGGAAGTGTGGCTATTTAAAGTGAAAACAGTTTTTCAAAGGAAGTTTCATTTTGTTTACTATACAGTCTCTGTTGGAATATCACCGATTGCTCCTGAAAGGTTCAAATGGACAGAAGTCAAGCAGCATAAAAAAACAGAGGTTTCCTATTATCTCAGAGAGCGTCTGTTTGCCATTGAAGAAATAACTGCATTCCTGTAGATTCAGCTCCATTCCTGCTGCTGTTGCTCACTGGATAATGGAGCTTCATAATACGCCACACAGCAAAGTTCAGGGAAAAGTTCAGGAGAGATTGATGATCTGTCATTGTTTCTAACTCACCTCCCTCCCATGCATGTCAGGATAACTAACCTCACCAAACCAATGAAAGATGAATTTTCACATTATCAATAAAGTCGCCTTCTTGCATCTTAGAGTCTATTGCTACTGCCAATTCATCACTAAGTCCTGTAAAATTGCCTAACACCACATGGAACGGATCCTATGTCTGGAACTCTCCATCTTGTATTTGTTGGGGCATTGTGATTTTAAAAGTATGTAAAGGAAATACAAAACGTTAATCTTGCTTGATATTGTTTTGATACTAAATTAAAACAACTACTGCGTCCCCGCTTACATCACATTGGCGGATGGCGTCCATGGCCAGCAGATTGTTGCCGTGGCGAAGCTGGAAGTGGATGACTTCCAGAGCTGCCTTGATCTCGGCGACCTCTTTTGTTTGCTCCGGTCCACACTCCCTCATCACGTCCTGCAGCAGCAAGCTGTACTTACTGATGCGCTGCACAGGCTTCAGCAAGTAGGACCATAAGTCCATTTTATCCCCCAGCTTTAGCTGCTTTTGCTGAATGACGCAACAGAAACAAAGCAGCACTGTGGTTAGAGTGCAGATGTGGTATGAAATGGTGAATCAAGGTTGTTGGGTTGAATTTACCGACAATCGAGTTATACATATATGTTTTTAAGTGGGCTAAAAGTCAGTTTAAAGCCATAAAGTAAACTTATAAAGTTATGATGCAAGTGGTTTGAATATGTTTGTTTAATGCAAATGGACAACACAACTGTCAGATTAGTATTTTTGAAAAACTTGGTGTAATCTTCCTTCAACTTCAAAGTCATGCACCACTTTTGTTTCAGATTATTTAAGGAAATACCAATAAGATCCAGGAAGTGACAAAATATAAACCAGGCTAAAAGGTAAAATAACTTTCATGAAGCACGACATCCAGCAAAATATCAGGTGGTTTTCCCTGCTACAGAAAATAACTAAATTATTTTTGGGACCCAAAAAAAGGGGTTCTCACCTTGAAAAAACTTTTTCCATGATTGGTAAGAAGAGAGTCTGACTGGGGTTTGTTTTTGCTGTAAAGGGCATACAAAGCAAAACTCTCTCTCTGAAAGTAAGAAACAAATAAACACCATCAATCATCATCACCTTTAAAACTATTTATGTCAGAATGTAAAAAGCAAAGCATAAAGGTGAGAACAATTTTTCGCACTTCTTTTAGTCAAACACTTACTCCCGTCCTGTTTAGGAAATTAATCGTTTGAATTGTTAGAAAGAAAGACAGAGATTTTTGGAAGCAGCAAACGTATTCTCAGTCATCAGCTATGAAACATCTGGAATGGTTTTCACTGGAACTCATTATGGTGAAGTATCCAAATTTAAGGTCAGAACTGAAAATCGTGACTCCACACTGATTAAAATCTGCCAAATTACAGTTGGCTCAGACAAAATTTTGATTAGGGTTGTAATAAATGGGACTTTATCTATTATTTATTGCACACAGTGCAAGAGAAAACAATTCAGGAACTCACATGACGCAAAAAGCAGCGCCCGACTCTGAACGGTTCCTTCACGCAGCTCTCCAATTCATCCGAGAAATAGTGATGGTGAAAGTCGTGGAGCTTTTCCAAATTCCCGAAAATGCTGCCCCTCTGGCCCCGGAGGTCCTGCGGGACGTCTGCTCTCTCCAGCTCGGGAAAGTAGTGTTCTCTGACGTAACCCAGAGCTTTGACATACTCCCGCTCTGTGGACAGGAGCTCCTCCAAGATCTTCAGGACTTTCCTGTTCCAAGAGTAGGAAATGAAAAATGCAAATTTACTGATTTTATAAAATTGCGCTTTTCATTAGCTATGCATATCACATAATTTTCTTCTTGATCCATGTGAATATTTCTTTTACATCTACAGCTGAAACCACACATTGGTACAGAAAATACACAGTTTTTCTCATTGTCTGACATTTGATTAGACTGTTCCTGTTTTAGATCAATTAGGATAAACCAAATATTTTTACTTCCTAAGCCTTTTTAGTTGCTTTTTTTGTTTTTGTTGTATTATCGTTTTTTTTTTCGTTTTTTTTTACTTTTTCCAAACTAAGAGATTTTAATACTTTTTCAGAGCATTTTGTAGAGCTGGTTTTTATGATGGCCCTTCCAAACGATTTTAAGCCACTTTGTAAATAATGATCAGTTGCTTAGGGACATTGTCCAGTTGGCAAACTATTTGTACCCAAACATTAACTTCATGGCTGATGTTGCTTCAACATTTCCACACAACATTCACTCATCATGATGCAATCTCATTTCAAAAGAAACATCACCAATCCCTCTTGCAGCAAAACACCCAAAAAACATGACGCCGCCACCCAGCGTGGAAAGAATATTGGGCTGATACAAAACATTAATACTACTTGTCAATATTTTTCATTTAATCTTATTCTGAGTTACTATATTGTCTGTGGATGCAATGTTACAGTATCCATTGCATCCAAAATAGATACAATACAATTGCAACATTGTAAGTTAATAACTTACAATGTTGCAATTGTATCAATTGTACTTACAATGTTGCTAAAATTTTGATAACAATGTTGCTAACATTGTAAGCAACATTGTAAGTTGCTTACAATATTACAAGTAAGCAACTTGTAACATTGTAACACATTTGTTACTTATACAAACAAGTTGTAAGTTGTTACAAGTTGTAACATTGTAAGTTGCTTAAAGTGTTACAAGTTACTTACTTGTAACACCAGATGCGTTGAAGTACCCATACTGTACAGTTGAGATGATATTCTGGTTTGAAAGTTTCCTTTTTTTCACCCAAATCTGACAACAGTTCTTATTGTCACAAAGGGGAGGATAGAGCACATCACCAAATTCTAAAGTTCCCTGTAGCTGAAAGAATAGACTTTAAAATATTGCTAGTTTA